>NC_064615.1:392555185-393805185 GCF_023898315.1 Schistocerca nitens | reverse complement strand
ATTCAGTACGGCAATAACACCCGTCTTATATAGTGGCAATAGGCATAAAAAATTAATTCTTTTAGAAAAATTAATTCTCTTAGTCTTCAATTTGAATAATCTGAGCGATTATATTTGATGTATGCAACAGGTTCATATATCATCAAAATAAAAGGTAGCCTGAGTAGCGAGTATGAAATTCGGTTCTTCCGGATGGAAATGAGCGTTTGGCGTCATTGGCCGGGAGGCCCCTTGCGGGGCAGGTCCGGCCGCCTTGGTGCAGGTCTTATTACATTCGACGCCACATTGGGCGACCTGCGCGCCGGATGGGGATAAAATGATGATGAAGACAACACAACACCCAGTCCCTGAGCGGAGAAAATCCGACCCAGCCGCGAATCGAACCCGGACACGTAGGACGGCAATCCGTCACGCTGACCACTCAGCTATAGGGGCGGACGGTTTTTCCGGATAAGATCACGAAACTGCACTTGATATTTAAGTTAGACGAGATTTTAACCCTTTTCCTCGCTTCAATAGTTTAGTGATGAGGATAAGTAAATATTTCACAGGTATAGTTTATAGCAATTATCTTTCGCTTTATTGACATTAAACTTATGTCACTTAGAATGCAGTCCGCATAGGTACACTGCGAAAATAAACTAAACTTTTGACTTGAAACAGTTCTCGAGGCATATACTATCTGACCGATGGAATAAACTTTAATGTTGAAATAAGGCCTAAACGAAATCTGTTGCAGAAGTGATACTCATAAAATGGCGGCTAGATCTTTTAAATTTTGCCGGCCGGCGTGGCCGAGCGGTTCTAGGCGCTGCAGTCTGGAACCGCGCGACCGCTACGGTCGCAGGTTCGAATCCTGCCTCGGGCATGGATGTGTGTGATGTCCTTAGGTTGGTTAGGTTCAAGTAGTTCTAAGTTCTAGGGGACTGATGACCTCAGTAGTTAAGTCCCATAGTCCTCAGAGCCATTTGAACCAAAAAATGGCTGGCTCTGAGCACTATGGGACTCAACTGCTGAGGTCATTAGTCCCCTAGAACTTAGAACTAGTTAAACCTAACTAACCTAAGGACATCACAAACAGCCATGCCCGAGGCAGGATTCGAACCTGCGACCGTAGCGGTCTTGCGGTTCCAGACTGCAGCGCCTTTAACCGCACGGCCCCATTTGAACCATTTTTAAATTTTCTAGTAGTCAGCAAGTAGAAAGAAAATAACTACAATGAGGTTTGAAATACACACTCAATAGTGTCTGGAATATAACCCAACTGACAGTTAAACATAAAGAAAAAGCGTAAAAATGACTCAATTTACGTGTTATAAATTGATGTTCAGTACTATCACAGACGGTAGAAAGCGATCAAATCGCTGTAAGTTCGTATAATTATTGGACGAAAAGAGAAGAAAATTATCAAATGTTCTTCCATTTTTAACTAATAAAATATGTAGAAAAAGTACAGAAAATGTTTAGTCTGAAATACAAGAGTATCGGAGTATGATGATTCCAGTAAGGAGAGTATTTCACTCACTCATATTAGCGAAACACGATAATGAAGATCAAACAAAGAAGGCTTAAAACGTAAAAAATAATTTTGAACATAGGAACGACTGTACGAAGGTAAACAATGATTCATCTGAAGCGCTTTGTCTAAGAGGTATCAGCTCACCAAGAACATTCTACGACGTCAATATCTGGTTGATTCTCAGGGTCAGCGATGATTTTTTCCATTATTATACGTTACGCGGAATAACACATCTTTCATCAAGGAGAAGTACTCAGATTATAACACTCCTGTCTGCTACTGCTATACCTTAACCTCAAAACTGGGGGCAGTTTACAAAACAGAATTATTTTGTTATAGCGATTATGGTATAAAGCAACAGAGCAGCGTTACCCTCTGAGAGGAATTTTGTTAAGTTGACCGTGTTGTTCCTAACGGAAATGGCTTATCGGAAATGAAAGTCAGAATTACGTAAATATTTGAATAGTACCAAACAAAATTTTGCCTATCTGCACTGTTCAACGGATAAAGAAAACGGCCGCCAGCCTAACTAGGCAAGAGAATGATAAACATTCTCGTGTAAGAAAGTAGGTATAAGTAACTATAACGGACAAACACAACCTAGACTTGGCCTCACGCGAGTGCAATGAACTCTGACACACATATGTTTTAAGATTGAAGCTAACCACTGGAGTAGCACAAACTATTTGCAAAATTATAACACGTACAGGAAAACACTATCACTTTCAAGGCTTACACAAACTGAGTGGTCTTTATACTGTTAATATGCACACAAGAGAGACAACACTTAGTAATCATGAACATATAATTTCCTACTATGCAATTTTCCACTTTTACTACCGTGAGACATAAAATTAACATTTATGTAGGATACTGACTCACTTTCTGCGATTTACAACAGGCAGTAATGTGATCATTTACTAAGCAAAACTTTATAAGCCTGAGTCTTAAGAACTTTTAATTTTGCGGTTGGCAACAGCACTTTAATAAGCAGGATTAATAGGAAAATTATTTTCATCAACCAACATTTACTTTAACCCACTTTCTTGCCACATTAACTTTAGCTTTCTTTTTACTAAGTACAAGAGACATTAATTAGCATAACATTGGTCATAAAAGTTCTTTCAATAGGGACACTCGGTAATTACTTTAGTTCAAACGGAAAGGACCCTGAGAGGTGTTATGATGAGGAGAAAAGTCAAGGTAGGTACATAAATTCAGATATAAATTACCTTATATTTCAGCACAATAACACATCCATTAAGCTGATCCTTCACTGTACATCATTATAGTATTACGTTACAGTGATTGCGCAATGTGGTGGCAACTGCATATTGGTAGGTGGAATTGCAGGCAGAATTGCTGGGCTCTGTCATTTCTTGGTGGCGATGATAGATACAAATTCCAGAATAGCCCAGCTATTTATCCATCCATCCGAGGCATTGGAAAATAACAGAAAAGCCTCTCTCGAAACCAGTACTGTGCAACTTTTACACAGCAGTGCACGGACTCGTAGCTCATCTCTGACTGCTGGCTCGTCCCCGACTGACTCTTGTTCCACCTTTTCCACCTAGGCCAACCACATTTTGCGCGCGCTACACAGCTCCGTTCCCGAGGGGAACCACTACACCTCTTATACACAGAATACTAAGAGCCCTAAGTGAGGATCAGCAGTTTACATAACAGCAATCAAATACATTAAATAAGACAGAACATTTTCACATATTGACACCTCTACAAAAAAATTATTCATACAAAATTACAATTATATACAGTAAGTTTTGTTCCCTCCAAATGGGACAAAGAATTTTAAATTACAGATACACTACTTTGCATAGAATCAAATCACGACATCAAAGTTTTAACAAAGAAAAGAGTATACAATTTTGTGTTATCTATTCAATCAAAAACATTTACAGGTTCCTAACGATGTAATATTAAATGAAAAAAAAAACAAAATAGATAAGTAGGGCATTAGAGCTATGGTGTTACAAGATGACATATTAAACTAAGCGTGGATGCTGTAGTACACATGGTGTTAGAAACAAACACAAAAAAGTATGGAAGTGCGAAACAGCTTTTTGTCTACAGGGAAATGATAATGTATTTCACGCGCTTTTATACTGCGCTGGTGTGCTACATATGTCAGCGCGTGCATTAATTAAAACCGGAGATTCTAAAATCTCCCGAGGCCCAGGGCCGCAACATAATTAATGGCGGACTTGGTATAGTCACATAAATAAGGTGACCGAATAAAATATTATTCACCCCTTTAAAGAGTACCGAGTCGATATGGAGTGCTGTAGATAATGTGAGCCTCCATCACTGGCGCAAGTCATGGAACAGAAATGGTGTGTATATGCTAGTGGATTGTTCGGAATCAACTTAAGTACGAGGCGTCGACGTGTTAGAAAGGAGCTATAGGGTTTGGACGTATGCATGACTACACCGTGAATGAAGTGGCCCAATTTGCTACTGTATAAACGAGGACTGTCCAGCATGATACAGGGAATGGTGTGCCACTCACGGCCATGTGACATGGCGTAAGAAAATTGATGATAAAAAACTCCTAAGGGACAGAGACCGGAATCGAGTGTAACGCGTTGTCAACTGCAGTTGGTTTCAAACCCGACATCAGTTCTGCTATCAGTGAATGCAGGTTCATATCGATCGGTTCCCGAGCGGCCATTGCGAAGGAAAGGGAACCTCATCAGTGGACATTTGGAGTCGGATACCTTACAGAAGTGCGTCGCTCGCAGTGGCACACAAAGCTTCTCGTCTTCAGTGGGCCAAACAACTCAGAAATTGGACAGTGTCCGAAAGGAGTAGTCCGAGGGGCGAGTCGCGATAGTACTTCTTTTGCAAATGATACGAGGCATCTTAGAGATGGCTCAGTGAGGCGTTTAACTTGTAGTAAGTGGAGCATGTGGTTCAGGCCGGAGGTGAATATTTATTGTACCTTGGCGCAGGCTCACTCATTCTAATTACCATGAACATTCTCGGTGACCAAGTGTTGCCCTCTCTTCTATAGCTTCATGATCAGTGTGCTGTGGTCACTCCTGTCACCCAGATTGGCGACAGTCGTGTTACCAAGGCTTTACACTTACGTTCCTGGTTTAACTAATAGTCAGGCAATCTCCACTGGCCCGCTCAGTCACCTGAGGTTAATCACATAGAAAATGTCCACGACTGTTTGGTACACCGGGTGAAAAGTAGTGATTAGTATTCCCCCAATTTGGTAGCTCTATCTGACCTAATCATCAGTGAGTGACTTCAGGTTGATACAGCTAATCTGCGTGATATCTCCTGGCCGTAATTGAATTTTTGTCCTGTGTATTTACTATCTTAGCGCAAATGAATTGAGACTGCGCACATAATTAAGAAACTATCTCGGCATATCCTTCGTTAAATAGCAGGAGAGGACCACAGGCGATAGGAATATCACAATTTTCGACACTATTGTCAGCTATAATTTCATTATCAATTTATTGGCAACCGGTTTAGGCGATACACATCATCATCAGGCCATCTAAATATATAGTGGCTGAATTTTCCAGAAAGACATCAATCAAAAAGTACCACCTGAAAATAACCTGTAAGTATAGTAAGCAATCACACATGGTGAGACTGCAAACCACCGGTGTGTGGTTTCTTACTATAACAGCTGATGAGAATACCAGTTATTTTCAGGTGGGACATTTTGCCTAATGTCTCTCCGGAAAATTCAGCCGCTATGTACCTATAGGGCCTGCTGATGAAGAAGTGTATCGTCGAAATCGGTTGGCAGTAAAATGATAATGAAATTACAACTGACAGTTGTGCTGGAAGTTGTAATAAGAAACTATCTGACGTGACGTATTAGTATGCGACTGTTTCACGACCTTGAGCTGTGTTTTCCGCTTTAACAAGTTCCAAAAAAAAAATGAATTTCCTTAGTGAGAATGGACAATCAGTGTACTGTAGACCTGTACCATTGTTTCGCCATATAAAATCGAGTAGGTGGTCTCCACAAAAGAAGCAAGACTCATTCTGCTAATTGGTGTGCGTACTCAACATTTTCAATTACTGGTAGTTTTGTTCCAAATAAGATCTATTTTGATGAACATACTTTCCCATTCGTTCTTTCAACTGCTGTATGCAATTTTCCATGAGAACCGACATGTTTACTGTCCATCCGAGCGCATAAAAAAATATCACTGGTGCGCTTTAGTAACCCGCAACAAGTAGTTCTTTAGTCATCAGAGAAGTCTCATTTTTGTGCCAGAGTAGCATTCTTTTCATTTATGTAATAGTTACTGTTCACAGGCAAATTTATAGAAAAGGAAATAATGTGTGAACACACGAATAGAACTCGCTCCACTGAGTGAAAACAGATACGCTCTTTGATTTCGATGGCTTTTGTTTTGGAAAGCAAGGAGCAGATGCCTTCTTAGCAGTAGATGTTTCAGCTCGTAATCCTGTTATAATTTTTTTTGGTAGGAAATGTCTCTTTGGCTGTGAATTATTGATTTCCTAATCATGTTAAGAAGTCTCAGTGCGTCGGCGTCGGCGAGTCGCTATGGAAACAGCAGAAGAGATATACAGTTAGCAATACTTATACAGCCAGAAATATGTTACGAAGTTATGCACGAAGAGAGATTTTTAAATCTAATTGATGATTTCAAAATTACAACAGTTAAATTTACGTGAAATTCGGGCAGTGGAATAAGGTCGTATACGCTTCGCTGCTTTTCGTTTCTGCGATGTGCTGTTCATCGTTCTCGCACGTCTTAAAGAAGGGAGCTCTTTTTCATTTCACAGTTCGTCTACTGAATTACGCGTGAAAGATTCGAAGTGAAAATAAAATGTGGAACGCAAACCGACATGTATGATTGTATTCGGCGAGGCAAGATACGTTTCTCAGATTATTACTTATAAGAGTTTTCGGATTGCGACTGTCGCACTATAACAAAACCTTTCTGTTGTAGTTTTCGGTCAGTGCACTGAACGATGAAAATATGTACGTGGCTAAAAAAAAAAATAAATAAATAAAATAAAAAAAATTAAAAAAAACAACGTTATTGGTTACTGTGCGGAAGCACCACAAACTGACATTAGAGAAGGCGCTTATATATTTAAGAAAAATTACTAATTTTACCGTTAATAATTCCTCTGTAAAAAAATGTTATGGTTTCATCACACCTGCAAGAAAATGTAAGCTCAGGAACAAGAAATGAAGACTTAAGGGTTTGCGGAAGTGCCGAAGACACTGCAATTTTGTCAGAGACGGCCGGGGACTTTGAAGATCAGTTGAACTGAGTGGATTATGCCTTGTAAAGAGGCTTTAAAATAACCATAAATAAAAGAAAAACAAGAGTAATGAGGAAACTTCGGAATTTTACGTTCTGTCTCTGACAACGTCATTAGAGACTGATCACAAGCTCGGATATGGGACGGATAATGTAGGGAATCGGCCGTGTCCTTTCAAAAGTACCATCCCGGTATTCGCCTTACGTAATTTAGAGAAATCATGACAAGCTTAAATCAGGATGGTTAGATGGGGAATGCGAGACTAGTATTTCAACCACTGAGTCATAACGGTCCAGTAACGTTAATGTGACCACTGCCAGTCTTCGACATCTACGTATAATAACCACTCAAGACGGCTGGTGGCAGCACTAGAAGTGGAGGGTGTACACAGCGTGTCGGGGAGACGGAGAAAACGATGCCGTCGTTGTCGTAATGCGGAAACGGATGGATTTATCTGACGTCCGAAAGGGCTTGATCATTGGCTTTCGGAACAAGGTTGGAAGCGTTTACGAAACAGCTGAGCTCGGAAATTGCTCGTGTGCTGCCGTGGTTAAAGTGTACTCTCTATGTCAAAAAGGCTCTGTCGAAAACCGGGAGCTAGACAGTTGTGGTGCGCCACGGGCCACAGATGACACGTGTGAACGACGGCTGCGGAGATGTTTTCGGGCGAATAGACGTGCAACTGTTGTGCAGCTGACTGCCCAGATGAACTAAGGGGCTACCAGCCGTGTCTCTTCAACGAATGCTCAGCGAATTTCGCGACATATGGGCCTCCGCAGCAAGTGCCTGGTTCATGCGCCCATGCTGATTGCTGTTTATTATCGGCGAGAAGACTGAAATTTGCACGCCAATACCGCAACTGGACAGCAACTGAGCGAAGACAGATGGCCTTTCCAGATGAATCACGTTTTATGCACCATCAGACAGAAGACCATTGGTGTGTACGCCACGACTGTCTGAAACCAAACGAGGAGTAGGTGTTATGGTGTGGGGAACGTTTTCGTGGAATACCTTGGGTGATCCGGTCATTCTGAGACGCACTGTGGATCAACATAAGTATGCTTCTATCCTCTGGAACCATGTCCACTCCTACATGTAGTTTGTTTTTCTTTGGCACGATGGCACCTACCAGCAGAACAGTGCAACGTCTCACACTGCTGATAATGTGCACGCGTGGTTCGAAGAGCACCGGCCACCAAACTCCCTAGATTTAAACACAGTCGAGAGTATGTGGGACAGCCTCCATCGGGCTGTTCGCATCATGGATCTTCTGTCCGGAAACCTAGCGCAGCTGGCCACGGCATTGGAGTCGGCAAGGCTACATATTCCAGTCGGTACCTTCCAGAAACTCACTGACACTCTTCATGCGTGTCCCACAACTGTCTGCGCTGCTGAAGGTGCTTATTCAGATTTTTGACAGGTGGTTACAGTAATGTGACTGGATAGTGTAAAGTAAGGGTAATGGGAATTAGGTTATGAAATAACATGCTGGAGGTACAAAGCAAGTTTGACTGTATGGTCAGAAAAATAACTGGCGACAGCAGTAGTAAAGAGGATATAAAATACAGACTGGCAAAAGCAAGAAAAGTTTTGGTGAAAACTGAAAATACGTTGACATCTAATACAAATTTAAGTATTATGAAGTCTTATCTGAACAGCCGTTTCTGGATTGTGGGCTTGTGTGGATGTGGAATGTGGTCTGTGATCAGATAAGGATAGAATAACTTCTGAAGTGTACTATGGCAGGAGGCTGCTGAAGATTAGATGGGTGGATCGAGTAAATAATGAAGAGTTACTGAATCGAAATAGAGTTTTATGGTACAATGTGACTAAAAGATGGCCTAGGTTTATTAGACACGTGTGGAATCATCAAGGAATAGGTAGTTTCGTAATGGAGAGAAGTTTGGTTGGATAAAAATTATCGAGGGCTTGTATACAATAAAGAGGTTAAAATGCTCTTACGTGAAGGGGTCAGTAGTTGTGCAGTAGTTGTGCAGAGATGAAGATACTTGCACTGGATAGAGAAGCATGGAAAACTGAAAATCACCCTTCGTACTAATGATTACAATAACAACAAAATTCAAAGAAACGAGTGTTTAATGTAATTACTGACGTAGGCCCTCAAACAATGTATTAGTTTGCCGTTGTCTTGACCTCACGTTTGCACACAACTTGGTGTAAATTTATGTCGTCCAGTGTCGTTTACATAGCGCAAATATCTTCGCCGATTTGGATGTGATTATTGCTCGATTACTCTTTGCTTTTCTTTTTCGTGGAACAGAGATGCTTCTTGGGCATTAAGAAGGTTTTCTTATGTTTTGTTAGGGAACTTTCAACTCTATGTTAAGCTGATTAAGTCTATCACGTTAGCGACTGTTACATTTGAAATGGGAGCGTTTCAGACTTAAGCTACCAGTCTCTAGTTTGAAAGGACTTCATACAGTGTGTTGTGGACATTTCTGATGTGATTCAGATATAATTAAACGACCAGTTACATTCATTAAGTTTCTGGTAATATTGTAAATACAGGAGGATGAGTATCTTTTGTAACAACTATACTACCGAAATAAACTAATGTAAATAATGTCTAGCCTAACTGACGGGACATATTCCGAGGTGTCTAGTCTGCTTGGCAGTTCCATTCTTCTGTACGATATTGTGATGATTGAAGTAACCAGCGTAAAAAGCAAGGGTTGCAAATCTGTTGAATGGTCGTCCAATAGCGTCATACAGAATATAAGGTATTACACTTTAATACGATTTAGACCTTATAAGACTACATATGTACCGCAAACAGTATGACTGTAGTATGCCGTATGTGTGGCAAACTACTAGGACAGTTGCGTAGCTTTCCAAGACACGTCGACTGGGCATTGCATCGTATTAAAGCGTGAAAATAAGTTATTAACTAACCACCATCTTGGTTGATCAAGATGTCGGAATCGGACATACCATGAACAAGGACTGAACGTTCAAGTCAAACAATATTTGGAATCCGGTACTCAATTTATTAAACACTCGTCTGCCATCTGATTCTTCAGAACGAGGAACCGACGTGTTTGGGAGCTCCATCGTCGAGGGGGGGACATCGTCCGAACAAGCCTTGAAGGCCCGAAGGTAGCGACTACCGGCCGCCGTGTCATCCTCAGCCCTTGCGTCACCGGATGCGGATACGGAGGGGCATGTTGTCAGTGCACTGCTTTCCCGGCCGTTGTCAGTTTTTGTGGCCGATCTCGCTATTTCTCAGTCAAGTAGCTCCTTAGTTGGCCTCAGAAGGGCTGAGTGCAACCCGCTTGCCAACAGAATTTGGCAGACACGGACGGTGACCCATCAAAGTGCTAGCCAAGCCCGACAGCTCTTAATTCCGGTCATATGACGGGAATGTGTGTTACCACTGCGGCAACTCCGTTGGTGTCGATGATAATATTTGGTTTGTGGGGCGCTCAACTGCGCGATCATCACGCCCGTACAAATTCCCAATTTTGACACTGTCCAATCTTTACATATTCCAATCTAGCTACTTTCAGGAATGATGATGGTGAAATGATGAGGACAACACAAACACCCAGTGCACTGCTTTCCCGGCCGTTGTCAGTTTCCCAACTCGGCCGGGAATCGAACCCGGGACCCCGTGATCCAGAGACAGCAACAGTAGCCACTAGACCACGAGCTGAGGACTCCGTTAGCGCCGAGGAACAAGCGCTCATTTAAAATAAACGTCATAAGGCTGGTTCCTGATATGGAACATGGGTATCAATAGCGACGAACTGCCAGCAATAACTCACACTCTGAATTCCAAGTAGCAAGTCTAGGACAAACACTGTCATCAGACGACAAAGAAGATTACGACAGTCGTTATATTTTACGGAGCAGAGGGATCTTGAATCCCACTGAAAGTGGAAGTACGAGGGCTGTTCGTTTTCCCTCAGAGGTCCGATCGGTCGCTAAATGAAAACCACAGTGAAAACCAAAAATAGTTTTTTTGCAACATTTAGCTACACCTTCCGAGTAAGACATTTGTCGTAGAGTTGCAGGAACTTCGCAAATCCCGCGTCATAGAAGGTACCGCCTGTGCTTTCCGCCAATTCTCTACGCTGGTCTGCAGCTCCTTGTCTTTAGCAAAATGATATCCTCATACCCAGCGGTTCATGTGAGCAAAGAGATGAAAATCTCGGGGAGTCAAGCCCGGGCTATATGGTGGGTGATCAAAAACTTCTCATCAAAAACGCATCTTTGTTGCACCTGCAGTGTGCGGCCCACCTGCGTCGTGCGGCAGAGTATTGTCAAGAAGGCAATGCTTGTGGCAACACTCCTCTTCGCTTGTCCTGAAGTGCCCTTCATAGACGAATCTTCTCGAATCACCTATTCCTCTGGCTGAACCAGATCATCGTTTGATAATTGCTTCCTGCCCTGACCGTCTACATCACAGCTTTACATGGCCACTACGCACTCAGAACTGAAAAGTGCGATGTAACGCAATGGACGGGCATACTAGAGACACTGCATAACACATTTGTGGTTTTAATCGCGCCACATGTCATACTTGAAAACAAAAAAAAAAAAAAACAAAAAATTTGGAAGTGCGCATCCTATTTCCTTCGCAGTCCTTTCACAATCGTTGTTTATGGTCTCTATGACGTCATCGTTGGAATGTTAAGTTCTAATCTTCCTTTTCATTTGTATTCCGCTCATACTTCTCACAAATTTCCATTTAACTCCTCATTTGCCATATCTTTTATGTTATTCATTGTTTGGCAATCCCCTTTCCCTTCGTTTTAAGATTAATTGGAACTTTGCTCAATTTTCATTGCAAAGTAGTAACATGTACCCTTTGGTCCAGGGTGATACTCCAAATATACAATGTATTTGTTTACGCTTCTACAAACAAAAAAATGCAAATTGATGAAGAAATCACTGAGAGAGTATAATACTGATGTATTTCGTTATTGACCTTAGTATAAGAAGAAGATCAGGGCTGCAGAACAGTGCGACCACAGAATAGTACTTGTGAAGGTAAGTTTGCCTGAAGTAAGAGCTATTTCAGGTAACTTAAGAAAGCAAAGAGAGCTTTCGATGCTTTTCTGAGAATTTTTCCGACACATTATTTCCGTACAAGTCCTCACTTCAGGTACACTCATCCACGAGAATCACCTCAGAGACCACCTCCAAGTGACTTTAGGCGTAACATTTTCTGTCGATGACGTCCCAGAGTAGTGAATCAGTAGGCAAGTAGTCTGGAAACGGAAGACAAAGTTTAACCTCTTGTTGACAGCGTGGCCATTAGAGACGGAGAATTAGCTCTGTTCTCCAACGTTTAAGGAATGAAGAGGTGAAGTCCTGTTTTAAAGAACCATTTCAGCAGGCGTCGTGAGTGATGTGAGGAAATAATGAGAAACTAAACGAGAATGGGCCGTTTGAACCTGCCCCTCGGAAATTCGAGTCCAATGTTTTAACAACTCCGACATCTCTGTCAGACACTGTGCAGCGAAACCGAGGAGAATATACTGCAAATCTTGTGTTTGATGGTTACCTTATTGGATGTAGTATTGGTCAAATATTTTCTTTCGAAAGTCAGCACTACCGAATTGTAGACTCAGATCAAAAGAGCTTAGCAGGTGATACAAACCTGTCAAGCGCCATTCTGACAAGCAAGATTTTGCATCATATTATACCAACTTTTTGAAACTTATATGGTTGTCGTAACTGTAGCCCCATTCTTTTAATGGCACCATCTTGTGCTATACTAATGTGGTTTTCAAACAATTCCTTTGCGGCACAGAATCTCGTTTTTTCCAGCAATGTACAGCTTATTCCTTTCCTAGACTCATCTGTCTTACAGAAAGGAGTGGTCAGACAATTGTCTTCTGTTTTGTTCTTTTCGTCAACGACGTTGGCCAGTTTTTCTGTGACGCATTGTTCTCTGCTGTCACCCACCGTCGTTCCAGGCAGAGTGCACTCCTTTGGCGCTATAGGTCGTTCACCTTCATAGAGTAGTGGTTTATGCACTGGACTTGGGTTTTGGACGAGGCGATGGAGAGGCAGGGGTTGGTGGAGGATGGGTTAGAAATCAAATCCGTCTCCAGACATTCAGACAGAGATGTCTAGGACCTCACCAAAGATAAAAAGTCAGTCGTTAGCTGCACAAGAAAACTTTTGTTTGGTTCACTTAACCGATTTCGACAGATTAAACTGTCATCTCCAGAAATGAAATAGGCTGAAATCATTGGTAAAGCCAATGATCAAAATAAGAATCAGACGGCTGTGTCCTACAAGGAATTGGAAAAAATAAATATATGAGGCAAGTATGTTAAAAGCAGATGTACAACGATTGAACAGCAGAAGTAAAAAAAGGTTTCTTAAAAGAGACGTAACATAGTTAAGCTTAAGAGCCACAACGTAACTTTTCTACAGAGTCAATAAAACAGAGTGACATCTCTAAAAATACGTGATACATGCGATGAGTGTCGAATTTCACATCGTACATAGCATGTGCGAGAGAAGTTAACCACCAAACTGATGACATGAAGGGCATTGAACACGTTTATGTACGAAGTGGGAGCGCTAATGTTCATACAAACTGTAATATATTCTGCGATAGATGAAGCGCAAGTAAGCATTAAATCTTATAAAACTGTAAAAAATCTTTAGCAAAAGACGGTAATCCATGGACCAAGTGTGAAGCAAACAGACATATAAAAATAACGCCATTACTATGTAAAGGGATAAACGAAGGAAGGTAAGCTGTTCAGATTTTATCATTAGTTAATGATGTCGCCACGAGCCATTGGAACAACGGCGATACGTTGATCTGATTCAGTATCCTAGAGACGAGGCGGGCTGCTAGACTGGCGTTAGCAGGAAACACAAGTGCCGGCCGGGGTGGCCGAGCGGTTCTAGGCGCTACAGTCTGGAACCGCGCGACCGCTACGGTCGCAGGTTCGAATCCTACCTCGGGCATGGATCTGTGTGATGTCCTTAGGTTAGTTAGGTTTAAGTAGTTATAAGTTCTAGGGGACTGATGACCTCAGCAGTTAGTCCCATAGTGCTCAGAGCCATTTTGAAACACAAGTAAGTGAGCTGCAGTCCGGCTTCTGCAGAAGGAAGTGGTCGCCGCTTAGTAGAAGGCAGGGCCTGGGCCCCAGCGCGTGTTTACAAGTTGACTCGCTGTGTGGAAACGTGCCTATAGTGTATGTAGATGCTAAGTGAAACTTGGTGTGTGGGAAATAATAAACCGTGGTAGGCGACTATGAACAAAATCTTGTATCGGATCCTTCATTACGCACAATTCTTTGACGAACTGAAATGAAGCTCCGACTCTAATGATTACATTGTAGAATGGAAGTTAAGTTCAGATCTGTTATTTGTTAATCGCAGGACGTACAGTAAGGATAGAGAGTTTTATTTTATTAAATTACTTGTAATAATCAAGGTGAATCGGTAGTTTGCTTTGTGAACAGAAATTAATGTGCAGGATGTGGAGCGGGGTGGGTGAACATGGGAAGGGAGGTGGCGAAATAAAAGAGCAAAGTAAAGAAAACGAGGTGCTCGGAATAAAGAAAGGGCCTTCCCTTGGGGCGAAGGTGAAGGTTGACTGCCAGTGTAGGAGTTTGGACAAAGAAATGAACGGAATATGAAACGGGAAAGGTGGTATCTGACATTCGTGTGCCTGATGGCCCATCCCAGTGAGCAGGACCAGCGGCAAAAGGCGAGAGCCCTCCGCTCTTGCTGACGTCCGCAGGACGAGAGAGAGGCGGAACTGTCGCCAAGACCCTGCAGCAACCACACACGCACGAACTGCTTCCCATGTTCCCTTTTTGTTAACAAGTTGGCGTGGGTATGCTAGTTCATTCAGCAAGACGCTGGTAAGGGCGGCGTGAAATTGACTACAGCAACTAACAGGAAATGTGGCACGATGGCAGCTCTGCGATTTTCAGGCAGGTTGGTACTGTTGAAACTGACGATGGGGCAGTATTTGAAAAACTTGTTGGAAAGACAGAGTTGGAAATTAAATTTTTGCATAAAAATCGTAAATATTCCCAGACTGGCTGGTCATCCTGTAATATAACAATATCCAGGAGATAGTCTATACAGCGTACGTCGTAACTGATTGCGACACGCTGCCGATTCATTCTACTATCTAGAATAAACAATATCACACCGACGATTAATGTGAAAGGGATAAGTAACGCCTCGTGAAACATCAGTGTGTGAGAAACGTCAGTGTGTATGATGTATTCTGAGTAGTAGGTTGCGCGTAGTAAATGATGAATTCCCAAATCGATTATAAGTAACACACTACAGGAAAAAAATAAGTTCAACATAAAGTAGCTTCTGAGTGGTAGAACTGAAAGGAACCACCTGATCTGACATGCATGTTTCTAAGTCAAGTGTCTGTCGTGACGTAGATCAGGACCGTAACTACTAAGGACGGGTTCACACAGAACAATACCAGGTCCGTTGGCAACAACTCCGGTAGGGCCGGAGTCAGAAGAGACGAAGAGTCCGAGGTGGAGATTAGCGGATCGGTGTGGATTATGTTGCGTATCTTCGGTGGACGGCCGCTGAGGTATCGAGTCTGCGGAAGGCCAAAGTCGGACGCGAAGGTTCCGAAAGCGACGGCTGGCGGAACGCCAAAGCGCAGCTGATGTGAGCTCTGAATGATGGGCCGGGAGGGCCAGCGTTAAGCCCGGAGCGTTGGCTTGTGTGCTGCTGCCTACGTACTTTGTTTTTGTTTATTGTTATTTCATCCACCCGTGTCTCATATGGCAGGTCGGGTGGGTTGTCAGCGGTACAGGCAATTCGTTTTTCAGCCAACTGACAATAAAAAATTAAATGAGATGAAAAACAAGAAACAGATAGCAGAGATATTTACATTGAATTTAAAACTTTTTAAAGGTGAAAAATGAAGTGGAAGTTTTTGGTATACGGTAGATGACTTTTTGCACTGATAGTTAAAAACAATAATAATAAAAGGTAAAATGAAACACAACAAGCACCCTTTAAAACATCTAAAACATGTTACGAAAGTACTTCCGTGGTACTAGAAACTGGAAGGACCTGCAATGGCATAGCGAGTCCGTTATTGAAGGGGAAAAAGGTTGGCCGGTGATGAGGGTAGGAATGTGGTGGTCTAAGGATGGGGGATTGGTGGATAGCGGCGATGGAGTAGTAGTGGCTGTTGGGACAGGTGAGGTGGTGAAGTGGAGGGTCGAATTGGTGACACTAATAGTTGTTGGGAAAAGAAAGGCAGATGAGGAAAAAAGGGTATAAGGAAATGCGGGGAGAGAGGGATATGATGATGATGATGATGATGATGATGATGATGATGATGATGATGATGATGTTTGGTTGGTAGAGCGCTCAACTGCGCGGTCATCAGCGCCCGTGCAAAGTCCGAATTTTTACACAGTTCAATTTTTTCACAGTCAAGTCTAGCCACTGTCACAAATGATGATGGTGATGAAGTGATGAGGACAAACACCCAGTCCCCGGGCAGAGAAAATCTCCAACCTGGCCGGGAATCGAACCCGGGACCCCGTGATCTAGAGGCAGTAACGCTAGTTGAGATGGAGATAACTCATGGGGTGGACTTATAGCTGGTAGGATGGATAAGTGTCGGGGCGGAGTTCATGATCTGGGTGGCGGTGATGATTCATATTTCTTTGGGAGAGCTTGTGGACAGTGTATAGGTGGAAGATTGGTGGGAGTAGTTGATAAAGGCGCGGCAGCATATGAGGAATGGGAAGTAGAGCGTAAATGATAGGATTAGTGGTGTCGAGTTTGCGGATGGTGTCGATAGTTCGGAGTGTTCAATGTGACTGAGGAGAGGCGAGAACTTGATGTGTTGGTAAACGATCCTTGCTGTGGAAGGTAAACGGATGAGCCTGTCTGCTACTGAGCGGCGTCTAAAGACAGCGGACGAAAGGACAGCGTACGGAAGGATGTCGCGCGGCGCTCGGCGAGCACTTGACGCGGGCGCAACGTAGTTCCAGCGAAGGCAGCGCCACTGTCGCCCGTGAGTTCTCTGCTGGAGAGCGGGGCTTGGTATCCCTAGCGGCGCCTACTTGACGTCGGCGTGTCAACTGGCGTACTATGGTTTGTTTGCAGTAACGTTTCCGCGGCGTACCAACGATGCTCGACCCGTGACAGTCTGCTGTGGAGGAGCGCCTGCGGTACTGGAGCAAACTACCCGCTCGTCGCAGTCGGTGTGCGGGAAGCAGAAGTGACAGGCGTGTGGCCTGGTATATGGTTATCGCAAACACAACCGGTTTCCGATTTCATCTGTTTTCTCCACGTCAGTTCAACTCGACTGTTAAGACCGCTCAGTGTAACTGGTTTCTGAAATAACCGATTTCGATTTATTATTCCTATTATTTCCTGTAATAAACGTAGAAATAAAAATTTCAAAAATTTTGGCCCTCTCTGTTTCAACATATATAGAGTCAAAATATCAAATTTATTGATAAATAAAAGAAAACCTCATTCGCCCACAATTCGCAGCTTTTCTCGAAAAGTGATGAGTGGTCGAATACTACAAAACAATCACCAGTATTCGTCTGCTGATTCTGATGTTTTGAAAATCTGCCAACAATGATGCTGTATTCAGAGATCATACTACTATTTGCGCATTACGAGTAATCAGTGCTAAAGAGTGTAAACTGAGGTTGAAGAACTCTGTTTTTCGTGTTAATATGTCTGTTCTCACTGGCTAGAACCAGATAATGGCGTATTACGTACGCAAAGGCAGCAGATCAGGTATATTTCTATTGTATACTAGGAATGAGTTGTTGTTTTGAGTTTTTAATTTGTTACTGTTACCGCAACTTCTTCCCTCTCTTATTGTTTCATAGAAATGGCAGATCACGGCTTAATCTTAAAGCAAATGGCGTACTTCATTGCAACATCACTCTCTAAAAGTATTTCCAGGCAATGGTTGGTGCCATTCTGCAGTGCTACAGCAAGAAACTATAGTATAGACCACATTGGGGAAAGTCCTGCACACTGCACATACACGCGTACCTAAATCTAAGGCACATGCTAAAAGTGATGTTATTCTCTCAACAATGCTGTACCGATTCTTATACAATGTGTTTTCTGCAGGTTTCTGTCAGCATTGTTGATAAAATGGTACTCATCGCTTTTCCTATTTGCTATAATAAACAATATTTCAAACTAGTACGAATGTCACCAATAAAAGTCACTACTACTTTTAACACAAGCCTTATTTAATAACGAAAAATTTTAACGCTGCTGTTACGATAATTGGTATTTCGGTTTGTTTACTTGGTTGTTAGCAAAAAATAAAGGGTACCTGTTATAACCGAGACCAAAAAAATACAGTGAAATACCGGTTATACAGAACTAAAGCCGGCCGGTGTGGCCGTGCGGTTCGAGGCGCTTCAGTCTGGACCCGCGCGACCTCTACGGTCGCAGGTTCGAATCCTGCCTCGGGCATGTATGTGTGTGATGTTCTTAGGTTAGTTAGGTTTAATTAGTTCTAAGTTCTAGGGGACTGATGACCTCAGAAGTTAAGTCGCATAGTGCTCAGAGCCATTTTTTTGACGTTAATCAGACGATCATGTATAAATTTTATCTGCGTGTTAACATAGCACCGATATGTATACATTGACTGGCAGTTTACTCAAACCATTTTTGAACCGTCATTGATACATCTCATCAGTGCAGCACTCCGTGAAAAATGAGCTACCATTCCCCAAGAAACCTTTCAGCACTTAGACGGAACGTACGCCTGCGAGAGTGGAAGCTGTCATCAAGGCTAAGGGTGGGCCAACACCATGTTGAATTCCAGCATTGGCGATTTAGGGCGCCAAGAACTTGTAAGTCATTTTCAGCCATGTGTCCGGATACTTTTGATAACACATTGTAGCAATTGCTGTATTATTATTGTCTGCTCGTAAATGTATATTTTTTACTATTTGTAATAATGATGAGTATTCTTTAATGTATAGTTTATGTATGAGGAAACTGTTGGTTCTGTTACTGATTCAAGCATAAGGATCGACGCGTAGAAAGGTATTACTAGGAGACAGTGAGCGTGCCAAAATAAAAGGCGTGAGCGCTCGTAGTGAGCACAGCAAGAGGAACGGCCAACAGTCACTCGTTGGCCTTTAAACTGTCAGCACCGTGTAGTGGAAGCGGCACTGAATTGTCTGCAGTTTTACTGGAAATGAGCCTCGGGTGTACGCAGTACATCCTTTCCGCTCTATGATGGTTGTATATGGCTGGAAGAATTATATTGGAGCAATCTGTACGTTGAGCCACTTCTGCACAACACTAATCAACGCCATCACCCCCGCCCAGTTCATCGCGTTGTCACCCCCAACCAATGCACTGGTGCCTTGTTGACGAATCTGTAGCTCCTTTACTGTGATTCAATTCATTTGTGAAATTTAATGTTCATGTATTACGAAAACGTTATTGACATTGGTCACGTAATCTTTGCGAGAATCTTATTCCCAATTCCTAAGGTTATCTGGGTGACCATGATGTTGAACCTATTTATAAAAGGGTCATGTGTTTCTTTTAATAATTACTGAAATGTACAAAATGCTAGTAAAATCCCTTGTCAGTTACAATAAAGATAGATTGCATAATCTAAACTGAAAATTTACTTGTTGAATAAAGTAACTAACATGCCACTCGAGCTGGCCAGAGCGGTCGAGCGGTTCTAGGCGCTACAGTCTGGAACCGCGCGACCGCTACGGTCGCAGGTTCGAATCCTGCCTCGGGCGTGGATGTGTGTGATGTCCTTAGGTTAGTTAGGTTTAAGTAGTTCTCATTTCCAGGGGACTGATGACCTCAGAAGTTAAGTCCCATAGTGCTCATAGCCATTTGAACCTTTTTTTTGCTATTCCATTTAGTTTTAAATCGTTCTTGATTAAGCAGTTCAAACAAATATTAAATTTTGTGTAATGCATATTACTGTTTTAAGAGAATTCCAGATAATGTCATATGTCATGGTAATGCGAGGATCACCATATTCCTGAAGTAGGTTCGCTCATTACTTGAATATATATCGCAACAGTTTTTCAAAGTTAAACATTTCATTTCGCAAACGTTATTACGAGGGAGAGATTTGCTAATCTTTCAGTATTTCCTAGAAGTGAGCTACAGATGTTGACAAATATATGGAAGCACCTCGACAAATGCGTGTTTGAATATGAACGCAGATGTTAGCCAAACCTGTAAGTTGCGCTCATCATTCGAACAGCACCCTTGCAAATGTCCTCTATAAGTTACAATTGTCAGTCGCGGTCCGAACAAAGTTCGGAGTAGTTGTGTTCGCATTATGTCGGAGCCAAGTGAAATCGAAAGTGGGAAAATTGTTGGTGCCCCTACGGTGGATGCTTCCGTAACCAAGGTAACCGAAGTATTCGTTGTTTCAAGGGCCACGGTATCGATGATTTGTACTGCGGACGAGAGTGTGTGTTGAGCGATCGTGACTGACGCTTATAGAAGAGGATTGTGGCGAAAAATAAGAAGAAGACAGTTGCAAGAGTCAATGCAGAAGTACAAATACTTCAGATGGCTACATTTGTTTTAGCACAGCTTCAAATTCGTCGGTCGACAGCATGTCATCTGCTCCAGTACTGCGTAGGGATATTTAAGCAGTTAACGCCACTTTCTATACTGTATAAATGACTTCTACAATGAAGGAAAAAAAATCGCAACACCAAAAAATAATTAATGTAGACTAATAAAACTGCGGGAATGCATTTGCCTAGGTAACATATTTAAGTGATTGACATTGGAAGATCACGTGCATGCATTGTATTGTACAGGTGCCGGATGTCAGTTTGAGGGATGCCGTTCGATGCCTGTTGCACTTGGTCGGTCAATGCAGGGACGGTTGATGCTGTTTGTGGGTGACATTGGAGTTGTCGTCCGATATTCCCCATAAAAATGTGCTCGATTGGGGACTAGCAACAAGTGGACACTCTGTAGAGCCCGTTGGGTTACAACAACAGTATGTGGGTGATCGTTATCGTGTTGGAAAACATCCACTGGAATTCTGTTCATGAATGGCAGCACTACAGGTCTAATCACCAGATTGACGTGCAAATTCACAGTCAGGGTGCTTGGGGTAACCGGGAAAGTGCTTCTGCTGTGATATGAAATTGCACCCTAGACCGTAACTGCCCCCTGCCAAACAGAAATTATGCGAAATGAAAGCAACTGTCAAAAGATCAATGAGAGATTCTTTTAACGAATTTGAAAGCAATATTTTATCTGTAGATTCTAAAAATAACCACAAAAAATTCTGGTCGTACGTAAAATATATGAACGCTACAAGTAATTCAGTACCTTCTCTTGCTGACAGTACGGGTAATGTAACGGATGGTGATAAACAGAAGACCGAAATTCTAAACCTAGCTTTGAAAAACACGTTTACGGTAGAGGACTGCAGCATCATTCCCCTTTCATTTATCAAACAAACGCAAGGATGGCTGACATAGTGTTCAGTGTATCAGGGATTGTAAAACAGTTAAGATCCTTAGACGTCGGGAAGGCATCTGGCCCAAACGGTATTCCCGTAAGATTATATGCTGACTATGCTACAAATATAGCACCACTCTTATCCATCATCTATCAGAGATCATTGGAACAGCGGAAAGTTCCACGGGACTGGAACAAGGCCCAGGTCATAGCAATCTATAAAAAGGGTAGAAAATCGGATGCACGTAGTCACCGGCCAATTTCACTGACATCGATTTGTTGTAGACTCATGGAACATACTCGTATGTTGTGTTCAGACATTAAGACCTTTCTAGACTCTGAGAAGCTCATCTGCAGAAACCAGCACGGTTTTAGGAAACAGCGGTCATGCGAGACACAGCTGGCCCATTACAAACAGTATTGTAAGGTGCTTAAAAAAGTTATTAGGAAGGCAAAAAGTATGTGGTATGCAGATAGAATAGCTAAGTCTCAGGATAAAATTAAAACCATGTGGTCAGTCGTAAAGGAAGTGGCTGGTCTGCAGAGACAGGTCGAGAATATAGAATCAGTGCGTAGTGGGGATGTCCGTGTTACTGATAAGTCGCATATATGTACAGTACTTAATAATCACTTTCTGAATATAGCGGGTGAACTAAATAGAAACCTAGTCCCAACAGGGAATCATATAGCGCTCTTAGAAAAAAGTGTTCCGAGACTGTTACCTGAAATGCTCCTCCATGATACTGACAAGAGGGAGATTGAGTTAATAATTAAATCACTAGAGACCAAGAACTCTCATGGATATGACGGGGTATCTAGCAGAATACTGAAGTATTGTTCCACGTATGTTAGCTCAGTACTTAGCCATATCTGTAACTTTTCCTTTAGGAGTGGTCGGTTTCCTGACCGATTAAAGTACTCGGTAGTGAAGCCACTTTAGAAAAAGGGAGACAGGGATAATGTTGACAATTATAGACCTATTTCTATGCCATCGGTGTTTGCTAAAGTTATCGAGAGGGTTGTATATACAAGGTTACTGCAGCATTTAAATTCACATAATTTGCTGTCAAATGTACAGTTTGGTTTTAGAAATGGCTTAACAACTGAAAATGCTATAGTCTCTTTTCTCTGTGAGGTTTTGGACGGATTAAATAAAAGGTTGCGAACGTTAGGTGTTTTCTTTGATTTAACGAAGGCTTTTGACTGTGTTGACCACAAAATATTACTGCAGAAGTTGGAACATTATGGAGTAATGGGAGTAGCTTACAATTGGTTCGCCTCCTACTTTAAGAACAGAAAGCAGAAGGTAATCCTCCGCAATATTGAGAGTGGTAATGATGTTCAGTCCCAATGGGGCACTGTTAAATGGGGCGTTCCCCAGCGGTCGGTGCTGGGGCCACTGCTGTTTCTTGTTTATATAAATGATATGCCTTCTAGTATTACAGGTGATTCAAAAATATTTCTGTTTGCTGATGACACCACCTTGGTAGTGAAGGATCTTGTGTGTAATATTGAAACATTATCAAATAATGTAGTTCATGATGTAAGTTCGTGGCTTGTGGAAAATAATTTGATGCTAAATCACAGTAAGACTCAGTTTTTACAGTTTCTAACTCACAATTCAAAAAGAACTGACATTTTAATCAGACAGAATGGGCATGTTATAAGCGAGACGGAACAGTTCAAGTTCCTAGGCGTACGGATAGATAGTAAGCTGTTGTGGAAAGCCCATGTTCAGGATCTTGTTCAGAAACTAAATGCCGCTTTATTTACCATTAGAACAGTATCTGAAATAAGTGACATTTCAACACGAAAAGTAGTATACTTCGCATATTTTCATACGCTTATGTCATATGGTATTATTTTTTGGGGTAATTCTTCTGATTCAAAAAGGGTATTTTTGGCTCAAAAACGGGCTGTTCGAGCTATGTATGGTGTAAGTTCGAAAACCTCTTGTCGACCCCTATTCAATAGTCTGGGAATTTTGACATTGCCCTCACAGTATGTATTTTCTTTAATGTCGTTTGTTGTTAGCAATATTAGCCTATTCCCAAGAGTTAGCAGCTTTCACTCAGTTAATACTAGGCAGAAATCAAATCTGCATGTGGAATGCACTTCCTTGACTCTTGTGCAGAAAGGAGTGCAGTATTATGCTGCATCCATTTTCAATAAGCTACCACAAGAACTCAAAAATCTTAGCAGTAGCCCAAACACTTTTAAGTCTAAACTGAAGAGTTTCCTCATGGCTCACTCCTTCTATTCTGTCGAGGAGCTCCTGGAAGAGCTAAAAAATTAAGCAAATTCCAGTGTTACATTCTTGATTTTCTTTATTTAAACTAACGACTTGTCGCCTGAATATGTTTCTCATATTTCATTTTATTTGTTTCTACAATCGTGTTATAATTTCATGTATTGACTCGTTCCATGACCATGGAGACTTCTCCTAAATGTGGTCCCACGGAACAATAAATAAATAAATAAATAAATAAAACAAAGGAAATTGCTTACAATACGTTAGTTCGTCCAGTCTTAGAGTATTGTTCGTCTGTATTGGACCTTTAACAGTCGGGTCTGCTTCAAGAGATTGAGAAGGTCGAAAGAAGAGCGGCAAGATTCGTGACTAGTACATTTAGCCATCGCGAGAACGTTACAAATCTCATTGATGGTTTGAAGTGGACCACACTTGCAGATAGACGACGCGCTAAACGGAAGGGGCTGCTCACTAAATTCCGAAAACCGATCTTTGCCGAGGATGTAGAGCATATAATATTTCCATTGACTTTCAAATCGCGTAATGATCACCATTCAAAGGTCAGGGAAATTAGAGCTCGTACTGAGCCGTTCAGACAGTCGTTTTTCCCTCGCGCGATCCCCGTGTGGAACAGAGTTGGGGAAATATGACTTTTGCGTGGATTGTGCCCTCCGCCACACACCGCTTGGTGGCTAGCGGACCATATCTGTAGATGTAGATGTAGATAACTGCAAGTGCAGGTCCAGAGTGTCTAGTACCCAGACAGGTTGGTTGCAGGCTCTCAACTTGCTTCCTTCTAACCACCTAGTAGCCAACACTGGCACCAAGGCAGAACCGGCTTTCCTCAGAGAATACAACAGACCTCCACCCTGCCTTCCAATGAGCTCTCGCTTGACACCACTGAAGTCGCAAATGGTGGTGGTTTGGAGTCAGTGGAATGCATGAAATAGGGCGTCTGGTTCGGAGCTGTCCTTGAAGTAACCGCTCGTTGTGTCACCGTGGTGCGAACTGCTTCGAATGGCTGCTGCGCATTTCAATATGATTTGGCAGAGCCATATGCCGAACACGATGGTCTTCCCTCTCGGTAGTGCAACCTAGCCGTCTGGAGCCCGATTTTCTAGCGACCGTACGTTCCTGTGACCACCGCTGCCATCAGTCATGTACAGTGGCTACATTGCTGCCAAGTTTTTCTCCAATATCGCTGAAGAAACATCCGGCTTCTCGTAGCCCTATTACATGACCTTACTCAAACTGAGGAAGGTGTTGATAATCGCCTCTTTGTCGCCTTCAAGGTGTTCTTGGCTAAAATGAACTCACTGCGTCAAGTCTCAAAGATAACAAACGCTCACGACCGTAACAGCGTGTATTTAAGGCAAACCAGATCTGCATCCTCATACTGCTGCTATTAGCGCAAGTCTTATTCGACTGGTGCGAAATCGGATTAGACATCATCTTTCACACGTAGAAACTTGCCTACCGTCTTTCGTTTATGCCTTACAACTCCTTCTTGGAGTTGAAATTTTTTTTAGTTTGTGTGTAAGGGATGTGTATGCAACTGAAAACATGTAAAGTGAGTGAGTTATGTGCACTTACATTTGTTCCAGTGAACGTGTTTTGTCTCGTTTTGTTCATGCATTTCTGGAAGGAAGCACAAAATTTCAAGTGTCAACGCACTCACATAATCAACTGTCGCTCAAAGCATTTCATAATATATTTCATGACAGTTGTAGCTTCCGACTTGTGCTTTACAGGCAATGTTTTCGTTTACAGGCAAAGATTTTCCATCAAGCAAAGACATCACTGATATCCTGGCAAATGAAGATCTTAACTGCCTTATGTCATGCATAGGATATGTGTGGGAGGTACAAATTAATAGAACACTTGTGTATTTCTTGCTGTTTGAGCTGTGCTGGCCCCGGCTTATGCGTTGGTTTAAACCTTGACTGTTACTTTGCGTTTGGTTTCCCGCGGTTATTGCGGTTATGCCATGGTTCTTCCTCTTTCTACGTGTGGCAGCAGCCGTGTGTATCAGTATTCGCACCTTGTACTCTCTTTGGTCTGGTGCTTATAGTTTCCGGCTAGCCGTTGTGCGGCAGTCGGTCGGTTGGTGTGGACCAGCCAGGAAATCTCCGCGTGGCGCAGTGGGCCGGGCCCGCTTGCGGTCTCTACGCAGTGTTGAAGCCTGTGGGAGCTGTTGCGACTGCTACGAGGTTCGTGGCTCACCGCTCCAGGACATCAAAGTTGAGTGGTGATTTAATTACCGAAGCCAGACTGCTCACATTGTGCCGTCGGTTTTCATGGTTGGCTGTTGGTGGTTTCCTGTGAGCGCAACAGCGAGTGTTCGAGTTGGGGAAAGTTTGGCCACCATCTGGTGGAGTTTAACTGTATTTTGGTAATTTCAAGTCCAAGTGCACCAGCGGAATTTTCTGCCCCGTGGCCATTAGCGTTCCGGTTACCTGCCCTGGCCGCTGACGTAAAATTCAGGCACTGTCCTTTCCTCACCGTGTTGTCGCTGTCCAACACGTGTGTAGTTTTGACAGCTTATGCATACTTGGTTGTGAGCGGCTACGCCTTTTACGTTTTGGCTTTGGAGTTCCTTGTGTACTGGTTGAGTGGAAAGCAAGTTGTCTTGTCGGTGGGTCCGTTGACTGTCTCTTGCTTGGGGCGGCTGATGGGATATAGTTCCCTAAGCGAACGTGAATATTTCAAGTGCAGGCTAATCCCCAGGAACTTCTGAGCACCGCTGGCTGTACTGCCTTTTCTTATTGGTGTTTGATTGTGTATTTTAATGGCTTATAGCCGATGGTTTGAATTTGTATGCTTTTAGTTGGGTTTTAAATAATGAGCCTTCAGCCGCTTTAAAATTGAAAGTTCCTTACTTGTCAAGTCCTGCTTTGTTTGGGCATTCAGCCTCATTTAAAATATTTTTTTGGGTAAAGCATTGGGCCTTCTGCCTTTTGAAAATTTATCGTAGTTGTGTTTTTCAATAATGGGCCTTGAGCTGCTGTAAAATTTAAATTCCTTACTTGTTAAATCTTAGATTATTTGGGCCTTCAGCCTGTGTAAAATATTGTTTAAAAATAAAGCTTTGAGCCTTCTGCCTACTAAAAATTATTTTAATTGTTGCAAGTAATCGGCCTTCAGCCGTTTTTAAATTGAAGTTCTTGTTTTACAAGTGTCAGAGTGTGTGGGGCCTTCAGCCTAATTGAAGGTAAGGCCTTCTGCCTTGTGTTTTCTTTTTAAATTAATTTTACCTTCAGTCTTAAATCATCGGCCTTCAGCCGCCTTTCAATTAAACTTGTTTGCTTTTCAAGTGTTAGATTTGTTGGGCCTTCAGCCAAGTTATAAAACCTACTTACGTGAGGCCTTCTGTATTCTAAATATTCTGTTTTGAGTCTGAAGTTTAAGTTAATGGCTTTCAGCCGTTTTTAAATTTAAGTGGTTGTGTGCTTAAGGCATAAGATAGTGTGGACTATTTAGCCGATAACTAAGTTCAAAAATTTTAGCTGTATTGTTTGGACAACTAGATAAAGTTATATGTGTTTGAGTGTAACTGACAGCCGCCTTTTGGCCCCTTTCCACAATTTCAAGTACCTGTTCTGTCCTGCTGACTTAAGCAGGGCGTCTCATTGTTGTGCACCACTTCGTACACAACGGTAAGCAGAGATGGGCTACAGAGTGGTGCAGCAGCTCTCGTCTTAGGTAAGCCTGACAGGAGCAGAAACGTGTAGCAAATACGTAAATACAGTAAAGAGAAGATTTACTTGACTAGTATCTTTTTCCAAGCGTTGCAAAGAAACTTTACAAAAGAATAAATAGCAAGAGCGTGCAGCCATTACAAGTAGCAAAGAGCATCATGCAGTGTGAGGCTCCCACTATTAATGCATAGGCGAATTGTTGAAGGCTGATTAAGACTGAAAACTCTCGAACACTGTGAATGAGACTGGGCCGTGTAGGTGGCGTCGGCCATCGTCGGCCGCTCTATATCGCTGCGGCAGACAGCGCTCGTAGTCGGAGCCACTGAAGGCATGGCTCATTGGGCGCGCGTCATTGTATCCATCGGGTATTGAGTCCATACACTAGTTGATCAAAACATTATGACCACCTCTTTAAATGCGTTTTGTTTCCCGTCCCAAACACAGTACAACGGAGATTCTGCTTGGCATGGATTCTGCAAGTCCTTGATAGTATTCCAGAAGAATGTGGCACCGGATGTCTACACATAAGCCAAGCAATTGCCGCAAATCACGGGATGGTGGGTTACGTGCACGCAGCTGGCGTCCGATATGTGTTCCAATGGGTACAGATCAGGCGCATTTGCTGGCCAAGACATCAATGTGAGTTCACTTATAATGTCCCTCAAACAACTGTAGCACTTTTCTGACCTTGCAACGTGGACACTTGTCCTGTCGGAAGATGTCATCGCTGTAGGGGGAGACTTCAAGCATGATGCAATGCAGGTGGTCCACAATAATTGTCACGTAGTTCACTGCCATCATGATTCGATTACCACCACAAATCTTGTGGAAGCCCAACTCACTGCACCCCTAGCATAATTCTGCTCTCACCGTCCTGAATCTGTAGTGCGGTGCATGTTCGTGCAGCCAATCTTCTGGATGATGGTGTGTAAGGATGCAAACATCGACGTGATGTAACAAGAAATGCGATTCATTCTAGTGGCGAACGTTTCTATCGATCCACGGTTGAAACTCAGTAATACTGTGTCCACTGAAATTATAGCTGACGGATGTCGTTGGGTCAACACAGGAACTTGTAGGGGTCGTGTGATGTGGAGCTCCATGTTCAAAGGTGGCCTTTGAAAAGTGTGCTCCGAAACACTTGTGTCGCCGGCCAGGGTGGCCGAGCGGTTCTAGGCGCTACAGTCTGGAACCGCGCTACCACTACCGTCGCAGGTTCGAATCCTGCCTCGGGTATGGATGTGTGTGATGTCCTTAGGTTAGTTAGGTTTAAGTAGTTCTAAGTTCTAGGGGACTGATGACCCCAGTGCTCAGTGCTCAGAGCCATTTGAACCATTTTGAACACTTTTGCCTGCACCAGCGTTGTGCTCTGTTGTCAGGTCTATCACAGATCGCTGCCTACCCCGGATTACACAGTGGGGGATCATCCGACCTTTACGTTCTGTGATGAGACGTGGTCGTCCAATACCGTACGGCCTACTCTTTATTCCACCAACCTTAAGCCACTTTTCATAGGTGCTCAGGACAGTAGTACGCTACGGGCGACCAGCTTCGCTGTTTCAGAGATTCTCGTTTTCAGGCTTATGACACAACAATGTTCACTTTTGCAAAACTGCTTGTATCAATGGATTTCCGCATTTGCTGCCCCTATCCTTGCTATAATGACGGTCCATTCCTCTCTCTTTCACTTACATTCTTTACTTACTGCATCACGTGCACCATTAGGAGGCTTGCAACCCCGCCGTGTGCAATGTTCATAATATTTTCGGCTCATCAGTGTATATCTATGCAGTGAGTATAGCCTACTGCGCACGTTCTCAACATCAAACCGGGCTACTCACGTGATTTTGGAACGACACTGCTTGTCTACAATTTGCCGTAATAGCAAAACTCGAATATTACATGTAGTCGCCCTGTTTTATATACGTTTGTGGAAGTTTGAGTTTTAGTAATAGCTGTGGTGCAGTATTGTCGTTGCCATGGATGTAAAGATATGTATGTAAAAGGAGGACCATTACTTTTCGTAAGTATGTACAACAAATGCATAATTGTAAATATCATATTGATATCAGTCACTTTATGTGTTGAGAGATATCGAAACAAGTTATTGTAAAGTCTGGTATTGTAGATAATTTCTGCGATTTTATGGTCTTGCGTTTAAGAGACAAGTGTCAGATAAATTTGCAAGTGTATCTGAGCAAACTACAAGTCATAGTGCTGGTGCTATGTTCATATGCAGGTAAAATTTATACGTGACCGTCTGATTTATTTACTTCCCTGTACAAAACCCTGATCCAGCCTGTTGTTCTATATGGCTGTGAGACATGGAGTATCCGGAAACAGGACTTCCATAAGCTCCTTGTCTTTGAGAGAAAAGTGCTTCGGAAGATCTTCGGTCCGGTTCTGGATGCAGATACAGGGGAATGGAGGATCAGATACAACCAAGAGCTTGAGGAACTATACCAGCAGCCCAATATAGCAGGAGCTGTCAAAGCCAAACGAATGCAGTGGGCCGGCCATGTGGCCCGGATGGAGGATCACAGATGGCCTCGGAAGCTCCTGGATTTCATACCTACAGGAAAGAGACCGCCAGGGAGACCCAAGAAGCGTTGGAGGGATGGACTCCATGAAGATTTAAAACAAATGTCAATAGATGTGGACCAATGGCGGATAGCAGCAATGGACAGAATACAGAGGAGGAGGAAACTTGTAGATGCGTGCGGTCCACTGGGCCTGATCACGTAGTAGTAGTAGTAGTAGTAGTAGTAGTAGTAGTATATTCACGAGTTCAAACCCTTGTATGTATCTAAGTATTCCTGCATGAGACAGTTTCTTATACAGTGCTATTAATGTATTTGATTAGAACAGATTCGACAGTAAGAATCAGTGCTATAAAAACGGAAAAAAATATTTTATTGTCTGTCACTTCTTTAATTACTCCAAAGTTCGAGAAATGATCTTCTGTTTTTTATGTGTAGTGTATGGTTCACTTTTCTGATAAGGTAGAAAATAGAAGGGTAAATAAAGAAATATTGAAAATGATACTGGACAAGTGGGTGGTGCAAATCGCTTACCGTGTTTACTGTAACAGTTTCATAGTTCCAAATGCGTTATTTTTTATGACACTTCGGCGCCTTCTACACTGTCATTGTAACGTAATTAATTAGAACAGTGATTCGACATATAAAAAAGTGCAAAAGAAAACGTAAAAAAGAATTTTACGAAATGCATTACCTTGTGCCGTCTGTGACAATCACAATTATTCTGCCGGCTGGTATGGCCGAGCGGTTCTAGGAGCTTCAGTCTGGAACCGCGCGACCGTTACGGACGCAGGTTCGAATCCTGCCTCGGGCATGGATATTAGTTTTCAGTAGTTCTAAGTTCTAGGGGACTGAGGACCTCAGATGTTAAGTCCCATAGTGCTCAGAGCCATTTGAACCATTTTTATAATTATTCTGCTACCGGCCCTAAACCATCTTCAACAGCAGAAAACTTATCGCAGATTTAACACATGTCATACATGCTTTGTCATAGAGCACAGTTTAAAGTATTTTGTAAAATTCGTACATGCTGCTGAGCAGCGTCAAAACAAGATCAAAAAAATAATGTTGGCTATCACGTTACCGAAGAAGGGTAAATAACGTGGGATCTGAGTTCTGAAAAGCACAATTCCTTTCTTTGCTCTTCGCATCCCTAAGGCAGCTGAGTCCCTGGTATCGAGTTATAAAGATGACATTAAAAGCATATACAAACTTTCACTTTACTTCTGAAGGTGATCTGTCTACATCTACATCTACATTTATACTCCGCAAGCCACCCAACGGTGTGTGGCGGAGGGCACTTTACGTGCCACTGTCTTTACCTCCCTTTCCTGTTCCAGTCGCGTATGGTTCGCGGGAAGAACGACTGCCGGAAAGCCTCCGTGTGCGCTCGAATCTCTCTAATTTTACATTCGCGATCTCCTCGGGAGATATAAGTAGGGGGAAGCAATATATTCGATACCTCATCCAGAAACGCACCCTCTCGAAACCTGGACAGCAAGCTACACCGCGATGCAGAGCGCTTCTCTTGCAGAGTCTGCCACTTGAGTTTGCTAAACATCTCCGTAACGCTATCACGGTTACCAAATAACCCTGTGACGCAACGCGCCGCTCTTCTTTGGATCTACTCTATGTCCTCTGTCAACCCGACCTGGTACGGATCTGACACTGATGAGCAATACTCGAGTATAGGTCGAACGAGTGTTTTGTAAGCCACCTCCTTTATTGATGGACTACATTTTCTAAGGACTCTCCCAGCGAATCTCAACCTGGCACCCGCCTTACCAACAATTAATTTTATATGATCATTCCACTTCAAATCGTTCCGCACGCGTACTCCCAGATATTTTACAGAAGTAACTGCTACCAGTGTTTGTTCTGCTATCATATAATCATACAATAAAGGATCCTTCTTTCTATGTATTCAGCGAAGAAATAACACTCGAAATACGCTAAGAGCTATACGGGCTAAAATGCGCGGTCCAAAACTCATGTGCCTTGCAGGAGGTGGTGCTGGCAGAATTCTCGTTCTACGCATCCGAATGATCACTCCATAGATATTTGTACTCAATAGCGTGCCCGCGCGATCGCTGTCGTCGTCTGTCGGAAAAATGCGAAGTGTGAGACACCGGTGAGGGTGGTGTCTATCAGTGATACCACACTTGTAAATGTGTTTTGTATTTGGTGTCGTACTGCTAAATGGACTTCTCTCGAAGAGAGAGCCGTTGTGTTGCCAAGTATGAGAACCGGTGAGGGTGATGTCTATCAGTGATACCACACTTGTAAATGTGTTTTGCATTTGGTCTCGTACTGCTAAATGGACTTTGCTCGAAGAGAGAGCCGTTGTGTTGCCAAGTGTGAGACAGCGGTGAGGGTGGTGTCTATCAGTGATACCACACTTGTAAATGTGTTTTGTATTTGGTGTCGTACTGCTAAATGGACTTTGCTCGAAGAGAGATCCGTTGTGTTGCCAAGTGTGAGAACCGGTGAGGGTGGTGTCTATCAGTGATACCACACTTGCAAATGTGTTTTGTATTTGGTGTCGTACTGCTAAATGGACTTCTCTCGAAGAGAGAGCCGTTGTGTTGCCAAGTATGAGAACCGGTGAGGGTGATGTCTATCAGTGATACCACACTTGTAAATGTGTTTTGCATTTGGTCTCGTACTGCTAAATGGACTTTGCTCGAAGAGAGAGCCGTTGTGTTGCCAAGTGTGAGACAGCGGTGAGGGTGGTGTCTATCAGTGATACCACACTTGTAAATGTGTTTTGTATTTGGTGTCGTACTGCTAAATGGACTTTGCTCGAAGAGAGATCCGTTGTGTTGCCAAGTGTGAGACACCGGTGAGGGTGGTGTCCATCAGTGATACCACACTTGTAAATGTGTTTTGTATATGGTCTCGTACTGCTAAATGGACTTTGCTCGAAGAGAGATCCGTTGTGTTGCCAAGTGTGAGAACCGGTGAGGGTGGTGTCTATCAGTGATACCACACTTGTAAATGTGTTTTGTATTTGGTGTCGTACTGCTAAATGGACTTCTCTCGAAGAGAGAGCCGTTGTGTTGCCAAGTATGAGAACCGGTGAGGGTGATGTCTATCAGTGATACCACACTTGTAAATGTGTTTTGTATATGGTCTCGTACTGCTAAATGGACTTTGCTCGAAGAGAGATCCGTTGTGTTGCCAAGTGTGAGAACCGGTGAGGGTGGTGTCTATCAGTGATACCACACTTGTAAATGCGTTTTGTATTTTGTGTCGTACTGCTAAATGGACTTAGCTCGAAGAGAGATCCGTTGTTGATGGTTGGCGTGTCTCGTTGGCGCGAGTATACGTCGCCCGGCGTGTTCTCGTTTTCTCGCACACCCGGCGGCGGGCTCAGCTGCTGAGCTTGCCGATTAATCACTCGTCGTTCCGCGGCCGGCGTGCGGCCGCCCTTATCCCCGCATCGTCTCCGAGGCTCAGGCCGGGTGCCCTAAGAAAAAGCGCGCCTCGTCCCGAGACTTATGACGTGCTTGCGGCCGAGGGGACAGGCGGCGGTAATTCCGGCCGGCTAACTGCGCGGCTCTTTCGACTGCGGGCTGCGGGGTCATTACAGATAGCCATCACGCGCCCCGCTGCGCTGCTACACCTAATTCATCGCGTTACTTGCCCAAGCGGGCTGCGCCGGTCCGGACGTGAGCTCATTATACACAGAATTGTACCCGCTACGTGATCGGACCACGGCCTGTTTGTGTGCCGGCTACTGAGCTCTGCTGTTTAAAGGCCGCGTGGTCGGGGGGACGGGGCGCAGCGGGGGCGTAATCCCTACTGTGTGTGTGTATGTCTCTGTGTGCGCTCCTGCCTCCCGGTATCTTTTTCAATTTGCAGTGGGCCGTTCACTACCCCTCTCATGGAGGAGGGGCGGTCGCCGAGCCGGGGCACACAACACAAGACGACGCCAGATCTCTACCCTGCTTGTCGGGGGCCGAGCCGCCTTTATAATTGCGTCTCGAGAGGAGAAAAATCGGACGGCATTAGGCAGTCGTCTGACTGCCGCTCTTCTCGAACAGATTCCGCCCATTTCTTGTCCGAATCGGCGAACCAGAAGAACAGCAATCCGTAGCTTTAGGACTGAGGGAAAATTTCACTGCATTAAGGAACGCGAAAGATAGGTGGGTAGATAAACCGATACAGAGTTAGGAAGGAAGAAAAAGGGGAACACGACATAAAGTCTGAATTGGATCGAGATCGAGAGAACAAATACGGAAATTACGTCGATCTGTAGTGCAATTTGCTCGTATAGCGTAACGTGTTCTGTGCTGGCTAGCGAGACTGGGGAATGAGTCACACTCGAACTGACGCCAGCTAAATCAGCCAGGCAGAGTGCGGTTTTTAGGCTGTTTTCCATACTCGTTAATGCAAATACCGAGTATGTTCCTGACAGAAACACTGACAAACAAAGCGTTACAATGTAAATACACACAGACCAAAGCTTGCATCATTCTTAGGCAGATGATCCACATGAGGTTTATCCGAAGGATAACTGTCTAGGGTGGTATAAAGAAATCTACTCATATGGATACATATTTTTAAAATGCCACATCATAATAATCCACTGATACATGGCAAGACTAAAGTAGAAGGAAAATTAAATGTTGTCCCATAATTGGAGAGGCTTCCTTTTAACCGTAAAATGCACAATGTAGGCGATTAATTAGTCAAGTATAGCCGTCACTTCATCTGCTATTCCCTGTAGGCCACGGTCTATTTAACACCCATTTCCACCCGAAACTTAATATAAATGTCGTGTTGCAGTCTTCTTTTCGAAAACTTTTATTTACCACAATCGCAAGGAAGCATACAATTACTAGTTTTGACCAGTTAAATGGCCATCTTCAGACATGAAAGTATGCACAAGACTACAGGCCGGTATTTATTTGATGAAGAATAGACGAAATTAATTGTTTCGTAATAGTTGCAAGGGTACTTACCACACAATAGAAAGCTGTGTCTCTATCGGTTGTTGAAGCGAGACGCTTTGTAAGTCATGTTTACAGTTCCAAACTGAAAGATAAAACCGAGTAAAATATGTGGAAATAATCCACAATTATTAGTAAAATGTTAAGCACAAAAAGATTGTTGGAATACACTTATCTCAAAAATTGTATTTGCAATACATGTACGCTACGCACCATTGCATTGTACGGTATAATAGATACATCAGAATGGTGTGAGGCAACTTGACGAGCCATCTTGTCTGTTGACAGCATCAAAAGAACCTATCCAGCTGACAGCAGTCGGCAGATTGGCCGTTACTGTGTACACCGTCCTTCGATTCATCCAAGCTGTCACAAGGCTGCAGTTCAGTAAACATGCAGTAGTTTTATAGGGGCTAAAAATCTCTTTGTACATAACTTTTTCTCCACGGATGTGGATAATTCCCGTGTATTTTTGTCTGTTTTATATTCCAGGGTGGAATGGCAAACATGATTATGACAAAGCGTCTCGCTTTAATGACTTATTATGTGGTATGTACCCTTGCAACGATTATGGAACCGTTAAGTTCGTCTATTCCTTATGATATGGATATTGGGTAGTGCTCTTCATTATCTGTGACACATTTGCCTATTCAAAGTAGAGAGTAAAGCAAGGAAGACGATGTCAGTATAAATAGAGCTCAAGCTACAAGTGGATAAGGATCAAGAAAGAAAGCAGCCTTCTCGTTCTCAAAGACAGCATTCTGGCATTTGTCTGTTACGATTTAGGAAAACCGCTATGAAACCTAATCTTGATGACCAGATTGTGAATTGAACCTTGTTTTTCCCATATAGAATCCAGTGCATTAATCACTCGCTGGGTCCCAAGGGACCACACCTTTTCTATATCGATAATTTAATGTCTATTTTAGTGCATAAAATTACAAAAGCGGATGTGCATATTGCCTGGAAGCGTGCAAACAAGTTTGACGTCTATTGACTAATTTTCTGAGAGTTAATAAGGTAAAACAAGTATTTTCCCATGTATCCTTATAGTTACGATCATTATTCATTTATTTACTTTTTTTGATTGAGGAATAGTGTTGGGAAATATGCGTGACTAATTTCATACTACGATCGAAATGTGGCTGGATTCAACTAGTATTTAATGCATTATGCATGTTTAAACAATTTTCCTGAAGATCGTTAGCTACTCGTACGTACATTTCGAGATGAGTCATAACAATGCTTTTTTCATTAAATATAAACATTTCCCATTCACCTCATCCACTTACTCTAAGGTTTAATCAACAGTCTCTTGGTGTGTTTTCTGTACAGTGTATTAGGATGCAAACTGACTCCATCTGTTTGGTAATATCAGAGAGGGAATAAGTAGCGGAGACACGTTGGACTCTGGAGAGCAATAGTCTACATCTACATTTACATCTACATACATAGTCCACAAGCCACCGCATGGTGCGTGGTGCCGGCCGCTGGTGGCTGAGCGGTTCTGGCGCTACAGTCTGGAACCGCGCGACCGCTACGGTCGCAGGTTCGAATCCTGCCTCGGGCATGGATGTGTGTGTTGTCCTTAGGTTAGTTAGGTTTAAGTAGTTCTAAGTTCTAGGGGACTTATGACCTCAGCAGTTGAGTCCCATAGTGCTCAGAGCCATTTGAACCATTTGAACCATGGTGCGTGGCGAAGGGTACGCTGTACCACCACTAGGCATTTCGTTTCGCGTTCCGCTCGCATAAAGAGCGAAGGAAAACGACTGCCTATATGCCTCCGTATGAAACCTGATTTATCGTATCTTATCTTTGTGGTCCTTACGCGAGATGTATTTGACGGCAGTAGAATCGTTCTGCAGCCAGCTACAAATGCCTATTCTCTTTATTGTCTCAATAGGGTTCCGGAAAAAAAAAAAACGTCGGGCAGACTCTCCGTAACACTCGCATGTTGACTGAACCTACCGGCAAAAGATCTAGCACCCTCTCCCCCCCCCCCCCCCTCTCTGAATTGCTTCGATGTCTTCCTTTAATCCGACCTGGCGATACTCATGAACGGATCGCTCTAGTGTTCTTTATGCTGTCTCCTTTACAGATGAATCACACTTCCCTAAAATTCTCCCAATAAAAAGAAGTGGACCAATCTACCCCACTACAAGCGTTACATGCTCATTCCATTTCATACCTCTTTGCAACGTTAAACCTAGATATTTAATTGACCTGACTCTAGTCAAGCAGCACACTACGAACATTCTGCGATTATTTTCCCTGCTTACGTGCACTAAGTTACACTTAGAGCTAGCTGCCACTCATCGCACCGACTAGAAATTTTGTCTAAGTCATGTTGTATCCTCCTACAGCTACTCATTGATGGTACCTTCCCATTCACCACAGAGTCATCAGCAAACAGCCGGAGATAGCTGCTCGCCCTTTGGGGATCAGGCCATGTATGTACACAGAGAATAACAGCAGTTCTATCACAATTCCCTGGGACACTCTTGACGATACCCTTATCCCTAATGAACACTCGCCGTCGAGGACAACGTACTGGGATATAGTACTGAAAAAGTGTTCGAGCCACTCTCGTATCTTGGAACCTATTCCGTACGCTCGTACCTTCGTTAAAAGTCTGCAGTGGGGCACCGTGTCAAACGCTTTCCGGAAATCTAGAAACATGGAATTTGCCTGGATTAGTCTGAAAAATAGTGTTTCTGGTAGCACACTCTTTCTCAATAGTTGTCCAATCACTAACTTTACCAACAGGAACAGATTTCTCTGGACGACTATACGTGACAAAACTATATGAATTTTTACCAGTATACTTCCTCCAAGGAACACCAGTTGAATAAAATCCTTGAATACTAAATTTACCAAGCTTATTACTAATACACAGCTTAACTTTCTCCGTATTACCCTGTTCTTCAAAAAATTTGTTATTAGTCCTACTATCCAACGTTAGTCTTTCAACACTAACATTAATACGATAAATATGTTTTCACCTTGTTAATAATTACATTCTGATATTTATTAGCAAAAAAATTAATTTCATCCTTAATATTATAATGTCTAAATGCAAGAAATTGAACAGCATATGTATCAAATTTCCCATCAACACTAGCTGTTTTACCACTATAATTAAATTTAACATTAACAGTTTCCACAAACTGCGTTCGCCAACGGCACATCTTCCCCAAAGTGCGAATAACACGACGCTTCATCGGACGATATCTCCCATACCGGCGTCTTCGGACTACACGGGGACGAAGAAGTGTCCATCTCCTCCTTCACAGACAAACAATGCCCGATATGGCAATTAGCATGAACAATATTTAACCGAGACAAAAATGCCTGATCCCCAATCGCCATTTCATTGGACACAAATATAACAAGACCCGAATGAGTAATTGTTAGGCCGGGTTTATTTTTAACATTAACTGTTACCGACCTACCTTCAACAATTATCTTCAGAATGCCTGCAAAAGGCTTCCACCTACACCACTCAAATTCTTCAAAATAAATAAATAAATAAGTAAATTACGGAATGGATAGATGAATTATACCCTCCAAATCCAAATTCTGAACAGTACGGCATATAAACCTCATGTTTCCACCCTAAAATTTTTTAAATCATTGTCGACTTGCCTATATTTGTGTCACCAAACAAATACAGTTTTGGTTTCCACACCTTCGAAGACTGAAAGGATGCATTGTACCAGGCTACGACTTCTTTAGCCCAAGCGGAATACAACAAATCACAATGCGATAACTCACGACGTTCCTTCCGATTTTGCTAAAACGCTTCCCAATACTTCTACCTATCGAGAATATGTTTTTATGCCTAATGGTATAAGATGTGCTAATTATGATTTTAGGCAGGGTCGGTACCGACCTTTTTGGTATACATAATAGAGCCTCTGTAAGTAAAAACCTCAAAAGTGATACCTCAGACGCACAGCCGAACGCCATCCTAGAAAATTGCTTCGTGGTTAAGGAGGCATGCAATATTATAGGGTTCGAGGATACGAGTTTCGCGCGAGCGGTTCTTCCTCAATTTGTGCTGATTTGAGGACAGATGATTTTCCGACACCAGGAAATTTATTATATTGGAACTGAGGATATGTTCAAGAATGCTGCAGCAGACCGATGTTAGGGATGCTGGTCTGTAATTTTGCGGGTCCGTTCTTTTTTTGCACGTTACTTATTGTTTTTTTCCAGCATTAATCCACCAGGCGCTGTGCACTGCCAGCAGTGTACGCTGCGCAGCGAGTGTTGTCATTGTTACATACCGATCATCTATCCGTCGACTGAAAACAGGTAAAATTCTTAGTGCTAATTTCATTTTGTTTCAGTGACAACGATCTATACATGTCCACTTATGGTGCCGCCATCATGAATCATTAGAACAGGTTAGGCTAGAGCAGCATGCCTCGGAGTGGAGCTACGTAACCAAGCAAGGCGGATGTGATCGATGAGAACTATGTTCTGTCATTGGAGTGGCACGGGAAACAGCCATTGAAATGGCATGGGGAACCCTATACTTTAGTGTAATGGCTGTTAAGCAAACGACGTTGACCAGTATCCTACTTGTAACATGGTGATTTTTCAACTCTAATACTTCTTTTTTAGCATTGAACATTCATACGCTTGAATAAACAAAATACAGATCTAATTCTTGCAGTCAGGTCTCGAGACCGAAACAGCTACAAGAATACCATTGTACCATTTGGGTTTAATACGATTCGAGGGTTTTCAGGACAAAAGCCGCTTTGTTTTATTTGGAACATTTTTAGTATGAGAACAAGATAGAAGGGACTTAGGATATTGTTGTCGAGATAGAGCAGAGCGAAGCCCTGTTCCGAATGGGTCTCTGCAAGAGAGGCCATTTGCGGTGGTAGCGACGCAACCGCTTGAGTTAACTGCCTCTTCGGAAGGCCATTCCGGCTCCTTTATTTCTGCCAAGCGAACATAAAACGATTTACGTGCCAGTTTCCTGAAGTGGGCAATACGTCAACTTGCAGTTGAAACTCTCAGCGATAACTGTACTTAAGGGAGTATGCACAGAACTACTGAATAAATGTTTTTCGTTACGTTGACTCAAAGCTGCATAGAGATTTTTCAGTTAATCCTGTTTCTTTTTATGGAACTTATAATTTTGGGGAAACTGTGTACCTCGCATGTTGAGTGGAAAGAGCAGTTTTAAGTTCATTCTGTCTTGGTGTAATGTGTACGGAAGGAAACATCGGTCGGCTTCTGATCGAGCATGCAGAATGTCTGGGAAACTAGAGAGGCGGCAGACAGAAGCGGTTCAGATGTGTACACTGCGATTCGCGTTCTCTGTGTTGACCGTCGGCCGCTATGGAAATACAGAGTGCTCTGAAATGTAGATCAGTTCCCGGAACAACCGTCGTCCTCATCTCGAGAAATATCGATAACATAACTCGACGTCCGCAATCTCCGCGAGGACTGCAGGATTCCCTATTTTCTTTCATGTGTGGCGGTGGCCTAGTGCTCGTGCGGCTTATGGAGGACGTCTTGAGAGATGTCTTCCTATTTGAGTCAACTATTACTCTGAAGCTAATACAGTGGTGCGATTACTTATAATGAATATGTCTAGTAAATATTTGTTCCCGGCGCAGAGACGCCAGTGTATGAGCCTGAGAACACGTTTGCGATGATTCGATTCTTCTATAGCAGCATAGCAACACTGATAGACTGGGCAGTTCATTTATATTTATTAGCGATAGCAAAATTCAAGCAAGAAAATCGGCGCTCACAGTCCGTGAGACGCACTACAAAAGGAAATATTAAATGATTCCTACCTAGTGCGATGGACAGGAGTTGATAGTTTATCTACTCTTCAAGGAAATATGTGTAACGCGACCTCTTGAAACACTGAATAAATCGCTGTGGCGTTGCACCATCATGCTGAAAAATTATGCACTGCTCTTGTTTCCTCCAACTGGTGGATCATGTGCACTTGAGGTACGTTGTAGGAAACGCCATCTGTAACTGTATAAATAAAGTAATTCCTCGATCAGGCCCAGAGACCATACGATGCCAACTGGCCGCCATATGATCCCTTGTCAAATATTGTTATCCGGATGGCAAATCGTGTCGTTCATATATCAATTTCTATCATTTTGATATCACATGGTGTCATTTGGATGTTACATGGTGTCATTCGGATGTCATATGGTGTCATCAGAATGTCAAATGGTGTCGTTTGGATGCTAAACGGAGTCATGAGGACGTCAAATGGAGTCATTCGGATGCGGTATGGAGGAACACGGGGTCAATACTCTTCTATCCCAACTGCTCTCTGTTTTCCAGACCTTGGACCAGATATTTTCATTCATTCCGTTGGCCTCACGAGTGAGCCCTGTTCCAGTCCACCACCAAGAAAAAATCCCTGGCATTAGATGAAGCTGATACATTACAAATATTTTAGAACCGTTGTTCCTATGGCGCCACGTTTTACTACCCCAGAACATTTCACATTTCATCCCCCCCCCCCCCCCTCTATGTTTATTTATTTCTGCTTCTTTCGAAAACACTATGTTTGACAATGCTCTGTAATCCACACTTTAGTACAAGAGTGTTACCAAATGCAGAGCAATACGAAACTATAATGTTTCTAGTTTCTTCTGAGCTGTGTGTGGCTCCCCCCACGACGACGATGCGCAGCACCCCTCCCCCGAGGATGCGCCCTCCCCCCACCCTCCGGTATGGATCCACTGTTCTAGAACAGTGACTGTGTATTGAATATAAATATAGAAAACTGCAACCAGTCACTTTTGAACTATTTCTTTATTCCCAAATACTAGTTTTCTGGCCTTTTCAGGCGCATTTTCTGATGGGGCATACAGAAGTTACAGTATTATTGCCTTTGCGGTATGCAGGGAACTGGATTTCAGCATTGTTGCTAGTATCCACCAGGTAGCTTCAGTTGTAATTGGCTATTGGACACACATTAATCTCTTTTTCACTATGAATATAAAGACTGATCCGCCAGCAACCAGAATAAACACAAAATTTCAAAAGTGACTGATTGCAGTTTTCTGTTATTATATTAGAACAGAAACCCTGGCAATAGTAGGAACAGAACCAGGGTTCTGTGCACGGGAGTCAGACTCATGGCTGCCTCGTAGAAGAAAACTAAATGGACCTCTCACTCTCTTATCCATTTGACCACGGGAAACATTCGAAGTTAGGTCAGCTAGAATGCTTTCCTGAACACCAAAGGTGGCAAGAGGTGAACGTCATGCACTGGCTGCATCTCTAGTAACGTGGAAAATGTCTTCGTCAGATTTTGCAGGCATCAGCAATCTTCGACAAGCGAATACAGAAAGTAACGTGTAGTCTTCCAAAGGAATAGGCAGCTACTTGCAGTGCTTGAATTATTTGCAGTTTATAGGCACGGTACAGTGTTTTGCACTGTAGGTGTGTCTCTATAGGAAGGCTGCTGAGAGGGAAAGCGAATGGCTGTTGGCTTTGATGTCAAGAAACATAAGAATTGAGGCTGATGTTCTTAGAATGTAGTTATGTGTGAACTCATTTCGTCATTAAATATTAATTTTAATTATGAATGGGTGTATACGAGGTGTGATTGAAAAGTAACGGGAAGTTTTGTTTTTCTTAAAGAATATTTATTCATCAATATCAACCACGTGCCCTTTAAAGTAATCCTCCTTAGATGTAGTACTCTTGTTCCAGCGCTTTTTCCAATCTTGAAAGCACTGCGGGAACTCACTTTTCGTTCTGCTGCTTTAGCGTTTCTATTTTTATAATGTCAGTGGTGAAAAAACGACGTTCTTTCATGGTTCTCAGCCTCGGGAACGGGAAGAAGTCGCAGGGAGCCATGTTCGGTGAACGCGGTGGCAGGGGCAATATAAAGTTTTTTTTTTGTGACAAAATCACGACCAAGCATTGAGGTGTGACTGGGAGCATTATCGTCATGAAACTAGTGGTTTTGCCACAACTCTGGTCTTTCTTTTTCGGATTACTTCCCGCAAACGGCGCGTAGCTTTCAGTTACTATTCCTTATTGACCGTACGACTATAAGGCAGGAGCTCATGATGCTCTATCCTATTGTAAGGGTTCAAAACAGAAGAACCTTCACATTTAATCGAAACTGTCGAATTTGTTTCGATCTTGGCTCTTCAGGCAGTTTCCATTGAGACGATTAGGCCTTGTTATCGACGTCATCCCCATATATTCATCTTTTATCACTTGTTATATCTTTCTTCAGAAGTTCTGGGTCGTTGTCGACTTCATTCAGCAGTTCCTGAGCGACACCTACGCGACGTCGTTTGTGCTCTAAATTCAACAGTTTCGGAACAAACTTTATTGCTATACGTTTCATGCCCAAAACATCCTAAACATTGCTTCGCATGAGCCAAAGTATATGCCGATATCATCGTCAACAACTGTAATGGTGACTCGGCGATTCTCCAGAAAGACTTTCTTTACTTCTTCGACATTGTCGTCAGTAATTGATGTGCAAGGGCGACCAGGATGGTCATCGTCTTCAACATCTTCTTGACTCTCTTTGAAACGTGTATACCACTCGTAAACTATTTTCTTAATTATAGTGGATTTGCCAAAAGTCACTGTCAATATTTTGATTGCGGTGCTGCAGTTTATTCCATTTCTCAAGCAAAATTTAATGCGAATTCTGTGTTCCATCTTTCTAGAAAGTAAAAATCCGCCGAACACTCAAAAACAAGTGTAAGGTTTTCAACTGTCAACGATAAATTAAATGTTCAAAGCAGCTGAAAATGCAAACGTACACCTGGAACATGTGCTCCAACAAGGTAAAAAAATTGAAAATCTGATGAATGAAGTCCGTGAAATTAAAAAATTCTCTTTACGTTTTGATAAAAAAAATGGTTCAAATGGCTCTGCGCACTATGGGACTTAACTGCTGAGGTCATCAGTCCCCTAGAACTTAGAACTACTTAAACCTAACTAACCTCAGGACATCACTTTTTGATCAAAGCTGTATAGTAGTCCACCCTCGTGAATCTATGTCTAGAGGTACTCGTCTCTAAAGGAGATGTCAGTTTAACTCTTATTTAATTCTTTAATTTTTATGTAATTTACTGTACATGTCTGCGAAATTTCAGTATGGAAATGGTAGCGCCTTCTTGTAGCCGACTTCACTTAAGACCACACGCACTATAAGGTATTAATTTACACTTGTCTGCTACTACTTACCCATATGTTTAGTATATGCAGAATATTTAAAGTTGCAGACATTTATATACGGTAAGATTTCTCCATAAATCTTTCAGTTCTATTGGGGATTCAGTGCAACAGATTTGTTTTACTAATGAGTAGCTTTTGCTCGCGACTTGACCTCGTGGATCTGTAACCCGCATGGATTTTGAAAAATCGTGAAGCTTATTATCGGTTAGAAAATCTGATATAAAAAACTGAATGTGAAGCTCTCAAAAGGACGCAACGGTAAAGAATTGACTTGTTTGTAAGTAGAGATATTTGAAGACTGAAATACTAGCAGACTTGGTAGGGGAACAGCCTAATGTTGTATTTAAGGAAATGACGAAAATTAAAGAACCTGTGCATACAAACACATCAATTCTTCACCGTTACACTCTTTTGACAGCTTCACTTTCAGTTTCTTATATCCGTTTTTCTCACCGATGATAAGCTTCAGGATTTTTAAAAATTCATGCGGGTTCGAGATCCACGCGGACGAAATCGCGGGCAAGGCATTATCACTACTCGGCAAACTTAGCAACGATAATAGTTACACAAAGTGAAGAATGAATTCAGTTATGAAAGAAGTTAAACGAACGAAGACACTGATACCAAATTACGCAGTTGTATTACTTCGCTTATATCGACAAGACACGATGAAAATCTTTGAAGGAACGTACGAAATTGGTTTTTAGCTTCAGCTCGGAAAACTTATCAACGATAATAATTACGAAGATTCAAGAATGAATTCGAGAATATCTACGAATAACGCTATTAATCTGTTAACATTATTATTAGTATGATAAAAAGTTCCAAAATACTAATTTTTACAAATTATGTAATTTGTATCCTGGTTTATTTAGTTTAGTTTTATAAAACTTCTGCTGTCCATATTTTTTTCTCCAAGTGTAATGAAATGATACCTACACGAAACTGAGTCGATCCACATAAAAAATAAAAATAATAGTTGCTAATTTTACTCATTTTCATGGACAGCTCACGCAGGACCAAAAATTTGATTATGGCAAAATTGTTTTCACAGAAAAGCGCTTTAAGCATCCTAAAACAGTTTCCCTGTGTCTTGTACGGATTCAGATTTTCCCGTACTGACCCAGTGAAAGAAAACACTCTTTCTTTGTAGATAACTCTGCTTCTAGGCTGCGTATAAAGTTGAAACATGTGCAAGATTTTAAGCCACGTCTCCTACAACTGTGAAAACCGTATCCAGTTTCGTGCAGCAGTTTCTGCGTGATGCGCGTACAAACATACGGACGGACAGACAGACAGACAGACAGACATGGAAACAAACAAAAATTCTAAAAATTGGCTTCTGTTGCTGTTATAAAGAACCCTCATTCTAAGTTTTCTTAAATATCTCCTATGTACAGACAGCGGTCAGTTACCATTTTATTATATGTGTAGACATAAATAGTATATATATATATATATATATATATATATATATATATATATATATATATATATATATTCCATTTAGCCTTTGAAAGTTTTGTATAATCGAAATGCGTAAAACAGCTATAATCAACACATAGCGTGGCTAAGACAGTTTGAAATTTGATTCCAGCATGGCCGCTAAAATTGGTTTGTTAGTACTGTTGTCGTGGTAATAAAGGAATTACCAGTAAAAAAAATATCTCTCCGGGCAGCACGTTAAAAGAGCGCACTGGTCACTCAGTTCTGTAGATGTCATAGAACTTCTACGAAACGGTCTCGTGACTCACCACTGTCAAGTCATGACAGTGGAATAGTGGGTATGAGCTTATCGCTTGTATGGAATCAACGTTGGACATGAGTCGACGAGGTAACATGACAGAATGTCATATAGGAGCCATCGTGTCTGGTCCTGCTCAAGATCATATTGTGAATGAAGTCTGTCCAAACTGTTGGTGTACCAGCGCTAACTGTTCAACAAGTCTACAAGGAATGATGCACCGTTCGTAACCAAGTAGCACGGCGTAAGAACAATGATGGTAAAAAGATCGTAGTGGACGGGGAAACAGACAAGGGTACGCTGTCAACGGCAACCAGTTTAAAACTCGACAAGAATTACTGCTGACAGTAAGTTTAAGTCCATCTCAACTGGTTTTCGAGCGAATTCATGTACATCTGCACTGATACCCTACAAATCACACTTAAGAGCCTGGTAGAGGGTTCATCGAGCGACCTTTACAATAATTGTCTGTTATTCAAATCCCGAACAGCGCGCGAAAAAAACGGACACCTACATCTTTCCGTGCGAGCTCTGATTTCCCTCATTTTATTATGATGATCGTTTCTCCCTACGTAGGTCGACGTCAACAAAATATTTTCGCATTCGGAGGGGATAGCTGGTGATTGAAATTTCGTGAGAAGATTCCGCCGCAACGAAAAACGCCTTTGTTTCAATTATGTCCACCACAACTCCTGTATCATGTCAGTGATACTCTCTCCCGTATTTCCTGTTAACACAAAACGTGCTGCTCTTCTTTGAACTTTCTCGATGTACACCGATTCTATCTGGTAAGGACTCCACACCGCGCAGCAGTACTCCAAAAGAGGGCGTACAAGCGTAGTGTAGGCAGTCTCTTTAATAGATCCGTTGCATCATCTATGTTCTGCCAATAAAGCACGGTATTTGGTTCACCTTCCCCACAACATTTTGTGTGTTTTTCTTTCCAGTTTAAGTTGTTCATAATGGTAATTCCTAGGTACGTATTTGAATTTATGGCCTTTATATTTGACTGATTTATCCTGTAACCGAAGTTTAACGGGTTCCTTTTGGCACTCATGTTGATGACCTCACACATTTCATTATTTTTGGTCAACTGGCAATTTTCACACCAAATATCGTTTCTAAATCGCTTTGCAATTTGTTTTGATCTTCTGATGATTTTACTAGACGATAAACGACAGCGTCATCTGCAACAAAGCCGCGCGGGGTAACGGCGTGGTCTAAGGCGTCTTGTCGTGATCCGCGCGGTTGCCCCCGTCGGGGATTAAGTAGTGTGTAAGCTTAGGGACCGATGACCTCAGCAGTTTGGTCCCACAAGACCTTACCACAAATTTCCAATTTCCAAATCTGCAACAACCTAACACGGCTGCTCGGATTGCCTCCTAAATACGTAGTTTATGTAGATAAGGAACAACAGCGGGCCTATAACGCTACACTGGCAGAACGTACTTCGTACCTGGAGTGATGAATGGCGCACCCTGTCTTCACCCAACAAACTTCGGATCGTCAAGAAGACTACCGGTGTGTAGCACTCCTCCTTGCGGGCATCTCGCAAGGACTCCGTTGTACTCTGCCGGCTACGCATTGGCCACACCTGGCTAACACACGGTCATTTATTGCACCACGCGACCCCGCTTCTATGTCGCTGCGGATCAGCATTGACAGTGGTCCACATCTTGTTGGACTGTCCGCTTTTAATTGCGCTCAGACAGGCCTTTGCGCTGCCTGATACGCTCCCTGCTCTTTTAACAGGTGACGCTGCCGTGGCAGGCTTAGTTTTGAGTTTTATTCGAGCTGGGGGCTTTTATCGCTCGATTTTTGTGCCGAGTCTGGCCTTTGGCCTACGGTTTTAGATTGGGGTTTTTGTGTGTCTCTTGGTGATTGGCTTTTCCTTTTTTTGTTTCCATGGTCGGCCAACCACTATAACACACTGTGTGTTTTTAATTCATCTTTTCTGGTCTTTGTCTATGTCTTTCTTGTTCCGTGTCGTCCCTTGTCATGTCCGTTGCCTGTTTTTGTTCCTTGTGGGTGTTTCATGGTCGTGGAAAAAGGGACCGATGGCCTTTGTAGCCTGGTCCCTTCAACCCCACAAACCAACCAACCAACCAACCAGCTACCCTGGCGAACGCCAGAAATCGCTCTTTTTCTACTCGGTGACTTTCCGTCATTTACTACGAATTGTCACTCCTCTCACAGGAAATCACGAATCCACATAATCGATATTCCGTAAGCACGCAATTTGACTACAAGTCGCTTGTAAGGTACAGTTTCAAAATCCTTCTGGAAATGTAGAAATACGGAATCAATCCGAAATTCCTTGTCAGTAACACTCAACACTTCGTATGACTGCCGACCGAAGTGGCTGAGCGGTTCTAGGCACTACAGTCTCGAACCGCGCGACTGCTGCGGTCGCAGGTTCGAATCCTGCCTCGGGTATCGATGTGTGTGATGTCCTTAGGTTAGTTAGGTTTAAGTAGTTCTAAGTTCTAGGAGACTGATGACCTCAGAAATTAAGTCCGATAGTGCTCGGAGCCATTTGAACCATTTTCCTATGACTAAAGAGCTAGTTGTGATTCACAAGAACGATGCTTCCTAAATCCGTGTTGACTTGGTGTCAATAGACCGTTCTCTTCGAGGTAATTCATAATGTGTAGAATGGTGTACCTCTTAGATTCGCACGCAACGGCATATAAAGCTGCAGGTCATTAATGCGCCGAACAACACGAAAACTGGACAGGGTAGTGTGGTCCGAAAGTCGCGATATCGCTTTTCAGGGATCTCTGTACGTAATCCTCAAGTGCTCCGACGGGTCACCGACGCCTTCAATTCGCAGTTACGAAACCTGCAGTTCAGGCGAGAGGTTGATCTTCTGGGTGTCTTTCGTAGCAAGACTTAGACCGCGTCATTAAGATTACCGTGAATATGAACCACGAAGTTTATTTCAGTTTGGTCGATTTTCAGTAACCAACTGTTTGCCTGTCTTCTACACATCCACGACGGGCATGCTGTGACAGCAGCCGTGTTCCCAGGACTGCTCGACCACGTTCCTTTTTTGACGAACTCTCAGGGCATGCTGTCGCTCCTCGACTTTCTCGCCAGATCAGCTAATTTATACTTACGGTGTCTGTTCTTTTTGACATGTCCGAAATAACAGACACCACACACATAAAAACGGGGGAGGATCGGAAAGTGACGCACAATAATTGTTTTCCCCATTGGTATTACAGTTGGAATGTTGAAATTTCACGACGGTATAGTTTGAAGTTAGTGTTACAGAGAGTATTTTGTTTCAGTGTACAGCTAAGCAAGAGAGGCCTGAACTCCTAAACAAAAATAGAGCGTATGTTACTGTCGTCAACTTGTGAAGAGTAGCTAAGTGTAGTTCGATATTCGTCATCCGAAGGACATAAACCGAGTGCAATTCTCAGGAGCATGAGTGGCGTGAGTAGGAATCGTTGTGTGGACGGTAGCAATGTCTCCAGGTGGTGTGCGTTCTTCCAAGACGGCCGTGTGAACATTAGTGATTAGCCATGCTCCGGGCGGCCGGTAACAGTTGCAACCCCGCAGTATGTCGGAGCCAGTGCGACAGCAATTTTGAACGACTGGCGTGTGTAACTGAGGAACTTATCGCGGCAGCTCATTATTTCTTATGGTGCGGTCTACGATATTTTCCGTGACGCTGTAAAATTTCGTAAAGTTAGTGCCTAAGAGCCTGACACACAGCAGAAAGGGCCAAATTTGGGTGGGAGGTGCTCCACCATCCACCATAGCTCGCACCGTCGGACTTTCATCTGTTTGCTCCCATGAAGAAATTACTGGCAGGCCAGCGATTTGAGACAGATACGGAAGTGAAATCAGCCGACTGCAGATAGCTATACTCCAATCTAACGGAATTCTACCAACAGAGCATATTTACGCTCCTACCACGATGTGAGAAATGTGCTGAGGACGTTGGTGACTATATAGAAAAGCAGGTAAAAGATGTAAGTCCATTTATGATTTTTTTGTTTTGTTTCCTATTAAACTTTTTAGTAATAAAATTATTGTGGGTTGCTTTCCGATCTTCCCTCGTATATGCGCCTTGACCGCAAATAATGACACCTTCAGTGCAGATGCACTTTTTAGTTCGACCTCTTGCAGGAATCAGATGAGGCTGCGAGCCATGAGAATAACGGACAGGGGACGCTACGTATTTAGTGTGCCATTTATGGGAATTTGGGCTTCACGGGAAGCGTGTTCGGATAATCACAGTTGTTAAGACAACCGCTCACGACAAGCAGGAAGTCCCGGTTTGGGTCCCGGTCTGCCATAAATTTGATTTGTGTCAGTGTCCAGTTGCACCTGATTTCTGTTTCGTCATGTCAAATCACTTAATCTTAAACCACAGAAAATATCTAATACAATTTGGAATTGCAGGTGAAACGTAGCGCTCCGTGTCCCCTTAATTATGTAGCTCTGTAGGAATTAATCACCAGTGAATGGCTTCAACTGGACATGGCATTCTTGAAGAAACGGTTAGACTCTCTTCCTTGGAGAAGTGGGACCATTATAAAGGTTGGACGCTGTGTTGCATGGTATTACACTGATGTCCCCTGGGCAGAGTGGTTCTTTTGCCTGGCGTGCTTGTTTCGCTGAATACAGTAAATAAAATTAAGATTTAGATTTGTTAGATATAAACATAATGTTCAGGCGAACTAAGGATTCCTCAGCTGGAGACTGGTCAGCGGCACGAACCCAATGTTTCCGTCAAACTTCTATGTGCTTCAGCGACCACAATGTCGCAACACTCTGTGTCATATCGATCGGAGGTCGCGCAACTGCCTAAATTGATTGGAAAATTGAGTATCAGTATGACCTGCGTGAGGGGCGCAAGAGTACTGAGGCAGTGTTTAGTGTGTAAATTCTAGTATGGATTCTGTTGCACGTTGGTTTTGTTAGTCTTGCACAGATTATCAGGAGGGATTAACCTTCGCGATTCTCTGTCTGTCTCTCTCTCTCTCTCTCTCTCTCAGAGTCAAAATTTTGCGTTCTCAAATCCATAGCATTCCACCAAATGGATATACCAGATTCCAAATAGAGAAAAGATTTCTGATGGGAGTCACGTCAAAAAAATGGCTCGTTATAATCATGTGCAAGACAACAACAGGGCTGAAAATGCAGTGTAGCACACGTTGTTTTCAGGACAGAAGAGAAGTCAATTGGAAATTAGAACTTTTTAAGTATCTACATTTATTGGAACCAATAACTAAGACATGATAGGAGTAAAATGACTTGTAAAAGTATTTTCCTGTTTTAGGCAAGTACACTACTGCTGTAGTGTTTAACATCCACTTTTTTAAAAATGATGTCGTTACCTGCTCTGAAATAACTGATATAGAGATTGAAGTAACTGATATGTTGAATGAAACCTACCATTTGTTTTCATCTTGAACGCATCTGTTTTCCTTCAGCACATAACGAAAAGTTCCATCTACTCGAAATTAGACCTCATGTACCACATCCTTTGAGTTAGTTTAAATGTCAGATATTAGGAGATGAAGCTGCTTTTGGTATATGATGAAATTATGTGTGGGAAGTGCGGATTATCAACCGAAAAAGTACAATCGTGCCTCCTTATACACGTGTGTTAACTATTCAGCTTTCATACACTGTGAGGTAGAGAAGAAGGCGACATGGGAACCTCTTGGACCGGATAAGGCTAAAAAATGATCTCTAAGACAAAGCCAAAAATGTCTACCGCTGTTTCGTCTAACAAGCAGAATTACTTACAAAGAAAAAATTTTAGAACCATTAAAATATTTTAGCTTAGTAACTTAAGTGAACCTTAAAATTTAGAAATTAATATTTAGCCTAGCATTTCCCTTAGTATTGTCGTTCGTGACACCATAGCACTGAGTGAAAAAAAGACAAATAACACACACAGGCAACTTTGATACTGGCACCTGTTTCTTAAGAATCTCTTTGTCGTGCCAGTTTCGTCACCCGTCGTACATACTTCCCAGTACCTGAGTCGTTCTTCACCTTGTTCAGGCGGTTGCGTATTGTTGAAAGCACCATATTGGCAGTGAAACTGACCTCAAATACTAACTGCCATCACAGCACTCAGAATATAACACGCATACTGCATTTTGCTGTGGGCTTCCGTCTTCATATGAACTTTTGGTCAGTCCACGGGTAACAAAGCTTAGTGACACCCTATGTATAAGGTCTGCGGTTGCTGCAATTTTTGTAACACGGTCACTCTTTACCAGACGATTGGCTTCTCTGATGCATTTTATCCCTACAACTCATGACTGCAAACTTCACTAATAATCTCTACTGAAAGAAACTTCATGCTCTGCCATCTATTTGTGAAAAGTGTGGACTTTATTCTCTGACTGCTAACTTTTGATTATTTCAGGATATGTATCTCAGGTGGCAGTTGTTAACTTGGCTACAAGAAACTGCTATAGCAAATAAATGAATAAATGAAACAAAAGAAAGGAGGAGAAATAATGTTCTGTGCAACGCGTTCACCAACACAAAAATCATGCAGTTAAACCATTCACATGCTGACACTTTATGGCGCTTACAAAATCAGCCAGACGTGAAACACACAAAAAGGCGTCGTTACTCTTCGTTTTATGATGTACACGCTATTAATTTTCAGAGTACGACGGAAGAACCGCGAAATTTTGTTACCTGGTATATACGCATTTATTGCGATACGGCTTTTTCAGAATATTCCATACCAATATAATGTGATGTTTATTGTCTCTCGTTGCAGGTCAAGGCGCTGTGGATTCACAAACTGAAATGATAGTCGTTCTGTAACATTACGAGATAAATTTCATTTTTCACGAAAAAAATTACCCTGGGTTTCCTGGCTGAGTCAGGACCATTAATCTGAAAACGACATACAAATGATATTAACACAGTTTTCTTTCCGTTGCACGATATAACTTTCATACGTTTTGTACTTGGGAAAAGAAGCGTTTTCCGTAGTTTAGTCCTCTCTTTATGGAATGGAACACTGTGGACTATAGATATTTCATGTCTTTGTCATAATGCAGAGCTCTGTGAATCTTGTAACATCTCGCTTTGAGCCACCATTAATCTCGCATACGTGACTCCACTACGCTGAAATTTCTTTGCGTATTTACCAGATAAATATCGCAGTATGATTCATTTTCGCGAGGGAATATTGGAAGCTGTTTGCTGCGATAACGTCTGGCATGATCCAAGATGTACAGAAATAGAATACCGTTTAGAGTCATATCGTGATGCACCCGTAGAGTATAAATATCAGTGGAATGAGCATTTGGATGTGCAGAATGAGACTTACGCCAGCAAATCTTCTACAGCTCAAGTCACATGCTTTTGGGGCGGTGCACCATATCCCGTATAGCGCTTAGCGTACTTTGAGTGTAATTACTTCGCTGCTACAGATAGATCACTTTCAGATGTACAGTGAAACTTTGTGTACGCCTTTTACAGACATCTTAACAATTTGATACCAAGAACTGTAATTGGCTTATAGATGTGAAGAGCAGTGGCATCGTGCTTTTTCGCCGCAGTATCATAATCAGGTTCCACTTTATTTACGTTTTCTCGGTAACGAGATCGTGACAGACAACAATGTTTTTTTCTATTGCACTGTGCTATTGTTCTAATTCTGTTGTTCTAATTAATTAGGTTACAATGACACTGTAAGTGGCGCCGAAATGTCTCGAATTTAACGACGCGTTCGGAACTATGAAATTGTTACAGCAAACACAGTAAGCGATTTGCACCACCTGCTTGTCCATTACTACATTACATTTTTCTTTATTTACGCTTCTGTTTTATGTAGACAAGTAAAATACCTATAACATTTTTTGCCATCTCATCAGAGAAGTAAAACCATACACTATGCATAAAAAAAGAAAAAAATCAAAATCTGTGCTTGAATTTTGGGCTAATAAAAGAAGTGAGAGCCAACTATTTTTTTTTTTTTACGTATCTGTAGCACCGATTCATATTGTCGAATCTGTTCTATTTAATTAAGCACAGTGTCACTGTATAGAAAACTATTTCCTGCAGATATACTTAGATACTGACAAGAGCCTGAGAACCTAATAGACTGAATGACGTTCATCAGACTGTCATGTATAAATTTTATCTGCGTGTTAACATAGCACCGATATGTATACACTGACAGGCAGTTTACTCAAACGCACTTACAAATTTATCTGATATTTGTCTCGTAAACACATGACCATAAAATCGCAGAAATTATCTCTACAGTAGAAGTGTTGTTGTTTATACCTATGTAAAGTAACTGGTCCTTTTATCACATACTTCTCTTCACATCCGTGGCAACGACAAAATCGTACCTTAGCTGTTAGTGAAACTCATACGTTCAGAAACGTATATAAAACAGGCGAATACGTTTAATGTACAAAATTAGCTATTACGGCAAATTGTAGACAAGCAGCGTAGTCCAAAAATCACTTGACTAGACCGGTTTGATTTTGAGAACGTGAGCAGTAGGCTATGCTCACCCCATATATATATATATATATATATATATATATATATATATATATATATATATATATATATATATATATATATATATATATATGGGGTGAGCATATATATATATATATATACAGCCAGTGAGCATATCAAAATTCATTTGGTATTAATCTGATTTTTTACACATCAATCAAGGTGACATTTTGTTGCTCATTATCAGTGAAGCTCAATAAAATGTTTTTATTTTAATTATTGGCATATTTCTGAAATGTTGATTTTCTGTCACAGGGGTTAAAGCATCTGACATTCGCTGGAGAGAAAGTGAATACCAAATCGGATTGACAGCAGGAAGAAGTTACACTGTTCTCCCGACATCTTTCAGAGGTATGTCGATTGGTGTCCAACACTGCCTGTTCATTAGTTGTGTTTTTTTGTCTTGTTTATAACTACATCTCTACTCTACTTCCTCCCCACCCCCCTCCCCCGTTCTAGAACCTTACACTTATTAAGTTCGCGATTCCAATTTAATTCGGGACCAAGTATGCCGTTGTACAGAGTGATTTTCGCAGAGGACCAGTATGACCAGAGTGGTTGAGCGGCATCGATACAATATGCTGGTGCGGCAGGTTCAGGCTCACCCCTGAGTGCCTTTATAACGGCAATCTTTGTGCTGACGCGAACAGGAACGACGACTTGCAGTCAGTTGCTGACGTTATTACGTGTTTGACGACAGGAAACACTATGACAATGTACTTTTCCACAACTGACTCTCACTGGGCGGTTTTATCGTTTATGAAAGTGTTTCTAAACTGTTTGTATATCAATTTTACGGACGACAACTTCTCTTAAGTTACAGATTTGCGCGCCCTATACTGGTGGCTGGCCATCTTAGTGGCCTGTCCTTACGCACGTAAACTATCGCTTGAAGATGGCGTAGCATCCGAAAGTGGCCAGTTGTGTGAAATAAACAAGAATTACAGCGTGTGGCTGAAATGCTGTTGTTTCAGAAATTTTGGGTGGCTGTGGTACCTGACTGTTAAGAAAAGCATCTTTCTATGGAGCCCATTAGTACCTTCATCAATGGCGGGAGCCACCACTGTGTGTTGTCAAGTGGTATTCGAGATAACTGCAGTGTGTCTCAACGGTATTTGTGGTATACCATAGCGACAAGTCAGTCTGCACATTTCAGTCATAATCTTTATCTCACACTGAGTTTTCGCATCGCATCTTCCTTGTACCGTTTCACGCCTCTGCGCTTTCGCCAAGTTTAATCGAATTCGACACTTGACACTTATGTTTGTGGTTTCTCTTGAATTTGCAGAGACCATCATACTTCAGTAACCCAGCGGCGATCTCAGATGCAATATAATGACCATCCCCGTGGCTAGCAGCATGAGTTGCGCAATCATGTTCCAAGGGAAGTGTAATAATGCCATTGCTGTTAATGTCACCTACATATCTATTACTAATAATAAAACTGCAAAACCGTCGTGTCTGTCTGAAAACACTATCTCCAAAACTACGAGGGTTGGCCAAAAAGTAGTGGACCGCATTTTTTCCTTCAACGATTCTTTGTTAGACATAATGAGAATTACACACATGAAAGAATGGTTCTTTGTTTACACGCCATTTTTTCCACGTAATCTCCATCCAGTTCTATGGCCTTCCTCTAGCGCGAAACAAGGGTGTGCATGCCCTGTCAGGTACCCATCCTTGTCCTGGTGGCGGAGCCAGTGCTTCATTGCGTGAATCGCTTCCTCATCGTCCTCAAAATGTCTTCCACAAATGATGTCCTTTAAAGGCCCAATCAAGTGGAAGTCCGAGGAGGCTAGGTCAGGTGTGTCAGGTATGACAACCGTGGATGGTCTCCCCGACCGCTGCAAATCGTGGAGCTCCGCCGAACCTCCTTCTGATGACCCCACCCTCCGTGCCCAGCGACTAACTGTACTTCTGTCGACAGCAGATGCTCCATAGACTTTGCACAAGCGTTTGTGAATATTCCCCACAGTTTCTTCCTCTGCAGTGAGAAATTCAATGACGGCACGTTGCTTGTAACATACATCACCTACAGACGCAATTTTGAAACGGTCGTGCAGCTACGCTATCTGTCGCAAGTGACGGAAACGTGGCGCACTCACTCAGGAGACTTCAAATAATACATACGTAACGTTTCGCATTCGTATTATTGTTTTCGGCTCAGAAAAAAATACGGTGCGTTAGTTTCTGGGTAACCCTCGTACTTCACGAAATTTCATGGGGTTTCCACAGGTAACGTGATCGTAACTTGGGGCAAGGTGTAGGCGTCACTTCATCAAAATTGATTCACAAAAAAAACCGGAATTTAAAGGTTTATCCAAAATCGTCGTGTCTGTCTGTTTGCACACGCTAATCTCTAACCCGTGGTCTGCGGGTAGCGTTTTGATTCATAATCAAAACGTCTTCGGCCCCGGGTTCGAATCCCGCCGCTGCTTAAACTTTGATTAATAATCGGCATTGGCGGCCGAAGACTTCCGGCATAAGAAGTCACCCCACATTCTGCCAATGGCCTTGTCAAAGAGGGCGGAGGAGCGGACGGAGGTTCAGGGTACTCTCTTGTCCGAGGGATGGGGATCTGCTCATAAAGGCGGAAGAATCAGCAATGATCAACGGCATGAGGATGCAGAAGGCAATGGAAACCACTGCATTAAAGACAAGTAACGTGTATCCACAGGACATGTGGCCTGTAATTGGAGAAGTGTCATGATGATCTCTCCATTCCGATTCCGAAATAGTCTCCGATGCGGATCCCCGGGAGGAGATTGCCAAAGGGGAGGTTACAATGAGAAAAAGATTGAATAATCAATGGAAGCATAACATTCCACGAGTCGGGGCGTGGAATGTCAGAAGCTTGAACGTGGTATGGAAACTAGAAAATCTGAAAAGGGAAATGCAAAGGCTCAGTCTAGATACAGTAGGGGTCTGTGAAGTGAAGTGGAAAGAAGACAAGGATTTCTGGTCAGATGAGTATAGGGTAATATCAACAGCAGCAGAAAATGGTATAACGGGAGTAGGATTCGTTATGAATAGGAAGGTAGGGGAGAGATGTATCACTGTGAACAATTCAGTGATAGGGTTGTTCTTATCAGAATCGACAGCAAACCAACACCGACAACGATAGTTCACGTATACATGCCGATGTCGCAAGCTGAAGATGAAGAGATAGAGAAAGTGTATGAGGATATTGAAAGGGTAATACAATATGTAAAGGGATATGATAAGATATGATAATCTAATAGTCGTGGGAAACTGAAATGCAGTTATAGGGGAAGCAGTAGAAGAAAGGGTCACAGGAGAAATGGGTTTGGGACAAGGAATGAGAGAGGAGAAAGACTAATTGAGTTCTGTAACACGTTCCAGCTAGTAATAGTGAATACTCTGTTCAAGAATCACAAGATGAGGAGGTATACTTGGAAAAGGCCGGATGATACGGGAAGATTTCAGTTAGATTACATCATGGTCAGACAGAGATTCCGAAATCAGATACTGGATTTTAAGGCGTACCCAGGAGCAGATACAGACTCAGATCACAATATAGTAGTGATAAAGAGTAGGCTGAAGTTCAAGACATTAGTAAGGAAGAATCAATACGCAAACAAATGGGATACAGAAGTACTAAGGAGTGACGAGATACGCGTGGAGTTCTCTAAGGCTGTACATACAGCAACAAGGAATAGTTCAGTAGGCAGTACAGTTGGTTCAAATGGTTCAAATGGCTCTGAGCACTATGGGACTTAACATCTATGGCAGTACAGTTGAAGAGGAATGGACAACTCTAAAAAGGGCCATCACAGAAGTTGGGAAGGAAAACATAGGTACAAAGAAGGTAACTGCGAAAAAACCATGGGTAACAGAAGAAATACTTCAATTGATCGATGAATGGAGGAAGTACAAAAATGTTCCGGGAAACTCAGGAATAGAGAAATAAAAGTCGCTGTCCAACGAAATAAATAGGAAGTGCAGGAAAAATCTGAAGACATCGAAAAATAAATGATTGTCGGAAAGTCAAAACAACATTTGGTGACATTAAAAGCAAGGGTGATAACATTAAGGGTGCAACGGGAATTTCACTGTTGAACGCAGAGGAGAGAGCGGATAGGTGGAAAGAATACATTGAAATCCTCTATGAGGGGAAAGATTTCCCTGACGTGATAGAAGAAGAAACAGGAGTAGATTTAGAAGAGATAGGGGATTCAGTATTAGAATCCGAATTTAAAAGAGCTTTGAGAGACTTAAGATCAAATAAGGTAGAAGGGGCTGATAACATTCCATCAGAATTTCTGAAATAATTGGGAGAGGTGGCAACAAAACGATTATTCACGTTGGTGCGTAGAATATATGAGTGTGACGACATACCATCTGACTTTCGGAAAAGCATTATCCGCACAATTCCGAAGACGGAAATACCTGACAAGTTTCGAGAATTACCGCACAACCAGCTTAACAGCTCATGCATGCAAGGTGCTTACAAGAATAATATACAGAAGGATAGAAAAGAAAATTGAGGATGCGCTAGATGACTATCAGTTTGGCTTTAGGAAAGGTTAATAATAGAAGCAAGTCTAAAGAAAAATCAAGACACGTTCAAAGCTTTTGTCGACTTTGAAAAAGTGTTCGACGCTGTAAAATGTTGCAAGATGTTTGAAGTTCTGAGAAAAGTAGGGTAATCTATAGCAAGAGACGAGTCTTGTACAATACGTACAACAGCCAAGAGGGAATAATAAAGAGTGGACCACCAAGAACGAAGTGCTCGTACATAGAGGAAGCAATGATTGAAATAAAAGAAAGGTTCAGGAGTGGAATTAAAATTCGAGGTGAAAGGATATCAATGGTATGATTCGCTGATGGCATTGCTATCCTCAGTGAAAGTGAAGAAGAATTACATGATCTGCTGAACGGAATGAACAGTCTAATGAGTATAGAGTAAGGACTGAGAGTAAATCGAAGAAAGACGAAGGTAATGAGAAGTAGTAGAAATGAGAACAGCGAGAAACTTAACATCGGGATTGATGGTCACGAAGAAGATTAAGGAATTCTGCTACCTAGGCAGTAAAATAACCAATTACGGACGGAGAAAGGAGGACATCAAAAGCAGACGCAATGGCTAAAAGGACATTCCTGGCCAAGAGAAGTCTATTAATATCAAATATCGGCCTTAATTTGAGGAATAAATTTCTGAGAATGTACGTCTGGAGTACAGCATTGTATGGTAGTGAAACATGGACTGTGGGAAAACCGGTACAGAAGAGAATCGAAGCATTTGAGATGTGGTGCTAGAGATGAAAGTTGAAAATTAGGTGGACTGATAAGGTATGGAGCGAGGAGGTTCTACGCAGAATAGGAGAGGAAAGGAATATGTGGAAAACACTGATAAGAAGAAGGGAGAGGATGATAGGATATTTGTTAAGATATGAGGGAATGACTTCCATGGTACTAGAGGGAGCTGTAGAGGGCAAAAACTGTAGAGGAAGACAGAGATTGGAATATATCCAGCAAATAATTGGGGACGTAGATTGAAAGTGCTACTCTGAGATGAAGAAGTTAGCAGAGGAGAGGAATTTGTGGCGGGCACCATCAAACCATTCAGAAGACTGATGACAAAAAAAAATCTCCAAAACTACACCTGCTGTAGGTGACAGTGGTGAACGATGGCTGCGGAGATGTGTACGGGGGAACAGACGTGCAACTGTTGAGCAACTGACTGCCCAGACGAACGAGGGGACTACTAACAGTATTTTCTTAACTAACGGTCAGCGAACATCACGGCTTATGGGCCTCCGCAGCGTAGTTCATGCACCCATGCTGACTGCTGTTTATTGGTGACGAAGGATGGAATTCTCACGCCTACGTGAAGGGATACGGTCATCACAAAAATGTACATTCCGACTTCGTCTGTTGACTGACAGAGACCGCCGACAGTTGAAGAGGGTCGTAATGTGTAATAGGCAGACATCCATCAGGACCATCACACAGGAATTCCAAACTGCATCAGGATCCACTGCAAGTACTACGACAGTTAGGTGGCAGGTGAGAAAACTTGGATTTCATGGTCGAGCCACACATCACGCCGGTAAATGCCAAACGACTTCTCACTTGGTGTAAGGAGCGTAAACATTGGACGATTCAACGGTGGAAAAACGTTGTGTGTAGTGACGAATCACGTACACAATTTGGCACATGTTCGCATATGCGTGTGAAGTCATAAGGGACCAAACTGCTGAGGTCATCGGTCCCTAGACTTAACACTACTTAAACGAACTTAACCTAACTTACGCTAAGAACAACAAACGCACCCCCATGTCCGAGGGAGGACTCGAATTTCCGGTGGGAGGGGCCGCGCAATCCGTGACAGGGCGCCTCAAACAGCGCGGCCACTCACAATGTAGCGATCCGATGGCAGGGTGTGGGTGTGCGAATGCCTCGTGAACGTCATCTGCCAGCGTGTGTAGTGCCAACAGTAAAATTCGGAGGCGATGGTACTATGGTGTGGTCATGTTTTTCATGGAGTGTGCTCCCTGCCGCCGTTGGATAAGCAGCTGCCAGCAGCAAGTCGTATACTCTTAGCTTACTTATTTGTTACATAGTTTAATTCTTAATTTCTTTGCGTGTTTTTGGTACTTGCATTGTTAAATTCATAAATTTCGGGCGTATTATAGTATTTGAGAGTTGTAGCATCGCGTTTTAGTACCTGAATAGTGTAAATTCGCGTAGTCGTCTGTCTTCTGTTTTTGTTTTGAACGGCCAGTGACGGTTGGTCACAGCCAATGTGCTCCCTGCCGCCGTTGGATAAGCAGCTGCGAGTAGCAAGTCGTATACTCTTAGCTCACTTATTTGCTACATAGTTTAATTCTTAATTTCTTTGCGTGTTTTTGGTACTTGCATTGTTTAATTCATAAATTTCGGGCGTATTATATATTTGAGAGTTGTAGCATCGCGTTTTAGTACCTGAATAGTGTAAAATCGCGTAGTCTCCTTCCGCCGCCGAGCAGTGCGCAAGTAGCAGCATTACTGCATTTACTAGGCAGTCTTGTATTTTAACAATCGTTTAAATTTTGTGTCGAATTGTTTGTGCTCTCTGTAGATTAGTTCAGACGTTCTTTGCACAACAGTTTTTAGCATGGATAGGGACTGCAACTGCTGTGTTCGGATGCAGGCTGTGCCGGCCGAAGTGGCCGTGCGGTTCTAGGCGCTGCAGTCTGGAACCGCGAGACCGCTACGGTCGCAGGTTCGAATCCTGCCTCGGGCATGGATGTGTGTGATGTCCTTAGGTTAGTTCGGTTTAACTAGTTCTAAGTTCTAGGGGACTAATGACCTCAGAAGTTGAGTCCCATAGTGCTCAGAGCCAGTTGAACCATTTTTGATGTAGGCTGAGTTGGCATGCCTTCACTCCCAGCTTCAGGCAGTGTTGGCTTCGGTCACACAGCTTGAGGCTGTTGCCAATGGGCATCACTGTGGGGGTCCGGATGGGGGTTTGTCGGAGACGGCCAGCTCGTCCTACGCATCCCCCGATCGGACTACGACTGTGGCTGCCCGGGATACTGCCCACATTGAGGCTGATCCCTCACCTGTGGTAGAGTGGGGGGAGGTCGTCTCGAGGTGTGGCAGGGGGCGAAAGACATTCCGGAGGGCTGAACGGAAGGCCTCTCCAGTTTGTCTGACGAACCGGTTTCAGGCTCTGTCTCCGGCTGATACAGATCGTCGGCCGGACATGGCTGCTTGTCCTGTTCCAGAGGTTGCCCCTCAGTCTGCAAGATCCGGGCGGTCGCAGAGGGTGGGCTTACTGGTAGTTGGGAGCTCCAACGTTAGGCGCGTAATGGGGCCCCTTAGAGATATGGCAGCAAGAGAGGGGAAGAAAACCAGTGTGCACTCCGTGTGCATACCGGGGGGAGTCATTCCAGATGTGGAAAGGGTCCTTCCGGATGTCATGAAGGGTACAGGGTGCACCTATCTGCAGGTGGTCGCTCATGTCGGCACCAATGATGTGTGTCGCTATGGATCGGAGGAAATCCTCTCTGGCTTGGTGAAGACTGCCAGTCTCGCTAGCGGGATGAAAGCAGAGCTCACCATCTGCAGCATCGTCGACAGGACTGATTGCGGACCTTTGGTACAGAGCCGAGTGGAGGGTCTGAATCAGAGGCTGAGACGGTTCTGCGACCGTGTGGGCTGCAGATTCCTCAACTTGCGCCATAGGGTGGTCGGGTTTCCGGTTCCGCTGGATAGGAGTCCACTACACGCAGCAAGCTGCTACACGGGTAGCAGGGGTTGTGTGGTGTGGACTCGGGCGGCTTTTTAGGTTAGATGGCCTCGGGCAAGTACAGAAAGGGCAACAGTCTCAAAGGGTGCGGGGCAAAGTCAGGACATGCGGGGACCAAGCAGCAATCGGTATTGAAATTGTAAACTGTCGAAGCTGCATTGGTAAAGTACCGGAACTTCAAGCGCTGATAGAAAGCACCGAAGCTGAAATCGTTATAGGTACAGAAAGCTGGCTGAAGCCAGATATAAATTCTGCCGAAATTTTTACAAAGGCACAGACGGTGTTTAGAAAGGATAGATTGCATGCAACCGGTGGTGGCGTGTTTGTCGCTGTTAGTAGTAGTTTATCCTGTAGTGAAGTAGAAGTGGATAGTTCCTGTGAATTATTATGGGTGGAGGTTACACTCAACAACCGAGCTAGGTTAATAGTTGGCTCCTTTTACCGACCTCCCGACTCAGCAGCATTAGTGGCAGAACAACTGAGAGAAAACTTGGAATACATTTCACATAAATTTTCTCAGCATGTTATAGTCTTAGGTGGAGATTTCAATTTACCAGATGTAGACTGGGACACTCAGATGTTTAGGACGGGTGGTAGCGACAGAGCATCGAGTGACATTATACTGAGTGCACTATCCGAATATTACCTCGAGCAATTAAACAGAGAACCGACTCGTGTAGATAACATCTTGGACCTACTTATAACAAACAGACCCGAACTTTTCGACTCTGTAAGTGTGGAACAGGGAATCAGTGATCATAAGGCCGTTGCAGCATCCGTGAATATGGAAGTTAATAGGAATATAAAAAAAGGGAGGAAGGTTTATCTGTTTAGCAAGAGTAATAGAAGGCAGATTTCAGACTACCTAACAGATCAAAACGAAAATTTCTGTTCCGACACTGACAATGTTGAGTGTTTATGGAAAAAGTTCAAGGCAATCGTAAAATGCGTTTTGGACAGGTACGTGCCGAGTAAAACTGCGAGGGACGGGAAAAACCCACCGTGGTTCAACAACAAAGTTAGGAAACTACTGCGAAAGCAAAGAGAGCTTCACTCCAAGTTTAAACGCAGCCAAAACCTCTCAGACAAACAGAAGCTAAACGATGTCAAAGTTAGCGTAAGGAGGGCTATGCGTAAAGCGTTCAGTGAATTCGAAAGTAAAATTCTATGTACCGACTTGACAGAAAATCCTAGGAAGTTCTGGTTTTACGTTAAATCAGTAACTGGCTCGAAACAGCATATCCAGAAACTCCGGGATGATGATGGCATTGAAACAGAGGATGACACGCGTAAAGCTGAAATACTAAACACCTTATTCCAAAGCTGTTTCATAGAGGAAGACCGCACTGCAGTTCCTTCTCTAAATCCTCGCACAAACGAAAAAATGGCTGACATCGAAATAAGTGTCCAAGGAATAGAAAAGCAGCTGGAATCACTCAACAGAGGAAAGTCCACTGGACCTGACGGGATACCAATTCGATTCCACACAGAGTACGCGAAAGAGCTTGCCCCCCTTCTAACAGCCGTGTACGGGAAGTCTCTAGAGGAACGGAGGGTTCCAAATGATTGGAAAAGAGCACAGGTAGTCCCAGTCTTCAAGAAGGGTCGTCGAGCAAATGCGCATAACTATAGACCTACATCTCTGACGTCGATCTGTTGTAGAATTTTAGAACATGTTTTTTTCTCGAGTATCATGTCGTTTTTGGAAACCCAGAATCTACTCTGTAGGAACCAACATGGATTCCGGAAACAGCGATCGTGTGAGACCCAACTCGCTTTATTTGTTCATGAGACCCAGAAAATATTACAGTAGATACAGGCTCCCAGGTAGTTGCTATTTTCCTTGACTTCTGGAAGGCGTTCGATACAGTTCCGCACTGTCGCCTTCTAAACAAAGTAAGAGCCTACGGAATATCAGACCAGCTGTGTGGCTGGATTGAAGAGTTTTTAGCAAACAGAACACAGCATGTTGTTATTAATGGAGAGACGTCTACAGACGTTAAAGTAACCTCTGGCGTGCCACAGGGAAGTGTTACGGGACCATTGCTTTTCACAATATATATAAATGACCTAGTAGATAGTGTTGGAAGTTCCATGCGGCTTTTCGCGGATGATGCTGTAGGATACAGAGAAGTTGCAGCATTAGAAAGTTGTAGCGAAATGCAGGAAGATCTGCAGCGGATAGGCACTTGGTGCAGGGAGTGGCAACTAACCCTTAACATAGTCAAATGTAATGTATTGCGAATACATAGAAAGAAGGATCTTTTATTGTATGATTATATGGTAGTGGAACAAACACTTGTAGCAGTTACTTCTGTAAAATATCTGGGAGTATGCGTGTGGAACGATTTTAAGTGAAATGATCATATAATATTAGTTGTTGGTAAGGCGGGTGCCAGGTTGAGATTCATTGGGAGAGTCCTTAGAAAATGTAGTCCATCAACAAGGGAGGTGGGTTACAAAACACTCGTTCGACCTATACTTGATTATTGCTCATCAGTGTGGGATCCGTACCTGATCGGGTTGATGGAGGAGATAGAGAAGATCCAAAGAAGAGCGGCGCGTTTCGTCACAGGGCTATTTGGTAACCGTGGTAGTGTTACGGAAATGTTTAGCAAACTCAAGTGGCAGATTCTGCAAGAGAGGCGCTCTGCATCGCGGTGTAGCTTGCTGTCCAGGTTTCGAGAGGGTGCGTTTCTGGATGAGGTATGGAATATATTGCTTCCCCGTACTTATACCTCCCGAGGAGATTACGAATGTAAAATTAGAGAGATTCGAGCGCGCACGGAGGCTTTCAGACAGTCGTTCTTCCCGCGAACCATACGCGACTGGAACAGAAAATGGAGGTAATGACAGTGGCACGTAAAGTGCCCTACGCCACACACCGTTGGGTGGCTTGCGGAGTATAACTGTAGATGTAGATGTAGATGAGGGGGCCTGCACCCCTTGCTGTTTTGCGAGGCACTACCGCTACGGTCGCAGGTTCGAATCCTGCCTCGGACATGGATGTGTGTGATGTCCTTAGGTTCGTTAAGTTTAAGTAGTTCTACGTTCTAGGGGAGTGATGGCCTCAGATGTTAAGTCCCATAGTGCTCAGAGCCATTTGAACCATTTTAAACACTTCTCGGTTCACATTGTTGAAGAGCAATTCGTAATGGCAATTGCATCTTTCAACTCAATGGAGCACCTGTTCATAATGCACTGCCTGTGGCGGAGTGGGTTACACGTGAATAACATCTGTGTAATGGATTGGCGTGCACAGAGTCCTCACCTGTATCCTATAGAACGCCTTTAGGATGTTTTGGAACGCCGACTTCGTGCCAGGCCTCTCCTCAATGCAGCACTCCGTGTAGAATGGGCTGCCATTCCCCAAGAAACCTTCCAGCACCTGATTGAACGTATGACTGCGAGAGTGGAAGTTGTCATCAAGGCTATGGGTGGGTCAACGCCATATTGAATTCCAGCATTACCGATGGAGGGCGCCACGAACTTGTAAGTCATTTTGAGCCAGGCGTTCGGATACTTTTGGTCACATAGTGTATGTCGCCGTACTCTAATTCCTCCAAGAACAGCCAAAACTGACGATGCATAAGCTGTTTTCAGATACTTTAGAGTATGCAGAACAATGTCTATAATTTTTATAACGTTAGTGATTTTGCTCAAAGCGCCTCTCGATGTGGAATGCAGTGAAATCAATACAACGTCTCTTTTGAGCCGTCCTAGATTATTGCGCATCGGCGCTATGAGTCCTCTGATGGCCCCGCATTGTCGGTGCTCCATCCGTGGCTACTGAGATTAACTAATTCCAATGTTTACCGACACCAGCAATGGCTTGCTCCACAGCTTTCAGTAAGTCTACACCTGTCATAGTCCCTTTCGGAGGCACTAAATCCAAGACGTCCTCTGGTACATGCAGAGCGTTATAGACACCTCGTATGTATATCACTATCTGAGCTGTGTCTGTAAGATCTGTTGCTTCATCCAATGCAACAGAGAAAGCAACAGTCCTTAGCCTCATTTATCAACTATCTGTGCACATCGCCGACCATAACACGTATGCGTCGTGTCAGTATTTGGAAATGCCGACTCCTTGAAACTTCCTAACTTCGTGGGACACAGAAGTTGTACATCATCAGTGAAATAGTCTTTTACAAAAACCCGTTTGAAAACGATTTCCCCGATCTTGCGGTTCTTAATGCAGTTTTGAAACTTGCTCGCAGTGCAGATGTACTGTGATTGTCATTCCGGAAAATTTAAAACAGTATGTTGTACAGTAAAACTGATGCGAATGTAACACAAGAAACGTGCCAACGTTGACGAGTTCAAGAAGTATCAATTATTATGACTTGCATTAAAAACCTGTTGATGTATCTCATCCATTTTCTTAAGTGCACTTAATTTGGATTGCCGTTATTCACTGTTCCCAGTACGCGAAACTCATCTTTATGAGTTGTAGTGTATTTCAATAGTGAACTTGCACTGGCGGCCTATTGTTCGGTGGCACAACAAACACTGTGAGTTTTCACCTACCGCTGTGTTGAAGTTCCCAGTCGTGTTTAAATGACTGAGACACTGATGACGATGATGTTGTTTGGTTTGTTGGGTACTCAACCGCGCGGTCATCAGCGCCCGTATAAGGCCCAATTTTTTCATAGTCCAATCTTTTTTTTTTTTTGCACAGACCAATGTAGCCACTGTCACGGATGATGATCATGATGACGATAATATAATTAGGACAACACAAACACCCAGTCTGCAGGTAGAGAAAATCCTCAACCCGGCCGGGAATCGAATCCGGGACCCCGTGATCCAGAGGCAGCAACGCTAGCCACTAGACCATGAGCACTGAGACACAGATCTCCCATGTTTTTTTGCCATATTCACCAATTCTCTGTATATCTCTCGTAAGGCTACAGTCACCAGAGGGAAGCTAGGCTGGGTCCTCCTTGTACCGCGTAAATAAGGAAACGGAACTGTCGCCGCTCATGTGGTATACGTGTCTAGTCACAGATGTCGCTGTTTCGCTTTTCCCGCTGACGGGCGCACCTATGAAACACTTCCGCACTTCTCCACAGTCTGCAGCATTTGGCTGGCAGTGATTTACATGAATGAAGTTATAAACTTGGACCGCGAAGTTTTTATTTTCTAATGAACTATCCGATTTTACGTAGATACATCTTTAACAGAATGCACGTGCCACGTAGGAGTACTTTTACAATTACTTATAGGATCGAAGTTGGTATTTACCCTTCACAACTGTTAAATGTGACCACCCCAAGACGCACGAGATAAATCCAGATGATAGTGAAATTCATTCCATATTTTTATGAACGTCTCTGGAGGTACTGGGTCGTCTCATTCACCCAAGGTTTTTGGAAGGAGACCCTCAACCTTCCCGCTCCACCCCCCCCCCCCCCATAAAAAAATAAATAAATCGCATACCCTCAGATCAGTGGACCAGTGGTGCAGTGCGACATCTGTACGCTCCATACGCTCGATCCATTTTTGAGGCGTGCGTATAGAGCCGTAGTTTCGACGAAAATCATTGTGCATAGTTGTTACTGAATTTGAGAGTTTCGAATGGAGAACTCACAGTGCCTATTGTTCCTGTGTTATTGCTGCCTCTCTATCTCGACTCGACTAACATTGGCTAATGAACGAGCGAGCAACCCAGCTGCACTACGAATCCCCTACCGGCAACCAGATGAGCCTGCTACTTTCAACAGGCGCCAAGGTAAATTTTCGTTTCGATACGTAAATTAAAATCGATTCAACGTTACATGCGAAAGATGTAGACTTGTGACATCAGATGAGTCTTTTTGAAACACACTGTGTTTTAAGTAACATGCAGATGGACATTATTGTTCTTTGGGCGTTTGTCAGCTGTGGACAGCTAGTGTGCCAGATCATTATGACCACTGCCCACTGCGAGACTGAATGCCTCTTGTGGCTGTGACGATTGGGAAATCATTATACCAACGATACGGCCCGCAAATTGGGAAGTCCACTGTCATAAGCGACTTTAACAAATGGGAGGTTGTAATGGTCCGTTACCGGGAAACACGAATCTTTGAAACAGTGAAGCTGACGGGTTATTCCCGTGCTTCTGCCATGAGCATCTGTTGTACGTTGGGGGAAATGCCATACTTCTTGCTTCTAGATCAATCTGCGACGGGAATTTGGAGATTATCAGAACGAAATTAAACACACAGGTTTTGTAAGATTTCTTCAAACTGATGACCAATGTACATGATAACATCATAACTTTCATGTCGGGTAGTAGTTTTTCAGTTTTGCCTATTGGAGTACTAGGGATGTCACCCCGAGACGAAATTAATTTGATACCATCACCAATTGTATTACATATTTTACTGTCAGGTAATGCAAAATAAAAGTTTTTATTGCAATTACCGACCGTTCTGCTGTTGATATTTACTGTTCTACAATACGGTAGTTACGTATATATCTGCTTCATGTATGCATGTTCCTTACAGTGAATCCACTGAATGTACACTCCTGGAAATGGAAAAAAGAACACATTGACACCGGTGTGTCAGACCCACCATACTTGCTCCGGACACTGCGAGAGGGCTGTACAAGCAATGATCACACGTACGGCACAGCGGACACACCAGGACCCGCGGTGTTGGCCGTCGAATGGCGCTAGCTGCGCAGCATTTGTGCACCGCCGCCGTCAGTGTCAGCCAGTTTGCCGTGACATACGGAGCTCCATCGCAGTCTTTAACACTGGTAGCATGCCGCGACAGCGTGGACGTGAACCGTATGTGCAGTTGACGGACTTTGAGCGAGGGCGTATAGTGGGCATGCGGGAGGCCGGGTGGACGTACCGCCGAATTGCTCAACACGTGGGGCGTGAGGTCTCCACAGTACATCGATGTTGTCGCCAGTGGTCGGCGGAAGGTGCACGTGCCCGTCGACCTGGGACCGGACCGCAGCGACGCACTGATGCACGCCAAGACCGTAGGATCCTACGCAGTGCCGTAGGGGACCGCACCGCCACTTCCCAGCAAATTAGGGACACTGTTGCTCCTGGGGTATCGGCGAGGACCATTCGCAACCGTCTCCATGAAGCTGGGCTACAGTCCCGCACACCGTTAGGCCGTCTTCCGCTCACGCCCCAACATCGTGCAGCCCGCCTCCAGTGGTGTCGCGACAGACGTGAATGGAGGGACGAATGGAGTGTCGTCTTCAGCGATGAGAGTCGCTTCTGCCTTGGTGCCAATGATGGTCGTATGCGTGTTTGGCGCCGTGCAGGTGAGCGCCACAATCAGGACTGCATACGACCGAGGCACACAGGGCCAACACCCGGCATCATGGTGTGGGGAGCGATCTCCTACACTGGCCGTACACCACTGGTGATCGTCGAGGGGACACTGAATAGTGCACGGTACATCCAAACCGTCATCGAACCCATCGTTCTACCATTCCTAGACCGGCAAGGGAACTTGCTGTTCCAACAGGACAATGCACGTCCGCATGTATCCCGTGCCACCCAACGTGCTCTAGAAGGAGTAAGTCAACTACCCTGGCCAGCAAGATCTCCGGATCTGTCCCCCATTGAGCATGTTTGGGACTGGATGAAGCGTCGTCTCACGCGGTCTGCACGTCCAGCACGAACGCTGGTCCAACTGAGGCGCCAGGTGGAAATGGCATGGCAAGCCGTTCCACAGGACTACATCCAGCATCTCTACGATCGTGTCCATGGGAGAATAGCAGTCTGCATTGCTGCGAAAGGTGGATATACACTGTACTAGTGCCGACATTGTGCATGCTCTGTTGCCTGTGTCTATGTGCCTGTGGTTCTGTCAGTGTGATCATGTGATGTATCTGACCCCAGGAATGTGTCAATAAAGTTTCCCCTTCCTGGGACAATGAATTCACGGTGTTCTTATTTCAATTTCCAGGAGTGTAGTTTACTGACGGTCGGCGTTTTCGTAATAGTTTCTTTTACACACAACACAGTTATTGTATTCAGAAGTCGATTTTACTTTTTTTCTCCCTCGTTTGTGGGTTGGTGGACTATTTCTTCTCGTGTCAGTTCTTTTCTGTTGCGCTACTTTCAAACTTTGCAGGGTTTCGTGATCTGTCAACGCCACTGAGTTTTCTTCCTCCTTTTCTCTGGCGTTCCGAGAATTGGTATCGGTGCAATATTTTCAAACGAGGTAGAGATCCCTGCTTTAGCTGCAACACTTGTGCTAGATGCAATTTCTACGCCTACGGATTCATTAGGATTCTTGGGTTCTGAGTTTCCAGATCCACCAACAGCGTTGGTTCCATGAGAATGTTTCTCCTTAATTGCTAGGCATCGTCTGCAGATAAATAGCTGTACAAAGAAGGGCACTATCAGCGAACATCTTACCCCAAAGAAAATGTGGCGTTCTCCCAGGTATCGGGGTGAAATGCAAGTTGAAGTACGTATTTCATTATAGCAGCAAACGTGAAGTAACTGGACACACACATAGTTCAACACAAAGGATACAATTGGTAAAAATCTATAGAAATCACCATTATTGATTTTAAATGTATCTGCGATTATTTTACAGCGTGAATTTTAATACATGCCACAGTCGTTTGGCTCTCATCGACGCCCCCCAGGGGGTCCACAACTCTTTTGTGGATACGTGCGTGGCGAGCACGGGGCCCCGAGCCATTGCAGCCTTCTTTCTCTCCCGGGCTGCATTTCCTTTCCCTTCCCCTCCTTTCCCCTCCATGCTCCTTTCCCCTCGCCCTCTCCTCTCCCTCTATTGGTGTCCTTGCTTATGTTGGCCCCGCTATCCTCCTGGTTCTGTTGGTTTTACACTCCGGCTTTGTTGCGTAATCGTCTCCTCCTTTTGGCATTCCTTGGTCCCCCTCTGGGGTTTGACCTCCATTCCAAAATTTCTCCTCCGTAGTGTGAGCCATTTGGGGAAGAGCACCTTACCTAGTGTCTCCGACGTGCGCCCTCCTAGTACATTCCACCTTTTCTTTCACGTCGTTGTTTGATGCTAGGGTGCATAGCCAGCACGGTAGCCAGCCCGTGTGGTGGGGTCGCTATGTACCCTTTTTGTTGAGCCCCCTGAACACACAGGGATCACACTTCTGATACCTGAGCTGTGACCTCCTCATGCATGCCTTGGAGTGGTTGCTCGTCATCCTGGAGCATCGGAACTCCCGGCAATGGCCGCCGTGCCAGACGGCCCTTGCTGTGGCTGGGTGGCGCCCGTGAGGAGAGCCCCTGATCGGAGTGGGTGGTATCAGGGCGGACGCTATGCAGATGAAACGCATACGGGTCCAAAACTCTGGCCGTTCTTCTGCGGCCGTCTCTCTGCGTGGTACTGATTCCTCAAGTGCTGTTTCTCTTGCCCCTTCGGCCTTCCCTTCCATGGCTACCCCCTGGGAAGAGGGTCAGGCCCGTCGTCTAGGGGCAAAACCTTTCCCCCTTTATCTAGTTTGCACCAGGACTGATGGAGATACTTTCACCAGTGTCAAACCTTTATTCTTTGTGGAACACATTGAAGACAAGTTCGGCGAAGTGGACTCCCTGAGCAAGATGCGATTGGGTTCGTTGCTGATAAAAACCGCTTCAGCTGCCCAATCTGCGGCCCTTCGTGCCTGTACCCATCTTGGCACAATTCCTGTGTCCATTACCCCTCACCAGTCTCTAAATATGGTACAAGGTGTGATTTTTCACAGGGACCTCACCTTCAAACTGATGAGGAACTTCGGGACAATCTCGGACGGCGGGGTGTTCACTTCGTTCGGCGTGTTGAGAAGGGTCCTAAAGATAATCGTATTGATACTGGTGCCTTTATCCTGGCCTTTGAAGGGGATACCCTTCCTGAGAAAGTTAAGATTATGGTCTATCGCTGTGATGTGAAGCCGTACATCCCACCACCTATGCGGTGTTTTAAGTGCTTGCGTTTTGGCCACATGTCTTCTCGCTGTTCCCAGGACCCTCTCTGTGGTGACTGTGGACGTCCACTCCATGAGGGGAGTCCCTGTGTTCCCCCTCCTGTATGTGTAAATTGTCATGGTAGTCATTCTCCACGTTCACCAGATTGCCCAGTCTATAAGAAAGAAAAAAAGATACAGGAGTATAAGTCCCTCGATCGTTTAAGCTACACAGAGGCCCGTAAGAAATATGCACGACTGCACCCTGTGTCCATGACATCTAGTTATGCCTTGGTTACATCTTCACCCCTTCCTCCCCCTTCCTTACCCCCATCCCGGACCCCACTCCTCCCCCCCTCCCCTGCAGCTCCCACACCTTCTTCTCTGGGCGCTGCTCCCCCTCCCCAGCCGGAGAAGTGTCCCACTCCTTCGGCGTCTGCCGGTCAAGGGCGCCTCTCCCGGGATGCCCCTTCCCGGCACCTTCCAGGTCAAAGGTCTGCTGCCGCGCGGCGACCGCGAGAGCCGCGGTCTGTCGGCCCCCAGGTCGCCCGGTCTCTTTCTGTTCCTGATCTTGCTGCAGCTGGCTCCTTTATGCCACACAGCCCTCCTCGATCTCAGCCTGAAAAGAAGAAGAAACATAAGTCCCGGGACAAAGAGCCTCTGGTGTCACCGGAGGTCCCTTCCCCGACTTCACAACCGGATTCTGACCTGTCATTCATGGATGTCGCCCCCCTCCTTGTCGGTGACGGGTGGGGACCCGGCGGTATGACTGGATTTAGCGTGTTCAGCCCTCATTTAAACCATCGTTCTGTGGTTCTCCAATGGAATTGTAATGGCTACTATCGTCACCTTCCGGAATTGAAATCCCTTCTTTCGTCCTACTCTGCAGCTTGTGTGATTCTCCAGGAATCTCATTTTACTGATGCTCACTCACCGACCCTCCGTGGGTTCCGTGTTTTCTGTCGAAATCGGGTCGGACCCTTGCGGGCTTCTGGTGGCGTTTGTACGTTGGTCCGTACAGACATTGCTAGCACGTGGATTCCTCTCCAAACTACATTGGAAGCGGTTGCTGTTAGGGTCCACTTAGACTCTGCAGTCACGGTTTGCAATCTTAATCTCCCTCCTCACAGGACTCTTACACCTGCTGCCTTAACCACCCTTCTTCAGCAACTTCCTCCTCCCTTCCTCCTCCTTGGGGATTTTAATGCTCATCATCCTTTGTGGGGCAGTGCCTTTGCATCTAGACGAGGTCTTCTTATAGACCAATTTATTGCAGACCACGACCTGTGCGTTCTTAATGATGGCTCCCCTACTCATTTCAGTGCCGGTCATGGTACCTTTTCTGCCATTGATCTTTCTCTTTCTTCTCCCTCTCTCCTCCCTTCATTACACTGGTCGCCACACGACGACCTTTGTGATAGTGACCATTTCCCGTTGATTATCACGCTCCCTTCCCGCTCCCCGATGGACAGGTTACCTCGTTGGTCTTACCACCGCGCCGATTGGCCTCTATACACTGCACAGGTCGAGTTTTCTCCCTCTTTGTCGGGTTGTATTGATGACGTCCTACGTGACGTGTCTGACGCGATTGTTCGCGCTGCTAACCTTGCTGTCCCGCGCTCATCTGGACCATTTCGTCGCCGGCAAGTCCCGTGGTGGAGTACGGCCATTGCCATTGCCATCCGTGATCGCCGTCGAGCTTTGCAACACTTTAAGAGGCACCCATCCGTAGCCAGCCTTACTACCTTTAAACGCCTTCGCGCTAAAGCCCGTTATTTAATCAAACAGAGCAAGCGGATATGTTGGGAACGATTCGTTTCTTCCCTTGGTTCCACTGTCCCTCTGTCACGGGTATGGGCTACACTTCGCTCTCTCCAAGGTTGCCATCGGCAGTCCACCCTCCAAGGCCTTCACCTCCCAGATGGCATTTGTACGGACCCATTAGTTATCGCAGAACATCTTGCGACCCATTTTGCAGTGGCATCAGCGTCAGCCTCCTATCCAGCTGCTTTCCTTCATCAAAAACAGCAGGCTGAAGCTCTCACCTTATGTTTCACCACTTGTGAGTCAGAATCTTATAACGAACCTTTTACTGAATGGGAATTTCTTTCTGCTCTATCTTCTTCTCATGATACGGCCCCTGGCCCAGATTCCATTCATAACCAACTGCTTCAACATCTCAGTGCTCCACAACGGCAACATCTTCTTCGGGTGTTTAACCGTATCCGGCTCCAGGGTGACTTCCCTTCTCAGTGGAGGGATAGCATTGTGGTTCCTGCCCTTAAGCCTGGTAAGAACCCCCTATCTGTTGACAGCTATCGGCCAATTAGTTTGACCAATGTTGTTTGTAAGTTACTTGAACGGATGGTAGCCCGTCGGCTCACTTGGGTCCTCGAATCTCGAGATCTATTGTCCCCTTACCAGTGTGGCTTTCGAGAGGGACGATCTCCAATCGATCATTTACTTCGCTTGGAATCCGCAGTTCGGTAGGCTTTTTCCCAGCGCCGCCATTTGGTTGCAGTGTTTTTTGACCTTCGCAAGGCCTATGACACGGCCTGGCGCCATCACATCTTACTAACCCTTCATCAGTGGGGTCTTCGGGGCCCACTCCCGATTTTTATCCGCCAGTTCCTGATCCATCGGTCATTCAGAGTTCGAGTTGGTACTGCTTTTAGTTCTCCACGGACCCAGGAGACGGGCATCCCACAGGGTTCTGTCTTGAGTGTCCTTCTTTTCCTCATTGCTATCGATGGACTTCTGGCCTCTGTCGGTCCCTTGGTCGCCCCTGCCCTGTATGTGGATTATTTCTGCATTTGGGTTAGTTCCTCCTCGATGGCATCTGCAGAACGGCAGCTCCAGGTGGCTATACGGCGTGCCTCTGCATGGACCCTCTCACACGGGTTTCAATTCTCTCCTTTAAAGTTGCGGGTGGTCCACTTCTGTCGCCGTACTACGGTCCACCCTGATCCAGAGCTCTATCTCGCTGCACAACGATTGCCTGTGGTTTCACAGTTTCGTTTCCTGGGTCTTCTTTTCGACAACAAGCTCACTTGGCTGCCCCATATCAGACTCCTGAAGGTAGGATGTTTCCGTAAACTCAATGTCCTTCGCTTCCTTGCCCACTCCTCTTGGGGTGCGGACCGTTCCCTCCTCCTCCGTCTTTATCGTGCTCTAGTTCTGTCTCGTTTGGACTATGGTTGTCAAGTTTATGGTTCGGCTGCTCCTTCCACACTGCACGTGCTGGATCCAGTCCACCATCGTGGTATCCGTTTGGCCACCGGTGCCTTCCCTACTAGCCCTGTTGATAGTCTCCTGGTTGAAGCTGGGATCCCACCCCTTTCTGTTCGGCGGTCCCAGCTTCTGGTGTCTTATGCCCTCACTATCCGTTCTTCTCCCACTCATCCTTCCTATTCTATCCTGTTCCCAGACCATGGACGTCGCCCACCCGACTCCCGCCCTCGGGCGGGTTTACCGGTTGGGCTGCGCCTTGCGTCTCTTTACCGTGATTTACAGCTTCCTTCTTTGTCCTGTCTTCCTCGCTCCCTCCCCTCCACCCCTCCTTGGTTAGTTCCTCGGCCTCGAATTCGGATGGATCTCCGCCGCGGTCCGAAAGATTCCATCCCCCCGGTGGTGTTCCGTTCCTTTTTCCGCCAAATTTTATGGGAGTTTCGGGATGCTGTTGTTTTTTACACTGATGGCTCTAAATCTGCTGATCATGTTGGGTATGCCTTCACGTCCTCTGTTGGAACGGAAAATCATCTGCTGCCACCTACATGTGGGGTGTTTACTGCGGAATTGATGGCAATTTCCCGGGCCCTTACCTTTATTAAACAATCCCAACACAACCGCGTTTTGTTATGTACGGACTCGATGAGTGGCCTTCTTGCTATTGACCGGTGTTTTTCGCGCCATCCCTTGGTCTCTGCCATCCATGACCATCTCGCTGATATTCACTGTGCTGCTTGTTCCATTGACTTCCTATGGGTCCCTGGCCATGTGAGTATCCCGGGAAATGAGCTCGCTGATCGTTTGGCTGGGGGAGCAGTTACTCACCTTACCCCCCGTTTTCTGTAACCCCTCCTGCAGCGGATTTACGGCTTCACATCAAATCCCACTTCGCACAGTCATGGGCCAATTCTTGGGAGGCTACTCCACTGTCTAATAAACTTCGTGCAATTAAGGTGACACCATGCCCATGGCGTTCTTCCTTTCGCCTCTCCCGAAAGGACTCGACCACACTGTGTCGTCTCCGCATTGGCCATACCAGGCTGACCCATGGTTTTCTTTTGCGTGATGAGCCACCCCCGCTATGTGGTTGTGGAGCCTTCCGGTCAGTGGCCCACATTTTGGTTGAATGCCCCCTTCTTTTGGCTCTGCGTGCTAAGTACAGACTCCCCCACACTTTACCTTTGATGTTGGCTGACGATTCCCGGATGGTCTCTCTGGTTCTCGGTTTCCTCCGGGAGAGTGGTTTTTATTCTCAGTTTTAAGGTTTTTAATCTCTCTGGTGTTGGGGCAGGGCGGTGAGTGTTTGGGTGTCTCCCACTGTAGGCAGTGTTCAGAGATTCCCGATTCACCTCCCTGACCGGAATCCTCTTTTCTTCCCCTTTTACTCTTTTTTAACCCTTTTTTAAAAGGCTTGGTTAGTCTTTCTATTCCCATACGTATTTTCTGCATTGTAGCAGTTGTACCTTTTACGTCACAGGTGGTCTTGCCTATGCTGCTTCAGCATAGTGTTGGGTTCGTTCTCTTGCCGACTTCCCTCATTTGTTTTTTACCAATGACAACGTGACCGCCCTTTTACGTTTTTCCCTTTTTCCGTTTTATTGTTCTGACTTGTCTGAGATGTCCCGTTAGCAGAATGGAGTATATTTGAAACAAGGGACTGATGACCTTGCTGTTTGGTCCCTTAAACCTCAAACAACCAACCAACCAACCTCTCATCGACGAAAAATATCCATTACAACAACACAGTGCAGACGGATAGGACAATATTACTCTGCGGGGGACGTTTACCTGGGCTTCCATAGGATCTGTGGAGGTAATGGAAGACACTATGATAGCTGTGGACAATGTGCACATTATTGCTAACGAACTGCTTCGCCTTTTTCTTGATATCTTCCTCTACGGTGATGCCATCATCCAATCCACAGTCCATAATCGAGCTGCAGTTCTTTGAGGAGCATAATAGTGAACTCACGTTGTTGACTTGATCACCAAATTCGTCTGATCCTAGCTCATTAGGACGCATCTGTGACACGGTCGAGCTCTAGCTTCGCGCCCACAAACGACTCTGTAGTAGACGGTATCCAGGCTATAACAAGTTTATTGAATACCCCCCTCCCACACGCGCGCACACACACAAAATGTCGAATGTTATGGAAATAAAGGCCAAGAGTAAAGTAACAAGAATAACACAACAGGTACAAACATAACTGTGGATCACGATAAGGTCGGAGTGCTACTAAACGCCGAAGGCACTGATCGGAAACCACGTTCACAAGGAAAACGCTGGCGGAATGCTCCGTTCGGTACAGGAGGAGCAGCAGATTAAAGTTTGTCCCGTCGACAACGAGGTCATTTGAGACGGAGCGTACGCTCGGATTAGGGAGGTTGGAGAAGGAAAGCGGCAGTGCCCTTTCTAAGGAACCATCCCGGCATTTGCCTTAAGCGATTTAGAGAAATCACGGAAAATCTTAATCAGGATACCCGGACGCGGGTTTGAACCGTCTCTTCCCGAACGCGAGTCCAGTGGGCTAACCACTGTGCTATCCCATTCGGTCGTTCGGAACTAGACACTGCCTGGAGCCAAATCCGGAATGAGTACTTTTGGACGCTACGTTCGGCGAAGGTCACTGACTGGATGCAAAGTTCGTGTCCTGTAAATCTGTGTCCGAGGATGACGACTCTACTGGTTTATGTTCAGTAAGAAAGGACTTAAGGGCTGAAGGTCGGAATGTTTAATTCAGAATAACATCAGTAATAATTAACACGCTGTGCTGCTTCAGAAACTGACATCCCGGAACATCAGCAAATGTGAGAGTCCTGAAGAAGAATCGATGGTGACTTCTGACAATGGCGTTTGTCTCTAACGATGGACTTTGAGATCAGTGCTGTTTGATGGGGTGTGTAGCTTGATTTTGAGTGACGTCATGATATAATGGTGTTGCTAGGTGACACACGAAAAAATTGTGATGCTGAAGGTGCGGTGATGACTGTGACTATGGGCTCCTATAGAACCGCAGGTAGCGACATAGAAGACAGCAAGGTAGATCAAGGGGGCAGGAGAAAATTGGAGGACGGTGTGGGGGGAACGTCGTGATTAGGGTTGGAAGGAGGCTTGTATCTTGGGACGGATTTCATCGTTGGGGAATTGAAGTTTGTTAAAATTCTGGTGGGAGATGAAGGATTAGGCGTGGGGGTGCATGGAAGGCGGAATATGGACGTAGTGGCGCAGCAGGGTATATTCATTGTTGAAGATTGGTTGGAAAATTGGGTACTGGGTTTGGGTTTTGTGACTGATGAATTGGATCCGAAGGTGCTCTAGGAAAGCTGGTGCTGTCCTGTTCTCGGCTCATACGGGGTGTATCATAATTAATGGCGTAAACGTATACAGTTGAAAGTACACTAGAAGCAAAAAAGGCTCAGTAAACATAGGACCCAAAATGTATATTTTAAAAGCTACGAGCAATTTTACATCTTCGATACCGTGAAACAAACCTCTTCTACGTAAGTTCTTTGCTTTCCATATTTTGGGAAGTAGCAGTATGGACCAAAATAAGAAAAAAATTTCTAGTAAACATGTGCTATAAAACGCATACCTTAAAAGTTTCGAGCACTTAATCATTAGAAGAGTTGTTTTTCCAAGTAGCTAAGATGAAAAAGTGCTCATAGCTCTTAAGGAAAGCATTTTAGAGCACATCTTTTCTGGACCTTTTTTCTTGTTTTGCTCCATGCTACCAGTTCCCAAAATATGGAAAGCTAAGGACTTGGAGTAGAAGAGGTTTGTTTCACAGTATCGAAGATCGAAAATGGCTCGTAGCTCTTAAGGTATGCATTTTAGACCCTATGTTTACTGAGATTTTTTTGCTTCTAGTATCGTGTACTTTGTGCGTTTATGCCATTAATTATGATACACCCTGTCTAGCTGCCTGCGTCAGAATATAGTTGGAGCTAGTTCCCTGTCACGTAGCGCAGGGACGCGAGTAGGTTCCTTGTTGGTGACGCTCTACAGACACCAGCTTCGCCTCCTGATGACAGGTGTTCACGGCGTCGTGTGTATTTGCGATATCGAGGCGTGCAGAGGCAGTGCCGACTACCAGCGTGATACAGCTGCCCGAAGAGTTGCCGAACTAGTAGGCGAGAACCTCCGGCATGGCACACTGGTAAGTACACAGCTGGCCATTAAAATTGCTACACCACGAAGATGACGTGCTACAGACGCGAATTTTAACCGACAGGAAGAAGATGCTGTGATATGTAAATGATTAGCTTTTCAGAGCATTCACACAAGGCTGGCGCCGGTGGCGACACATACAACGTGCTGACATGAGGAAAGTTTCCAACCGATTTCTCATACACAAACAGCAATTGACCGGCGTTGCCTGGTGAAACGTTGTTGTGATTCCGCGTGTGTGGAGGAGAAATGCGTACCATCACGTTTCCTACTTTGATAAAGGTCGGATTGTAGCCTGTCGCGATTGCGGTTTATCGTATCGCGACATTGCTGCTCGCGTTGGTCGAGGGTTCAGGAGGGTAATACGGAACGCCGTGCTGGATCCCAACGGCCTCCTATCACTAGCAGTCGAGATGACAGGCATCTTATCGGCGTGGCTGTAACGGATCGTGCAGCCACGTCTGAATCCCTGAGTCAACAGATGGGGACGTTTGCAAGACAACAACCATCTGCACGAACAGTTCGACGACGTTTGCAGCAGCGTGGACTATCAGCTCGGAGACCATGGCTGCGGTTACCTTTGATTCTGCATCACAGACAGGAGCGCTTCGATGGTGTACTCACCGACGAACCTGGGTCCACGAATGGCAAAACGTCATTTTTTCGGATGAATCCAGGTTCTGTTTACAGCATCATGATGGTCGCATCCGTGTTTGGCGTCATCGCGGTGAACGCACATTGGAAGCGTGTATTCGTCGTCACCATACTGGCGTGTCATCCGGCGTGATGCTGTGGGATGCCATTGGTTACACGTCTCGGTCACCTCTTGTTTGCATTGACGGCACTTTGAACAGTGGACGTTACATTTCAGATGTGTTACGACCCGTGGCTCTACCCTTCATTCGATCCCTGCGAAACCCTGCATTTCAGCAGAATAATACATGATCGCATGTTGGAGGTCCTGTACGGGCCTTTCTGGATACAGAAAATGTTCGACTGCTGCCCTGGCCAGCACATTCTCCAGATCTCTCACCAATTGAAAACGTCTGGTCAATGGTGGCCGAGCAACTGGCTCGTCACAATACGCCCGTCACTACTCTTGATTAACTGTGGTATCGTGTTGAAGGTGGATGGGCAGCTGTACCTGTACACTCCATCCAAGCTCTGTTTGACTCAGTCGCCAGGCGTATCAAGGCCGTTATTACAGCCAGAGGTGGTTGTTCTGGGTACTGATTTCTCAGGATCTATGCACCCAAATTGCGTGAAAATGTAATCACAAGTCAGTTGTAGTATAATATCTTTGTCCAATGAATACCCGTTTATCAGTTGCATTTCTTCTTGGTGTAGCAATTTTAATGGTCAATAGTGTAATTTACGAGAAATGCGTGACCTGTTGCGTAGAAATCTGGTGCCACATACTTCTGGAAATCTATCAATGTTCTGTCGAAACCATGTATTGCGTGCCAAAGGTGCACCATCAAGACATTAAGCATATGGCCATTTTGTTTTGGAACATCAATGTATTTCGAGGTGAAAATATGTCGGAACTGATCTGGAACGCAACACACTGGTCTCTCATTCTGAACAATCCGTGGTTCCTGTTTGTCGCTTAAGGCAAATGACGGAATGATTCTTGTGGAGTGGAACTTGAGCTCTGTTCTAGTGCAGACGAAACGAAAAACCGTAACCTTCCTTTTCTGTTTCTAGCGCTACACGCACGGTGTCGCGCTTCTAGCCTACCGTGACGGGTATTCCCGTGACAACGGCACGTAGAGCTGTGCTCGCCAGCAGCTCGAGCAAGCTGCAGGGTGGGGGGCCTCGCCATTCAGCGGAGCGCGCTCACTCTCGCGGCTGTGGCCCCCGTATTCTGTGCCCGCACACCGGTGGGACGGCGCGCCGCGGCGCGCGGGTCGCTTTCCTATTGTTAGCGCCGCCGCACTTCTGTTTGTCTACGAGTCATATCCTAGCGCACGAAAAATTACACCCACTGCTACAATGGCGCCGTGCAAAAAGCGACAATAGCGGCGGCAAACATTTCTTTCCGGCGCGGCCACCGTTGTGGCGTGCTGCTTGCGGTGCCCGATTACGGCGAATTGTGTGCCACGTACAAGAGAGCGAATGTGGCAGTGTAAGCACTCGCGCGGAGAGTGCAGAGACGGCAGTAAAATGTCCGGATACGTGTAAAAATGTAGTAATTCTCGAGACACAATTACGGTAACTCATTTTTAAAGGATTAAACTTCGGATTTTATCTCTCTTACGTTACCTCTGAATAACATCGTTTGATTTACTTTGGTACTATTCTGGATGGAATATCAGACTCAGTTTCCCGTGCCATAGACTAACATTTCGTTACATCACATTGTATTCCGTGAACGTGAATCCATTGCCCAAGAGGAGATTTTGCTGGAGGGAGGGGAGCTCTGTCTTTTTATTTGGTTTTGATTTTCGGTTTGGGCAATGGAAAGTTTCTTAACAGTTCAGCTAAACACAACCTAACAATGGTCAGTTTGCTTTACACGATGGTTCTCCAGCGCCTAAAGGTTTTTGGCCGAGCGGTTCTAGGCGCTTCAGTCTGGAACTGCGCGACCGCTAGGGTCGCAGGTTCGAATCCTGCCTCGGGCATGGATGTGTGTGATGTCCTTAGGTTAGCTAGGTTTAAGTAGTTCTGAGTTCTAGGGGACAGATGACCTCAGATGTTAAGTCTCATAGTGCTCAGAGTCATTTGAACCATTTGAACCTAAAGGTTTTATTTGCCACCCACGCAACAAGGGCCCACAGCCCACTCAAATACGTAACCTGAAAATAGTCTGAAAGCTTTACCCGCATTCCTCAGTCTAGTTGTAGGCATGTCTCCACCATCTTCTAAAAAAATCTGCTTCCAGTATGGCAACTAATAGAAAGATATGCTTTTCGAGAAGCAGGTAAAATAGAATCTGGAGCAGTTGCTATCACGTTCCCGAGTTGAAAGTCTGATACTGTTCCAATGTTCAACTCTACAGATTGAAATAACTGCGGGCCGGCCAGAAATAAATTTACTGGTCCTGGAAATTGAAAGTTCCACTGCTACACTTGCAGCGTGGAATCTGCGATATGTTAATCTGCAAATTATTCTTTGTCTACTTATAAAAATATTACTTGCAACACTCAGTGTCGTAAACACCTATTAGATGCCGGCCGCGGTGGTCTCGCGGTTCTAGGCGCGCAGTCCGGAACCGTGCGACCGCTACGGCGCAGGTTCGAATCCTGCCTCGGGCATGGATGTGTGTGATGTCCTTAGGTTAGTTAGGTTTAAGTAGTTCTAAGTTCTAGGGGACTGATGACCACAGCAGTTGAGTCCCATAGTGCTCAGAGCCAATTGAACCTATTAGATACTCACATTTTCGTTTCCACAAAAACACAGTTAAAAGAAAAGTTGAGGCATGCGGTTACAATTTTTATAACGACAGCTACGTATTGACTAGCACGGACTGAGTGCAGAGACTAATGTTCTAATGTGTGTGAGTTCTTCAGGGACCGAACTGCAGAGGTCATCGGTCCCTAGGCTTACACACTACTTAAACTAACCTATGCTAAGAACAATGCACACACCCATGCCCGATAGAGGACTCGAACCTCCGGCGGTAGGGGCCTTGCAGTCAGTGACATGACGCCTCTAACCGCGCGGCCACTCCGCGCGGCAGTACACAGACTGCTCAGCATAGACTAGCCACACAGACTGCTTGACATAGACTAAAGACACCGCCAGAACGATGTGAATATCGTTTGTGGGCGCGGATGTTAGTCGGAACACTTATTTTTTTGGAGCGAGCCCTGCACTAGAGGCCGAGAAGGGCTTCTTGCGTCGTACAAAAGTCCAAATACCTCTCCCAATTGCGATTCCAACTGAGTGCCAATTTATTCCACTGTAGAGGAAGGTTTTCTTGATACGATGAAATTAATTAGAATCCTCCACTTACATAATCATGAAAGCTGTAGTTCTTCAAACGGAACTCTTGCAGACTTTCACTTCTGAAAATGCTGATAGAAAACTTTCTGTACGTTGAACTATAAGGGGCGACAAAAAAGTTTCCGTTTGAGGGCATTTCTGCAGCGTATATGCAACGTAGCGCTGCTCCGATGCGGGTGTGTAAGTACCGACGTGTAGGGAAGGGATTAGTGTGGCATTCGTGTCTTTCCGACGTGCATGCTGTAAATGCGGAAACGTGAACTATTGACGACGTTGTTACCAAATGGGTCCAAGCAGGACCAACGTGCTGTTATTCTTTCCTTGTCTAACGAAGGACAAAAACCCGTAGACATTAATCGGGAAACGAAGAATGTGTATGGGGCAGCACATCTGTCTAAATCCACCGTTGTGTACAAACTGCGACAACGACTGCTGCTGCTTGATCATAAGGCACGTCTCCACATTGCAAATGTAACGGAGCAATTGCCCTAACTCAAGTGGCAGATGCTCGGGCACCCGTCCTATAGTCCTGATCTCATCCCATGCAGTTATCACGCCTTCGGTCCCTTAAAAAATGTCTTGAAGAGTCGACGATTGTTGTCAGTTGAGGACGTGCAACCGGCCGCTACGAACTTCTTCAGGCAGGAGGACACGGTGTTTTAACAAACGGATATCTTATACCCAGTGCGTCGGTAAGATGGTTGACGTAATGTTCACGGCGATTTTACGTGATTGTCATTCCGATTCTAGATTGTACGGCCTTCGGACGGAGACTTTTTGATCGCTCCTGGTATTATAATAACAAACATGAAAATTGACGCTGAAATCTGGAATCTCTATATTAAGCAAAATGGTTGTTCATTTGTATTTTTAGTGGTTTTATTTTTTTCTGTTACCAGTGTAATATCTCTTTATATTAAATGAATTATTCAGATACAATTCTACCCTTGAATGACGTTTACTAATTTTCTATCTTCATACTCGCAGAATCCATGCGAAAAGTAGTTCATACAATAGCTGTGCCATGAGTGCATAACTATTCTTTGTAGTACTCTCTCTGGTGGTTGTTAAAAAGAAAGAAAGGGGGCTTCCGAGATTGTCTTCGTGCCGATTAGCCTGAGCTTGGTTTGGAAGAACTGTAATCTGATTATTGAGATTTATCACAGAAGATAACTGATACGAACTGTACGATTAAAAAGGAAATATATATAGATTGCTCCTTCAAATAAAAGGTGTGTATTTGAAATTTGAGAATTAATGATATTTATCGATGTATTGCGTAGTTGTTAATCAGAAGGGAACTTCCGAAAGACTGGATACGAACCTGCTTTTAATAATCCAAGAGCTCCATTACGTCTTCGGAAGGTTAAACTTCATCAAAGCCAAATATCCGCTTGATATGAGGTTTCCCGACTGATTATACAACGCTCCCAAAAATTACGAGGCATTTTATTTGTAAAGATTAGCAGACTGCCGCAAAGCACGAGCCTGCAGAGAAGAAGAATCATCGCTTGATTTCATTCTAACAAGTAAAATTTCAGAATCATTTTGAGTGACTGAGCTATGACTGTGTTTCCTATCATGAATGATTGATTGCTCGAACGAATTGAGAGCTACAGAATTACGTAGATAGGAAGAAAAATTACACCAGCTACCAGACGAATCGATTCCTTCCTCCTTCGTCCTTCTACGTCCGTCCTATTGCGAGATGATATACTAAGATATGCTGCACTCATACAATACTATGTTAAAATTATGAAGTTAGGCTAGGTAACATTTTCTGTGAAACTTCCTGACAAATTTTCAAGCAAATCCTTGTACTTGGGCAACCAATGCAAGCAGAATGTCAGCTCGTATGTATTTTTAGATCTGGGAAATTATTTCATGACAAACTTTCGCAGCAAATATGGTTTATGAGACCCATTGGTACGTTCGGTCGATTTTCACATTAATGCCTCACAGAAGGCAGTGAATCTAGCTGTGACAATGGAGTGACAAGTGTGTTTATGACATGATGAAGTACTCTACGACAACAAGTTCAGGGATTGGTATACATAAGGAGTAAAATGATTTGACTTGCACGCAGGAGAAGTTTCTTTATGAGAGTGTAGTATTACTGCCGTGGGCGCTTAATAAACTAGCAACGGAATTGCAGTGTACTGACTCATCTTCCTAGCGATGGTTCTCTTCTTTGTTCGCTACTGAGAGACTTGAGTCGGTAACTGCGCATTCTCTTTTTACGGGTTGCTTAATTCCAAATATGAAATACAACATTTTAGTACCGCCACCAGTTTTGTAGTATATTGTCAGTAATTATCTCCATCATTTATTCCAACCGTGCAGCAGTAATTGTGCTCCTCATATTTTTTTCAACAAATGATTTTATGAAATTTCTCAGACTTGCGTGAAATCCCTTTTATCACGGTATCAGTGTGTGTGTAGTGAGCGTCCACATCCTCAGAAGTTGATTTTTGTCGTCAACATACCTTGTCTCCGCCGTTATACGACTTCGTGGTATTTACCTATGAAAAGTAACTGTTCCTTCTTCCACTTATTTCGATTTGCATTAATAGTAGCAATAATTATTCAGCATTCTTTTTACTGTTGAATAAAAGTATGAAAACTGGACAAATACGCGTATTATTAAAGTTTATGTCTTCATTAACGCCGGCCCCTGTGGCCGAGCGGTTCTAGGCGCTTCAGTCTGGAACCACGCGACCGCTACGGTCGCAGGTTCGAATCCTGCCTCGGGCATGGATGTGTATGATGTCCTTAGGCTAGTTAGGTTTAAATAGTTGTAAGTTCTAGGGGACTGATGACCTCAGATGTTAAGTCCCATAGTGCTCAGAGCCATTTGAACCATTTGTCTTCGCTAAAACTGCAAACAAACTATTGTGCTGAAGTCATGTAACAATTCCGGTTTGTTGTTGGGGACTTGTGCAGTACCCTATCCCAATCCATGGATGCTTTTACTATGTATGACTTTTAAAAGATTAGTTTAAACATGTAGTAAAGATATCTCTGGAATGACTATTCTGATTTGTAAAACAGGATTTTTGTCGCCTCCCAGGTCAAGTGATTTAGGCATGGCGTGGCGTAGGATTTACTAGTAAGCACTCTGCATCCTTTGAATTTAATTACATTAGTAGTGCAGACAAATCCAGTATAAAAGAACCATGGATATTCTATACGCCTTTCATAGCCGTCTTATGTTTGCATTAGGTATCCGGCATGAACGACATCGAAAGCTATGTAGAGCAAAATTAAACATCTTCATGCTTAGGACAAGTATGACAGCTCAAAAGTCACTATTTTTTGTTTAGAGAAGAAAAGAGACAGCCGCCGCCTTCTTCTTATTGGCGCACTGTACTTGAGCGTATTGCCGATTATATATTGTAGTAAATTATGCTATCAGAAGTAACTGCTCTTCCTTCCACGAATTTCTTTTTGCATCAATCGCAGAAACTCTAATCTAGCGTTACATTTACAAATTAACAAATGTGTAAAACGGGACAAAATGTTTAATCTTTAAGTTTCAATATCTATGAATAAAGCGTAAACAAACAGCCCTGTACCGATGTCGCTTGACTATTCCAACTTCGTGTCGACTATGCCCACTGTAGGCTATGCAATGCTCTAAGAATTAGGTTACTGTTACCAGGCGATAGATAGCCTTTATGAACAAGGACTCATGAGTGTTTGACATTAATGTCGGCCTTGAGACACTCCGAAATCTGGCATACTTCACACTGTCGGCCCGGAGATTTTTTTTTCTACTCTCCTATCCCTATGCAGAAAAAGGGTATTTCTGTCCACATCTACCAGTTTTTGTTATTTTTAAATTTTGAGTCGAGAGAGAAGGCAGGCTGTAGCAAGTAAAAGTGGCCCGGAGAACAGAGTTCCAGGCTTCAAAGAAACAAGAGCAGAGGAGAGGAAATACAGTACTAACCTGAATGTGCAGATGCTGAAAGTGACCACCATTCATCAGTTGGCACTTTTTGTCTCTGGTCAGCAAATTGCTGAAGGCAGATCGAAGCTGGACTACTGGAATTGCTGCAGTCTCATCCGAAATGTTCTGCTACAGTTGTTGAAGACAGTGACGGTTGTTTCGACACACCTCAGACTTGAAGGCTTCAACGCCCGTACAAAGTCCCAATTTTTGCACACTCCAATGTTTTACACAATCCTGTCTAGCAACTGTGACGAATGATGATGTTGATGATTATGATGATGAAATGGTGAGGACAACAAAAACACCCTGTACTGGGGCAGAGAAAATCCCCAACCTGTTCGGGAATCGAACCCGGGACCCCGTGATCCATAGGCAGATACGCTAGTCACTAGACCACGAGCTGCAGACTGACTTGGGTGGCAGCTGTGCTGCGACCATACTGACCTCTGCTAACAATCCGTCAGACGTGAATATTGTGTAAATGTGCGCCAAGGTTCTGCCGGCTGTATGGGCAGTTGCTCTGTAGTTTTGGGAATAACTGTAGATCTTTTCCTCCTCCGTGGGTCTCTTTTATTTGGGCCACCCTGCATTACGTCCATTACGTGCCACATGGTTAGCAAGCTTAGAAGGGGCTCACGGGGGAGGGGGGGGGCTATTTTGCGATACACACTGCCTCTTTAAAGGATAGGCACGAGGGACAGCTGACCCAGTTATGTGTGCTGTTGTTCCACATACCTGTTGTTAGTGGCTTAGTGCTGATTTCTGGATGTAATTTGGGTTTCCTCTGCTCTTATTCTTGACAATATACGACAAGGCTTTGCTGTTTCAAATTTGGTATCTACTTTAGTACAGAGTATTTGCGAATGAATTGGATTCTGTGTGTCCCATTGGGCGATAGTGTCATGACATTTGTACCAATCTAAATACACTGTGATGTGGATAGGATTTGGAAGAAAATATGGCTTTCATTTTGACGTTCCTTTATCTCTGACTGTCGCAAAATAATTGACCATTATTATGTCCTTATTGGTATGGCATAGTATTAGTAAATACAACCTACATACCGTACCAAAGAAAACATTACTTCTACGTATGTTGTTGTTGTTGTGGTCTTCAGTCCTGAGACTGGTTTGATGCAGCTCTCCATGCTACTCTATCCTGTGCAAGCTTCTTCATCTCCCAGTACCTACTGCAACCTACATCCTTCTGAATCTGCTTAGTGTATTCATCTCTTGGTCTCCCTCTACGATTTTTACCCTCCACTCTGCCCTCCAATGCTAAATTTGCGTTCCCTTGATGCCTCAAAACATGTCCTACCAACCGATCCCTTCTTCTAGTCAAGTTGTGCCACAAACTTCTCTTCTCCCCAATCCTATTCAATACCTACTCATTAGTTACGTGATCTACCCACCTTATCGTCAACATTCTTCTGTAGCACCACATTTCGAAAGCTTCTATTCTCTTCTTGTCCAAACTATTTAGTGTCCATGTTTCACTTCCATACATGGCTATACTCCATAGAAATACGTTCAGAAATGACTTCCTGACACTTAAATCTATACTCGATGTTAACAAATTTCTCTTCTTCAGAAACGCTTTCCTTGCCATTGCCAGTCTACATTTTATATACTCTCTACTTCGACCATCATCAGTTATTTTACTCCCCAAATAGCAAAACTCCTTTACTACTTTAAGTGTCTCATTTCCTAATCTAATACCCTCAATATCACCCGACTTAATTCGACTACATTCCATTATCCTCGATTTGCTTTTGTTGATGTTCATCTTATATTCTCCTTTCAAGACACTGTCCATTCCGTTAAACTGTTCTTCCAAGTCCTTTGCTGTCTCTGGCAGAATTACAATGTCATCGGCGAACCTCAAAGTTTTTACTTCTTCTCCATGAATTTTAATACCTACTCCGAATTTTTCTTTTGTTTCCTTTACTGCTTGCTCAATATACAGATTGAATAACATCGGGGAGAGGCTACAACCCTGTCTCACTCCTTTCCCAACCACTGCTTCCCTTTCATGCCCCTCGACTCTTATAACTGCCATCTGGTTTCTGTACAAATTGTTAGCCTTTCGCTCCCTGTATTTTACCCCTGCCACCTTCAGAATTTGAAAGAGAGTATTCCAGTTAACATTGTCAGAAGCTTTCTCTAAGTCTACAAATGCTAGAAACGTAGGTTTGCCTTTTCTTAATCTTTCTTCTAAGATAAGTCGTAAGGTTAGTATTGCCTCACGTGTTCCAACATTTCTACGGAATCCAAACTGATCTTCCCCGAGGTCCGCTTCTACCAGTTTTTCCATTCGTCTGTAAAGAATTCGCGTTAGTATTTTGCAGCTGTGACTTATTAAACTGATAGTTCGGTAATTTTCACATCTGACTTCTACGTATAACTGACACAAATGTTTATCGAAATTTTCTTAAATGATAGGCTATAAATGTTCGGGTTCTCCCAGAGGTAATGCAATACACCACCACTTTCAGATGTCATACAGTTTTGCAATAAAAATTTTCTGATTTAAAAAAATTTCAGCCGTGTTAAGCTGTAATTGGAACATAACGTTCTTGAAGATGGCCATAGCCTGAAACTAGCAGTGCACATTTGTTTTTTTGTTCTTTTTCTTCTCATATTATCTGAGAAAAAATGATGGAAAACTTGTAAGTAGGCTGTTTAGGTTTTTATATTGGTAACGCCACGTAGCGCTCTGCATGAAAATCACTGGATGTGCTATGTGCAGTCTGTGGCTGGTTGGCATTGTTGTAATATTCGCCATTGTAATGTTGGGCAGTTGGCTGTTAACAGCGCGTAGCGTTGCGCAGTTGGAGGTGAGCCGCCAGCAGTGGTGGATGTGGGGTGAGAGATGGAGTTTTAAGTTCCTGGCGGACGGTTCATAGAACCGTGTCAGAATTATTTCTCTACCATTCCATTTCAAACAGAACGCAGGAAAAACTAACAAAAAATGGTTCTAAGCACTATGGGACGTAATATCTGAGGTCATCTGTCCCCTAGACTTAGAACTGCTCAGGTTGTATCCTGAATCGTTTATGTAGATTAGGAACAGCAGAGGGCCTGAAACACTCTTTTAGTCGTTGACTTGCCGTCAGTTACTACATAGTGTGATCTTTGTGACGGGAAATCACAAATCCAGTCGCACATATGGGAGAAGTCAGTTGCGAGTACCGGTGTCCAAAGCGTCCTGGAGACCTAGAAATATGGATTCCTTTCTAGGTCGATAGCACTCAGTAATTACTGTGGATAAATAACTTTTGTGTTTCATAAGAACGATATTTTCTGAATCCGTCTGGCTATGTGTCAATAGGTCGTTTTCTTCAAGATAATTCATGATGATCGAAAAATGCATATGTACCAAAATCCTACTGCAAATCGACATCAGTGATTCGAGTATGTAGTTCAGCGGATTACTTCTATCTCCTTTCTTCAGTATTGGTGCGCCCTGTGCAGATTTCCAGTCTTTAGGTCGGGGTCTTTCTTCGAGCGAGTGGTTTTTTAATTACTGCCAAGTATGGAGCTATTATATGGACACACTCTGAAAGGAAGCTAATTGGTATACAATTATTATTGTAATCTGTTTCGCTACATCGAGGGTATCTACTTCTAAGTTACTCATGTTGTCAGCTGTTCTTGATTCAAATTCTGGAATATTTACTTCGTCTTCTTCGGTGAATGAATTTCAGAGAGTCGTGTTTAGTAACTTCGCTGTAATGGTGCTGTCATTTGGTAGTTTGCCGTTGCTATCATGCAGTGATAAGCAGTTGTTAGCATCCCACTTAGTAAATGAATCGACTTCATTTACTTCCGGTACGATGGACGCGGAAGAATTCTGGGCAAATTTTAAACACATTGTAAATCACGCATTGGACAAGTATGTGCCGAAAAAGTGGGTTACAAACGGAAAAGACCCACCGTGGTTTAACAGCGCAATTCGGAGAATGCTCAGGAAGCAAAGGCAGTTGCACTCGCGGTAAAAGAAACATCGGGAGAATGAGGACAGGCAAAAGTTAGTAGAGATTCGTGCTGCTGTAAAAAGAGCGATGTGCGAAGCATTCTACCACTACCACCGTCATACCTTAGCAAAAGATCTTGCTAAAAACCCAAGGAAATTCTGGGCTTACATAAAATCGGTAAGCGGGTAGAAGGCTTCGATCCAATCACTCACTGATCAGTCTGGCCTGGCAACGGAAGACACCAAAACGAAAGCTGAAATTTTAAATTTAACATTTGAGAAATGTTTCACGCCGGGGGATCGTACAAACATACCGCCGTTTGAGTCTCGTACAGATTCCCGTATTGAGGACATAGTGATAGACATCCCTGGGGTTGTGAAGCAGCTGAATGGGTTGAAAATAAGTAAATCGCCAGGTCCTGATGGGATTCCAATTCGGTTTCACAGAGAGTAATCTACTGCATTGGCTCCTTACTTAGCTTGCATTTATCGCGAATCTCTTGCCCTAGCGACTGGAAAAAAGCGCAGGTGACGCCTGTATATAAGAAGGAAAGAAGGACGGATCCTCAAAATTACAGACCAATATCCTTAAAATAGGTTTGTTGCAGGATTCTCGAACATATTCTCAGTTCGAATATAATGAATTTCCTTGAGACAGAGAAGTTGCTCTCAATGCATCAGCACGGCTTTAGAAATCATCGCTCCTGCGAAGGCAACTCGCCGATTTTTCACATGATATCTTGCGAACCATGGATGAAGGGTATCAGACGGATGCCGTATTCCTTGACTTCCGGAAAGCGTTTGACTCGGTGCCCCACTGCATACTCCTAACTAAGGTACGAGCATATGGGATTGGTTCCCAAGTATGTGAGTGGCTCGAAGACTTCTTAAGTGATAGAACCCAGTACGTTGTCCTCGATGGGGAGTGTTCATCGGAGGTGAGGGTATCATCTTGAGTGCCCCAGGGAAGTGTGGTAGGTCCGCTGTTGTTTTGCATCTACATAAATGATCTTTTGGGTAGGGTGGATAGCAATGTGCGGCTGTTTGCTGATGATGCTGTGGTGTACGGGAAGGTGTCATCGTTGAGTGACTGTAGGAGGATACAAGATGACTTGGACAGGATTTGTGATTGGTGTAAAGAATGGCAGCTAACTCTAAATATAGATAAATGTAAATTAATGCAGATGAATAGGAGAAAGAATCCTGTAATGTTTGAATACTCCATTAGTAGTGTAGTGCTTGACACAGTCACGTCGATTAAATATTTGGGCGTAACACTGCAGAGCGATATGCAGTGGGACAAGCATGTAATGGCAGTTGTGGGGAAGGCGGATGGTCGTCTTCGGTTCATTGGTAGACTTTTGGGAAGATGTGGTTCATCTGTAAAGGAGACCGCTGATAGAACGAGGACATAGAAGCAATTCAGAGGCGGGCTGCTAGATTTGTTGCTGGTAGGTTTGATCGTCACGCAAGTGTTAGGGAAATGCTTCAGGAACTCGGGTGGGAGTCTCTAGAGGAAAGGAGGCGTTCTTTTCGTGAATCGCTACTGAGGAAATTTAGAGAACCAGCATTTGAGGCTGACTGCAGTAAAATTTTACTGCCGCCAACTTATATTTCGCGGAAAGACCACAAAGATAAGAGAGATTAGGGCTCGTACAGAGGCATATATGCAGTCATTTTTCCCTCGTTCTGTTTGGGAGTGGAACAGGGAGAGAAAATGCTAGTTGTGGTACGAGGTACCCTCCGCCACGCACCGTATGGTGGATTGCGGAGTATGTATGTAGATGTAGATATAGATGAAAGTGTAGCTTGTGTCTTGCCGCTGTCGTACTTTACATTCGACCAGAATCTCTTTTGATTTTCTACCAGATTTCGGGACAGAGTTTCGTTGTGTAAGCTATTAAAAGCATCTTGAATTGAAATCCTCGATCGGTACTAACGATGATGCTAGAGATGATGAGCTCTGTCTTTGTCTCACAAGCAAGACTGGCAGTCTTCATCATTTACATAGTTGCGCGAAACCAGAGAGAATCTCTTACGATCCAGAATGGCACACGTAATTTGTACCAATATAAGCTACCACTTGCAGTTGATAGAATCTTGTTCTCTTCACTGCGTCCGGGAGCACCTGTTTCACATCTCATCGTCTGGGACGAACCCACTTCCCAGTCTGTACACTGGAGACGTCTTTACCTCCTTGGCTGCTGTATCTCTAAGAGATTCCACAAGGTGTCTAACGTTGGAGATACCTCACATTAATTCCACGCTCTTTGAATGCCTGGATCTTGGATGCTCCCTTGAAGCAGGACAAACAACTGCCTCGTTTTCAGCACCTTTCGCTACGAGCCACACTTTGAAACGACTACTGTTCTCCTGGATGCGGGCAGTAACTAGGGTGGTCACAGCAGCGAAATTATCAGAGGACACCCGGGAAGTGCTGGAGATCCCTTCGATCCTGTGTCCGGTCCCCCATAGTGATGCCCACTGGTGGCTGCCTCAAGATGAATGAACAAAGCCAGCCTGCCTGTTGCTGTGTGCGAAGGATCACCAATTCACCTCACATCCAAACTCAGCAATCAGTGACCCTACCCATAGGAAAGACGGCAGAATACTAACAGTTATTAAAACACGGGACTGTGCGCAGTTAACACAGAAACAAGCAATAAATTTAAAAATTTAATGTACAAAGCACACAGGTAAATAAAAAAAGTCGCTTCTCGTTAAGAGTTCATAAAACAAAATACGAGCAAACGCTGTGTTGTCCGTTGCTGCTGTAGGAACATAAGTGTCTGCCTAACTAAGCTGTCTTAAACCGCTACAGTAGACTTCTTTTGGCCAGCAATGCCCTCTTTGCCTCGGGTCGCCTGCTTTTTATGTCCTCTTTGCTTCGACCCTCATATGTCATTTTGCTTCCAACGTAGAAGAATTCCTTCACTTCATCTACTTCGTGGTCACCAATGCAGATGCTAAATTTATCGCTAATCTTTAATCCCAATCCTGAACCTATCTTTTTATTTCCCTTGTTGATTCTGCTATGTGTAGATTGAACAGAAGGGGTGAAATACTGCTTCCATACGTTACCCAGTTTTTAATTCTAGCACTTCGTTAATAGTCTTCCCTCTTGGTTTCTGTGCATGTTGTGTATTGCGCATCCATCCCTATAATTTTATCTTACGCCATTTTACATTCTCGAGCGCTTTTTTAGGTCGACAGATCCTATGAATGTGTCTTAAGTTTTCTTAAGTCTTGGGTCCTTACCGAGTGCGTCAGATCTGTGTCTCCGATGTCTTTACCATTCCAGAGGCCAAACTGATGGTCATATAACAGATCCTCAATTTTCTTTTCCATTCTTCTGTATATTATTCGTGTTAGTAACTGTGTTGCATGAGCTATTAGTCTTCGCACTTATCTGCTGTTACTACCTTGGGAATCTTGTGGATAATATTTATCCGAAGTTTGGTGATATGTCTCCAGTATCATTGATTCGACACACCAACTTCAGTAGTCGTTTGGTTGCCACTTTCACAGTGATTTCAGAAATTCCGAATGAGTGTTATATATGCCTTCCACCTTGTTTGATCACATACTTTCCAAAGCTCTGTAAAACTCCTAATACTGAATCACTCATATCTTCGACATTGGTTCCTATTTTTTCTTCTATCATGCCATCACAGTCCCTTGTCCTAATAGCGACCTTCATTGTTTTCTTTACTTGTCAGATCCATTTAACAATGGAATTACCTGTGCCTTCTTAATGTTAATGCCTTTGCTTTTAATGTTTAACTTTATTTTGACTTTTCTGTATGGTGAATCTGTCCTTTCGACGACCATTTCTTTTTCCATTTCTTAACGTTTTTCCTGCATCCATTGCGCTTTACTTCCCTACACTTCCTATTTATTTCATTCCTAAGTGATATGTACTGCTGTGTTTCTACCTGTCACTACGCTTTTCTGTACTTCCCTTTTTCGTCGCGGTCAGTTATAGTATTATTTATGTTGCCGAAAGTTTCTTCTTAGTTACCTCCGTTGTACCTATACTTGTCCGTCTAACTTCTGTGATTACCTTTTCTACAGATGTCCATTTCTCTTTAACTTCACTGCCTACTGTCGTACTCGTTATTAGAACTTCAAACGCACCTTATCGTTCCTCATTAATTTAGTATCCCACATCTGTCCATATAGATTCTTCCGGATGGTTCCCCTAAACCTCAGTCTGCTCTTCATCATTAGAAATTGTCATCCGAATCTATATATGCTCCTGGGCACGCTTTATAATCCACTATCTGATTTCGGAATGTTTCTCACATCATGATGTAATCCAGCTGGAATCTTCTCGTGACTCTAGACCGTTTCCAAGTATACCTCTTTCTCTTCCGACTTTTGAACATCGATCCTCCTCATGTGACTTTTGAAAAGTGATCATAAGTACAAAAACAAAGTCCTCGATTACAGGAAAAATGAACAACATGCATCCATCGAGGCAAAAGTTGGCGATTGCCAAGGAAAAAAAACTTGTTTGGGTATGATATTATGGGGTTCGTTATTAACAGGCTTCAGGCCTTGAAAATTCCTCTTGAAAATTTTTGCAGCACATATACCTTCCTACATGATAGACATGACCATTCTTCTCGCATGTAGGTAGATCCTCTAAAGTGGGGTCATGTAATATACACAGCCCTTACACCTGTGCGTGTTATTAGCAGACACCACGAGAAAGGCGGTGCATTGTTGCATTAATTTAGGTATTCCGAGATCATTGCATTTGGAAATCATGATTAAAAATCGGAGCAGAGATTAATCCCTGGTGAAGAACCTCAGTAATCAGAGTCAGCTTGGCGTTGATGATTCAAAAGGTCCCAGTGGCATATTACCTGCGTGTATTGTTGGCAAACCTGGCAATAGACGTTTAATGGAACCGTAAATTATATTTTCTGTTTGCTTTCTGCTGTTGGAGTTTTGCTCCGAGGCCAATAAATAGCCGCGAGGGTGGGCGAGGCACACTCAAGTGTGGGGTAAGGGCGACCTGCTAACAGAGCAATAAGGCAGCGCCGCCACCTTAGGCTGACGTCGAGAGAGACTGGATCCAATTAAAGCGTCGTGAAGAGGCACGGGCAGGCGAGCAGAGGAAACTAACGTCCTCACGTAAAGGAGGCAGCCTCCGGAAAAAAAACCCAGGTCGCGAGCCAAATGTAGCCTCTAAATAAGGGTACCTACTGTGAAGCTCAGAATACTGAGCACAAAAAACATTTTTTCAACATGACATCTTTCTCTTGAATTTCGTCTTTTATGCCACATTGATCCACAGTGGATTTTTTGTTTTTTGTTTTTTGTTTTGCAGAAACCGAAATAGAAGGTCTTTATAGATTTCGTTGCGTTGAACTCGAAAATCACGGTTGAAATTGTCGTCTAGCCCAGGGTTATAAGTAAGTAGGGACTTAACATATATTTCTACTGTAACCAATATGGTATATAGATTAACTGAACTTACCTAGTTTATTTGCGCCGTTTCACTGCATTCCTCTTTTGGGTGGTGTGTGGAGCACCTCTCTGTGGCATCCATCGGAAATCAGCCTGTGTAGCAGTAATCTACCGTCCTGTGTACCTCTGGCCCATGAAGGAAATGTCCTGGCGGAAACGCTCGCCAAGCTCATCACGGAACGCACCGCCATTATCCGGGAACGCATGGAGGTGGGAGCGAAGGATGTGCATCTTTAGGGTCATGTTGCAGCCAATGACCTTGTAAGCAGGATAAAAACTTTGTAAACCCAAGATCATATAAAAATTTTCTTTATTTGTAAATAACCTGTTTCGAAATACTTTGCTATCATCTTCAGGTCTTCATAAATTTTTCTTATAAAATGTATTCCTTTTGAGGTGAACGTCACGCCAGGTTGTCATGCAGATAAAATGTAGCACATTATGTAAATGTTTGTCATAAATAAACCATTTAAAATCAAAAGGCGCCTTGTGCACATGGCCATGGCCATATATGGATCGCTCAACAGATGATTGTTACGTCATAAAAAACACAGTACACAATAATGTGCGCAGTAGCACAACTGTTAGTCCTTGTAGGTATACCTTAGAGGGCGTATAAGCATGAATGAGTTAGCCCACAAAGTCCCTGTAATATACGGCTCTCCCGTTTCCCAAGAACCATGTTGTCACGTTACGAAAACAATGCAACACATGCAGCTGATGAGGGGTCAGGATGGACACAAAGTGTGTGTCCACCAACAGTTGGTGCGTCTGTGGACCAATGAATATCCCATTTGTGGTTTTCACTGTGCTGAATCGTGAGAACTTCTTACACAAGTTCAGATGGTTCAAATGGCTCTGAGCACTGTGGGACTTAACTTCTGAGGTCATCAGTCCCCTAGAACTTAGAACTACGAGGGCATCACCCACATCCATGCCCGAGGCAGGATTCGTACCTGCGACCGTAGCAGTCGCGCGGTTCCGGACTGAAGTGCCTAGAACCGCTCGGTCATAGCGGCCGGCTCTTACACAAGTACTGAAATGCTGCTTCATTCGTTACACTGCCTTAACAAATGCTGTCAAGAGTCCCAACTTAATGTACAATGACTACAGAACAATTTTGTTCGGATTCACTAGAGGTCCTTCACCAATATTTTTTGACCCCGGCGCAAGAACTGTTCGTGAAGGTCATTCCTTGTGTGTATAGTTTTTTCTCTTGTACGACTGTCTGTCTCACGAGGTAGCAGCAGTACTTAGTATAACTCTTTTGCAAACCCAACAGTATCGCAATGAGTTTGAAATCACACACCATTCATTCATGCTTACTGTAATTAACACAATTTGCATTGGCTTTCAACATGGTATACCTTCTTTTAGCTAAGGCGGCATATGCGATAGGTTGTTTGTTGTTGTTGTTGTGGTCTTCAGTCCTGAGACTGGTTTGATGCAGCTCTCCATGCCACTCTATCCTGTGCAAGCTTCTTCATCTCCCAGTACCTACTGCAACCTACATCCTTCTGAATCTGCTTAGTGTATTCATCTCTTGGTCTCCCCCTACGATTTTTACCCTCCACGCTGCCATCCAATAATAAATTGGTCTTCCCTTGATGCCTCAGAACATGTCCTACCAACCGATCCCTTCTTCTGGTCAAGTTGTGCCACAAACTCCTCCTCTCCCCAATCGTATTCAGTACCTCCTCATTACTTATGTGATCTACCCATCTAATCTACATCTACATCTACATCTATACTCCGCGAGCCACCTTACGGTGTGTGGCGGAGGGTACTTATTGTACCACTATCTGATCCCCCCTTCCCTGTTCCATTCACGAATTGTGCGTGGGAAGAACGACTGCTTGTAAGTCTCCGTATTTGCTCTAATTTCTCGGATCTTTTCGTTGTGATCATTACGCGAGATATATGTGGGCGGTAGTAATATGTTGCCCATCTCTTCCCGGAATGTGCTCTCTCGTAATTTCGATAATAAACCTCTCCGTATTGCGTAACGCCTTTCTTGAAGTGTCCGCCACTGGAGCTTGTTCAGCATCTCCGTAACGCTCTCGCGCTGACTAAATGTCCCCATGACGAATCGCGCTGCTTTTCGCTGGATCATGTCTATCTCTTCTATTAATCCAACCTGGTAAGGGTCCCATACTGATGAGCAATACTCAAGAATCGGACGAACAAGCGTTTTGTAAGCTACTTCTTTCGTCGATGAGTCACATTTTCTTAGAATTCTTCCTATGAATCTCAACCTGGCGCCTGCTTTTACCACTATTTGTTTTATGTGATCATTCCACTTCAGATCGCTCCGGATAGTAACTCCTAAGTATTTTACGGTCGTTACCGCTTCCAATGATTTACCACCTATGGCATAATCGTACTGGAATGGATTTCTGCCCCTATGTATGCGCATTATATTACATTTATCTACGTTTAGGGAAAGCTGCCAGCTGTCGCACCATTCATTAATCCTCTGCAGGTCTTCCTGGAGTACGTACGAGTCTTCTGATGTTGCTACTTTCTTGTAGACAACCGTGTCATCTGCAAATAGCCTCACGGAGCTACCGATGTTGTCAACTAAGTCATTTATGTATATTGTAAACAATAAAGGTCCTATCACGCTTCCTTGCGGTACTCCCGAAATTACCTCTACATCTGCAGATTTTGAACCGTTAAGAATGACATGTTGTGTTCTTTCTTCTAGGAAATCCTGAATCCAATCACAAACCTGGTCCGATATTCCGTAAGCTCGTATTTTTTTCACTAAACGTAAGTGCGGAACCGTATCAAATGCCTTCCTGAAGTCCAGGAATACGGCATCAATCTGCTCGCCAGTGTCTACGGCACTGTGAATTTCTTGGACAAATAGGGCGAGCTGAGTTTCACATGATCTCTGTTTGCGGAATCCATGTTGGTTATGATGAAGGAGATTTGTATTATCTAAGAACGTCATAATACGAGAACATAAAACATGTTCCATTATTCTACAACAGATTGACGTAAGCGAAATAGGCCTATAATTATTCGCATCTGATTTATGACCCTTCTTGAAAATGGGAACGACCTGCGCTTTCTTCCAGTCGCTAGGTACTTTACGTTCTTCCAGAGATCTACGATAAATTGCTGATAGAAAGGGGGCAAGTTCTTTAGCATAATCACTGTAGAATCTTACGGGTATCTCGTCTGGTCCGGATGCTTTTCCGCTACTAAGTGATAGCAGTTGTTTTTCAATTCCGATATCGTTTATTTCAATATTTTCCATTTTGGCGTCCGTGCGACCTCTGAAGTCAGGGACCGTGTTACGATTTTCCGCAGTGAAACAGTGTCGGAACACTGAATTCAGTATTTCTGCCTTTCTTCGGTCGTCCTCTGTTTCGGTGCCATCGTGGTCAACGAGTGACTGAATAGGGGATTTAGATCCGCTTACCGATTTTACATATGACCAAAACTTTTTAGGGTTCTTGTTTAGATTGTTTGCCAATGTTTTATGTTCGAATTCGTTGAATGCTTCTCTCATTGCTCTCTTTACGCTCTTTTTCGCTTCGTTCAGCTTTTCCTTATCAGCTATGATTCGACTACTCTTAAACCTATGATGAAGCTTTCTTTGTTTCCGTAGTACCTTTCGTACATGATTGTTATCCCACGGTGGATCTTTCCCCTCGCTTTGGACCTTAGTCGGTACGAACTTATCTAAGGCGTACTGGACGATGTTTCTGAATTTTTTCCATTTTTGTTCCACATCCTCTTCCTCAGAAATGAACGTTTGATGGTGGTCACTCAGATATTCTGCGATTTGTGCCCTATCACTCTTGTTAAGCAAATATATTTTCCTTCCTTTCTTGGCATTTCTTATTACACTTGTAGTCATTGATGCAACCACTGACTTATGATCACTGATTCCCTCTTCTACATTCACGGAGTCGAAAAGTTCCGGTCTATTTGTTGCTATGAGGTCTAAAACGTTAGCTTCACGAGTTGGTTCTCTAACTATCTGCTCGAAGTAATTCTCGGACAAGGCAGTCAGGATAATGTCACAAGAGTCTCTGTCCCTGGCTCCAGTTCTGATTGTGTGACTATCCCATTCTATACCTGGTAGATTGAAGTCTCCCCCTATTACAATAGTATGATCACGAAACTTCTTCACGACGTTCTGCAGGTTCTCTCTGAGGCGCTCAACTACTACGGTTGCTGATGCAGGTGGTCTATAGAAGCATCCGACTATCATATCTGACCCACCTTTGATACTTAACTTAACCCAGATTATTTCACATTCGCATTCGCTAATAACTTCACTGGATATTATTGAATTCTTTACTGCTATAAATACTCCTCCACCATTGGCGTTTATCCTATCCTTGCGGTATATATTTCATTCTGTGTCTAGGATTTCGTTACTGTTCACTTCCGGTTTTAACCAACTTTCCGTTCCTAATACTATATGCGCACTATTTCCTTCAATAAGCGATACTAATTCAGGAACCTTGCCCTGGATACTCCTGCAGTTTACCAATATTACGTTAACTTTTCCTGTTTTTGGTCTCTGAGGACGGACGTTCTTTATCAACGATGCTGATGTTCTCTCTGGTAAGCCGTAGCACCACATTTCGAAAGCTGGTGTGGATGGTCTTTTATTACTGCCTTCAGGGTTATTTTTGAGAAGGCTGTAAAGAGTCTCCACTCGTCTTGTTTGTAGGTAATGTTCAGGTCTCACAACAAATCGTCAATGTCACTGCAGAATTTAATGCCGCCGTCAGTACTGAAAAGACAATGAAGTCGTTTTTGTGAGAGATTCTACCACTGCAGTCGTGAGGGCAAGAGTTCGGCTTTACACTTTGGAAGGTCGAACTCCCTAATCAGATCACTGAGTCCACACTGTGTAATTTTGTGTGCTTCTCCAGAAGACGATGATGATGTAAATGTAAGGTCAGTGTCAATGGTTGTACGCGTCGGTTAGCACCATCGCTATCATTGCTTGATGGTGGCACATGTGCGGGAACAGAAACTAGCAGTCCTTCGACCACAGGGCTGATGATAGATAGGATGTCAGAGTGTTGACCAATTCTTCTTCCTCTTGGTATTGACTTCTTTTCTCAAGGGAGGTACCACACAAAACTAGCTATTTGATGGATGATTTGCGTGTTCACGCCAAATAGCAGGCACACCAAACTTCGTGGAGACGTTTTTACCATGCATCCAAGCATTCAGTGTGGATGAAAATGCGGTGCAACACACATCTGAAGCCTACGATTTATCTTGCTCTCCAACTAGAAACCTGAAATAGAAGGACTTGCTTGTTTCGCTGCTTTATTAAGTGGTCGCCTTCTTGAAAGTCTCAAAGCTTAGCAGGTATTTTACTACAGGTGTGTTGCATTTCTGTGAAAGTGTACACATGCGCAACAACACAATTTTTCAGTTTCAACTCTTCACCTCAGATACAGTCACCACCAACCGCCACGACACTGGTTCCAGTAACAATAGAACTAATGCAGCGCAAGAAACCAAAGCCGTAACAAAAGACGATTAAACTCTAGTCTGGTTTGTACATTCGAAAATGGTCACGTGCTAGGATAGTGCTGGTGTGAAGCAGAGGTGCCAAACCGTACTGGAAGTGTCCACCTCAGTCACTTACGGCAGAGGAATCGCTGTCACAGGGTCTTTGCATGTAGCTCTTATAAGACCCATATGTTTGACTGTAGAACGTAAACAACTTATTTACTTGTAACCCTGAGCTAGGAGACAACTTTAACCTTGATATTCGTGTTCAGTGCGTCTAAATGTATAAAGCACCTCTACTTTCTTTTCTTTAAATAATAAAAATTGAAAATTTTTTAGCAGTGTTATTGTGAAATTGACCCGCAAGACATAGTGGATCAACAAAAGCGGCAGCTAGATGTGAGGAGAAGATGCCAGTGGTGGGGAGGAGCATTGTGCTTTGTGGACTCTTTTGTTACTTTTGGGTGGATTGAACTACCGATATCGAAAGTCGTCATTGACTCATGAGGTAGTGATGTTATGGGACGTGAAGTCATCCAGAGGTAGAAAGGAAAACTGACATTTTTTATTTTGATGGTAAAATTTTCTGGGTTGTTGGTATTACTCTGGAAACTTATTCACTGCTTGATGTTTTGATCCTTCTGCTGAGATCATCTTCAGAATTTCACTGATAACCTCGAATTTCTGAAGAGGAATATGATGTATACAAGCAACTGTTCAGTCTTCACAAGCAATGACAGTGGCCACAAAAGCCTGCTGAAATATATTTATATTTACTTTCTTTCTAGTTCACATAAATATAGTGTTGCACTACGAACACCTTGAACGAATGCTACCAAAGCTGTAATCCACTATTTCTGCTATGTCCCTGCTAAAGCCTACCAATACAGTTACCAGACAGACACCTGTTGTAGTTAGTTGCCATGCTCCGCTTGTCCTCTGGAACAAGCTGGTAATCCTTACTGGCCAGCACATGGACCATTACGACCAAAAAATGTGAACTTGTTGTCTCCTGCAGCCGCCACGAGAGGCACCAACCTCTCTGCCAGCAGCGTGTGTGTCAACAACTGTGGCACTGCAATCATGGCAATAGGTTTCATCCAGTTCACGTGCTCCACTTGCTTATCCTTCTGCCTGCCTGTTTAAGAAGCCACTTAATGACTAGCAGACAGCATTTCCCCTGTGCATGTTCTCGGCTTTACACCAGCCACAGCCAGTGGCACATCGATCAGACCTCATGTTCAACATCCGAGCATTTGCTCAGTCCATGCTCCTTGCTTTATGCTGGCCACACGCAACATCCCATCTGTTGGTACTTGTGCTCAACTTCTGAGTATTCGCTCGATCACACTTTCGGCTTTATAACAGCCATACTCAGCGGCTCATCTGTCAGGGATCGCCTTCGATCCATGAGCTATGCACATGTAATCAGAGCTACTTGGAGCCGCAGCGATCTTTGTCCTTCCTACCCTGAGACTTGGCCTCCCAATGCTCGGCTAATCCAGAATTTGGCAAATCAGCTTGTTACTGTCGCTGTGTTCAGAGATTGTCGTCTCACTTTGTGGTCCAAACTATTTGTGTTCTTATTAATGAATGATATATTACAGAGAACAGGGAATTTACATTACTAATAAACAATATTGCTTGTTGTCTGTGTGGGGTTAAGTTGGTTAAGTTGTTCTTCATCAAGCCCCATGTACGACCCATCAGTGTCCATATGTGTCAGATATGTTGATTAAACTTTCATCCTTAATTGAGCTTATTCTCAGTGCTTTCAGTACCGAAGGAAGCCATTCCTGCAGAGAGAATGGTATGAGTATTTGACGATTATTGGTTGTGCCTAACTTTACTGGGAGATGGCAAAGAGAGGTCTCAGCACAGAAAGCCTAGAGGACATGTGAGTGCAGCTTCTCACTATCTTTTAAAGAATGGTTAAATCACTGACATGAGGGTCACTGGAGCTCAGATAGCATAGACAGCAGACGGTAGTACAACAACTCCAAATGAGTGGTAACAAGATGGATTCAGGTGACAATGTGGCAAGGGCAATAGGCACAGCTTCTTGCAGAAGGACTACACCATGAGAAGAAAGTAATATTGTTCCACTGGCTCTACGCAATAGACCAATGACAAGAGCTGGGTGCCAGTCACAGAATTACAGACAGAGTGTTCAGAACAAATTTATGGAATACAATTGTATTTGTTTTGTGATTACAGCCTTGCTGAATTTGTTGAGTGACATCCTGCTCACCACTGTATTATCTGTCATATATATATATATATATATATATATATATATATATATATATATATATATATGACAGATAATACAGTGGTGAGCAGGATATATATATATATATATATATATATATAAAGAGTGTATATGTGTCTGTTTGTGATCTCCTCCCAAACAAATGGATCGATTTCTGCCAAATGTCGCAAAAAAACAGTGGGCCTCAGCAGTATCAGCAGTGTAATGCTTATGACCTCTTAGATCCAATAGGAGTAAAACGTCAGCCCCTGAGAATATGCTGCCCTGAACAACAGGCATGTTGTGTGGGAACAATACTGGCCTGCCAAATCAACCTGCTTGTCAGGGCAGCCTACATGTGAGGGAAAGAAATGGTTTTCTGGGCCCTGACATACAGAGTGCCCTTCATGATAAGCATGGTATGCTTGAGCAGTATAAGTCTGTCATATCGACCTGCTTTGCATGGCAGACTTTACGTCAGAGGAAAATAAATGATTTTCAAGCTCCTGGTGTGTAGACTGCCATGCATGGCAGTCATGTTGTGGCAGTGGTACTGGCCTGCTTAGGGAACTGTATTGTAAGGGCTACACATGCTGATGAGTGTGGTTGAGGACAGGTTAGATGAGTGGAGAGGGAGTTAGAGAGAGAGAGAGAGAGAGAGAGAGAGAGAGAGAGAGAGAGGAGGAAGGGAAGATGCATGAGGCAGGTTGGTGTATAGGGGTAAGGGGCAGCTGGAAATGAAGAGGGGGAGGCGGAGATGGAAAGAGAAAGGGGCAGGAGGGAGGAAGATACAGTATGAGACGAGAGGCCGAAGGAAATTTACAAAGAGGGGAACGAGGAGATGAAGAGAGAAGTGAGGACGAGAAGACGACAGATAGATGTGGAACGATGAGATGGAAAGATGAAGAGAGGAAGAGGCTGACACAGAGAGGGGAGGAAGAGTTGTATTCCATATCTGTGTCACATTCATACACAATCCAAGCCATGTAAAAAGGGCGAGTTTATTATAATTTTCACAACGGCAATTGCAACCTTTAGTCATTGTCAATTGCCAAAGGTATTGAAAACAAAGCAATTGTCGACATTATTAAGACATGTAAAATCCATATAGGCCCATATCCTTTTTAAATATTTTATTTAATATTGACAACTGCTATATTTTTAGCACCTTAATCACTTGAAAAGGAATCAAGGTGAAAACTGGAACTTTGGAAATTATAATAGCACAGTCGATGTTGAACATTTTGCTCTATTTAAAATAGATCTGGAAGCTGGGTTCAGATGTCGAATTGTCATGCGTGGTTTACTGCTAACACTATGCCGCAGACTGGGACATTAAGTGGAATTATGTGGTGTTCAGCAATGAGTCTTGCATCATTTTGTGGTGGTCAGATATACACTAGCAGGTCCGTAGGCAACCTCGTGAAATGTCGCAGGAAGCATGCCTCTTCAACTCCTGGAACTAGACGCTTTTGGACATAACTGGACTAATTTCGTAACTGTTGAAGGGACGTTGATTGTTCGTCAGTATGTGACATGAATGGTAGACCCTGCTGTCACTAGAACACAGAATGGCCTGTTCCAGCGAGACAACGCACTCTGCAGATCACAGCGCAGTCACCAGATTTGTCACCTATAGAACATGTCTTATATGCGATGAGCAAACGTATGCTTTCATACCAGCCTCCAAACAGTGATCTTCATTAGCTGACGCAGCCAGTGATTTAGGCATGTAAATCCCACAATGTGACGTTCAGAGGCTGTTTGCTTTTATGAAACAATGGATGCATTAGTGTATTTTGTACTCATAGTGATTGCATCTCACGGTGATGACGATGAAAGACATCAGTTCCGAATGGAATGAAAATTTAATCATTTAACATCTGTTGCATAAAGAACATTTTCACAAAGGTTGGTAAATATTGGACTGCTGCTTCATGGGGTAACACTTTCCATATCCGTCTCTGCATATTATTATTTGGAACGTAGCCCCATGTCTAGCTTACGTTGGAAGGTGACAGTCTGCTTGTGTGTTGGCGAAGCCAACGAATGTGACTACAAAATCTAGAGTGTTGAGACATATTCATCTACAAACTAGTCCGAGATCAAAGTTATTTTCAAAGGTGATGATTCAATTGTGAGTTGGCGAAGTCAGTGAATAAGATAACTATAATTCTTGTTGTGATGCATATTGTACGAGGGCTATTTTTTTTCCAAGGTATGATTGGTCGCAAGATAAAAACCGCAGTGAAAATCCTTTGTAGCATTACGCAGATGTGTTGCGCAGTGTCTTTAGTATGCCCGTCGATCACCGTAACATCGCACTTTCCGGCTCTGAGCGCACAGTGAGCACGTTAAGATGCCGAGAGCAATAGTGTCTCTCGCTAAGTATGAAGTGCGTGCTGTCATTCGATTTCTTGATGGTGAGGGGTTTAGTCTGATTTCATGGATCCCACATAACGTAACTGTCAGGTACCACAGCATAGTGCGGCAGTTGTGCAGGAACTTCTGAGCAATATATACAGACGTTCATGACGCAAGAGATCAGAGAAGGAAGCGAGTGTCAACCGATGGTGTGGTCACAGTAGATCAGGCGATTCGAGAAAATCATATACAGAGAACAATTCAGAACAAGCGAAGTGGAATGTAATCATCAGGCATTGTTCTTCTTCATGAGAGTGCTCGGTCACACACTGTATCTACAGCAAAAATGCTCCTGCAGCGTTTTCGATCGGAGTGTTTGATCACCCACCGTACAGTCCGGACTTGGCTCCTTCTGATTTTCATCTGTTTGCTCACGTGAGCCACTGTCTATGAGGACAGCATTGACGCAGACAAGAAGTTGCATACCAGCACAAAGAATTGACGCAAAGCACAGACGGCTGCTTTCTATGACGAGGGTATTGTAAAGCTGGCACACCATGTAGAGAAGCAGGTGGAAGGTGTAGTTAATGTTGCAAATATAGCAATTTCAATTTTCATTGCTCAACACATTTCCCCAACCAATCGGACGCTGAAAAAAGAAAAATCTCTAATTTTGATGAATGGTTTATGTGCGCCATTTTGATGGTAACATCAGTCAAAGCAGGTGGATGGAATCGCCAAGTTCAATATTTACGTATTTTCTAGAAACTATTCTTAATGTGGAAGGCGCTCTTGAGCGTTGTAGTGACGAATCAGTCATACATGATCATTGTCTTCTTTCAGGAGGCAGAGACTTTACAAAAAGGTGATGTAACATGTCAAACCGGTTGATGTATCCCTAAAATAGCTGGAAAAATATTTATAAAGCACTTACAACGCCTGCAGTTTGCACATGTTGTAAGCCAGTTCTCGGTATACTGGATGCCTGTGTTTACTGTGTCTACCCTCCATCACCCCTACTTCCAGTAGGGCAGACATTATGACCACAGAAATTGTGTATATGTAACACCATTTAAATGACTGATTCTCAGTTGTTTAGCTGCTATGTATATATCAAGCGGCGATTATTCAGCAACAGCAAATGGTCATAATAATGATCTTGTATATACACAAGCAAACGTTTTAATCTGTCACAAATAAATAAATAAAAAAAACATACCTTGTAATAGACGGCGAATAAAAAATCACTTTTCTGTTTGGTTTTAAATTCACTATCACTGTGTATCTTCACTGATGACCGGATATTTAGCGAGTATCAATGCGAACTTCACCACTCCCCAACTACTCCTCACACCAGTTGTGTATAACTTACTTGCCGTTTGATATGCGATCTTTTAGCAGTTTTCGACTGATATGAGTATATAACATTTCCTTTGTCTTTGACATACAAACGATCCATTAAACGTCTCCATCCTGCATTGTTCGCGTGCTATATTCCAGCTACCGTTGCGTTATCGAGAAGAACACGTAGAAAAACTAGCAATATTATCTACTTCGGAGTCAAGCAAGTACTTAATGAAAACCACGAATTCAGCGCGACGGATGTCGTGGGCAAAAACTAAAGTGCGTGCGAAACAGCAACCTAACAAGTGAAGCAGGTAATATAGGACTGTGTAACCCCATTATTCGGGTTGCCGCAGTCGTTTATTGCTGTTTTTGCGACTCAGCCATATTAATACCTGCTGCTATCGATACGGGATGCGCAGCGCTGCAATGGCGTATCTCTTCGAAACTAGCGCCAGAGCGCTCAGTGATTCGGCCTCTGGTTGCAGCTTTTCACGGTTTTGAGGCTCACTCTAAGTAAATAGCGATGCGACTTGTGAGGCCGAGGAGGACAGATCAGATTCCTTTTGCTGCCCGTCCAGACCTGAGCGAGATGTTTTTTAGTTATGTCACTGCTGGTAACATGTTAAGTCTAAAAGTATCTGACAATCGATCTAGGGTGATAACACAGTGCGCAAGATATCCGCGTCAGCCTACGTGGAGGAAACTCGCAACCTTTCTAAAAGCTGTTTTTTTCTTTCAGCTCCTCACGGCATATTTTCCAAAATAGCTCTACTCTTCTGCCTGACAGCTGTTAATAGCTCGTATGTGCGTGAAGTCGTAATTCTATTTTCATGGCATTTCAGTATCGTATGGAGGTATATTAGTTCGATGTCATGCTAACACGCCTAGTCAACTGGTATAGACACAGTAAGCATTAAATAAAAAAATTGGAAAAAACTTACAAATAAACATTTTACTGATAGAAATTGAGTTATTGTAACCTGCCTTTTTAGGAGATAGTAAGCTGTATTACTTCTTGTGAATGGCATCACTCCATATGTAGTCTTTTGTCCAATTTGCCGTTGATAGTCTACATTGTTCTTGCAGCATCTCACATCTGAGGCCATATGGAACTCACTGTTAATTTATGCTGTCGATGTTCTTGTAAGGTGATGCTCCACAACTGTAATACACTATCCGATAAAACGATCTTCACAATACTATATAATGCGGAACTGACAACTCTGTCTCACGAGAGACAGTATAAAAGAGGTGGGCAGTGTTGTGTCATTGGTGAAGAAGCAGTAACAACAGAGTGGTTGGTCAGGAGAGCTCACTGACTTCGAAGGTGTACTAGTCGTCGGGTGTTACCTGCGTAACAAAGTTGTCAGAGAGGTTTAAACACTTCTAAAGCTGCTCACTTCGACTGTGATCGTGAAGTGGAAACGCAAAAGAATAACCAGAGGTGTCGAACATTGCGGACAGTGATTGTAAAAAATCGCACGAAATCAGCATGAGGAACCACTCGTGACTTGAAAAGTCCTCCCAGCTGCGTAATCATCACGATGACTGTGCGTAGGTAATTATAAAGAGTTGGTTGCAATGGTCGAACAGCTCCACATAAGCAACTTGTCTCTGTAATCAGTGCTGAACGAGGCTTGACGTGGTGTAAAGAGCGATACCACTGGACGGCGGATGACGGGAAACGAGTGATTTGGAGTGAATAATCACACTGTACCCTGTGACATTCCAGTGGAAGGGTTTGAATTTGGCGAATGGCTGGAGAACGTTGTGTGCCTTCGTGTTTATTGCCAACAGTGAACTGCAAAGGAGGTAGTGTTACATTGTGGATGTGTTTGCGTGGTTAGGGTGTGGTCCTCTTTTTTGTGGCTAAGAAAACGCTCAATAGAGAATCTGAACACATTTTACAGCACTGTGTACTACGTACAGTAGAGGAACGTTTCGGAGACGATATTATTTGTATCACGACAATGCACCCTGTCGGCTTCATCATTCCTCACAATCCCAGCGTGCGGGACCCTTGGTCTGTACAAATAGTATATCCGCAAGTTTCTTCGTAGCTCTGATACAGCAGTATCTATTAAGTATGGTAAGCAGCAACTCGATTTTCCTGTGACATGCACTATATTGAATGGTTCAGCGTCCTGTGTTTTATTCGACTGGCTGTCACGACTTCTGACCGCTTGTCTTCTTTCTCGTGGAATATGCCGGGACCAACGTGCACAAGGCATGTCTACAAGTTGTTTGGAAATCGAAAAATCAGTATATTTATGAAAAATTTATAAAAACACACATGTAAGTCGCCTTCGTTGTCAAAGCACATAGTGAACCGTATGAAGAACGTTCTGATCCCTCCGTCAAAAATGTTTCCCGCCGCCGGTGTGGTGCCATGTTTAAGGACACTCTCCGTCACGTCGTCGACAGGAAACTTTTTTCCACCTGCAAACAATTTGAGAGAGATGAAAAGATGAAAATCTGAGCGGGCCAGGTAAGGTCTGTGACCGGGATGGTTAACGATGTCCCAAACGAAGGAATCCAAAAGCTGCCTTTTTGGCGTTGGCTGTGCGGGGACATGGATTGTGATGGAAGAAGCACACTGGATTCTTTAACATTCGTCTTCTTTTGTCCAGCATCGCACTCTGTAGTTTTTTTAGAGTTCCACAGAACCGTACACTATTGATTCTTTATCCCGGGGGCAAACATGTTGTGAGGAGAATCCCTTTACGTTTCCAAAAGAAAGAGACTATGATTTCTGGGCCGAAACAACGAGTCTGAATGTATCGTTGATGGTGTGGAGGGATGTCAACAGTGCATACATTGATTGTAGTTGCGTCATATGACACCACAAGAAAAAAAAATCCTCCTCACAAAACTCGATGGCCAGGAAACTGGACCGCCCTGTCTTGTTCAGTGCTGGCCACAGACAGCGTCTAGATGATTGCTAACGGTGTGTGTGTGTGTGTGTGTGTGTGTGTGTGTGTGTTTGTGTGTGTGGAGGGTGCACTCAAAACAAAATTATTAATCGCTTAACAAAAAGCACAAAGATTTCAAGAAAATAAAAGAACAGTCAAATGGAAATGAAAAAAAAAAACCAACCGCAGTCGTATTATGACCACAGCTGATAGGCCTTACGTAGCGGTTAATCATCTCTAGTCGAGTTGCTCCTGAAGTAGCAACACTGTCTCAAAAGTTGGTTGCACTGCATTTTATGGGAAAGCTCATTGCAAGTGTGTTCTCGTGCGTCAGTTGTGAGAAGCTCGTATTGTTGAGCTGTTACAGGAGTGGGGCCGTTTGCATTAGAACAGCGAAATGATATTGTGGAATGTTATATAAAGGCAGGCTACATCAAGGAATGTAAAGAAATATTTCAAGCGAAGTATGCTGGTAGGAAACCACTCACGACCAGCACTATTCAAGACCTATACAAGAAATGGAGGTCTGTAGGCTCCGTTTAGAATATCCAGAGGAATAGGTGATCGTCAGTGAGGACCCCTGAAACTATAGGCAGAATTCTCATGGATATTACGAAAAATTCCCGCAGCAGGTTGGTGTATCTCGCACATACTGTCATCGTGTACTAAAAGATATGAAATTAAAAGCCTGCCGGCCGGTGTGGCCGAGCGGTTCTAGGCGCTTCAGTCTGGAACCGCGCGACCGCTACGGTCGCAGGTTCGAATCCTGCCTCGGGCATGGGTGTGTGTGATGTCATTAGGTTAGTTAGGTTTAAGTAGTTCTAAGTTCTAGGGGACTGATGACCTCAGATGTTAAGTCCCATAGTGCTCAGAGCCATTTGAACCATTTTGAAATTAAAAGCCTATCGTATGAGTGTGCTGCAAGAGTTGAAATTTCAGGATCAGGAAAAAACAGTTTATTAGTGTAACTGGCCGTTAACATGAACTGCTAACAGTTACGTGGATCTCTTGCTTTTGTTCATGTCAGACGAGCCGGCCGCGGTGGCCGTGCGGTTCTAGGCGCTCCAGTCCGGAGCTGCGCTGCTGCTACGGTCGCAGGTTCGAATCCTGCCTCGGGCATGGGTGTATGTGATGTCCTTAGGTTAGTTAGGTTTAGGTAGTTCTAAGTTCTAGAGGACAGATGACCACAGCAGTTGAGTCCCATAGTGCTCAGAGCCATCATGTCAGACGAGGCGTGGTTTCTTTTGTCACGCTATGTAAACTCCCAGAACTTCCTGGCAGATTAAAACTGTGTGCCGGACCGAGACTCGAACTCGGGACCTCTGCCTTTCGCTGGCAAGTGTTCTACCAACTGAGCTACCCAAGCACGACTCACGACCCGTCCTCACAGCTTCTGTGAAGTTTGGAAGGTAGGAGACGAGGTACTGGCAGAATTGAAGCTGTGAGGACGGATCGTGAGTCGTGCTTGGTTGGCTCAGTTGGTAGAGCACTTACCCGCGAAAGGCAGAGGTCCCGAGTTCGAGTCTCGGACCGGCACACAGTTTTAATCTGCCAGGAAGTTTCATATCAGCGCACACTCCGCTGCTGAGTGAAAATCTCATTCTGGAAACTCCCAGAATTGCAAATACTTGTCGCAGGACAACCAACATGTGCTACATAAAGAACCTCCCCACTCAGAGAAGGTTGATGTTTGGTGTGCGTTGTCCAGCATGCGCTTTATTGGCCCCATATTTTTCATTTACATGTTAAACGGTGCTAGATATCTGAAAATCTGTGGCTCTTTCCATGCAGAGGTAACAGAGGCAGAGAAGCTGTATGCAATATTCCAACAAGGTGGATCAACCGCTCTCACATCCAACCAAAGTATGGCCACATCACCAATGTGTTCCCTGAAGACAGAATTGTCAATAGAGGCCTCTGGGCCCCACGGTTCCCATAATTAACGTCGAGTGATTTTTATTTATGGAGTACTCTAGAAAGCAAATTGCACGCAGAGAATCCTCGCACGGAGCATAACTAGAAAAATTAACATCATCACACCTGCAGAATTACACCATGTTGCTGGTAATATCATTACACGAAGTCAATGATTCCTGGATGCCCGTGGATACCACTTCCAGAATCTCTTAGAAACAGGTAACTATATGTTCCTTAACGTTGCTATTATTTAGTCTTTTTGAATTAGTTCATTGTTACTTGAATTTCGGATATAAGGCGTCTCAGTTTTATGTGGGACAGCCTTTATAACTAAAGCTAGTCGACCAATGATCAGTGCAGATGCACAGGAGGCTCCAACTCTTACGTGAATCGGCGGATTGCTACGGGTAATGAGGATAATAGGCAATATTTGTTGTTGTTGTTGTTGTTGTTGTTGTTGTGGTCTTCAGTCCTGAGGCTGGTTCCATGCAGCTCTCCATGCTACTCTACCCTGTGCAAGCTTCTTCATCTCCCAGTACTTACTGCAACCTACATCCTTCTGAATCTGCTTAGTGTATTCATCTCTTGGTCTCCCTCTACGATTTTTACCCTCCACGCTGCCCTCCAATGCTAAATTTGTGATCCCTTGATGCCTCAGAACATGTCCTACGAACCGGTCCCTTCTTCTTGTTGTGCCACAAGCTCCTCTTCTCCCCAGTTCTATTCAATACCTCCTGATTAGTTACGTGATCTACCCATCTAATCTTCAGCATTCTTCTGTAGCACCACATTTCGAAAACTTCTATTCTCTTCTTGTCCAAACTATTTATCGTCCATTTGTAGTGTATAGATAAATGCGAATTTGAATGTGACGGGAGGCCTGCTAGGGTAGTCCGTGCAGTTGCGACGACCACTGTGTCTGGATGGTGCAGTGTTCAGCGCATCTGCGTTGTAAGCAGGAGATCCGGGTTCGATTCCCAGTCTGGCACATGTTTTCAACTTTCACCATTGATTTAAATCAATGGCTGCTCTCAGTTAGTGTCTGTAATTTCTTTGTGTCTCATCAAATATATGCAATTTAACACATCTAATTGTCATTTTTATGAAAAATTGACGTCTTCTTGTTTCTAATTGCGTCTGACACAAAAGTCTAGTTTTAATTGCAAACGTAAATTCTCAATTACAGATCTTTCATCAAAAATTATTTATCAAGACTGTTAAAATTAGAAAAGAGTACAAATTAAATTTTTTCCGTCTTTACGTATTTTACGCATCACGAAAATACTCGTAGATCGCATACGTCCGACAGCTCAGGCGAGCACCCTGCCGTGCTGCCAGACTGTTTGTCGAAATAACGACCCTGCTTTGGCCTGTGGTCGAAAAACTTCAAAGACGGGTGTATATAGAATTTTTAGAGTTGCATCGAAACGCCATGGTTGACTGATATTTGTATTTTGAACTTCAGGTACCATAAATACAAAAAAATAAATAAATAAATAAATAAAATGAAAAACCAATTGCAGAGTGGTCACCTTGTCAGTACTGTGTATGTTTTTGGTCATGCCTTGTACACGTTGGTTCAAATGGCTCTGAGCACTATGGGACTTAACATCTGTGGTCATCAGTCTCCTAGAACTTAGAACTACTTAAACCTAACTAACCTAAGGACATCACACACATCCATGCCCGAGGCAGGATTCGAACCTGCGATCGTAGCAGTCGCGCGGTTCCGGACTGGGCGCCTAGAACCGCGAGACCATCGCGACCGGCCCTTGTAGACATGTCGTTCTTCTGAGTCACCTTATAATTTGTATGTTTTTAAAAAGAGAAGCAGAAGTGGGTGATTGATGTAGTATGATTGCCACAGATACTACTACAACGCCGCACCAACACAAGGTTGGCAGCCCGTCGTCTGCCGAGCACAGCGCACTCTAGCGGGCTGTGCAGCTCGAAGGAACTGGAGTGTGCCTCGTTCACTTCTTAGCTAGATTTCAACCTAGGCAGACGCACTTTCATAATCGGCCCTCAGCCAGTTCTGTTTGCATTGATTCTCTGAGGAGGGCCCATCAGGCTTAGTTCCTGAGAATATGTTGTGTTAGTTATAGCCGTAGCTGCAGTCCTACAAACTACTGAAGATAAGTAATTTTCAGTGTACTATGTGTTTCTCGAATAATAATCCTTTCTCTGACAGTGTACCGTAACGCATATTATTGCAACCTGGACTCCTTCAACTCCTATCAACTCGACCCCCTTATATTTTGCATTTAGTAACGAGCTGAAAACACCCACGCGTTTTGTGCCTCTAAACAGTTGTTGTTGTTGTTGTGGTCTTCAGTCCGGAGACTGGTTTGATGCAGCTCTCCATGCTACTCTATCCTGTGCAAGCTTCTTCATCTCCCAGTACCTACTGAATCTGCTTAGTGTATTCATCTCTTGGTCTCCCTCTATGATTTTTACAATCCACGCTGCCCTCCAATACTAAATAGGTGATTCCCCGATGTATGAGAACATCTACTACCAACCGATCCCTTCTTCTAGTCAAGTTGTGCCACAAGCTCCTCTTGTCCCCAATTCTATTCAATACCTCCTCATTAGTTATGTGATCTACCTATCTAATCTTCAGCATTGTTCTGTGGCACCACATTTCGAAAGCTTCTATTCTCTTCTTGTCTAAACTATTTATCGGCTACGTTTCACTTCCATACATGGCTACACTCCACACAAATACTTTCAGAAACGACTTCCTAACATTTAAATCTATACTCGATGTTAACAAATTTTTCTTCTTCAGGAACGCTTTCCTTGCTATTGCCAGTCTACATTTTATGTCCTCTCTACTTCGACCATGATCAGTTACGTTGCTCCGCAAATAGCAAAACTCCTTTACTACTTTGTCTCATTTCCTAATCTAATTCCCTCAACATCACCTGACTTAATTCGAATAAATGATATTCGCTAAGATGACTTTTCGCACATCGACATCCTCATATTTTTCGTTCTCACCATTTAGAACGAACAATTAACTGTCGTGAATTTCTGAACCTTCAACTGTGATACTGAAGGCGGCAGTGGGACTTACCTCAGCAGGACACTTCAAGGAGGCGGAAAAAAGAGAAAGGAAAGCTTTTAGTTACTAGGATTCGGCGCCCGCCTGCCGCGGGATTCCTGGCAGGCACAAAAAGACGAAATAAAGCCGGGAGGCAGCCAGATGAAAGCAAAGTTATGCCTGCCGCCGCAATATCGGCCCGCGGCGGTCGGGCGCCGGCGGTAAGCGCGCCCCCGCGGCAGACAAGCCGGCGTGTCGCAGCCAGCAGCCGGGGCCACGGAGAGGCTGCGGGATCCGGGCCGGGCGGAGACTGGCGGCGCGGCGGCCAATATCGCCGCGTTATGCCGCCTGCCGACAAAATACTCGCAGCCAGCCAGCCGCCCCGGCTGCTGCTGCCGCTGCTGCTGCCGCTAGCGTCTGACAACCACCGGCCCGCCACGATCCACGGCAGGACGGGCGCGCTCGACACGCCAGCCACGCGGTCGGAATTTAGGCCCATCGTTGCACCAAAGCCAACTGTTCACGCAGTCTCTCCGCAGACATTTAAGACAGCCGTATTTTCTGCAGGAGATAAGTAAACACCATTCAAAACTAGTACTTTCTCTCTCCTAGTATTTCCGGCTCTACTATCGTCTGTCCGATTACTGTAGTGCCAACACTGCTTCTTGGCATCTACAAGTAAATGCAGTCGCAGCTAAAGCAAGAGGCCAGGTAAGCGGCTCAGATCGCAGCTGGTACAGCCACTCATAACTGGATTTTTTTAAAGTCCTGTCGCTTCTTCTTGTCAGTGTTTTCCATATATTCCTTTCCTCGCCAATTCTGTGGAGAAGCTCCTCATTCCTACCTTATCAGTCCACCTTGCAACATTCGTCTGTAGCACTGCGGCGGCGCGGTTCTTACCGTCCCTTTACGCCGAACCAGCACCTACCTGTGAACATTGTCTCAGCAGATCATCAGTACGGAAGCCGAGCGAAACCTACTGTACTTCGACGTGAACCAGGCTACAATTAAAGTCGCTAATCTACGTTTCCGGAGAAAGTTTTCACACGAAATGAAAGGTTGAAAATTTTGTCCTCAATACATTCTGAAACTTAGGTGAACAAGTATCACTGCCAAGCCCGTGCTAGTCTTAACACAGTCACTCACAATCCATTTCACTCACGTTAGCAAATTTATGGTGTTGCATTTCCCGAAAACGTATAGCTACAAAAATACTGATTGTTTTTAGTTGAGAATGCTCGCCAAATATTAAGTCTGTCGGTACCTAATGCAGTCACAGTTTTTAGCCACCGACCTGCTCAATACGCCACGCGGAATTTGTCTTTTCTCATCACAAATTTCACTTAAAATTCCGAAATTTCTACACACCCATCGGAATAATTATGCCCTCACTTTATAACACTTTTGATGTATGAAACACTGCTAGATCCGGCAACTTATCATTTCCATCGGAACTACTACTACTACACACGTCCGAACTGTTTCATGGCGAGGCACCGACTCCTCTCTAGAATACTCTTTAAGTCTTCTCTACCAGCAGAGAAAGGCGCGCGAAGAATATTGCTTTACCATTGGTCAGTTTACTCAACAGCCAATAGCAAAACAACATTCTCCCGCGTCAGTCCGCGCTTTTCATCAATAACCAATCGCAAAATAGTAAACCTAACGACTGCACTTTTTACCGAAGTAATTATCTAATATGCTGAAGTTTTGTTTATACATAAAGTTATTTACTATTGTTATTTAAACCTGAATTAACTTTCCCTTTACCATAAACTTGCTTTACAAATCTATTCTACAAAAATCCCCTTTGTCCACACCCATACTTCTTCGAAATGTTCCCACACTAAATCCTACTACACAACTCGTTAAACAATTATCTTCATATTAACCTTAAACCACACTCACGCATCATTCATACTGCTAAAACACATTTATAGCATTTTACCTACACAAAAAGATATATCAACACTTTAATGAAAATACTAGAACAGATTATGAAAAACATTCTATTACTTTAGTGCACTCTAGTGGGCACAATCGAAACTAAATGAGTCCCCTATCCAATATTGTCCTCTATCGGCTCATACATAAACTACGTGCGCGTCCAGTCTCGCGTCACAATCTGTCACTATCCAGCTCTGAGACACATCTCCCACTTAACCGCTTCCAAGGCAGGATCGGTATACGGCGCTACGCCTCAGCACCACATCTGAAATGCTTCTATTCCCTTCTGTTGCGGGTTAACTACAGTCCATGATTCACTACCATTCATTGCTGTGCTCCAAACGTACATTCTCAGAAATTTCTTCCTCAAATGAAGGCCCTTGTTTGATACTGATCTATTTCTCTTCGCCATAAATATTTTATTTGTCAACGCTAGTCTGCTTTTTATGTTGCCTTTACTCCGTCTATCATGGTTCATTTTACAAAATTGTTAAGCTTTCGTGCCGTCTTGTTGGCAGACAGCCTGTTGGCTTCTGTCTCTCATTCTTCGACCGATGTTTCTTTGATGATTTTTTCCGAGGTTACGCCAGCACGAGTGGCTGCCATTCTCAAAGCTTCACCTTCCACTGCTGCTGGTGGTGAAGCTTTGTCAACGCTACCCACTAATCCAGAATGAGATTTTCCATTCTGCAGCGGAGTGTGCGCTGATATGAAACTTCCTGGCAGATTAAAACTGTGTGCCGGACCGAGACTCGAACTCGGGGACCCCCCCCCCCCCCAGGCTGTGGCTAAGCAGTGTCTCCGCAATATCCTTCCTCCCAGGAGTGTTAGTTCCGCAAGGTCCGCAGGAGAGCTTCTTTGAAGTTTGGAAGGTAGGAGACGAGGTACTGGCGGAATTGGAGCTGTGAGAACGGGTCGTGAGTGGTCCTTGGGTAGCTCAGTGGTAGAGCACTTGCCCGCTAAAGACAAAGGTCCCGAGTTCGAGTCTCGGTCCGGCACACAGTTTTAATCTGCCAGGAAGTTCCACCTACTAATGCTGGCGAGACGTCAAAATAATCATGATACAAACGTCGGCCGAAGAACGTGAGACAGAAGTCAACAGCCAAATTGCCATGTGTTATTTTGCTGCATAGGCAGCAGAATTCCCTAACTTAGTGCACTTTGTGATCTCCAATTATGATGTTAAGTTTCTGCCTCTTCTCATTTCTGCTACTTCTCATTACTTTCGTCTTTCTTCTATCTACTCTCAGTCCATATCCTCTACTCGTTACCCTGTTCATTCTTTTCAGCAGATTCAGTGATACTTCTTCACTCTCATCCAGGATATCTTTGGTTTCAGAGAATAATCATTGATATCTTTCCACCTTAAATTTGTAATTCCACTCTTGAACGTTTCTTCTATTTACGTCATTGCATCTTCGATGCTTGGACTGAACAGTAGGGGGGAAAGACTACATCCCTGTCTTGCACCCTTTTTAATCCGAGCTCTTCGTTCTCGGTTCTTCCAGTCGTATTATTCGCTCTTGGTTCTTCTGATTACTGTATATCGTCCGACGTTCCCTTTAGCTTACTCCTATTTTTCTCAGAATGTCGAACATCTTGCACCATTTTACATGATCGCGCGCTTTTTCCAGGTCGACGAATGCTATGATCGTGTCTTGATTCAGCCTTGCATCCATTATCAAACGCAACATCAGAACTACCTCTCCAGTGGCGAAATTGATCGTCGCTTAACAGATCCTCAATTTCATTTTCTGCCCTTCTGCATATTATTCCCATCAGCAACTTGCATGCATGAGCTGTTAAGCTGGTTGTGCTAGAATTCCGGGGCTACATACTTATAAAGCAAGTCGTGTCTCCAAGGAGTCGTGTCGATTACTACGCGCTGCAACAAATCAGAAGCACCAACGGCGCAAAGCATTGATGCAGCAGAAAGACAGAAACGCTGTGGCCCGGGAGACCTAGTTGCTTCACAACGTCCGAGCCATCGTTTGTTGTGGCTTGTATGATAGAAATCGATGCTGTAGCAAAAACGAGGTCGGGCCAAGTCCATATTAATACTCGTCATTTTCAGTCAAAGTTGTTGCATGAGTTAGCGCCTCTGGTCTCTGCTGCTGCTAGCTACTGCCCTGCCGCAGGCGCCGATGCTGTGGACTTAGCGCCTTCCAACCGACAGGCAGCCTGGAGGGCTGCTGGAGCTGCTGCTGGCCTCCTGCTCTGGTGGTCTAATGTTCGAGCCAGGGGCCGGGAAGCAATTCAGCCGCCGTCGCTAGCGTGGGTAACCTCCTTGCTGCCTCCCTGAGCTCGTGTGGGCGGATACTGATGCTGCCCGGAGATGTCTCGTCCATGCTGGGACCACACAGTGGTTCGGTGAACCTCAGCGCAGTCGTCCTGTGCACCTGGACAGCCTTTACTCTGCCGTGCAGGAAAACTGGTTACCGTCCACTGCTGCGGTCAGCTTCCTCGCGGTGTGGCTCACATCATCACAATGGCAATCGTAAAATGCGTTTTAGACAGGTACGTGCCGAGTAAAACTGTGAGGGACGGGAAAAACCCACCGTGGTTCAACAACAAAGTTAGGAAACTACTGCGAAAGCAAAGAGAGCTTCAATCCAAGTTTAAACGCAGCCAAAACCTCTCAGACAAACAGAAGCTAAACGATGTCAAAGTTAGCGTAAGGAGGGCTATGCGTGAAGCGTTCAGTGAATTCGAAAGTAAAATTCTATGTACCGACTTGACAGAAAATAGTAGGAAGTTCTGGCTCGAAACAGCATATCCAGACACTCCGGGATGATGATGGCATTGAAACAGAGGATGACACGCGTAAAGCTGAAATACTAAACACCTTTTTCCAAAGCTGTTTCATAGAGGAAGACCGCACTGCAGTTCCTTCTCTACATCCTCGCACAAACGAAAAAATGTCTGACATCGAAATAAGTGACCAAGGAATTGAAAAGCAACTGAAATCACTCAACAGAGGAAAGTCCACTGGACCTGACAGGATACCAATTCGATTCCACACAGAGTACGTGAAAGAACTTGCCCCCCTTCTAACAGCCCTGTACCGCAAGTCTTTAGAGGAACGGAAGGTTCCAAATGATTGGAAAACAGCACAGGTAGTTCCAGTTTTCAAGAAGGGTCGTCGAGCAGATGCGCAAAACTATAGGCCTATATCTCTGACGTCGATCTGTTGTAGAATTTTAGAACATGTTTTTTGCTCGCGTATCATGTCATTTCTGGAAATCCAGAATCTACTCTGTAGGAACCAACATGGATTCCGGAAACAGCGATCGTGTGAGACCCAACTCGCTTTATTTGTTCATGAGACCCAGAAAATATTAGATACAGGCTCCCAGGTAGATGCCATTTTCCTTGACTTCTGGAAGGCGTTCGATACAGTTCCGCACTGTCGCCTGATAAACAAAGTAAGAGCCTACGGAATATCAGACCAGCTGTGTGGCTGGATTGAAGAGTTTTTAGCAAACAGAACACAGCATGTTGTTCTCAATGGAGAGACGCCTACAGACGTTAAAGTAACCTCTGGCGTGCCGTAGGCGAGTGTTATGGGACCATTGCTATTCACAATATATATAAATGACCTAGTAGATAGTGTCGGAAGTTCCATGCGGCTTTTCGCGGATGATACTGTAGTATACAGAGAAGTTGCAACATTAGAAAATTGCAGCGAAATGCAGGAAGATCTGCAGCGGACAGGCACTTGGTGCAGTGAGTGGCAACTGACCCTTAACATAGACAAATGTAATGTATTGCGAATACATAGAAAGAAGGATCCTTTATTGTACGATTATATGATAGCTGAACAAACATTGGTAGCAGTTTATTCTTTAAAATATCTGGGAGTTTACGTACGAAACGATTTGAAGTGGAATGATCATATAAAATTAATTGTTGGTAAGGCGGGTGCCAGGTTGAGATTCATTGGGAGAGCCCTTATAAAATGTAGTCCATCAACAAAGGAGGTGGCTTACAAAACACTCGTTCGGCCTATACGTGAGTATTGCTCATCAGTGTGGGATCCGTACCAAGCCGGGTTGACAGAGGAGATAGAGAAGATCCAAAGAAGAGCGGCGCGTTTCGTCACAGGGTTATTTGGTAAGCGTGATAGCGGTACGGAGATGTTTAGCAATCTCGAGTGGCAGACTCTGCAAGAGAGGCGCTCTGCATCGCGGTGAAGCTTGCTGTGCAGGTTTCGAGAGGGTGCGTTTCTGGATGATGTATCGAATGTATTGCTTCCCCCTACTTATACCTCCCGAGGAGACCACGAATGTAAAATTAGAAAGATTCGAGCGCGCACGGAGGATTTCCGGCAGTCGTTCTTTCCGCGAACCAACGCTGTTGACAGTCCCACCTCTTCACAGGCCGCTTACCACTTATGACCTGTGGGAACGTTGACATCTCCTAGCATCGTCACAATCGTTGTAGTTGATTGAGTAATAAATGAATGTACTAATACTGACGTTTTAGTGTTGATATGTCGGTCGACTGCCAGTTACCCACGAACATCTTCAGTGCTACACCGCCCACAGTGGTGTACTACCGCCTTCCTCACACTAACAACTCAGTTCCACCACACACCGCAGTGGCCACCCACTCCCGGCCGTTGCAAGACCTATACGTGGCCCTGTCAAGTCCCCCAGTATCAGCTACAACAGTATTACGAAACAGAATTTTTAAAGCTTCCGATGTCTCTTATAGGAAAGTTGGCAGTTAGTATTTGCTACCACTTCTATCTTAAGGCAATAAGACAAGGCCAAGATAACGACCTTATGAAAGATGGGTTGTCGACATCAAGAACCATTTATTATTTATTTATTGCCAAATAATAGACCTGTTACCTGATGTTTTAAAATAGGTCGCACATGTTACAATTTTCGTTTTTCATCTTTTTACAGTTTTCTCTTCTTTTGTTTTATCTACAGCATTTACAAAGAATTATACTTTTCAAATTGGCAATAATTTAAGGTTGAAATATAAATAATAGGACAGAGGAGAGATTTGTTAGTAACTTCACCGAATGTGACTGACAGTGAATACCTCGGAATGGTTTCTTCGAGCCGTTGACCGCCAGTCACACACACACACACACACACACACACACACGAAGAGTTGTTAGTAGAGAAATAGTATTGCTTATCCTATTTATTAGTAATCCTATGTATTAACTTTAGTTGCCCATCCGTGCACAACATTTGGTGATTTCTTGGCTAAGTCGCCAGCACCTTATGCTTATTTACTGTCACATCACGGCTTCCTCCTCCTGTCCCTCATTGTCACTGTTCTCACTGTCACTGTGGGTATCGCTGTCCATCCTCTGGAGATTGTTGTTACGTTGCACATAGACATGTCTGTTATGTCGTGTCCGCATGTACGCTTCATGTGTTGTTTTTGAAATACTGTTTGTCAGTACGTTTAATTGTGCCCATTGTTCTGGGGAACCTTCTTCCCCGCAAGTGCATGTAGGTGTCTGCGTCAGACTCACGCGGTTTAAGTGCCTGGGATAAGGTCCGTGTCCGGTTAAGAAATGTACCATACCGCGGCTGGGATCGATATGTTTCATTCTCAACCGCTGCCTTATGTCAGGGAGGAAGTCGTGCAGTCTACGTCCCTTATCACTTACATCCCACTCACCTTGCCATGTATCCAAACGCCAACTTTTAAGGTGACGTATCGTCTCTATCGGTACACCAGTTATTGTGTGTACCTTATCTAGTCTCCCCATTTTTAACCAGTCCCTTCCAGCTCTGTATTTGATCGTGATATCTATGGGGAATATTGCGAGCACCACACACAGTTCATCCGTTGAGGTGGTGGTGCATAAGGCTTCAGACAGCCTAAGTAGGACATTTCTCTGCCCTCGCCTAACCGATGCTTTGTTGCTGACCACGTTCAGTGTGTGTGCCCACGTGCTAGCTGCGAAGCTGAGTACTGATTCGACGAGCGCACAGTGGTATGTCCGTATGACTTAGAGGTAATCTGTACTGTTTTGAATTTAGCCTCACCAGTTTATGTAGTATTTTTTCTGCTTTGTCTGTTGTTAAACCTTATGTGTTCGTGGAAATTCAATTTTTCATCTATACAGGGTGTTACAAAAAGGTACGGCCAAACTTTCAGGAAACATTCCTCACACACAAAGAAAGAAAATATGTTATGTGGACATGTGTCCGGAAACGCTTACTTTCCATGTTAGAGCTCATTTTATTACTTCTCTTCAAATCACATTAATCATCGAATGGAAACACACAGCAACAGAACGTACCAGCGTGACTTCAAACACTTTGTTACAGGAAATGTTCAAAATGTCCTCCGTTAGCGAGGATACATGCATCCACCCTCCGTCGCATGGAATCCCTGATGCGCTGATCCAGCCCTGGAAAATGGCGCATTGTATCACAGCCGTCCACAATACGAGCACGAAGAGTCTCTACATTTGGTACCGGGATTGCGTAGACAAGAGCTTTCAAATGCCCCCATAAATGAAAGTCAAGAGGGTTGAGGTCAAGAGAACGTGGAGGCCATGGAATTGGTCCGCCGCTACCAATCCATCGGTCACCGAATCTGTTGTTGAGAAGCGTACGAACACTTCGACTGAAATTTGCAGGAGCTCCATTGTGCATGAACCACATGTTGTGTCGTACCTGTAAAGGCACATGTTCTAGCGGCACAGGTAGAGTATCCCGTATGAAATCATGATAACGTGTTCCATTGAGCGTAGGTGGAAGAACATGGGGCCCAATCAAGACATCACCAACAATGCCTGCCCAAACGTTCACAGAAAATCTGTGTTGATGACGTGATTGCACAATTGCGTGCGGATTCTCGTCAGCCCACACATGTTGATAGTGAAAATTTACAATTTGATCACGTTGGAATGAAGCCTCATCCGTAAAGAGAACATTTACACTGAAATGAGGATTGACACATTGTTGGATGAACCATTCGCGGAAGTGTACCCGTGGAGGCCAATCAGCTGCTGATAGTTCCTGCACACGCTGTACATGGTACGGAAACAACAGGTTCTCCCGTAGCACTCTCCATACAGCGACGTGGTCAACGTTACCTTGTACAGCAGCAACTTCTCTGACGCTGACATTAGGGTTATCGTCAACTGCACGAAGAATTGCCTAGTCCATTGCAGGTGTCCTCGTCGCTCTAGATCTTCCTCAGTCGCGAGTCATAGGCTGGAATGTACATACTGACGAAACTAAAATAAGCTCTAACGTGGAAATTAAACGTTTCCGGACACGTGTTCACATAACATCTTTTCTTTATTTGTGTGTGAGGAATGTTTCCTGAAAGTTTGGCCGTACCTTTTTGTAACACCCTATATGTACCCCAAGATAGCGCGTGTGTTCGTTTGATGTTTGTGTCCAAACTTGGGGACACAAACATCAGGAAACACGCAAGAGCTACATGGATTCGGATAGCTGAAAGAGATCCCTGTAATAGGCTCTTATCCAGTGGACTGTTGACAACAGTGATGTGGGCGCCATTGTACCTGAGGGATGTTGTAAGGTATCATATGACTGACATGTTCGGCGATAGACCGTTAGATTGTGATAGCGCTGTTCTCTCCATCGACGTCATCTGACCCGAGGTGTTTGTCTTTATTCCTCGTGCTTCTAACGTTGAAACGGACTCTGAGGAAGCAAAAGACCTCCTTCCAAAAACTGTTGCCGCTGGACGTGTTGGCTATCCTGCAACTCATTGTAACGTAAACCTTGCTACACGCTATGACACGTCATGTTGGTCCAAGCAATTCAGTACTCGGCTCTTAGCTAAGCCGTACGCTCCTTGAGAACAGGAAACAATGAGGCACTCACCCACGTTCGTTAGCATGTGAGCTGCTTTTCTGACGGTTTCTCTGCTGCACTTTTTGAAGGCAGGTCATCTGAAATGCGGCTCTTCAACCAGGTAATGGACAGTGCACAGTCGTTCACAAAAACAACAACATACAGTATCAATGTTAACTGTCAGTATAACGATAATAATTGGTGGTATCGCTCAGTAGCTTGCACTTGTTCACTTAAATACTCCAACTACGTAATAGCGTAACACCGGCTGTAATCGAAGAGGCCTATGTTAACGGATTTGCAGTTTCTGTTCATTTATTTTCTTTTCTCAATGCTATTTTTACCATCTCTCGAAAGTAACTTGATCAACTGTGTGAGGTCACCGAACACTGATTATAAAGTAAGTATCTCGAGAAACAATAGATTTACACAGCGATAGGTACGCGCTATAACAACTAAATGATCTACAGAGTGAAATCAATGTGCTATGAAGCCTTTCTACGTAGATCTACGAATGTGAGGATTGCTGCTGACGTGTTGTGTTTCTTTTGAATGACTAACGAAAATGGACCATACAGAGCAGTGCACTGTAGATATTGTATCTTTATCTAGCATTCGCTGAATGGATAGAGAAACTTCTTTTCAATGAGTTTACGTCGTAAGCTAAATCTCACATGAGTGAATATATCTAAGCGAATGGCAATGTTGGAGATATCTAAACTGCAACGTGCACGTGTTTCATGAACAAACACCGCTGAACGTTTTGATAACCCTTTTCTGGGCTACGAATGTCCTTTGTTAATGTAAAATATGAGAATGTGGTAGTTCTAGTACTATGATAGTAAAGATGGTTTCAGCTTATGGATAAGATACTGAATTTGAAACTCTCAAGTAAGCTTTCCATTTACCCGCTTCTAGAAATTTCCTGCGCGTAGTGGCCGCGTGGTTAGAGGCGCCATGTCACGGATTGCGCTGCACCTCCCGCCTTAGGTTCGAGTCCTCCCTTGGGCATGGGTGTGGGTGTTGTTCTTAGCATATTGTTCTTAGAGTAAGTTAGTTTAAGTTAGTGTGTAAGTCTATGGAACCATGACCTCAGCAGTTTCGTCCCTTAGGAATTCACACAGATTTGAACATTTTTTCTAGAAATTTATTCGTATGTATTTATGTTTGCTTTTCTTTCAAAAGATTATACTGCCGATAAAACAGCGGTGGAGCCTTGTTATCTTCGAATACACTCATTACAAATTGTATTTAAAAGCCATGCCATAGTCGAGGCTAGGGCCTTGGGCGACGAAACGACTCTTAACCAAATCCATTTCACGGTAGTTCGATCATCTTGTCAGATAATCTGTCGGTTTTACAACAGTTCTATCTCAAAACCTGTACACAATGTTTTGTTGCAGTTGCGTGAAATCTGACCCTAGTAAGCTGTTCGCTGATGTTACCCACTACTCTATTAGTTTATCATTTACAGTGCTGTAAATGTTAAAGTAATAGGTTTTTCGCTATGACACTAACTTCATCTGGAAATGCAGTTTTAATCATATGTAATGTTATTGTAAATCACAAACATGCAGTATGTTTACATCATGATCTTGATAGAAAGTCTCAAGAATTACGGAGGAGGACAAAGGTATCGATCTGAGGCAGTGAACAACTGTCCGGAAAAGACTAAATCGCAAATTACCAAGTCAAAGGTACTGAGGCATGAAGGCAGCATTGAAATACGGAAACGTACGAATCATTTTCTGCGTTTTGTAATAAACTGATTTGTTATGTACGTAGTTGCTAATGTTATTGGCTGGCTCTGAGCACTATGGGACTTAACTTCTGAAGTCATCAGTCCCCTAGAACTAAGGACATCACACACATCCATGCCCGAGGCAGGATTCGAACCTGCGACCGTAGTGGTCGCACAGTTCCAGACTGTAGCGCCTAGAACCGCTCGGCCACCTCGGCCGGTCGCTAATGTTATTGGGTAGGAAAGAACCTCAGTATCATGATGGATGGGGACAAGAAATTCCACTAAGGGTTGTAGATGGTGTAAGATGTACACTGCCATAGCCAATTCTAATGTTAAGATCTGTAAGTCTGTAGTCGATAAACCATAGTGAAATGGCGTTGTATCTGAGTGTTGCGTGCGGACAATTTGAAAAGGAAATTGTAGGGAACATCTTAAACGTATGTGAAGCACAGAATTCCAATTATTATAAACATGTAGACGCCCTCAGGAAAGAGAGACATTCTAAGAGGTGGTATTAAATTCGAAATCAGAACAGCCATATTTCCTAAATCTTGAAGTGAGGAAGAAGAAGAAGAAGAAGAAGAAGAAGAAGAAGAAGAAAATTACAGGGACGCAGACAGGTTGTGTCGCGCTAAGTACACACGTACGAGACGCCCGACACACACCGTGGTTCAAAGATTTTTCCAAACGGTTGAGGGAAATACGACTCGTGGTGCCGTAGCACAACGACTAAGAAGGACGCCAAACTGTATAGACTACCGAATTGGAAGAAGCGGAATGTGCTTGCCGGTATGAAGAGCCTTCAATCAACTCTCAAGGATTTACACACGAGCCGGCCGGAGTGGCCGTGCGTTTCTAGGCGCTACAGTCTGGAACCGCGTGACCGCTACGGTCGCAGGTTCGAATCCTGCCTCGGGCATGGATGTGTGTGATGTCCTTAGGTTAGTTAGGTTTAAGTAGTTCTAAGTTCTAGGGGACTGATAACCACAGCAGTTAAGTCCCATAGTGCTCAGAGCCATTTGAACCACTTGCCATTTACACACGAAGTGGCTGTTACGGATAGTGCGTTGTGTACAGTAATACGGGAGAAGCAGCTCCATTCCTACCTTCAGGTTCAGTGCCAGCTGTAAATGTTGCTGACTTCAGACCCCGCGTACAATGAGGCGTTGGGTACTGAAGCGCTGCATGGCCGACCCTCAATTTCTTGGGAATGTGCTTTTCCTAGATGAAACCAGCTTTACCAGACACAGAATCCTGATTACTCGCAACTGTCATGTACAGTTCACTGAGAATCCTTACGCTGGACTAACATACCTGAAGGGCACTTTGGTGGGGGGGGGGGTTAATCAGATATAGGTTAAGAGCCTGTCTCTGCTTCTTCTACATTTAACTGCATTAATCGTATGCAGTATTTCTGAGATACATAACGTCCCCACCCCCTTCTCCCACACTCTCACGTTGTTGGAAGGTACCCAACTTTGATCTTTCTGTTCTTGTGTAGTTCGAAAATGGTGTAGCCCTGTCTCATTGGCCACGGAAATGACAGCCGAGTCTTAATAGTTAATAACAGGGGAAAGTTTCACGAGCATAACGAGGGAAAAGTTATGAGGCAGGCAGGCAGCACCAGAGCGCAGCGGGCTTACAGTAAATAAAATGTTGGATCCTTCAAGTCATGGAGACAGTATCTTTCCGACCGGAGGCGCCATAGAGAGGCCACCGCTCTTAAGAAATAACGCTGTAAGCCGTAAATATCATTCAGAGCGAGATTAAGAGAGCGAAAAGGGAGAGTGTCTGTGGAAGGGGCACACATACGTCATGCAGAGCCTACAGCAGGTCCAGGGCATCAGTTTACGACAGACGCCTCCCTACCTCCACTCAGTTCCTGGAAAACAGTGCATAATTAGATCCAGTGAGATGGCTAGCGTCCTTCAACATTACGCGAAATCAGGGACTGAGCAGACACGAGTAGAGGATAGGTAGGGCAGGTAGGTCCTAGAGGAAATAGAGAGATAGCAGCGTTCGTCGAAACAGCTGAAGTTAGTAGCCGAGCAGGGCTGAGTAGAGTTATATACAGTTGTTCGGACCAGTACATGCATCTATAGCGGGGTAGCCGGCCGCTGTGACCGAGCGGATCTAGGCGCTTTAGTCCGGTACCGCGCTGCTGCTACGGTCGCAGGTTCGAATCCTGCCTCGGGCATGGATGTGTGTGATGTCCTTAGAATAGTTAGGTTTAAGTAGTTCTAGGTCTAGGGGACTGATGACCTCAGATGTTAAGTCCCATAGTGCTTAGAGCCATTTGAATCGTTTTGTAGCGGGGTAGCGAAGAACTCCTGCGTGTCGTGTCGTGGGTGCAGACGTAGTAGGTATTGACAGGCCCCTTTAATAGACAGAACGGCGCTAGTTAGTCACCGTCCGAATGTGTGCTTGGTCTTTCGTGGATACAACGCATTTAGAGTCAATGTTTGCTAGGTTGAGGGTATTCTCTGAATAAAGTCAGAAATTGTAAAACGGTTTTCGTCGTTCATTACAAATTCCATTTCTTACCTTTCGTAATAACGGAGTTTTAACAACCTACTCAGATCCCCTCTCATTAGGCCAACCGACTATTTCCATTTCTCCCTGAACACTGTCGTCCAGTCCCAAGTAAAACTCACGTTTGAGATGCGACGCAACGCCCAAGAGCACATCTTGAAGACTTGTGTCAAACGTTCCCTGAATTTGGGAAGGAATATGACATCCTGTTTCTGCTTCATGGGCAGCTCTTCCACTTGGGGTGACCCCAAGTACTTTCTTCTTGTCAAGCCATATGAAAAGTTTTGTGTGTGAGACACCTTTCAACACTGACGAGGCTCACCTGCCAAGAATTCTCGTTGCCTCTGACACTGCTCGACCAATACAAGGTTGTTAGAATGTGTGTGACCAAACTTTGTGCAATGAGATCGTGCTTCCGTTAGCAGCTGGGTATGCCACTTTAAACACCTCTCATGAACGTAGCACGCTGTGCCATCTATGCAGATAAATAAAGTTGATTTCACAAATACATTTACTTGTGTTCTTATCATCGTCTTCGAACTAATGGAGGATTTCTTATTTTATCACTTTCGCTTATAATTTCAGCTTCTATGTGTTGAATCCTGCGTAGTCGTCGAATATGGGGTGTCTAGAAAAATCTGCTTTGTCGGATCGCTAGACAACATTCAAACAAATTGTATTAATGAATTTTATTTGCAGAAGGAAATGATTACAAGATTTAACTTGGTATTTACATAGATGTGTTGCAAGCAAAGGGCGACAGACAGTATATACAATTCCTAAGTTGCTGGTTTTGAAGTGCCTAATCTTGATGCTGCAGTAGAAATGGTCCGAGGCCTGTCGGGCGCGGCGCTTACGTTCTCTTCGCATAGAGGCCGCTGCTGTTGCGTTGTCGTCCTGGAGAGAGGTCGGTTAAGCCGTCGGCACACGGACCGTGCATCTGAGCGTTGAGCGTGCCGAGTTTCTGACGTCATACCGTGGAATACCACTCTCGGGAGTCTTTCCGAACGTGAAGAGCAGTATCTGGCATGTCAGATATTCTGAGTGTGCGCCTGAGCGTTGACCAATGAGATGGCACAACGCCACCTACGTCACACGCACGCCGTCTCCCTTCAGTACAGAGTGGTGAGGCGCCATATTGGCATTCATTTCAAGCCTATAAAGATATATGCCGTTTCTGAGCACCAGCAAATTTAGAATCACTGGGAAACCCGTTGTTAACTTTGTGATTCGTTCCAATAAAATAATGAGAAACATCATATTCGTGCAAAAGAATTATTGTAACTTGCGTATTATGAGAGTAGGCTATTTGAAGGCAGCGACACACTGAAGATCCATCCAAAACTCATTGTTCTTGGTACAATTCGTTATAATTTAATTTCAATTAGTAACATATTACGATTAAGGTTTTCAGGAGGCCGTAACATAGTATGAGTAGATTCTAGGATTGTGTCGTTGGTTTAGCGTAGTGAGTAACATCCCTATCCTATGTAGAGTTATTTGTTGGGGCGGTGGGTCGCGGCTTGGAATTTCCAAAAAAATTTTCCTAACATTGACGTTTTTATTAGGTTCTCATACTTTATTATTAGATTAATATAAGTATATACTATAATATTTGATGTTATGTAAATATAAGTTCAGCTTTTTTTGTTCGATTGGCTCAATCTACAGGACAGCTTGCGCTACTTGTATAAAGATATTTTGCTCCTTTTTCTTTTACGCTTCGTAATTCACATGTTGCAAAGATTCTGCTACTGGGTAGGAACAGTGATCAAGTAAGACTGACCTTCGTGTTTTACTAAAATGTGGGAATGATGAAACAATGTTTATCTTATGCGGAGAAGTATTCCAAATTTGTACCGCACTGTTTGTAATGGAACTTTTATAAGCCTGTGTCCTTATTGATTGGACATGGTACTTTCCCTTTCGTGGACGATGGAGGAAATGTGTGTTTTAATAGAGCTATCGTGGGAATTTTACGCGCACCCGTTCAGTAAACTGTGTGATTTACCAACTAGAAACATGCCTAAACTGCCACTGGAGTGCGTTGTGATCGCTTATACCACGTTGGGGGCCATGTACCGTATGCACAAGTAGCATCGTTCCTGAGCGTTCAGCAGCACGTTGAACTTGGCACGCTCAACGATAACGTTCGACAGCACGGTCCGTGTGCCGACGGCTTTAGCGTGCAACTGGCTGACGTCGTCTCACAGCTCTCTCTGCTCTTACGTTCCCGACTGGCGTGCGGGCGCTTCAGTTTACGCCGTAACACTATGGTTCCCTATTACTTATTCTCCCGCATCATCTCTGAATGTTTGTCCTATAATCAAGGAAACAACATCTATATGAAAACAGAAGGAAAAAGAAAACCAATGGAACAGGAACACAACCCTGCATCACGCGCTTACTATGTCTGAAGAATCAGGTCTGAAACTTTTCTAATTTGTTTTGAAACAAGTCATGTCGTGTTGACACTAGGACGTAGCCTATTGGTTCACGGTTACTTGTTTCGAAAGTGACTGCTGATGAGCATCTGCAATATTCCAAGTGATGTATAGTTATGTCTTTTCCACAGACAAAAGCTTTTATTTATTTACTTATTTATTTCTTCCAACTGGCTCTCGTGGAACTTCATACGCAAAGTGTTTTCAGAGTTTTACATAACATGAAATCATCACGTGCGCGATGGATTCACGATAAATAGGTGATTGGCGACCAATAGATGCTCTATCAGGCATGTGAGCCGTCTTCTAGAGCCGTCTTCTCCTGCCACGAGAGCCTTAAAACGGGCAGGGAGCGGGAACGTGTAGAGTATGAGGCTTTGCGGGTCATAAATAAAACATCGGGCTGTGCTTGGCAGGCATATTTGTTTCAGATTTCCATGCGCGGCGGGAGCGGCACGCGCAGAGATTACGAGCGGACAGCAGGTGCGGCTGCCGCCGCAGAGCCCGCGGTCGGCATTATTGAATCCGGCAGAGCGGGGGTGGGATTACGGTGGGGGTGGGGTCGGGGGGGAGGCCTGCGTGCCTGACTTATGAGCACCTCCGGCGGGCTGACCAGACACCTTCTGTCGCGGCCTCCTCACGCTCTTCATGCTTCCGGTATCACCTCTCCATTCAGACTATCTCATGACGCTGCTAAACTCCTGACGTACATTTACAGCAGCAGGACACTGTGAAGAGCATGGCAAAGAGTATTTCCCATTGTACCATATTTTAGGCTTCCTCTTTGTTCCATTCACGTACGGAGCATGGGTAGGGTAATTCTTTAAAGCCTATGAGCTCGCTGTAATTATTGTAGTCCTTGTTTTCGTAGTCCTTGCGTGAGCGATTAGTTCTTGAAACTTTGTAAGCAGGCTGTCACGGGATAGTTGTTTATCTTCAGACATATGCTAGCTCAGGTTTTCCAGCATTCCTGTGGCCCACTCTCATGCATGAAACAAACCTGTCACGATCTGTGGTTGCCCTTCTCTGTTAATGTTTTGTATTCCATCACCTTCCTCATCCCCCCCTCCCCCCCCCCCAAAAAAAAATCCCTGTAGTTCCGTTTGGTATTGGTCCTATACACTTGAACTACAATTTGGGATGCCAACGGCATTGCCGCAGTGGTAACACCGGTTGCCTTCAGATCTCCGAAGTTAAGCACTGTCTGGCTGGGCTAGACCTTGGATGGGTGACCATCCGGTCTGCTAAGCGCTGTTGGCAAGCGTGGTGCACTCAGCGCTTGTGAGGCAAACTGAGGAGCTACTTGATTCAGATTTAGCGGCTCTGGTCACGTAAACTGACATGCAGCTGGGAGAGCGGTGTGCTGACCACATGCCCCTCCATATCCGCATCCAGTGGCGCCAGTGGTCTGAGGATAACACGGCGGCCGATCGGTACCGTTGGGCCTTCCAAGGCCTGTTCGGACGGAGTTTAGTTTAGTACAGTTTGGGATGTATCTCACGAGTGTTTTGTAAGAAATCTCCCAGTACCCTATCAATGAACCGAAGTCTGCTTTACCTACGATCAAGCCATTGAATATCTCTACAAGTTTTCATATCCAGGTATTTGGATGAGATGACTTTTCCATTTGTGTGTATCTTTTTCGATTTTACGGGCGCTCAATGGTGCCCTTATCAACGCCCTGTTCCATTTGTGTTTAAGTGATATTGTAGGACAGGATCGCACGTTTCTGTTTTCTGTGAAATGTACAGTTTTAAATATTCAACATTTACAGAGAGTTGCCAGTCGTCTCCCTGCTTTGAATTCTTATCAAGATCTGACTGAATATTTATGCAGCTTTTTTCGGAAATTACTTAATTATGGATAACTGCATCATCTGCATAAAGCCTGAGTTAACCATTGATATTGTGTACAAGGTCACTAGCTTACAACTCGAACAACAAGGGTCGCAGTACATTTACCCGGGGCATGCCTCGAGTTACTCCTACTTCTGTCGATGAGTCCCCATCCAAGATAACGTGCTGCCTTCTCCCTACTGATAAATTGTCAGTTCAACCACAAATGCTGTTTGATATACTGTGGAATCGTCCATTTGTTAATAAACGTTTGTGTGGTGCAATTTTCGGAAGTCAGGAAATACTGCATCTATCTAATTCCTTCGGTCTATAGGTTTCAGGATGTCATGTGAGGAAAAGTGCGAGTTGCGTTTATCATGACACATGTCTTCGGAATCGATGCTTATTGGGATGGAAGCGGTTGTTCTGATCAGTATAACGCATTGTGTTTAAACTAAGACTTCTGCAACGGATGGACATCAGTGGGACTAGATGGTAACTATATGGATAGTTTCAAAATCAAACCATTTGCTGAAGTTCTTCTGTGAAACACCCTGCACGCGTTAAGACGGTACGGATACATGAGTTGTCCTTGGAATATCCTCCCAATATCACGTGCTAACTGATGGGTCTTGTGCTGAATGTACTTTAGTGCGTGCTTTATAATCAGGTGGAGGCGGTTGTTCTGATCAGTATAACGCATTGTGTTTAAACTAAGACTTCTGCAACGGATGGACATCAGTGGGACTAGATGGTAACTATATGGATAGTTTCAAAATCAAACCATTTGCCGAAGTTCTTCTGTGAAACACCCAGCACGCGTTAAGACGGTACAGATACGTGAGTTGTCCTTGGAATATCCTCCCAATATCACATGCTAACTGACGGGTCTTGTGCTGAATGTACTTTAGTGCGTGCTTTATAATCAGTTGGAAGCGGTTGTTCTGATCAGTATAACGCATTGTGTTTAAACTAAGACTTCTGCAACGGATTGACATCAGTGGGACTAGATGGTAACTATATGGATAGTTTCAAAATCAAACCATTTGCCGAAGTTCTTCTGTGAAACACCCTGCACACGTTAAGATGGTATGGATACGTGAGTTGTCCTTGGAATATCCTCCCAATATCACGTGCTAACTGACGGGTCTTGTGCTGAATGTACTTTAGTGCATGCTTTATAATCAGGTGGAGGCGGTTGTTCTGATCAGTATAACGCATTGTGTTTAAACTAAGACTTCTGCAACGGATGGACATCAGCGGGACTAGATGGTAACTATATGGATAGTTTCAAAATCAAACCATTTGCTGAAGTTCTTCTGTGAAACACCCTGCACGCGTTAAGACGGTACGGATACGTGAGTTGTCCTCGGAATATCCTCCCAATATCACGTGCTAACTGACGGGTCTTGACCTAAATGTACTTCAGTGCGTGCTTTATAATCAGGTGGAGGCGGTTGTTCTGATCAGTATAACGCATTGTGTTTAAACTAAGACTTCTGCAACGGATGGACATCAGTGGGACTAGATGGTAACTATATGGAAAGTTTCAAAATCAAACCATTTGCTGAAGTTCTTCTGTAAAACACCCTGCACGCGTTAAGACGGTACGGATACGTAAGTTCTCCTTGGAATATCCTCCCAATACCACTTGCTAACTGACGGGTCTTGTGCTGAATTTACTTTAGTGCGTGCTTTATAATCAGGTGGAGGCAGTTGTTCTGATCAGTATAACGCATTGTGTTTAAACTAAGACTTCCGCGACGGATGGACATCAGCGGGACTAGATGGTAACTATATGGAAAGTTTCAAAATCAAACCATTTGCTGAAGTTCTTCTGTGAAACACCCTGCACGCGTTAAGACGGTACGGATACGTGAGTTGTCCTTGGAATTTCCTCCCAATATCACGTGCTAACTGACGGGTCTTGTGCTGAATGTACTTTAGTGCGTGCTTTATAATCAGTTGCAAGCGGTTGTTCTGGTCAGTATATCGCATTGTGATTAAACTAAGACTTCTGCAACGGATGGACATCAGTGGGACTAGATGGTAACCATATGGATAGTTTCAAAATCAAACCATTTGCTGAAGTTCTTCTGTGAAACACCCTGCACGCGTTAAGACGGTACAGATACGTGAGTTGTCCTTGGAATATCCTCCCAATATCACATGCTAACTGACGGGTCTTGTGCTGAATGTACGTTAGTGCGTGCTTTATAATCAGGTGGAGGCGGTTGTTCTGATCAGTATAACGCATTGTGTTTAAACTAAGACTTCTGCAACGGATGGATGTCAGTGGGACTAGATGGTAACTATATGGATAGTTTCAAAATCAAACCATTTGCTGAAGTTCTTCTGGTAAACACCCTGCACGCGTTAAGACGGTACGGATACATGAGTTGTCCTTGGAATATCCTCCCAATATCACGTGCTAACTGACGGGTCTTGTGCTGAATGTACTTTAGTGCTTGCTTTATAATCAGGGGGAGGCGGTTGTTCTGATCAGTATAAAGCATTGTGTTTAAACTAAGACTTCTGCAACGGATGGACATCAGTGGGACTAGATGGTAACTATATGGATAGTTTCAAAATCAAACCATTTGCTGAAGTTCTTCTGTGAGACACCCAGCACGCGTTAAGACGGTACGGATACGTGAGTTGTCCTTGGAATATCCTCCCAATATCACGTGCTAACTGACGGGTCTTGTGCTGAATGTACTTTAGTGCGTGCTTTATAATCAGTTGGAAGCGGTTGTTGTGGTCAGTATAACGCATTGTGTTTAAACTAAGACTTCTGCAACGGATGGACATCAGCGGGACTAGATGGTAACTATATGGATAGTTTCAAAATCAAACAATTTGCCGAAGTTCTTCTGTGAAACACCCTGCACGCGTTAAGATGGTACGGATACGTGAGTTGTCCTTGGAATATCCTCCCAATATCACGTGCTAACTGACGGGTCTTGTGCTGAATGTACTTTAGTGCATGCTTTATAATCAGGTGGAGGCGGTTGTTCTGATCAGTATAACACATTGTGTTTAAACTAAGACTTCTGCAACGGATGGACATCAGCGGGACTAGATGGTAACTATATGGATAGTTTCAAAATCAAACCATTTGCTGAAGTTCTTCTGTGAAACAACCAGCACGCATTAAGACGGTACGGATACGTGAGTTGTCCTCGGAATATCCTCGCAATATCACGTGCTAACTGACGGGTCTTGACCTAAATGTACTTTAGTGCGTGCTTTATAATCAGGTGGAGGCGGTTGTTCTGATCAGTATAACGCATTGTGTTTAAACTAAGACTTCTGCAACGGATGGACATCAGTGGGACTAGATGGTAACTATATGGATAGTTTCAAAATCAAACCATTTGCCGAAGTTCTTCTGTGAAACACCCTGCACGCGTTAAGATGGTACGGATACGTGAGTTGTCCTTGGAATATCCTCCCAATATCACGTGCTAACTGACGGGTCTTGTGCTGAATGTACTTTAGTGCATGCTTTATAATCAGGTGGAGGCGGTTGTTCTGATCAGTATAACGCATTGTGTTTAAACTAAGACTTCTGCAACGGATGGACATCAGCGGGACTAGATGGTAACTATATGGATAGTTTCAAAATCAAACCATTTGCTGAAGTTCTTCTGTGAAACAACCAGCACGCGTTAAGACGGTACGGATACGTGAGTTGTCCTCGGAATATCCTCGCAATATCACGTGCTAACTGACAGGTCTTGACCTAAATGTACTTTAGTGCGTGCTTTATAATCAGGTGGAGGCGGTTGTTCTGATCAGTATAACGCATTGTGTTTAAACTAAGACTTCTGCAACGGATGGACATCAGTGGGACTAGATGGTAACTAAATGGATAGTTTCAAAATCAAACCATTTGCTGAAGTTCTTCTGTGAAACACCCTGCATGCGTTAAGACGGTATGGATACGTGAGTTGTCCTTGGAATATCCTCCCAATATCACGTGCTAACTGACGGGTCTTGTGCTGAATGTACTTTAGTGCGTGCTTTATAATCAGGTGGAAGCGGTTGTTCTGGTCAGTATAACGCATTGTGTTTAGACTAAGACTTCTGCAACGGATGGATGTCAGTGGGACTAGATGGTAACTATATGGATAGTTTCAAAATCAAACCATTTGCTGAAGTTCTTCTGTGAAACACCCTGCACGCGTTAAGACGGTACGGATACGTGAGTTGTCCTTGGAATATCCTCCCAATATCACGTGCTAACTCACGGGTCTTGTGGTGAATGTACTTTAGTGCGTGCTTTATAATCAGATGGAGGCGGTTGTTCTGATCAGTATAACGCATTGTGTTTAAACTAAGACTTCTGCAACGGATGGACATCAGCGGGACTAGATGGTAACTTTATGAATAGATCAAAATCAAACCATTTGCTGAAGTTCTTCTCTGAAACACCCTGCACGCGTTAAGACAGTACAGATACGTGAGTTGTCCTGGCAATATCCTCCCAATATCACGTGCTAACTGTTGGGTCTTGTGCGGAATGTACTTTAGTGCGTGCTTTATAATCAGGTGGAGGCGGTTGTTCTGATCAGTATAACGCATTGTGTTTAAACTAAGACTTCTGCAACGGATGGACATCAGTGGGACTAGATGGTAACTATATGGATAGTTTCAAAATCAAACCATTTGCTGAAGTTCTTCTGTGAAACACCCAGCACGCGTTAAGACGGTACGGATACGTGAGTTGTCCTTGGAATATCCTCCCAATATCACGTGCTAACTGACAGGTCTTGTGCTGAATGTACTTTAGTGCTTGCTTTATAATCAGGGGGAGGCGGTTGTTCTGATCAGTATAAAGCATTGTGTTTAAACTAAGACTTCTGCAACGGATGGACATCAGTGGGACTAGATGGTAACTATATGGATAGTTTCAAAATCAAACCATTTGCTGAAGTTCTTCTGTGAAACACCCAGCACGCGTTAAGACGGTACGGATACGTGAGTTGTCCTTGGAATATCCTCCCAATATCACGTGCTAACTGACGGGTCTTGTGCTGAATGTACTTTAGTGCGTGCTTTATAATCAGTTGGAAGCGGTTGTTGTGGTCAGTATAACGCATTGTGTTTAAACTAAGACTTCTGCAACGGATGGACATCAGCGGGACTAGATGGTAACTATATGGATAGTTTCAAAATCAAACAATTTGCCGAAGTTCTTCTGTGAAACACCCTGCACGCGTTAAGATGGTACGGATACGTGAGTTGTCCTTGGAATATCCTCCCAATATCACGTGCTAACTGACGGGTCTTGTGCTGAATGTACTTTAGTGCATGCTTTACAATCAGGTGGAGGCGGTTGTTCTGATCAGTATAACACATTGTGTTTAAACTAAGACTTCTGCAACGGATGGACATCAGCGGGACTAGATGGTAACTATATGGATAGTTTCAAAATCAAACCATTTGCTGAAGTTCTTCTGTGAAACAACCAGCACGCATTAATACGGTATGGATACGTGAGTTGTCCTCGGAATATCCTCGCAATATCACGTGCTAACTGACGGGTCTTGACCTAAATGTACTTTAGTGCGTGCTTTATAATCAGGTGGAGGCGGTTGTTCTGATCAGTATAACGCATTGTGTTTAAACTAAGAGTTCTGCAACGGATGGACATCAGTGGGACTAGATGGTAACTATATGGATAGTTTCAAAATCAAACCATTTGCCGAAGTTCTTCTGTGAAATACCCTGCACGCGTTAAGATGGTATGGATACGTGAGTTGTCCTTGGAATATCCTCCCAATATCACGTGCTAACTGACGGGTCTTGTGCTGAATGTACTTTAGTGCATGCTTTATAATCAGGTGGAGGCGGTTGTTCTATCAGTATAACGCATTGTGTTTAAACTAAGACTTCTGCAACGGATGGACATCAGCGGGACTAGATGGTAACTATATGGATAGTTTCAAAATCAAACCATTTGCTGAAGTTCTTCTGTGAAACAACCAGCACGCATTAAGACGGTATGGATACGTGAGTTGTCCTCGGAATATCCTCGCAATATCACGTGCTAACTGACGGGTCTTGACCTAAATGTACTTTAGTGCGTGCTTTATAATCAGGTGGAGGCGGTTGTTCTGATCAGTATAACGCATTGTGTTTAAACTAAGACTTCTGCAACGGATGGACATCAGTGGGACTAGATGGTAACTATATGGATAGTTTCAAAATCAAACCATTTGCTGAAGTTCTTCTGTGAAACACCCTGCACGCGTTAAGACGGTATGGATACGTGAGTTGTCCTTGGAATATCCTCCCAATATCACGTGCTAACTGACGGGTCTTGTGCTGAATGTACTTTAGTGCGTGCTTTATAATCAGGTGGAAGCGGTTGTTCTGGTCAGTATAACGCATTGTGTTTAAACTAAGACTTCTGCAACGGATGGATGTCAGTGGGACTAGATGGTAACTATATGGATAGTTTCAAAATCAAACCATTTGCTGAAGTTCTTCTGTGAAACACCCTGCACGCGTTAAGACGGTACGGATACGTGAGTTGTCCTTGGAATATCCTCCCAATATCACGTGCTAACTGACGGGTCTTGTGGTGAATGTACTTTAGTGCGTGCTTTATAATCAGATGGAGGCGGTTGTTCTGATCAGTATAACGCATTGTGTTTAAACTAAGACTTCTGCAACGGATGGACATCAGCGGGACTAGATGGTAACTTTATGGATAGATCAAAATCAAACCATTTGCTGAAGTTCTTCTCTGAAACACCCTGCACGCGTTAAGACAGTACAGATACGTGAGTTGTCCTTGGAATATCCTCCCAATATCACGTGCTAACTGTTGGGTCTTGTGCTGAATGTACTTTAGTGCGTGCTTTATAATCAGGTGGAGGCGGTTGTTCTGATCAGTATAACGCATTGTGTTTAAACTAAGACTTCTGCAACGGATGGACATCAGTGGGACTAGATGGTAACTATATGGATAGTTTCAAAATCAAACCATTTGCTGAAGTTCTTCTGTGAAACACCCTGCACGCGTTAAGACGGTACGGATACATGAGTTGTCCTTGGAATATCCTCCCAATATCACGTGCTAACTGACGGGTCTTGTGCTGAATGTACTTTAGTGCGTGCTTTATAATCAGGTGGAGGCGGTTGTTCTGATCAGTATAACGCATTGTGTTTAAACTAAGACTTCTGCAACGGATGGACATCAGTGGGACTAGATGGTAACTATATGGATAGTTTCAAAATCAAACCATTTGCCGAAGTTCTTCTGTGAAACACCCAGCACGCGTTAAGACGGTACAGATACGTGAGTTGTCCTTGGAATATCCTCCCAATATCACATGCTAACTGACGGGTCTTGTGCTGAATGTACTTTAGTGCGTGCTTTATAATCAGTTGGAAGCGGTTGTTCTGATCAGTATAACGCATTGTGTTTAAACTAAGACTTCTGCAACGGATTGACATCAGTGGGACTAGATGGTAACTATATGGATAGTTTCAAAATCAAACCATTTGCCGAAGTTCTTCTGTGAAACACCCTGCACACGTTAAGATGGTATGGATACGTGAGTTGTCCTTGGAATATCCTCCCAATATCACGTGCTAACTGACGGGTCTTGTGCTGAATGTACTTTAGTGCATGCTTTATAATCAGGTGGAGGCGGTTGTTCTGATCAGTATAACGCATTGTGTTTAAACTAAGACTTCTGCAACGGATGGACATCAGCGGGACTAGATGGTAACTATATGGATAGTTTCAAAATCAAACCATTTGCTGAAGTTCTTCTGTGAAACACCCGGCACGCATTAAGACGGTACGGATACGTGAGTTGTCCTCGGAATATCCTGCCAATATCACGTGCTAACTGACGGGTCTTGACCTAAATGTACTTCAGTGCGTGCTTTATAATCAGGTGGAGGCGGTTGTTCTGATCAGTATAACGCATTGTGTTTAAACTAAGACTTCTGCAACGGATGGACATCAGTGGGACTAGATGGTAACTATATGGAAAGTTTCAAAATCAAACCATTTGCTGAAGTTCTTCTGTAAAACACCCTGCACGCGTTAAGACGGTACGGATACGTAAGTTCTCCTTGGAATATCCTCCCAATACCACTTGCTAACTGACGGGTCTTGTGCTGAATTTACTTTAGTGCGTGCTTTATAATCAGGTGGAGGCAGTTGTTCTGATCAGTATAACGCATTGTGTTTAAACTAAGACTTCCGCGGCGGATGGACATCAGCGGGACTAGATGGTAACTATATGGAAAGTTTCAAAATCAAACCATTTGCTGAAGTTCTTCTGTGAAACACCCTGCACGCGTTAAGACGGTACGGATACGTGAGTTGTCCTTGGAATATCCTCCCAATATCACGTGCTAACTGACGGGTCTTGTGCTGAATGTACTTTAGTGCGTGCTTTATAATCAGTTGCAAGCGGTTGTTCTGGTCAGTATATCGCATTGTGTTTAAACTAAGACTTCTGCAACGGATGGACATCAGTGGGACTAGATGGTAACCATATGGATAGTTTCAAAATCAAACCATTTGCTGAAGTTCTTCTGTGAAACACCCTGCACGAGTTAAGACGGTACGGATACGTGAGTTGTCCTTGGAATATCCTCCCAATATCACATGCTAACTGACGGGTCTTGTGCTGAATGTACGTTAGTGCGTGCTTTATAATCAGGTGGAGGCAGTTGTTCTGATCAGTATAACGCATTGTGTTTAAACTAAGACTTCTGCAACGGATGGATGTCAGTGGGACTAGATGGTAACTATAAGGATAGTTTCAAAATCAAACCATTTGCTGAAGTTCTTCTGGTAAACACCCTGCACGCGTTAAGACGGTACGGATACATGAGTTGTCCTTGGAATATCCTCCCAATATCACGTGCTAACTGACGGGTCTTGTGCTGAATGTACTTTAGTGCTTGCTTTATAATCAGGGGGAGGCGGTTGTTCTGATCAGTATAAAGCATTGTGTTTAAACTAAGACTTCTGCAACGGATGGACATCAGTGGGACTAGATGGTAACTATATGGATAGTTTCAAAATCAAACCATTTGCTGAAGTTCTTCTGTGAAACACCCAGCACGCGTTAAGACGGTACGGATACGTGAGTTGTCCTTGGAATATCCTCCCAATATCACGTGCTAACTGACGGGTCTTGTGCTGAATGTACTTTAGTGCGTGCTTTATAATCAGTTGGAAGCGGTTGTTGTGGTCAGTATAACGCATTGTGTTTAAACTAAGACTTCTGCAACGGATGGACATCAGCGGGACTAGATGGTAACTATATGGATAGTTTCAAAATCAAACAATTTGCCGAAGTTCTTCTGTGAAACACCCTGCACGCGTTAAGATGGTACGGATACGTGAGTTGTCCTTGGAATATCCTCCCAATATCACGTGCTAACTGACGGGTCTTGTGCTGAATGTACTTTAGTGCATGCTTTATAATCAGGTGGAGGCGGTTGTTCTGATCAGTATAACACATTGTGTTTAAACTAAGACTTCTGCAACGGATGGACATCAGCGGGACTAGATGGTAACTATATGGATAGTTTCAAAATCAAACCATTTGCTGAAGTTCTTCTGTGAAACAACCAGCACGCATTAAGACGGTACGGATACGTGAGTTGTCCTCGGAATATCCTCGCAATATCACGTGCTAACTGACGGGTCTTGACCTAAATGTACTTTAGTGCGTGCTTTATAATCAGGTGGAGGCGGTTGTTCTGATCAGTATAACGCATTGTGTTTAAACTAAGACTTCTGCAACGGATGGACATCAGTGGGACTAGATGGTAACTATATGGATAGTTTCAAAATCAAACCATTTGCCGAAGTTCTTCTGTGAAACACCCTGCACGCGTTAAGATGGTACGGATACGTGAGTTGTCCTTGGAATATCCTCCCAATATCACGTGCTAACTGACGGGTCTTGTGCTGAATGTACTTTAGTGCATGCTTTATAATCAGGTGGAGGCGGTTGTTCTGATCAGTATAACGCATTGTGTTTAAACTAAGACTTCTGCAACGGATGGACATCAGCGGGACTAGATGGTAACTATATGGATAGTTTCAAAATCAAACCATTTGCTGAAGTTCTTCTGTGAAACAACCAGCACGCGTTAAGACGGTACGGATACGTGAGTTGTCCTCGGAATATCCTCGCAATATCACGTGCTAACTGACGGGTCTTGACCTAAATGTACTTTAGTGCATGCTTTATGATCAGGTGGAGGCGGTTGTTCTGATCAGTATAACGCATTGTGTTTAAACTAAGACTTCTGCAACGGATGGACATCAGTGGGACTAGATGGTAACTATATGGATAGTTTCAAAATCAAACCATTTGCTGAAGTTCTTCTGTGAAACACCCTGCACGCGTTAAGACGGTATGGATACGTGAGTTGTCCTTGGTATATCCTCCCAATATCACGTGCTAACTGACGGGTCTTGTGCTGAATGTACTTTAGTGCGTGCTTTATAATCAGGTGGATGCGGTTGTTCTGGTCGGTATAACGCATTGTGTTTAAACTAAGACTTCTGCAACGGATGGATGTCAGTGGGACTAGATGGTAACTATATGGATAGTTTCAAAATCAAACCATTTGCTGAAGTTCTTCTGTGAAACACCCTGCACGCGTTAAGACGGTACGGATACGTGAGTTGTCCTTGGAATATCCTCCCAATATCACGTGCTAACTGACGGGTCTTGTGGTGAATGTACTTTAGTGCGTGCTTTATAATCAGATGGAGGCGGTTGTTCTGATCAGTATAACGCATTGTGTTTAAACTAAGACTTCTGCAACGGATGGACATCAGCGGGACTAGATGGTAACTTTATGGATAGATCAAAATCAAACCATTTGCTGAAGTTCTTCTCTGAAACACCCTGCACGCATTAAGACAGTACAGATACGTGAGTTGTCCTGGCAATATCCTCCCAATATCACGTGCTAACTGTTGGGTCTTGTGCTGAATGTACTTTAGTGCGTGCTTTATAATCAGGTGGAGGCGGTTGTTCTGATCAGTATAACGCATTGTGTTTAAACTAAGACTTCTGCAACGGATGGACATCAGTGGGACTAGATGGTAACTATATGGATAGTTTCAAAATCAAACCATTTGCTGAAGTTCTTCTGTGAAACACCCAGCACGCGTTAAGACGGTACGGATACGTGAGTTGTCCTTGGAATATCCTCCCAATATCACGTGCTAACTGACGGGTCTTGTGCTGAATGTACTTTAGTGCTTGCTTTATAATCAGGGGGAGGCGGTTGTTCTGATCAGTATAAAGCATTGTGTTTAAACTAAGACTTCTGCAACGGATGGACATCAGTGGGACTAGATGGTAACTATATGGATAGTTTCAAAATCAAACCATTTGCTGAAGTTCTTCTGTGAAACACCCAGCACGCGTTAAGACGGTACGGATATGTGAGTTGTCCTTGGAATATCCTCCCAATATCACGTGCTAACTGACGGGTCTTGTGCTGAATGTACTTTAGTGCGTGCTTTATAATCAGTTGGAAGCGGTTGTTGTGGTCAGTATAACGCATTGTGTTTAAACTAAGACTTCTGCAACGGATGGACATCAGCGGGACTAGATGGTAACTATATGGATAGTTTCAAAATCAAACAATTTGCCGAAGTTCTTCTGTGAAACACCCTGCACGCGTTAAGAAGGTACGGATACGTGAGTTGTCCTTGGAATATCCTCCCAATATCACGTGCTAACTGACGGGTCTTGTGCTGAATGTACTTTAGTGCATGCTTTATAATCAGGTGGAGGCGGTTGTTCTGATCAGTATAACACATTGTGTTTAAACTAAGACTTCTGCAACGGATGGACATCAGCGGGACTAGATGGTAACTATATGGATAGTTTCAAAATCAAACCATTTGCTGAAGTTCTTCTGTGAAACAACCAGCACGCATTAAGACGGTACGGATACGTGAGTTGTCCTCGGAATATCCTCGCAATATCACGTGCTAACTGACGGGTCTTGACCTAAATGTACTTTAGTGCGTGCTTTATAATCAGGTGGAGGCGGTTGTTCTGATCAGTATAACGCATTGTGTTTAAACTAAGACTTCTGCAACGGATGGACATCAGTGGGACTAGATGGTAACTATATGGATAGTTTCAAAATCAAACCATTTGCCGAAGTTCTTCTGTGAAACACCCTGCACGCGTTAAGATGGTACGGATACGTGAGTTGTCCTTGGAATATCCTCCCAATATCACGTGCTAACTGACGGGTCTTGACCTAAATGTACTTTAGTGCGTGCTTTATAATCAGGTGGAGGCGGTTGTTCTGATCAGTATAACGCATTGTGTTTAAACTAAGACTTCTGCAACGGATGGACATCAGTGGGACTAGATGGTAACTATATGGATAGTTTCAAAATCAAACCATTTGCTGAAGTTCTTCTGTGAAACACCCTGCACGCGTTAAGACGGTATGGATACGTGAGTTGTCCTTGGAATATCCTCCCAATATCACGTGCTAACTGACGGGTCTTGTGCTGAATGTACTTTAGTGCGTGCTTTATAATCAGGTGGAAGCGGTTGTTCTGGTCAGTATAACGCATTGTGTTTAAACTAAGACTTCTGCAACGGATGGATTTCAGTGGGACTAGATGGTAACTATATGGATAGTTTCAAAATCAAACCATTTGCTGAAGTTCTTCTGTGAAACACCCTGCACGCGTTAAGACGGTACGGATACGTGAGTTGTCCTTGGAATATCCTCCCAATATCACGTGCTAACTGACGGGTCTTGTGGTGAATGTACTTTAGTGCGTGCTTTATAATCAGATGGAGGCGGTTGTTCTGATCAGTTTAACGCATTGTGTTTAAACTAAGACTTCTGCAACGGATGGACATCAGCGGGACTAGATGGTAACTTTATGGATAGATCAAAATCAAACCATTTGCTGAAGTTCTTCTCTGAAACACCCTGCACGCGTTAAGACAGTACAGATACGTGAGTTGTCCTGGCAATATCCTCCCAATATCACGTGCTAACTGTTGGGTCTTGTGCTGAATGTACTTTAGTGCGTGCTTTATAATCAGGTGGAGGCGGTTGTTCTGATCAGTATAACGCATTGTGTTTAAACTAAGACTTCTGCAACGGATGGACATCAGTGGGACTAGATGGTAACTATATGGATAGTTTCAAAATCAAACCATTTGCTGAAGTTCTTCTGTGAAACACCCTGCATTCGTTAAGACGGTATGGATACGTGAGTTGTCCTTGGAATATCCTCCCAATATCACGTGCTAACTGACGGGTCTTGTGCTGAATGTACTTTAGTGCGTGCTTTATAATCAGGTGGAAGCGGTTGTTCTGGTCAGTATAACGCATTGTGTTTAAACTAAGACTTCTGCAACGGATGGATGTCAGTGGGACTAGATGGTAACTATATGGAAAGTTTCAAAATCAAACCATTTGCTGAAGTTCTTCTGTGAAACACCCTGCACGCGTTAAGACGGTACGGATACGTGAGTTGTCCTTGGAATATCCTCCCAATATCACGTGCTAACTGACGGGTCTTGTGCTGAATGTACTTTAGTGCGTGCTTTATAATCAGGTGGAAGCGGTTGTTCTGGTCAGTATAACGCATTGTGTTTAAACTAAGACTTCTGCAACGGATGGACACCAGTGGGACTAGATGGTAACTATATGGATAGTTTCAAAATCAAACCATTTGCTGAAGTTCTTCTGTGAAACACCCTGCACGCGTTAAGACGGTACGGATACGTGAGTTGTCCTTGAAATATCCTCCCAATATCACATGCTAACTGACGGGTCTTGTGCTGAATGTACGTTAGTGCGTGCTTTATAATCAGGTGGAGGCGGTTGTTCTGATCAGTATAACGCATTGTGTTTTAACTAAGACTTCTGCAACGGATGGACACCAGTGGGACTAGATGGTAACTATATGGATAGTTTCAAAATCAAACCATTTGCTGAAGTTCTTCTGGTAAACACGCTGCACGCGTTAAGACGGTACGGATACATGAGTTGTCCTTGGAATATCCTCCCAATATCACGTGCTAACTGACGGGTCTTGTGCTGAATGTACTTTAGTGCTTGCTTTATAATCAGGGGGAGGCGGTTGTTCTGATCAGTATAACGCATTGTGTTTAACCCTGCTGTTCTGTTCGGGTCTATATGACCCGAAACGAATATGAACGTTATTTTACATTATGTAAATACCAATATATATTTATGAAACTTTGTGACTTTGTCTGAAAATGGATGAGCAGCATGTGTTTTAAAAGGTTTTAAAAAAGTTTAAGAAGTTTGGGCTTCAACTGTAATAGTTGCATATGTAATGTTCGGGTCATAATGACCCGACACAAATATGTTTAGTGTAACTCGTATTTATTTCTAAAATCTGGAAATGGCGAAAATTATTTTTGTTGTGTTGTGTGGGAATAGTGACTGCATCATTCCAACTTACTCTCAACAATCACCTAAAGCTCCATGCGTTCACAACAATGGGCTTGTTTGTTGCTTTCCCCAGGAAATAATAATTGGCAGTTCTCAATAATTGGAATGCTTTGTTTCTGCCCAGTTTGACTTGTGACACCATGGCGATGAGACCATTGAATGATCGTGAGTTGGAAGAAATAGTAAATGCCTCACCAGATGAAGGATCACTTTCTGAGTTTGAAGATCACATCAGCAATGCATCTGAAAGCGAGTGTTCCGATGACAGTTACGACAGTCCACAGCCCATACAAAATAGTGTAGAGACTTTTCTTTCTAAAAATGGGAATATAGAATGGCAGTTGCATCCACCAGCACAACATGGTCGCCTACCAGCTTCGAACATCATCAAGAGTACCCCAGGAGTTACCAGGTATGCAGTCAGCAGAATATCTGATGTAAAATGTTCATTTGAAGCAGTATTTCACACAGCGCTTCAAAATGAAATAATAGAGATGACAAATATTGAAGGGCAGCGAGTTTATGGTGAACAGTGGACAGATATTGATGGTTCTGTTTTCCATGCATACTTAGGACTCTTACTCCTAGCGGGTGTATATCGATCTCATGGGGAGTCTACAAAAAGTTTGTGGGATAAAGATACTGGGCGAAACATATTTCGAGCAACCATGTCTCATGAAACATTCTGTAAGATATCACGTGTCCTGCGATTTGACAAGAAATCTACTAGAGAGGAAAGACGACGTACTGACAAACTTGCCGCAATTCGTAGTATTTGGGAGAAGTGGGTAGAGGTCCTTCCTAAACTGTATAATCCAGGAGAAAATGTTACTGTTGACGAGCAGTTAGTAGCATTTAGAGGTCGCTGTCCATTCAAGCAGTATATCCCAAGTAAACCGGCAAAATATGGGATCAAAATATGGACCATGTGTGACAGCAAAACTTCATACGTACTGAAAGCCCAAATTTATACAGGAAAGGTGAGTGGAGCGGCACCAGAAAGAAATCAGGGAATGAGGGTGGTATCTGATCTCACTTCTGAGTTACGTGGTCAGAATATCACGTGTGACAACTTTTTTACGTCGTACAATTTGGGGCAGCTGCTTCTGAAAAGGAAATTGACTATGTTGGGAACTATACGGAAAAATAAGCCGGAGCTTCCACACAAAATGACCAACAAGGAGGTACACAGCTCTTCATTTTACTTCACAAATGACACTACTGTGGTTAATTATATTCCTAAGAGACACAAGAATGTTGTACTTATGAGCACTCTCCACCATGATGCGGAAATCAGTGACAGGGCTGATAAGAAGCCAAAAATGATTTTGGACTATAATTCAACCAAAGGTGCTGTAGACACGCTTGATCAGTTATTAGGTACATATACATGCAAACGAAAAAGTAATAGGTGGCCAATGATAGTTTTCTACAATATTCTTGATGTTTCTGCTTATAATGCATACGTTTTGTGGATTTCGGTTGACCCTAATTGGAATGCAAGCAAATTGACTAGAAGGAGAATATTCTTGGAGGAACTTGGAAAGTCACTGATAAAAGAACATATTGCATCAAGAACGCATTTCCCAAGAACAGAAGATTCTTTGAGAATGGTCACAAGCATCCAAAACCCGAATGATGTGGGTGGTGTGTCAGAATCGGTAACAACAAGAAAATCTACAAAACGTGCACGCTGTAAGTTCTGTCCATCAAGTAATGACAATAAAACAAACATGGTGTGTGGAAAATGTAGTAAACATATTTGCAAGAAACATGTAACCTACTTGTGTCCACAGTGCAAGCAGTAAGAAAAGAACTGTAGTATTTTATAAGATGATTGTATTGAAAATTCTGTTGTTTCAAATTTATGTGAATACTTGTGCCTAAACTACAATCAGTAAGAAGAGAGGATTCTAAAGTTGTAGTGCTTTCTATGTTGGAATGTAATAAAAAAACTGTAGTGTGTTCTGTACTGTAGTGTGCTCTAAGATGAATATCTGTAATGACAACTGTCTGTTGTTAGAAAATGTCAATACTTACGTCTAAACTGTCAACAATAAGAATAGAAGTATGGAAAAACTGTAGTGCTTTCTAAGTTGAATGCCTGTAATGGAAACTGTCTGTTGTTTCAAATTTATGTGCATATTTAAATGAAAAATATCCCTCAATAAAGTTGTATGCATTGTTATTATTATTATTATTACCATTATTATTATTATTATTATTATTATTATTATTACTAACAAGGTACTGGAATAGAACAACAATGTCGATAGCTAAAACTGTACCAAAATTTATGTTTCTAAAGCATTTTGATATGTCGGGTCATATTGACCCGAACAGTATATATGTCAAGTAAAAGTGAACAGAACAGCAGGGTTAAACTAAGACTTCTGCAACGGATGGACATCAGTGGGACTAGATGGTAACTATATGGAAAGTTTCAAATTCAAACCATTTGCTGAAGTTCTTCTGTGAAACACCCAGCACGCGTTGAGACGGTACAGATACGTGAGTTGTCCTTGGAATATCCTCCCAATATCACGTGCTAACTGACGGGTCTTGTGCTGAATGTACTTTAGTGCGTGCTTTATAATCAGTTGGAAGCGGTTGTTGTGGTCAGTATAACGCATTGTGTTTAAACTAAGACTTCTGCAACGGATGGACATCAGCGGGACTAGATGGTAACTATATGGATAGTTTCAAAATCAAACCATTTGCCGAAGTTCTTCTGTGAAACACCCTGCACGCGTTAAGATGGTACGGATACGTGAGTTGTCCTTGGAATATCCTCGCAATATCACGTGCTAACTGACGGGCCTTGTGCTGAATGTACTTTAGTGCATGCTTTATAATCAGGTGGAGGCGGTTGTTCTGATCAGTATAATGCATTGTGTTTAAACTAAGACTTCTGCAACGGATGGACATCAGCGGGACTAGATGGTAACTATATGGATAGTTTCAAAATCAAACCATTTGCTGAAGTTCTTCTGTGAAACAACGAGCACTTGTTAAGACGGTACGGATACGTGAGTTGTCCTCGGAATATCCACTCAATATCACGTGCTAACTGACGGGTCTTGACCTAAATGTACTTTAGTGCGTGCTTTATAATCAGGTGGAGGCGGTTGTTCTGATCAGTATAACGCATTGTGTTTAAACTAAGATTTCTGCAACGGATGGACATCAGTGGGACTAGATGGTAACTATATGGATAGTTTCAAAATCAAACCATTTGCCGAAGTTCTTCTGTGAAATACGCTGCACGCGTTAAGATGGTACGGATACGTGAGTTGTCCTTGGAATATCCTCCCAATATCACGTGCTAACTGACGGGTCTTGTGCTGAATGTACTTTAGTGCATGCTTTATAATCAGGTGGAGGCGGTTGTTCTGATCAGTATAACGCATTGTGTTTAAACTAAGAGTTCTGCAACGGATGGACATCAGCGGGACTAGATGGTAACTATATGGATAGTTTCAAAGTCAAATCATTTGCTGAAGTTCTTCTGTGAAACAACCTGCACGCGTTAAGACGGTACGGATACGTGAGTTGTCCTCGGAATATCCTCGCAATATCACGTGCTAACTGACGGGTCTTGACCTAAATGTACTTTAGTGCGTGCTTTATAATCAGGTGGAAGCGGTTGTTCTGGTCAGTATAACGCATTGTGTTTAAACTAAGACTTCTGCAACGGATGGACATCAGTGGGACTAGATGGTAACTATATGGATAGTTTCAAAATCAAACCATTTGCTGAAGTTCTTCTGTGAAACACCCTGCACGCGTTAAGACGGTACGGATACGTGAGTTGTCCTTGGAATATCCTCCCAATATCACGTGCTAACTGACGGGTCTTGTGCTGAATGTACTTTAGTGCGTGCTTTATAATCAGATGGAGGCGGTTGTTCTGATCAGTATAACGCATTGTGTTTAAACTAAGACTTCTGCAACGGATGGACATCAGCGGGACTAGATGGTAACTTTATGGATAGTTTCAAAATCAAACCATTTGCTGAAGTTCTTCTGTGAAACACCCTGCATTCGTTAAGGCGGTACGGATACGTGAGTTGTCCTTGGAATATCCTCCCAATATCACGTGCTAACTTACGGGTCTTGTGCTGAATGTACTTTAGTGTGTGCTTTATAGTCAGGTGGAGGCGGTTGTTCTGATCAGTATAACGCATTGTGTTTAAACTAAGACTTCTGCAACTGATGGACATCAGTGGGACTAAATGGTAACTATATGGAAAGTTTCAAAATCAAACCATTTGCTGAAGTTCTTCTGTGAAACACCCTGCACGCGTTAAGACGGTACGGATACGTGAGTTGTCCTTGGAATATCCTCCAAATATCACGTGCTAACTGACGGTTCTTGTGCTGATTTACACTTTAGTGCGTGCTTTATAATCAGGTGGACGCGCAAGCGTTGACCATCTTGTTCCACTATTTTTGATGCTATGGATTGCGCATCAGCAACGCCGCATTGAACGCTGCAGAGCTCAGATGAATGGGCTGTCCCCTGTGTGGAAGCACGTTTCGGAACACCCTTTAAACATAATTCCCATAACCACTTGTATGGCCATACATTAAAAATCATATCTACCTGCTCATGAAATGAATATTCTGCTATGGTTAACTGGAACTCTTGGTAGGTAGACTAATTCAGTAGCCGGCCGGTGTGGCCGAGGAGTTCTAGGCGCTTCAGTGTGGAACCGCAGGAACGCTACGGTCGCATGTTCGAATCCTGCCTCGGGCATGGATATGTGTGATGTTTAGGTTAGTTAGGTTTAAGTAGTTCTAAGTTCTGGGGGACTTATGACTTCAGATGCTAAGCCCCATAGTGCTCAGAGCCATTTGAACCATTTGAACTAATTCAGTCCTCCTACATAAGTCACACACTCAGGCCTCAAATTTACGCAAGCATCAAATATAAACGTGCCACCGTAATAACATAACGCAATTGCGGATACATTTAATGCATCAACAAAGTGACTAGTTCGATTTATCACCAGCGAATGGAACAGGATGAACTATGATTATTGGTGACAAACTAAGTTTGTTGAATTTCACCTTCGGTGCATTGATCTTAAATTTACATTGTATCGCAAAAACTAAGGATTTTGGGACATTATTTGGACTGACTTTATTTCTTGTTTTGGAGTGAGGGGTATGCCCTCGAAATCTGTAATGGAATTTGCGAGAAATCTTGTGGATTGCGTGACTGTTTAATAAGTTTATTATCCACATATGGGTACTCACCAGTGACAATTTGACATCTTATTTTATGTCCACCAGTATCATCTAAGTCGTTCTGATGTTCTTCTATTTCAAATTGTTTTCTGTCTCAGCAATGTATGTATATGAATAAAAACATCCATTGTGAACACTTGCGTAGTTTATTTTTCAACTCGTGAATAATTTTGTTGGATACTTGCTACATTTATTTATGTAAATATATACAAGGACATGCTGAAAAGTACTGTCTCCGAAGTTTCTACGTGAAAGCTTTCTAAGCTTTTTAAATAAAAGTAACGTTAATAACATTTTTCATCTGTATTGTTCATGTCTACATACTTGCAGCCCTTTGCCACTAGATGGTTCCGAACAGTAGCGTGTAACATAGCGGTGTGTAACATAATTATGTCGGTCTGCGAGAAACAGTTCGTCCACACATCGAGCATCCTATCCTTTAGCATGACAATGCCGTCTCCAAAACTTAAAGATCACCTTCGAGGATTTCACTTTGACAATATTTAGTCGGTGCAAGCAGAGGTGAGGCTGTGGCTCCGTCTACAGGGTCAAACATTCTGCAGTGACCACATCAACAAACTGGTCTCTCTTTCTGAGATATGTGTTCCTCGCCAGGATGTGTCGGGAAATAAATGTGTAGCCGGTCAGAATAAGGATGTGGGATGTTAATAACTATAATGGTCGCCTAGTCGTAGATATTGCTATTTCACTCCCATTTACGGAGCTTGTTAGCACTTGATGTTAGGTTGGCGCCATTAAAATGCATTGTGGTATTCGCTGCTGCTTGCTGGATCGCTGCTGTGTCCCGATGCTAATGCTGGCTCTAAATCTGGTTGTCTAGGGGTAAAAAGATGAGGTCCCGTGTTTTTTATGTGCTTTTGATGATAAATAATGAGCGAAACCAACAAATATTTAAACTTCAAATATTTATTACTCTGGTGGCCATCTTAATTCCATTGTCCACCAAAGACAATGGCACAACACAAAGTAGCACTTCTTTTACATGTTCTTTGCAATGTTTATCAAAAATGGTTCAAATGGCTCTGAGCACTATGGGACTCAACTGCTGAGGTCATAAGTCCCCTAGAACTTAGAACTACTTAAACCTAACTAACCTAAGGACAACACACACATCCATGCCCGTGGCAGGATTCGAACCTGCGACCGTAGCGGTCGCGCGGTTCCAGACTGTAGCGCCAGAACCGCTCGGCCACCAGCGGCCGGCTGCAATGTTTATCCACCTCGAACAATAACACACATACACTTTACCAAAGTGACATTCAGACTCCGCTCCCGACCCTTCTTGCTACTTGTATTTATAACCTTGTCAAAGAACTACTAAAAAGAGATATAGTTTATAAGCCACATGTACAACTGTTATCGTAATTTGTGCAGAAAAAGTTATTAATTTATATCGAGTGACATAATTTAACAGGCTATTAAAATGACAGACAGATTTGTTGACTTGACAAAATAATTTTTTGTTACAAAAAGGCCATTTTTTAGAAGTTTGTCAATAGACTTCTCTAATTTGCATAAATAAGTAAATAACATGAATTATTAAGAATTACATTGGTTTTCGTCTAAAATAGGAGTGTTTACGTGAATACTGAGTAAAAACGGTCCTAGTGAAGAAATAGGTTTCACTGGGTGATTTTTATTTAAGGAGATCCAAAATACGTAAGTTGGCCACTATTTTTCTTACTTCATATTAATTATTTAAGATGAACTTAGTGTTTTTACATGATGACATTTGGTGTATCAGTGATCAAGTGATATTAACTTTTGTGTGGGTCACTTATTCAGTATAATTTAATGGGTTGACTGTTTATGGAGACATGTTATGCAATCATTGTTAACATACACAATAACTTTTCTATAATCATAAATACTCGTGAAACTGGTTGAATTTGGAGGGTATCGCATACTTCGGTTAAGTAAAGCCTTTAATAGGTTCCGTTACAAACCTTCAAGTGTTTTTCAAATGAAAATTTAGGATGCTCTTCTTTAGAGCACGCCCTCGTAATTTGCGACGATTACGTTAAAAAGTGACTCCAATAATCCTATTACTATTATAACTAATCACGTATCTTAAAAGTGTCTGACTCATTTATATACAAAATGAAAGTTTTATGATGTCTCTCGCTTTTTAACATGAGACGAATGCCATGATAGACCAAGCCCTATGTTCTACCAATTCTTAGTCTACAATGAGTTTGGAAGATATCGACGGGATCTTTGAATCCGGGGTTTTGCGATATTGCACTTGGCTTGAAGAGCGAGGACGCAGTGTAGAAGACGGGTAAGGGTGAATGCAATGCATGCAATCCGCAATCTTATACTGCACCATGTAGCTCGCGTTTCATTTTGCAGCGAACACTGTTCAGTAGAGCTCAATGTTATGCCACCCACAACCCTCAAAGCGAACGAAAGTTGGTCTTCAAAAACGAAATAACAAACAAAACGTTGTATTTCATTTCGAGTGTCCACACCAACGACAAAGCGAAAGGGAATAACATGAGCGTGAAGCGTGAAAATTCGCAGTAGATTCCGATTTGATATTCTGTTGATGTCGCCGACACGGAGAGCGCCGCGGAAGCAAATAAAACAGCGACGGCCAATTTGTAAGGGAATGAGAGTGAACAATGAAAGCGCCATCAATCAATCAGGCCGGCTCAGATCCGTATTTCAGGCGCGCCACGGCGAAAGAGCGGAGCCGTCAGTCGTGTCCCGCTCTTACGGAAGGGGGCGAGGCGGTGCGTATCTGTTGCTAGCCAACCAGGGAAAGCGTCGGACAGCTAAGAGAACGGACAAATGGTTCAAAAATGGTTCAAATGGCTCTGAGCACTATGGGACTTAACTCCTGAGGTCATCAGTCCCCTAGAACGTAGAACTACTTAAAGTAACCTAAGGACATCACACACTTCCAAGCCCGACAAATTTTTATTATTTCGACAGGCTGTATTGGAATGAGTCCTATAATGTTACAATTTTTCGTCCTAATGGCATTTTAAATGTCTGCAGATTTCTTCGACAGTTTCGTTGTTGCTACTATAAAAATTTTCATCCTTCATTTCTGTATTTGTTATCGCATCTCCGATCCTACGAAAATCGACAGCATATGGCGAACTTTGACAAAATGAAGTGAAATCTGTACATGCGCGATGAGAGGCGCAAGGCAGACTGACTGAAACTTTCATAGTGAAACACGTATGTTTGGGAACTTCGCAGCCGCTTGTAATTCCCAAAATGATGTATATCTCACTACCAGTTTTTATATGAATCTCTCTATCTTCAGTTCATTATTTATTTGCTTGTCTGGTCATCATTACACTGTTTTATTGTATTAGATTTACATTAAATACTTTTTCTTTGGTGCTTTGTAATTTATTTTTTGCTTTCATCATGCCGACAGATTTATCTATGTTGTAACAAAACAGTGATCTGAGTCCATGTCACGTCTTCTTTGCCCTCTTATGTCTAGGTTAAGTGAGCTCTGTTTTCTAATAAAGATCGACATACTATATCCACCTGCTACGTCATACCTACTATATTTAGGATTTACTTTGACGAAAATGAAACAGGAGGTTAAATAAGGTGTCAGATTAAGACCAGAATATATACACATAAATACTCTATCTGTGCTGATGACCAAATAATTATTCAGAAAATAAAATGAACTCCAGTTTGTGATACACTGCCTATGTATGGAAGGATCCAATCCCTCATTTTGTTTAGTAAACTGTACTATTGTTTGAAGTGAATATAGAAGTCAGAATAGAGAAAGGGCGATTATAATAATGAGACCAGTGATGAAAATCGGTGAAGCCTGTGTTGTAGGCCTGTCTGCAACATGATGATGCGTGACCGTGGTAAGATGATTAATCAGTTTTGTGTCAAAATTAACTTTGCAGTGAAAGAAACGCTTACGAATCGGATCAGATTTTGTTAATATATAATTAAGTGAAGATAAATTCGTTTACTGGAATGTGCTATGAGTATTTCAGGCGTTACAATGTCCGCCAATCCATTGCACCATCGTATTAAGACGACAAACAACGAGTATTTGCTGAAAAATATTAAGAGTTACAAAATGCAGACAAGGAGTAAATTATATAATACAAATCAATAGCATAAAAATTCATATTACTCCAGCTCAGATTTTAAAATTAGCATCGAAGAGACACAACCTCTTACTTCATCCGTTCACTAAGACGCCTATGGCAGAAGAGAACAGTGCAAGACAATATTGAGTTTTTAACATTTTTCATATAACAAAATAATATCGTAAATAAGTCACAGAACTTCTCTGAGATCGGGGAGGTGTGATAATACTATGGAATTACAAGGACTACCATCTAAAAATTTCGGTAAGAAACTAAAATAATAGCCTTCAAAGGGGAATTTATGTCCGTTTCAAAATAGTTCGGACGAGAAGAAGAGACCAGTTGACAAACATCTTGAGGCACTAAGGAATCGTCAATTTGATAATCGAGGGAAGTGTGTCCCTTGACGGTGACGAGAGGGGGGTGTATGTGGGAGGGCGGTTTGGAGACTAAAGCCCGACTAGAGTGAGAAAGATCAAATACAGGATGACCCAAAAGTCCGTTAACATTTGAAAATTCAGTACTTCAGGGAGTAATGTAGCTAGAGAGGCGAAAACAGACACACAAGCTTGAAATTAAGTAAGGATTTATGAAAACCGAAAAAAGTGCACAAGATGACCAACAGATGGCGCTTTATATATAGAGAGACAACCATTGGCATAACAACTTACTTTTAGCTAAGACAATGTCCTTTATAGCAAATGCTGAATATGTAGGCCGTCATTCATCAACAATACCTGTAGTCGAAAGACAATGTTGTGAACAGCATTGTACAGCGTATCAGTAGGTATGATGAGAAACTGCTGTCGGATGTTGTATTTTAAGAGACCTAATGTGGTCGGATGATCGCGGTAGACTTGCGACTTCAGGTAACCCGACAACCAGTAATCTCAGGGATTGAGGTCTGGGGACCTGGGAGACTAAAAATGATGGCAGAGGCGGCTCAGCACGCAATCCTCGCAAAATGATTTCCGCGAGAGATTCTTCAGATGTGTAGCAGTATGGGGTGGAGCACCATCCTGCGTAAAAAATGGTTCAAATGCCTCTGAGCACTATGGGACTTAACTGCTGAGGTCATCAGTCGCCTAGAACTTAGAACTACTTAAACCTAACTAACCTAAGGACATCACACACATCCATGCCCGAGGCAGGATTCGAACCTGCGACCGTAGCGGTCGTGCGGTTCCAGACTGTAGCGCCTAGAACCGCTCGGCCACCGCGGCCGGCCTGCGTAAAAGTCGTACCTTCCAGCGCGTATTTATCAGCCAGGCTGGGGATGATGCAATCCTGTAACGTATCGGCCTATCTCGCACCAGTCTCGCTGACGGTTTGAAATGCAGCGCTGCTCCTTTCATCGAAGATTGCGGCAACTGTTGGCCGGTTTTTGCAGTCTGTTTTGGTTTCAATAAAATCCCGTGCCATTTCAGACACCTGTGTCACGTTTTACCTCTCTACCTACATTACTCCGTAAATTAGTGAATTTTCAAATATTTACGGACTTACGCGACACCCTGTCCATATAGGTTGCAGTAGACACGTGCAGATGAAAATCCTTGCACAGAATCGACTACTACAGACAGCTGCATCAAACCAGTCTTCGGAATGAACTTATTATACGCAATTTCTCTGCCTCGTGATGACTTGGTGTTGTGTGCTGTCCTTAGGTTAGTTAGGTTTAAGTAGTTCTAAGTTCTAGGGGACTGATGACCATAGATGTTAAGTCCCATAGTGCTCAGAGCCATGTGAACCATTTTTATTATACGCAAGAACGTATTTATTGTTAAAGAATACAAATACTTCATGCCAACGAAGCGGTAATATGCCTGTCGTTTGTGACAGCGTAGGAGTCAAACGTCAGCTTCTCGATGACATAAAATTTTTCTGAATGTTGTACTGCGTCAAAGCGTAAACAGATTTACTGGAGAAACTAGCGTTTCGGCCACGATTACTGTGGTCTTCTTCTGGGTCTACTGATGTGCTTTAGCTGTGGAGAGTGGCTCATATCTTGTCATTGTCACTCACCGAGCATAACGTTAAGTGATAATTTCGAAAGGTCGTAGTTGTGAGGTGGAAGGAGCGGGAACTTTATTATAATAGGCTGCTACGGTGAACGTAGTGGGGACGTACCGTTGTCTATTGCTTCTTGCATTGTTTACTATAATTGGTGCTTATCGGCGAATGAGGCGTGGGCTCCTGTTTCCTCCTGCTGAGCACAGGCGGCAATTACTCGCAGGTAGGGCCCACGTCAAGCGTTGCTGGTGCGGCTTATTGACTCTGAGGGCTGACAGCCACAATGGGGCAAGCTTGTAACCATCGTCTCTGTTCATGTTGTAAAGATGTTTTTATTATTTCTATGGCATCTCTGATCTTGCGTTGCGTCAAAGCTGGCTGCTTGGCCAGTACACCAATTTCGTCACACATGGTTTCCTTGTCGCAATCTTGTCGGTGTTCGGTCACTGCAGACTTGGTGTGCTGCCCCAGACGAATGTAACACTCGCGTTTTTGTCTGTGCATTGCTATGGGTTTACCGGTCTCACTTCCAACAGGAGGAAGGCAGGAGCCCCCGCCTCATTCGCCGATGAGGACCAAACATACAAACCATGCAAGGAGAAATAGACAACACGTAATTTGTACTAGTAATTCCGCCTACCGTCGCAACCTATTGTAATAAAGTTCCCACTCCTTCCGCTTCTAATGACCAGTCACAACTACGACCTTTCGAAATTATGACGTACGTTATGCTCAGTGAATGGCAATGACAAAATGTAAGCGTCTCCTCACATCTAAAGCACGTCAGTAGACCCAGAAGGAGGCCACAGTAACCGTGGTCGAAGCGTTGGTTCTCCAGCAAAGTTTTTTCATTCTGACGCGGTACGATACTCAGAAAACTTTTGTGTCAGCTGACTCTGGCCGCGGAAGCCTACGAAGCTTGTCTAGTCTGGATCGAACTAATAGCCATTCAACCTGTCTGACGTCAGTTCCCAATAATTAAAGCTAGATACCATGCAGAAGTGGAATACTAACGCGTTCGTTGAAGGTACAAATTACGTGTGAGTCTGTTCCGTGTGGAAACAAGTATGTCGGTTTAATTAAATGAATGGGAACACTAACGTATATTTTACTTCGCTTTTTAGACGGCCAGGAAGTTCCTCCAGATTGTAAAGAGTGAGAGAGAAGGGGGGGGGGGGGAGAAGAGAGAGAAAAACCGTAACCGTAGCATGCCTGGCAGGACCGAAATTACAAAGCGACGCGCCAAATCAGCGAATGCACAAAGCACACATTAGTGCCGGGGAGCTTTGTGCGGCGTGATGAGCAGGCCGCATAATGATAAGCTTCAATTCAATGCCGCACGCCGCTGCCGACGGACTCTTGCCATTGTCTCAATGTGGGTTTTGTACAACAAATTTTTGTTACGTGCTGTACACTGCTGAAAAGAGCTCTAAAACACACACACACACACACACACACACACACACAGAACGAAATCGATATTCACGCTTCCGTTTTAACGGACTGCGATGGTCCGCACAAAATTAAAATCTAATCAACCAGCACAAACTTGAGGTTAAGGTCACGCTAGAACTCTTTCCTTGTACGTTACACATATCAAAATGCACATATCTAAAACACACCAAAGAAGAAGAAGAAGAACACCTTCCCATTGTTGAACAGCCGAACTGATGTCGCTCCGGTTCTGGAACCACAATACAACTCACTGCGAAACTTTCCACCCTACACTTTCTCAAAATTTGGCGAGACAAACTTGTTTGATTTTAAATGGGGTTGCAGTGTGCAGGTCAAGCAAGTGGCGCAATGGAGTGGAGTAATGCAGGGAAGCGTGTTTTGTGACAAGTGTATACTCTCACCGTGGATAATTAGCTTTCCTTTCTAAGAAGTAGTTGTGGCGGGTTGCACTTGCGGTGCACGACGAATTTTTTCGTCATTCATTCTCGCACACACACACACCCACCCACACACACACACACACACACACACACACACACACACAGCCACACACACACACACATACAAACAAACTAAATGTCATTCATCTTCTTTCATCATTTTAAAAAATAAAAGTGTTCCAAGAAAAGCCTTTCATTCTACAGGTTATTTAGGTGCTGAAGTTGGTTATAATGGGGTGGAGGGGGAGGGGAAGTGAGTGGCAACAGATGGCATGGGGTGGAGCGAGGAGGACTGAGGTACTAGGTAATGTCTGATTGCACTCAGTGGTAATGGTCTAAGAAAGATTGGAAAACACAGGTCTGTACACTGTTGTAAGATGTCCCTGTAGAGGCATGTCTCAATACTCGTATATGCAGCAAGCTTGACACTTGCTCCTGAGAACAGCGACGTCAATGGATTCATAAAGGATAGAGTTAGATGGGATATGAGTAAAACTGTTGGAACAGCGGTCCTCACTTCAGAGAGAGAGAGAGAGAGCGAGAGAGAGAGAGAGAGAGAGGTGCCTAGTCACATGTCAGACTGGCCGAAGCCTATAAAATGCTGGTGACTTGGCGGGCAGACATTGAGATGTCCACTCCTTGTCACTCGACGCCAGCCTCAAGTAAGCTCCATTTTAAGTCTTGCTGTTTCACTTGCAGTGCTGTTCAAATGTTTGTACTTTACGAATCAGCTAGCGATTGCTACTCCTTTTAGTTCTCACCCCATGGGCTCAGACACTGGCTCCTGTTGTACCAACAGTCAAATTATTTACTTTTTGTAATACTTAGCCCTCGTTGTAGTAGTTGGTCTGAATGCAAAAAAAACCAGTGTGTTTCAGACCCTTGAGGTGCTTGAATCTCCCGAAAGTACCCTTATCGAGTCCCAAAATCCGCACATCTCGTAGTCGTTCTCCGACAGTGTTTGGCGCTGATCCGAGCAATCACCTATCATCACTGGAAGTTTGTCTTTCTCCATTTGCTCCTGACCGCTCGGAAATTACAGGCTCACCTGGATCTCTCTTTAAGCGCTAATACGTTTCCTCTGTCCTAAGCCAGGTCACGACGGGTGGCTGTTAATTTATGAAATTTTGTCTATGTAATCTTCCTTGTCTTGTCACCAAGATTTCCGTGTACTGTATCACATATTATCTGAAACTTGTATGATTCATTACTGACGTAATTTTAATATTGATAGCGAATATTGTAGGCTAATAAGTGAAATGTGTGACATCTTTTCTATTATAGTTCAATTCTTTTATCTTGGCGGCTCGCGCATGCCCGCCCAGACGCGGGAGATTGCTGCGTTGCCAGTTGCAAACGACGCACGCGCGAAGAGAAGCAGCGCCATAGTATAGTATAGTATAGTTCGCAAACTTACGTTTTTTTTTTGAACTTTGTATAAAAAAAATAAAATAAAAGAAGAAAGGAAAGGGTATAATACTTTATTAAATTTTATTTGTTGTTCATTTTGTTCTTATTTTGTTCTTGTGTATTTATTTGGATTTGAACGCTGGTCTCCTGCCCACGTCTTATTTTTATTTTTATTTTTTTTTTTTTTATTTTATCAATGTGTGAACAGTCACAGTTAACCAAGCCTGGAAAACTAAAACAGAATGAAGACGCCATCGAAGATATGAAACATAAATAGCATGAAAAGAAAGCTACCACGTCGTAGTGAGGCTTCCCAGCGACTGCGCCCACTGATAAGATTGTTCAATATATGGTCGTTTGCAGTTCGTTCTGACCTCATCTGCCACTGCCTGGAACATTCCAGCTACACGGCGGGCTGTGAAAGGCACTCCATAGGTAGTTAGCGAAGCACTGTCGATATCTGGTATGCCCGGAAATAGCATGATGTCTTTCTTGCAAATAGAGCCAGAAGTCAAGGAAATCCTTGTGTCCGTCACGACAGAGGTAATGGACTGCATGTCCACGTATCCAGGTGACAGAGTTGGTTCGAGTCTTGGGGTAAAATGTCTCATCCGGAAACAATAACGTGCGTGCAGATATAGGCTCCGGCCTAACTCGCAAGAGATAAGCCAGCATCTGCCGCACTAGGTGCCAAACCGGTTCCGCCTCTCCACAGCTGAGGCGGTACTCGTCAGAATCTACTGTATTACAACCCACACAATTGCGAGATTGTGTCATGTGGATATTGTAGAGACGTTCTTGCGTCACGAGCTTCCCATTAACGACGACGTACCATTGAGAAACAACATCGGAATCGAGCATGGCATCGTGTACAGTCTTCCACACCACGCGCCATCGTACGTCAGGATATTTTAGTTCGACCACATTTAGGGGGCGGCGTTGCAGCATGTCATGATATAGGCGTCGAGTTGTGGCCATTTGTGGTGTCGTGAGCGCGACACTGCAATAACTTTGTTCTAAATAGAAACGTCCTATATAAAAGAGGGGCGCTGGGATGCCCTGTAGTGGCACCGGCGCTCTTAGTGAAGCAGGACGTAGCGCCGTCAGAAGCAGACTCGTGAGGCTCGTAGGACAACAGCGCAGCAGACATAAATGTGAGCTAACGTAGAGGGCAATGGCCCTATCATGGACGTTAACTAGGCCGAGACCACCATTTTCCTTGGGGAGGGTAAGAGATACGTATCTGATCTTCAGTAACATACCAGCGGTGACGAAGTATCCCAGCGCTGCCATAATGCTACGAGCCAAGGGCTTCGGAATGGGTAGCGTTTGGGCGACATGCGGTATGCGGGACGCAAGGTATACATTGGCATAATACGCCCGCTGAACGATGTTGAGGGATCGCAAGCGCTGATTTGCAATTCCGGTCCTAATTTGGTTAAGAAGGCGTCGATAATTGAGCGTCGTCGCGCGTCGCATGTCGTTCATGAAATCTAAGCCCAAGCAGCGTACAGTATCACTGAAGCGTAAGGGGGCAATGTGTTCCTGCGGTAGCCCAATCCCGATGCTCAAGGCGACGGACTTGTCAACGTTGATTTGGCTACCAGAAGCTGTACCGTAGGTTGCAATCCAGTCCAAAGCCGCGGCCATATCGTCAGCTCCTCGTATGACGATCATCAAATCATCCGCATATGCGGTGCAGCGATAGATGGAGCCGCCGAACTGTATCCCAGTGAGCCTGTCTCGGAGACCACACAACAAGGGTTCTAAGGCCAATGCAAATAACAATGTTGATAATGGACATCCCTGTCGTACTGATCGGCGGATCGACATGGGTGCCGTCAGTCTTCCATTGACAAGAACTCGAGAAGTTGCACCATGTAGTAGGCGTGTCAACACTGTGATAAAGGGGTCGGGGTATTCCATGCGCCGTAGAACGGCCGTGAGGAAAGTGTGGCCCACACGGTCAAAAGCCTGGCTAAAGTCGATAGACGCGAGGGCTGCCGGCAAACATCTCACCCGTGCAAGGGAGATGAGATCTCTGTAACGACATAACACAGTTCTGATGTTGTTGGGTCCCCCCAAGGACGTCTGATCGCCAGACAAGACGTGCAATAGTGTGCCGCGAATACGTTCTGATAGCAGCCTCGAAAAAATCTTGAAGTCGCTGTTCAATAACGTTAAGGGACGATAGTCGCGGACATGATTCCGTCCCTTCGGCTTATGGATGGGGACAATCAGACCTTCCAAGAATGGTGCAGGCAATGTTATACCCGGGGACATCAATTCCTGGCAAATTTCAATCAAACACGGAAGCAACAGTTGTTTAAAGGCTCGATAGAACTCTAATGGTAACCCATCGATTCCTGGTGATTTATGGGGAGCACCTTTACCAATGGCGTCGAGCACTTCCTCTTCTGTCACTTCTCCCAGTAAAGTCGGTACCATGTCTGGTGGAACTGTACCGTGGTCATGTGCTGAAACGGTGTCTACCGTCGCCATATCAGGGAGCACTGCTGAATAAAGTTGAGCGTAATGCCCATAGAAGGCTTCTGCTATATCTGCTTGTTCTACCACATGTCGACCGTCGTCGGTTATCATGTCGGTTACCAGTGCCCTACGGCGCCTCCTGCGTTCTATGAGCACGTGGTGCATAGATGGCCTTTCTGATTGTATCATGTCTGGAGCACGCGACCGTATAACAGCGCCTTGTAAATGATGGCGTGCTAAGGAGACGAGCCGCGCTTTCGCGCGATTGACTGTGATCTGCCTGTCAGGTGAGGGCTCCATAGCAAGACATTCCCGTAGGGCGGTGTAATAAAAGTTTTCCGTGCTCCTCCTCCATGCCGCTGCTTCCCGACCGTAAGCCATGAAGGTGCGTCTGAGAGCAGGCTTCGCACATTCAGTCCACCAACTGAGGGTCGATCGGTAACGACCACGACGCCGTAAGGACGCGTTCCACGACTCTTCGACAGCACCTTTACATGCTGGCTCGTCCAGATGGGCGACGTTCAGTTTCCAGGGGGGCCTACTGCGCCACACACGTGCAGGTTTGAGGGCAATGGTGCAAATATAGGCTGTGTGGTCGGTGAATGCAGTGGGCCAGAGCTCTGCTCCTCTCGTCGCCGTCGAAAGGGTGCTTGTGACGTAAATCCTGTCCAACCGACTTGATGAATGGCTTGTATAATGGGTGTAACCAGGAGCTGGGCCATGGATGAGGCGCCACGAGTCAATCAGGTGGAGGTCACGCACTAGCATTTCCAATTCCGCACACGGGACGTGATGTGGCTGCTGATCAGATGGAGATAATGTACAGTTAAAATCTCCTCCGATCACCATATTGTCTATGTGGCCCATAAATAGACGCGTAATATCTTCCGAAAAAAAGCGGGCCCGATCTCTCCGTCTCCCTGATCCTGAAGGGGCATATACATTGATGAGTCGTACACCGTTGACAGTTACTGCCATGGCTCTTGCACTCGGTAAGTACAGTACGTCCGTAGCCGCCAAACCGTCCCGTAGCAGAACAGCCACACCACAATCGGTAGAAGAGGCGTGGGAGATGTGGGCGGTATATCCGTAGAAGTCAGGGAAACTAGCGACACATACTTCCTGTAAGAGGGCCACGTCGATGTCCGCCGCATCAAGCATGCGTTGTAGCATTGTCAGTTTGTGTGGTGCCCTTATCGCGTTGATATTGATTGTGGCAAGGCGAAAGGTGTGCTGCCTAGCCTCTTCACCTAGGGTAGACGCCATGGCAATAAAAGCTAACCGCAAGAGATGCCGGACCCACCAAACCCGTTACAAATTGTGAATCTTTCACGCTAGTAGTGGCATCCCCAATGCCGCCCCCTCCCCTGTCACCCGTGCCCTCTTCAGGAAGTTCCTCAACATCGTCCGACCACAGTGGGTGCAACACGATGCTGTGTGGCTGATCGGCACCTAAATCTCTCTCACGTACGTCGTCTTTGGTAGAGGTAGACGGATCGCCATCCACCGACGCGACCTGCCGCGTTTGTGGTGCAAGAAGTAACTGGGCACTCGTAGTATGGGTAAGTGAACCGTCTACACCACTTAGATCCTCAGCAGGCGCAGCATCCATGCTGTCTGATGAGATGTCTCCTTCTTGACCGGCCGTGGGTAGGAGGCAATCGTCAGAAGGGGTCCGCCGACGTCGCTTGCGTCGTCGGGGCGAACGTTGCTTTCGAACGTGGACATCCGTATCCGAATGTGGGAGGTAATCCAGCGTCGTATCACCTTCCGCTAGGAAAGCCGCGGTCGGGACAATGTTCGCGTCCACGTCCATCGCGTTCTGAATGTGATGTTGCGTCTGGAGTCCGTGGGACTGTTGCTGCTGTTGTTGCTGTGGAGGGGGCGACATATGGGTTGGCACCGAGGGTCCTTCCTCTTCCTCCCTTGGTACTTCTGGCGTCGATGGATGTGTCTGATCGCCCGTTTCGTCCTCGACTATGGTGCGCATCGTCGTCTGAGCGTACGTGAGGGGCAGGATTGTCGTCTCCGTCGGGGAAACGGAGTGTCCCACTGGTATCTGCGTAATTCTACGTTGTAAGCAGCTCGATCGAACATGGCCTTCCTGCCCACATCCGGAACAGGTACGCGGTTGACCGTCGTACATGATGATTGCACGACAGCCACCGATGTTCAAATAGGACGGCACATGTTTCTTGAGCTCAAGTTTAATTTGGCGCACACCATTGTAGACCTTATACGTCGAGAAAGTTTGCCACTTTTCTGCAACGTGGCTGATAACATTGCCATATGGTCGGAAGGCGTCCTTGACAACTTTCTCTGGGACCTCGAAGGGGAGCTCAAAAACTCTTACAGTCCTTAGGCCCATGCCTGCATGATCCACCGTCACTGCACCGATATGCCCGTCAGAATGTTTGAATCGGAGAGAGTTCGAGTATTTAGAAACCACTGTCGCGCAGACCTCTGCACTGGTCATTTTAACATAAACCACGCTCGCCGTTATAGAAAAATGTATTCCGACGACAGTCGCCGGATCTAAACGTAGATCGTCGCGTATGAACTGTTCTATTTCATAGGCTCGAGGACGCGCGTGATCTGGTTGGAAAGTAATTTTGATCGTATCATGGCGCCATGTGTGTGCCATAATCGCACTGAACTTGGAATACAACTCGCGCCGCGAGAAGGTAAACACAAGCAAGCGCTCACGGTCGTGCACGGCGGGGCGCAGCGGACGTCCTCGCCCCACCGCAACCGAAAGCAGACTGAACGTTTAGGGGGGAGCGCGCAGTTTATGAAGTAAAGCCACCACGGCCGCATTAACCCTTTCGCTGCTACAGAGACGTGCTTCCCGCATTCCGCGCTGTGCGCGATTTTGCCATCACTGCACTACTCGCCTGTGCAGACACATGGTGTTCCGACTGCTTTGACACACTTTATCATTCGATTTCACAAAAACTATTTGGCCCCAAAAATTTGAATTTTACACATCTTCTTGACTGATGCCTTCCCCCCAAAAATGACTTAATTTTGTTTCGATGTTCAACGCAGTTATTATGCAGCATTAAATGTAGTAAACCTCTGCACGAAATTTTGAATAGTTTGCAGAGGTATACTTTCCGTATGGTCGATTTTAGTTGGCACAATGTTGAGAATGAAATGTGGACAAGATGCCCAAATTTCATATAAAATTCACTGTATAACAATATCTCATTTAATTTAATTGCCAGATTGATGTCGTATGTAATATTGAGAAATACTCTGTCTTTTATGACTGTAATAAAAGTTTTATTTATACCAGAGTCATTTCGCTTTTTTCTAAAACGTTCTGATTAAAACAAAGTTGGCGAAGTACGCAAAACTGAATTGTGGACGTGATAAAACATATAAACTAAAATATATTGTCAGTGAGGCGCAGTGCACAAACAATTTGTGTTTGTCACAACGGACAGCAAATACTTGCCAAAACATAGATCAGTCGACGAAAACATTGAATATGATGTTGCCAAGGCAGCGAAGCAAAGAATTGCGTCAATCAAGTAGCTCGGCAACGTACGAGCCGAAATTCTGCTCTAAATAATTCTTTTAATACTGTCGCAAAAGAATATATCTCAATATGAATAGTAAAAGAGCGACTGCGGAAGAGAAGATATACAAACATAACAGATAACATGAATATTGTATGTATGCATTTTTATTGTTTTTAATTGCTGTGAAAAGAAGTATTGGAGGACAAAATTAAAAAAACCGAAAACTTATTATGATTATAATGAATACACAAAGCACTAGAAATTTCAAAAAATTACATTCAAACGAATAAAATTCATGAAGTAAGACACTTTGATATTGTTTTTAAATAAAGAAAAAAATTAATCACTGAACATGATTTGAATTTGGAACCTTTCGCTTAACATCCAAACACCTTAACCATTATGCTAACACAGCTCGCCATTCAACAGATATCCTGGAGGAATCTAAAACATCGCGCAAAATACCGACAAAAGCAGTTCGTATGATTATGAATTACTCACGTTTCGTCGAAGTACAATAGGAAATAAACAATTACTGCTGTTCTTTATTGCAAAAAAGCGGTTCGTGAGAATGATACAAACACCTTTCCTTGCTATCGCCTGAATTAGGAGGCTTATTGCTTGTTTGGTTTAATTAATTAATAGAATATGAAGCAATTGCTACAAGGAATGCCATTTCCAAACTTTCCATAAAAGAAAGTCTGCTATCAAGACATTGCTTTTGTTCAATTACTTTATTTATGACTGAACGTTTCTAAAACTAAAGACACTTGTCTCTGCTCTGCACTGCTGTCGAGCTCTGGCAACGTCGTTCTCTGATCATTGGCTGACTGTGTTTTGTGACGTCAGATGCGCAGAACGAACCTAAACTCGGCCGCCATCGTAAATGACGCCCACTATAGTAAGCCATTTGACAATTACAGTCTGCCTTATGTCAGAATCGCTAATGTCATAGGCTTTACCTATATGCGGCCTGTAACGTCGGCAGCGTGATTCCCCATTCGTCTGTGCTCCATTTATGCAATTTCCCTATGGCGTCACATCCATGCTACGCCACGAGGCGGCATTGAGACCAGTGGCCATAATATTTCGGCTCATCAGTTTACTTCTGCTAATCCATGAAACTTATTTTCAGTAATGGATGACATACTGTTGTGACAGTTGCTGCAAATGTATGTTATCCAAAAATATTTATAGTCACATTTTCGATTACAAATTGTAACAAATGATTAGTACGAGGCATTTTTAAATTAAGTACCGTTTTGAAATAAAAATAAAACGAGTAAACTTTTCTTAGCAATTTTAGTTATACATAAAAGCCGGTAATCTAATCTAACTTTGAAGGCATTTATCGTATAAATCAACCAGCTTTTGAATACCATCCTCGTAGATATCTTGTTGTTCGTTTTGATATCTTCATCGCCGTCGCGGCGCTGCCCACTCAGACGCTTCTTCAAATGCAGGCACGTGGTAGTCGCTAGGCCTTAGACTGGCGCTGTACGGAGTGTGATCAAATTGTTTCTAGCCAAATTATTTGATCAGCTCTTGATTTCGACAGATCACGTTTGGACGCGCATTTCCATGAAGCAAAACGATCCCCGTACTCAGAATGCCACGCCTTTTATTTTGTATTGCATGGCGCAGTTTCTTAAGATAGGGTAGAATTTATGGTGTCACCACGAGGCAAAAAATTCAATAGCAGCGCAGCCTCCTTGTCCCAAAAAACAGCATTCATGATTTTCTGGACTGAAATTGTTTGCTTGAACTAGACATTCTTGGGTGATGTTGAATTGTGCTATTCCATGGATTGTAACGTAAGGACCATGTTTCGTCGCCTGCGACATATGGCTCGTCACCTTCCGCACTGTCCCGCTGTACAAAAGTAAAAGAGAAAGCGTCTGTTTCCTCTCCTTTTTCATCAATTTTCTGCACCGAATTTTCAGTAGTGACTGAAGGTCGCCCTATTCGCTCTTCATCATGCGTATTCGTACTGCTATCTTTTAAATTTCTCACCCATTTACATACCATTCCACCGTTCGCAATGTTTTCTCCATAGTTCCCTGATCTGATGATCGATTTTAGCCACTTTCACGCCTTTAGCACTAAGAAAACGAGTCACATAGTGTATTCCACAGTCAGTGGGCTTCTTAGTCGGAGCAGGCATTTCAACTACTCGCAAACGAACTCGTGAATGGCGTCTGTGTCTGATAACAAGGTGCGGTACACAGCGCACATGCGCGAAATGCCGACTGCGGCACTGCAGTCGCAGGTTCGAATCCTGCCTCGGGCATGGATGTGTGTGATGTCCTTTAGTTAGGTTTAATTAGTTCTAAGTTCTAGGCGACTGATGACCTCAGAAGTCAAGTCGTATAGTGCTCAGAGCCATTTGAACCAGAGACTGGTTTGATGCAGCTCTCCATGCTACGCTATCCTGTGCAAGCTTCTTCATCTCCCTGTACCTACTGCAACCTACATCCTTCTGAATATGCTTAGTGCATTCATTTCTTGGTCTCCCTCTACGATCTTTAACCCCCACGCTGCCCTCCAATACTAAGTTGGTGATCCCTTGATGCCTCAGAACACGTCCTACCAACCGGTCCCTTCACTAGTCAAGTGGTGCCACAAATTTCTCTTCTCCCCAATTCTATTCGGTGCCTCCTCATTAGTTACGTGATTTATCCATCTAATCTTCAGCATTGTTCTGTGACACCACATTTCTAAAGCTTCTATTCTCTTCTTGTCTAAACTATTTATCGTCCACGTTTCACTTCCATACATGGCTATACTCCATACAAATACTTTCAGAAACGACTTTCTGACACTTAAACCTATACTCGATGTTAACAAATTTCTCTTCTTCAGAAACGCTTTCCTTGCCATAGCCAGTCTACATTTTATATCCTCTCTACTTCGACCATCATCAGTTATTTTGCTCCCCAAATAGCAAATCTCCTTTACTACTTTAAGTGTCTCATTTCCTAATCTAATATCCTCAGCATCACCCGATTTAATTAGACTACATTCCATTCTCCTCGTTTTGCTTCTGTTGATGTTCATCTTATATCTTCCATTCAAGACAGTGTCCTTTCCATTCAAATGTTCTTCCACGTCCTTTGCTGTCTCGGACTGAACTACAATGTCGTCGGCAACATCAAAGTTTCAGAGTTTGTACTTCTTCTCCCTGGATTTTAATACCTACTCCGAATTTTTCTTTTGTTTCCTTTACTGCTTGCTCTATATACAGATTGAGTAACAATGGGGATATGCAACAACCCTGTCTCACTCCCTTCCCAACCACTGCTTTCCTTTCATGCCCCTCTACTCTTATAACTGCCATCTCTGCAAATTGTAAATAGCCTTTCGCTCCCTGTATTTTACCCCTGCCACCTTCAGAATTTGTAGGAGAGTATTTTATTAATCATGAGTTTTGTAAATACAAAAAGTTTTGCGGAAGAACTTAGTCATAAGCTGTGAAGTTAAATGAATATGTTATACGAGGCTTGTACCAGCATTCAGTGGTATGCAACAGATTAGTAATTCCATTCATCGTTGTACATATATGTGTGTCACCGATGATCCGTGACACATGGATTTTATGACTGATTTCATTTACAGAAATTGTGTCCTTTCAAAAGTCATGATTAATCAGATCTGAAGATGGACGTTAAGTGATCGAAACTAGTAATCATTTGTAATAGAGATTGTTAAAATAAATATGTTCAAAATAATTTCAGTACTACGGAAACCTATGTGAAGGATGTGTCAAAATATTTCAGCATATAGGATCCGTATTGCATTAGATTGGTGTTAGGTTCTAATCTCCATGACACGATCATTTTTACTATTATGTAGTAAGTATATATTTTAAGGAACTCGTTCCCACCTTTGGCCGAACCCTTGTCTGTGAATGACTCCTATACTGCCGCCGTAGAATTACCTGGCGTTTGCATTGACTGAAGAGCTTCCTTAACGACGCCAGCGCAGCGAGAATAAAAGTCGCGCCCTCTAAAGTCGAAGATATAGTGGTAACATTCATTTCGCCACGACCTTCCTTGTTAAAGCGGACGACGACGCCTTTTTAATTTCTAATGGAATTTAAATAGGACTCCATTGTCCTTAATGAAAACTATCTAATTACTTCCACACACTCTGGCTTAAGCTCCTTGAAATTTAATTTCTGCCTTCTCGCCAGGACTGAGAGAAGAATAAAAAAAAAACGGTGGGAAGCCAAAAAAAGAAAAGTGAGAGAGAGGAGGAAAGCGCTGCACGAAATTGCACGGACGGAGTGGGAGGGGTGGAGGCAAACAGGCAAGCAAGGCGTGCTGTCGCCGGCCCGTGCTCACCGTCAGAGTTTTATTTTCAAGGGGCCAGTGGGCAGAGGAGCAGCGGTCTCCCGCCTACCGCCGCGTGGCTGAACGCTGCCGCGCTTTGCCGGACGCCAGCCGCCTCCGCCGCCGCTGCTATTCCTACGCCTGGTGCCCACGAAGCCCCTCCAACGACACTGCATTGTTTTGCCTATCGACGAGGCGTTTCGGTAGCGTAGTACAGCGGTCGTCAAACTTTTCTCCTTAAGAGCGACACGTCCGACCGCGTGGGAAGGGCTCACTGGGGGCTAAAGTGACCACTCAAAGACAAATGGAATTTTCACGAAACTATGGTTAATCACACACGCTTACCACTTACACATTTTGATTCTACTTACTGTAAGGTATCACGGCCGAATTCACCAACATCAATTAAAATTAAGCGTATTTTAAAATATTACACTACTGGACTTTAAATTTCTACATCAAGAAGAAATGCAGATGATAAACGGATATTCATTGGAGAAATATATTATACTAGAACTGGCATGTAATTACATTTTGAACGCAATTTGGGTGCACAGATCCTGAGAAATCAGTACCCAGAACAATCACGTCTGGCCGTAATAACGGCCTTGATACGCCTGGGCAATGAGTCAAACGGAGCTTCGATGGCGTGTACAGGTACAGCTGCCCATGTAGCTTCAACACGATGCCACAGTTCATCAAGAGTAGTGACTGGCGTATTGTGACGAGCCAGGTTCTCGGCCGCCATTGACCAGACGTTTACAATTTGTGAGAGATCTGGAGAATGTGCTGGCCAGGGCAGCAGTCGAACATTTTCTCTATCCAGAAAGGCCCGTACAGGGCCTGCAACATGCGGTCGTGCATTATCCTGCTGAAATGTAGGGTTTCGCAGGGATAGAAAGAAGGGTAGAGCCACGGGTCATAACACATCTGAAATGTAACGTCCACTGTTGAAAGTGACGTCAATGCTAACAAGAGGTGACCGAGACGTGTAACCAATGGCACCCCACACCATCACGCGAGGTGATACGCCAGTATGGCGATGACGAATACACGCTTCCAATGTGCGTTCACCGCGATGTCGCCAAACACGGATGCGACCATCGTGATGCTGTAAACAGAACCTGTATTCATCCGAAAAAATGACGTTTTACCATTCGTGCACCCAGGTTCGTCGTTGAGTACACCATAGCAGCCGCTCCTGTCTATGATGCAGCGTCAACGGTAACCGCAGCCATGGTCTCCGAGCTGATAGTCCATGCTACTGCAAACGTCGTCAAACTGTTCGTGCAGATGGTTGTTGTCTTGCAAACGTCCCCATCTGTTGACTCAGGGATCGAGACGTGGCTGCACAGTCCGTTGCAGTCATGCGGATAAGATGCCTGTCATCTCGACTGCTAGTGATACGAGGCCGTTGGGATCCAGCACGGCGTTCCGTATTACCCTCCTCAACCCACCGATTCCATATTCTGCTAAAAGTCATTGGATCTCGACCAACGCGAGCAGCAATGTCGCGATACGATAAACCGCAATCGCGAGAGGCTACAATCCGACCTTTATCAAAGTCGGAAAAGTGATGGTACGCATTTCTCCTCCTTACACGAGGCATCACAACAACGTTTCACGAGGCAACGCCGGTCAACTGCTGTTTGTGTATAAGTAATCGGTTGTAAACTTTCCTCATGTCAGCACGTTGTAGGTGTCACCACCGGCGCCAACCTTGTGTGAATGCTCTGAAAAGCTAATCATTTGCATATCACAGCATCTTCTTCCTGTCGGTTAAATTTCGCGTCTGTAGCACGTCATCTTCGTGGTGTAGCAATTTTAATAGTCGGTAGTGTACTTCCGCTGGAAGTATTTTTAAGTGAAAATGATATATTGGAAAAACACGTTTTCTTCTGATAGCTTACACAGTGACCAATTTTCCGTACCTAAGCGGCTACTCTGGTCAGTGCCATCGCAACAGGATCCCACGTTTGTTTTACAGATTTCCGGGCGCATTTCCTAGGCGTCTTCACCCTCTACTATCTGAAAGAGCACCAAGCGGCGGCAGCGCACCGTTTTACAGTCGACCTCTTGTACTCGTATTAGGCCAAATTTAACATAACAGAGGCAGTTTTTGATGTGTCGACAGAAGTGCCGACACAGTGTGATTTGAGGAGACCGATATGCACGCTATAAGCTCACGCAGGATAGCGTGAGGTCTGAAACAGGATACGTAATGAATGCTATAAAGAAAAGTACGTAGCCTCGGGAATACTTAACTTTAATCCATAATTTGTGTACATCGTTCTTGATGAGACATGCTTCATACGATAACTATCAATTGCTATGGCGCCTTGCTAGGTCGTAGCCATTGACTTAGCTGAAGGCTATTCTAACTATCTGCTCTGCAAATGAGCGGGGCTTCGTCAGTGTGCATCGCTAGCTACGTACAACTGGGGCGAGTGCTAGTAAGTCTCTCGAGACCTGCCGTGTGGTGGCGCTCGGTCTGCGATCAGTGACAGTGGCGACACGCGGGTCCGACATGTACTAATGGACCGCGGCCGATTTAAAGCTACCACCTAGCAAGTGTGGTGTCTGGCGGTGACACCACAGTTTTAATTAATGTAGCTTAATTAATTCAAAATTGCCACAAAGGGATAGGATAAAAAAAAAAGCTCCGTCTTTAGGCCACAAGTGGCCCTTCCGGGACCGTCCGGCCGCCGTGTCATCTTCCGAGGAGGATGCGGATAAGGAGGGGCGTGTGGTCAGCACACCGCACTCCCGACCGTTAGGACGGTATTCTTTGACCGAAGCCGCTACTAATCGGTCGAGTAGCTCCTCAATTGGCATCACGAGGCTGAGTGCACCCCGAAAAATGGCAACAGCACGTGGCGGCGGGATGGTGACCCAAAGGGATAGGATGACGAATATAAAAGCATATAAAAGGTATTATGCATGCCTTCCTGGAAATAACTAACTATTATGGGGGTGAACAATTTAGCCATTTTTTCCGACGAGTACTGTGGCAACTTTTCCCAACAGGACGCCATCGGTGTTAGTGACCCACAGAAAAACTATCAAACTGAAATAAATGACAAGGAACCATATTTACAGGCCAAAAGAAGACATTTATAAATTTATATTGTAATAAATTATTATTCTCCATAAGAATAAGGTACCAGGCTCAGTAATAATAACATCTTACATCAGACGACTCAAAAACAAAAAAATTTGTACTAAAAAATAACGGAACAAGCTTCCTCTGTCAGTCTTATTGACAACAATGACGATATACATTAGAACTAGTCTGATCACTTCTCTACACCGGTTCCCGTGAGACCGCCGAAGTTAAGCGCTGTCGGGCATGGCCGGCACTAGGATGGGTGACCATCCAGGCCGCCATGTACTATTGCCATTTTTCGGGGGGCACTCAGCCTCTTGATGCCAATTGAGGAGCTACTCGACCGAATAGTAGCGGCTTCGGTCAAGAATACCATCATAACGACTGGGAGAGCGGTGTGCTGACCTCACGCCCCTCCTATCCGCATCCTCCACTGAGGATGACACGGCGGTCGGATGGTCCCTGTAGGCCACTCGTGGCCTGAAGACGGAGTACTGATCACTTCTCGGCAGGCAGCAGCGCTGTTCAGCGCCAAAAAAATATGGAGTGGACACTTTTGCCGTCCTGGCCACTTTACCACACCCTTCCCTACTGGTCTTACTATTAGTTGATAACCTACATAAATTAATATATTATTTTAACTGATAACATTAATGGCAATGTGAGACTCGGTCACAAATGTTTACTGAGTGTTTTGAATGCCATTTTTCTTGTGCTCATTGCACTGTAGTACAACAGCATTGATTTGATTTCGTATTTCTTCCACATTTGAAGAGAACCGTCTTTACAATGCGCATTCACGAACACATGCTACTTCCGTTTGAGAGTTATATCATAGCAGCTGGTAGGTGCTAGTTGCGCACGCTCGTGAGTTGTAAGCAGTGGAAGACAAACAATAAAATATCTCCCCGTCTCACTTCTATTTACCACGCAGGGCCGCAGTACGTACCACTTGGCCCATAACGTAAGCGGCAATTTTATGTACGAGAGTGGTTTGAAAAGTTCTCGGAACGAAATAGAAAAAAAGTACTTACATCACTGAAACTTTATTTTTCAATGTAGTCTCCTAGTCTCGGTCCAACGACGTTCCAGTGCCTTGATTCCATCTCAAAAATGAGTTTCCTTCGGGCCTGCAAAATAGTTGTCAACTCAGGCTATCAATTCTTCGTTTGAAGTGAATCTTCGTCTACCGAGAAAAATTTTCATCTTTGGCAAGAGATGGAAGTCTGACGGAGCCATAACAGGTAAATAAGGTGGGTGTGGCAACAATTCATACCTTAGTTTGTGTAATTTTGTCATGGCGACGGCACATGTGTGCGGGCGCGCATTGTCTCAATGGAAGATGATTTTATTCCTTGCCTCTTTTCGCGTATCTTGTGTTGCAATTTCTCCAGGAGGTTAGCATAGTATTCTCCAGTAATTGTTTGCCCAGTGGGAAGATCTACAAACAGAATCCCCTTCGCATCCCAGAACACTGATGCCATGACCTTTCCCGCCGAAGGAATTGTCTTTGCTTCCTTTGGTGGCGGAGAATTGGTCACAAACCGGCTTTAAAAAACTTGTTCGTTTCTCCTAAAACGGGCCAAACTTTGTTGCTATATGTCCATTCTCATGCGTTTTTGATCCAGCGTCAAAAGTCGCGGCATCCATCTTGCAGACAATTTTTTCATTTATAGTTCTGCAGTTAAAATGTGATATACCCTTTCAGATGACATCTGGAAAGCGTGAGCAATTTCAAGCACTTTCAATCGGCGATCCTCCATGATCATTTTGCCACTTTTGCAATGATTTCTGGAGCAGTGACATGTCTTGGCCGACCACTGCGCGGATCATCATCTAAGCTCCCCCAACTAAACTTAAATTCATTTGTCCACTTGGCAACAGTTGAATATGAAGGAGCAGAGCCCAGTCTATTATGGAAATCGGCATGAAAGTCTTTTCTTTACATGATTCACTGTAGGGACATAAACTCGGCCAGAAGTGGGTCAAGACTCCTTCGACCAAACGACTTTCTTCCTTTGCTCCATAGTCCACGTTTTATTACTTCGGCACCGTACTTTCCTACTACGGGTATTCGGCGAATGCCCGTGTGCGGTATATCTGCAACGTCCGTCAGTTCGACCATTTCAGTGTCCCATACGCCCAGTTATATTTCTAAACTGAAGGAAACACTTCACGGCATTCGCTTCAAAACTGCTACAAATTCGTCGGGCAGTAGACCGTGCCGCTCGAACTGTCAACACAACTGGCACTACTGAGAGTATCCTACGACTTCCACATCACTGACAACGGGTTATACACAATGCTGGTGACTACTATGAAGTTCAGTAAAACTTTGAAACACGTATCTGTGTTGCACGAGCTGTAAATAAATAGTTGCCACTATTAAAGTTCCAACACTCGTATCTGTGCCACGTAGCTGCTATTAAAAATGGAATATAAACGATTACTTCGTGCCGGCCGCGGTGGCCGTGCGGTTCTAGGCGCTTCAGTCCGGAACTGCGAGACAGCTGCGGTCGCAGCTTCGAATCCTGCCTCGGACATGGATGTGTGTGATGTCCTTAGGTTAGTTAGGTTTAAGTAGTTCTAAGTTCTAGGGGACTGATGATGACCTCAGATGATAAGTCCCATAGTGCTCAGAGCCATTTGAACCATTTGATTACTTCGTAAATTAAAATTAAAATAATCTTTCGAAAAGACTCATAAACTTTCAGATTCATAAATACATTTAAATGAATAACCGATGAATGAACCTCAACGTCTCGATTGGTTTTATCGTCTGATACATAGTTACGTATTACACCACACTAGTACTTTTAAAGTTGACCATGATACAGAGAAAAAACATAGGTTAAAAATAATTTACTCGGGTCATTGAAATAATAGGAATGTTCATTACTTTTTCTAGCTCCCAGGCCAAGATTAGTTATTTATTATTGGAAATCCGCATTTGTAGCGTACACACGTGCCAGTCGTAAATGCATCTAGCCTCTAAGACATAATGAGCATTTGTCTCAGACAAAATTTGCTTTTATTGTTCTCATATTGGAGCGAGGGAAAAAAGAAGACTGACTAAGGTTAAAAACTCGCGCACAGACCGTCTATGGATTACTGCTATCGCTACCGCAGAGGTTATCATTGTTGCAACATTCCGAGGTTATGCTCAAGTAGTACTATAAATGTTAATGGTGTTTCCATTGGAAGATCAGATTAACTTGTAAGAACGACTGACATAACTATAGAAATCCTGCTTACATTTCGCTATAATAGGGGTCGTGTTTCTACTTCCAAGTACAGCCTCAGTTCACAAGTAATTTTCATGGTTGAAGATGAATAGTTGGAGCCAAACAGTGGAGGTGACTTTGGATTTGATACGTATCAGAAGTGTTACCTCTTAGTTCAATACATAGCGGAATGGAGCCACTGTGAGAAACAACTTTATTCTCCAGAAGTCTTGAAGAACGCCGTGATAGCGGTGTAATAACATTTGTATCCAGTAAGACCCATCATAAAATTGGCGTCCCATTAACGTCATCTCCATCGGCTAGCGAAAATGTGCGATCGCAGTTCATAGTAATTTTTGCCAGACAGAGTCGGTTTCTGACCACAGATCAAAATATTTGACACATTTTCTCCCTAGACATAATAACCAGAAAGTGAACTGTATTTCACCAAATGTAGACACCCATAATAGATAGTTGTTGTCCTTTTGAACAGACGTTATTTTTCTTGGTGGATAACTAAAAGGGAGAGATTTTAAGGATTAAACGTTTTATTGTATTACAGCTATGAATGGTTTGAGTCGCGAGCTGGTACATATATTAGTTACATTTCCACGGACGCATCATAATACCCTAAAAACAATAAAACGATCATGACTTTCCTTAAACATGATTTTAAATTTTTTGGTTGCATCCTCCCTTGAGTTCTATTTCTCTTACGGGACCTTAACCGAGCTATATGATGTGTTGCTGTAGCTAATGAAAATAATTGTTCCATAACAATTCGTTAAGTTATTCATGTTTTAATAGCCTTCGAATGAAATGTGGGTTAATGTATAATGTTATGTATTTAGACTGACGTTTGTTGTTAAGACAGCTTTAAGTTTCTTGTGCGCGTGACGGTAACACTATCAGACATTAATGTTGTTTTCTAATACTAGGCTGCTGATCGCAGATGACGCAGCTGACAACTAGAGAAGCTTAAGTGCATTATTGCTATTCATTCGCTCAGTCGAAAAGTCAAGTAATTTAAACAATAAACGTCGGCCTTAACGCTCAAAACATAAATCTGTGGATAAATTTTAGTGTAGTTGTGCCTTTTACGTATTCTGACCAAAGCTTTTGGAACACATTGGTGCCAGACTGCAACTACTTGATAGCTGCATTAGTTTAACTTCATTTGTTGGTTGTTCTGTGAATAACATGCGCGTCCGTTCATTATGATGTGAAACAGGGTAGCAAGGCACAAACTCATTGTATGTGAGATACTGGCAGCAAGTGATCTGTAGTTGTACAGTGATCATTTAGACACTTGCACTTAAGATTCTTTTGCTGTGGTCGCAATGAATTGGATTTACCTAAAAAAAAAAGCAAACTCAGTTTATGGCATTCCCCTCTTGTACTGCTGGTAATCTGAAAGTTAGGTCTTGGGCAACACAGAATTCAGTGTTCTGTATTTGAGCCATGATTAGTTACACTCGGTTAATAACTGTCCCGAAAATTTCGTAACCTTTCGTCGTCATCAAATATAATATCTGTTGTCAGCAAAAATAAGTGTTACTGATTTCTGAATTTCTCCAGATTTATGTATAACTGAAATGAAAATGCTGTCAGTGATTTCTGCGCACTCTGAAGATATAATTCCAATATTCACACTACTAGAAATCCGTAATAGAATTCTGTGCATTCTGTTAGCACAGTGAAATGCAAACTAATGTACCCACTTACCTACCAAAAGTACCAAGTTTGAACTTCGGTATCTAGTTTTTCCTAGGATTATGCATTGCGTCGGAAAGAAGACCAGCAGTATCTCATCTTGTGCATACCTCTCTTTCTTCCTCCATAGCTCTTTCTTGCCCCGTACCTCTTTCTTGCCCCAGTGACTTTTAGTGCCTTCGCTATTACGAAGGTAAAATGTTGGCCTGCACAAATTGGAAGTCGAGGGAGCATTAGTTTCTTGCCAAAGAAAGTAATGTTGATTAAGTGAAGTTCTGTGTTTCGAACCAATTAGAAAAGAGCTCCGAAGCTGTTTTTTTCTCCTCTAAGCTTAATTTACCGGTTGCCGGAACGACCAAGCGGGAGAGGGTGCTCCCGCTGTAACTTCGGCACGGTCAATTCCTTCCGCTAAGCTGTGAAATTTAAGGACCTAATGCAGCACAAATGCTTTCTTTTGTGAAATTCGAGCAATAATCCAATACGTAAAGCGTTTACTGTGATTGGAAGTAAAAATTTCATGTCTATTGGGAGTGGTTTCTGTGAAGCAGTAACAACTAATTTCAACATTGTCGAATGGAGCTCTGAAAATACCGTTGTTGACTGTGAACTTGAATAACAAATATACGAGACATACGTGTCTTTCTAATCCGACCTAAACCTGCTTGGGAAGGAGTTGATCAAAAATCTATTCTCTCGCGTGCAGATGTTCGAAACTTTTCCAGCCAGATCACTGAAAGAGTTATTAACACCACACACCCAGTACAGACTCGAATGAGAACGTCGTTATGGAGAAGAAACATGATTTTTCAAACTAACTTATCTAAGATGTAGCAAGGTAGGCTTGTGAGATAATTGGTTCAATTTCTCAAATCGAGTTACAGAGTATCCTCAGGTCTTAAATCACGATCAGCATTATTTCTCGTTCGCTTAGCCTCTGCGTTTCTTTTGTGGAGATGTAGTGCATTTTCATTCCACAGCCCACCCCCTTCAGCTGAGTGGTCAGCACTTACTCCCATGCAGCGGGCCCGATCTCGATTCTCTGCCGGGTCAGAGATTTTTTCCGCTCGGGGACGGTTGTCTTTTTGCCCTTATCATCATTTCATCATCACGCTACGCAAGTTGCTCGACGTGGAGTCAACTGAAAAGACTTGGAACTCGGTGGCCGCGCTTCCCCAGGCAGGGACTCTCCGGGCCGTCAATACTTTACGATCATTTCATTTTCATTTTTTCAATCCACTGACTAGTATTTGCTTTTTGTGTTTTTTTTTTATGAGAGACAGTGCCATAATGTGGTAAATAACGTCATCCTTTCTTCATTATTCGACTACAAAAAGAAGCGTCTTCCCACTATGGAGAGACAGATGGCACTGTTGCTAAAAAGAGTAAAATTCGCATTTATTCTCTATTTCCTCTCATAAAACTCCAACCCGTTCCCATCTTAGTGTGCTCCAATACTTTCTCTTCTTCTTATTATTCTTCTTCTCCTACTACTACTACTACTACTACTACTACTACTACTACTACCACCACCACCACCACCACTACCACTACTACTAGTACTACTTCTTCTTCACCGTCCCACTTCATACTCTCTTACCCTGTTCTTTCTGTTTTTAGTTTATTGACTTTCACAGTAATGCGCCCCGAGGAAACGGCGCCCAGCCAAAGCGCCCCAGCTGGTGTGTCCTCGCTGTCATTGCGTGTTACCTATCTGCAGAGGCTCACTCGTGTAATCTGTGCTTCTAGTTTTAATTTTCCACACTTTAAAAATCTGCCTATGACTATGAAGGCAGGTTTCTGATGTTGGCAATGAAAATAATCAGGTGTTCAAATGGCTCTGAGCACTATGGGACTTAACATCTGAGGTCATGAGTCCCCTAGAAATTAGAACTACTTAAACCTAACTAATCTAAGGACATCACACACACCCATGCCCGTGGCAGGATTCGAACCTGCGACCGTAGCGATCGCGCGGTTCCAGACTGAAGTGTCTAGAACCGCTCGGCCACCACGGCCGGCAATCAGGTGTTCATAGCTACTACGTGCTCAGAAGACAATTTGCTTACTTCAACGAAACTCCACATCCAGTGGGATGGTAACCAGAAAGGTGACTTGTAGCATTGAAACGTCCCCTTTTTAGAACAATTATACAGGACTGTGCTTAAACTGACACACAATGTTTTTAGCGCAACGCAATCTGACTTTCAAAAATCCCTACAAAAAAATGGCCCTGACTAATATTAACCTATGCGTTTCACAAATCGCTTACCTCACAAAAATCTTGGTTACTCGAACTACTGCAATACAGCGAGCGCCACTACTGCCAGCTAAATAAAAGATTCAAACTACGGAAGCCACTAACTACTGATAGGCATAGCAAATGAAAGATTTTGATAGAGAATAAACTATGTATTTACCTTAATAGTGTTGAAAAATCATAATATACATAGCAGTTCATGATATCCAGTATTACAAATTTCAAAAATCCGCCATCTCTCTCCCCACATCCACCACTGCTGGCGGCTCACCTCCAACTGCGCAACGCTACGCGCTGTTCACATCCAGCTGCCGCTGCCCAACACTACAATGGCAGACAACAATGCAAACTAGCCACAGACTGCACACAGCACAGCCAGTGATTTTCATATAGAGCGCTACGTAACGTTGCCAATAAGAAAACATAAACAGCCTACTTACATAGCCCCCATGCTCCCCACAAAAAATTTTACAAATTGTTTTGGGCAGTGGCCAATAATGATTTGATAAAATTTTTCATAATTACAATAACAAAGATATCAAATGCACCCACTTATTGATACAATGTTGGTCAAAAGCTAAAATTTTCTCACAGTCCATAAAGACAGTCCTGATCATTCATCACAGTAACATTGCAGTGTTTTCCTCAAAGTCTGAGCAGTAAAAGAAAATGCACACGGAAATAGTGGATTTCCATGCAATTTTGAAGAAGTAGTGTTGTCCTTCCAACGGAAAGACAGTGTTGACTCTTCACATGCAGACAGGTATTGGTCCACAACAGAGCAAACCCACAGCAGAGTCAGTCGAAATTTTGAAGAGTATTGGTAGGTAGGTCATCACAGAGCAGACCCGCCGTAGTCCTGGTAGAGAGTATGGTATTGGTGGGCCACCAGAGGTGCAGACCCACTGCAGTCCTTGTAGAAATAATGGTACTGGTGAGTCAGCAAAGGTGTAGACCCACTGTAGTCCTTGTAGAAATGGCCAGCAGCCATCTGTTGTGACTGTGCAGGTGCACAATCACCATTGAAGAGTCTTGCGGATAATATAGCAAGTCCATAACCACCACTTGTGCACTCACAAAGTGTTTGGAATTGTCCTTAGAACCAGCAATGCTGTTATCCAGTCCCTTGCTGAATTATTAACACACGTGCAAACACTAACAGTCCCTACTTCTCACATATTGTCCATATATTATGACCAACAGAAACGTGTGCAGTGATATGGAACTTACAAGTTAATAATATGATGAACTGGTGTCAATTACAATTTTATAACATAAGAATACAATTACATAGGTACAAAATACATCATTAAAAACATAACAATACAGATAACATTTGTAGTAAAACAGGCTTTACAAAAGAATAGAAATAAACATGTACATCAGTGTTACAGGAATTATCACTTAAGTACATACATGAAAGATCAGAATAACTTTTGAAACATCAACTTCACACATGAGCATTAAAACAAAACAGAATAAATAATGTCTAAACATCTTTACAAAGAAAATAATATATTATCAGAAAAATTCTACAACATAACTCTTATTAGCTAAACACATTAAGACAGGAAAAATACAAATTCACATAGTGTAATAACACAAAAATACAGGACAGGGTTTGTTTTCAGTGTGACATTTGGTACTGCAGTCCACCCCAAAACTTCATTCCATGTATCTTTCCTCTTATTTCAACATTTGTTTCCACCAAAAAAATTCTATCCAAGCATGCTTTCTGTATTTATGTGTTCACACATTTCTTACCTCATTATTTATTTACCATTATCTTACCTCATCATTTATTTCCAAGAAAATCCTACCTAAACCTGTTGTCCCTAAACCCTACTTTTTTGGTTCATATCCTCTTTCAAAATACTTTTTTGGCCAAACCATTTTCTTATAGCTTCTCAATGCATTTCTTCCAATTCATCGCAACTCGTTCTCTCATATAGCCTACCCCATCTTAAGCTAACTTAAATCTACTGAGCTCAGATGCTAAACTAAGGAACGAGGCAATGCAGCAGCACCAAACAATTAACACAAACAGCAATGACAAAAAAATTAAATTGGCAAAGTAAGCAACAATATTACAACTAATGTAAGGCAATGAGCAGCAAACAAGAAAAATAAATCAGTAGTAAACTGGCTTAGCAGAGTAACACAAATTAAAATTCAGTAGCACTATGCCTGGCAAACAGCAGCAGCAAATGCAACAACTTGTATCTAAACATGACCTAGCTCAAGCAGAAAAAATATTACACTAAAGACAACAATGCAGAAAGGGAAATGTATATTCACATCTTAATGTCTATGTAATTAAAGTGGTGCACCACAACTCATTCTACAAAAGAAATTACCAAGTACTTGAAAAGAAAATTCTGTATGAAATTCCTGTGAAGGGAAATGTTTTTTTTTTTTGTGCTCCTTCGTTTTTGTAAAGTACATCATAAAGTTACTATTTACTGGATCTGTAGGCATAAAATATCTATATTAGTAAATCTATAAAATTTTATTTTAACCAATGCTGCAGTGCAGCTAGAAACTAGATATTAAACAAAATGAGCAATCTCTCAACTACAAAGACAATGGATGGAAAATGTTTCTCATCATTTCATTAGGCATTTTAGTAAATATCATACATTAAGAGCTCCACAGTATAATCATATGTTTTCAAGTTTGAGCGTGTCGTATTTGCGATGCTTTCTACAAAGGAATGTCAATAGCGAGGATAATGGCCTCCTTTTTTTTTCCACCTGTGCCTCTGAAAGGCACACACTAATGGCTTTTTTTCCAGGCGTCTTTCGCGCAGCTGGGTGCCCACGACGCATTACGTGAAGGTGGTCACTTAACTTTCTTACCGAAATATTTACGAGAGCAGTTTCCGCTACAGTGACAGTCTCATATAAAAAAAAATTCCACAGGTTGAGAATTTGCGTTACAGATGTGTAGAAACAAAATCCTGTAAATATAACAGTGTTCAAAAAGTTTTCGTCGGCATTGTGATACATTCACGCATTTACACACATTTAATAACTCTGAGCAGTGTTCTCAGGGCTCTGCTGTGAATGTTGCACCCAATGCGAGCATTAAACGTGATGGTAGCGAGTTATTCAGGGCTTTTTTATTCCAATTGTTGCGAGTTGTCATGATTAATGATGGTTGTAAGCGACAAATTCTACACAAGCAAGTGTGGGACGTAACTTGCAGGTACCCGCTTGCACCAAGCACAAAGCACGTGTTTACGCGTACCGCAACCGTCACTTGGAACCTGCAATAATGCAGTCCCCGTCCATTCAAAAATGGTTCAAATGGCTCTGAGCACTATGGGACTCAACTGCTGTGGTCATAAGTGCCCTAGAACTTAGAACTACTTAAACCTAACTAACCTGAGGACAGCACACAACACCCAGCCATCACGAGGCAGAGAAAATCCCTGACCCCGCCGGGAATCGAACCCGGGAACCCGGGCGTGGGAAGCGAGAACGCTACGGCACGACCACGAGATGCGGGCTCCCCGTCCGTTTCTAGACCTGCGAGAACCGCCATCGTTCGTGGATCGGCCTATAGCAGTTTAGTCTCAGTGTTCCACCTGGCCTAATTTGTAGCGGTTTCTACCAGCAGCATGTCAACCTTCACAGGGGGGTCAGTACCGGCCCAATAACGGCCCACGTCTTCAGGCCGCCGCGTACCACGACCCTGGGGTTCGCCGTTTAGGCACATCACAGACAACGTCACGGGAGAGACATTGCTGTTTTATGTAGGTGTACGGACAGTCATGCAAGAACATTAAAATTGAGTTATGTTTTTGTTTGTAAACACTCTTTTAAATTGTCTTCGATCACTCCTCAGTCCGAGGATGTTTTAGTCGAATTCTCTTATGTCATCTAATTTCCCCATTTACGGTCTGTATCGATTCTAGAATGATTTCCCGTTCGCCTCAGTTACACATACGTAATTTCCTTTCTGCGCCGCGCGGAGTGGCAGCGTGGTTTGAGGCGCCATGTCACGGATTGCGCGGCCCCTCCTGCCGGAAGGTCGAGTCCTCCCTCGGGCATGGTGTGTGTTGTTGTTGTTAGCATAAGCTAATTTAGCACTGTGTTAGTCTATAACCGATGACCTCAGAAGCTTGGTCCCTTAGGAGTCCACAAACATTTGAACATGTTTCCTTTCCGCGTCACCTGCCCGCAACCAATCGGACAGCATTCATTGTCGCTGTGTGGTGTGGTCAGAATATTGTGACTCATCAGTGCATCTCCGCACAGAGTCGTTCGATGTTAAATCCAAGTCTTTTCGCGACCCGTTCTGCTCCACTGCTGAGTAAACTCAGGTGACTGAATTCGTTAATTTTTTTCACCACTTGGACCTGAAACACCTATTATTAGTCGGATGAATCGTTATTAGCTGTAGTTATTTGTACAGGCAACACAAGATGCCAGGTTAGGACAGAGATGGGAGTTACGTGTTGTTTGCTATAGGTATAGCCCTTATGGGACCTTAGAATTAATTGAAGTGGTGGTTTACTTCTCAGATCCAGAGGGTTCAGAACTGTCCTTTCAATGTGAAGAAGCAAGGAAATACTAGAAGAGCTTAGAAAATGCCACTATTCTTACCGCATTTTTAAAAAGGAAATCTCGTGTAGTTTGCGACAACTGTCCGGGAAAACCAGTGATTTCTATTACAGATAAAATTCGCGGCATAACTTTGCTTAAACATATTCAGGTTGCCACCGAGGGCATATTTCCTCCCCCTGGAGCATTGTTTTGAATAGCCAGGGGCACCACTCATGCGATTTTGTGTGCAGTAAAAATAAAATGGTAGAGAATAGGAAATTTCTCTTTACTTAGTATTTCGTGACGAGCTCTTCTTGTGAGGCAGAAGCAATTGCACAAGTCCATTTTGTGAACTGAAGAAACGGTACAGTAGTTGCCGAATCAACAAACTTTTATTGCATACACGACTGGTTTTGGAACAGTTATAGTTTCATAATCTAGTACAAAAAATAAAATCACTTGTTATATGAGTTTATCCTCTCCCCATTGTTGTCATGGAACAAAAGTTCCGTGTCAAAGGAGTAAAAGGAGGAACATAAATTCCATGAAAACCGTTACCCCCGTTCCGCCAGACCGAGAACACTAACAGAAAATTAGTGTTCCATGACAGAGGATATACTGGATTGAACCTCGAGACCTGTGGGCTGTACTTAGCGCCTTAGGTATTCGCAGCATTTCATTGAACTCGTTCAGGTTTAGTCAGTGGCGTTTAGTAGTCGCAGACGGTCTCCGTCCACTATGACGCACGATATATGAATAGCTATACGCTGACATACGTGCTGTTACCGTCCTCACACCAGATGTGCTCAAAGACGTAATGAACCATTGCATGGAAGCGTATGGTCGATATGTTTTCACCATTGATGTTCGTAATGCTGAGCTAATAAAACAACTTGCACTATAAACAATTCTCCCAGGTAAATGTATGTCTGATATAACAGATACAGCACTAAAGTAGGTGACTTCCTTCCGTACATTATCTAAGCACAGTACTTGTGGACAAGACGCGGAGAAGAGGATTTATAAAATCCGTGCTGTCTTTCGAAAAGTAACGCATTGAGTCTTCAGTAATAAAACTCTGACTGCGCCCTCAAATTTACAATCAGAAAACTATAAAATATAAGAAAAATATTTTGTTTTACTCACAGAAACACACATACTTTTACATAAGTGATAGGAAAAAAAATATTGAAAAAAACCACATCTGTGTTATAGTGTTACATGCGCCGATTCATTTTAACGCTACCGTACTTCTGTAAAACTTGGATTCTCTGTCCCTGGGACAACCAGAACTTTGAGCACTTCCACAAGCCCTATCTTGCCCTTTTTATGAAAAGCAAGTGGAGTATATCACCGACACTGAAGCGGTACAAAGAGTTTATGTCGACAGCACTGAAGTCATGTTACTGGACTTGTCGTGAGATCCAGAATGAGGTGTGTGCTGATATGAAACTTCCTGGCAGATTAAAACTGTGTGCCGGACCGACGCTCGAACTCGGGACCTTTGCCTTTTGCGGGCAAGTGCTCTACCGACTGAGCTACCCAAGCACGACTCACGACCCTTCCTCACAGATTCAGTTCTGCCAGAAGCTTCGCCCCGAGTTCTAGTCTCGGTCCGGCACACAATTTTAGTCCGCCAGGAAGTTTCTCGTGAGATGGTTGTTACGTGTTCGCTGCACAATTCGTACATGTCTCTTTTCCCAAATACTTTACGATTAATTAAAATGTTCTCCGGTTGAAGATACTGTGGACATGCTCATAGATACTACAACGACAACCTTAAACATATAATGAATATGACAGTATCAGCTCAGATAAATGGCTCTGAGCACTATGCGACTTAACTTCTGAGGTCATCAGTCGCCTAGAACTTAGAACTAATTAAACCTAACTAACCTAAGGACACCACACACATCCATGCCCGAGGCAGGATTCGAACCTGCGGCCGTAGCGTTCGCCCGGCTCCAGACTATAACGCCTAGAACCGCACGGCCACTCCGGCCGGCTTCAGCTCAGCTATATAGAAGAAGCTGCACAGTGTCGCCGTGCGGGCACTAAATAGTCTGGAGGGCTGATGGTATTTTCGAATACAAAAGTCACATACTTGAAGAAACAACCGATTGAAACCCAATATTCGCTAGGCCCTACGACGGCTAACCGTAGTCACTAAATGCGCTATCACCGCAAGTGTGATTCCTAAATCAGAGTTCATAGCCGAAAAGAACATGCACACAACTCAAATCTAATGAAAGATTGAAAACATTTGTACTTGGGAATATGATTGTTTGACCCTAACGATACGAGCCGATAGCTTTGACTCGTGGAGTAATGCTTCCATGGCATGTGGCTTGAAAACGAGCGCAAGAAGAGATAGATCAGAACCATTACGAAATTTCTTTCGTTCTTATGTCACTTTTTTAAACGCCTTACTTGTAATGTAGCTCGATGTCTACGTTAGGCTGAGAGGTTACAGTTCGTTCGTGATGTGGCATATCCAACGATTGTGTACACGAAAATTTAGTTGTGATGACATGCTGTTTTCTAGCGTAACTGCTACGGCTGTTTTACGTTGAATTAGGTTATATCCGCCCTCCAACGAAAGTTACCACTGTGCCCATGGTACTAGGTGCATATGTGCAGTCTGTGTGGGGATCGCAGTTGTATCTTAAAGCATCAGAAATGATCGCTAAATTCTGTAAATTGTACTGAGCTCGTTTCTTCACTCCAAGTAGTTGTCGCAGAGCTGATATTTAGTCTCAGGAAAGTTATTAAGTGACGTGATCGAAATTTAAGAAGTCATTACAAAGCCGTGTGGTTACATCGATAGGCGGTCCACAGGCAAAATAATCCAAACGTATCATAAATATTTTTTCATACACTAATTAACAACAGATAAAAAAATTCCTAAGATGTAACTGGTCTGCTTAGCTCACAGACTCATGGCACGAAGTACATTTCTACAAACTGTCGAACCAAATCTGAAATCTGAGTCCCGTCATTCGCCAGCAAGTGCAGTAAGGCGGTAACCCTAGTAACCTTACTGGCTGCCAGCGATACTCGTACTGTGCTACAGCTACGTCGGGTCACTCTCGTGGGGAATCGCTCATAACAACAGTGCACGAACTGATTCGGACTGTTCATGACTTTCCCATTGATTGATATGTTAATTATTTCATTAGTACATCCTAATGATTGCACTGATGAAAGATCCTTCATACTTACATAAATTCCTGTTTGAATTTCTATTTGATAAATAATGAAGCTATTAATCTCGGCGCGCATTTTGTATCTCAGCAACCATTGAGAGCATGGGATCGCCACGCCGGAGCGAAGCCAGTTAAATAAAAACGCCCACTTACCTATGATGCCGCGTGCAAACAACACGAGTTCCTTGTTCGTGTACACTGATCAGTAGTTTCTAATGTCGACAGCTGACTGTTAGAGTATGCAGTATGCTTCGTTGATAAATAAAGGAAGGTTGCAAGACCCAGAAATGTTGCACTAGATTATGTCAACAGCTGACTAATTGTCAGCTGGTGAAACCAACGAAGTAGTGTCATAAGAATATTTATAACTCGTGTTGTGGCTCGTATTTGACACAAACTGGATTTCTATGAGTGGTTTATATCCTACATTTTGATGACATCGTGGGTCTATGTACTACAGTATGTAGTACAGGTCACATCACAATTGATTTATCACGGCGTAACCAAACTGTAGCCTCTGAACGCACGTCGCCGTCAAAGATTCTATAGATCTGCTTTCCTAGTTATTTGACGACACTGTTGTGGATTTATTGAAGCACGCTCTGATGTCATCATATTTTTATATGATGGAGACTCTTCTAACCAGACGGACGGTGTCGCGAAGGGGAGCCCATCAGCTCCAGTTACAGCCAGTCTGCGTATGGAGTGTTTTGAGGACGTCGCTCTGGACGCGGCTCGTGCAAAACGTTGTTGCTTTTATCGGTAGGGCTACGACACGTTCGCTGCCTGGTCACAGCGATGTGAAAATTTGGGAGAATTCGTGGACCACATCAGCAGTATCCACATCAGGTCCACGGTGGAGGTACAGACAGGTGTGCCTTGCCGCTCCTTGAAGTCCTCGTCTGCCGCAAAGCAAAAGGGTATCTCAGCCACAGTGTTTACCGGAAACCCACCCACATGGACAGATATCTGCATGCTAAAAGCGTTCACCATCCGTCGCAGAAACGTTCTGTTCTGAGGATCTGAGCGCAACGATCGGAAGCCGTTTCAGACGCTAAAAACCTGCCGAAGGAACTGAGCCACTTGCGGAAAGTACTTAAGAAAAACGTCTACAACAACCGTCAGATTTCGCAAGCCATCTTGCTGAAAACACGTAAGCAGAAGGATCACGAGGAAGACACGAAGAAGATTGCGTTTTTGCCGTTGTGTGTCTCAGTAAAGAGGCATAAAATCGATTCGATCTTCAGGGCTCCAGCAAAAAGTTCGACAACTCAAGGGGCCTACGAAAGACAATGTAGACGTCACAACGTCTGGAGTATGTAAGATACGTGTGGGTGTGACAGTTTTAAATCGGGCGTACCATCCATATTACTGGACAGCACTGTGAGGAACACTAGAGATGTTTTTGCCTTCGATACCCTGAGAAACCAGCGGTAGTAGAGCATCTTCAAGAAAACCGTATTACATACGACGAGACATCTGTGATTACACGGAGTAATATACCGAAGAAGCTGTTACACCTGCCTAATATCGTGTAGGGCCCCCGCGAGCCCGCACAAGTGCGGCAACTTGACGTGGCATGGTCTCGCCTAATATCTGAAGTAGTGGTGGAGGGAACTGGCACTTTGAATCCTGAAGGGGTGTCCATAAATCCGTAAGAGTACGAGGGGTGGAGATCTCTTTTGAACAGCACATTGAAACGCTTCCCAGATATGCTCAATAATGTTCATGTCGGCGGAGTTTGGTGACCAGCGTAAGTGTTTAGACACGGAAGAGTGTTCCTGGAGCCACTTTATAGCATCCTGAACGTTTGGTGTGTCGCATTGTCCTGCTGGAATTGCCTAAGTCCGTCGGAATGCACAATGGATAAGAATGGATGCAGGTGATCAGACAGGATGCTTACGTACGTGTCACCTGTCAGGGTCGTTTCTAAACATATCTTGAGTGCCGTATCACTTCAAGTGCACACGCCCCACGCCATTACAGAGCCTCCACGAGCTTAAATAGTCCCCTGCTGACATGCAGGGCCCGTGGATTCATGAGGTTGTCTCCATACCCGTACACGTCCATCCGCTCGATACAATTTGAAACGAGATTCAGCCGACCAGGCAACATGTTTCCAGTCATCAACGGTTCAATGTCGATGTTGACGGGCCCAGGCGAGGCGTACGGCTTTGTATCGTGCAGTCATCAAGGATACACGAGTGGGCTTCGACGGCGAAAGCCCATATCGATGATGTTTCGCTGAATGGTCCGCACGCTGACAATTGTTGATGGTCCAACATTGGAATCTGCAGGAATTTGCGGAAGAGTTGCACTTCTATCACATTGAACGATTCTCTTCAGTCCTCGTTAGGCCCGTTCTTGCAGGATCTTTTTCCGGCCGCAGTGATCTCGGAGATTTGAAGTTTTATCGGATTCCTGATATTCACGGTACACTTGTGAAATGGTCGTATGGGAAAATTCCCACTTCATCGCTACCTCGGAGATGCTGTGCCCCATTGCTCGTGCGCCGGCTGTAGGCTACTACCACGTTCAAAGTCACTTAAATTTTGATAACCTGCCATTGTAGCAGGAGTAACCGATCTAACAATTGTGCCAGACACTTGTTGTCTTATATAGGCGTTGCCGATGGCATCACCGTCTTCTGCCTGTTTGCATATCTCTGTATTTGAATACGTATGTCTATACCAGTTTCTTTGGGCGTCAGTGTAGTTTCTGGGATAATACAATAAAAGAAGCGATCGAGATATGAATTTGTGTCAACGCGGCGGTCTGCAGCTAAGCACGGCTTGGCGCCCGACAATCGGAAGGCTGAAGCGAGCGCGGCGGGCGCGCGACGAAAACGTTAACTCATATGGCGCTGGAGCGAGCACCAGTGACGTCACAGAAAGCAACGCGGCTATATAAGGACGGCAACAGCAACCAATAGTCAATCACCACTTGACAATGGTCGAGGAGCACTCTGCCAAAAGCTTGTGGATTTATCACTTGATGCTGCTGGTAGCTAGAGAGAATTTTATCAGCATCTAAACCAGTTTTCTAGCGTCTCACAATCAAATATCTGCTTTATCCTAGCAAATGTTGACAATGCCTGGAAATAGCTCACAGTTCTTTCGTAGTCGAACTACTTTTAGTTCAGCTGACAGAAGTGCGCTCACTGCTGAACAGCAGAGACTTTCGGCGCTGGTTTATACCCATTTGCCGTGTAGCACGGCCCTTGCTCATGTGTTGTCAAGTGAAACCAGTCTCCAGTAATGAGTACGGTGCTTCTCATACTCCAGCAAGTGCTGTGAGGAGGTAACCCCAATAACTGAGGCCCAAGCCATGTTCTGTTTTTCTCGTTCGCAGTGCAACCATTTCTGGCAAACAACATTCCAGTCGCAGCAGTCGGTGCGTGGGTCGAATCTCATTTTAAGTGGAGCGCGGCCCGTATATACAAGATAAAAAGAAAGAGCTCGCGGAAAGGCGCGTCGGACGTGCGACGTGAGCGCTGCGGCCGCAGAAACGGGTGGTCGTCCGCTCCGCTCCGCTCCGTTCCGCAATATGTGTTGAGGGGAGCAACGCGGCGAATAGCGAGCAGCAGTGGCGACAGCGGTGCAGCGCGGTAACTTATCATAATTGAGCAGTCACGTAGAGGCCGGCGGCCGTCTGAAATATGCGGCGGTCCAGGATTCTCATTACCCGCTCGCCGCACTCCTTGATTAGTGGCGACAGCACCGGGCCCACAGCGAGCGGCCGCTAACACTTTTCACTGCCACGCGCTCTACGCAAGCCGCACACCCTCAGGAGGCCGTCGTGCCTCATGTCAAAATTCGGGTCCTCCCGTATCTCATAACGTCTCTTATTACACACAGCCCACCAGCATTCGGTCCGATTTTCAGCTCTCCAAAACAACCTTCAACGATAAAATCATTAGGAGAACAGTTCCGTTCTACCAAAACTACGGTTCGGTAGTTTTGGTACACTATATATACTGAAGAGTCAAAGAAACTGGCACATCTGCCTGATATCGTGAAGGACCCCAGAGAGCACGCAGACGTGCAGCAACACGACGTGGCTTGGACTCGACTCATGTCTGAAGTAACGCTGGAGGGAACTGACATCATGATTCCTGCAGGGCTGTCCACAAACCCGTAAGAGTACGATGGGACTGGAGATATCTTCTGAACAGTACATAGCAAGGATCCCAGCTATCCTCAATAATGTTCATGTTTGGGGAGCTTGGTGGCCAGCGGAAGTGTTTATGGCTCAAATGGCTCTGAGCACTATGGGACTCAACGGCTGAAGTCATTAGTCCCCTAGAACTTAGAACTAGTTAAACCTAACTAACCTAAGGACATCACAAACATCCATGCCCGAGGCAGGATTCGAACCTGCGACCGTAGCGGTCTTGCGGTTCCAGACTGCAGCGCCTTTAACCGCACGGCCACTTCGGCCGGCCGGAAGTGTTTAAACTTAGAAGAGTGTTCCTCTCGAGCAATTATGGCGTGTGAGGTGTCGCATTGTCCTGCTGGAATTGTTCAAGTCCGTCGGAACGCACAATGGACATGAATGGATGCAGGTGATCAGACAGGATGCTTACGTACGTGTTACCTGTTCGAGTCGTATCTAGACTTATCAGGGGTCCCATATCACTAAATACACACGCCGCACACTATTAAGAGCCTCCACCAACTTGAACAGTCCCCTGCAGATATGCAGGTTCCATGGATTCATGAGGTTGTCTCCATACCCGTATACGTCCATCCACTCGATGATGAGGCAACATGTGTCCAATCATCAACAGTCCAATGTCAGTGCCAGCCGGAGTGGCCGTGCGGTTCTAGGCGCTACATTCTGGAACCGAGTGACCGCTACGGTCGCAGGTTCGAATCCTGCCTTGGGCATGGATGTGTGTGATGTCCTTAGGTTAGTTAGGTTTACTTAGTTCTAAGTTCTAGGCGACTGATGACCTCAGAAGTTAAGTCGCATAGTAGTGCTCAGCGCCATTTGAACCATTTTTGAACCAATGTCACTCTTGACTGGCCCGGGCGAGGCGTAAAGCTTTGTGTCGTGCAGTCACCAAGGGTACACGAGTGGGCCTTCGGCTCCGAAAGCCCATATCGATGGTGTTTCGTTGAATGGTTTGAACGGTTACACTTATTGATGGTCCAGCATTGAAATCTGCAGCAATCTGCGGAAGGGTTGCACTTCTATCACGTTGAACATTTCTCTTCAGTCGTCGTTGGTTCCGATCTTGCAGCACCTTTTTCCAGCCGCAGCGATGTTTTATCAGATTCCTGATACTCATGGTATACTCGTGAAATGATCGTACCGGAAAATCCCCGATTCATCGGTACCTCGTAGAGGCTGTGTCCCATCTCTCGTGCGCTGACTATAACATCACGTACAAATTTACTTAAATCTTGATAACCTGCCAATGTAGCAGCAGTAACCGGTCTAACAACTGCGCCAGACACTTGTTGTCTCATATAGGCGTTGCCGACCGCAGCGCTGTATTCTGCCTGTTTGCGTTTATCTGTATTTGAATACGCATGCCTATACCAGTTTCTTTGGCGCCTCAGTGTAAATGACATACCGGTAGTACTGGTGGCATTGGTAAGGAAAGAAAAATAAATGACTGTTTGAGAGATAAACTGGGGGCCTATAACTTCGCTTTGTTTTTTGCACATAATTATAACCGCACATTCACTGTTAGTTCGTTGAGTCTTTTATATCTTTAAGCATATAAAAATAATTTTGTAAGTAATAAAAATTAGTTAATTGACTAACTTATGTTCTTTTATGTAAGCAGAGCAATTACTTTTGATGCAAGCACGGTTTACATGCACAAACGTAAAAAAATCATGTTATTATTGTTGCTATTTTGTACGCAATAGTACGTTCTTCACGATGAATGCAAGGGTTTCCTGTTATTATTGATATATGCGAAAGTTGTTTATGGATAACAGGTACACTGTAAGTTCGGTGTTGTACTGAAGCGATGTTCGATATATTTTCGTTTTTAATTTAACCTTTTTGTTGAGGAATTAAGTTTTCTAGCACTATATGATAAACCTGTATTCTTTTCTTTATTTTTACTACTACATTCCTCCGAGTCACGTTACAGATCAACATTTTTAGAATTAAACATTGAAAGTATCAGTTTCCCATGTTGACAGGCACCTCGCCCTACGACTCACCGTGCTTTTGTTCACTGCCAGGTCTCCTTAGACATTCTCCAAGCGCCTCTGAATATATGCTATGCTCTGTTTTTCCGCCAATATAAACCCAATGACATCTTTCTGCTTGGAACTTACCTCCGTTACTGACGCCATTTTGAGGGCTACGTGTAGCAGCATCACGTATTTGAACTTCATGAAACTACAGAAGTATTCCACGATGTTCCACAACAAATTCTACCTTTCTTCAACTGAAACTTGGCGAGCTGGACGGCCCTTGTACATTATGCAAACCATTTACACCCTGTGCCTTCAAGCAAGGTGTTGGGCTTGCTGGATGATGACGAAGATAGTCTCGCAACATTCGGTTTCCTCAGAGAGTCTGCACAGAACTGGGATATCTGTTAAAGTACGATATGCTGCCATTCCTGTGTCCAAAGTTGTCGTTGGGCGCCAGCAGTCAGTGCACTTCCCTCTGCTGCTGTGTCAGAGGAAGCCGTGAGAATCATCACTGTGCTGACAATCCATGATGCCTCGGAAGTCGTCGCACTATTCGCGTGGATACTTTTCATGCTGCAAACTAACCCGTTTCCTGATTCAAAGTGCATAATATAGGTGTACGATCCTATACTGCTGAGCGAACACTGTGAGTGTCCTCTCGGGCGCTAGTCGCGTGGGACCCTAGAGATCCTAAATGGCCTTGAGTATGGCTCTCTTGAACCTACAGGTTCCGTATTTGCGCAACTGTCAGAGGATCGTGAGTAATGGGACCAACAATTTCGTGGAATGGTATGCAACAGTCTCTGTGTGTCATGATCCTGCCTCTGCCGTCTTCTGTGGCCCTCGAGGGTGAAAAATGAATTGTTAATTGTCCCTCAAAACAACCGAAAGGCCGGCCGCGGTGGTCTAGCGGTTCTAGGCGCTCAGTCCGGAGCCGCGCGACTACTACGGTCGCAGGTTCGAATCCTGCCTCGGGCATGGATGTGTGTGATGTCCTTAGGTTAGTTAGGTTTAAGTAGTTCTAAGTTCTAGGGGACTGATGACCACAGAAGTTAAGTCCCATAGTGCTCAGAGCCATTTGAACCATTTGAACAACCGAAAGGTAAGAAATAATGGGAGTTCCATTAACAGGGAGATTGAGAGATGGGAATGGGGGTGGAGGGAAGGGGAGATGCAAGGGTAAAAGCAGGGTAAAAGCATTACCTTATAGTGCGTACATGTAAGGATCTTTCCATTCACTGTATTTAGTTTCTGGAGCGAAGGAAAAAATGTTATCCCCTTCCCCCCCCCCCCCTCCAAACCCCTCCCAATTCTTAAACGCCAGTCTTTCAATGATTTCCTAGTACAGAATCTCCCTACTTGTATGAGAGTTAGTTCAAGCAAAGGGAAAAGCACGAGTGGTGAGCCGATTTTTACTCGGAGAGGCTTAGAAGACAGGGCGTCATCCTCAGGTATTGCGCAAGACGAGATCCTGATGCGCGAGGCAGTTGCCGTGTCGGTAGGCGCGGCTTAGACGGCGAACAAGGGTTTCCACTCGTCTCGTGCCTGACACTGAGAAAGCATCCGGTAAGCCGCTGCAGCTGACGAGCCACGGCGCACGGCGACCCGTGCAGAGGCAGCCATTAGCGTCGTGCTAGCGGCTCGTCTGCAGCGGTCCTAATCGAAAAGAAGCATTTCACGGACACACGGAGCCACAAGACTAAGCTGCGACAATGGCGATGCAAGTGTGGAAAGTCGCCTGTGCTCTGTCTACTCGGATCCATTTGTTTGATTCAAGTGCTAAATGGTATGCTATCGCCAGCAAGAGGTAATAGTTTCTTTAGAACTTAAACATTTTGTCGGCAGTTGACATGTCATTATACTCTGTGAACCAGAACTTCACCGAAAAACTTTCGGAGATGGCAGCATGGACAAAACCCAGAAAAAAGTCCAGTTAACATGGGCTCCAAAAAGCATATCTTAAGAGCTAGGAGCACTTGTTCATCTTCGCTACCGTGAAACGTATTTCTTCCACTGAAGAAACACTCATAACTATTAAAGTATGAATTTTAGAGCCTATCTTTAGTAGTCGTTTTTCCGTGTTTTGATCCACACTAAAACCCCTGCAAGTTTGTTGGGGGACGTATGGTTCAGATGCAAGTGTAAGTTGTAGACTATTACTTCTACCACACATCCAGCCATTCGCCGTAATGATATTGTTCCTCATTTAAAGTTTTTCTTTATCCTCCTTTCTTCTGTATTATTATTGTTGTTCTTTAATCAGTGACTGGGGGTGTTATTTAACGGTTACTTTCGTAATGTAGACTCGTACATGAAAATGAAGTAACATGTAAACTCACAGCACAAAAACTTTGTCACTTCCAAGATGCGCAACCCTAATACCGTGTAGCACCACATATAGCCTTGAACATCAGCTCACTTCGACGAGGAATAGTGTCCACAAGGTTCTTCAGGTATGCTATATCCAGCTGAGACCACTCATTGATGCCTCCATCCCCAGAGTTACCAAATTTCTGGGATGTTTCACTCACTGCTCCAAACAGTCCCAGTAATCTACATCTACATCCATACTCCGCAAGCCACCTGACGGTGAGTGGCGGACGGTACTTTGGGTACTTCTGTCGGTTCTCCCTTGTATTCCAATCCCGTATTGTTCGTGGAAAGAAAGATTGTCGTATGCCTCTGTGTGTGCTCTAACCTCTCTGATTTTATCCTCATGGTCTCTTCGCGAGATATACGTAGGAGGGAGCAATATACTGCTTGACTCCTCTGTGAAAATATTGAGAGGCACCCACTTGCCTTGCTCATACTGTGGCATCAAGCAGTCAGGCGTGCAAGATGAGTGGTCTGCCAAGCGAGTGGATTCATTCTTATTTATCGAGTAACATGAACTCTCGTACCCACACTTAAGTTACAAATTATCCTCCTGTATGAATAATACGCAACGGAAACGCATATCTGACTATCAGTCAATTACAGAATTCTGACTGTACACTACGCACTGGCAATACCACATTTTCTTTTTGTCTTTTATTTAACGGCTTTTGTCAACACGTGGCCACCGCACTGTATATGAATGGCGCACACATTATAAATTCGGGACATCATGACAACATACAATTCGAAGGAAAAGTCCAACAATCTATTTCTTTTCACTATCTTATTTATTCCGATAAATTCTCTAACCTAAACACACAAATTCTATAACCTACAACAATAACACATGAGAAATTCCGCCCAGTGGGCATGGCTTTACAATGGTGAATCTCTATATTATGGTCTCGTAATTATTTAACTCTACAGTGCATTTTCTGGATAGGATGGTGGATCTTTTATCGTATCTCACGCTTCGACTCTCACAATCATCATCACGAAACTTTCCTCCAGATCGAGCGATACAGAAGGAACAAGCATAACCCACAAATCTTTTGAAACTACCTTGCTACTCTCCCATGCAAACCACACATACCCAAATTACATGACACACATCACACTGCAATAAGAAATACTACACAGAGAATGGTTACAACATTATCACTTTCAGCTTTCCCACTTCAATTAATATTTATCCCAGTTTCACACGACACTGCCCCACTTTGTAATTCTACTTTCCTACTGTGAACTCTGGAGATATATTTGCACGAATTACTGTACAATGCAAGCCAAGTGGGGTTGCTGGATAGACGGCCGACTCACCTTGATTCTCTCTCAGAGTTTAAATCTAGCGTCACACGGAATCATATTACCCAAAGTAATATTAAGAACGTATTCAGCACACACGCGAGTCCTCAACTGATACCATGGACGAGTACTTCTCTTTGTCTTTTGTCTCATACACAGTTTGAGACTCACACAGTACTCACCACGTGGAAGTACTCGTCTCTAATTTCAAGTCCTGCACACGCCATTTCTTAAATATTTCAACTTATGATACACACGCTATTTCTTAAATATTTCAACTTATTGTACACACGCTAGTAATTCAGCTTAACTTAAGCACACGGAAGTATTTCAACTTATTGCTACACGTGGTTTCATTGTGACTGTTGGTCACTTCCGAAGATTACTACAATCCCATTAATATTACCTGCCTGACATTTAATTCTCCCCACAAAAGTTCCTGAGATAGAGAAATTATTATTTCAAACTACTCTTAAATATTCCACATGCATACCCTGTCTCCACTCTTTCATCATTACGGAGCACAACTAAAACAGGTCTTAACAGCACAAGATCCAGCGGCAGAGTGCTGAAATATGGCCGTTCTGTAGGTCATCTCGCACCTCTGTCGAGGTGGGGGAAGCACCTTGCCACCGTATTGGTCAGCCACATTTCAGGCGCTCAAAGCTCTGGTAAATTTCATCTCTTTGGTCCTAACAAAGGTGGCCAAAGGATCGACTCAAAGATGATCATATATTCACATTCACTATCTGCGGTTAGCAGACGACCATACATTCATTCATTTCACAGATATCACCAAACTGGGTGTAGGGATTTACTTTGTGGGAGTGCACATGTGATCAATTAAATAAATAAATTGTCATTCTTTCCCACACTGGTATCCGGCTTCGCTGTATTAATTGAAATTGAGTTATTTTACAAAAAAAATGTGTTGTTCTGACAAAAATAATGAAGTATGTTGTACCTATTTTCAATGTCAGGCGGTACTGTACCCTTTCAATATGTTCTCTAAACTTCAACAAAATCCACTTACCGAGCTACTGAGCGTCTCTCTTGCAGAGTCTTCCACTGGAGTTTATCTATCATTTCCGCAACGCTTTCGCGATTACTAAATGATCCTGTAGCGAAGTGCGCGGCTCTCCATTGGATCTTTTGTATCTCCTCCATCAACCCCATCTGGTACGGATCCCACACCGGTGAGCAGTATTTAAGCAGTGGGCGAACAAGTGTACTGTAACCTACTTCCTTTGTTTTCGGATTGCATTTCCTTAGGATTCTTGCATTGAATCTTAGTCTGGCATCAGCTTTACCGACGATTAATTTTATATGATCATTCCATTATAAATCATTGCTAATGCCTACTCCCAGATAATTTATGGAATTAACTGCTTCTAGTTGCTGACCTGCTATATTGTTGCTAAATGTTAAAGGATCTTTCTTTCTATGAATTCTCAGCACATTACACTTGTCTACATTGAGATTCAATTGCCATTCCCTGCACCATGCGTCAATTCGTTGCGGATCCTCCTGCACTTCAGTACAATTTTCCACTGTTACAACCTCTCGATATACTACAGCATCATCCGTATAAAGCCTCAGTGAACTTCCGATGTTATCCACAAGGTCATTTATATATTTTGTGAATAGCAGCGCTCCTACGACACTCCCCAGCGGCACACCTGAAATCTCTCTTACTTTGGAAGACTTCTCTCCACTGACATGCTGCGTTCTGTTATCTAGGAACTCTTCAATCCAATCACACAATTGGTCTGATAGTCCATATGCTCTTCCTTTGTTCATTAAACGACTGTGGGGAACTGTGTCGAACGCCTTGCGGAAGTCAAGAAACACGGCATCTACCTGGGAACCCGTGTCTATGGCCCTCTGAGTCTCGTGGACGAATAGCGCGTGCTGGGTTTCACACGATCTTTTTCGAAATTCATGCTGATTCCTACAGTGTAGATTTCTAGTCTCCGGAAAAGTCATTATATTCGAACATAATACGTGTTCCAAAATTCTACAACTGATCGACGTTAGAGGTATAGGTCTATAGTTCTGCACATCTGTTCGACGTCCCTTCTTGAAAACGGGGATGACCTGTGCCCTTTTCCAATCTTTTGGAACGCTACGCTCTTCTAGAGACCTACGGTACACCGCTGCAAGATGGGGGGCAAGTTCCTTCGCTTACTCTGTGTAAAATCGAACTGGTATCCCATCAGGTCCAGCGGCTTTTCCTCTTTCGAGCGATTGTAATTGTTTTTTTATCCCTCTGTCATCTATTTCGATATCTACCATGTTGCCATCTGTGCGACAATCTAGAGAAGGAACTACAGTGCAGTCTATGGGAATCAACATCGAGCGATTTAGCTGGCCAATCGACGTGCGGTAGGGTGCCTTAGTGTTCGTTAAACGATAAAATATGCATGCAGCCCAATGAACATTGGTGTTGTCACTTGGGAAGACGGGAGGGTCCGCAGCACCCCGATGTAGAAGAACAAGCAACACTTGGTCAGCGAAAATGTTGAACGAAGGATCCTGTTTCATGTGACCAGAATGAGTGTGCTCAAATCATGCTACGAGAAATACCCTGAAAACACCACTGACTCACCCCAGTCTGAACTACATTCTCCAAACACTCCACTCACTGGGTCGTCGAGTGCACTTGTATCATTTCAGATGAGTCAAAACCGCAACTCATCGATGCGCACTCTACTCCTTCAGACAGCCACTCCCAAGTTTCTGTATTGATTGGCTCACTGAAGACGTGCAGCTTTATGTTCCTCTGGGAGCAGTGGCCTTTTGTGAGGTACGTGGAATCAAATGTCAGTTGCGTAAAGTTCCCTTCGCAATATTCGCTCGGATACTGGTTAAGATGAGTCTACATTCACTGACAGCAGCAGTTAGTCCCCGCCGTTCAGAGACTTTTTAGGAACATTGTTCTTACATCGCGTTACGTGGCTGCGAGTGATGTCATCATGAGCACATTCAGACATGGTTGCTTATTTCTTCCATTTTGTTGTGATACACGTCTATCTAATTTACTGTGCTGATTTCATACAAATCTCTCACATCTCTCCACCGACATGATTTACATCAACTTTCCAAATTGACCAATGTACAGTTTTAAATGGGTGACTAATATTTAGTCTGGTGAGCTTATGTATTCGTGTGTCTGTTTGTCAATCAAGCACAAACTGCTAAAACAATGTTACAGAAATTTCTTGTTAACGTAGCTAGTATGCGTGGTTCACTGAGGAGGCTATTGCAGTATTGAAGTTTTTCGCCATTTTAATATAAAGATTGTTCATATTATGTTATGCAAACTTTTAACGAAAGCATGTAATCTGCTGTGGATAACAGTCAAGCACGAAGTCCATAGTGCAAGATGGCAGCAGAATGCAAGATGACGCTCCATTTGTGTTTGAGAAATGTCACTGCTGCGCTGGACAAACACCTAGACAGCAACTTTTTTCCCCTCAATGTTTCACACCTAGACTGCAATTGTTTTTGGTTCAAATGGCTCTGAGCAGTATGGGACTTAACTTCTGAGGTCCCCTAGAATTTACAACTACTTAAGCTTAGCTAACCCTAAGGACATCACACACGTCCATGCCCGAGGCAGGATTCGAATCTGCAACCGTAGCGGTCGCGCGGTTCCAGACTGTAGCGCCTAGAACCGCTCGGCCACTCCGGCCGGAAAGCAATTGTTTTTATGTTTCCTCATTGTTTCCAGTTTAACGTTGTTACACCATATGAGCTACACGCAATAACTGGTATGGCTGTGTGTTTGTCTGACACTTAATTGTTTTGCATCAGAATCTTCCTCACACCTTGCTGGGGAGGCAGCATGAAAGCCACCAGCTCAGCTAAGCTCAGTGAAGCGCTGGTTACCTCGTGCTGCGCTGTCATGGCCCCTCTGTGTGTCTAGAAATGCGCCTTATTGTAACAGAACCTGACTGATCAAGTAAAAATACTGCCTGCTCTGGCGTAACAGTCTTCAACTGCTGTGTCGAGAGCTACACTACTGGCCATTAAAACTGTTACACCACAAAGATGACGTGCTACAGACGTGAAATTTAACCGGCAGGAAGAAGATGCTGTGATATGCAAATGATTAGCTTTTCAGAGCATTCAAATAAGGTTGGCGCCGGTGGCGACACCGACAACGTGCTGACATGAGAAAAGTTTCCAACCGATTTCTCATACACAAACAGCAGGTGACCGGCGTTGCCAGGTGAAACGTTGTTGTGATGCCTCGTGTAAGGAGGAGAAATGCGTACTATCACGTTTCCGACTTTGATAAAGGTCGGATTGTAGCCTATCGCGATTGCGGTTTATCGTATCGCGACATTTCTGCTCGCGTTGGTCGAGATCCAATGACTGTTAGCAGAATATGGAATTGGTGGGTTCAGGAGGGTAATACGGACGCCGTGCTGGATCCCAACGACCTCGTATCACTAGCAGTCGAGATGACAGGCATCTTATCCGCATGGCTGTAACGGATCGTGCAGCCTCGTCTCGACCCCTGAGTCAACACATGGGGACGTTTGCAAGACAACAACCATCTGCACGAACAGTTCGACGACGTTTGCAGCAGCATGACTATCAGCTCGGAGACCATGGCTGCGGTTACCCTTGGCGCTGCATCACAGACATGACCGTCTGCGATGGTGTACTCAACGACGAACCTGGGTGCACGAATGGCAAAACGTCATTTTTTCGGATGAATCAAGGTTCTGTTTACAGCATCATGATGGTCGCATCCGTGTTTGGCGACATTGCGGTGAACGCACATTGGGAGCGTGTATTCGTCATCGCCATACTGGCGTATCACCCGACGTGATGGTATGGGGTGCCACTGGTTACACGTCTCGGGCACCTCTTGTCGCATTGACGGCACTTTGAACAGTGGACGTTACATTTCAGATGTCTTACGACCCGTGGCTCTACCCTTCATTCGATCCCTGCGAAACCCTACATTTCAGCAGGATAATGCACGACCGCATGTTGCAGGTCCTGTACGGGCCTTTCTGGATACAGAAAATGTTCGACTGCTGCCCTGGCCAGCACATTCTCCAGATCTCTCACCAATAGAAAACGTCTGGCCAATGGTGGCCGAGCAACAGGCTCGTCACAATACGCCAGTCTCTACTCTTTATGAGCTGTGGTATCGTGTTGAAGCTGCTGGGGCAGCTGTACCTATACACGCCATCCAAGCTCTGTTTGACTCAATGCCCAGGCGTATCAAGGCAGTTATTACGGCCAGAGGTGTTCTGGGTACTGATTTATCAGGATCTATGCACCCAAATTGCGTGAAAATGTAATCACATGTCAGTTCTAGTATAATATATTTGTCCAATGAATACCCGTTTATCATCTGTATTTCTTCTTGGTATAGCAATTTTAATGGCCAGTAGTGGAACATCGAGGCGTTGCCTTCAATGGGTTTATGGGTAGTTGCTGAATAAAATATGTTTATGGTACTGCTACATTTATGATTACGTGAATGCCGAGGAACTTATTCTCTGCGCCCCTTCATCTGCTCGCCATTCTTAGATGTCTTCCTGACATTTCACAGTATCAATAATCGTGGCACTATACTATCTGGTGTTAGGAGCACCCACTGAATTTGAGTAATGTCGTGGGTTAGTGTACATAATCATCAGCGTAGCATGGTGAGTGGTAATAAATTGTCTTTGCTGGTTGTTCTCCTTTAAATGTCCGAAGCTAACAGAATGGCTTTAATTACAGACCAAAATTTTGAAGGTCAACTGTAGCAACGACTAGCAGAAATTTAATAACTGGTAAAAACGTTTAGCAGAAATTTAATAACTGGTAAAAACGTTTAAACAGATTTAAATGTCCCAAGGTGAGTGAATGGTTTTAATCTACAAATCAACACGTTGTTTTGAGAGAGCTGAGAAATTTAAGTGACTCAAGGGCCAGCAAATGGCTCGGCTGACTAGGGAAAACTTAATACAGAAAGGGCAAGACGCCAAAAAAATTCAAGCCAAAAGACAAAAATACACAAACTCAGAAAGGATTTAGGCCCACACGAACCAAAGAAGAAACAACGGGATCAGCAGTCACCGTGTGTAGTGGTGCTTCACACAGGGTAACGGCAGCGGCGAATCCCAAATTCCGGCCAGCAATATCGTGCCGCCGGTACGCTCACCCTCGACAGGCCGGGCCAGTTGCACGCGTAGACTACAGAAACTCATAGGACAACAGAATTCCGCTCGTAAATAAGCATCGTGCAAGACGAAGATGCATAGGAACACCAGCAAGTCAATTAGTACGATAACACACTTTCAGCAAATAGGTAGCTAAACAAACAATCCAGAATAACGTACAACCACCCCGGCAAACGCCTATTAACGGATTAAACACAGAATTTCAAGAATAGTGCAGTTTAAGCATTGGCATGGACCAAAAATTAGCTTATGAACATAACCAAACTAAAACTTGCCTGAAGTAGTTTTTAAACAACCATCTGAACTCCCCTTCCGGGTTGAAATGCTGGTTCCATTAATAGCATAACAATCAGATACCAGTACAAGGCGGCCCGCGGACCCAATCAGGCTCCAAGAAACAGGTAAGAAAACTGGAGTGTCCCAGCACAGAAAATTTCACAGTTCTATGGCAGCGCACGCAGTATACCAATAGATCAGGCCAGATCAGAATCTAAAACTATTAATAGAGTACATCAATCATAAATGTTCATGACAGAACCAGTAGTATCTGCGACTGCCGTCACATCCCCCCCCCCCCCCCCCCAAAAAAAATGGCTCTGAGCACTATGGGACTTAACATCTATGGTCATCAGTCCGCTAGAACTTAGAACTACTTAAACCTAACTAACCTAAGGACATCACACAACACCCAGTCATCACGAGGCAGAGAAAATCCCTGACCCCGCCGGGAATCGAACCCGGGAACCCGGGCGCGGGAAGCGAGAACGCTACCGCACGACCACGAGCTGCGGACATCCCCCCCCCCTCCCCCCGCTTCCACAGATAATGACAATAATAATGTTAGGCATCATTTGGCAAGAAGAACACATTTAAACCAAACAATAAAAAACTATTACCACAATCTTCACATCCAGAGATCGCAGCTAAGTTACTTCTCGGGAAAGCAACACAGGGCGCTCAGCGAACAGAGGTTGGCAGACTCAAACATGTTGTGTAAGCGATACAGATCACACTAGGTCAGATCCAAACTTCCTGGAAAACACAGAATCACCACTCAGGGAAGAATCATAAAGGGCAGGGCGGTAACACCAGAGCTTTGTAACGCCACCAAAGTAGATCACACAACGCGGTGTCCCGTTAGAGCACCAGAATCAGCTAATGATAATCAAAGTCGTTCCCGTTGCAAGAATTTCCTCAGGGCGAATCGGTCAAGACACCGACCACGGTGCGTGACAACACAAGTTTCCTCGTCGTCCCCTGCTGACTGGCTGGCTCTGAGCACCATGGGACTCAACTGCTGAGGTCATTAGTCCCCTAGAACTTAGAACTAGTTAAACCTAACTAACCTAAGGACATCACACACATCCATGCCCGAGGCAGGATTCGAACCTGCGACCGTAGCGGTCTCGCGGTTCCAGACTGCAGCGCCAGAACCGCGCGGCCACTTCGGCCGGCCCTGCTGACTGTCCATTCCACCACTCGCCCGTCTCGCAAACATTTCAAACAGGAATTAGAATTATATATTAATACCCTCAGCTGCTGACGGGCGTTGATATATATCAACGGGGACAGGTGAAAATGTGTGTCCCAACCGGGACTTGAACCCGGGATCTCCTGCTTGCATAGCAGACGCTCTATCCGAGGGCACAGAGGCTAGTGCGACTACAGGGACTTTCTCGCCAACGCCTCCCGCGAGACCCACATTCTCAACTTATATGTCCACACACTACACTCGTAGTGTCCCTACCCAACACAGTCATTACTCGTGGAAGACATTCTTACCAAGCCCCGTAAGAGTTCGGGTAATATGTGTGCATCCGCACAGTAGAAGGCCATGGCCGGTATTGCCAGAACGATATACTTAGGATATGGTGTCTGTTATTTCGGATATGTTCGAAGCACCACATCCACATATTTCAGAAAGGAAGACGGAGGGTAAGAACGCCGCCCAGCGACCAGAGGGGAAACGAATGCCAGTTTATCACCAAAACTCGTATAGTAAGAGAAAGATACACGTAACGTATTGCAGGATGCTCGAGGAGGAAGCTCCATAGTTGGCATTTAATCTTAACCATTTGTGGTTGTGCAATGGATGCTCTTTTTAGCTGAACCTAATTTTCCATAGATTCTGTTACACGACACCAGTATGCGACAGTATTTTAAGTGACCGATTAGAACAGGGAAAAAATGTCTCAGAGCTCGTGCTGCGCCCAGTAATTGAGAAAGCAGCTGTAATTGTTCTTGGAAAGTACGCCGTAAGAGTCGTGCTGTATGGCTGTAGCACAGCACCCCTACACGTGATCACTGTCAGACAGGCGTTGCTGGTGTCTTTCAGTTACTGGAGTTAGCCTTTGGGACGGCTAGATATGCCCTGATACTGTTAATCTCTTCTAGTCAAAAACAGAAAAAGAGGGGCATCAACTTGTGGTTATTTTCTTACGCAGGTGTCTTTGCAGAAGATAAACAGGGTGTATTCCATGACCTTGTACTGCAGGCTTTTCATAGTGGTTGTAGGGGATGTCTGAACAAGAACAAGATTTTCAGAAAGCCGGGGCGAAACTACTTTCTCTGTGCAACGAGAAGGAACGGTTACGGCGCTGGCGCAAGTTAGGTCGGCGTCAACAAATTCTTATCTGCTTCTCTCGTAGTTATCTGTAACGTTGGATGCTGTCTTACGCGGGAAGTTATCTGAAGGCGCGGATTTTCACGAAGTATTTTCTTGTTCTGGCCAGAACAGATTTACGACTGCAGCTGGAAAATAAACTGACGTGAAACTGAAGTTTGGTTGGTTTTTATAGTATGTATGTTCACATTAACCGGATACACGAGTTGGTGTATTTTTTCGAAACGTACCTTCTGTTTCGCGCTTCTCTTGTTTCTTCTTTGTGAATGTTTACAAATTTTTAAGTAATTTTAATTCAAACATTGCTGCTAAAATTGCAGGTTTAGTTACACAGAAGAGCGTGTAAATTCTGTAAAACAGCGAATTATTTGCGCATGAAACTTCAGTGCCGTGAGAAATTAAGTACAGGCATTTATTGACCCTTAAAAGAAAAAGCTCGTGGTTTTCTTATGTGGCTTTAAATTTTTCTCTTGTACCCCTCAGCTTATATACTGTAAACTAACAGTCGTTTTCTTATTTTCTTACGTCAGCCTGTATTAAGTCTTTGTTTTCCTTTTCATATAATGCGTGTGTCTGTGTATTACGTCATAGGGGATTTGCTTCAACCCCAGATAGGGGCGGGGATTTTTTCTCGTCCGGGACGGTCCCAGATTGACTGTGACTGCTCTCAAACCGAGCGAGGTGGCCCAGTGGTGAGCACACAAGGCTCGCATTCGGGAGAACAACGGTTCAAACCCGCGTCTGGCCATCCTGATTTGAGTTTTCCCTAATTTTCGTAAATCGCTTCAGGCAAATGCCGAGATGGTTCCTTTCAAAGGGCACGGCAGACTTCCTTCTCCATCCTTCCCTAATCCGATGGAACTGAAGACCTCGCTCTTTGGTCCGCTCCCCCAAACCAACCAATCAACCAACTAACCAACCAACCAACCAACCAACCTGCTCTCAAATGAGTGCGGGGTATCTTTCCCGGGGCTAAAAGCGGGACAGGGTGAGGGGCTCGCCACCCTCCTCCTCCTAGCGCCGCAGCGAGTACAAAGGAGTCACTCTGGCTGCAGTCACAGGCTTGCGCCACAAACTTATCCTTTATCTTTTACATTTAGTGAATGCTCAGTCGAAGATGAAGACTACCGAAGTGTTGTGACTGACAATTCGCAATTTTTCACCTAACACAACTTTTATTGATGTAAGTTCACAAGGTTGATGACTGAACAACAAACGAAAGGTAACAATAACGATGTCAGTGAAAGTCTCCTAATTGAGGCAAACAAAAGTTCACTTCTAATTTTCCAAAAAGGTTCGTGGTAACACACACACACACACACACACACACACACACACACACTAGTAACAGTCCAATTCAGAGACGAAGACGTAATCTTCAACGGTCGCAGTACACGAGGTCGGCATCCGGCGTGAACTGAACTTCAGGGCTGGTTGTAGCCCCTAAATAACTGTCTCCAGCCAGTCGGTTTTTGGCGTAGTGATACTTCCTGCAGGCCGTGACTCGAGCTCCCCCTGCAGGAAGTACTACTCGGAATGTCTGTTTCCATTACCTTGTATGTAAATAGCCGGTGTTTACCATGGTGCTTTTGGTACGCTTTGGGAACAGACAACCTCGTCCTCTGTGGTGTAATATGGGTTGCCAGCCCTCAGGAGCTACCGTGGCTCCGATATAACACAAAGTTTTATAAACATTGAACACAACCCCTTTTAAACCTGTAGCACATCTGACCAATCTAATATCTAAATTCTTAAAATTCGCGTTTTCCACTTTACTTTTCTCCAATACTACAACGTCCAGTTACATTTATGTGACCACCTGTCAAAAGACTCAATAACCAACTTTTGCAGCGCGGAACACTGCGAAAAGTGCGGGAAGAGAGTGAATGCGGTTCTTGAAGGTACCCACAGGGATGTGGAGCCGTGCCGGCTCCAGCGTCGTGGTCAGCTGTGCTACGTTTCGAGGTTGAGGATCGATGACGCGTACAGCCGGGGACTTTTGTGGTCAGGCGAGTACAGTGAACTCGTCCTAGTAATCTTCCAGCCACACACGTACACTGCGAGCTGTGTGGCACGTTGCATTGACCTGATGGTAGATGTCATCGTGCCATGAAAAAGGAATTCCATATAGGGATGGACATGGTCCCTAGGGTAGATGCATAATTGTGTTGATCTATTGTGCCTTCCAAAATGACGAGATCACTCAAGGAATGTCACGAAAACATTCCTCAGACCACAACGCTTGCCGGGTGTTTGCTTTTACATGTTTTACGCCGTAAACGCCGACGGACAACAGCATGATTCATCTGCAACGGCGACCAGTCGCCACTCAGTGGACGTCCACTTGTGTTACTGGCGTGCAAATTCCAGTCTTCGTCGCCCATGAACAGCAGTTAGCATGGGTACATGAACTCAGCACCTGCTGCAGCGGCCCACATCTACATCTACATATATACTCCGCTAGCCACCAAGCAGTGTGTGGCGGAGCGCACAATCCGCGCCAAAGTCATTCCCCCCTCCCCTATGGTGGTCATTGTACGATCTGAAATTCTGAAAGTTGGTGGTAATAATATATGCTCCACATCCTCGGTGATTTCAGAATTTAGTGAGCAGCCCCTTCCGTTTAGCGCGCCGTCTATCTGCAGCTGTGTCCCACTTCAAATTTCTATGAGATTTGTAACGCTCTTGCGATGGATAAATGTACCAGTCACGAATCTCGCCGCTCTTCTTTGGACCTTCTCAGTCTCTTCAATCAGACCCAAACGGTAAGGGTCCCATACAGACGAACAGTGCTCTAAGACTGGACGAACTAACGTATTTTGAGCTATTTCCTTTGTTGAAGGACAGCATCGCTTCAGGATTCTACCAATAAACTGCAATCTAGAGTTCGCCGTAATCGCTACTTGTGTAATCTGATCATTCCATTTTATCATCTGGGATAGTCACACCCAGATACTTGACGGATGTTACCGCTTCTAAAGACTGGGTATTTATTTTGTACTCGTACATTAATGAGGATTTTCGCCCTAATATACGCAATAGATTACACTTACTAATATTGAGAGATAACTGCCAGTCATTACACCAAGCCTTTATTTTCTGCAAATCCTCATTGATTTGTTCACAACTTTCGTGTGATACTGCTTTCCTGTAGACTACAGTATCATCGGCAACCAGTCTAATGGCGCTGTCAGTACCATCAACCAGATCGTTTATGTAAATCGTAAAAAGCAGCGGACCTATTACGCTGCCCTGGGGTACATCTGAAGTTACACTTGTTTCTGTTGAAGATACACCGTTCAGGACGACATACTGCTCCAGGTCTGTGAGAAAACTTTCTATCCAAGCGCATATGTCATCGGATAGACCGTAAGGGCGCACTTTTTGAAGCAAGCGACAGTGCGGAACTGAGTCGAACGCCTTTGGAAAGTCGAGGAATATGGCATCAACCTGGGAGCCGGTATCTATAGGCTGTTGTATATCATGCACAAAGAGGGCCAGCTGTGTCTCGCATGACCGCTGTTTCCTAAAACCGTGCTGGTTTCTGCAGATGAGTTTCTCAGGGTCTAGAAATCTTATTGTGTCTGAACATAAAATTTGTTCCATGATTCTACAACAAGTCGATGCAACATTGGCTAATCAGTCGTCGAGGAGACACAGTTGACAGCCAGTTGGTTCATCTGTGTAGTTAGCTGATCTAGAGTTGCACGTCTGTCTGCCCGTACACATCTCCACAGCCGTCGGTCATCCTGTCTTCTAAGGCTCATGGTCCACCGCAGTTGCTCCTGCGCCGGTTTCGGATAGTGCAGTTTTGCCACGCAATATGTGCTTTAATCACGGCGGCAGAAGAACAGTTTACAAGCTTAGGCGTTTCGGAAGTGCCTCCACCCTTTGTCCGAAAGCCAACGATCATGCCGTTTTTGATGTAAGATAAATCACTCCCTTTCCGCATTACCACAGTGATTGCACTGTTTTCCGCGTCCCCCTCCCTCCCGCCTCCAAGCCCACGACATGCTTCTTCATATGCACTCCTCTGCTAGTGCTGCCACTTGCCGTCCGTGAGTGGTAATTGCACATTGACGTCGAACACAGGCAGTGGTCGCATTAATGTGTATTATCAAAAATACACTCATGCTCATAAATTAAGTATAACGCTGATACATGGTGAAAAAACGCTCTGGTGGGCGGTTTGCGGGTTTAAATCACCTCGGTGTATGACCAGTGAATTTGACCTGCGGTTGTCGCACGGTAGCGCTGGCAGCAGTCCACATACGCAGAGGTGTGTTGGTGCATGTCAGAGTACGGTGCAGCGAGTAAGTGTGCAGACGTTTTTAGACGCGCTAATGGTGACTGTGTGTTGAAAATATCTCAAACAACACATATTGATGACGTTATGACGGGTAGAATACTAGGGCGACTGGAGGCTGTTCAAACACAGCAGGTAGTAGCACGGGCCCTACGTGTATCACAAAGTGTGATCTCAAGATTATGGCAACGATTGCAGGAGACAGGAAACGTGTCCAGGCGCTACTGTACGGGACGTCCACAGTGTACAACACCACAAGAAGACCGATATCTCACCATCAGTGCTCGCAGACGTCCACGGAGTACTGCAGGTAGCCTTGCTCGGACCTTACCGCAGCCACTGGAGCAGCTGTCTCCAGACACACGGTCTACAGACGACTGAACGGACATGGTTTATTCACCCGGAGACCTGCAAGGTGCATTCCACTGACCCCTGGTCACAGGAGAGCCCGTAAAGCATGATGTCAAGAACACAGTACGTGGTCACTGTAACAGTGGTCCCAGGTTATGTTCACGAACTAGTCCAGGTATAGTCTGAACAGTGATTCTCGTCGGGTTTTCATCTGGCCTGAACCAGGAACAAGATACGAACCCCTTAATGTTCTTGAAAGAGACCTGTATGGAGGTCGTGGTTTGATGGTGTGGGGTGGGATTATGATTGGTGCTCGTACACCCCTGCATGTCTTTGTCAAGGGAACTGAAACAGGTAAGGTGTATCGGGACGTCATTTTGCACCAGTGTGTCTGCCTTTTCAGAGGTGCAGTGGGTCCCACCTTCCTCCTGATGGATGATAACGCACGGCCCCACCAAGCTGCCATCGTGGAGGAGTACCTTGAAACAGAAGATATCAGGCGAATGGAGTGGCCTGCCTGTTCTCCAGACCTAAACCCCATCGAGCACGTCTGGGATGCTCTCGGTCGACGTATCGCTAGACGTCTTCAAACACCTAGGACACTTCAGGAGCTCCGACAGGCACTGGTGCAAGAATGGGAGGCTATACCCCAGCAGCTGCTCGATCACCTGTCCCAGAGTATGCCAACCAGTTGTGCGGCCTGTGTACGTGTGCGTGGTGATCATATCCCATCTTGATGTTGGGGCATATAAGCAGGAAACAGTGGCGTTTTGTAGCACATGTGTTTCGGAACGGTTTTCTCAACTTATCACCAATACCGTGGACTTACACCTCTGTGTCGTGTGTGTTCCCTATGTGCCTATGCTATTAGCGCCAGTTTTGTGTAGTGCCAAGTTGTGTGGCACCACAGTCTGCAGTTATCCTAAATTTATGAGCATGAGTGACATCTCTGATCGTGGCTGATTTGCTTTTCTAAGCTCATTGAAAATAAAAGGTTCGACTCGATTCAATAAGTGTGTTCATCTATAGAGCAAGAAATGTTACGAACTAAATAACAAACTCTTGAGATAGCGTTATCTTACGAAACCTTTCAGATGTTATGATGCATGTGTTCTGCAAAACTGCTACGTGCAAATTATTTATTCCACAAATGACATAAGCGCTTGCAGTTCAGATACAACAGCAGTGAATGAGTCCAGGCTGGGAACTAAGGTCCGTAAACGAACTGTCACATCCAGAAGTAAAGAGCCGTTCAGAGACAAAGTCAGTTACTACGTCGCTGCTCAATTTGTGATGGTCCCTATCCTCGCTGTTACTTGTTGGCGGTGATTCTGAGCCAGTGTAAATTTCTTCCGACTGTTGCTAACGTAAGTTCCTGCTTGCGTATCTGATGCCCTCTGACCGAGAACTGGTGAAGACCGACTCCTGACTGCCGATGATAAATTGCTGGTCGTCGACCAATTCTAAACACTTGGCTCTGCCGACGATAAACTGTGCTAAACTCCTGATGAACCGTGTATATGAACTCCGCCGATGAACTGACACTGACTCGCTGGGATGCAAGCTACGAAGCCACGCGGACTACAGCGCTGAATCCCCGCGATTGGCCGGTGCTGCAGGCGATAACGTGCTCCTCGCTCGTGGCACTGCAAGCGAAGTGAAGTTACCGTTGTGCGCGATTGGTGCGCGTAACGAGGCACGGAGAAATAGTGCGGCCGGCACCTGTGGCACCCGGGGAGAGCCGCCAAAGTCTTCGCCAGTCTTGGCCCCGCCTCACTGTAGGCACACCGATGTGCCGCTGCGTGAGGGAGGTGGACTACGCGCAGTGGTAGCGATGTGGGATACAACAGAAAATGTAAAGCCATACCGAGTTGTTGAACAGCGTTCCTGGATAGCTCTGCCAGTGGGAGCATTACTCATGAAATGCAAAGGTCTGGTATCGCGTCCTAGTTTCGCTCAAGGGACACTTCACCACCCCTCGAAGTTTGCCATAGCATTTCTGGGACACTCTGTATACTAAGCGGTGGAAATATTCCTCAGAAGATTAACTACTGTATCAGTAGGAACAAAAAGCCCTATATACTGTTATATGGTTGCACCTTTTGAGTACCTGGTGACTTTTAACCTGGAAGTATATCTAGAATTGCTTCACTCAGGAAACTTTGTTAGCGGCACGGCTGCGCACGAGGGGTGTATGAATGAGTTATATTTTATCTAATTTATTGATAGCAAAATTAAATTATAATTATAATTTATTTACTGCTGTCTTTTTTTTCGTTTAGCTCAGAGATTTCCACAGCCTACGACAAGCTTTTGATTCCTTCTGTAGAAACATCGCCGATTCGTAGTAGATACATAGGCCTTACTGGCAGAAATTTGAGTGAATTGCTTAATTACTACAGTCACTACTAAAAGCCTTCTGCTTTACGTAGTTGATACTTTCTATGATCTAGTACGAATGCAAAAGCGGTTTGAGCCGTTGCTGTTACAAACAGCGCTGTGTAACAGGCATTCTACGATACTGGAGGCGCTGATTCGGTATCCACTTAGACATTTCGTCACACACATGTTTTATTTCCCAAATAGAACTGGTGCCTGTGTATCGTTTCACTACTATCAGATGCGTTTCGTTAGTATCGTAAATTAGTTCCTGCCATCTCCATGTCTGTCCACCGAGCGCAAAGGATATGTTGAAGTTTAATGTTCGCATTTATTATGGCAAAGAGTAGTTTCGAGACTTGAATATCGTTTATTATTAGACCCGGTAAATAAAGAATTGTCGCTAAAGTAATTGTAATACAGTTTTATGTAACTGAGCTCTTAAATTATTTGTGCCTTTTATCATAAAATAATATACGAAATTTGTGTAAACACACTTATAACTCATTTGACGATAGTTTATCGGTCGATGCAATCATAGCTGATCGCAGTAGCTGCCAAGCGCTGGTGCTACCACTAGACAGCAGCTGGTACGGCCGGTTTGTGTTTCAAGAGGCGATGTGACATCCCAGAATTACAGTTTTATGACATCAGCGTAGTCGGCCGCGGTGGTCTCGCGGTTCTAGGCGCGCAGTCCGGAACCGTGCGACTGCTACGGTCGCAGGTTCGAATCCTGCCTCGGGCATGGATGTGTGTGATGTCCTTAGGTTAGTTAGGTTTAAGTAGTTCTAAGTTCTAGGGGACTAATGACCACAGCAGTTGAGTCCCATAGTGCTCAGAGCCATTTGAACCATTTTTGAACATCAGCGTACCGCAGACAGGTAGCGTCTGTTTTTTAATTGGAAGTGATACTTCTACGTTATACATTGCTGGCCGTTAAAGGCCTTGAGGACGGCTTGAAACAAACGTTCAACTGGTATGCAATGTCATACGTGCTTGGATTAGCAAATGGTTAGCGTTTAGGCGCAGCAGCACGTAGTAACGCCATCTGCATTCTGTATAAGAGTACAAGGAAAGATTTCTCATTTAGCAGTCGCATGTGAATATTAGTTGTTTACGAGAAGACGGTAATTTTTCTAGTGCAAGATGCAGAAACGTCCACCAGTCTGTACGAACATCATGGGCTGTGGAGGCTGCAATTTATCATTCCATGATGTTGCTGCGCACTTTGGTCGTGTTCCCACGACCATCATGCAACTGTGGAATCCATGGGTCAGAAGAGCCGTACTCAGCACCATGTAGGATGTCGTAGGCACCCTGCGATTACTGCCAGAGAGGACAGCAGCTTGTTCGCCCGTCACCTACGTTGGGTCATTGACGTGTTAAGGCCGATGGCTTTCCCTTATTTGCGAGGTATCCGTGACGTTTTCAACAAGATAACGCAAGACTGCATGTTGTGCGTGCTGTCGTGATCCATGACTATACAGGAGGTGTTCGACTGTTGTCATGGGTGACAGATTGTGTCATTGACGTGTTAAGACCGATGGCTTTGCCTTGTTTTCGAGGTAACCGTGACGTTTTCAATAAGATAACGCAAGACTGCATGTTGTGCGTGCTGTCTTGATCCGTGACTGTATAGGAGGTGCACGACTGTTGTCAAGGGCGGTAGATTCTCGAGATCTTCAAAAATGGTTCAAATGGCTCTGAGCACTATGGGACTTCACATCCGAGGTCATCAGTCCCCTAGACTTAGAACTACTGAAACCTAACCAACCTAAGGACATCAGAAATATTCATGCCCGAGGCAGGATTCGAACCAGCGACCGTAGCAGCAGCGCGGTTCCGGACTGAAGTGCCTAGAACCGCTCCGCCAAAGCGGCCGGCGCGCCACCTCGCTCGGTGCTCAAATATAGGGGGGCAGTCAAATGAAAACGAGGCAAATAGAAAGAACGTAAGCAAACTGTTTATTATTTCAAAATCAATCGTCACAACTGTTAATATATTATCCCACTGCGAGACCTTTGGGAGACAAACTCCTGAAAAAGTCGGCAGGCAGCAGCACTTTGCGGTAGTATTATAAGCATCAGCAGGATATGGCGAATCGCAGTGTCTATTTTTTGATCTGGGGGCTGCTTAGCCGGAACGTCTGCACGTGAAAAGAATGTCGTGAAGCTGCGAGCAGCTCGGGAAGAATAAAAAGTCGGCCGGTGATCCCAGCTGGGTGGAGGAGGCGAGTTTTTGAGTCCCTTGGGGCGGAGGTTGTGTCGAGGAGTATTTCGGAATTGTTTAGCCAGGGATCAGTAAAGTTGTTTGTTACGTGTGGATAGTCAGAAGGTGTTTGGCAGTGCCTCACCTAGCACGGCCATGGGAGACATGTCTACTGCTTGTTGCTGAAGTGGATGCTGCTGTTTAGGTAGTGTACATGAACTGTTCAAGAACAGGTCGCCTAACAGAGCGTGGATCGTTGTGTAACGAATGGCTCAAATGACTCTGAGTACTATGGGACTTAACATCTGAGGTCCTCAGTCCCCTAGAACTTAGAACTACTTAAACCCAACTAACCTAAGGACATCACACACATCCATGCCCGAGGCAGGATTCGAACCTGCGACCCTAGTGGTCGCGCGGTTCAAGACTGAAGCGCCTAGAACCGCTCTGCCTCACCGGCCGGCTCGAGATCTTCCACCCACTGAAAACATCTGATCGTGGTTTGTCTGTCATCTAAGCTCATATGGTCGATTCCCGTTCGGGTTAGAGCCATTCTTGCTGCCATAGGTGCCAGTTCTGCGTACTGAACTTCACATCCTGTACACCCCTAAATCACCCCCGGATTTAATAATGTATTCTTCCTACTTTCTTTATATGCATGATAAGTAAAATTTCTGTATTTACGTTCCTTTGTGGTGGTTCAGCTTTAAAGCGTCCATTGGTTTTAGAGTGTTACTAGCCTGTGATACATTCGTAGGTAATTCACACCAAGTCAACAACGTTTTAAAACAAGTGGAACTTCAATTCCCCCCTCGGTCATGCTGTTCCTTTGTAACTAAACCCATTCGCGTTCGAGGCTCAGTAGCAAGGGATGATTAATGCAGGATATGTAATGGGTAGGCGTGGAGATGAGCTGGTGATTTAAAACGGTTCAATAAGACTGGTTCAAAAGATAAAGCTGGTTTAAATCCGTTTAATAGCGAGTTTACATGGTACAGTTGGATGGAATGGGCAAGGCATAATATAAAAAGAATATTGTTTCTGGGGTTATAATTCTAAATTTCAGGCTCAGAATTTAGTGTTATTTTCTGAAGTAATTGTTTTAATCACAGTACTGTTTTTAAATGGTTTATTTCTTTTGTTCCAGGCATCAGTTTTGCACTTGGAATAGAAGACAGCTGCAGCAAACAAAAGGTAATAGCACTTCATCAGAGCTTGTACAGAGAGGTCACGTGATATATCAAAAAATTATTCACAAAGTTACTGACTCTGTTTGCAGTATACAGAAGTTAAGTCCCCATACGATTAAAAAAAGGTATTTTATGGAGGATCTTGTATATCTACTAGTTCAAAATCGTATCTGAGGTTCTACTGCACTGACAGTAGTTTTTTTGACCATACTGGAGCTAATCTGTTTCGGAATTTTTTGGGAATCCGAGCATGAGCGGACATTTCCGTTGTGGCCGGCCGGTGTGGCCGTGCGGGTAAAGGCGCTTCAGTCTGAAACCGCGTGACCGCTACGGTCGCAGGTTCGAACCCTGCCTCGGGCATGGATGTGTGTGATGTCCTTAGGTTAGTTAGGTTTAATTAGTTCTAAGTTCTAGGCGACTGATGACCTCAGAAGTTAAGTCGCATAGTGCTCAGAGCCATTTGAACCATTTTGACATTTCCGTTGTGCCGAACCGATGTTTGTGCGACATTTAAAATCCTGGATGATAAAGTGCGCAAAGGTTGCATAGTGGCCAATAATCGCCATCAGCTCGATGGAGGTACGTCATTAGCAACATTCTAGAAATTGTCCTTCGAAAAGAGAGCAACACTAGCTTGAAATTCTTACGATATGTTACTGGACTCTTTTCATATCGCTTTGAAGTTAATTCTATTTCATTAATAGCATATAGTTTATTTTAATATAACTGCTCAGGAACAATAATGAGATGGTAAGGATGCGGGGATCCAGGAGTGGTAAGCGACCATGCCCGCATTCAGCAAGATAAATTTTCACAATTTATTTCGCAGCAACAGTTTGACAGTACGGAAAATCTTGCGGTGTATTTCACACTAGTAGCCTACAAGATACAGACGGTGTGGCGACTGAAATTTTGGAAATTTGTGGTAAGTTCCTATGGGACCAAACTGCTGAGGTCATCGGCCCCTAGGTTTACACGCTACTTAATCCAACTAAAACTAACATACGCTAAGGACAACACACACACACACACACACACCCATGCCCGAGGGAGGACTCGAACCCCCGACAGGGGAAGCCGCGCGAACTGTGACAAGACGCCCTCTAGACCTCGCGGCTACCCCACGCGGCTGCTCCTGAAATCTCATGATCAGTAGCAACGTTGTGAATATGCTCTTCTGTTTCTGGCACGTAACGAAGTTGATGACATGTGGCCGGGCAATATTCTATGGAGCGACAAGGCACATTTTACAAAACAGTGTGCAGTGAATACACACAACTGCCGAATTTGGAGCAATGTTAACCTCCTGTTCTGCACGAATAGCCATTACAGTCACCACATGTGACTGTGTGGTGTGGATTCACAAGCACCTTTATCCTCGGTCCGTTCTTCTTTGAAAAGAATACACCCTTAGAGCCTGGCAGGTGTACCGTGACACCTGCACTTTATCGAGACCTTCCTGTACAGCATGCGATTCTTGCTTTGGGAGAACGAAACTGTGTGAAAATGGCTGTGTTCAGGGAAGATGGCGCAACACCTCATGTCACTCATCCAGTAAAAGGTCTACTGAATGCAACCTTCCACGAGCACGCTATCTCCAAAAGTTTTCCAAATGCATGGCGTGCAAGGTCACCTCATCAGAATCCATGTGGCTTTTGGATCTGGGGAAATCTAAAAGAACGTGTTTAACAGGGACACGTCCGTTCTCTATCTGACCTGAAGGTCAGTATACAGGAACGCGTTGCTCAGATTGCACCGGAACTGTGGCGAGCAGCTGTTGATCACGTCGTTTTACGGATGCAGTATCTTCTTACGTTCTCTGCTGCCCATATTGAACAAACATTGTATCAACATTATGCCTTTCTCACTTGTTTTAACTATTCTGCCCACGTTACCCTAATGCATTGTACATGGAAACATTTCTATACGTTTTTCTTGCATTCACAGCACCAGATTTGCACCTGGTGGCAAAAATTGGAACCAATTTCTTTTCCAATGTAAATCGGTTCCACATTAAAGCATTAGCTTACTTTTGAAATTTCGATGCCATATGATAATTACAGCCCAGATTGTACTTTCGTGTGTAACTGCACTTTAATTATAACCACTGGATGCTTGCAAAGCCCACTGTCGGTACCGCGCTTGCACACCGTCTTAAAACCAAACACCTTAGGTCAAGAAGCTGGCGCTAGCTTACATTATATCGATACCAAGTTATCAAATAATTTTTCTCTGCATGGGCTAAAATACATACTTCTTTGTTCTCCATTTAATGGCTTTGCTGACTCTCACTGAAGCATACTTTTTCCCACAGTTTGTATAAATACATAAATATTCGTGTGTTCAAAATCGTAATCTCCGAAAGTTCTTCACCGATTGCTTTGAATTTTTGATACAACTTTGCATTTGAATACACCATTGTGTCTATACACCTACTGAAGCGTGTAATGGTATATAAATATGTAAATTAAGGGGATACATCGTTTATAAAAACCTTACGTTCGATTGTTCAAAGTCTTAAATTACGAAAGTTCGTCACCGATTCATTTGAAGTTTTGTCGCAACGTTGCATTTGAATATGAGAGTGTTTTTAGGTGTTTACTAGAGCGCCACAATATATATACGAGGGCAGTTCAATAAGTAATGCAACACATTTTTTTTCTCGGCCAATTTTGGTTGAAAAAACCGGAAATTTCTTGTGGAATATTTTCAAACATTCCCGCTTCGTCTCGTATAGTTTCATTGACTTCCGACAGGTGGCAGCGCTGTACGGAGCTGTTAAAATGGCGTCTGTAACGGATGTGCGTTGCAAACAACGGGCAGTGATCGAGTTTCTTTTGGCGGAAAACCAGTGCATCTCAGATATTCATAGGCGCTTGCAGAATGTCTACGGTGATCTGGCAGTGGACAAAAGCACGGTGAGTCGTTGGGCAAAGCGTGTGTCATCATCGCCGCAAGGTCAAGCAAGACTGTCTGATCTCCCGCGTGCGGGCCGGCCGTGCACAGCTGACTCCTGAAATGGCGGAGCGTGCGAACACACTCGTTCGAGATGATCGACAGATCACCATCAAACAACTCAGTGCTCAACTTGACATCTCTGTTGGTAGTGCTGTCACAATTGTTCACCAGTTGGGATATTCAAAGGTTTGTTCCCGCTGGGTCCCTCGTTGTCTAACCGAACACCATAAAGAGCAAAGGAGAACCATCTGTGCGGAATTGCTTGCTCGTCATGTGGCTGAGGGTGACAATTTCTTGTCAAAGATTGTTACAGGCGATGAAACATGGGTTCATCACTTCGAACCTGAAACAAAATGGCAATCAATGGAGTGGCGCCACACCCACTCCCCTACCATGAAAAAGTTTAAAGCCATACCCTCAGCCGGTAAAGTCATGGTTACAGTCTTCTGGGACGCTGAAGGGGTTATTCTGTTCGATGTCCCCATGGTCAAACGATCAACTCTGAAGTGTATTGTGCTACTCTTCAGAAATTGAAGAAACGACTTCAGCGTGTTCGTAGGCACAAAAATCTGAACGAACTTCTCCTTCTTCATGACAACGCAAGACCTCACACAAGTCTTCGCACCCGAGAGGAGCTCACAAAACTTCAGTGGACTGTTCTTCCTCATGCACCCTACAGCCCAGATCTCGCACCGTCGGATTTCCATATGTTTGGCCCAATGAAGGACGCAATCCGTGGGAGGCACTAGGCGGATGATGAAGAAGTTATTGATGCAGTACGACGTTGGCTCCGACATCGACCATTGGAATGGTACCGTGCAGGCATACAGGCCCTCATTTCAAGGTGGCGTAAGGTCGTAGCATTGAATGGAGATTACGTTGAAAAATAGTGTTGTGTAGCTAAAAGATTGGGGAATAACCTGGTGTATTTCAATGCTGAATAACAGAACCCCTGTTTCAGAAAAAAAATGTGTTGCATTACTTATTGAACTGCCCTCGTATAATGTAAATGTTCGTTTGTTCAAAAACTTAAATCTCTGAAAAATCTTCACCAATTGCTTCGAAATTTTGGTTCAACATTGCATTCAAACACGCCCGTATTTTTATATAGCTATTTTTAAACATATATAATACAGAAATAATAAAGGGGGAGGGGGGAAGTGGAGATGGAAAGAGAGGTGGGAGGGAATGGGCATAGAAAGCGGAAAGGAAGAGATGGATAGAGAGATGGGGAGGAGGTGATGGACAAAGAGAGGGAGAATTAGGAGGAGATGAGAAGAAACTTAGGAGTTATGTTCAACGCCCGTACATAGGAGAAATGCGTACATTTCCTTTTTTCTTTCTTTTCTATTTAATGGTTCAAATGACTATGAGCACTATGGGACTTAACATCTATGGTCATCAGTCCCCTAGAACTTAGAACTACTAAAACCTAACTAACCTAAGGACACCACACAACACCCAGTCATCACGAGGCAGAGAAATTTCTATTTAAGCATATAAATCCACAGCAACCCGTTCAAATACAAACACCGTCAGCAGTAATTCGCACTCTCGTACCCGAGACACACAAACACGAGAATTTCTGAAGATTATTGCATGCAAAGGTATCAATCACCTTCTGACAGGAACTGAAGGCAGTCAGCGTGATCCATCTGTTTCAGCTACCCGCGCTTCCTGTTGAACTGGAGAAAGTCGTAAAATCCTAGTGGCGCAAAACTCTGAGCCGTTACCAATACTACCCCTCATCTACCCCTACATCGACGTAGTGTACACTCCGCAAGCTACCGTATATTGGTTGGCCTAGGGTACATCGTACCAACATTAACGATTTTCTATTCTCTTCCATTCGTGTACCGAGCGAGGGACATATGTCAGCCTATATGATCCTTTAGGTAATGTATAATCTCTCTTATTCTCATGGTCATTACGATATAGTGTATATACGACGGTGAAAGCACAGTGGTTTCCCGAGGATTTCTTTTACACTTTCTGGTAGACTATATCGACCTGTTACGACGCAAGCAGCGAATCTCTGATTTCATTCAATCCCTGTTGTCATGCCTCGTTGAAAAGGACTCCAAACATTAGAACAATATTCTAGACTTGGCTTCAGTAGCGTCTTGTTGAGATTTCTTTTACAGACGCCTTGCATTTTCCCAGAACCCTTTCAGAAATTAAAGCCTTCCACTCGCCTTCCCTTATACTGATAACACATGAGATGGTTCCATTTAACATCACTTTTTAGTGTTACCCACAAATACAGAGTGTTACAAAAAGGTACGGCCAAACTTTCAGGAAACATTGCTCACACACAAAGAAAGAAAATATGTTATGTGGACATGTGTCCGGAAACGCTTACTTTCCATGTTAGAGCTCATTTTATTACTTCTGTTCAAATCACATTAATCATGGAATGGAAACACACAGCAACAGAACGTACCAGCGTGACTTCAAACACTTTGTTACAGGAAATGTTCAAAATGTCCTCCGTTAGCGAGGATACATGCATCCACCCTCCGTCGCATGGAATCCCTGATGCGCTGATCCAGCCCTGGAGAATGGCGCATTGTATCACAGCCGTCCACAATACGAGCACGAAGAGTCTCTACATTTGGTACCGGGATTGCGTAGACAAGAGCTTTCAAATGCCCCCATAAATGAAAGTCAAGAGGGTTGAGGTCAGGAGAACGTGGAGGCCATGGAATTGGTCCGCCGCTACCAATCCATCGGTCACCGAATCTGTTGTTGAGAAGCGTACGAACACTTCGACTGAAATGTGCAGGAGCTCCATCGTGCATGAACCACATGTTGTGTCGTACTTGTAAAGGCACATGTTCTAGCAGCACAGGTAAAGTATCCCGTATGAAATCATGATAGCGTGCTCCATTGAGCGTAGGTGGAAGAACATGGGGCCCAATCAAGACATCACCAACAATGCCAGCCCAAACGTTCACAGAAAATCTGTGTTGATGACGTGATTGCACAATTGCGTGCGGATTCTCGTCAGCCCACACATGTTGATAGTGAAAATTTACAATTTGATCACGTTGGAATGAAGCCTCATCCGTAAAGAGAACATTTGCACTGAAATGAGGATTGACACATTGTTGGATGAACCATTCGCAGAAGTGTACCCGTGGAGGCCAATCAGCTGCTGATAGTGCCTGCACACGTTGTACATGGTACGGAAACAACTGGTTCTCCCGTAGCACTCTCCATACAGTGACGTGGTCAACGTTACCTTGTACAGCAGCAACTTCACTGACACTGACATTAGGGTTATCGTCAACTGCACGAAGAATTGCCTCGTCCATTGCAAGTGTCCTCGTCGTTCTAGGTCTTCCCCAGTCTCGAGTCATAGGCTAGAATGTTCCGTGCTCCCTAAGACGCCGATCAATTGCTTCGAACGTCTTCCTGTCGGGACACCTTCGTTCTGGAAAACTGTCTCGATACAAACTTACCGCACCACGACTATTGCCCCGTGCTAATCCATACATCAAATAGGCATATGCCAACTCCGCATTTGTAAACATTGCACTGACTGCAAAACCACGTTCGTGATGAACACTAACCTGTTGATGCTACGTACTGATGTGCTTGAGCCGGCCGCGGTGGCCGTGCGGTTCTGGCGCTGCAGTCCGGAACCGCGGGACTGCTACGGTCGCAGGTTCGAATCCTGCCTCGGGCATGGGTGTGTGTGATGTCCTTAGGTTAGTTAGGTTTAAGTAGTTCTAAGTTCTAGGGGACTTATGACCTAAGATGTTGAGTCCCATAGTGCTGAGAGCCATTTGAACCATTTGATGTGCTTGATGCTAGTACTGTAGAGCAATGAGTCGCATGTCAACACAAGCACCGAAGTCAACATTACCTTCCTTCAGTTGGGCCAACTGGCGGTGAATCGAGGAAGTACAGTACATACTGACGAAACTAAAATGAGCTCTAACATGGAAATTAAGCGTTTCCGGACACATGTCCACATACCATATTTTCTTTCTTTGTGTGTGAGGAATGTTTCCTGAAAGTTTGGCCGTACCTTTTTGTAACACCCTGTATATAATTAAACTGTCGCTTCTTGAGAGGGCCCGCCTGAAAAGAGAGTGATAGTAGTACATTGAAACCCTGTCAAAACATTTCTAAGGACACGAGTAAGAAAGATAACGAATAAACCATTGCAAGGAACACATTTCAATTTGCACATGAGTGTGTAAAATTTGTTCATTGTGTACCATGGTTACGTTCTGATAAAAACGTTGCTCAATATGACGACCATCTGCAACCACAGCAGCCCGGAATCGCACTTTAGATACCATTACACGTCTGTTCGCAGAACTTTTCGAACGGTGGACCATGGAAAATTCATGTCGTGACACAGCTCGTGCACTGCATGCATATCGCAGCATTCTCAGCCGTGGCAACAGTGACTTCTTCAACAATTTGTGGCAAAATTTGCCATGGGTCTCTCCGTGGAGCAATTCACCAATCGCCAGTTAATTCCAACTTCCGAATCACGTTCTTGAAACCTGGTGAGGAAAACGAACCTCTCCGCACTCCTTTAATGCGTCGATACTTGCTAAGACGAGCAGCACTAATGCTGTTGTTTTAATAAAACGACTTTACGAGTAAATCTCTACTCACTTAGGCCCATGTTGACTGTCTGCAACTGTGATGCACGCTGATGCTTGTGTTTCAACCATAAGTCGCTGCACCAGTACGGACGTCTAACAGCCAGTCATGATTCTAACTCTACTAACAATGTAAATTTTACAGTGCTCAGTGTGAACACCATTTCTGTGAAGTTGGGTACTCAAACGATAAATAGTTTTCCGTCTATACTGTCTCAGGTAGCAAATGTTGCATCATAACCATTCTGTAATTATATAAGGTGACTTGCTCAAGATGTCCAGTCTGACAAATTGCGTATCTCTATGGAGTGTGTAGAAACATGTGTCAGAAACTTAAGGGATTTATCCTTGACATCAAAATATTACAAAAAATTCTTATGAACAAGGGTCCGAAAAACTTTCGTTGAGGGGGTACTGTATGAAAGAATTTATTATTCGTTGCACAACAGTGATATATTTACTAAACACATTTATATGTATCAAAGAATTTATTATTCATGGGACTAAAATGATACAATAAACGAACACATTTGCAAAAATTTCTGCCGGCCGGTGTGGCCGAGCGGTTCTAGGCGCTTCAGTCTCGTATCGCGCGACCGCTACGTCGCAGGTTCGAATCCCGCCTCGGGCGTGGATGTGTGTGATGTCCTTAGGTTAGTTAGGTTTAAGTAGTTCTAAGTTCTAGGGGACTGATGACCTCAGATGTCAAGTCCCATAGTGCTCAGAGCCATTTGAACCGTTTTGCAAAAATTTCTCGAAATGACCACCAGCTGCTTCCATACATCCTCCCATCCCGCGTTCCATTCTTTGCCATAAGTTGTGAAAAACTCTTGGTGTGTTCCGTATTTGGTTGAATTGATTTCGGATGCTGCCCCTTAAAACATCGATATTGCGTGCAGGAGATGAATACAACAAGAATTTTAAATGCCCCCAAAGGAAAAAATGCATTCGATTCAAATCTGGCGATCGAGCAGGTCATACAATGGATCCCCCTCGACCAATCCGACTGTTCGGAAACTGGTTATGGAGATACTGGCGAACTAGTCGTGTAAAGTGAGGTGGAGCACCATTGTGGGTAAAGCACATTCGTTGGATGACGTCTAGAGGTACGTCATTGAGTAAATGAGGCAACTCATGCATAGAAACTGTAGATATATTTGTCCAGGAATACGTCGCGGAAAAAAGTGGGAGTCAGTGAGATGATCATGAATGGTTCCACTCCACACGTTGAGGCTTATCTTCTCTTGATGTCTGTCTTGTCGCACTTCATGAGGGTTAGGGTAATGGTAATTGAAGATCTCATTACGTGGAAAGCCATCGTCATCACTGCCTAAGGTAGTTAGTAAGAACTGCAGGCACACAGCAGATAGACATGCGTTGACAGAAGGCGTTCTTGGCTGAAAGTCTGCCTTGTTTAGCCCTTGCACCCGTTGACGGTGATGCCAGTATAGGAGAATTTTATGCTGAATGCGCCAGATATTAATATAATTGACGCTTTCCCTCTGGCAGTAGTCCTTGTAATAGTTGACCGTCTGTCATCCACAGCACGAAGAATACGTTCTTAAAGTTCAAACGTTCCTACACCGGATGGTCTCCTGTCAGCTGCAACTCGTTTCTCAAATAAGCCTGTCTCTCGCTAGTGCTGGTGGAGTCGTACAAACGGTCCTGCATAAGGTAAATACCTCCCAGGGTAACATGCAGCACAAAAGTGACGTGCTGCGCCCGCTTTACCTTCTGTCTGCTAGGCCGTACATGTGGCGCATGTTCTTCATTTCAGACACAGAATACATCGTCGTGGTGTGTTGTGATGGAAGTTACTCTAAGGCAGAACAATCGACCACCAGACAAAACAAAGTAAATGCCATGCATCTGTAAACGAGATAGTGAGCAAACATTTGAGATACAGTGCACAACCAGGAGTTGCTGCAGGGGATTTCATTCATACCTTCTCCCTATCGACAGATTTTCGGAACATGTTCATACACCACTGGCCATTAAAATTGCTACACTACGAAGATGTGCTACAGACGCGAAATTTAACCGACAGGAGAAGATGCTGTGATATGCAAATGATTAGCTTTTCAGAGCATTCACACAAGGTTGGCGCCGGTGGCGACACCTACAACGTACTGACATCAGCAAAGTTTCCGACCGACTTCTCATACACAAACAGCAGTTGACCGGCGTTACCTGGTGAAACGTTGTTGTGATTCCTCGTGTAAGGAGGAGAAATGCGTACCACCACGTTTCCGACCTTGATAAAGGTCGGATTGTAGCCTATCGCGATTGCGGTTCATCGTATAGCGACATTGCTGCTCGCGTTGGTTAGCAGATTGTGGAATAGGTGGGTTCAGGAGGGTAATAGGAACGCCGTGCTGGATCCCAACGGCCTCGTATCACTAACAGTCGAGATGACAGGCATCTTATCCACATGGCTGTAACGGATCGCGCAGCCACGTCTCGATCCCTGAGTCAACAGATGGGGACGTTTGCAAGACAACAACCATGTGCACGAGCAGTTCGACGACGTTTGCAGCAACATGGACTATCAGCTCGGAGACCATGGCTGCGGTTACCCTTGACGCTGCATCACAGACGTGAGCGCCTGCGATGGTGTACTCAACGACGAACCTGGCTGCACGAATGGCAAAACGTCATTTTTTCGGATGAATCCAAGTTCTGTTTACAGCATCATGATAGTCGCATCCGTGTTTGGCGACATCGCGGTGAATGCACGTTGGAGCGTGTATTCATCATCGCCATACTGGCGTATCACCCGGCGTGGTGGTTTTTGGTGCCATTGGTTACACGTCTCGGTGACCTCTTGTTCGCATTGACGGCACTTTGAACAGTGGACGTTACATTTCAGATGTGTTACGACCCCTGCGAAACCCTATATTTCAGCAGGATAATGCACGACCGCATGTTGCAGGTCCTGTACGGGCCTTTCTGGATACAGAAAATGTTCGACTGCTGCCGTGGCCAGCACATACTCCAGATCTCTCACCAATTGTAAACGTCTGGTCATTGGTGGCCGAGCAACTGGCTCGTAACAATACGCCAGTCACTACTCTTGATGAACTGTGGTATTGTGTTCAAGCTGCATGGGCAGCCGTACCTGTACACGCCATCCAAGCTCTGTTTGACTCAATGCTTAGGCGTATCAAGGCCGTTATTATGGCCAGAGGTGGTTGTTCTCGGTACTGATTTCTCAGGACCTATGCACCGAAATTGCGTGAGAATATAATCACATGTCATATCTAGTATAATATATTTGTCCAATGAATACCCGTTTATCATCTGCATTTCTTCTTGGTGTAGCAATTTTAATGGTCAGTAGTGTATAAGCTTTCTATGCTTTTTTGATGTGAAGAATAAGTTCCTTAAGTTCCTGTACATGCTTTTATACAACCCTGTATATAAAATATTATTGGTCTTATAACGCTTCGCTCGCCCGCATAGCCGTGCGCGTTAAAAGCGCACGCCTTGGAATTGGGAAACGCGTCGACCCCGTTTCGAATCCGTCCGGCGTATTAACAGCAAGGGCAGTTGTGCTGGCCAGCCTAGATGTGGTTTTGAAGCACACATCCCACTACGTGGACACCGGGCTGGTACCCATGCCCTGCCTCAAATGGACTCTAAACAAACATTTAGAATATTTTCTGACACTTATACATGGGATTTACTCTGGACGCAGACACTGACTACGTCCTGCAGGATGAAAAGGACACTGATGACATTAAATGTTTAGTATCCTTAAACCATAATCAGCATCAGCAGCCTATTATTATTTCTTGGGGAAAGCCGATATTAAGAGGGACGTTCATAAAGTAGATTTCGTCATTGTTTTTCACACGCAAATCTTTTTGCCAAAATCAAATACATCATGCATCACACGTTTCAATATTTTTCTTCATAGTCGCAACCGACGCTGACACATTTGTCGAAGCGTGCAGTCAGTTTGAAGAAACTACTCTGCTAAAAGTCAGTGCCCTGTGAAACAAGGAATTGTCGTACGGCTTGCTCCACCTCGGCACTGGTTTGGGAGTGACGTCCCGAGAGTGCGGATTTCAATGCAGGGAACGGGTGAAAGTCCGATAGACCAAGATTGGGGCTGTAGGCCGATTGATCCAATCTCAGTCATCCGAAGCGACTAATGTAATGCTATATGAGCCTCGCTTTGTGTGTTTTGCGTTGTCGTCAAAGAGCACAACAGTTTCACTGAAGTCCGCTAGTCTTTTTCGTCGAATAACGGACCTGAGTTTGGTGAGGGTGTCACAGTAGCGTGCCACATTAATGGTCCGCCGGCCGGTGTGGCCGAGCGGTTCTACGCGCTTCAGTCTTGAACCGCGTGACCGCTACGATCGCAGGTTCGAATCCTGCCTCGGGCATGGATGTGTGTGATGTCCTTAGGTTAGTTAGGTTTAAGTAGTTCTAAGTTCTAGGGGACTGATGACCTCAGATGGTAAGTCCCATAGTGCTCAGAGGCATTTGAACCATTAATGGTCCCTTACTGTAAGAAATCAATTAATTTCACGTCTTTTGCGTCATAAATCACGGTGTCCGTAACCTTTCCTGTGGAAGGTGACAATTTCAAGTTTTTCTCACCGGTGAACTGGGATGCTTCCACGTCACTGAGGCGGCCTTGGATTATGGGGTACAGTGGTGAATTCTGAACTTCTCTCGCGCACATATCGCATCATGTGATTGAGGCTGATTGCCGTTCTTGCACTCTTGTGATCAGGGATCAGGTTTGTCGGCACCCGTCTTGCAGACACTTTTCGGTAACTCAATACACAAGGAGCATCAGATGGGCCTGCGTACGGCAGATTCGCAGTGTGGACGCCACGTGTGACACCATTATGCGCCAGTCCACTAACACCATGTCCTGTACTTTATCAATGTTGCTCTCGTTCATGGATGCAGAAGGGCGCCCACTTCGGCCTTCATCCTCCACACTCTGCCTTCCTTCGAACATGCAACACAAGCGACCAACCATTTGTTGAAAATTGTTCAAATGGCTCTGAGTTCAAAATGGTTACACTAATGAACTGTTTTTTCCTGATCCTGAAATTTCAACTCTTGCAGCACACTCATACGATAGGCTTTTAATTTCAAAATGGTTCAAATGGCTCTGAGCACTATGGGACTTAACTTCTGAGGTCCTCAGTCCCCTAGAACTTAAGAGATACTTAAACCTAACTAACCTAAGGACATCACACACATCCATTCCCGACGCAGGATTCGAACCTGCGACCGTAGCGGTCACGCGGTTCCAGACTGTAGCGCCTCGAACCGCTCGACCACTCCTGCCGGCCCATTTGTTGACACATGACCTCTTCACCATACATTGGTGAATGACACACTAATCACACGTTCCCATTACTACCTGATAATAGCATGCACTTCCACTGCCGACCGCGCGGTCAATACACGTCCATCTGCTATCCTGACGTGTACTCGAGTAATCTTGGGCACGCTGGTTTGCTGCCACTCTCTCTTTTTTCGGCGCTCTGTTCAAGCGTCATTCCTCCTCCGCTGACGCCTCTTCCATCGCTGAACCAGCAATGGGTGTCGATTCATAAGGCGTTTGTTTGTGTCCCCTGGTGTACCATCTTCTCTTTTTTTTTAAAAAAAAATGACGAATGTTACTTTCGGAACGTCCCTCGTAGATTTGCTTCTGTGGAATATTTGACCTCCAGTAGAACGTACTCGGTTCTACACATACCTGTTAATATCGTATCGGACCTCCTTTTGCCCGACGTAGTGCAACAACTCGACACGGGGTGGACTGAGCAAGTCACTAGAAGTCCGTGTGGAAATACTGAACCATTCTACCTCTTTAGCCGACCGCGACAGCGAAAGAGTTACCGGTAGAGGATTCTGTGCTCGAACAGCCCTGTCAATTGTGTCTCATAAATGTTTGATGAGATTCATGTCGGTCAAACTGGTGGCCAAATCATTCGCTCGAACTGTCCAGAATGTTCTTCAAACCAAACACGATTAATTGTTGGTGCGGTGACATGGCGCATTGTCATCCATAAAAGTTCCACGGTTGCTTGGGAAGATGAAGCCCATTTATGGTTTACGAATGGTCTCTAAGTAGCGAAAAACAACCATTTCCAGTTAATGGTGTAGTCCAGTCACCGTAAACACTGTACAGACCATTACTGAGCCATCATCATCTTGGACAGTGCCTTGTTGACACCCTGCGTCCAATCGTCTGGGTTCCAATCGATATGGTCACGAGCTCAGGAGAAGCGTTAGAGGCGATGTCGTGCTGTTAGCAAAGGCACTCGCGTCGCCATCTGCTGCCTTAGCCCGTTAACGCCAGATTAGCCGCGCTGCTCTAACGGATATGTTCGCCGTACGTCCCACGTTGATTTCTGTTGTTGTTTCACGCAATGTTGTTTGCCTGTTAGTACTGACAACTCTACGCAAACACTGCTACTTTGTCTCGTTAAGTGAAAGCCGTCGGCCACTGTGTTGTCCGTGGTGACAGGTAATGCCTGAAATTTGGTATTCTCGACGCATTCTTGATACTGTGGAAATTTCTTAACGGAATGTTCCATGTGTCTAGCTCCAACTAACATTGCGTGTTGAAAGTCTGTTAATTACCGTTGTGGGGCGTAATCACGTCGGAAACCTTTCCACATGAAGCACCTGAGTACAAATGACAGCTCCGTCAATGGACTATCGTTTTACGTCTCGTGTACGCGATACCACCGCCATCGGTATACGTGCGTATCGCTATCCTATGTCTTTTGTCACCTAAGTGCATTAGTCAGATATTAATCGAGTCAATACCGTATTTGGGACACCTTCGGCATGATTGTATCTACTCTCATGCTCATAAATTAAGGATAATGTTGATACATGGTGAAACAACGCTCTGGTGGGCGGTTTACAGGTTTAAATCACCTCGGAGTATCACCATGCGGTGCATTTGACCTGCGGTCGCCGCACGGTGGCGCTGGCAGCAGTCCACATACGCAAAGGTTTGTTGGTGCATGTCAGAGTACGGTGCAGTGAGTAAGTGTGCAGACGTTTTCCGACGTGCTAATGGTGACTGTGTGTTGAAAATGGCTCAAAGAACACGTATTGATGACGTCATGAGGGGTAGAATACGAGGGCGACTGGAGGCTGATCGAATACAGCTGGTCGTAGCACGGGCCCTCCGTGTGCCACAAAGTGTGATCTCAAGATTATGGCAACGATTGCAGAAGACAGGAAACGTGTCCAGGCGCTGCAGTACGGGACGTCCACAGTGTACAACACCACAAGAAGACCAATATCTCACCATCAGTGCCTGTAGACGGTCACGGAGTACTGCAGGTAGCCTTGCTCGGGATCTTACCGCAGCCACAGGAACAGTAGTCTCCAGACACACAGTCTACAGACGACTGAACAGACATTGCTTATGGGCCCGGAGACCTGCAAGGTGCATTCCACTGACACCTGGTCACAGGAGAGCTCGTAAAGCCTGGTGTCAAGATCACAGTACGTGGTCATTGGAACAGTGGTCCCAGGTTATTTTCACGGACGAGTCGAGGTATAGTCTGACCAGTGATTCTCGCCGGGTTTTCATCTGGCGTGAACCAGAAATCAGATACCAACACCTTAATGTCCTTGAAAGGGACCTGTATGAGGTCATGGTTTGACGGTGTGGGATGGGATTATGACTGGTGCACGTACACCCCTGCATGTCTTTCACAGAGGAACTGTAACAGGTCAGGTGTATCGGGACGTCTTTTTTCTTCAGTATGTCCGCCTTTTCAGGGGTGCAGTGGGTCCCACCTTCGTCCTGGTGGATGATAACGCACAGCTCCACCGAGCTGCCATCGTAGAGGAGTACCTTGAAACAGAACATATCAGGCAAATGGAGTGGCCTGCCTGTTTTCCTGACCTAAACCCCATCGAGCACGTCTGGGGTGCTCTCGGTCGACGTATCGCTGCACATCTTCAAACCCCTACGACACTTCAGGAGCTCCAACAGGCACTGGTGCAAGAGTGAGTGGCTGTTCCCCAGCAGCTTCTGGACCACCTGATCCAGAGTATGCCAATTCGTTGTGCGGCCTGTGTACGTGTGTATGGTGATCATATCCCATATTTATGTCGGGGTACATGCGCAGGAAACACTGGCGTTTTGTAGCACATGTGTTTCAGGACGGCTTTTTCAACTAATCACCAATACCGTGGACTTACAGATCTGTGTTGTGTGTGTTCCCTGTGCGTCTGTTTTGTGCAGTGCCACGTTGTGTGGCACCGTATTCTGCAATTATCCTTAATTTATGTTCAGATGCTCAAATGTGTGTCAAATCTTATGGGACTTAACTGCTAAGGTCATCACACCCTAAGCTTACACACCACTTAACCTAAATTATCCTAAGGACAAACACACACACCCATGCCCGAGGGAGGACTCGAACCTCCGCTGGGATCAGCCGCACAATCTATAACTGCAGCGCCTTGGACCGCTTTTTTTTTTAGTCTCATTTTTTTTCTTTGTCGATCGTTGTATCTACTCGGGCGGACGTCGCAAGACATCCGTTTCAGTTCGTCGTTGATCCATTAACCCAGTTTTTTATTACAGAGGGCAGCAAACCCTCTGACCGAACACGCTGAGTTACCGTGCCGGCAAACCGCTCGGCTAATCCCGCGCGGCTTATGGTTCAAATGGCTCTGAGCACTATGGGACTAGCTGCTGAGGTCATCAGTCCCCTAGAACTTAGAACTACTTAAACCTAACTAACCTAAGGACAGCACACAACACCCAGCCATCACGAGGCAGAGAAAATCCCTGACCCCGCCGGGAATCGAACCCGGGAACCCGGGCGTGTGAAGCGAGAACGCTACCGCACGACCACGAGATGCGGGCCCGCGAGGCTTAATTTATGAGCATGAGTGTAGGTTAGTAGTCGGGGACGTGGTTCTCAGTGTGGAACGCCTTTCGGAAATCTAGGGAGACGGAATCTACCTGTGCACCGGCATCTTTTATTTGCAAGATGCCGTGTACGAGTGAAGCAAACTGAGTTCCACTGGAGTGTTTTTTCCTGAATTATAGACTTGCTGTCCTCCACTAAGGTCATGACGTTTGAGCTTAGAATTTGCTGTGGGATCGTGTAATAGACGGACGTGAGCGACATTGGCCTGCATTTCAGTGTGCACCCCGCCGGAATAGCTCTTGCAGAGCAGTTCGCGGCAACCTTCTGCTCGAGGCGTTACTACCACAAACAGTCGCCGCTGCCACGCGCTGGTCGGCCAGTATTGCGTTAAACAGGTCGCGGGGGCGCGAAGGGTCCGCAGGGGCTCGGCCGCTCCGCCGACCGACAGCCAGACGTTTACGGCGTAATTTATCGCGAGGCGCGGCCCGCCGCCCGTAAATCCCCCGTGTTTTGACGAGCCGCGCCTAATAAATTCCGCGGCCGCTATCCTCCGCAGGTGGCTAGCCGGCGCCGGCAGATGGATGGCTCGTCGGGCAGAAGCCGCAGCCGCAGCCGTAGCCGTAGGCGCGCGAGCGCTCGCTCAGGGATCGACTCTGCAATCGATTCCGACTGCCGAGGGGCGCGCTTGTTCGGTTGTTTCTGAACGGGGAGGGGGACGGGTGGGAGAGTGGCTTATGCGGCTGGCGGTGGCCGTGGCAGCAGAAAGGCACGCTGCGTGTGCTGAGCCAGAGGCGCGCGGTATCGGGACAAACGGAAGCGGAGGACTCGGAAACAGATTAGGCACGGTGCCGCCCCTGCCGGGACTCCCGCCCGCAGATACAAATATATCTCCGGGGCGCGCCTCTCGCAGATCGTCGTGTCCTCCTGTCGATACGTGGGCGCGCGCGTTGCCAACAGACCGAATGGACTAAGAGTCACGTCGTCTTTTTTTCTCTCTCTCCATCTCGTAGGCGGCCCGTTGCCAATTCGATACGCGCAGCTGGCTACGTTGTGTCGCTTCATCGAAAGCTGGCCTTCTATGTGACTCGCATATTCCTGTAGTATTGCTCTGTCCCATTGTGCTAACGATCCTCGAAGACGGAATGTGTGTTGAAAGATATTCCCTATAAGTCGATGGCGGAACGCATCGGTGTGTTAACAAAAGATTTAGCTTAATTAAAGGAGGGAAAGAAGGTCATCCGTGGTTGTAAACGCACGCTAGTGCAGTAGTGCTTCTTCTGGAGGTTGTCCTTTCGATGTATGGTAATTGCAGAAATCATTATACAGGGTGAAAAATATTTAAACCGACAAACTCTGGGAGATGTAGGGGACATGAAAACAAATATTTTTCCCTAATGTCATTTGTTCCTATGAGGAGTTTTTAAACCGGTAGAGGAAGATTTCTCTGGCGGCAAATTAATTAAACCGACAAACACTTTTCCATTTTTTTTTATGACCAAGAGACAACACATTAACACAACCCAATTTCAGTTACATTAGATTTTCAAAAATGCCTCCATTGACACGTAAACAAAGGTTACACCGTCAGATCATGTTCTGTCTGACACGGGCAAAAACCCCAGGAGTATCCTGAATTGTTCCTGTTGCTGCTGCTACTATCCGGGCATCCAGATCCTCTTCTGATGCAACAGGAGTTGCGTAAACAAGGTTGCGCATCTCCCCCTAGAAAAAATGTCCAGAGTGGATATATCTGCGCATCGAGCAGGCCATGGAACAGGACCACCTCTGCCAATCCATGTTGCTGGGAACCGTCGGTCCAGGAATCTACGCATACGACGACTGAAATGTGCCGGCGTCCTGTCATGTTGGAACCATATGCGTTGTCTTGTAGAGAACGGGAAAATTGTAATAGTGCCTGCCATTTAATGGCCTGGCTGGCAGATACGGCCCAATTAAACAGTCCTCAACAACACCCCACTTCATGAGCGCTAGTAACTGTGGCATGTGGGTTATCCTCACTCCAAACATGCGAATTGTGCATGTTGAAGACTCCATCACGCTGCTTCGTATTGTTGTTGATAAACCCGTTGTGCAGCTCGTCCGTTGTGGTGCGCTACGTAGTACGCGCCAACCATATCAGTGGACTCACTCCAGGTGTATCGCTCCATTAGTAAACAAAGACAATGCACTACTACACTGGTGGACAGCAGTTGCCTACAACTGAAGAGCATAATACGCTCTCTAACTACTGAAGGTCGTAATACGGCCTCTAACAACTGAAGAGCGTAATACGTCCTCCACCGGTTCAAATAATCCTCATAGGAAAAAATGACATTAGGGAAAAATATTTGTTTTGATGTCCCGTACAGCCTCCCAGAGTTTGTCGGTTTATATACTTTTCACCCTGTATATTCGCACATGGACAAGTATGATTAGCTGTTTCCGCGACTATTTAAAATGCATACTAATTTTATAAATTCGAAAATACATGTGTCAGTTATTGAACTGTATTAAAGAAAATCGTCATAACTTCTGAATGGGTTGCGTTAGGACTCTCAAACTGCACGGTTGGCCGCGGGGCACGCTGGGAAGTAGTATGCGCATGCCTACGCGCTTGTTGTCGGCCATTTCCACGTGAAAATAAGCAAAACCGGCGCATTTGGAGGACTGTAGAACCCGCATTTCGCGATCGAGAAGTCTCTTCACCCACAGCGGGAGACTGTGTGATGTGCAATATCCAGTCACGGAATAATCGGTGCGATATTCCTTGATGGCACGGTGACTACCGAACGGTACGTGAAGGTTTTGGAAGATGATTTCATCCCCATTATCCAAAGTTACCATGATTTGGACAAGATGTGGTTCGTGCAAGACGGAGCTCGACGCCATCGAAGCAGGAGAGTGTTTGATGTCCTGGAGGAACAGAGGCCACTGGCACGGGCCTCGATTCGCCGCCATATTATCCGGATCTGAACACATGTGGCTCCTTTTTGTTGGTCTGTATTGAAGACAAGGTGTACGGCACTAAGAGCAAAACTATTTCTGTGCTGAAAACAGCCATTCAGGAGGTCATCGACAGCATCGATGTTCCGACACTTCAGAGGGTCATACAGAATTTCGCCATTCGTCTACGCCACATCACCACCAATGATGGCAGGCGTATCGAACATATCATAACTTAAATCTGAATACCTGTAGTGACGTTTACATGCTTAATAAAGTGTGTACACGCCGTAATTTGTAACTAATTTGCCTTTTGTTCGTATTGCTCAATAACTGTCACCCTATAAATCTGTTACGCTTTTATGACTAAACCGCTGAAATGATTTTGATAAAATTCGGTATTGAGATAGCTTAGACGCTGAGGAAGAGAAGAGGTTACTGTAGGAAGTGTAAAGTACAACATACTTACTGATTTTAATTATTTATAATTGGGAACAATAATTACTCTTTGGAAAAGCTATTTACTCTTTCACTTTTGAAATTTATCGTACGTGTGAAAATGCTTTAATTGTTTCACATGGTCTACATAATACAATTCAACGTAAGGAATACGATGCTTATACAATCCACTGAATGTTTAATCCTTACTTTCATTCTAATATCAGTCACTAGCCCGTCGTACTTTACCCGCTGAACGCCTCTTGTCTTTTGGAACTTCTAAAATACGTTCCGATTTAGGTGAACACTTCGTGCTCATGTGGTTTTTTGCCATTGGATCATGTTTCGGAAGGTTTCCGCTCGCGACTGGGAGTGCGTGTTGTCCTCACCGTCATTTTACCATCATCGACGCACAAGTCGCCCATTCTTATACAACCCTCAACGTTTTTAATCCATACTAATCAATACTACCATTTTAATATTATAAATGCCAAAGTAACTCTGTCTGAACCGATTTCGAAAAAATTTGCTGCGAGATGACTTGAACCCGGAGGAAGAACCCAAGCTTCTTTACAAACTGTGTAGTACAAGATATTTATTGATTTGAAGAATATTACGCGAATTGGGTAAAATATTTCGTCTCTTTCACTTTCAAACTTTATCATATTTGTGGAAAATGCTTTTATTGGCTGATATACGTAATGTGATTCGACCTAATCAATACTGTACTTACAAAATTCTCAACGTGTTTCATCCATACTTCTTTACTAACATCAATAGTATTAAATGCGAAAGTAACTATAATGTTTTAACGACTCTATCGCTGAACCAGTCCCGATGAAATTTGGTTATGGAAATAACTTGAATCCTGAGGAAGACCATAGGCTACTTTACAAAGGTGTATTATATTCCTGAGTGGTATTAACATTTTTAAATAAGGCATTCATGAGTGGGTTACAGACGACGCTGATGCGATAGTCTGCGTTACTTAGTGCTTGTAGATTATTCCGTAACAGTGCGCGTGGTTTATGATAGTTGGTTGCTACACCACCTGACGTAGCTGGAGAGTTTTTGTGGAGATGCAACAGTAAAACCCGATGGTAAGCCCAAGAACCACATTTAAAACTATTACTGTGTGCCGTGAAAACGTAACTCTGATTTAGTGCGTAGATCAAAGAGAGCTCGCGTTGCCAACGCAACATATCTCGGAGCAATCTCAGGTCCGCCGCAACTTGGATGCAGAACGTCAGATGGCCTTAATAACTACAGATACGGCAGAACAGTCACAGGCCCGTCGCATCTTACACGTTGATCGTCATGTGTCTCTGAAAGCTTCCAAGATGCCTGAAGACTCACAGCGGCGGCGTCATTTAAAGGCTGTACAACAAACAGAGATACGTTGTACTTTTACATGTGGAGCGTGTGAGGCTTTTGGTGAGACTGCATTTGATTATTATTTATTAATTGACTATGTTAATCATAAATTAGTCATATTAGGGGGATGGATAAAAATGTAGGCAGTATAACGCATTGAAATGGAAGAAGAAACGATTGGTATTTACACTACTGGCCATTAAAATTGCTACACCAAGAAGAAATGCAGATAATAAAAGGGTATTAATTGCACAAATATACTAGAACTGACATGTGATTACATTTTCACGCGATTTGGGTGCATAGATCCTGAGAAATCAGTACCCAGAACAACCAACTCTGGTCGTAATAACGGTCTTGATACGCCTGGGCATTGAGTCATACAGAGCTTGGATGGCGTCTACAGGTACAGCTGCCCATGCAGCTTCAACACGATACCACAGTTCATCAAGAGTAGTGACTGGCGTATTGTGACGAGCCAGTTGCTCGGCCGCCATTGACCAGACGTTTACAATTTGTGAGAGATCTGGAGAATGTGCTGGCCAGGGCAGCAGTCGAACATTTTTTCTATCCAGAAAGGCCGGTACAGGACCTGCAACATGCGGTCATGCATTATCCTGCTGAAATGTAGGGTTTCGCAAGAATCGAATGAAGGGTAGAGCCACGGGTCGTAACACATCTGAAATGTAACGTCCATGGTTCAAAGTGCCGTCAATGCGAACAAGAGGTGCCCGAGACGTGTCACCAATGGCACCCCATGCCATCACGCCGGGTGATACGCCGGTATGGCGATGACGAATACACGCTTTGAATGTGCGTTCACCGCGATGAAGCCAAACACGGATGCGACCATCATGGTGCGATAGGCTACAATCCGACCTTTATCAAAGTCGGAAATGTGATGGTACGCATTTCTTCTCCTTACACGAGGCATCACAACAACGTATCAGCTGGCAGCGCCGGTCAGCTGCTGTTTGTGTATGAGAAATCGGTTGGAAACTTTCCTCGTGTCAGCACGTTGTAGGTGTCGCCACCGGCGCCAGCCTTGTGTGAATGCTCTGAAAAGCTAATCATTTGAATATCACATCATCTTCTTCCTGCCGGTTAAATTCCGCGTCTGTAGCAGGTCATCTTCGTGGTGTAGCAATGGCCAGTAGTGTATTACTCTGGTGGCAAAATATTACATCCAGTACTGTGTGAGTCAGTGGAATCTCTAAAAGCTCTGCTTCTGTATGAATATAATGAATCGAGCATCTTTTAAATATAATTAGGAAATACAATGCAAGCTTTCAGATTAGACATACAGCCAGGTAACAGAAACACATTTTTTATGCACCTTCATACCATCACTGCATATTTTTTGACACATACACCTTTATACCATTATATACAAATTCATTTATAAATTATTTTTGTACTTAATCACCTTCATTGACCATAAAAAGAACAACGAAATGCGAGCTCAGCCGCAGGTAGCAGCTAGTATATACAATATATACACAAAACGTACCCAGACACTAAACGTAAAGCTTGTTTGTTTTTTCTCTTGCAATACTGTTCGGAGATTTTTCTCTGTCGTCAGCTGGCTGTTTCGGTGTTTCGATGTGTTCTTTCATCGAGAGCAGTGCATTTGGACTTAACACGTAACTGTTTGCGATCTGTTGTTAGTGAATATGCATATTTCTACACACATTTTCTCTTCGAGGATCGTTACCACAATGGCGTTTAAACAGTAACAGTTCCTTGGCTGCTCTGTTGTTTTCCCTGATCGTGTTTTGATCGTGTCGTAAAGATCCGGTTACCTGTAGAATTCCCTGCGTTCGATGCAGAAGCATACGCGATCTTGAGGAGTCGGGACAGGTGAGATGTATTTCGACTCCTAAATTCCGTATCTCTTTCGAATCCCTGAGTGCCCTTCCTTTCTACAGCGCTTGTACCCAGTAGATAAAGTAGTCCAATATATTCAGGACACCCCCTCCACCTGCAAAGGCTGGGGACGGTGGTGTCTTTCTGCTGCGTTCCAGGCCACATGGGTATTAGGGGACTCGAATTAATAAATGTAGCAGCCAAGGAGGCCTGTAGAGATAATAAGTTTAGTTCACCATCCCCGTAAGTGCTATCACCTCGCTGTTGAGCTACCGAGTCATGCACAGATGGATAGAGGAATGTTTGAAACTGATGGACAATAAGCTGCGCCTAGTAAAGTCAACGGCTGCGCCTTGGCGTACGTCCTTCCAGCCTCACATCCTTCCAGCCTCAATCGTCATCCAATGACGCACGGCTTCTTCCTCCAGCGAGAGGATCCTCCAATGTGTGAAGCTTGTAATGCATAGATCTCCGTGCGCCACATTTTAGTAGATTGTGTTTTATATTCAGAGAAGGGGGCAGAAGCTAATTTACTGACTGATTTGCCCTCTGTTTAACTGGCAACGACGCAAATGTGCTATTACCTTTAACGTTCCTTGAAAGGTCCCACATAGTTTCAAAGAGATGTTTTAATGCGTTGTTAGGGTGGCTGGCTCCTTCATGTATTTTGTAAGTGATTAGCCAGTCAAATATCCCTGTGTGATTATTGTAGCTTCCCTCTTATATTACTTATGTTTTAATTGAAACTGTAACACCATTGGGCAATATTTACGGTATCCTAAAGGATGCGAGCTAGTATGATTATGCCGTTCATCGTTAGTGGGATTGAGTGCAGTTTTATCTGAATCGTGTCTTACCTCTTTCATAACGTATTGGACATTTTAACCACATTCGTTTCTGCTAATTAGGCAAGGATTTTATAACTTCGCCGTCAAGCGCCCATGAACCCCGCGAAAGAAGAAGAAGAAAAAAGTAAAGGTCAGTTAATTCTAAGTTGCAGTGTCACTCGTGATCCATTTGTAGAGGTATCGAAGTTCTGCTAGTGCGAAAGACGAGAGAATGTGGAATATAACGTAGCGCTCGATCAACGTTATTAGAGGCAGTGCACTAGTTCTGCTGTCAAATGAATCATCCGGGTCCCGTTCAAAGAACTATCCTCAGATGCATCCGAAATAATGTTTATTTTAATCTCTCATCTTTCCCGTGGCTGCTGGCAATGACGTTTCAAGAGTAATTCAACAGTCCTCACTCCCCCCTACCGCTCAAAGTCCAGTACGGAACAAGAGACTTATCGATAAGCTGTTTGATGTTACCGGCCGTCTTCTTGTTGTTAGACCCCGCGTTGGTCTTCCTATCATCTTATTTCCCATTGTTCCTGTCCTTCACAACATTTGTCCAAAACTCAGATACAGAAAATAAACGAGAATATTTTTGTGTACTTCATAGGATTGCCATTCAGCTGAACTTGTGAATAACAAAGGCTCCCGAACACTATCTGTGCTATTTTGCGTCTTGAATGTATTTTTAATGCCATAAAAGTGTCATGTGAGGGCTCCCGCCTAATGGATCGGCAACCCTTAGGGCAGCTCCATCACGCAGGCATCCAGTACTGCCCCGTGTTCTCCTCAGCATCACAGGTGCAACACGACGCTGTAAGACTGACCTCCAGGAGGCGAAACCGGCGCCTACGGAGGGCGCTGCCAACACAGCACTTAGTCGCGTCCGCGCGCCTCGTGACAGGGAAACAGTTCCAACAATACTCCGCCGCAGGTAGCTATATAAGCCGGCGACAGGACACCACCAGTCAGTCAGACTTCGAGAGCCTTCCGTGGTCCATGCGACGGGTGTTACTCCCATCAAACTGGATTGCTGTTGAAGTCCATCGTTAGGGACAACGACCGCTACCATAAGTCATAGACGAGTTTTCTCTCGGACTTTCATGCCGGCTGATATCCAGGAACATTAGCTTCTGCAGGTGCGCAGTGTGTTTATCATTAGTGACGTTATTCTGCATAGGACTCACGCCCTAAGCGTTATGTTATTGAACCTAAAACCCGGTCGGTCGTCAACCTCGGACTCAGACTTAAAGGCTACGGACTTAACATCCAGCCAATGATCGCTGTCCAGCTTAGCGTCCAGCAAGCGCTGACACTCAGTTTGACTCCAGGCAGTGCTTTTCTCGATGAACTTAGTCTGCAACCATTGCCCTCGCGGTCTCAGTGCCAGTCTGGCCTTATTGTGATGCGCAGTTATTTTTACCTATTGTGTTACGCTTGTTACTGTGTTCTTAGATTCTAATTCCATACCGTCGAAGCAACGCTTTTTTTTTTTTTTTTGTTCAGTAAACTTGTTATCTCGTATCGCGAGGAGCGACACTTCAAAAAAAATCATTAGTCTATCAGACTTTCTGACGATTAGAATGACTACGTATTCGCAAATAGTTTGGTGAACGCGAAAAGAAGTTTTTCGTCTGATACAGTGTAGTGTGATGATGACCCTTTGATTCGATCAGACACGAAGTGAAGGACTGCTCATTGCGATTTTCTTACGTTTCCAGTTTCAGTTCTTGGCGTGTTTCGGTTAGAACCGCCTCTGTAGCTGAATACAGTACTTAATGTTGATGTCCCCGGAGCGGAAGGACCCAGGTTTGATTACCGGTACCTCCTCAGATTTTTTCTGACGTATGAAGGTCCGGAACTGGGTGCAATCGGCCTCGTGAGGCCAAATGAAGAGCTGCTTCAATAAAGAAGACGCGGCATCATCAGGATTCAACTACAGGCAGTAAGGGCTGGAGGGCTTGGCGACATGCTGATATCGTAACCGAGGATCGTAGATGGCTCCCCGTACTGTCTTGTAGGCAGCAGTTGGGCAGTCGAAAGGCGTAATCTTCCAATGTTGTTTACAATAAGAGCTGGCGATAGTGTGCGGGATCCTGCTTCGCAGTGGCTGGAACTTCTTCGAGATACTTGTGTGTTCTCCAATGCCAACAAACCTATTCATTTTGAAAAGCCCAGTAATTTCTACTAACAGCCAATTACGCTTAAGGAGCTTGAACATCAGGTAGAAGGCCGAGCAACCTTCGCTGCGAGTTCTGATAATTTACTTGCAGAAACTTAATCTGCTATCTTTTTACGGAGCTGCATAGTCACTCCTTTGAGTGTTCTGGCCTCCAATAGAGATTTTACAATCCTAACACTCAACATGGTAGCGAACATAAATGCGATGTTACGAGGGCTTAATGGAAAATAGCGCCTTCGATATTTTTATGTGAAAACTCTTAAAGCGTTTTAAGTAAAACAAACTTTATGAACAACCTATACATTTATTCTTCTTACCTGCATATTTGCATTCTTCTCCGAATTGTTATGTGTAACATGGCGGTGTGTAACTTAATTATGTCGGTGCGTGAGAAACGGTGTGCTGTAATTGGATTTAGAATTCTAAGAGTTCGTCCACACATGGAGCACCCTATCCTTCAGCGTGACAGTGGCGGACCTCATACTAATGCTGTGACATCTGCAACAGTTCGTCGCCTTGGGTTCACTGCCATTGATCATTCTCTATACAGTCTCGACTTGGCCCCATACGATTTTAATCTGTTCGCAAAACTTAAAGAGCACCTTCGAAACTTCACGTTGATAATGACGAAGCGCTGTAAGCAGAGATGAATTTTGTAGCTCCCTCAAAAAATCACATATTCTATAGTGACTTTATAAACAAACTGTTGTCTCGTTGGGAGAAATGTGTTCATTGCAAGGGTGGATATGTTGAGAAATAAATATGTAGACATGAAGAATAAAGATGTAAAATGTTTTATTTTTTAAAAGCTTTAAAAGTTTTCAGATAGAAAATACGGAGGCTTTAATTTTCAGCACTCCCTAGTAGTTTTGATTTTCGGACTTTGAGGCATTTTTTGATGACACTTAACTGTCCTTGGAATTTCGTATAAGGAGAAAATAAAGAAAAGGTAAGACATGCCCGTATTGTCGGCCAATAGGACGCTCTCTCTGTCCACTGACTTTGGCATATCATTTTGCACCATCATCCTCATCGTCATCAGAAGATTCTTCGACAATAGTTTTAGACGCTTCCCATTTATATTATATCCTATTCACTGCGTACACTATTGCCTATCGTAAACTTACAGACACAGCTTAACCGTGGTCTATTTCTTAGTCACTTCGCGTTGATATTCCATTCTATTATTATATTATTAACTTCCAGTGGAAATCCAATATGTTGTATTCGCCTAGTTACAGTGGATTTCCGCAATATTCACCTTGAGCTACTCTTCGAAGTAATCTTTATTTATAACATTTTACGGTGCATTTGCTTCTCTCCTCTTCAGCCCTAGAAGTTCAGCTTTCTTAGCCTTATTTAGAAATATTTCTGTTCGAACCTTTTTTGAATAATTTTCCTGGTACCAAGCCCATTACTTCGAGACATGGAACTCCTTTTTTTCTTGGCAGTAACATTTTTGGCGAGTAATTCTACGCCGTAATTTCCTGTGGCTATCCCTATGGGTATTATACTGAAAGTAAGGAAGAGATGCGCTTGTATAGTGTATATGTGTGTGTCTGAAATATGAGACGAAGACTGGAATCTTAGTGCCTGAAAAATGCTCATGGATTTCCCGGCTGTGGTGTCGCCCAAAGATTGCAGTGCCACACCAAAGTCAGCAACACACTTCGATACCACAGACATTAGCGATGTCTCGCTGCAATCCTCTACGACGAATGGGAGAGGCTGAATAAGATACGCCCTGTCTCTCAGCACAGCAGTGTCGTCGCACGGAGGTCAATATAGAGATTGTACTTCGAAACAGTTGGTTGGCTGATCGGATTAAGGAAGGATGGGGAAGGAAGTCGGCCTTGCACTTTCAAAGGAATCATCCAGGAATTTGCCTGAAGAGATTTGGGGAAATCACAGAAACCGTAAATCAGGATGGGTGAACGGGTATTTGAACCGTCGTCCTCCTGAATGCGAGTCCAGTGTGCTATACTTCCAAGAAACAGTTTGTTAACTAATGCATCAAGTGATACTTTAACTGTGACAGTTGTTGAAACATCCCCTTAGAAAAATTTATCAATTACTGTGCTGATAAACCTCTTACGTTGATTGATTATCCAACAGCTGCGCGGAACTGAACGTACTCAGACGTTTCTCTCTTTACTTATTCTGATCAACACTAAACTGACACACAATATTTTTAGCGCAACGCAATCTGACTTTCAATAATCCCTACAAAAGAATGGCCCTGACTAACAATAACCTATACCTTTCATGAATCACGTACCTCACAAAAATCTTCGTTACTCGAACTACTGCAATACAGCGAGTGCCAATACTGCCAGTTAAATAAAGGATTCTAACTACTGATAGGCATAGTTGGCAAATGAAAGATTTTGATAGAGGACAAACAATGTATTTACCTTAATAATGTTCAAAAGTCATCATATATATATCAGTTCATGATATCCAGTATTACAAATTTACTCTTTCTGATGGACACACGTCCAGATAGTCCGCTCTCAAAATTCTGTCATCTCTCTCCGCACATCCACCACTGCTGGCGGCTCACCTCAAACTGCGCAACGCTACGCGCTGTTAACATCCACCTGCCCAACACTACAGTAGCAAATATTCCAACAATGAAAACCAGTCACAGACTGCACACAGCACAGTCAGTGATTTTCATACAGAGCACTACGTGGCGTTACCAACATAAAAACCTAAACAGCCTACTTACATTGTAAATTATCAAGACCTCCTGTGGCAAGGGATTGTATCAAGTTAATAACTCGTTGTAAAAAATGGAAATGTCGTGTGGCTAGGGCCTCCCGTCGGGTAGACCGTTCGCCTGGTGCATATCATTCTCGTAATAAAGTGAAGTAATATTTCATATGTTGTAGCTCCAGTGAACCATCTCCCAGAGTGATCAAAGACCCCACAGTTATGGCCGAACGACTGTAATCTTAACACCAGCCATATAGTCCACACTATTTTAATGTTGCCGTGTGTGTGTGTTGAAGTTCGCAGGGCTATGTTTGTTAGCATGTGTGTCGCTGAACCCACAGATGTGACTCTGTACTGGGTGGAGTTTCGCCGCAGCTGCACGGAGCCTACCCCTGGGACCAGACTGGATTCTACGGTGCCGGCGGTCCCTGCATCGCTGCTCCGCCGGACTGGTCAGACGTCGGGGCCGTCCTTCCGGTATTTGTGCGCCTTCGTGACCGTCCGGCTGGCGCAGATACTGTATCTGGCCGCTATTCCGAGCGGCGGTAACTCACACCCGGCGCCGCATTAGGTACGGAGCACTCGCGATTAATGACGCGAGCCCGGCGCGCCTCCGCCGTGCTCTGGCCGCGGTTAACAAACGACCGGCTCACGTGTAGCTCCCGTGGGCCGCGTCCGTGTCCGTGGTCGTGCCCCGTCCAAATGAGAATCGCCTCCGTCTATATGCGCGCCCGTTTGCCTTCCTCGCGGCACGTGCGCTACATCGATTCCTTCGGTCGCTAACAACGCTTCCCTCCTCTTTTTTTACAGGTCGTCCCAGACAGCAATCACCCGTGCCTGACGCGAAGTGTCTCTGTTTTCGGGAAGATCACTGTGGGTGGAGACGGCTGCTGTTTCATGCGTACCTGTACTTGGCACCAGTGTCTTCAACTCTCTTTTTTTATTCATAAAGGCAAGTTGTTGTTAGAAACGTTGTGCCAGGCGACAGAAACACAGTATAATACGCGTGCGGAATATCGAAGCTGATATCTGATTGGAATGAAGCAATTAGAGCTCTTCTTTTGTAGAAAATAGTTTGCGAATGCCAACTGTGCAATAGACTGTTTCAGCCGGCCGCGGAAGCCGAGCGGTTCTAGGCACTTCAGTCCGCAACCGCGCGACTGCTACGGTCGCAGGTTCGAATCCTGCCTCGGGCATGGATGTGTGATGTCCTTAAGTTAGTTTGGTTTAAGCAGTTCTAAGTTCTAGGGGACTGATGACCTCAAATGTTGAGTCCCATAGTGCTCAGAGCCTTTTGAACCGTTTGAATAGACTGTTTCCTTCATTCATACATGTTTCAGCATATTTTGTGCTATCTTCGTTGGGTTTCTAATTATTTTTTTCTGTCCTACGTGAAACTAACTACTATCTTGGGTTGGCAGTGTTACAAGATGTACATTTCCACGTACTGCTATACTCTTCGTACGTACGCACACGCAATCCTGAATAAACATCATTACGCATATGAGCTCTGACAAAAGAAACCACCACAGTGCGTAGAACATGTGTCAAAAAACACCAAATACATACACAACCAATCACAAAGCACTCAAAACGTTAACAACCTGCAGAAATATTTAATCTGTTACACTGTCACCCCAAAACAGTAGTCAGTTTTATATGTGACATAGTAAACCACAAAGTTTCAGTATCGAAAAACAGAGCTCATTACGTTGTTATGTTTATACTACATTATTACAAAAGACACTGGGATTTGCAGATCAGCGTATAGTGCAGTGACTGTACGAGGGCGTTCCGAAATGTATTGCCACGATCGATTGGAAGAGGAAATTCTCTAAGCACCTCCGTCCGACGTGCTGATGATAAAATTCTTTGTGTACACAACTAATTTCGGTGGACTGATCATCAGCAGGTTCACAAAAATATTCAGAGTATCATGTTAGGTGAATTATAAAACCGTTAAAATCAGATGATAAAAACCATGAATTAGGCGCTGTTACCATAATATAAAATACATGGTCATTCTATAAAAAATTGTGCTACGTATGCTAAGTTGTGCACTGATCCATGTTAAAACTGCAGTCGCATCTAACGCTGTGGAAAGATGCGTCAGTGTATGGAGCAGTAGATCCTTTATTCCGTACATTGTGGAGTTCATTCTCGAGCGTAAAAAAAAGGGTTTGCTTATAAACCTCTGTGATATTACTAATCTCTGTGATAATACTATTCCTATTTTTCTAAACCGTCTCTGCGGAATCAAAAAAACAAAAAAACAAAAAAATGGTTCAAATGGCTCTGAGCACTATGGGACTTAACTTCTGAGGTCATCAGTTCCCTAAAACTTAGAACTACTTAAACTTAACTAACCTAAGGACATCACAAACATCCATGCTCGAGGCAGGATTCGAACCTGCGACCGTAGCGGTCGCGCGGTTCCAGACCGTAGCGCCTAGAACCGCTCGGCCACCCCGGCCGACTCTGCGGAATCAATATGTAAAGAGATGAAGAAAATTCGTAGTTTTTGCCCGAGAAATATATGGATGCGATAGTTCCCCTTGTTTTTCTATTTTTTTCTTTTTTTTAACATTTGGCTTATTTATTTGAGTCTCTTCCATACAAGTTCTTCATAATTACTGTTACACTTTTACTACACCTGATCGACCTGCGTGTATCAAGAAGTACTGTCCGCCTGCTTGGCTGAATGACAACGTGCGTGCCTGCCACACAGCGAGCCCGAGTTCGATTTCCGGCCGGATTCGGAATTTTCTCCGCTCGTGGACTGGGTGTTGTGTTGTCCTCATCATCCTTTCATCATTATCACCGACGCGCAAGTCGCCCAATGTGGCGTTGACTGAAATAAGACTTGCACCCGGCGGCAGAACTTCCCCGGTTGGAGCCTACCGCCAACAATGCCAAACGATCATTTCATTTCCTCAAGAAATACTGCGTAAGTCGATAATGTGAAACAAAATCAGTTGTAACTTGTTACGGCACGGAGACCTTAAGTGTAACGGATATGCAAGCTGCGTTTACAGTACATTGTGTCAATATTTCGGCAGCCACGCTTATAAACAGCAAGGAGAAAATTCGAATGATGAGAGTCGATATTGCGTATGGAATATACTTCATTTAATAACTACAAATGTGCATCGTTCATAAATGGCTTTGAAAGTACACTATATGATCAGAAGTATCCGGATAACTGTTACTGAACATAATATGGCTGTCTCCCCCCATCACGTTTACGACGGTTTTAATTTTGCTGGGGACACTTTCAACGAGGCATCCGAATGTCTGTGGAGGAATAGCAACCCAGTCTTCCTCAAGAGCCGAAAACAGTGAAGGTAGTCTGGGACAAAATTGACGGCGTTCTAACTCATCCCAAAGGTGTTCCACCGGGTTTCGGACAGTCCATTTCAGGAATGTTTTTGTCCACAAACCATTGACTCACAGATACTGCTTTATGACAGGGTGCTGATCACTCAGCCATCGCCTCAGAGATGTTTATGCGCTGTACACAGTACACAATGCTTTAAAATGTGATCGCATGCTTCCGCATTTAGCGTTTTCATAAGAAGAATAAGGGGATCCCATCCTAACCACGAAAACCATCCCCATATCGGAACACCACGCCCCATGCACTTCATTATCCGCAGGACACGTGATGGCACGTAAGACCCTCCAGGAATTCGCCAGTCCCAGACCCTTCCATCCGATTGCCAGAACACGCAAAGTGGTTCATCACTCTAATCATTCGTTTCCAGTTAGTCACTGTGCAGTGGCGTCTCTCTTTACACCACCTCAATTGTCGCTTAGCACTGACTGCAGGTATGTGTGGTTTATGAGGAGCTGTTCGACCATTGTACCCCATCCCTTTTAATTCGCTACACACAGTCGCTGTACTAGCTCGACTGATTGTCGCAGGTTGGAACTCATGAGTGATTCCTTCCTCTGATTTCATGCGACTTTTTAGAGCCACTCTCCAAAACGCTATATATTCTCCGCCTGGTCCTGGTTCAGCTGTGGTTATTCCTTCACGTTTCCACGTCACAGTCACATCACTAACCTGAGCAGCTTTAGAAGGCTGCAACGGGTGAGCTCTTCTGGTACATCCATTCTGCTGTTACTGCTTCTGTCCTCACAATGCAGCACTCCTCGCCTTCTTTTATACTGGCGGGTCCGCCTCTCGTGACATGTGTCGGGATAGTTTTGACCCGATAGTGTACCGGAAATCTATAAAGCGCAATAAAATAAATTTGATGACATGAATACTGACTGTTTGCTGCAAATATTTCGTCAGTAATATTAGTCACATACGCTGTAATCCGTTATGAAAGAGAACAACTCTGTATGCATTTGCACCAACTTCTTTCCATGCACTATGTGATCAAAAGTATCCGGACACCTGGCTGAAAATGACTTACAAGTTCGTGGCATCTCCATCGGTAATGCTGGAATTAAATATGGTGGTGGCCCGCCCTTATCGTTGATGACAGTTTCCACTCTCGCAGGCATACGTTCAATCAGGTGCTTGAAGATTTCTTGCGGAACGGCATCCCATTCTTCACGGAGTGCTGCACTAATGATATTTATCGATGTCGGTCGGTGAGTCCTGGCAAGAAGTCGGCGTTCCAAAGCATCCCAAAAGTGTTCTACAGGTTTCAGGTCAGGACTCTGAACAGGCCAGTCCGTTACAGGGATGTTACTGTCGTGTAACCACTCCGCCACAGGCCATGTATTATGAACAGATGCTCGATCGTGTTGAAAGCTGCAGTCGCCATCTCCAAATTGCTCTCCATCGCGGGAAGCAAGAAGGTGCTTAAAACATCAATGTAGGCCTGGGCTGTGATAGTGACACGCAAACCGACACGGGGTGCAAGCCTCCTCCATGAAAAACACGACCACACCATAACATCACCGCCTCCGAATTTTACTGTTGGCACTACACACTCTGGCAGATGACGTTCACCTGGCATTCGCCATACCCACACCCTGCCATCGGATCGCCACATTGCGTACCGTGATTTGTCTCTCCACACAACGTTTTTCCACTGTTCAATCGTCCAATGTTTACGCACCGTACACCAAGGAGGCGTCGTTTACATTTACTGGCGTGATGTGTGACTTATGAGCAGCCTCTGGACCATGAAATCCAAGTTTTCTCACCTCCCGCCTGTCATAGTACTTGCAATGGATCCTGTTGCAGTTTAGAATTCCTGTGTGATAGTCTGGATAGATGTCTGCCTATTACACATTACTACCCTCTTCGACTGTCGGCGGTCTCTGTCAGTCAACAGACGAGGTCGGCCTGTACGCTTTTGTGCTGTACGTGTCCCTTCAGGCTTGCACTTCACTATCACATCGAAAACAGTGGGCCTAGGGATGTTTAGGAGTGTGGAATTCTCGCGCACAGATATATGACACAAGTGACATCCTATTACCTGACCACGTTCATGAACTCCACGGAGCGCCCCATTCTGCTCTCTCACGATGTCTAATGACTACTCAACGTTCGATATCCGTTCAATTAGGTGTGCTCCCCTCATATCCAAACAGTATTTCAGAGACAAACTACTCTTTCTCAATTTACTAATTAGCTGCTGATAAACAGAAGGCTGCCACGGTCCTCACCGTCCGCAGAGTCTCTGTATCATTCAGTTGCAACGTACAGGTATTGCAATTCCCAAGTATTTGCCTGACATTACTGTTTCCAGTTGTGCCTCTCTAAGCGTATAGCCTAACAGAACTGCACATTAACAACGGTGAGAACTGTGAGAGTGCTGAAAAGTAATGACATCGAATTTTTTGCGTGAAAACTCTTAAAGCCTTTAAAATACATTCTACATCATTATTCTTCATGTCTACATATTTGCAGTCTTCTGCTCCACATTGCAGCTTATAACACGGCTGTGTGACACAACTATCCTGGTACCTGATAAAAACGTTGCTGTAAGTGAATGTACCATTCGAGGAGTTCGTTCACACATGAAGCACCCTCTCCTTCAGTATTTCAATGCTAGACAACACACGTGCGCTACGACATCTGCAGTATCCGACACCTTGGGTTCACAGTCATGTTGAAATGTGTGTGAAATCTTATGGGACTTAACTGCGAAGGTCATCAGTCCCTAAGCTTACACACTACTTAACCTAAATTATCCTAAGGACAAACACACACACCAATGCCCGAGGGAGGACTCGAACCTCCGCCGGGACCAGCCGCACTTCACTGTCATCAATCGTTCTCCGTACAGTCTCGCCACGGCCCTATCAGAATTTCATCTATCGTCATGAAGTGGTCGATCAGAGATGAGGTTGTGGCTCCGTCGACAGACATTGTACAGTTACTGAGAAATGTGTTCATCGCCATGTTGAGAGATACTCTGATGACCCAGAACGTTATGACCACCTTCTAATAGCCTGTATGTCCACCTTTGGCACCGGTAACAACGGCAACACGTTGTGGCATAGAAGCAACCTGAAGCCTTGGTAGATCACTGTAGGCAGTCGGCACCACATTCGCACACACTAGTCACCTAATGCCCGTTAAGTTCTAGAGAGGCGTCTGATGACCTGTGACTGCACATGCAATCACATCCCAGATGTTTTCGATCGGGTTCAGATATGGCGAGCTGGGGTCCCAGCGCATCAACAGGAACTCGCCACTGTGTTTCTCGAACAATTCCGTCACACTCCCGGCCTTGTGAAGTGGAGCATTATCTTATTGAAAAATGCCACTGCCGTCGAGAAACGTGATCGTCATAAAGGTGTATATGTGGCCTGCAACTAGTGTATGATACTCCTTGGCCGCCTTGGTGCCTAGTGCGATCTTCGGTGGGCCTCTGGATGCCCATGTGAATGTTCCCCAAAGTATAACGGAGCCGTCGCTAGCTTGTCTCCGTCCCGCAGTGCAGGTGTCAAGAAGCTGTTCCCCTGGAAGGCGACAGATTCGCATCTTCCCATTGGCATTATGAAGAAGGTATCGGGATCCATCAGATCATGCAACGCTCTGCCACTGCGCCAATGTCCGGTGCCGATGGTCACATGCCCATTTCAGTCGTAGTTGTCGATGGTGTCGTGTTACCATTGGCACATGCGTGAGTTGTCAGCTGTGGAGGACCATCGTTAGGGGTGTTCGATGTACTGTGTATTGAGACGCATTTGCACTCTGGCCAGCATTAAAGGCTGGTGTTAGTTCCGCCACAGTTCGCCGCCTGTACTGTGTTACCTGTCCGCCGAGCCTACGACGCCCGACATCTGTAATGAGGGGTGGCCGCCCAACCACACGACGTCTGGATGTGGTTTCACCTTGGTTTAGCGACGTGTCGAAGACACTCACCACAGCACTTCTCGATCACCCGACAAGTCGTGCAGTTTCCGAAATGCTCGTGCCGCACCTCCGGCTCATCACAATCTGCCCTCGGTCAAACTCAAGTTGATCCCGTAGCTTTCCCATTCTACACACGAAAAGCACGCTCACTGATACGACGTACACTGTGCTTGTGTCTGACTAGCAGTCATTTCTCGCCAGGTGACGCTGCTATAGCTTGGACGGGCTTATATCGATAGTAGGTCGGTGGTCGCAATGATCTTGCTGATCAGTATGAATATGTACACATGAAGAATAAAAGCTTAGGACGTTGATAACGTTCGTTTTATTTAAAAATCTTCAAGAGTTTTGACGTTAAAAGTTATGAGACAACACTTTTCAGCACGCCCTCGTAACAGCCGCTCCTTGTAACCAGGATAATAATATGTCGAGATCTGTCCGGATATTAGTAGAAAATGTGTTATCGGAGAACACTTCCTCACAGGTAACCACATCATATGCAAAAAGCAGTCTCGCATTACGGTGAAAACCCCTGTTGCGCTCCCACGCTCCTCTCTCTTTCCTTGCATCCACGCAGCTGACATCATGGCAGACTCTGCCCTGTACAGTCCGCAGCGTGGTCTTCCACAGCGGGACTTTGTGTGCAACGAGGTCGATGACCGCCGGACTCAGGGGTGTCAAACTTCCCCGGTCTAGGTTGTGACTAACCGCGGCCCCAGAGACTAGTTTCTCTGGCGATTGCTCATCTGCCGGTGGCTTCCGCTAACTTCGCAGGCACCTGCGTCCGACGTCGCATGCGCGTGGTACGCTTCCCGCCGTGTTGCCTCATGCAGTGCGCGCTCAAAAACATCCGGACAACCACTGTTGTTCGCTCAAATAACATTTCAGTATAGTTATATCACTCCAACGTAATGGTACTTAATTAAATTGAAGTGTCATCGTTTATGTATCAAATAAGGTATTAATATGAAACTTCCTGGCAGATTAAAACTCTGTGCCCGACCGAGACTCGAACTCGGGACCATTGCCTTTTGCGGGCAACTGCCCGTGAGTCGTGCTCGGGTAGCACAGTTGGTAGAGCACTTGCCCGCGAAAAGCAACGATCCCGAGTTCGAGTCTCCTTCCGGCACACAGTTTTAATCTGCCAGGAAGTGTCATATCAGCGGATACTCCGTACAGAGTGAAAATTTCATTCTGGAAACATCCCCCAGGCTGTGGCTAAGCCGTGTCTCCGCAATATCCTTTCTTCCAGGAGTGCTAGTTCTGCAGGGTTCGCAGGAGAGCTCCTGTGAAGTTTGGAAGGTAGGAGACGAGGTACTGGCGAAGTAAAGTTGCGGAGACGGGTCGTGAGTCATGCATGGGTAGCTTAGTTGGTAGAACATTTGCCCGCGAAAGGCAAAAGGTCCCGAGTTCGAGTCTCGGTCCGGCACGCAGTATTAAGCAGTCAGGAAGTTTCCTATCAGCGCACACTCCGCTGCACGGTGAAAATTTCATTCAGGTATTAATGTATTGAAAAATTTTACGGTACGAAATAGAGAGAGACAGAAAATAAATAATATTCAAATGGCTCTGAGCACTATGGGACTCAACTGCTGAGGTCATTAGTCCCCTAGAACTTAGAACTAGTTAAACCTAACTAACCTAAGGACATCACAAACATCCATGCCCGAGGGAGGATTCGAACCTGCGACCGTAGCGGTCTTGCAGTTCCAGACTGCAGCGCCTTTAACCGCACGGCCACTTCGGCCGGCTAAATAATATTATTCGCTAGTATGTAAGAACTTTTAGGTGATCCTAATTTTTAGAGGCAACGTCTCTCCAGTTACAATTAATAATTGCCACAACGTTGGCGGAGACCATTATATATGTTCTTTATATGAAGAAGAGGTCACGGTTGCGTGGGTATATTGCGCTGCGAAGTAGTAAGCGGTTAGTACCAACTGCGCAGTGGTAACCTAACAGAGCCGTTGACTTCCTTCAGAACTAGCTACTTAAGTAGACTTCGTTCTTTGATGGATTGCCTGCTTAGAATGACAATAGGAAATATTGTCGACCACGACAGTGTAGTGATTTCCTTAAACAGGGGCCTGTTGGGTCATTCAGCTCCAAAATAGCCAGAATATAACTTCTGCGTTGTGTAGTGTGTCCATCCTGTCCAATCCGTCACGTCTCGCCAGTGTCCCATCTCATTGCGGGGATTTCACACATCAGATTGTGTTATACTCATCACTTAACCACCTGGCACCAGTTCTTAATCATCAACAGCACTACATAGCCAGCAAGGTACTCTTTTAAGGGGATGGGTAATATTTTGACCAGTTAACTTATACTGGGTGTATCATAATTAGTGGTATAAACGCAGACAGTTTTCGAACAATCCGTATCAGTGAACTGCACTCCTGTATTTACGTTTGCTGTGTCTCAAACGGTGGCTATATTGTGCACTTGTATTGTGAGTAAAACATCTTGGAGAGATTCTCTGCTCACTGACATGTGTGTATTTTTTATGTCTCTTTATTTTATAGATGTGAAACAAATCTCTTCTACTACATGCTCTCTGCTTTCCATATTTGAGATTAGGTAGTCTGGACCAAAGCAAGAAGAAATTGTCATGTAAACGCTTGCTCAGTACAAGAGATGGTTTCACATTAGCGAAAATCAAACTCATAGATCTTAAAGTATGACTTTTAGAACCCATTTTTACTGAGACGTTTTTGCCTCTGATATCTTGTACTTCCAGCTGTATGCGTTAATTAATTGTGATACACTCTGTGTTAGGGGCACTTAAATGAAAACGAGACAGATGGAAAAAGTAAGCAAACTGTTTTTTTTAAATATTCTTTATTTCATAACATAATACTAATTATACAAAGATGACCCACCACCTTAGTGATTAGTGGGTCCTACATTTCTAACTTTACAATAGCAGCTTCTACATTTACGTGACTACAGACAAACATGATTATTACTAGGCAGACTAATTCTTATTTAACTAGTGTTAGCATACGTTCTAGTTACTACAAAATGTTAGTATTAACTGCCTGCAGCGTTACAATTGTGCCAGTGTTAATATATATAAACCTACTTAGATGCCTTGCTCATAGAGCTAAACCCTATGAGCATGCCCCTGGCACAGGGCAGTCAAGGGTTAATTTATCGCTGCAGGTTCCTAACTTACTATCCTATTCTAATTAACTAAATCTACTTCCTATTCTACGTCATAATCGGTGCGTTGTCTAGTTCGGATTCACCCCAGTCCCCCTGGTCCTGGACGTGGCGGATTCTAACTGTGAAGTCGACCTATCCATGAACAGGCGGTACGGGATTGGGGCAGTGGTCACAATCGGTGATTTATTTGTCTAGGCATGAAGGTCTCTTAGAAAAGTTTTCAATACTTTTTGTGATACCTCGTTTGCTAGCGTATTCAGTCTCTGAAAAGTTTCCTCTTGTCTTAGAAGGTCATAGGTGTTCGTACTTGGTAGTTGTCGTCTCAATGTCCCGGCTACATCATCGAAAAGGGGGCACTCATAAACCACATGGTCAGGAGTACCCTCCGGTGCGCCACAGTCGCACGCGGGCGTCGCCCTTTTCCCAAACCGACATAAGTAAGTCGGATAGGGGCCATGACCGGTGAGAAAGTGGAACAATCCCCGAGTTGGCTCGAAGTATTTCATTTTCAGTCTTTCCGTAACATCTGGTAGGAACTGAAAGGTTCTTCTACCAGTTTCATCTGCCTCCCATATCTCCTGCCATAGACTGTTTATTGTTTGAAAAATAATCGCTATAACTGTTAATACATTCATCCCGCTGTGAGACAAGATTGTCAATGCCTTGATGAAAAATTTTCGCGGTTTCCTACGGAACCATGATTGCACACAGCCGTGCACCTCTTCATTCGAAGCAAATCGACGACGACGAATGTCTCTCTTCAGAGGTCCAGAAACATCGACAGAGATCGGGAATGTATGAAGGACGTCTGAGGGCTTCCCAGATAAACTTCTGCAGCGTGGTCGAAACAACAACAGGCACGCTAGTTCCGAAAAAGTCATGATGACCCCTTGACTGCAAGGGCCCGCTGCTCACCGATTTCCTAGTATACGGCGCCACAGTACTAGGGCACTTTGCAAAAATCGAAGCGTGTTATTAAGTCCGCACGCACAGGAATATTGACGGTCGGCATCATTTTGTTGTAGGATAATGACTGCGCACATATTGCGAAGGTATTTCGACCACGCTGCCGTAGTTTCCCTTGGAAGCCTTTACGCATTCTTCGTACTGTCACGATCTCTCTCCACGCCGTTTCAAAATTTCTGGAGTCCTGAAGAAAGACATTCGTGGTCGTGATTTGCTTCGAACGAAGAGGTGAACGCCTGCGCACACTCATGGTTCCGTAGGCAACCGCAAACATTTTTTCGTGAAGGCATTGACCGCCTTTTCTCGCACTGGGATAATATATTAACACTTGTGGCGATTGATTTTGAAATAATAAACAGTTTGCTTACGTTTTTTCTATTTGTCTCGTTTTCATTTGACTGCCACCCTATATTTAAGTACCGAGCGAGTGGCGCGCCGGCCGCTGTGGCCGAGCGGTTCTAGGCACTTCAGTCCGGAACCGCGCCGCTGCTACGGTCGCTGGCTCGAATCCTGCCTCGGGCATGAATGTGTGTGATGTCCTTAGGTTGGTTAGGTTTTAGTAGTTCTAAGTCTAGGGGACTGATGACCTCAGATGTTAAGTTCCATATGCTCCATCTGTCATGACCACACTGTCGACGGGACGCTAAACTCAAATGTTCCTTTCTTTATTCTTCTATATGTGTATTGAACTAAACCTTATAAGTGAAGAAAGAGGAACTTCCTACCATAATTAGAGCGGCACGTGCATTCTCGTCAAGGAAGTGTTGTCTAATCCTTTCAATAACACTGAGACGTATGTATCCGACGATAGGTTATCACAGGACCACCGGGAATTTGCTGCATGTTATTGCTAAGTATCGATGTCCCACTGTTATAGGGAAGCCTGCCAATGGTTTCCAGAATTCTTATAATTACAGATTGTACGCTGTTCGAGAGTGGAACGGTGGTTCAATGAACCCTCTGCCAGATACTTAATTGTCAACTGCAGAGTAATCACGTGGACGTAGATGTAGATGTAGGTTGTACTGTCTTCAAATTTCATTGTTAACTATATCACCGTACTGATGTATCAAAATAGTTCGCGTCTGGATATAGGCAACTAATGAAAAAATTTGCAAAGCGTGGTGTTGCCGCGCCTTCCAGGATAATTTGTCCCAGTGAACTGCACGCACGTATTTGAGTTTGCTGTGCCACAAACGGTGTGCATATTGGGCACCGGTATTGTGAGTTTAATATCTTGGAGAGACTCTGTCCACTGACATGTGTCTATGTCCTGCATGTCCCGTAGTTTTTGTACTGTGTACTTCTGAAACCTGGCAACAGCTTTGCGCAGTGGTAACACCGGTTCCCGTTAGATCACCGAAGTTAAGCGCTGTAGGTCTGGGCTATCACTTGGATGGGTGACCATCCGCTCTGCCGAGCGCTGTTGGCAATCGGGGTGCACTCAGCCCTTGTGAGGCAAACTGAGGAGCTACTTGATTGCGAAGTAGCGGTTCCGATCTCGGAAACTGACGTAAGGCCGGGAGAGCGGTGTGCTGACCACATGCCCATCCGTATCCGCATCCAGTGACGCCTATGAGCTGAAGACGACATGGCGGCCGGTCAGTTCTGTTGGACCTTCTTGGCCTGTTCGGGAGGAGTTTAGTTTTTTTTACTTCTGAAACCTAGAATGCACTTACGAATAATCCTGTTCGTCCCATCCACTCTCAACGATGAAAAATGAAGAAGGGTTTTTTTTTCCTTATGGATACGACAGTGACACTAATTAAATTACCGAGCGAGGTGGCGCAGTGGTTAGCACACTGGACTAGCATTCGGGAGGACGACGGTTCAATCCCGGATCCGGCCATCCTGATTTAGGTTTCCCGTGATTTCCCTGAATCGCTACAGGTAACTGCCGGGATGGTTCCTTTGGCAGGGCACGGCCGACTTTCTTCCTCATCCTTCCCTAATCCGATGATCCGATGACCTCGCTGTTTGGTCTCTTCCCCGAAATCAACCGAACCAACTAATTAAATTAACGATACATTAACATTTTTCACTACATAAGAAAACACTGTCACTACAGAAAAAACTGATAGTGTGTTAAGATAGGACCTTAATTCCAAAAGTGAGGCTTAATACCTAGGAATCGGAACAGGAGTGGAATGAAGGAATGCGTAGAAGACACATTTCAGCAGGTGCCTCGGCAGAGTCAGAATTGAAGTGTAATCTCGAGTGGAAGAGGGAAGGCTTGGATGAGGCTGGCTTGCCAAGCCGGAGGGCGTCGATCGGCACGTGTCTGGGTCGGTGCGCGGCATCCAGCCTGCTCGGGCAGGCGCCGCACGTAGGCACGCCGCGGAACTAATAACGACGCCTTACAAATAGCGCCGGCACCGCGCCACTGGCTGCTGCTCCTGCTGCTGCGGACCACCGACAACAGATGCTGCCCGCTTGCCTGCCGTCTCCTTCCACCGTCTTTCTACTTCCCTACGTGGCCATATTTTTCAAGAACCTTTGGAGCAGAGTTTTTGCTGAGCGTAGCTTTAGGATATCCGGAAACTGAGTCGTCTCGAATGATTCGTCTCTGTGCTTGAACACTGATCAGCCAGAACAATATGACCACCTACCTAAAAGCCGGTACGTCCACCTTCGGCACGAATAACAGCGGCGGCGCATCTTGTCATGGGAGCAGTGAGGCCTTGGTAGGTCGCTGGAGGAAGCTGGCACACACAAACACTTAATTCTCGTGAGTTACGGGAAGGGGGGCGGTGAGCTCTGGCGACACGTTCAGTCACATCCCAGATGTGTTCGATCGGGTTCAGATCTGGCGAGTTGAGGGCTCAGTGCATCAACTGGAACTCGCCACTGTGTTCCTCGAACCACTCCATCACACTCCTGGCCTTGTGACATGGTGTATTATCGTGTTGAAATATGTCACTGCAGCCGGGAAACATGATCGTCATGAACGGGTGTACGTGGTCTGCAACCAGTGTACGATACTCCGTGGCCGTTATGGTGCCTTCACGTGCTCCAGTGGATCCCTGGATGCCCATGTGGATGTTCCCGAGAGCAGAACGGAGCAGTCGTCAGTTTTTCTCCGTACCGCGGTACAGGTGTCAAGGAGCACTCCTCGGACACCCAACAAGTCAGCAATTTCGGAAATGCTTTTGCCGAGGCTCCGGGTCGTCACAATCTGCCCTCGGTCAAACTAAGATAGATCGCGCGCTTTCCTCATTCTGCACACGGACATCGCGATACTACATGCACGACGCGTCTGCCTGACTAGCAGTCATTCCTCGCCAGCTGACGTTGCTGTCGCCTGGACGGGCTTATGTCGATTGTGGGTTCGTGGTTATGATGTTCCCAAAAATGGCTATGAGCACTGTGGGACTTAACTTCTGAGATCATCAGTCCCCTAGAACGTAGAACTACTTAAACCTAACTAACCTAAGGACATCACACACATCCATGCACGAGGCAGAATTCGAACCTGCGACCTTAGCGGTCGACAGTTTCCGAACTGTAGCGCCTAGAACCGCTCGGCCACTCCGGCCGGCCATGATGTTCTGGCCGATCGTGTACGCGCATGTGTTGTTGTTGTTGTTGTTGTGGTCTTCACTCCAAAGATTGGTTTGATGTAACTCTCCACTCCATCGTTTGCAAGCCTCTTCATTTCCGGATCGCTACTTACGGCAGTTTGCTGCAAAATGCCCCAGAGAACGCTGCTCTCCTTTCTTACTTCTAGGCGCTGCCCTACCCCTTGCTGTGATTTATCGTGGTAAATATTTATAAGTGTGTTTTTTTAGCACTACAGGTTGAATCATCAGCCGGGTAATCGAAGTAGGTGCCTCAGCACGTTGACCATTCTGTTAGCTCACACTTTAATGTTTTTTGTGTGAGAAACAAAAATAATTTCATTAAAAGGTTAATCTAAATACTGTACAGTGGACTTAAAATCCAAATTTTGCTACTTACATTTATCCTATAATTTTTACATATACATCCTATGAATTGTTATAGGTTGTGATTGATGTAGTGAGGTCGTCATTTGTAACTGGCTTCACTAGTTTGGGACTACGGGTTAATTTAATTGTGAAACAGCTACTTATGATAATTAAGGCTGAATATAATTACTAATCATTTCAGTAATACTCCTTGTTAAGTCTACTTATAATAATGTTTAACTGCATCTCTTTTTAATACATTTTTATTATATTGCTTTGTTGTCTACCTGTCCGTTTGGTACCAATTTTACAATTGATTTTAAACTAATTTTGCGATTAGCTACAGACTTGAAATTTTAAACAAAGCTCAGAATTGGATGACACTGAAGTATAAACTCGTTTTTTGCCTGTTTGATCCACCTGTCTCTTGGGAACGTGGGTGAAAAGGGTTGGTAGCACCTGAGAGCTTGGTTGCCCTGAAGGATCAGTGAGTTTTGCAGACACTATCGCAGTGCGTTACAGGTAGTATGTGTGGAACTGGGTAACCGCCACTAGATGGTACTGCTACATCTGGAAGCCGTAGCATCGCCTCCTTAGAACTGGACTCATGGCGCCGCAGGGCCAAGCCCACCTTGCCATCCAATTAGTGCTTGTGGCCGCGCTATAAAGATAGTCATGCCGCACCTCAGCTGTGTATTCACTGTTGTCTCCTACCATTCGCGTTACAGACCACTGATTTAACCTCAAATTTCGCTATACCCTAGGTTTTCGGTCTTGGACTACTCCCATCGTTATTCTACCATGCCAATTCTGTAGTCGTTTTTCTTCTTGTTGTCGACCTCCCGTTCACATTTGCCTAATTGCTGTTGATGGCCCCTGGCCGGTCGAAAAGTCTCTGGTGTCTAAGCGGTTCCACAGTCATTTTTACCTGCCTTTCCTCACCTGTGCCAGCCTCTTCATCTCATAGTAGCACGTGCATCCTCAATTATTTGCTGGATGTATTCCAGTCTCTGCCTTCCACTTCTTACCATCTACAGTTCCCTCTAGTACCATGGAAGTCATCACTTGACGCCTTAGCAGATATTCTATCATCCTGTCCCTTCTTCTTGTCAGTGTTTTCCGTATAGTCCTTTCCTCTCCGATTCTGCGCAGAACCTCCACAATGCGTACCTTATCAGTCCTCCTAATTTTCACTCTTCGTCTGTAGCACAACATCTCAAATGCTTCGATTCTCTTCTATTCCGGTTTTCCCACAGTCCATGTTTCCCTACCACACAGTTCCGTGCTCCAGACGTACATGTGCTTCTGTAGCCGCCAGTAATTGTGAAATTTTTGCCAGTGAAGGATTTTGTACGCGAACTGACCTCTGGATTATCTCCCACAAATGTTCGATGGGAATCGTGTCGGGCGATCTGGGTGGCCAGATCGTTCCCTCGTACTGTGTAGAATGTTCTTCAAACTGATCGTGAACAATTGTAGCCTGTTGACAGCGCACTGTCATCTATAACGATTCCATCGTTGTTTGGGAACATGAACTCCATGAATGGCTGCAGATGGCCTCCAAGTAGCCGAACATAACCATTTTCAGTCAATGATCTGTTCAGTTGGACCAGAGGGCCCAGTCCATTCCATGTAAACATAGCACACAGCATTACGGAGCCACCACTAACTTACACAGTGCATCTACATCTACATATATAATCCGTTAGCGCGAGGGAAAAACGACTGTCTAAACGCCTCAGTACGAGCTCTAATTTCCCTGGTCTTTGAATTGTGATCATTGCGCCATTTGAAAGTTGGTGGCAATAATATATGCTCTACATCCTCGGTGAAGTACGGATTTCGGAATTTAGTGAGCAGCCCCTTCCGTTTAGCGCGCCGTTTATCTGCAAGTGTGTCCCACTTCAAACTTTCTATGAGATTTGTAACGCTCTCGCGACGGCTAAATGTACCAGTCACGAGTCTTGCCGCTCTTCTTTGGACCTTCTCAATCTCTTGAATCAGACCCAGCTGGTAAGGGTCCCCTACAATACTCTAAGACAGGATAAACTAACGTATTGTAAACTATTTCCTTTGTTGAAGGACTGCGTCGCTTCAGGATTCTACCAATAAACCGCAGTCTAGAGTTCGCCTTACCCGTTACTTGTGTAATTTGATCATTCCATTTGAGATCATTTCGAATAGTCAGACCCAGCTACTTAACGGATGTTACCGCTACTAAAGATGGGCATTTATTTTGTACTCTTACGTTAATGGGGATTTTCGCCTTGTTATACGCAGTAGGTTACACTTACTAATATTGAGATATAACTTCCAGTTGTTACACCACGCATTTATTTTCTCCAAATCTTCATTGATTTGTTCACAACTTTCGTGTTATGCTACTTTCATGCAGACTACAGCATAATCGGCAAACAGTCTAATGCCGCTTTCAGTACCATAAACCAGATCGTTCATGTAAATTGTAAGAAGCAGCATACCTTTTACGCTGCCCTGGGGCACACCTGCAGTTACACCTGTTTCTGTTGAAGTCACCCTATTCAGGACGACATACTGCTCCCTGTCTGTTAGACAACTTCCCATTCAACCGCATATGTCATTGTATAGAGCGTAAGTGCGCACTTTTTGAAGCAAGCGACAGTGCGGAACTGAGTCGAGCGCCTTTCGAATGTCGAGAAATATGGCATCAACCTGGGAGCCGGTATCCAGAGCCTGTTGTATATCATGCAAAAAGTGGGCCAGCTGTGTCTCGCATGACCGCTGTTTCCTAAAAGCGTGCTGCTTTCTGCAGATGAGCTTCTCAGAGTCTAGAAAGGTCATTATGTCTGAACACAAAATATGTTCCATGATTCTACAACAAACCGATGTCAGTGAAATTGGCCGGTAATTATGTGCATCCGATTCTCTGCCCTTTTTGTAGATTGCTATAACCTGGTGACAACTTGGGTCGGTGGCGTCATGTGGTCTGCACCACACTCGAACCATACCATCAGCTCTTACCAAATGAAATCAGGGCTCATTCCACCATCCCACGGTTTTCCAGTCTTCTAGGGTGCAACCGATATGGTTACGAGCCCAGAAGAGGCGCTGCAAGCGATGTAGTTCTCTTAGCAAACGCACTCGCGTCCGTCGTCTGCTGCCATAGGCCATTAATGCCACATTTCGCCGCACAGCGCTAACGAATACGTTCGTCCTACTTTCCACATTGGTTTCTGCGGTCATTTCACGCAGTGTTGCTTGTCTGTCAGCACTGACAAGGGAACCTCCCCATCGCACCCCCCTCAGATTTAGTTAAAAGTTGGCACAGTGGATAGGCCTTGAAAAGCTGAACACAGATCAATCGAGAAAACAGGAAGAAGTTGTGTGGAACTATGAAAAAAAATAAGCAAAATATACAAACTGAGTAGTCCATGCGCATGATAGGCAACATCAAGGACACTGTGAGCTCAGGAGCGCCGAGGTCCCGTGGTTAGCGTGAGCAGCTGCGGAACGAAAGGTCCCCGGTTCAAGTCTTCCCTCGACTGAAAAGTTTACTTTCTTTATTTTCGCAAATTTATGATCTGTCCTTTCGTTCATTGACGTCTCTGTTCACTGTAATAAGTTTAGTGTCTGTGTTTTGCGACCGCACCGCAAGACCGTAGGCGAAAGGACGTGCCTCTCCGATGGAAACCGAAAACATTTGATCGCAAGTTAATAGGTCAACCGATTCCTCCACAGGAAAACACGTCTGATATATTATATACGACACTGGTGACGGCATGTGCGTCACATGACAGGAATATGTTGTCGACCTACCTAACTTGTACACTTGGCGAATGGGTAAAAATATTCTTCTACCTTCCCCGATTAAGGGTTTCTTGTGGATGTGATAATCACTCCGAAAAAAGTGATGAAAACATAAGGGTTTGTCACATAAACTGCACCAAATGAATACAACAGTTTCACAGCCGCACAGTTTTCCCTGTGCTCTGTCAAAACATGTTTTTAACGTTTTCAAATTTTTCCGTGTGTAGACCGTTAAAATCCTGCATATGTCCAAGCAAATCTGAACATGTCCTGGAATTTTGGAGAGCGAAGTTGCTTATGTGTGAGTGCCTGAACTTTGATAATTGTCTGAAAATAAAAAATTAAAAATTTCATTCGAGGGAAGACTTGAACCAAGGACCCCTCTTTCTGCAGCTGCTCACGCTAACCACGGGACCACGGGGCTCCTGAGCTCACATTATCCTTGATGTTGCCTATCTTGCGCATGGACTACTCAGTTTTTATATTTTCCTTTTTTTTTCATAGTTCCATACAACTTCTTCCTGTTTTCTCGATTGATCTGTGTTCAGTTTTTCAAGGCCTATCCACTGTGCCAACTTATAACTAAATCTGAGGGGGGTGCGATGGGGAGGTTCCCTTGTGAGAACTCTACGCAAATGCTGCTGCTCTCAGTCATTAAGTGAATGCTGTCGGGCACTGCGTTGTCAGTGGTGAGAGGTAATGCATGGAATTTGGTATTCTCGGCTCACTCTGGACACTGTGAATCTCGGAATATTGAATTCCCTAACGATTTCCGAAATGGAATGTCCACTGTCTCAGACTACCATTCCGCGTTCAGAGTCTGTTAATTGCCGTCGTGCGGCCATCATCACATCGAACATCTCTTCACGTGAATCATCCGGGTACAGATGACAGGTAGGCCAATGCACTGACGTTTATACCTTGTGTACGCGGTACTGCCACCATCTGAGTGTGTGCATATAGCTATCCGATGACTTTTGTCACCTCATTGTATATATGCTTTTTTATTACGACTGTCGTCGTCTTCCACTTCTCAGCTCACACAGTTTCCTATATATGTCCAATCTTTTTCCTAAAGCCCGTTGAATTCATCGCCTCTGTAAAATCTTGCATCCATTTTCTAGGTGGACTACCGCGTTCTCTTCGTTCAGCTGGTGTCCATCCATAGATTCTTTTTGCTCATCGGTTATCATCCATTTGTTGGATGATGATGACGATGATGATGATGATTGGTTTGTGGGGCGCTCAACTGCTCGGTTATCAGCGCCCGTACAAATTCCCAACCTTTGCTCAGTCCAATCTCGCCACTTTGTTGAATGATTATGAAATGATGAGGACAGCACAAACACCCAGTCATCTCAAGGCAGGTGAAAATCCCTGACTCCGCCGGCAATCGAACCCGGGACCCCGTGTTCGGAAAGCGAAAACGCGACCGCGAGACCACGAGCTGCGGACCCATTTGTTGGAGGTGACCGTACCAAGTTAACATTTTTCTATCTATGGCATCGAGAATAGCGTCTGTTTTTCCTTTAATCTCTCGTATTCTGTAATTTCTGATGTTTTATAATATGGGAATATGACAACTTCTTAGCAAAAAATTCATCTCAAAGGACAAGAGTGAAACGTAAAATTATGGACAAAGGAATGTAAGGCGAAAGTTTAGGACCCATGAACCATCATGTGTTATTTCCTGGCTCTAAACGCTATGGAACTTAATAGGTGAGGTCATCAGTTCCCTAAACTTAGAACTACTTAAACCTAACCAACCTAAGGACATCACATACATCTATGTCCGAGGCAGGATTCGATCCTGCGACCGTAGCAGCCGTGTGGTTCCGGACTGAATCGCCTAGAACTGCTCGGCCACAACGGCCGGCTCTTACACAAGTACTGAAATGCTCCTTCATTATACGCAAGGAGCACAAGACTACACCAAACAAGGAGGCCAAGAAAGGATTCATCGGTGGGACCGCCCTTCCAAGGCCATTTTCGTTGGGTGCAACTGGCAAAAGAATTGTTAACATGGCAAGATTAATTACGTGAAAGCAACAATAACTAGCCAAACGGTGTACCCGGGTCACTGCAAGATACCGTCTCTACAATGACGGCGAAATGCCCGAAAGGAAACTAGGCTGCCAAACCCGATTACATAGCATCAGCAACTGCAAATTTTGAGACGCAGACACCTCCTAAGCCAATGTAATAAAAGCGATGACGTCTGCAATGCCCGAAGGTACGTCAAAACCGGCACCCGAACGTGTTACAAGAGAAAGATAGTTATCTGGTGTTCGAAGACGTTTGGCAGGGAGGTCGGCTAAAACCCAACCATCCAGGTACTCAAGAAACACCATCGGTTCACACAGTTTAAGATACCCTGTTACCAAACAACCAAGGTCAGTATCGACTCAGGAAAAACAAACAACAGCCACAATTCAAGTAACCAACTGGTGGTGAAATAGATCAGCTAAGAAATAACAATGATCGCAACAGACCTAGCGGTATCGAGACAGTTAAGACCTCAAAAATCCAAACCTAACTGAAGTTCGCTAATGGAAGCTGAAGCTTGCTGGTTCGAAAAGGGGGCCCAGGATTCAGCACAGCGAAACTGGCTTCAACTCTCTCATTGTTTTGTCGCTTTCCAGAGCTGGTTGGTCAGGCTACACACGAAAACGGCACTCGAAGTCAGCCACGGATTCAAATGGGCCCACAATTATGCCCAGCAACCACTCGTCGGACTCTGTGCCCAAGACGCTTGCACAAGTGCTCGCCTCAGTTGCCGCGCGGACGTGTCACACGGTCCCCCTCGCTCCGTTACCACTCCCCAACTCGCCTCGCCACAACACGCCCATTCCGTCAACAACCTCGAGGAAAGATTTTAGCGACCTCAAACCAGAGAGACATCACACGACAGATCGAGCTAGTGGCGCCAGCAACCCTGCCACGGCTCAACTCTCCACATAAACCAGTGGACCTCGGTCCAGCCTACTGAAGAAGAAGGGAAAGGTTAATTAACGGTCTTAAGTTGATTAAGGAGCACCCTGAGAATCTTACAAGTGGCCAGATGCCTGACAAGCAAGTTAACTGGACCCATAATTTTGATGACAGAGCGTGAGCCTATGAAATGGGGAGTGAACTTCCCAAGTTTGGCACCGCCCCTCACCCGACAGGCACAGTTCTTCCCCAAATCCTCGTCTCCTACCTCGCCCTGAAAGGAGCGTCTATTCCTATTATATACCGAGCGAGGTGGCGCAGTGGTTTAGACACTGGACTCGCATTCGGGAGGACGACGGTTCAGTCCCGCGTCCGGCCATCCTGATTTAGGTTTTCCGTGATTTCCCTGAATCGCTCCAGGCAACTGCTGGGATGGGTCCTTTCAAAGGGCACGGCCGACTTCCTTCCCCGTCCTTCCCTATTCCGATGAGACCGATGACCTTGTTGTCTGGTCTCCTTCCCCAAAACAATCAACCAATATTCCTATTATATCGCCGTGCCTGGCGGCGGTGGGGTAACTTAGTGTTATTCCTGGCGCAGTCCCAATTTTCTCTGAGATCTTTGCGAGTACGGACAGACAGGAAGTCGTTGATATCCCACGTGTTGGATAGAGGGAACATATGGGATACGCAAACAAGAGCGCGGCAGGAACTGTCTTGGATGCTTCGTGCTGCGCAGTGTTTTATGCAAAATTGAACCAAGGCAAGATGGTATCCCTCTTATACAGAGGCTTATGGTGGTAAATGATCAAAGCTTACTGGAGGTTGCGATTCACTCTCTAGGAGAAAGATGCCTGGGGATAATATGGCTCAGATGTTAAGTCCCATAGTGCTCAGAGCCAATCTGATAATATGGCGTGCTGGTTAGATGCTTAACAGCATTACGAAAGCAAAAATGGTGAAACTGTTTGGAAATAAACGCCTGAGCGTTATTGCTAACGAGAGCCTTACGGGGTCCATACCAGCTGAAGATGTGCAATGGTAATGGCCGCCATGACCCCACCACTAGGGACTAACCATACAAATGTGTAAAACTCGCCAGCAACTACCATAATATATCTGTTCCCATTCTTGGTACGAGAAGAGGCCCTAAGTAATCGATAAAGAGTTTGTCCGTAGGGTTCACCTCACGCTCGGAATTTAACAACCTCTTCGGAGGACTATTAGTGGGTTTAGCCTTCTTACACGCTTCACTCTCACCCACTAAAAGCCTGATATGTCCTCCCACCAGAGAATTATGAAAAAAATAGAAAACGGGAGGCACCAGCTCCTGAGGCAAACAAATTTTGAAGTCCCCAGCTTCATTAAGCGTTTACATAGTATGCCATACCTGGTGGAGTAGTCGCTAACCTCATCACCGAATAAAAGTTGCTTTCTTAATGGACCACACAACGGATCGTGATCCTGTTTGGTTTTAAGGTCCACAAATAACTGGGGAAGTTCAGGTAAAACGGCACACACAACTAGGCGAGACCTTATTCTCGACAGCCTCCTCCTCTTGAAACATGCGACTGAGGGCGTCGGCGATTTCGATGTCAGATCCTTTAATGTGTCGCATCTTGAAATGAAACGTGGAGATGCAGATTGTCCACATGGCAATCCTGCCAGTTCTCGTGGGTTTGGCCAACCCCCAACTTAGTGCCTGATTGTCCGTCTCGAGATCAAATTCCATATGCTCAATATAGAACTGGAACTTCTCTAAGGAGAAAAGCACAGCCAGCGCCTCGCACGCAGTAATTCATCTCGGGACCAGACAACCTTCTAGACGCGAAAGCTAATGAGCGTCGCCGACCGCTGTGGACGAGCGGTTCTAGGTGCTGCAGTCCAGAACCTGCCTCGGGCATGGATGTGTGTGACGTATTAGGTTAGTTAGGCTTAAGTAGTTCTAAGTCTAGGGGACTGATGACCTCAGATGTTAAGTCCCATAGTGCTCAGAGCCATGTTTTGCTACCCATAACTTACTTAGTCAGACTGCACCATATTCCTTCTGTAGATCAACAAATGCTAAAGGTCTGTCGCTCCCCTCTCTAGCCTCTTTTCAGTGAGGTGTTTCGGAATGAATATTCCATCCGTATATGAGCGTTCCGCTCTAAATCCACTTTGCTCCTCCGAATCTGTTATTTGTGCTTCTAATTCAAGCTTTATTACTTTACCGTGCAGTGGGGCTATTGTACAAATAACACTGATTCGTATATAATTTGCAGAATCGCGTAAACTTCAGAAGCAGTTTCTTCAGGAGCACTCTCATGATTTTAAACAATTTTGCTGGCCACCAAATTCCCCAGACATGAACATCTTTGAGCATATCTCGGATGACTTGCAACTTGATGTCCAGAGGGGATCTCCTCTGTAACTGGGGGGATACATCTCATTGGATTTCCACTGGAAGTGAATAATACAATAGTATAGTGGCATGTGAACGCAAAGTGACTAAGAGAGAGACCATGATTAGGCCGTGTCCGCTGTGAACTGGATGGGACGCGTGTGAAACTGCTGTCGAAGAATCTTTGGATGATGATGATGATGATGATGATGATGATGATGATGCAAAATGATACACACAGTCCAGCGGCCATAGTGACTGTCCTACATGCCGACGATAAGGCCGGATCTTAACTTTTCTTTTTTCCTTTTACGAAATTCTGAGGGCAGCTAGGTGCTATCAACAAATGCTGCAAAGTCCGAAAATCAAAACTACTAGAGCGTGCTGTAAAGTAAATCCTCCGTATTGTTTGTGTGAAAACTCTTAATGCTTTTGAAATAAAACTAACGTTATTAACATTGTATATCTTTATTCTTCGTGTCTACATATTTATTTTTCAACATAGCCACCTTGGCAATGAACATATTTCTCCTAACGAGAGAACAGTTTGTTGATAAAGTCACTACGGAATGTTTGACGTTTTTGAGGGAATTACAACCTCACCTCTGGTTACGGCGCTTCATCTCTATCAACGTGAAGTTCCCGAAGGCTTTCTTTAAATTTTGGGAACAGTTTAAAATCGTATGGAGCCTGTATGGAGGATGGTCGATAACAGTGAACCGAAGGCGTCGAATTATTGCAGATGTCGCAGCATTAGTGTGTTGTCTGCCATTGTATTCCTGAAAGATAGGGTGCTCTGCACTGTGTTGGGCAGGTGTACCAGTTTCTTTGGCCCTTCAGTGTATAATTTTATATATGTGCCGTGACTGTTCTTTCGGACATGTTCGAAAAAACAGACACCACACATATATAAATATATACGCCATGGTGGCCATTAAGATTATTTCCGTGCGGATGCACTCTCTCTCTCTCTCTCTCTCTCTGTCTCTCTCTCTCTCTCTCTCTCTCTGTGTGCGTGTGTGTGTGTGTGTTCGACCCATTCTTCAGTATTGTTCATCCGTCTGGGATCCCGACCAAATAGGACTGATGGAAGAGATAGAGAAGATCAAACGAAGAGCGTCGCGTTTCGTCACGGGATCGTTTAGTTGGCACGAGAGCGTTACGGAGATACTCAATAAACTCCATTGGCAGACGTTACGGGAGAGGCGTTTGCATCACGTAGAGATTTACTATTAAAATTTCCGGCCGCTGTGGCCGAGCGGTTCTAGGCACTTCAGTCCGGAATCGCGCTGCTGCTACGGTCGCAGGTTCGAATGCTGCCTCGGGCATGGATGTGTGTGATATCCTTAAGTTAGTTAGGTTTAATTAGTTCTAAGTCTAGGGGACTGAGTGCGACTGCTACGGTCGCAGGTTCGAATCCTGCCTCGGGCATGGCTGTGTGTGATGTCCTTAGGTTAGTTAGGTTTAAGTAGTTCTAAGTTCTAGGGGACTGATGACCACAGCAGTTGAGTCCCATAGTGCTCAGAGTCATTTGAAGCATTTGAATCTAGGGGACTGATGACCTCAGATGTCAAGCCCCATGGTGCTTAGAACCATTTGAACCATATGAACTATTGAATTTTCGAGAGAGCACTTTGCGGGAAGAGTCGGGCAACCTAATATTTCCTCCTACATACGTCTCGCGTAATGACCACGAGGAGAAAATTCGAGAAATTCGAGTCAATATAGAGACTTACTTACAATCATTCTTCCCACGTGTTATTCGCGATTTGAACACGGTTGGAGGGCTCAATTAATGGTACAAAAAGTACCCTCCGCCGCACACCATTAGGTGGCTTGCGGCGTATGATGTAGATGTAGGATAGCCTGTCCACGGGCGAAGAAATTAGCTAGCAGCACAGCTTGCTTACAAAAAAATGTAACCATTTGTTTCATCGCATTTAGCGTTGCTTTGAACGTCGTATGGGGTGTGTGGAGGGAACAGTGGTTGCCTCCATGACACTGGTGCTTCCTCCATACTCAGACGTCACATAATACACACAAGTTTCGTCTCCTTTGACGATAGTGAGCAGGAATAGAACAACCTCCGACTAATACCGTGTTAATTGCTGGAGAGAAAACATCGTTTTTTTGGCATTATTGCCGTCTGAGAGTTGCTGCGGTATCCAGGGGGAACACGTCTTCCAGTGACCCGGGCAATTCTGCACGTATCCACTTCGCTGCTAATGGATTTGTTGAGTTCGTGTGCCGTATGCCTGACATGAATGCGACAGTTGGCTTGAATCGACCGTTGCACACGGCAAACGACTTCATCTGAGGCGCACGTGCTTGGGCGACATAACCTTTGCTCGTCTCGTACATCTGTTCTGCCTTTATCAATATGCTGAGGCCAAAATCACACTTGTCTGCCTGACATTACACTCCTTCTGTAAAGTTCCTCTAGTTGATAGACGTTTTCTTTAAACGTAAAATCCTTGTTACGCTCCTGCTTTAATCGCTGACAATGTGTCCGTCAACCCCTTTTGTCTGGAAACTATATAGGACTGCAAAGGGTGTCCGAGGAGGAATGGTCAGTGTTAAGGGATATGACAGGAATGATCATTTGAAACAAAAGAGTCTGTTGGACATACGCTACAAAATGCATACATTAAGAACTATGAGCACTTCTTCGATACTGTGAAACAAATCTCTTCTAATATAACTCCATAGGCTTCCGCGGCTAGAATCAGTTGACATAAAAGTTTTCTAAGTATCTTACCGCGTCATAATGTAAAAAACCGCACCGAAGAAACCAACGTTTCGGTCTCGGTTACAATGGCCTCCTTCTGGCTCTACTGACTTGTAGACCCAGAGAAAGGTCACTGTAACCGTGGCCGAAATGTCAGTTCCTCCAGTACAGTTTTTTACATTATTACGCGGTACGATACACAGAAAACTTTTTTATCAAATCTCTTCTACTGCAACCTCTGTGCTTTCCATATTTTGAGAGTCGTTAGTATGGATAAAACAAGAAAAAATTTCAGTAAGCACGGACCCTTAAGTGCAAATTTCAAGAGGTATGAGCACGTAATCATCTTCAGTACTGTGAAAACAGCTCTTCTGCTGAAAATGTGCTCATAGTTCTCAAGGTATCCATTTATAGCCCATGTTTACCAGACTTCTTCGCTTCGAATGATCCTTCCTATTCAAAAATGGTTCAAATGGCTCTGAGCACTATGGCACTTATCTTCTGAGGTCTACAGTCCCATAGAACTTAGAACTAATTAAACCTAACTAACCTAAGGACATCACCCACATTCATGCCCGAGGCAGGATTCGAACCTGCGACCGTAGCGGTCGCGCGGTTCCAGACTGCAGCGCCTAGAACCTCTCGGCCACCCCAGCTGTCTATCCTTTCTGTCATATCCTTCTATACTGACCATTCCTCGTGGGACACTATGCAAGGAGAAGTGCAACGGCACGGTTACTTCCATCTATGGGCGGTATTCGAAAACATCATCGTCTCTTCTGCAGGGACGTGATCAAAAGTAATGCCTCCGGAGTTTTACCTAAAAACTCTTAAAGCTTTTTAAAAAAACCAACGTTATTAAAATTCCACATCTTTATTCTTATTGTGTACAATTTATTTCTATTTCTATCATCGGGAGACCAGTTTGTTGATACTGTCGCAGTAGAATGTTTGATTATCTTCGCAGAGCCACAATCTCACTTCTGCTTTCACCGCTTCATCACTATAAAGGTGAAGTCCTCAGAGGTTTTCTTTTTGAATTTTGGAAACAGATGAAACTCAGATGATGTCAAGTCAGGACTGTATGGAGGATGATCGATGATAGTGAACCGAAGCTATTGGATTGTTGCCGATGTTGCAGCGCTTGTGTATGGCCAGTCCACCCACGATCACTGCATCAGGAGAGGGTGGTACATATGTACCAGAACTCTTCCAGTTCAAAGTTAGAATACTGTAGGCTGTCGCTCACGCACCGACATACTTACGTTATACACCGCCATGTTACGCGTTACAATTCGGAGCCATCTAGTGACAGATGGCGGCAAATTTGTAGACATGGAGACTATGGATGTAAAATGTTAACAATATTTTTTTACTTCAAAAGTTTTAAGAGTTTTTACATACAAATTCTGAGGAATTGCTTTTCTGCACACTTCGTGTCTAGATATGGAATGTATTTATTTTTCTTTATTGTTATTTCACTCCCCAAAATGGAGCGGGCTGGCAGCGGCACAATACGCCACTCTTCAGCCAAGAGAGTTACAGAAACAACAGAGTCAAATGAGAAAAGAACATGTAACAGAGAATGGTATAAAGTGATGAAAAAATGAAACAAGAACAAAAACAGATGAGTATAAACTGTAGATTTAAACATAGACGAGAGCCACACACACATGCGAAGAATGAACACTATGAGTGGGAACACAAACGGATGACGCTGGCGACACTGTTTTTGCTGGTGGAACAGAGCACTGACACCACAACGAAAACGTTAAAAATCACTGCACCGAATGGGAGCTAACACCGAGTGAAGGGAGGAGGGGAGAAGAAAAGGGAGAGGGGAGAGATGGTAGGGGGGAAACCAGGAGAGGAGTAGGAGGGGGGCAGTGGAGGGGAGAAGGAAAGGAGCTGGAAGTCCAGGGGGGGTGAAAAGGAGAAAGAAGGTGTTCAGTAGGAGAAAAGGAGGAAGAAAGGAAAGGGGAGAGGGAGGGAGAGAGGGAGCCCTGAGGAGGGTGGGGGAGGGAAGGAGGATGGATTAGATCTGGTAGGAGGGGTAGATGGAGGGCACGAGAACATCAGCCAGGACGGGGAGTTGTTGGAAGCCATCCTGAGTGAGGGTTTGGAGTGCATGGAGATGGAGACCAGGTGGGACACTGTGGTACAGGTGCGGCAGTGGGCTAGGGTGGGAGAGGATGGGGGAACCAAAGGATGGGGGGGGGGGGATCCAGTTTGCGGGAGACATATTCATTTGAGGTACAGGAGGAGATGGAGGAAGGGAATTAGATCATAAAGAATCCGCGTGGGGGACGGGAGACGGATGTGGTAAGTGAGGCGGAGTGCATGGTACTCAAGGATTTGGAGCGACTTGTAGTAGGTGGGGGGGGGGGCAGAGATCCATGGAATGTAATTTGCAAGGGGTTTTATACAACTGTGAAAGCTCTTGTTATTATACTTGTTGAACCAGCGTCGTATGTCGTATGTGGACGAATCTGGACGCTGACTGAGCTCTAGTACTCTGTGGGAGTTACGTCAGCAACCACTGTTGGAGGCGAACGGAAAAATTACATCTTTAAAAGACATTTACTAATTACAAGCAACTACTTGCAATCAGCGTGAATAACACATTCCGTGCATTTTAATAATAATAATAATAATAATAATAATACGAGGGCAGTTCAATAAGTAATGCAACACATTTTTTTTCTGAAACAGGGGTTGTTTTATTCAGCATTGAAATACACCAGGTTATTCCCCAATCTTTTAGCTACACAACACTATTTTTCAACGTAATCTCCATTCAATGCTACGGCCTTACGCCACCTTGAAATGAGGGCCTGTATGCCTGCACGGTACCATTCCACTGGTTGGAGCCAACGTCGTACTGCATCAATAACTTCTTCATCATCCGCGTAGTGCGTCCCACGGATTGCGTCCTTCATTGGGCCAAACATGTGGAAATCCGACGGTGCGAGATCGGGGCTGTAGGGTACATGAGGAAGAATAGTCCACTGAAGTTTTGTGAGCTCCTCTCGGGTGCGAAGACTTGTGTGAGGTCTTGCGTTGTCATGAAGAAGGAGAAGTTCGTTCTGATTTTTGTGCTTACGAACACGCTGAAGTCGTTTCTTCAGTTTCTGAAGAGTAGCACAATACACTTCAGAGTTGATCGTTTGACCATGGGGAAGGACATCGAACAGAATAACCCCTTCAGCGTCCCAGAAGACTGTAACCATGACTTTACCGGCTGAGGGTATGGCTTTAAACTTTTTCTTGGTAGGGGAGTGGGTGTGGCGCCACTCCATTGATTGCCGTTTTGTTTCAGGTTCGAAGTGATGAACCCATGTTTCATCGCCTGTAACAATCTTTGACAAGAAATTGTCACCCTCAGCCACATGACGAGCAAGCAATTCCGCACAGATGGTTCTCCTTTGCTCTTTATGGTGTACGGTTAGACAACGAGGGACCCAGCGGGAACAAACCTTTGAATATCCCAACTGGTGAACAATTGTGACAGCACTACCAACAGAGATGTCAAGTTGAGCACTGAGTTGTTTGATGGTGATCCGTCGATCATCTCGAACGAGTGTGTTCGCACGCTCCGCCATTGCAGGAGTCACAGCTGTGCACGGCCGGCCCGCACGCGGGATATCAGACAGTCTTGCTTGACCTTGCGGCGATGATGACACACGCTTTGCCCAACGACTCACCGTGCTTTTGTCCACTGCCAGATCACCGTAGACATTCTGCAAGCGCCTATGAATATCTGAGATGCCCTGGCTTTCCGCCAAAAGAAACTCGATCACTGCCCGTTGTTTGCAACGCACATCCGTTACAGACGCCATTTTAACAGTTCCGTACAGCGCTGCCACCTGTCGGAAGTCAATGAAACTATACGAGACGAAGCGGGAATGTTTGAAAATATTCCACAAGAAATTTCCGGTTTTTTCAACCAAAATTGGCCGAGAAAAAAAAGTGTTGCATTACTTATTGAACTGCCCTCGTAATAAAGTAGTAACAATAATAACAAAGCACAATACGTCGTTCTCATTCTCTTAACTCAAGAAAAAATGTATGTAAGAAGTTACGTAATTGACGTCCAGGGCTCTTTGTTGATTCTGTGTAGAGTGTACTAAGAATTGAGAAAACGCCCTTATTCTATTTCTTTAATATAAGAGCAGTATTTTTGTATAACTCTGTTGGCTCTGTTTACAGAATAACTCATGGTTTATATTTACCGTGTATTGGTAAACGTTCTCACTCTGAGTTATCAACAGAAGAACATCTCATTTTGTGTAAATGTCGTGATGACGTTTTTGGCACATTAGTTGATTAGTAGCTTTGGAGTATAGCCGTTTTCTTATTTTTTCAGGTAGTGATGGGATCTGAAGATTCTGCTGCTTCGACGACACCCAGTGATGAGCCGACCGGTGACGAAATAACCTCGGTCTCGGATAAGCCACCGGTGATCCCCCACCCGATACCCGTTTTAGGACAAAATGTGTTGGAAAGTGCTCCTCCGCTTGTCGACGTTTATGTCGATCTCATCGAGAACCGCAAGCTGACGGGCAAAGTGATCAAGAATCTCTGCGCAGTGAACCCAATCCCGTCGCTGCACCACCTAAAGCGCGTCAGGAACTTCTACATCATCCTGGACTACGAGAAGGACGACACGGCCGAGTCGTGCCTGCGCGGCCTGCGGGCCCGGGGCCTGGACACGGAGGGCCTGCGCTGCCGGCCGGAGGTGCGCCAGGTGCCCCGCCAGCCGCCCAAGACGCGCAGCCAGTTCCGCGCCGCCAACGCGCTCTGGCCCTGCAACTTCCGCGAGGACAAGCAGCTCGAGGCGGTGCTGGCGCAGAGCGCCTTCAGCGACGACGAGCTGCGCCACCAGGTGCGCCTCATGGAGCGGTGCCTAGAGGCGGCGGAGGTCGGTATCTACTGCGTATACTTACACTGCTGGCCATTACAATTGCTACACCAAGAAGAAATGCAGATGTTAAACGTGTATTCATTCGAAAAATATATTACACTAGAGCTGACATGTGATTACATTTTCACGCAATTTAGGTGCATAGATCCTGAGAAATCAGTACCCAGAACAACAACCTCTGGCCGTAATAACGGCCTTGATACGCCTGAGCATTGAGTCAAACAGAGCTTGGATGGCGTGTACACGCACAGCTACCCATGCAGCTTCAACACGATACCACAGTTCATCAAGAGTAGTGACTGGCGTATTGTGACGAGGCAGTTGCTCGGCCACCATTGACCAGACGTTTTCAATTCGTGAGAGATCTGGAGAATGTGCTGTCCAGGGCAACAGTCGAACATTTTCTGTATCCCGAAAGGCCCGAACAGGACCTGCAACATGCGGTTGTGCATTATTCTGCTCAAATGTAGGGCTTCGCAGGGATCGAATGAAGGGTAGATCCACGGGTCGTAAAACATCTGAAATGGAACGTCCACTGTTCAAAGTGCCGTCAATGCGAACAAGAGGTGACCTAGACGCGTAACCCATGGCTCCCCATACCATCACGCCGGGTGATACGCCAGTACGGCGATTACACGCTTCCAACGTGCGTTCACCGCGACGTCGCCAACCATGAATGCGACCACCATGATGCTGCAAACAGATCCTGAATCCATCCGAAAAAATAATGTTTTGCCATTCGAGCACCCAGGTTCGTCGTTGAGTACACCATCGCAGGCGCTCCTGTCTGTGATGCAGCGTCAAGAGTAACCGCAGTCATGGTCTCCGAGCTGATAGTCCATGCTGCTGCAAACGTCGTCGAACTGTTCGTGCAGATGGTTGTTGTCTTGCAAACGTCCCCATCTGTTGACTCAGGGATCGAGACGTGGCTGCACGATCCGTTACAGCCATGGGGATAAGATGCCTGTCATCTCGACTGCTAGTGATACGAGGCCGTTGGGATACAGCACGGCATTCCGTATTACCCTCCTGAACCCACCGATTCCATATTCTGCTAACAGTCATTGGATCTCGACCAACGCGAGCAGCAATGTCGCGTTACGATAAACCGCAATCGCGATAGGCTACAATCCGACCTTTATCAAAGTCGGAAACGTGATGGTACGCATTTCTCCTCCTTACACGTGGCATCACAACAACGTTTCACCAGGCAACGCCGGTCAACTGCTGTTTGTGTATTAGAAATCGGTTGGAAACTTTCCTTATGTCAGCACGTTATAGGTGTCGCCACCGGCGCCAATGTTGTGTGAATGCTCTGAAAAGCTAATCGTTTGCATATCACAGCATCTTCTTCCTGTCGGTTACATTTCGCCTCTGTAGCGCGTCATCTTCGTGGTGTAGCAATTTTAATGGCCAGTAGTGTATTAACTGCTGTATTTAAATTTTAAAACGCTCCTCCTCGTATGTCATCTCGGAGTTTCTGTAGCGTTTGGTGAAGTTCCAGTAGCCGTCGCGGCTTGAATTCACGAACTGTTACAAGGGAGCTCGACGAACGTCCCCTCACCGATTTAATTCGTACTGACTGGGTGTGTATTTCAGACTAGGTCTCCGATATGTGTTATTAGGAAGACGCGACTATCGATCATTTTGAGAAAATCGAGCTTGGAAATTTTAGGTGTACATTTGTATGGTCGCTAATATGCAAAGAGTTCGCAGCTGAATAAGTAAGCGCGTGGTTTCATAAACACGAGGTCTCTAGATCGAATCTCGCTGTCGGTACTACTTCCTCTTGAGAGGTATGTGCACCAATATTAGGTGCTGTGCTTCGATATGTGTGGTGCGCCGCGAAACTGTGCGAAGACCGAGAACGATTCATCAATGTAAACAAGTTTATTTTGTAATAAACATATTTTAAAAAATCTATGGACATGCAGAACTTCGGCATTCATTCTTTGCAGCAATGATTATACACTCCTGGAAACTGAAATAAGAACACCGTGAATTCATTGTCCCAGGAAGGGGAAACTTTATTGACACATTCCTGGGGTCAGATACATCACATGATCACACTGACAGAACCACAGGCACATAGACACAGGCAACAGAGCATGCACAATGTCGGCACTAGTACAGTGTATATCCACCTTTCGCAGCAATGCAGGCTGCTATTCTCCCATGGAGACGATCGTAGAGATGCTGGATGTAGTCCTGTGGAACGGCTTGCCATGCCATTTCCACCTGGCGCCTCAGTTGGACCAGCGTTCGTGCCGGACGTGCAGACCGCGTGAGACGACGCTTCATCCAGTCCCAAACATGCTCAATGGGGGACAGATCCGGAGATCTTGCTGGCCAGGGTAGTTGACTTACACCTTCTAGAGCACGTTGGGTGGCACGGGATACATGCGGACGTGCATTGTCCTGTTGGAACAGCAAGTTCCCTTGCCGGTCTAGGAATGGTAGAACGATGGGTTCGATGACGGTTTGGATGTACCGTGCACTATTCAGTGTCCCCTCGACGATCACCAGTGGTGTACGGCCAGTGTAGGAGATCGCTCCCCACACCATGATGCCGGGTGTTGGCCCTGTGTGCCTCGGTCGTATGCAGTCCTGATTGTGGCGCTCACCTGCACGGCGCCAAACACTCATACGACCATCATTGGCACCAAGGCAGAAGCGACTCTCATCGCTGAAGACGACACGTCTCCATTCGTCCCTCCATTCACGCCTGTCGCGACACCACTGGAGGCGGGCTACACGATGTTGGGGCGTGAGCGGAAGACGGCCTAACGGTGTGCGGGACCGTAGCCCAGCTTCATGGAGACGGTTGCGAATGGTCCTCGCCGATACCCCAGGAGCAACAGTGTCCCTAATTTGCTGGGAAGTGGCGGTGCGGTCCCCTACGGCACTGCGTAGGATCCTACGGTCTTGGCGTGCATCCGTGCGTCGCTGCGGTCCGGTCCCAGGTCGACGGGCACGTGCACCTTCCGCCGACCACTGGCGACAACATCGATGTACTGTGGAGACCTCACGCCCCACGTGTTGAGCAATTCGGCGGTACGTCCACCCGGCCTCCCGCATGCCCACTATACGCCCTCGCTCAAAGTCCGTCAACTGCACATACGGTTCACGTCCACGCTGTCGCGGCATGCTACCAGTGTTAAAGACTGCGATGGAGCTCCGTATGCGACGGCAAACTGGCTGACACTGACGGCGGCGGTGCACAAATGCTGCGCAGCTAGCGCCATTCGACGGCCAACACCGCGGTTCCTGGTGTGTCCGCTGTGCCGTGCGTGTGATCATTGCTTGTACAGCCCTCTCGCAGTGTCCGGAGCAAGTATGGTGGGTCTGACACACCGCTGTCAATGTGTTCTTTTTTCCATTTCCAGGAGTGTATTTTTCCATGTTCGTATGATCAGTATCAACCTGAGCCTTGCAGCGATGGATATGTTACACATTACACTTCTCACAAATGTGGATACAATAATATAAATAAAATAAGTACGCTCATTTGATTGATAGTTATTGAGTATAATTTTTTTCATTTCCAACCACTTGTAGAAAAAAAATTCTCTTTTTTTCCATGTTAAAGATTAGGAAAATAGTAAACGAATGATAAAATACTGATACTTTGCCGGCCGAAGTGGCCGCGCGGTTCTGGCGCTGCAGTCTGGAACCGCGAGACCGCTACGGTCGCAGGTTCGAATCCTGCCTCGGGCATGGATGTGTGTGATGTCCTTAGGTTAGTTAGGTTTAACTAGTTCTAAGTTCTAGGGGACTAATGACCTCAGCAGTTGAGTCCCATAGTGCTCAGAGCCATTTGAACCAACCACTGATACTTTGAATGATCATAACAAATCTGTAGTTACAGTTGCTTGGGAACGAAAAAAGAAATTGCCAGCGAGATTCAATCCAGGACCTCGCGCTTATGGAACTAAGCACTTACTCAATCGGCTGCGGACTCCGTAAACAGTAGTGGCCCTACAAAGATTACAGCACGAGCACGCCAATAATTTTCTGACTTGATTTTCTCATCTGATTTTGTCCATTATAAATAGGTTTTTGAAATCGTACGACTGTGAAAACAGTGGATTTGTTTGTAAATAACTTTTACTTGTGTTTTACGCGGCGCGTTTCGGGAAATGATTCCTATTTTCAAGTTTGCATTTCTTTGTAGTATGCCATTATTTCGTAATGTTTTCGATGTGTAAGATTCTGCTTTGTTTTGTTGACTTCAAGTTTTCTTATGGTCCATTTGTGCAGAATGAGTGACACTCTGGCGTGACGCAAAGAAATACTCACTTGAAAATGATAATCATCTCCCGAAGTGCGTCGTGTAAAAAATAAATAAAAGAAAATCATGACTGGTAGCCGAAAGTCAATTTTCTCAGAAACGGTTGAGAGTTCCGTCTGCCTGCTTACATATATTATAGTCCTAGTCGTGCCCTACACACCAATATGAATCAAAGCGGTGAGAGGAAGTTCGAACGGTCCGCTTGTTCTTTGGGACGTGTCCGAAAGAGCAGACACCACGCCGAATACGCAGCTGTACAACATTATAAGTAACTTGAAGGGGACCACTGCCGTCAGCTGCAGCGGGACATAACGCGGAATGAGCGCCGACGACCGAAAATATATACCGGACCAGGATTAGAACCCGGGACCTCCTGCTTACTAGGTAGGTATTTTAATCACTGTGCCATCCAGGACACTGCGTTATAGCCACTGCTCGGACTATCTCGGTACACGTCACGGCAGACCCACATCCCCACCGAGCGCCCCCTGTCCGTAGGCCCTGTCCACTTTACTCACTGTTCGCCACTGTGAGATTGCCTCAGGACGTCAGAAAGAACAGACATCACTCATTCATATAATTGATATGCCTAGCTCGGCAATGGATCCACTTTCTTCAGTGTTGATGCACAAATATGTCCGACCCCCTGTGGGAATCTCAGAGTAGCGAACAGTGAATAAAATGGACAGGGCCTACGGATAGGTGCCGTTCGGTGGGGATGTGGGTCGGCCGTGCGGCGTGCCGAGATAGTCCGAGCAGTGGCTATAACGCTGTGTCCTGGATGGCACAGTGGTTACCCCACCAACCTACACCCATGCTCGTAAATTAAGTATAATTGCAGAATGTGGTCCCACACAACGTGGCACTACAGAAAACTGGCGCAAATAGCATAGGTACATAGAGAACACACACGACACAGATCTGTAAGTCCACGGTATTGGTAATAAGTTGTGGAAACCGTCCCGAAACACATGTGCTACGAAACGCCACTGTTTCCTGCGCATATACCCCACTACTCCACTGTTTCCTGCGCATATACCCCAACACACGTACATAGGCCGCACAACCAGGTTGGCGTACTCTGGAGTAGGTGGTCGAGCAGCTGCTGGGGCATATCCTCCCATTCTTGAACCAGTGCCTGTCGGAGCTCCTGAAGTGTCGTAGGGGTTTGAAGCCGTACAGCGATACGTCGACCGAGAGCATCCCAGACGTGCTCGATGGGAGGTCTGGAGAACAGGCAGGCCACTCCATTCGACTGATATTTTCTGTTTCAAGGTACTCCTCCGCGATGGCAGCTCGGTGGGGCCGTGCGTTATCATCTATCAGGAGGAAGGTGGGGCCCACTGCACCCCTGAAATGGCGGACATACTGGTGCAAAATGACGTCCCGATACATCTGACCTGTTACAGTTCCTCTGTCAAAGACATGCAGGGGTGTACGTGCACCAATCATAATCCCACCCCACACCATCAAACCACGACCTCCATACAGGCCCCTTGAAGGGAATTACAATGTTGGTATCTGGTTCCTGCTTCACGCCAGATGAAAACCTGGTGAGAATCACTGTTCAGACTATACCTGGACTCGTCCGTGAACGTAACCTGGGACCACTGTTCCAATGCCCATGTACTTTGTTCTTCACAGCAGGCTTTACGGGCTCTCCTGTGACCAGGGGTCAGTGTAATGCACCTTGCAGGTCTTCGCGCGAATAAACCATGTCTGTTCAGTCGTCTGCAGACTGTTTGTCTGGAGACAACTGTTCCAATGGCTGCGGTAAGGTCCCGAACAAGGCTACCTGCAGTATTCCGTGGCCGTCTGCGGGCACTGATGGTGGTAATAGGATGTCTCTATAGGCCCCCTGGCTCAGCAGCTGTTGTGGCAGAGCACCTGAAGGAAAATTTGGCAAATATTTCGAGTAGATTTCCCGACCATGTTATAGTTCTGGGTGGAGATTTTAATTTGCCGGATATAGACTGGGAGACTCAAACGTTTATAACGGGTGGCAAGGACAAAGGATCCAGTAAAATATTTTTCAAGTGCATTATCTGAAAACTACCTTGAGCAGTTAAACAGAGAACCGACTCGTGGCGATAACATATTAAACCTTCTGGTGACAAACAGACCCGAACTATTTGAAACAGTTAACACAGAACATGGAATCAGCGATCATAAAGCGGTTACTGCATCGATGATTTCAGCCGTAAATAGAAATATTAAGAAAGGTAGGAAGATTTTTCTGATTAGCGAAAGTGACAAAAAGCAGATTTCATAGTACTTGACGGCTCAAAACAAAAGTTTTGTCTCAAGTACAGATAGTGTTGAGAATCAGTGGACAAAGTTCAGAACCATCGTACAGTATGCATTAGATGAGTATGTGCAAGCAAGATCCTAAGAGATGGAAAAGACCCACCGTGGTACAACAACCGAGTTAGAAAACTGCTGCGGAAGCAAAGGGAACTTCACAGCAAACATAAACATTGCCAAAGCCTTGCAGACAAACAAAAATTACGCGAAGCGAAATGTAGTGTGAAGAGGGCTATGCGAGAGGCGTTCAATGAATTCGAAAGTAAAGTTCTATGTACTGACTTGGCAGAAAATCCTAAGAAATTTTGGTCTTATGTCAAAGCGGTAGATGGATCAAAACAAAATGTCCAGACACTCTGTGACCAGAATCGTACTGAAACAGAGGATGACAGACTAAAGGCCGAAATACTAAATGTCTTTTTCCAAAGCTGTTTCACAGGGGAAGACTGCACTGTAGTTCCCTCTCTAGGTTGTCGCACAGATGACAAAAAGGTAGATATCGAAATAGACGACATAGGGATAGAGAAACAATTAAAATCGCTCAAAAGACAAAGGCCGCTGGACCTGATGGGATACCAGTTCGATTTTACGCAGAGTACGCGAAGGAGCTTGCTCCCTTTCTTGCAGCGGGGTACCGTAGGTCTCTAGAAGAGCGTAGCGTTCTGAAGGATTGGAAAAGGGCACAGTTCATCCCAGTTTTCAAGAGGGGACGTCAAACAGATGTGCAGAGCAATAGACCTATATCTCTAACGTCGATCAGTTGTAGAATTTTGGAACACGTATTATGTTCGAATATAATGACTTTTCTGGAGACTAGAAATCTACTCTGTAGGAATCAGCATGGGTTTCGAAAAAGATCGTGTGAGACCCAGCTCGCGCTATTCGTCCACGAGACTCAGAGGGCCATAGACACGGGTTCCCATGTACATGCCGTGTTTCTTGACTTCCGCAAGGCGTTCGACTCAGTTCCCCACAGTCGTTTAATGAACAAAGTAAGAGAATATGGACTATCAGACCAATTGTGTGATTGGATTGAAGGGTTCCTAGATAACAGAACGCAGCATGTCATCCTCAATAGAGAGAAGTCTTCCGAAGTATGATTCCAGGTGTCGTAGGACCGTTGCTATTCACAATATACATAAATGACCTTGTGGATAACATTGGAAGTTCACTGAGGCTTTTTGCGGATGATGCTGTAGTATATCGAGAGGTTGTAACAATGGAAAATTGTACTGAAATGCAGGAGGATCTGCAACGAGTTGACGCATGTTGCAGGGAACGGCAATTGAATCTCAATGTAGACAAGTGTAATGTACTGCGAATACAGAGAAAGAATGATCCTTTATCATTTAGCTACAATATAGCAGGTCAGCAACTGGATTTAAAATGGAATGATCATTTAAAGTTGATCGTCGGTAAAGCAGATGCGAGACTGAGATTCATTGGGCCGGCCGGAGTGGCCGTGCGGTTCTAGGCGCTACAGTCTGGAACCGAGCGACCGCTCCGGACGCAGGTTCAAATCCTCCCTCGGGCATGGATGTGTGTGATCGCCTTAGGTTAGTTAGGTTTAATTAGTTCTAAGTTCTAGGCGACTGATGACCTCAGAAGTTAAATCCCATACTGCTCAGAGCCATTTATTCTGACATGCACCAACACACCTCCGCATATGTCGACTGCTGCCAGCGCTACCGTGCGACAACCGCAGGTCAAATGCACCGCATGTTCATACCCTGCGGTGATTTAAACCGGCAAACCGCCCACCAGAGCGTTGTTTCACCATGTATCAGCATTATCCTTAATTTATGAGCATGAGTGTAGTAAGCAGGTGATCCCGGGTTCGAATCCAGGTCTGGTACACCTTTTCGCTCGTCGCCGCTGCTTCCGCGTACAATGTCGCGCTGCAGCTGACAGCAGCGATCCCCTTCAATTTAAGTATAATGAGGCATTTATGTTAGCACAGTTTCCGGCGGCGGCTGGCACAGCGGAAACATTACAGAACGGTAATCCGAGGCTCGTGGGGTTGAGTCTATTTTATTTTCAGTTTTTGCATTACTTACACAGCAAATAGACCGAAATAATACTCAGTGTATAGTATTTATTAATATTTTCATAAAAGACAAGAATATGAAAGACAAATGAAAATTAGAGATTACAAGTAAATGTACAGGGAGCGACTGTAAGGCGTACACGAGAACTTCGTATACGAAATTAGATCATTTTATTATTTTATAGTTGACGAATTACGCGTGCTGGTGTGAAATTCATCATAAAAAGAGGGAAAGCAGTAAGGTTCTCGCCATCTTGTGCACCTTATAAACGACGCATTTTTATTATTACGTCGTGGTTCTGAAGTTCCTATAAAACAACAGACTCAGTTAACATTTAAAAAACCAAGTCTCAACTCACAGTTTGGCAGTGAACTTCGTCAAATATTGGTGATGTGAAATGGAATGTATTTTGATGCAATTTTCTCGGTATCTGATTTATTTTTCTCTCTCGATGAAACAAGAGCAGTTTTGAAGCTTTTTGGAGAAATTCTTTGTGCGACGATACAAAAAAACCACCGCAGGGATGCATTAGCTGCCGAGTGCTGCTCCAAGGTCAAAATTAAACTATCGGAGTCCGAAACCGTGTGCGCTTTAATTACAAACCCTTGTTAGAAAGTTATTTGCAGATTGCTCGTGGACGTAATAGTATATATCCTTTGCCTTTCTTTTAATGTCTTTTATGAAAATATTAATAAATACAGTATACTGAGCATTATTTCGGTTTGTTTGCAGTGTAAATGACGTTGTTGTTGTTGTTGTTGTTGTGGTCTTCAGTCCTGAGATTGGTTCTATGCGGCTCTCCATGCTACTGTATCCTGTGCAAGCATCTTCATATCCCAGTACCTACTGCAACCTACATCCTTCTGAATATGCATAGTGTATTCGTCTCTTGGTCTCCCTCTACGATTGTTACCTCCCACGCTGCCCTCCAATACTAAATTGGTGATCCCTTGATGCCTCAGAACATGTCCTACCAACCGATCCCTTCTTCTAGTCAAGTTGTGCCACAAACTCCTCTTTTCCCCAATTCTATTCAATACCTCCTCATTAGTTATGTGATCCACCCATCTAATCTTCAGCATTCTTCTGTAGCACCGCATTTCGAAAGCTTCTATTCTCTTCTAGTACAAACTATTTATCGTCCACGTTTCACTTCCATATATGGCTGCACTCAATACAAAATACTTTCAGAAAGGACTTCCTGACACTTAAATCTATACTCGATGTTATCAAATTTGTCTTCGTCGCAAACGCATTCCTTGCCATTGCCAGTCTACATTTTATATCCTCTCTACTTCGACCATCGTTATTTTGCTCCCCAAATAGTAAAACTCCTTTACTACTTTAAGCGTCTCATTTCCTAATTTAACTCCCTCAGCACCACCCAACTTAATTCGACTGCATTCCACTATCCTCGTTTTGCTTTTGTTGATGTTCATCTTATATCGTCCTTTCAAGACACTGTCCATTCCGTTCAAGTAAATCACGTAAAGATTGAAAATTTAAAAAAAGTATCAGTTTATTGCCTCGCCCGATCCGTGCCAAAAACGCTATTTTTTCTTAATGCTCAGCCTCCCACTTCTGTCAATTTTATTTCTGGTCAGGTCCAGCATATACCGTAAATTTGGACGAAATTGGTGATGAGAAGTAGGCGCGGTACCCTTGTGAGCTCTAATTATCTATTTATTTGCCGGCCGAAGTGGCCGTGCGGTTAAAGGCGCTGCAGTCTGGAATCGCAAGACCGCTACGGGCGCAGGTTCGAATCCTGCCTCGGGCATGGATGTTTGTGATGTCCTTAGGTTAGTTAGGTTTAACTAGTTCTAAGTTCTAGGGGACTAATGACCTCAGCAGTTGAGTCCCATAGTGCTCAGAGCCATTTGAACCATCTATTTATTTATTTACTGGTATTGAATTTTGACCTGCTGCCTAGGTTCTGTAACAGGTCGTGTTAACATCTGCTATTACAAATTATTAAGTGACCTCACATGTGCCGAACGACGTGGCGCAGTGGGCTCGCATTCGGGAGGACGACGGTTCAATCCCATGTCCGGCCATTCTGATTTAGGTTTTTCGGGATTCCCCTAAATCGCTCCAGGCAAATGCCGGGATGGTTACTTTGAAAGGGCACGGCCGACCTCCTTTCCCGTCCTTACCTAATCCGATGAGACCGATGACCTCGCTGTCTGGTGTCCTACCACAAACAACCCAACCAATTCACATGTATCCTGCTGCACAAAGTGAGAATACTGTCTAGCTATGTTATGTTAATGTATTAGTAAATTACAATTAGAACTTTAACTAAATTACAACTACGATCGTGCAGGTCAGCCGGAGAGTCGGCGGCGACGGCGTGGGCGCTCTGGTGGCTGACCCTGCATCTGGCGAGGTGGTCGCTGTGGCGTACGACGACCGCGGCAGGCACCCTCTCAAGCACGCCATCATGATGCTGGTCGAGATGGTCTCCCGCGACCAGGGCGGCGGCTTCTTCGACTGGGAGGTCGACACGTTCCCCTTCGAGACAGCTCATTCAGAAGGCCCAGAAACCAGAGTATGTGACCCAGCTGCTGTTAATAGCGGAGAAGTCAATACATGCCCATCAGAGGCGCTTTCCAGCTCTGAAGAAGACTCCGTACTCCTGGACAGCGATGTTGCTCGCCTGGCAGAGTGTTACCGAGATGTTGCCTCAAGTAAAAGCTCCTCTGACCAGAAGGGTGAACGTAACATTTCAAATAGTGCTACGTCTGTAGTGAGACCAGATACTGGTAATGGTGTCGGAACGGCAGAATCAGACGAAAAGGCGAAGGGAGATCAGTACTGTTCTGAAATAAGAGGCGATGACATTTCATCAGGATGTGCTGATGGAGCGACTGGTTGTGGAGACGTGCCTCGTGCGTTATCTAGTCTCGTCGGTAACAAGAAAGAAGGCTGTCCTACCATTCAGTGTGATAGTTTGCCTGCGGAAGCCGTCAGGAGTTCTAGACAGACACCGGGGGCGACGCCCTCGGAGGCGGACTGTGGGTCCGGTACAAAGCGACGGCGCACGTCCTCATCGGCGGCAGGTGACGCTGAGGGCCCGTACCTGTGCACGGGGCTGGACGTGTACGTGACGCGCGAGCCGTGCTGCGCGTGCGCCATGGCGCTGTTGCACAGCCGCGTGCGGCGCGTGTTCTACGGCTGCGGCCATCCGCCGGCAGGGGCGCTGGGGTCGCGCGCCGCCCTGCACACGCTGCCCGGCACCAACCACCGCTTCCAGGTGTTCCGCGGCGTGCTCGAGGACCGCTGCCTGCGCGCGCTGCGGGCCACCTAGCGGCACCCACCGGACGCTTAACGGGAACCATGCTGTGCCTTACCAGATGAGACCACGCCTTGTGCTCACACAGTGGGCTGCTACACATTCCAAGTTTGTAATTATGTACTATGCGTCAGTGTACTGAACTGTGCATTATCTGTCTCAACCGTTTAATAAAGAATATTTTTTTAAAAGAAACTGGTGTCAGTGTGCCGTTGACCCAGAGTAATGTTTACCATCCCACAGGGTGAACCACTGCATGGACCCGAACTCTATCTACAATATTTGTGAGATTATTGGGGACTTTTTCTACATATTTTGGTGTAAGGGACTAGGTGTGTCCGGGCATTCGTTAAATACAGCTGCATTTAGACTTATTCGCATCGCAGCTACAGTAGTTTTAAGCCATTATCGAGTGTTAATGCATAATAAGGGCCCATACGTATGAAAATAGCAGCTTATGCAGATGGTGTTTTCCTTTCGTTTTGGTGTACACATTGTTTCGCCTTCTCTTCTAAAGTACAGAGTATTCCGTTTATCTGATGACCGTATGCAAGGCGCAGTAGATGGCGGGCAAATGTTCAGATTCTCGAACAGTCCACGGGTATACTGCCGGTTCATAGTGTCCAACGGGCACAATATTTCGGCGATCAGACATGTCGCCATCGTCAGGTGCGCGCTGACGAACTGAGCTCCTGAGGGCGGGCGGCCGATTTAAATCCCCTCCCCCTGCGGCCCGGCAGTATACCCGTGGACTGTTCGAGCAACAAACATGCCGGGAGAAACTGAAGAATTACAAATGTTCAGATGTTCGTGAAATCGTATGGGACTTAACTGCTAAGGTCACCAGTCCCTAAGCTTACACACTAGTTCAGCTAAATTACCCTAATGACAAACACACACACCCATGCCCGAGGGAGGACTCGAACCTCCGCCGGGACCAGCCGCACAGTCTATGACTGCAGCGCCCTAGACCGCTTGGCGAATCCCGCGCACCGATGGCGTGCAGCGAGCACTACATTGCCGGCGAATCAGCTGCCGTGTCACTAGTTTACTACCACAGTACTAAATTTTAAATGTTTGTAAATAAATTTTGCACTCACCCATGTCATGCAAAGACATTCTGAAACTGCCTGCCATTGTTTTTGACACTTTTTGATACGTTATTCATCACACTATTTTATTCTCTTTGAGAAATTGAAGTAATTGACTGGCGGATATTATCCGTGAGTTCCTGTAATGTGTACGGATTTGTTGTGTACAATTTATCATCACTGTCTGATTCTTGAAGTTTTCCCGGCGTACTGAATGTTTGATGAGGCTTCGGGATTGCAGCCGGATCATGTTGACTTCTTGCATCTGTGTTTCGGCTGGCAATCGTCCAGCCATCTTCAGGTGCGGACACTCACCTGAAGACGGCTGGACGATTGCCAGCCGAAATATTGTGGCAAGAAGTCAAGATGATCTGGCTGCAATCCTGAAACCTCATCGAATATCCTTTAGTGATCCCCCACAAAAAGAAATCGCAAGGTGTTAAATCAGAACTTCGAGCGGGCCAGATATTGTTGCTAATGAACCTCTCATGCAACACATCATGAATCGTGTGCACAAAAAGCATTGTTCGTATGAGCGCTTGCCGAATCTTCCTGAAAAAAAAGGCGAAACTTCTTTCTCTTTCACTTGAATCATTAAAACACGGCTTCAAAATGTTTTGCAGGTATCTTTCACCGTTAACTGTGCCGTTAAAAGAAATTGGGCCTACAATTCTGTCACCACTAGCTGCACACCACACTACTGTTTCCTGACCGTGAAAGGGTTCCTCGTTAAGCAGAATATGTCTATTAGCGCTCCAAAGTCGACGGTTTTGGGAATTAACACACCCCTGTAAATGGAACCAAGCCTCGTCTGAAAACAGAATGAGGTGCGGATGCATTTCGCCGCCATGCATTTATTTCAAAACTCATCCGCAAAGCCTACACCTGTGCACAAGATCACCACGTTTAAGTTCTTGCATTGCTGCTGCTTTATAGGGCCTTAGTCCAAGTAACTGAGCAGCTCTTTGTGACAGAAGAGCAAAACAATTTGCGTTTGCTGTTGTGAAAGACGTCTAAGAGGCTTTTTAGGGGAATTTTCCGTGTGATAGGCAATGTTATCGAGATGAGCCTCTGTGAGCACTGTGCGCCGTCGTTTACGCTTGTTGTCATAAACACTTCCCGTTTCACGAAATTTATTCACTGATTTGTGAATTAGATCACGACTCGGAATTCGAACACCTCGAGACAAGTCGATTCAGATATCTCCAGGCAATACGAGCGGTCTCTGTATGTGCATACGAATCCTAAATAAACTCTCGTTGTGGAATGGAATAAGTCGGTCTTGCGTCCGCAGATTTCGCTGTTCCATTCGTTTGTTTCGCTGTTCGGAAGTCACTGGCCGAAAACACGCTTAGTGTTCGGTCGACCTGCACAGCTCCAGTGGTCAGCAAACGCAGTCCCGCTCGTGCGCTCATGAGATAAATGGAACAACCTGTGTTTGCACCAATTTTCTTTCGCACCTATCTTAAAAAGTAATTATTAAAAAGTAATTATTAAAATAATGCTCCCGTTCTCATAACTAGAAATAGCGTTATCTTCCATGGCTTCTTTCCCAGTCTCTCTTTAAAAATTTTCCGTATTGCTCTGATTTTACTCTCTGATTTATCAACTTCAGTCAAGATGTGCATACTCCTGCACTTGTTGTATTGGTAAATGGCAATAACAACAAATATTTAAACTGTCTGAGAACATCAACAAACGAAAAGAGTATCCTATGGCCGATTTATGTCACAGTGACTGGCAATAGATGACTATCATTTTACTTTGATACACTTGGTACGTGTAAATACACTCCTGGAAATGGAAAAAAGAACACATTGACACCGGTGTGTCAGACCCACCATACTTGCTCCGGACACTGCGAGAGGGCTGTACAAGCAATGATCACACGCACGGCACAGCGGACACACCAGGAACCGCGGTGTTGGCCGTCGAATGGCGCTAGCTGCGCAGCATTTGTGCACCGCCGCCGTCAGTGTCAGCCAGTTTGCCGTGGCATACGGAGCTCCATCGCAGTCTTTAACACTGGTAGCATGCCGCGACAGCGTGGACGTGAACCGTATGTGCAGTTGACGGACTTTGAGCGAGGGCGTATAGTGGGCATGCGGGAGGCCAGGTGGACGTACCGCCGAATTGCTCAACACGTGGGGCGTGAGGTCTCCACAGTACATCGATGTTGTCGCCAGTGGTCGGCGGAAGGTGCACGTGCCCGTCGACCTGGGACCGGACCGCAGCGACGCACGGATGCACGCCAAGACCGTAGGATCCTACGCAGTGCCGTAGGGGACCGCACCGCCACTTCCCAGCAAATTAGGGACACTGTTGCTCCTGGGGTATCGGCGAGGACCATTCGCAACCGTCTCCATGAAGCTGGGCTACGGTCCCGCACACCGTTAGGCCGTCTTCCGCTCACGCCCCAACATCGTGCAGCCCGCCTCCAGTGGTGTCGCGACAGGCGTGAATGGAGGGACGAATGGAGACGTGTCGTCTTCAGCGATGAGAGTCGCTTCTGCCTTGGTGCCAATGATGGTCGTATGCGTGTTTGGCGCCGTGCAGGTGAGCGCCACAATCAGGACTGCATACGACCGAGGCACACAGGGCCAACACCCGGCATCATGGTGTGGGGAGCGATCTCCTACACTGGCCGTACACCACTGGTGATCGTCGAGGGGACACTGAATAGTGCACGGTACATCCAAACCGTCATCGAACCCATCGTTCTACCATTCCTAGACCGGCAAGGGAACTTGCTGTTCCAACAGGACAATGCACGTCCGCATGTATCCCGTGCCACCCAACGTGCTCTAGAAGGTGTAAGTCAACTACCCTGGCCAGCAAGATCTCCGGATCTGTCCCCCATTGAGCATGTTTGGGACTGGATGAAGCGTCGTCTCACGCGGTCTGCACGTCCGGCACGAACGCTGGTCCAACTGAGGCGCCAGGTGGAAATGGCATGGCAAGCCGTTCCACAGGACTACATCCAGCATCTCTACGATCGTCTCCATGGGAGAATAGCAGCCTGCATTGCTGCGAAAGGTGGATATACACTGTACTAGTGCCGACATTGTGCATGCTCTGTTGCCTGTGTCTATGTGCCTGTGGTTCTGTCAGTGTGATCATGTGATGTATCTGACCCCAGGAATGTGTCAATAAAGTTTCCCCTTCCTGGGACAATGAATTCACGGTGTTCTTATTTCAATTTCCAGGAGTGTATTATAACACACTAATGAAGAAACAAGCCTGGAATGAGAGAATCTGTGAAAACATGCCTCTGAAAACGAATCCTTCATTTAACACTGTTTTGATGTACTGACCAATTTTAAATACACTTTAGCTTGATGTCAACATTATTTTAATAATTCAGCCACATCCGTACATGTCAGTTAAAGGCAAAAGTGTTCCTTAACTGTCCACAGAATTTTCATAAACCACTGAATCACTTTGACTAGGACATCGAAGCCCTTCGAAACCGTCACCACACCAGTTCGTGATGAAAACGTAACGATCCGTTACAAATAATTACCATGTATTTTTCCGTACATTTCTGCGGCAAGAGAATAATTTCTTTTGAATTTCTGATTTTCTTTTCTTCTGTTACTTTTGTATTCTTCTCCTGAAGAAGAACCATTCTCAAAACACTGATAGTCATTTCAGCAAATAAGACGCTTTCCTGCAACTTTCCAGATTGATATCACCTAGTTATCCTAAGCTCAGTGTAGGAACATGTATGCTCGATGTGAGCAGTAAGTGGAACAGAAAAAAAATTGAATCCTAAAGAATTTAGCAACCTTGCGTCTGAAGAAAAGTGTTATGCGGCTAGACATTTTACCAACTTGTAATTGTTATCGAAGTAACAGTTTATATACACATTATACAAATAGCGGAAAAATAATACGGAAATTAACATCGGAACAACATAGAATGGAGACATTCACAAAAAGATAAACAAATGAATTTTAAGTAAGGAACACAACAGAACGAGCACGCGACAAAAATATAACAATCAAATTTTAGCTCTGATAATTGAGTTCCTTCTCAACAAAATAAACAATTAAAGAAAATCTGTAAATAAAACTCTGAATACTACCGGTAAACGCAAGCAAATTATACTTTCATTTCTCCACCGTGACAAAAATGATGTTGAATAACTTCGCAACAAAACTAACATCGTAACGAAATAAATATTGTCGTAGAAAAATAACAAAGACTGTAATCAATTAATATGATCTGCGAATGTAATAGCAATCTCTGTTCCTTTTGCAAAAGGATCGCTCTCTCTTCCCTACCATTTTTTCGTAGTGTAAGAAGCTATTTTAGGGACGAGGCACGAAAACGTGTAAGTTTCATGTAATACTTAGACTAAATATAATCAAATATTACTTAAAAGTGTCGCTAATGTTTTACTGTAACGGCTCATATACTCATGAAGTGAATGACTTAAATGCTTTATGCAAATTTTATAGGGGAACACTGGTGCAAAGATCAGCGCCATTGTTCTAAATGATAAAGATCCAGAGTCGTAATGAATATCTAAGTATTCGATAATTTTGACAAATAAAAATAAATGTAAATGTAGGAGAATTTTTCTTGATTAGCGGTTATTCCAGTTTTTCCAATATTGAATCATATTTGAGTTGGGTGAACTCAGTAAACTTTTTTCGATCGCTGCTTATAGAAATTGTGAGAATCTTCTTACCGATGCACTTGTCATAAAAGTAAAAGAAAATTAACCTAAGTGAACTGTATTTACAAATGAGATCATAAATCTGCAACTTTTGTGCTTTTTTTGTGATATGTTACAATACAGCATCACCGGTCAATTGCGGTCCGACTGTGCTGGTGAGGCAGTAAATTTATCCACAGAGCAGTGACTGCGTCACTGCAATTCACTTTGGAGGTGTGGCGTACCACCCTCTGACAGTGACAGTACTACATTAGTCAGGCAGAAAAATTTAGCCTAACGTGGGCAGATGTGGTTGGAAAGTATTGGACGAGGAATGGGGACTAGTCCCGCTGAAGGATGCGTCCGTGGTGGGCGTGCCAGGCCTATCGTTAGCCATGGTCGGAATCCGATTCCTCTAGGAGGGTTGGGGAACCGAATCTCGATGCCAGCGGCGTGGAAGTGTGGTCCCAACGTGGCACAACCTATGGACAGTGTCCCGCAAGGCATCCACTTCCTTTTAAAACCGCGGCGCTCTGTTGCGTACGGTCGTCTGGTGGTGTCTTTTAATATAAAAACATCGTGTCAGGCAAAGTAACTGCGAGAAGTACTACAGCTGAGTCACTGACGTAAATAATTTTCCAGTTGTGAAGAAGCCAGAATAACACTAACTCCTACTTTTCATAACATAAAAATACAAATACATAAATATCCACCACAGTCTTTATCGTTGTAGGAAAAATCGCAACAGCGAACTTAGTCCAGGGATTGCTAAGGAAGTAATAGCAAAAGAAGAACTGTCTCAAAAATGTGAGTACCTGATAGAAAAAAGGGAAGTTTGTAACAACTGTAATTAAAAGTGACTTTGGAAGACCAACATACCGATCGATTAGCACAAAACTTATTTCCTGCGAGAAAACAGAATAATCAAAGCTTTTGACAATGTTGACTGGAATACTCTCTTTCAAATTCTAAAGGTGGCAGGGGTAAAATACAGGGAGCGAAAGGCTATTTAAAATTTGTACAGAAACCAGATGGCAGTTATAAGAGTCGAGGGACATGAAAGGGAAGCAGTGGTTGGGAAGGGAGTAAGACAACGGTTGTAGCCTCTCCCCGATGATGTATATTGAGCAAGCAGTAAAGGAAACAAAAGAAAAATTCGGAGTAGGTATTAAAATTCATGGAGAAGAAATAAAAACTTTGAGATTCGCCGATGACATTGTAATTCTGTCAGAGACAGCAAAGGACTTGGAAGAGCAGTTGAATGGAATGGACAGTGTCTTGAAAGGAGGATATAAGATGAACATCAACAAAAGCAAAACAAGGATAATGGAATGTAGTCTAATGAAGTCGGGTGATGCTGAGGGAATTAGATTAGGAAATGAGACACTTAAAGTAGTAAAGGAGTTTTGCTATTTTGGGAGCAAAATAACTGATGATGGTCGAAGTAGAGAGGATATAAAATGTAGACTGGCAATGGCAAGGAAAGCGTTTCTGAAGAAGAGAAATTTGTTAACATCGAGTATAGATTTAAGTGTCAGGAAGTCATTTCTGAAAGTATTTGTATGGAGTGTAGCCATGTATGGAAGTGAAACATGGACACTAAATAGTTTGGACAAGAAGAGAATAGAAGCTTTCGAAATGTGGTGCTACAGAAGAATGCTGAAGATTAGATGGGTAGATCACATAACTAATGAGGAAGTATTGAATAGGATTGGGGAGAAGTTTGTGGCACAACTTGACCAGAAGAAGGGATCGGTTGGTAGGACATGTTCTGAGGCATCAAGGGATCACCAATTTAGTATTGGAGGGCAGCGTGGAGGGTAAAAATGGTAGAGGGAGACCAAGATATGAATACACTAAGCAGATTCAGAAGGATGTAGGTTGCAGTAGGTACTGGGAGATGAAAAAGCTTGCACAGGATAGAGTAGCATGGAGAGCTGCATCAAACCAGTCTCAGGACTGAAGACCACAACAACAAGGAGACCTTCAGATGGTTCTAAAACAGTTACATAACGAAGTTAATATTCGCCATATCAAGAGCAGTCAATAAAAACTTAAAAAATTAACGAATATACTGCAGAAAAAAATAGGCTTTCATGTCATCTTCAGATATAAAGACCTACTTCATCTTCTGGAGCAGCATCTTTTGTAGACTGTTGCGTTTTCGTGGCCCCATACCGCTCAGTCACGAACAATGATATTAAGTTCTGTAGTAACGAAGACATCAAATAAATGCTAGACAAGTAGGCTACACACTTAGCGACAAAAACAGGAACAAGTTAGGCACTAATTTCCTAGACGTGTAGCGATAATACACAAGTCTTACAAATGTTCGGAAATATTTCAGACTGTCATTTTGTAATACTTTGTAGCTGAAACCATCCAATGGCACGGTGTTAACCAGTCCTTAACACCAAGACTCGCGAACAATTGCTCAATACAGTACCTATAAGATACACGAACATAAATTTTAAAGACCACCAATAACCACCGTTAGTAATTCGTACAAGTACGACACGTAATATAATCGATAACCTTAAATTAAAAGTAAAATGACCACTTAATAAAAATTAGAGAGAAATAAAAATAAAAGCAAAATTATGAACCTCAGTGGAAGAAGAAGATAAAAAACAAAACAGAATTCAGTGTGACAGGCGTGCAAATAAGACAGTTGATGGATGTATAAAGCGAAATGCGACTGCTGTTTAGACTGTGTTATAGCAAAATACATATATTCCATGATGTGGGGTGTGGTTTTGATATTCCCTAAACTAAGTTGATGGAATTTCCTCTATTTCGGCAGATATTTGCAATTTCGTTTTTACAGGATGTGGATGGTCTCAGCCCAAAAAAATACTGCCGCTGACACTTTTATGCGACATACCTTTATAGTATATAACTGTGGACACATTTCATGACTGGGATTAACCTTCCGACACTAGTAAGGATACGAAAACAGGCAAACACATACGTTAAAAATTTTAGCTGAGACAATAATAATTCCACAGGCATTTATTGAACAGAAATGTTGTGAATAAACATCAAAACTAAGTTTAACTTTCACAACGCGAGACGTAGTACGGACCAGGACCTATTAAAAGCGATATGAAGTATCCGTGCAAGTCAGAAAAAATAACGAACTACACTTTTAATACTCTGACACTATCCGAAAATTAAATACATGTGGAGTGCAATAACCACACCAGCCACGAAGTTTTGAAGCAATAGTTTTACATTTTTGCGTGGATCTTGAGTCTGAATGCAAACTGAATGTACGCGTCTGCGAGTGCATGTGTCTGTGAGGTAAAGCGTGCATATTGCGCCAGCCTCATCACTGCTGAGTGCTTGCTTCCAGTGTTCCTACTGTAGTCAAGCAAAGCTGTGGCTGCAGATATGATGGTGATGTGCACAGTATGTGAAAATTCGTGAGCAGTTCTGCAAGCGAGAGTGCGTCATCTCTCTGAGAACTGGCCTGCTATGTAATACTCATTTCATAATACAAAGTAATTCCTGGGTCTGGGCGGTCGAGGCAGAGTCAGGACGCGTAGAGACGACAAAAGCGCAGTGCTGAACAAAGCGAAATCCAGCGCCAAGTGGGAGCTTCCAAGCAGACGTCGCCATCAACAGGAACTTCCGTGAGACTGGGTCTATGAAGGAAGGAAAGAAAGACGAAAAGAAGGATACTTTAGTTTATGGTCCAGCCAAAAACGAGGTAATAAGAAACTAATATATAAGAAACTATCAGCCTCGATTGCGGGAGTGAAACCAACCTTTACCTAGGTTTCAGCGCAAATAATTGAGTCTTCTTCAGTAGATATACCTGAATCTATAATTTGTCTAAGAAGGCATGGTCTAGAAATAAAACTAAAACAGCCAGAATAGGCGTAGTCACATTTTAAAAATGCGGTACATAAGTACTAAATCAACTAACGTAAGTACTTATGTACCGCATTTTTAAAATGTGACTACGCCTATTCAGGCTGTTTTAGTTTTTTTTTCTAGACCGTGCCCTCTTAGACAGATTATAGATAAAGGTATATCTTCTGAAGAAGGATCAATTATTTGGGCTGAAACCTTGGTAAACGTTGGTTTCATTACCACAATCGAGGCTGATAGTTTCTTATATATTAGATTACCACGATTTCTGACTGGGCTGCAATGTTGAAAGTACAAAAATAATAAGAAACTGACCAGAAACTCTGTTATGACCAAAGTGGGAATGTGTTATTTAGAAAAGGTCCACCATAAATTTACATAAACCCACTAAATGTAAATCTGTGTGACAGGATGGGGATATGAACTTCCAAGAAACACTGGATTACTGAAGCCTAAAGAATATGGTCAAGTTATGAGACAGCAAATACAAACTGTGTCCGTAAAATAAGGTCTCTAAGGCACTGGAGCCGTGAGGAACTATTGTACGCGACGTCTGGCGACAGTGGCGTGTATCTTGACTCTTCCTTCGAACCCCACCAACCTGAGCCTGCTGCACTGCTGCAACGCCCAATCTTGGCTGGACAGCCGTTCACGACACAACTCCCCCACGCTTCTCGCGGCAGGTGCGAGATGCGTGCAGTGATTAGTTTATCCAGTGCCAAGGTCACTAACCTCATTGACATTCATCGTCAGTTATCTGAATTGTATCGGCGACAAAAAAGTTCTGGGACAGAAAAGTTATATGGTTGTAGGACTTTATGCCGACCGGCACAACAATTAACGCTGCTCACTGCTGTGAGATTTTAAAACAACTGCGTTGTGCCATTCAAAATGAAAGGAGGGAAATGTTGACGAAGGGAGCGTGTTTTCTCCACGACAGTGCTCGTTCCCATACTGCCCATTCAATAGCCGTCGTCCTAGTCCAGTTCGGATGGTACATACTCACCCATCCCTCCTACAGCCCAGACTCGGCGCTTAATGATTTTCATCTATTTCCTGAGTTGAAGTCACACAAGACCGACGAAGAGTTGAAAACGATGTCGAGCGCTGCGTGCACAAGTCGAGCGCTGTGACAAGCGTACACGAAAAATGCCGCAGCACATGCAAATGTGCATCGATTGTAATGGTGATTACCTCGCAAAATAAGTGGAGGTTTAGCCTTTCCATCAATGTCACATTAATTGCCAATAAAAGTGTTTTCTATTTGAAAAAATAGAGTATTTTACGGACATGCCTTGTACTTATACGTTAGAGTAAGAGGGAAGGAATCCCTGACAGCCGCGCGGGATTAGCCGAGCGCTCTAAGGCGCTGCAGTCATGGACTGTGCGGCTGGTCTCGGCGGAGGTTCGAGTCCTCCCTCGGGCATGGGTGTGTGTGTTTGTCCTTCGGATAATTTATGTTAACTACTGTGTAAGCTTAGGGACTGATGACATTAGCAGTTAAGTCCCATAAGATTTCACACACGTTTGAACATTTTTTGAATCCCTAACAACACACAAACATCACAGTGTTTCGAAATATCTAATGCTCACAAGGAAACTAGGAGGCAACTGAAGTAGGTATATGTTGTAGGGTGCAGCTTTACTCCATCCAGTCCACAAGTACCCAGAAATACAGTACTGTGGTTTGAAATGGACCACTGAAGAAGCCTCCTAGAACGGTACCGATATGTTAACAAGCGTATTAGTCCGGAGTTATACGCACGATTTCTTGAATAGTTTTCATTTGTTCAGAGAGATTAGAACTAGGACCACAATATCTTACAAAGGCCGTCGCTAACTTGTCTGATCAACACATCTGATCCACTCTTAGTCCTCTTCATCTGTACCGATCCAAATGTGTGTGAAATCTTATGGGACGTAACTGCTAAGGTCATCAGTCCCTAAGCTTACACACTACTTAACTTAAATTATCCTAAAGACAAACACACACCCATGCCCGAGGGAGGTCTCGAACCTCCGCCGGGACCAGCCGCGCAGTCCATGACTGCAGCGCCTGAGACCGCTCGGCTAATCCCGCGCGGCTCTACCGATCCTAAGAAAATATTATTAACTAACGTGATCAACATGGTGATAATAGGACAGCATTACCCAAGAAACTAGGTTCCTTACACAACAAGAAGCTAAAGCAAAATTTTGGAAATGGTTAAAAACACAGCAAACGACAGGAAAAAACTTCACTGTTTGTATGTACACTTATAATAAGATGTGAATCAGGGAGAGTAACAAGATACAACCCGAGCTGCAAGCGAATGTTAGTCAGTTACAAAATGTAAGAAAGACATGTTTAATGCGCACCAGTAAAACGTAAGGGAAAGCTGCAAGTTTTAATATTACCAAAATCAGTCTTATTGAGCATGCTTAATACTGCCGTATGCTGGGCCCCAAATATGATCACCCTCATACGGCGATCATAAAAATGTTTGATACATAGGCGAGGAACACTAACTGGCTTCTACCTGTTCAACTAATTGGCTAAGCGGTCAGCCTGAATTAAGCAACAGGTTACCGCAGAGTAGGCCGTAATAAGAGATTATTAACGTGTCTGAAAACGAGTGCAACAATAGCGTATCCAATGGCAAATTGATTTTGCGTGAATTAACAACATGTAACTATCGTATTATTTGGGCACAGGTGGATCGAATAACTCTTGTGATACACCAATCAAGAAATAAGCGTGAGAATATTTTTGTGGATCACTTACCCTGGGGACCTGATGTTCCGGCTGAACTATCATTGTTTACTTAAGTGACGTTGCGATAGCGGAAGGGGGAATGGCTTCACACAAATGTGTGTGGCTTAATGAGTAGATTTTCTCAGATGGGTGGTGCTACTACCTGGAGTGATGGCAGCGTTGCAACTATGGCAGAGAGCTTACGCTATGTGTGCTATCTGATAAACCAACTCATAATCGCCCATGGCATCTCATCTTTTATGAAGACAGTGACCAGAGCTGTTTACTCCATGGTAGCTCACTCCTAGGACATAAGTTGTGCTACATGAGTGAATGTATCTGCTATTCTAGAAGTGTGTTGTGACGTAGAGCTTCTGAGAACTTGAGATATGGTAGTTGTATGTCATCTCGTTGCACATGCTCATCTCAGCGTTAATAATTCGGTAAATTAAAATAAGGAAGGTGTGGTCCTATGTAGGTGTATGTAAAATGTGTTAGAACGAGGCTGGTGAAAATCATATCGTGATCGGAGAAAAGAATCACAAGATATTTGAATTTTAACTGAGCTTGATAATCAGAGTTCACAAGAGCTGGTGACAGCTTTAGACAGCCATTGTCGCGGAAAAAGTCGAAGGCGTACACCAAAACGCAAGTCACTATGACATGAATTCTGACTATTGCTTTGCAAATTTAAAGGGAATTTACACTACTGGCCACAAAAATTGGTACACCAAGAAGAAATGCAGATGATAAATGGGTATTCATTGGACAAATACTCGTATATTATACTAGAACTGACATGCGATTACATTTTCACGCAATTTGGGTGCATAGGTCCTGAGAAATCAGAACCCATAACAACCACCTCTGGCCGTAATAACGGCCTTGATACGCCTGGTAATTGAGTCAAACAGAGCTTGGATGGCGTGTACAGGTACAGCTGCCCATGCAGCTTCAACACGATACCACAGTTCATCAAGAGTAGTGACTGGCGTATTGTGATGAGCCAGTTGCTCGGCCACCATTGACCATATGTTTTCAATTGGTGAGACATCTGGAGAATGTGCTGGCCAGGGCAGCAGTCGAACATTTTCTGTATCCAGTAAGGCCCGTACAGGACCTGCAACAAGCGGTCGTGCATTATCCTGCTGAAATGTAGGGTTTCGCAGGGATCGAATTAAGGGTAGAGCCACGGGTCGTAACACATCTGACATGTAACGTCCACTGTTCAAAGTGTCGTCAATGCGATCAAGAGGTGACCGAGACGGGTAACCAATGGCACCCGATACCATCACGCCGGATGATACGCCAGTATGGCGACGGCGAATACACGCTTCCAATGTGCATGCACCGCGATGTCGCCAAACACGGATGCGACTATCATGATGCTGTAAACAGAACCTGGATTGACGTTTTGCCATTCGTGCACCCAGGTTCGTCGTTGAGTACATCATCGCAGGCGCTCCTGTCTGTGATACAGCGTCAAGGGTAACCGCAGCCGTGGTCTCTGAGCTGATAGTCCATTCTGCTGCAAACGTCGTCGAACTGTTCTTGCAGATGGTTGTTGTCTTGCAAACGTCCCCATCTGTTGACTCAGGGATCGAGACGTGGCTGCACGATCCGTTACAGCCATGCAAATAAGATGCCTGTCATCTCGACTGCTAGTGATACCACGCCGTTGGGATCCAGCACGGCGTTCCGTATTACCTTCCTGAACCCACCGATTCCATATTCTACTAACGGTCGTTGGATCTCGACCAACGCGAGCAGCAATGTCGCGATACGATAAACCGCAATCGCGATAGGGTACAATCCGACCTTTATCAAAGTCGGAAACGTGATGGTACGCATTTCTCCTCGTTACACGAGGCATCACAACAACGTTTCAGCAGGCAACGCCGGTCAACTGCTGTTTGTGTATTAGAAATCGGTTGGAAACTTTCTTCATGTCAGCACGTCGTAGGTGTCGCCACCGGTGCCAACCTTGGGTGAATGCTCTGAAAAGCTAATCATTTGCATATCACAGCATCTTCTTCCTGTCGGTTAAATTTCGCGTCTGTAGCACGTCATCTTCGTGGTGTAGCAATTTTAATGGCCAGTAGTGTACATACGGTGACCGAAACAAAAATACTGCGTAATTTGCAGAGATGGACAGTCCTTAGCTATGACCTCGTGGAAAAGTCTAAGACTCATCGTCAAACTGAGGCCCGCGGCTGACTTTCAGACGGAATGGAGTATTTTTGTGGTTCTCAGTCGGGTTTCGTAATACTACGCGTCTACCAATTAACAGCCAAGTCCAAAACCGTCAGTCAGCATTAAGTGTGATGTTTGCCTGCTCACAATCAGTGACAAACAAAAATACTTATGATGTGCTTAATTTAATTTTAATTGACTTTAGTGAAGTTGACTATGAGTTGAGTAAAGTTGGCTGCTTACCTCAGGGTAGAAGAGTAAGGAGCGGGCCACTGCTGGTTTTAGAGTACATGAGAGGGGAGATGTTTTATTGTTACTGACAAATTAGCGGTGAGCTTAACCCATTCCGATCGCTGCTATGGTACAAATTTCAGACAGGAGTAACGTGCATTCATGACTGTGCATTGTATAGACACTCATCTCCAAATGTGTTACATTTTTGTAGTAAGGAATATGAACGTAAATTAAAGCCGTTGTAATACAATGCACTGAGTCTAAGGAAAATGACATTCAAAACATTTAGTAAACATCTGTGGTCCTGTCTCTGGTGGCGTAATGCATTTAAGTTTAATAACAATTAGTGTTATACGTCAATTAATCGTTTCACTTAGACGACACAGCAACAGCCCTTCGTCAGGAAATTATCGTGTCTGAGCTTCAGAGCTGCTGAGGTTGGCAGCAGTCTGAAACAGAGGACAGCTCACATGAAGTGTTGGGCACAAATGGCTCTGAGCACTATGCGACTTAACTTCTGAGGTCATCAGTCGCCTAGAACTTAGAACTAATTAAACCTAACTAACCTAAGGACATCACACACATCCATGCCCGAGGAAGGATTCGAACCTGCGACCGTAGCGGTCACGCGGTTCCAGACTGAAGCGCCTTTAACCGCACGGCCACACCGGCCGGCTGTTGGGCACAGACGGCCACCTTATCTCCCCATCCCTATATCTAGTCTACTGAGGGCTACTGTACATATGTGGTCCGACGTGACATCTCACAATCTCAGTATTCGCTCTTGAACAAAAAGGTTTGACGACCACCGATCCAAGAAGACGCAGAAGATGAACGGAAAAAAATTCGAAATGAAGTTACGAATTGTCCTAGGTAGAGGAGAGAGGAAACTAAGTCATGTAACATTCGGAGACAGTCTTCACTGCAGCCATTGATTTAAACTGTTAAAAGAATTAATGTTCCTCAAGTCGATGGTCTTATGTCACTGCTGTCCAAGTTGGGCAGCAGTGGGCGACCCACGACTGTGAAGGAGAACGCGGTTGGTGTTGAAAGAACTCAGACACGTGGCAAACGTCAGCTCTACGTGTTTGGTATGAGAAGCTTTGCTTTTGCTAGGGTTGAGTTTACAACAGCTAATCAAGGGCGGTCTTGTAGGAAGCAAATTTGGAAGGTGTTGACAAAGTACATTTGAATTCGTGACAATCTACACAGGCTTCAACAATGGTTGATAATGAGCAAAGCTTGTGCCAAGAGAGACGCCATCACTCCAGCACATGTTAGTAAATAGGATGCCGTGACTATTCTCGTGTTCATTGTCTTAGTGTAGTGAGTTTATCGTCGCAGATGACCACTTGATCGAAACAATGGGTCAGGTTACTTTTGTGGCTTGGAAAATATTAGTTCATAATTCTGTGGCTCGGTTCTAAAAGGGCCAATGTAAAAAAATCTTAGTTTTAAGTTATATATTTTCTGTCATTTTCTGACAACTATTAACAATACATTTGGGGCTGTTTGTTAATATCATTATAGTAAATCAACATAACTAAAGCTTATTTTTAAATAATAAATTTATTGAATTTTCAAGTTTAAAATTAAAGGACTTAAGAGAACATTGTCCCTTTTTTAAATCATGGACTCTCTTAAATTATTTGACATTGGCCCATTCGACGTCAGGGTCAGGTACACTGAATAACCAGAAACAGGTAATTTTAAGATACATATTTCTTTATACTCATTAATTAAATCACTTTATTCATTCCTCAGGAATTTAATAACTGATAGTAACTGTTACATGTTCCAAAAATCACGTTTTATCGCCGTAAATCATGAAAACACTGTTTGGTCTCGTAATCAAGGGGGAAACTGTTTATATAAATTTCTTAATATCAGACAAATAATTTGCATACACTATGGTTGATACTGTAGAAGGGGAGAGAAAAAATATATCACTCGTTTTCGTCATCACCACTATCCTCGTCCTGCCCTTCGTAAGATATCTGTTTATCTCTTTCATTTGACTGTGTATTGGCTCTCAGGTGATTGATGATGATGATGATGTTTGGTTTGTGGGGTGCTCAACTGCGCGGTTATCAGCGCCCGTACAATTTCCCAACCTTTGCTCAGCCCAATGGCGCCACTTTCCTGGATGATGATGAAATGATGAGGACAACACAAACATCCAGTCATCTCAAGGCAGGTGTAAATCCGTGATCCCGCCGGGAATCGAACCCGGGACCCCGTGCTCGGGAAGCGAGAACGCAACCGCGAGACCAGGAGCTGCGGACAAGGTGATTGATGAATTGCATTTAGAATGGACGACTGCTTACATTGATGTATGGAAGGAGACCCCTTAAGTCCTTTAATTTCTTTTCTGAAATGGATGTGATGGCATCAGAAATAGGTGCAAGTTTTGTCATAGACAAGCGTCGAGTTTCCTTAGTGTTCAGAGTGTTTGAGTGCTTCTTCTGAGGAGTAACTGTGTTTGTAGGAGACAATTCCTGGCATTTTGTTCCAGCTCTACTGCAGTTATGGATGGTTTTCGGGGAACCATATGTATTAATTTGGCCCAGTCTCTTGGCAGTTCTACTTCAACAGTTGTTGTTTTCTTTGTCTTCTCAATGGCTGCGTGAACTGAGTCAGCTTCCAAGTGAGTATGTCCAACTTCAAGAAACTTGTGGTTGATTTCCAAACATCTTCCCTGAATCATGAATTCTTCCACTATTCTCAGAAACATGATGGCAATAAAAATATTTCTGTTTTGTCCAGTACACAAATCGCTGTACAGATGTACATTAACAATTTCGTCGGCCAGTTTCATCAAATAATCATATAGACAAGAAGCTATTTCTGGGCCACCGCTTTCTGCCACTGTTTCATTCTAAATGTAACATACTGGAGAACATTCTTTATGTCTCTTCACATAGATGGTCAAGTTGAAGGTCCAAAGTTGTATTTTATAAAATCCCACACCACAGTGTAGAAAAAGAGTTGGTAGACATTTCTGCAAATCAGAGGCCAGGGTTACTACATTGTAATTCTGCTCAGCTTTCTTTTTATCACTGTCTTTCTGATCGTAAGCAGCCTGGGCTACATCCAAATGTTGCTGTCGTTCCACTTCAGCCTTACAGCGTTCAGCAACATCAGCACAATTCTTGAGTAAAATGACTTGTGTGTCACATTTTGCACAAGTGTGAGTCTTTGGCTTAGGAAGCTAAGATTGAAACAGATAAAAAAAGTCTTCGATAACACGCTCGCTTCACTTCTTGGCTTCATAACTTTGGTTTCGCAAAATTATTGATGGAGCCGGTACATTCCTGAAATACTCGAGTCTGGAGATAAATATTTTTTAGAAGAATGAGATCGAGGATAATGGCTTTCGTAGGAAGGAAACATGTTAATGTGTTCCTTTATTAAACCAATGTCGTCAGATGGAACTTTTGGATGATTAGAATGTTTACCACGTCCATCTTTAGAACACACTCCTCCTTCAGAGCCTCGCATTTTCTCCTCAAATATTCTTACCTTCTTTTGTGTGGAAGAAAATGTACTAAGGAACATAATCTGACATACTTCTATCTTATTCTGCAAAGAAGGACTGTAAAGAAAGCACTTCCTGGAATATTTTCGCCTGCTTGCAGTTCCTTCAGGTTTGTTCCTTAAACACTCCACATGTTTCTTTTCCTCAGACACATGATTAGCTATGAACTGATTTTGAGCTTCTGGGGACAATTTGTAATATTCTAGGAACATTTTCCTCTCTCATCGTCATTACCTTCTCCCCAAAATTTTCTCTGCACTTGCACTATGATTTCAGAACTTTAGCAGGTATAAATTTTCCTTTCGGCGTCACATATTCTTTTCCTGCAGTTTTCAATTCTTTCCTCCGATTTTTCTCCCACAATTTTTCGTATCGCTTTCTTTTTCTGGATGAATCCTGTGGATCACATTTCTTCCTCCCCCTCCCTCTGAACTCTGTTGTTTCATTGCCTGGCTGCTGTTGAATTATAATAATTTCTTCAATCCTTGATGATCTTTTAACTGTCTTTCTCACAGCTATATTCCGTCCGTCACTGCTTTCATCACTACTTTCGCCATCACTTGGAACATATTCATCAGAATCTTCAAATACATCTTCATCATAACTTCCAATAATAACGAACATGCATTTTCTTCTGTACTGGTACTGGGATGACCTTAAAGAAAACAAAATGAAATAAATTTAAGACGCGGTTGATAATATTTTAGATTGGCATTAAGTAGAAACACCATTCAATTTATGGTCTTGTGTTGGAAAAATGAGGGATAAATGCTCCTGATACCAGTTTATTTAAGTAAACTTACCTTCAAGGTAAAGTGACGACTTCAGCGGTGATATTTCAGGTGCAGTTTGTTCCTCAAGATCTTCCTTATCAGGTCTGAGAAACATGATGTTTGTGCCCACCAAGACTGTCTAGAGTCCTCACTAACAATGCACCGCATGGTTAGAAGAATTGTTAAAGGAACAATTCTTATTATTGTGTATTCCTGACAGATTTAAGTCCAATATCACAGCGCTGTTTCAATTGTTGGAACCGTCTGTCGGCAAAAAAGGCCAATGTTGACATTGGCCCTTCTTACAACAAATATAAAATAAGAGGGAGGGCCAGTGTCAAGATTGGCCTTTTTATGCCGATTGAGAACTTGATAAAACACTTGAGGGCTTACATCTTGAAACCCCAGTATCTCTCACACTATGTGTCTTAGACATTGGCCGTTTTAACATTATGAAGAGCATGTGAAACTATATGGCGTACACCAAATATTGACATTGGCCCCTTTAGAAGTATCATGGAATTGTGGTTTGAAGGCCTGCATGGCAGATAGCATAAATCACATGCTGCACGGCATTGCAGAATTGTGGCAGCTTAATATTGACACTTCATTTGCAAATAATTTTGTTCTTTAGTATCGGTATTGCCGTATTGAGAGGAAAAGCTACTGTCACGTGAGCCCTGTGAATTGTGTTGTAAGCACTTGATACTTTGTACAATGGATGTAACTAAAGTATACCTATAAAACTGGATGACACTGGGCCTCAACAATATATTAAGGTAACCTGGACGTCATGAGAGCGCAAAAAATGGTATTTTTATTTAATAAAATTCTGTGATTCTTCCTGATTATAAATATATGTGCTTTATGAGTAGTACATCATCATTTTCGTCTTTAAATGCCTTTATATAGCAGCTGCAGCGCAAGAATGCCTAGCTGTCACACTACTGTCATACATGACACTTTGCCTAAAGTGTCTCATTTTTTTAAGTTTTGCCGTCGCTATTTCCATAGCAACTCTTTTGTGTGAAATGCTTGAAGAACATATCGACTATACTAGGAGCAGGGATTTATTGAAATCGATCTTTCCGTCCATATAAGTAGATTGCTTGTGGTTATTTTATGTTTTTCGCCTGCGTTTGTGTTGCAGACTTATAGTGATTGCGTATTTTAACCATTTTACATCGTAAAATCCCAAAAACGAAGACGTTTATTTGCTGTCGTAAATTTTATGGCAAACAACACAAGGATGTTGTTGGAAGTCGTAAAAATGAAGAAACTGTTATGCCACAGTGAATAGGCCTAAAAGTTCGCCAAGCAGAAGCTTCAAAACGCAAACTGAAAATCTTACCGAGAATGAACAAGATTTTGGTGTTGCAAATAGTGAAAATAACGGTTACATTTCTATTAGTAAGTGGAAGCTTTCAGAATTGCTTTTGTCTGTTACTAAATGTAAATAATGCTGTGGTAAAAATCCCTTACGCTTAGTGAGGGCATAAGTATGAGAAGAGGCCTATTCATCAAAATTGTAGTGGAATTTCGGATGTGTAAAGTAATGAAATGTACATGACATTTACTGTAGAACGCACGAAATATAGTCAAGATTAGATTAGATTAGATTTACTTTCATTCCAATTGATCTGTAGTGAGGAGGTCCTCCAGCACGTGGAACATGTCAGAAAAACAACAATACATGACAAATATTTACAACTAAAACAAATAAGCTAATGTACCATTCCACAGGTCCCAAGTGGAATGATCGTCATTTTTAATGAACACTAAGAGTCATTTTACAAATACTAATGCACTGAATTTAAAATAAAAAGGTTTTTTTATTTATTTATAAGGTAATAAACATGTAATACAACTACTGTAATACTTATTTACATTGAACACATTACTGCACTGAAATGGTGCAGAAGTTAGATTATACTTACACACACACATACACACACACACACACACACAAATTTTCAATGAACACATTACTGCACTGAAATTGTGCAGAAGTTATGTTGTACTTATATACAAATCAGTTGGTTTTACTAAGAAATTCATCAATGGAGTAGAAGGAGTTGGTCACCAATAAATCCTTTAGGCTTCTCTTAAACTGAATTTCATTGGTTGTTAAGCTTTTTATGGCTGCTGGCAAGTTATTGAAAATGTGTGTTCCTGAATAATGCACACCTTTTTGTACTAGACTAAGTGACTTTAAATCCTTGTGAAGATTATTCTTATTCCTAGTATTCCTAGTATTGAGTCAAGTGAACATTCACCTTGCCTGTGCCATGAGATGTATTGGAAAGGGAAGAAAAGCTACACAGATAATAATCTGTGACGCTACCTGTCAAATTTGAAAGGTGTTATAAACATTTCCATAATGCCCTAACAGAAGTCACTGGAGCATCTACGCAAAAAGCTGAGAAAGAAACTGTAGATATTTATGAATGTACAGATACAGTTGCTGCATTGGACAGTGCCTGGCAGAAGAGAGGCTATACCTCAGTGGATGGAATAATTACTGTTACCTCTGTAGACAGTGGCAGGCTGCTGGACTATGAATGTCTGACAAAATACTGTCAGGGTTTTTTCAGGAGATAAATGAACCCAAACGTGACAAAAACTTTGAAGGTTTCGATGGTGGAAGGGAAAGCAAAGGGGCAGCCTCTAATTTTAGTAAGTTAATAGCCGGACATATTGTGTGGTACACTTACAACCTTGGTAATGGTGACTCTAAAGGCTTCAATAGTGTTGTTACTGATAAACCGTATGGTGAAAATGAAATTTAAAAAAATACATTTTGTACTGGTAAAACGTGCAGAAGGGAATGGGGGCAAACTTAGGAAACTGTAAGGATCACAGAAAGGAAACTCTCTCATGCAAAGTAATTATTGGAAAAGGCAGACTTACCAAATCAGAAATAGAAAACTTTGTGGAATATTTAATTTAGCCATCAGGGTAAGCAGTGAAAATGTCACTGAGATGAAAAAAGCAATTTGAGCAATTCTGTTTCATAGAATGTCCATTGATGAGCGTGCACAGCATGCCTCTGCCCCTAAAGGAAACTCTTCATGGTGCAAGTGTAACATGTGTGAAGCAAATGAACAGAAACATAACACATACACTCCCATGACAGAAACTGTTGTGATGATGGAAGCTGAAGAAATGAATTAAAATTTGTGCTATTGGCGGGACTTAAACCTGTGTCTCCTTGCTTACTAGGCAGATATGCTTGCCATTACACCTTCTCAACAGTATAGCTAATAGAGCTGCATGCACTGCTCTAGGCCACTGCCTTCCCTAACACGAACTTCAATTCAAGTCTTCAGCTTATTTCCCCTACTGGGCACTGGGTACTGGACTAGGGTAGTCAATGCAGCTGTGTTAGCTACTCTGCTGCAGTGGTGTAATGGCTAGCACATCTGCCTACTGAGTAAGGAGACCTGGGTTCAAGTCCCAAGTTGTAATTCATTTCTTCAGCTTCCACCATTATCATAGATGAGACTCAAATGTCTCAAGGAAAATTTAATTATGTCAGAGCTACAGAAATTGTTACTGTAGTAGTAAAATCAATACAAAGAGATATTTCAGATTCTAGACTCCTGGAAAAATGTTTACATGGCAAACACGGAATCCAAATGAAAGCTTCATTAGTCGAATTTTGGAGCACTTACCAAAAACTGTTTTTGTTGGTGTGTCAGCTTTTCAGATTGGTATGATGGTCGTCATAATGCATTTTAATGATGAAGTAACAAGCAGATTAAAAAATATGAGCAGACTGGTCATCAAAGCAGGGGAAACACAAAAAGTGGTCTCCTACGAGTGGACAGGCAACATGTTGCTGAAGCTGAAAAAGCTGCTGAAAGCATGAAAAAGGAGAGAAGATTAACAAAGAAAAGAAACTAAAGCAGATCAGAAAGACACACAGAATCAACAAGATTTTGGAGCTGCAATGTTTTGATATGTATCACTGAGAAGAAAATGACAAGCAAATCTTTAATTTCAATTTTCCGTACTTAGGTATCTTATCCAACATTAAAGCCACAAAAACAAAATTTTGCTTCAATAATAATCTAATACTTGTCTGTACAGTGAACAGTCAACAAAAGCAAAACAAGGGTAATGGAATGTAGTCGAATTAAGTTGGCTGATACTGAGGGAATTAGATTAGGAAATGAGAGAGTAGTAAAGAAGTTTTGCTATTTGGGAAGCAAAATAACTGATGATGGTCGAAGTGGAGAGGATATAAAATGTAGACTGGCAATCGCAAGGAAAGCGTTTCTGAAGAAGAGAAATTTGTTAACATAGAGTATAGATTTAAGGGTCAGGAAGTCGTTTCTGAAGGTATTTGTATGGAGTGCAGCCATGTATGGAAGTGAAACATGGACAATAAATAGTTTGGACAAGAAGAGAATAGAAGCTTTCGAAATGTGGTGCTACAGAAGAATGTTGAAGATTAGGTGGGTAGATCACGTAACTATTGAATAGGATTGGGGAGAAGAGAAGTTTGTGGCACAGCTTGACTAGAAGAAGGGATCGGTTGGTAGGATATGTCCTGAGGCATCAAGGGATCACAAATTTAGCATTGGAGGGCAGCGTGGAGGATAAAAATCGTAGAGGGAGACCAAGAGATGAATACACTAAGCAGATTCAGAAGGATGTAGGTTGCAGTAAGTACTGAGAGATGAAGGAGCTTGCACAGGATAGATTAGCATGGAGAGCTGCATCAAACCAGTCTCAGGACTGAAGACCACAACAACAACGAGAACAACAGTGAACTACATTATTTAACAATGTATTAAATATTTTAACCTGGAGCACATCATATGTTCTTAAATTAGTCGAAAAAATTGGCATTAAAAAGATGCTTTTTAAAAAATACATAAAACAACAAAGTAGAAAGATTTCTGGATTACTATTTCAACAAGCTAAGAAGTGAAAGGAAAGAAATTGTTTTGAGCTTTTATTTTGAATAATAGGAAAGTCCAGTTACCTAAACTAAAAATTACATGTACTTCAATACGTAAGATAAAAATAAATTTTGACTCCACTAAGTGTTCCACAGTTTTGAAATTTCCTTCACATACTGGTGTAAATGCTATAGAGCATGGATGATGCTCTATAGAGATGCTCATGGAGATGCAGCTCTCCATGCTATAGAGTAGCATGGAGAGCTGCATCAAACCGGTCTCAGGACTGAAGACCACCACAACAACAACTGGTGTAAATATATTAATTATTTGGTTAATGTTTCCTTGCAATATCTGTTAAAGTATTTGAGTTATTAAATTTCAAAACACTAGTAAAAAAACTACAGGCCATAACATCTAGGTTACCTTAAGATTTTTCCAGACTTATCTACTGTTGTACCAGCATCTCCCAGAGTGTTGTTGTTTAGAATAATTCATAGTCAGAGTTCATATGGTGGAGTGGAATGGAGTGCACTGCAGGTAAGGTCAAGTAAGTCTCACAGGTGGAGCATGTGTAAATGGACCTATAAGTCGCTCGTCCAACAGGTAGGTCCGTGATTTAGTTGATTTACGCATCACTGAGGACATCAATTATTTTCTGTCGATGTAACTCTGTGTATTTTCTTTCGATTAGTACCAAAAATGTAATATAAAATTGACCTCAGATATGAGAGGGAGTAGTGGGGAATATTATAACATGGTGTCGGGAAACATTATGCTACAATGCAGTATAACTAATAATTAAGTATTTGCAAAATTTTCTCCTTAAGTAAGTTCTGGATTTTTAAACACAACATCGAACAATACCATCTGGAGGTTCAAAAGTGCAGAGAGAGAGTGTGTGATAACGGGTTGATCACTTCAGCTGTTGCTGAAAACATCACCTAATCGGTTGTAAACACACAGCCACAGAGAGCTCCAGCCAATGGGTGAAGGACATGGCAGTGGCTGGGACGTGTGAAGCAGAAAAGTGGTGCAGCCTTTCACCTCAGCAGCGGAGGCAGATGGAGCGGTAGCAGACGACGTGATGCCTACTTTCTCACAAGCTAGGCTCTCATATACTGTATAAGCTGATGGGTGCACTTCTAACACTGCCGAACAGAATGGCTGGTATTGTTGTAGATTAAGTAGTTTCCACTTCACCATGGGTATAAGGGATGTAACTGACATGTACAGTATTAAGAGGGAGCAAAGTAGTGCAGAAGATTTTTAGTTTTTATACACACATCAAAAAAGTTTTACATCACCTTGGTTCCGAGAATATACAGAAAATTGGATAGAGATCAACATAAACATCATTTCCGCCCTTTTTATATTTTATGAAAACCACACATTGCATGTTGTACCACCATACAGCGAGACATTCAAAGGTGATGGTCAAGATTGCTGTACACATCAGTACCTCTATTACCCACTAGCACTTTCTCTTGCATTGATGCATGCCTGTACTCATCATGGCACACTATCCACAAGTTCATCAAGGCCCTGTTGGTCCAGATTGTCCCACTCATCAACGGTCATTCGGCGTAGATCCTTCAGAGTAGTTGGTGGGTCACGTCGTCCATAAACAGCCCTTTTCGATCTATCCCAGGCATGTTCATAGGGTTCAATCCTAAGCGCTCCATTCGGCATGTAGTTGGGTCGATCTGTACTGCGCTTTATGTTGTGGTTGCAAAGATGGACCTCGCCACGGACATCGGGAGCGAAATTGCGCATGATGCAGCCTATTGCACTCAGTTTGAGTCGTAACACGATGCCCTGTGGTTGCACGAAAAGCATTATTGAACATGGTGGCGTAGCTGTTAGGGTTTCTCCGAGCCATAATCCGTAGGTAGTGGTCATCCACTGCAGTTGTAGCCCTTGTGTGGCTTGAGCGAGACTTGTCATCGACAGTTCCTGTCTCTCTGTATCTCCTCCATGTCCGAACAACATCTCTTTGGTTCACTCCGAGACGCCTGGACTTCCCTTGTTGAGATCCCTTCCTGGCTCAAAGTAACAAAATGGTTCAAATGGCTCTGAGCACTATGGGACTCAACTTCTGAGGTCATTAGTCCCCTAGAACTTAGAACTAGTTAAACCTAACTAACCTAAGGACATCACACACATCCATGCCCAAGGCAGGATTCGAACCTGCGACCGAAGTGGTCTCGCGGTTACAGACTGCAGCGCCCAGAACCGCACGGCCACTTCGGCCGGCTCAAAGTAACAATGCAGACCGTCTAGGCAAGGTTGAACTACAGGCAACACGAGCCGTGTACCTCCTTCCCGGTGGAATGACTGGAACCGATCGGCTGTCGGAACCCCTCTGTCTAATAGGTGCTGCTCATGCATGGTTGTTTACATATTTGGGAGGGTTTAGTGACATCTCGGAACAGTCAAAGGGACTGTGTCTGTGATACAACATCCACAGTCAACGTGTATCTTCAGGATTTCTGGGAACTGGGGTGATACAAAACGTTTTTGATGTATGTATATACTCACCAGGAGTCTTGTTTGAAGAGGAAACTGGGTTAAAATATCCAAGTTATGTATGGGTAAAATCAGTGAAAGTTGAACCACTGGTAATCAGTCTGAGCAATTCAGTGCCTGCAGGTATTCATGACACTCGGGAAATGACAGGTGAAGTAGTGGACCAACTGGCTCCAGAGATAACGTCAGGTGGTAAAATGTTTCACTGTCATCACCAACTGTAATCTCAGGACAGAATTGACTGTTGAAATAAGTACAGATAACGAAGAGTCAAGTTAACTGTAAAAAAAAGCAGAGGTCGGTAAGATCAGTTCCACTGCACAAAAAACAGAGCATGGCAAGGTCAATGCTGATATGTCAGCCGTAATTAAGAAATTAAAATCAGACGTAAAATGTTACGTTAAATAACAGTTTGGCCAATACGGAGTACAATTAGAGCACCAGGTAGACTTAAAACTGCAAAATATTGTTTTAAAAATGGAATCTGATCTTAGTGAGGTGCATAAAAATTTCGAGCAACAAGACGGACATGAAAAGGTTGGAGGTTAACGAAGTTGTCTATTAGATTTTCATCGAGAAAATGAAGGTAAATCTTCAGTACATGAGTAGACAGTGCTTCAAGAATTAAGTAATATTTGTGAAAATATAATGCTTGATTCGCATATTAACTTTAAGGACCATGTGACAGAGACGAGTCGCATGCTGGGCGCCGAGCGAACATCATGGGAGTTGTTTCATCTAGTGCACAACTGAGTAATTGATGAGAAACGGCTCAAAACCGACCAGGAGATTTCAATGCTGTAAAGAAGTGTGTTACAGCATTCGCCTGTTACTTCTGTGGAAACTGCATTTGTTCATTGTCGAAAATTTAATTATTTCGAACCACAGAGATATCTCCATCCGGGGTTATTCATACAGGAATTTATGGGTGTTACTTGGACCCTGCTGTGCAAAAGAACAAATTTCAGTTGGAGAAGGACACTTAGAGATGACGCCCTTAGGTGGGGAAATGATCTAGCTGAAGATTACAATGATTTACATGAGTTTAATAAATTTTTAAAAAAGAGTATTGGACTTCAGCGACAATTGCTAGTTCGTTCCTGGAGCAGCAACAAGTATCAGCTAGATTGCAGCACAGTGGAAGGGTTGAGTTCGTTGTGGTGAGAACGGATTAAATATCTTGACAGGGGCTTGGCTATATAACCGACAGCTGCAGGTATAGAATGCATGTTCCGTTTCTGTATTCGTAGATATTTGGTTTCTGTACGCCATGGTAATTAGTACGGTTCTTCAAGACAGCAGAATGCTTGCACGGCCATTATGGCGGCCAGCAGACTGTACAGAAGTAGCCACGATACTGTAAGTCTGGTGTGTCCTACGTGCGGTTAGGGCTGTGAACAAAGTGGATGCAACAGGCAACAGAGGAGCAGCCGTTGTGAAGATGATGCAGAATATGATGTTGAGGATATTCCACATGACATTTTAAACTAGATAGTGTCTTGGTGGGGGCTGGCCACAGACAATAGGGCAATGGTCCGAATTTTGGACATAAACCTGGTAGAGATTGTTCACAAACTGAGTATGAATGCAGTGCAGAAAGCAGCTGCTACAGCTGACCTAGGTCGCATGCAGGAGCAGTCAGTGGGAGAAGTAGGTTTGCCAAGTACCTGGGCCAAGCAGTGGCTGGGGTTTTCTAGTGGCCCTGGTTGGAGTGCACAGATTGGAAACCTTGATGAGTGGGGGTGAGGCTTGCTTGCAGAGCCACGTTTGAGTGCCGTTTGGCATTGCAATGCTGTTGACGAACAGGAATCGACTAGAACAGAAACAATAAACAATAACAATTCATTGAGCTAGCAAGTACGGGAACTTTCGGCTCCAAAACACAGTATTAAAGAATGAAACGGTAAATGCATTTCGATGTTGCAAGCGAGAGCAGGAGGCAGAATTGTGACTCTTGAGGGAAGTGATGTTATCTATAAATTCGTATTCTACGGAGATTCCGAATATGAACTGCCTATAAGGCTAGATTAAGACGATGCAATGCTTTTAAAATCCCACTCTTGGAGGGGTGAAGCCCAATGTCTTTGTGAATAGGTCATTTAATGAAAGGATACTTAGAGAGTTTAAATGTTTGCCTGTAGAAAGAGTAAATACAGAAAATTTGACAGTTATGCCCAAATTTGATAGAAAAGCCAAAAGTAAAGACTTGTTGTATGAAGAAAAACCAGTATACATTCCAGTGATGCAGATTCTAACAATATTGGTAGATGGTTTGGAAAGTGTGGTACTTTATAGCCTTGCCAAGCAATATGGACATGGCAGTAACGCTGATCTTCTGTGTTAAAATTATTGATTCTACAGAGAAGTTGCCAAAAGCAGTCCTGCATTAAGTGACACTACCAGTGCAGTTTAAGGATATCGGCAGAGAGCACATGATTTCGTCGTTCTAAAAGTCAGTATTAACACGATTATAGGTGTATATTTTTTGAATTTGTATTTTTGTAATGAAAATTTTAGTTTGGCCTTTATGAAAATGCATGACAGAGAGAAGGCATTGACTGAAGTAAATATGAGACATAATCCTAGATAAACTGAGGATATTGGAAGCAACATTCTGAGATATTTATGTTTAAACAGTATTTTGAGGTTTAAGTTAAAAAGGCTGAAATAAGCCTAAGTATAAAGAAAATGTGGCTGGGAACTAAGATAACAGTAGGAAATGTAGAATATGTACTAGGGCAAGGTTCTTGGATCAAGGAGATAAGTGCTTTGTGTCACAAACAACTGATTAATCTATAAATATTACACATCAAGCTAAGGAATTTGGAAATTTTTGGTAAGTTCCTATGGAACCAAACTGCTGAGGTCATCGGTCCCTAGGCTTACACACTACTTAATCTAACTTAAAACTAACGTACGCTAAGGACAACACACACACACCCATGCCCAAGGGAGGACTCGAACCTCAGACGGGGGAGGAACTACAAGAACCGTAGCAAGACGCCTTGGACCACGCGGCTACCCCGCGCGGCTCAATAAACTAAGGAAATACTAACTGAGCAGCGTAGAGCACCAGACAGAAGGAATGATCATATGTCATGTGTTTATTACATTCTGAACTTAAATGCATCAGTCACCCGAATAACATTAAGGTTGTCAGTGTGAAGTAGAGACTGAGCAGCTGTGAGCGCTACAAAACGTGGACAATTAGTTGTGTACATATATAAAGGTCTAATGATTAACTAAATGAAGCGAAGGCAGCCAAGCAAGTGTGATATGCAGTTGATGAAAATAGAACAGTATATTAATTGACCGAGCCGCGAGGGATTAGCTGAGCGGTCTAAGGCGCTGCAGTCATGGACTGTGCGGCTGGTCCCGGCCGAGGTTCGAGTCCTCCCTCGGCATGGGTGTGTGTGTTTGTCCTTAGGATAATTTAGGTTAAGCAGTGTGTAACCTTAGGGACTGATGACTTTAGCAGTTAAGTCCCATAAGATTTCACGCACCCATTTTAATTGACCGAAAAAATAGAAGGTGTCATAAGTTGTAGTCGTGATTGCTAAAAATGTACGGACTGTAATATCTGCATTTGGAATGGAATACATATTGTTTTAAAACTGTGAACGGGACGTTAGAAACAGAAAGACGTGTGCAAGGAACGTTGTAATCGTACGCATACGAACGTGGGTTTATACCTAAATAACTACATTCCACCGGCTTATGACATAAGAATGCAACGAAGTATGGAATAACCGCTTGGAGAAATATATTCCGAGCAAGAAGAAACTGCTTTAATTACCGCGGCAGCACTGACGAGCCACTGTTGACGTCACAACGCATCGTCTTCAAAAAGATAAGCTGCAATGCCAAGCGCTCTCCTCTATAAACACTAAAAACATCTTAAACAGTTAGACATGCAATTTCTTTTTGCTTTGGAACGAACTTTTCTCAGTCTCTGATTTCCTTAAAGAAATGTAGTCTTTGTAACGTGTACTTGCAATCAGTGTTCATTTTTAATTTCACCATAAACGGCAGTCATTATTATTTGCTACTTCTATCTTTCTTCATACTTTATTGTAAGTGGTATTGCATGTGTTTTACATATTCTTTTGGAGGGGTGTGTTTCCATGTACGTGGGAGTTTTATTACCAACTGTATTTACGTGTTTTCTTGTATGTTCCTGCCGGCGTAAGTTGCGGCATCCGCGATTGAATGCTGAGCGCCGACCACTAGCAGTTGCGAGGTTACGGACGAGTTGTGGCGCCCTGAAAATCTTCCAAGTCTGGAGCTGGCGTGGGCGCGCTGGGGTCTCTCAGCAGTCCGCGGCTCGTCGCCCAGGCAGACCACGTGGCTGGGAATTCCTTGGTGATTCTGTGTCGATGAAAGAGACTTGTATACCAAGAGTGCCAAAGATGGCGGACTTTGTGAAACCATCATGGCTGACATTTCACAGTTCGTACAGAAATTAATAGCAGCCAGATGAATCATGATACCTCAAGAAGAAACATGTACATTACCATTATTTGCACGACGATTCTGATGGTGTAATCAGATATTCAATATATTTATTAGTTTAAAGTTTAGTATCTGACAATAAATTATACAAGTAACATCCAGCAACGAATTTACAAAATCTATACGGTTCATCCGATTTTTTCGATCAATGTGTCTTTAGAAACCTTGTAGTGTAAACGTAAAGTGGTATAAATTACAGGCATGTAACTTCAGTAGTACATGAGTTATTGGAGGTCAAAGTGGCCGATTACTATTAATCGCGTCAGGCCATAAGTATTGCTCAGTTACAAGAAAAAACGGTAGCAGTATGCTTATAAATATATTTATTCGTCTATGTCTTTGTTTATATCCGATATAAACTATTCATGAAGAAATTCGTTAAATATTTACAGTGTTTTAGAAAGCACAGAGACATGAGGCTACTGGCCTACCTTTTGTTTCTATTCCTTTTATATATGTTTATTTGATTTGTTTATGTATTTAATAATGTGTGTTAGAGTGTGTTTATGGTCCAGCTATAGGAATATTTATTTAATTTCAAGTTATTTAAATGTAAATCCAGTATTTCCAGTATATGTTTGTGAATGTGCGTTGGCTTGAAGACACGGCGGGAGCGCTCTAGCCAACCACAAAGCTCGTTAATGGAGAGACTGTGTGGGAGTTCTGAACAAGGCGGCGCGAGGGACAGTCACACAGGATATGGAAAGTCCTGGACAGTATGGCGCGACGGATGCACAGTCGCGGGGAAAGACTTGGAGAGTGGAGCAGTTTGTGCGTGGTAGTGGGAGATAGAAATGTTTCGTAGTGCCGAGTTGTGCAATTGTGAGATTTCTGTGGCTTCTGCAGTGAAGACGTAGTACGCGTTAAGTGAATATCTCGCGAGCTATGTAGTTGTTCATAACTAATTACGTGAATTAGGAATCTATTCTTCTTCTTTCACTGGTGCCATGTACCGCGCTGACGCGGGGTCGGCATTGTTAGGAACGGATTTGGCAAGGTTGGAAAGGGGTGGCCGGATGCCCTTCCTACCCCCCCCCCCCCCAGGGACGAAATTAGTGCACCCCTGCTGCCTGCGTCGAGTGTAATTTATGGAATAGTGCGAGCGTGTTCAGATGTCTGCGTGTCACTGAGGTGAACGTTGGGACCAGCCCGATATTCACCTATCGGTAAGTGGAAAACCGCCTAAAAACCACATCCAGGCTGGCTGGCACACCGACCGACGACGGTAAGCCGCCGGTCGGATTCGATCTGGGGCCGGTGCGACTACCCGAGTCCAGGAAGCAGTGCATTAGCGCTCTCGGCTAACGTTGCGGGTAAGATTTAGGAATCTATTGTTTCCCTATTATTCAACATATATTTTATTTAATTGCTGGACCATCGACACCAACAAGTGTTTTGCAGTAATAAATGGCATTCTAAAAGTACTTGTGCTATTGTACTCATTATTTAAAGTCGTTAGGATAGTACTCGCAGATTTTATTTAATTGCAATCTTTCATTTATAAATTACTATGTTGCATTAAAAATTCACAATTGCCGAGTGATAGGAACCTTCGACCATTCGAGGTGATCGAAAAAATCGGATGAACCGTATAGATTTTGTAAATTCGTTGCTGGATGTTACTTGTATAATTTATTGTCAGATACTAAACTTTAAACTAATAAATATATTGAATATCTGATTACACCATCAGAATCGTCGTGCAAATACTGTAGACTCAGCAGTATTTGGCTTGTAATGCGGCAACTACTTATCCCAGCCCCTAGACAACGAAACCAGCCGAAACTTTTAATATTTCAACTCTGAGACAGAGGGTACGCAGTTCAGGGCCATCAGCATACCACATCATTTTATTTGAAAGCCCACACAGTTACGCATTCGCACATGCATGATGGATTTCCCTCTTATCGCGAGCGGTCGCCTTACCATTAGGCTATCCCAGCACACCTCATGGCCAGATCCAAATTTCCGCATGTCGTCAACAACGTATCTACAACGTATACTCATAAATCAATTATGTATATTCCCGTACATGGGAGAAATTTTACTTGAAATTCACTTGTCCGGTGTCGGCGAATAAATACGATATTGCAGCGCCTGTGTTATTCCGAATTACGATGCAATGATCACTGAATAACACTGGCACTGCAATATCGTAAACGTTGTTAACATTCTACATCGTTATTCTTCATGTCTACATGTAGTCCGCCCCCGATAGTTGAGTGGTCAGCGCGACAGAATGTCAATCCTAAGGACCTGGTTTTGATTCCCGGTTGGGTCGGAGATCTTGTCCGCTCAGGGACTGGGTGTTGTGTTGTCCTAATCATCATTATTTCATCCCCATCGACGCGCAAGTCACCGAAGTGGCGTCAGATCGAAAGACTTGTACCCGCGAACGGTCTACCCGACGGGAGGCCCTAAAAATGGTTCAAATGGCTCTGAGCACTATGGGACTCAACTTCTGAGGTCATCAGTCCCCTAGAACTTAGAACTGCTGAAACATAACTAACCTAAGGACATCACACACATCCATGCCCGAGGCAGGATTCGAACCTGCGACTGTAGCGGTCGCGCGGTATCAGAGTGAAGCGTCTAGAACCGCTCGGCCACTTCGGCCGGCAGGGAGGCCCTAGTCACACAACATTCACATTCACATGTCTACATATTATTACATTTAGTAGTTGAAGCAAAAGAAAAACTCCTTTCCGTACTTTAATTCACAATATGGGCCCAAAAAGTTTGCGAAATTACGGTAGGGCATCGTGAAAGAAACATACGTCAACGAATAAGGGAGGCACTCCTGAGCAGTCACCATTCTGCTTATTTGCCATGCTAAAACGTTATTTTCCGTACGACAATACATATTTGTAACATGCATTAGGGTAGGAACTCCTTGTGGGGACGGGAGGTCTTGATAAAACTGAACAGAATAGAAACAGCTTCAGCATGTATTCGGACATGGACTTTTTTCATACGTGAAGCTTTAGAACAGCAAACTCTCATTTTGAAATGCGCGAGGGACATTCTGACGATGTACTGATAATCAGTGTTTTCTAGGTAGATGTTGTTCCATAATCTGTTTTTCAATCTAGCCATGACAGATGATGCCTTTGCGATTCTGTTAGTAAGTTCAGTGTCCATGGACAAGTTGCTACATATTGTGGATCCCAAGTAGGTAAAGTCATCAACTATCTGGAGAGGATTGCCATCAATGCCAATGGATGGAAGGTTGGTAGTGCTCTGCGCCATGATCTTAGTCTTTTGAAGGCTGATGAGTAGACCAAACTTTTCACAGGCATTTGATAATTTGTTGATTATATACTGCAGCTCATCTTCTGTGTTCGCTACTAGAGCTGCATCGTCCGCATATAACAACTCACGGATAACAACTGTATTTACTTTGGTCTTGGCCTTGAGGCGAGCAATGTTGAAAAGATTTCCATCAGACCTCGTATGTAGATACACTCCCTCCTCACAGTCTTCAAAGGCAAATCTGAGCAGAAGGGAAAAGAAAATCCCAAACAATGTAGGAGCTAACACACACCCCTGTTTCACACCGCTATTAACAGGGAATGCTTCTGATGTTTTACCGTTGAAGCAAATTGTTGCTTATGTTTTCTCATGGAAAGAGACAATTATCTGCAGTAGTTCAGGTGGGCATCCAATCTTCTGCAACAGTTTGAAAAGCCCATTTCTGCTCACTAAATTAAACGCTTTAACAAGGTCAATGAAAACAATATAAAGTGGCCTCTGCTGCTCACGACATTTCTCTTGTAGCTGTCTTAAGGAGAAGATCATATCTACGGTTGATCGGCCGGGCCTGAAGCCACACTGAGATTCTGGGTAGATTCTGGAAGCTAGGATCTGTAATCGCATTAGGATGACTCTTGCATAAGCTTTCCCGGCTACACTTAGTAATGAAATGCCTCGGTAATTGTTACAGTCACTTCTGTTCCCTTTCTGTTTATATAGAGTAACTATCCTCGAATTCCGCATACTCATCGGGACATAACCTTCTTCCCAGCTGGTTGTGATAAGTGAATATAAATGTTTGAGACGAACAGACTTGTTATACTTAATAACCTCTGCAGGGATCCCATCTTCACCTGGGGCCTTTCCGTTAGCAAGAGAATCTATTTCTCTACTAAGTTCTTCCATAGTAGGCATTGCATCTAGTTCTTCCATAACTGGCATTTGTTTGATGGCGTCACATGCATCCTTGCTAACTTCATTCTCGACTGCATACAACTCGAGGTAGTGTTCAACCCAGCGTTCCATTTGTTTGCCTTCATCAGTAATGACTTCACCCGTCTTGGACTTCAGAGGAGCTGTTTTTCTGACAGTTGGTCCAATTGCTTTCTTAATACCATCGTACATTGCCTTAGCATTCCCAGAGTCGGCCGCTTTCTGTATACCTACACATAAATTCAGACAGTAGTTATTTGCGCATCTCCTGGATGTTTGCTGTGCCCTGTTCTTTGCTTTTCGTAGGTCATCTCGAGTTCTTTCATTTGGGTTTCTTTTGTAAGCAAGCAGGGCTTTCCGTTTAGCCTCAGTGACTGGTTCCATTTCTTCCAAATTTTGCTCGTACCAGTCCTTATTTCTTTTTCCTTTTATTCCATAGGCCAATACGGCTGAGTTGTAGATTGCACCCGAGAGTTTTGCCCATTTCTTATCAACATTCCTTTCTGCTTGCACGTTTCCTGGGAAAGCACTTTCAAAATTACTGGCAAAATCCTGCTTTCTTTGTGTGTCATGAACATGATCTGTGTTGATACGGGGATGACTTCTCGGTTTAGCGTGGTGACATTTCTTAGGAGTGAGCCTCAATGTGCACGCCACTAGGGCGTGGTCTGTGTTGCAATCAGCATTATGATAACTTCGTGTCAGTAGCACATTTTTGAGACCAGTACGCCTAGATATGACTAAGTCAAGTTGATGCCAGTGATGAGAGCACGGGTGTCTCCAAGACACCTTGTGCTGATCCTTAAGCTGGAAATATGTGTTTGTGATACAGAGTCCATAAAAGCAGCAAACTTCAAGCAGTCTCTGGCCATTTTCATTCATTTTTTCCACCCCATGATGTCCCAGGCAATTCGGCCATATGTCGTTATCTGATCCAACTCTAGCATTAAAGTCCCCTAGAATACACAGTGTCTCGGTGCTAGGTACCTTGGCTATTCTGTCACTGAGTAAGTCATAAAACAGATCCTTCTCTTCCATGCTGGATGATAAGGTAGGAGCGTACACATTTAGGATGTTGACAGTGCCACTTGAGGAGCATATTTTCAAATCAATAATTCGCTCTGTTCCACCGGATGGTGGCACAGTACAGTCCAGGAGGCGTTTTTAACAGCAAATCCTACGCCATGAAGTTTTGGCTCGTCTTGAGACTTCACTTGCCAGAAGAATGTGTAATTATCCTCCCTGATAGAGCCCGCATCTGGAAGCCGCGTCTCCTGCAGTCCCGCAATGTCTACATTCAAACGATGGAGCTCTCTGTCAATTACGGCAGTCTTAAGGATGAAATCAACCTCTTGGGCATCGGCAATGTACCTTGGACACATTGTCCTAACATTCCAGGTGGCAATACGAAATAGTGATTTCTTTATTATTTCATTTTTGTTGTTGGTAGGTGTACTATATCAACCCGCTTGTCGAAGATTACTTCTAAGCTTCACACACCCCGTGAAGCAGGCGGATAGTGGCGGGACAGCACCTTATTGGCTGGGGGCTGGCCAGCTTGAGGCGGGCGGTAGCTGTCCAATAAGATGCAATGATCTCTCCCACCGTCGGAAGTGGCCCCTGGCACTCGAGTCTTACGCCAATCAGACAGAGCTTATAACCGGTAACTGCTTCTTCCCGTGTTGTGCCGAAGTCCTTGGACGCCGCTGAAGTGTCCTCTCCAGGATGCTACAAGCCTGAGCGATAAATATGAAGACACGTGAGTTGCCCAATCATCACGGTCTCCCTCTCGACCTAAATGATAATATCCAGAGGAAAGGCAAGCCAATACGTCTGGTATCACTTCGGTTGCAGGAGCTGCTGAAAGGGAACGTAGTACGCCTTCCAACCGCCTTTGGGGCCCCACTCCAGATTTTCTTTCAGGGTTTTCTCCCTTAGCCTTCATCCCTCCCGAGACCAACCACAAGGCAGTGATGTGTTAAGGTAATTAGAGAAAGAGAAGGAATGGTAACTGGGGAGAGGGTAGGGAATAGTATACAGGGTGTTTCAAAAATGACCGGTATATTTGAAACGGCAATAAAAACTAAACGAGCAGCGATAGAAATACACCGTTTGTTGCAATATGCTTGGGACAACAGTACATTTTCAGGCAGACAAACTTTCGAAATTACAGTAGGTACAATTTTCAACAACAGATGGCGCTGCAAGTGATGTGAAAGATATAGAAGACAACGCATCTGTGGGTGCGCCATTCTGTACGTCGTCTTTCTGCTGTAAGCGCGTGCTGTACACAACGTGCAAGTGTGCTGTGGACAACATGGTTTATTCCTTAGAACAGAGGATTTTTCTGGTGTTGGAATTCCACCGCCTAGAACACAGTGTTGTTGCAAAAAGACGAAGTTTTCAACGGAGGTTTAATGTAACCAAAGGACCGAAAAGCGATACAATAAAGGATCTATTTGAAAAATTTCAACGGACTGGGAACGTGACGGATGAACGTGCTGGAAAGGTAGGGCGACCGCGTACGGCAACCACAGAGGGCAACGCGCAGCTAGTGCAGCAGGTGATCCAACAGCGGCCTCGGGTTTCCGTTCGCCGTGTTGCAGCTGCGGTCCAAATGACGCCAACGTCCACGTATCGTCTCATGCGCCAGAGTTTACACCTCTATACATACAAAATTCAAACGCGGCAACCCCTCAACGCCGCTACCATTGCTGCACGAGAGACATTCGCTAACGATATAGTGCACAGGATTGATGACGGCGATATGCATGTGGGCAGCATTTGGTTTACTGACGAAGCTTATTTTTACCTGGACGGCTTCGTCAATAAACAGAACTGGCGCATATGGGGAACCGAAAAGCCCCATGTTGCAGTCCCATCGTCCCTGCATCCTCAAAAAGTACTGGTCTGGGCCGCCATTTCTTCCAAAGGAATCATTGGCCCATTTTTCAGATCCGAAACGATTACTGCATCACGCTATCTGAACATTCTTCGTGAATTTGTGGCGGTACAAACTGCCTTAGACGACACTGCGAACACCTCGTGGTTTATGCAAGATGGTGCCCGGCCACATCGCACGGCCGACGTCTTTAATTTCCTGCATGAATATTTCGATGATCGTGTGATTGCTTTGGGCTATCCGAAACACACAGGAGGCGGCGTGGATTGGCCTCCCTATTTGCCAGACATGAACCCCTGTGACTTCTTTCTGTGGGGACACTTGAAAGACCAGGTGTACCGCCAGAATCCAGAAACAATTGAATAGCTGAAGCAGTACATCTCATCTGCATGTGAAGCCATTCCGCCAGACACGTTGTCAAAGGTTTCGGGTAATTTCATTCAGAGACTACGCCATATTATTGCTATGCATGGTGGATATGTGGAAAATATCGTACTATAGAGTTTCCCAGACCGCAGCGCCATCTGTTGTTGACAATTGTAACTACTGTAATTTCGAAAGTTTGTCTGCCTGAAAATGTACTGTTGTCCCAAGCATATTGCAACAAACGGTGTATTTCTATCGCTGCTCGTTTAGTTTTTATTACCGTTGCAAATATACCGGTCATTTTTGAAACACCCTTCTCCCTTAGCCTTCATCCCTTCCGAGACCAACCACAAGGCAGTGGTGTGTTAAGGTAATTAGAGAAAGAGAAGGAATGGTAACTGAGGAGAGGGTAGGGAATAGGATATGTAGGATATAGGATATAAGACGGTTCGTTGTGAGGCACACTTTTTCTGGCTCCTCTGCTGAGACCTGCGCGGCTAGGTTGGAGCAGCTGCCAGTAGCTACGTTACCGCCGATATAGCTCTCAGCTTCCTTGGAGCACACAAACTCTCCCGCCCACACGGACAGTGCTACGATAAGGCGGTGCCTCATGGGCCAAGTAGTTAATAAATATTAAAATTTTTACGAAATTATGTCTTTGCTTCTCTGGATGTTCTGGAAAACTACTGCAGATACACATCTGGGACGTGTTTTATTAGATTCACCAGATAAATAACAACAAAATAAATGGAAATCGTGCTTTACTTTAACCTCGTACGGTTTTGCGATGGCTTCATATTAGCGGAGCTGCTAAATTTCAGGCGAAATCTTTTATTAGCTGTTACTGCATAACCAAAAATTTGCGGACCGATGTTTATATGAACTTTTTTCTTTATATTTACTTTTATATTAAAATATTTTCATATCTTGATGAATCGCACTGTATACGTACTCGTACATATACAGACGCCGGCGCTCTAAAGTGCCGTTGAGTGACGTTTGCGGATACTGCTTCCTACACTCATTTTGATCCTCAAGACATCTTATACATCCCATCGAAGTTTTTCAGTGTAATTTTGAAACACACCGTGTATGCAGCTCGGTAAGGGCTGAACAAAGAAGAGCCAGAGGAAGATTGAAGGCATTACTTTGTCACTCTTCTGTAAAGAAACCTATCCATCTTGACTGTAGATTAGCGACGAAATCGCAGCCACACCAGGCAGTCGGTATGATTTTCCGTGAACAGAGTGTTAACTAAGAAAACATGAGATACATATTGGTTGCTAAAGCTGCAGTATTTTTCATCGTCGCAGTGGTAAATCTGCAGTTTAGCGGAATAACATACAATGACAGCTTGAAATTCGAGAGAATTCTGTGATGAATCAAAATATTGTACCCAGATTCAAATTTTTTTTTTTTCTTTTTGCTGTTGGTGTCTGCCTGTAGTATAACGTGTAAGACAAACGGCTCACACAAGATGAGAATGGAAGCTTTAGCGATGCAGAGCTACAAAAAGCAGAGCACATTCTGACACATAATCATCATATGGTACTGAAGGAAAACTTGAGGAGGTAAAAATTATAGAGAGAAACGAAGGCTTGACTACAGTAAGCAGTTTTAAAGGGGTGATGGTTACAGTATCTGTGCAAGGATGATTAGGTTTCATATATTGACTACATAGTGACTTGTACGTTGTTACACTGAAACCTATTTGGAGCCATCAAGGGCACTCCAAGGTAGAAAATCAGAGACCCAGTGCATAGAGCAGGCGTAAAAGATAGCGTTTAGGCTACCGGAGTTAAATAGTAACACAAGAGCCGTGCAAATTGCAGACGCTCTGTGCAGCTGTCTCAGGGGAGAAGTTTCCGTTGAGAGAAAGAACTGGTAACTCCATCCAATGCCAAGACGCTGTCGTAAGGCATCACTGTAGAAGATGGCCTCGAAAATCCTCGTCTTAGCAGAGGCAGCAAGCTTTATACTTGCTCCTGTGGACCGCAACATAAGTGAGTCTTCCCACGTTAGAGTGATATCACAGCAGTCCCGACCGACAGAAAGGCCGAGGGCGGAGGCAAGTGACGTAAAACACTGTTGTTGCTGAACATAATAGGAGTGGTAGTGGCGCTTAGCTTTCAGCTGTTGATATCAAACTTGGAGTTTGCATTGTAAAATCCATCACTACCTACCGAGTAGTCGGGGAGGAATCGAAATTGATTGGTTAGGGGCGCCCTGGATGTGCACAGCGACTCTCCAGATTGACCGAAACTTGTTAAGTACAGGTGGATTGGTGGGTCGTGAACAGGAATGGAGAAATGGTGCGTCGCCACGATTCTTTGAAAACCGATGTCTTTGTATTCAGTGGGAGTTCTCAGTCATGTCGCCGGGGCGCCGCCCTCGGCCCTTCTGTGGGTGGGGACTGCTCTGATATCACTCTAACGTTGGCAGATCCACTAACGTTACGGTTCTCAGGAGCAAGACTAAAGCTTGGTGCCTCTGCTAAGACGTGGATTTTCGTGGCCATCTTCTACAGTGATACCTTACGACAGCGTCTTGGCTGTGGATGGAGTTACCAGTTCATTCTCTGAAGTGACGGCTCCGGTACCCTAAACGCTGTCTTTTTCGTCTGCTCACTGCACTGTGTATCAGATTTTCTACCTTGGAGTGCCCTTGATGGTTCCAAACATCCTTCAGCGTAACAACGTAGAAGTCAGTATGTCGTCGATATATGACACCTCTTCATGTTTGCACAGATACTGCAACCATCGCCCCCTTAAAACTATTTACTGTAGTCAAGCCTTCGTTTCTCTCTACAATTTTTTACCCCCTAAAGTTTACCTTCAGTACCATCTGATGATTCTTTTATCTCTCAGAATGTGTTCTGCTTTCTTTTGTAGCTCTGCATCGCTAAAGCTTCCACTCTCATCTTGTCTGAGCCGTTTGTCTTACACGTTATACACCAGACAGACACCCATAGAAAAAACAAACAAACTAGGAATACTAACAGGAACCTACGCAAGCACTGGTGTCCGCAAGGGGGAGAGGGGAACGGAGGGAGGGAGCACTTTCCCCCTCCTTGAATAATGGAATCTGGGTGTTGCTCATGGCCAGCCTCGGTAAGCTCCCACATGTGTGTTTTTCTAACCTGGAATGCTGCTCTCAAGTTTGTACTTAACGTGCTGCTAGTGTTCGCTACTTCTGTTAGCAGCTGCCCTCGTCGCTTCAGATTCTGTCTTCTGTTGTGCAAAAACTGCCTCCTTTGCTTTTTCTAATATTTAGAATTAGCCTTCATTGTAGTAGTTAGTCTGGTCGCAAATAAATAGCGTTAATCAGAGCCCTGAATTCCATGAATCTCCTGCTGCAATCATCCGGTCGAGTCCCAGAATCTGCATCTCTTTTAAATGCCCTGTGACAGTGTTTGAGGCTGACCCTAGTCATCATCCTGCCTTCACTGAGAGTTTGTCTTTCTGCATTTGCTCCTCACCGCTCGAGAATTGCAGACTGACCTTAAACTCTCTGTCTTCCCTCTATCCTGTGTCACGACACGACGTAGATAAACATTTCTGGTGCCATGCGTGGGGTGATTTGCTTAACTATTTTTGAGATAGGTAGGAGTTTCGGACGTACTCAGACCGACCTCACGACTGCACTGACGACTTTGAGATATAAGAAGCGGCACTTGCGCTCCAGTGCGAACAGACGGAGCGCGAAGAGCAGAAGAATTACGCTGAGGTCCGGAGATCGACGCCTGACGATTGTAGACGCAGCCAAGTCAGCCTTGTCTACTCGACGACAGCGCGGGGGTCGCGGGAACGGCCGAGCGACAACGAGACGGTGCTGCAGGTGCGTGAACGGGTAACGACACGCGGCGACAGTGCGACCTGGCAGAGGAGGACGCGAGTTTCAGCGGCAGCGACGGCCAGCGAGCAGACGGCAGGAGGCAGCCGGCAACGGCCCTGAGCTGCACAGCTGAGGACAACGCGACACCGTGGGCGCCGCGCAGTTCCACCTGCCCCGCTCAGCTCACAAGGGGAGGCCGCCAATTGTGAAATTCAGATTCGATTCATACTGCGCATAATAAAAGCTCATGGCCAGAGGTGTAATGTGGCAAAGCACCAAGATGCACTTCTCAGCCGTTGTCGAGAAAATCGACAGTTAAAAGAAACCGTTGCGGTGAAGTACTCTTTACGATTATTAGTTTTGTACAGCGTCGTGGCGCAGCGGTAAGCGCTCGGGTTCGTAATCGGAAGGTCGCCGGATCGAATCTCGCGCCGTGCAAATTTTTTTATTATTAGTTTTTGTATTTCAAATATATATATATATATATATATATATATATATATATATATATATATATATATATATATATATATATATAAAACTATTAATGAATTGCTTATGCATGTTGGTGAAGGCGGATCGCTCTCCAATTGTACCGCATCCATTTTTCCGTTTTTTGAACAGGGTGTACCAAAGCTCTCCCGTCCGCACTGATTTTCGACGATGTTATAAGTTGCGCTAGGGACCGCATCTACCTTCTTTCGAAGTTAGCAGGCAACTACGCTGTTATGCGGCGGCTCGTTTCGGCCCATTCAACATCTGTCCTTCAAGTGTAACGAGCGAGTAACGGAGTTTATATTTCATACCTGCCACAGCGAATTTGTGTTCGTGGGGTCTCTATTCTAATTCGAACGTTTTACTTACGTTGTACGTATTCGTTTCGGAATATCGTTTCTACGTCTTCCGTTAACTATACGTGGTTAACATTATGAAGACAATTAATAACATTTGTGAAATAGGACTTTGTTTGCAGAAAACATAATGATGTTCGAAGTCGCCAGTTTTTCCACGACAAACGACTTTCAACAACTTATTATATTCATAATTGTTGCAACTGATTGCCGGGATATATATATATATATATATATATATATATATATATATATATATATATATATATATATATTCACTCCGCAGGCTTTTCATGGTACAGAATCCGCTTTAAAAGAATTTATTAATAATGTTGACATAGCTTTTGAATTAGTGTGTGAAGCTGACCACCCAATACTGTCAAAATTGTTAAAACGCGTGGTCCTGCATGAAGTAAACTGCCCGAGGGTGAACGATTTTCCACCTGGGAAGAAGTATATATATGAATTACAAAAAACAAATACTAAAAAAAAAAAAAGTTGCATGGTGCGAGATTCGATCCGGCGATCTTCGAATTACAAACCGGAGCGCTTACCGCTGCGCCACGACACTGTGGAATATTATTAATCGTAGAGAGTATTTCACCGTAACGGTTTCTTTTAACTGTCGATTTTCTCGACAACGGCTGAGAAGTGCATCTTGGTGCTTTGCCACATCACACCTCTGGCCATGAGCTTTTATTATGCGCAGTATGAATCGAATCTGAAATTCACAATTGGCGTCCTCCCCTTGTCAGTTCACCTCACCTCACCTCACCTCACCTCAGCAGAGCGCTCCGCTTTCAGCGACGAAGCTGTCTCGTATCGCTGCAAAACGCATCAGCAGATAAAAGTCTGGCCTCATCTAACAATGCAGATGCCAGTGGTGGAGCAGTACTATCTAACATTAGTAACAGTGGTGGCCTTAAACTCACTCCGCAGGCTTTTCATGGTACACAATCCGCTTTAAATGAATGTATTAATAATGTTGACATAGCTTTTGAATTAGTGTGTGAAGCTGACCACCCAATACTGTCAAAATTGTTAAAACGCGTGGTCCTGCATGAAGTAAACTGCCCGAGGGCAGGGAAGAAGTAAGAAATATTTTGTTGACAGTTGCGCCTGTAAGCGTACTTCAGATTTCCATGCCTTCACTGTGTTTGCTAGTAAGCCATCGAAGGGTAATCGATTGCAGATTGGGCCAGTGAAGTACATAAACTTCAACATCAGTTTCGTGAAGCTGTCTCTGGTGCATTGCCAGAGCATCAACATCTTTGTCATTAGTGGGAAAATCAATCGTAGCAGTATTCATTCAAGGCATCTGCGATGAGTGCATACAGACAACTGTGCGTACAAGGGGGGAAAACATTACTCTCACTGAGGCTGTTGAGGCAGCTTTGACTGAAGAGTCGGCAGTTATGTCCATCAAGGAAAAACGATTTGGTGGTCATCATGGCAAGATGGGGAAGGTAATCCTTAAGTGTTTCTCATGTGGATGTGTAGGGCACACGTCTAAGGATTGCAGAAGTAATGTTAAATGTGAAACTTGAGGCAAAACAGGGCATTTAATGCGAGACTGCGTACTTGAGAAAAAAATTCGGAAAGTACAAACGTCTCAATCGTGTCGAGAGTCAGAGGCTTCAAAGACAATCGGGTGCGAAAGACGCAATTTATTGGGACATGGAGATCCGTGTAACAAATCGAAACCTGTCGCGTGTTTTGCATGTCGTAGGACAGGACACATGGCTAGAGAGGGTATTGACAGCACAGGGAATTCTGTGAAAAATAAGAAGCACGGAAACGAGTAAGATTACAGTCGCCTTATGCTGAATTTGGAAAGTTGTTCGAAGTCGACTGTGAAAGTAAAAATGAGTTTGTCGAACTGAATTGCCCACAGAGTACAGAGAGTCCATTAGAATTGCTTCTAGATAATGGAGCACGAGTTAGCTTGTTCAATATGAAATATCTGCAAAGCCAGGCCGGGTATAGAACTGAAGAAAGTATAAAAATTAAAGGTATTACAAGTCCGGTCATGCATGAATATGGGACGGCAGTTTTAGATTTTGGAATAGATCGGAAATTAAGAGTGAAACATAAGTTTCATCTGGTAGGAGGGAAATTGGATATTTCCCTCGGCGGTTTAATAGGTAGAGACTTCTTTACAGTGAACTATGCACTAATTGATTACACGAAGGGAACCCTGTGGTTCGGGGGTAGGCCTGTTAAACTGCATACGGAGACAGAAGCGCAATGCGCTAGAACGTAGGGACAGGGTCTTAGAAAGCCACAAACAGATTTTGAAACTGCAAGTTGTTAATGCAGTGTAGTTCATGGTTCCCTGAGCCGTTCAGACGGTCCGTAAACAACAGCATGCCGAAGAAATGCCGAAGTAAACAAGGTACCGGTCGACAGACGTATTGCCGAAGGGAAACAAACGCTACAGACCCTAAGGCAGGCCGGGCGGCTAAAATAAAGTTGGGTCCTTGTGAGGAAAGGATTTTGAGGTTAAAGGTTGCACATACTAACCTTAGAGAAATTATCAAGAAACAAGAGCTGCAGGAAGGCGTGTATCTACCAGTGTCGCTGGTGAGAGTACGAAATGGCTCTTGTTTAAATAGCGCGTTAAATACACGAAAAGAGGAGGTTTCTATGGAGATGCCTCACACTGAGGTGGAAGAAGTTCCGCGATTTAGCCCAAGTCCGAATCAGACTGTGCGCAAGGTAGACAAGGTCTCGAGTGAGAAAAAATCGAGTATCAGTTCATTAAAAGTAAACTTGCGGTTAGATCATGTAAATGACGTAGAAAAATAGTCCATAATAAAGGTGTGTTTTGCCTATAGTAATATCTTCCATTTGGGAGGGGATAAATTGGCATATACAGGTACAATCCGGTATCACATGAAACTGATTCCTGAAGCAGAGGAACGAGTAATTTGCTCTTGCCCTTGCAGAATACCAGAGGTGCGGAATGAGGCGTTACAACAGGAAATAAATCGGATGTTGGAGGACGAGGAGTACCTATAATTCAGCGTTACTCATGATTCCATAAAATACGGATGCATTTGGTAAAAGGAAATGGAGGGTGGTAACTGATAACAGAAAACTAAATGACATTACTTCCAACACAGTTTTTCCACTTCCACATATAGATGAAATTTTAGACGGACTGGGTAAGTCAAAATATTTTTCAACACTTGATTTGGGTAAGGGATACTATCAGATGTTACTGTTTGAAAAAGACCGAGAGCTTGCTGCTTTCAGCACACCATACGCTCGTTATTTGTACAAAAGTATGCTACTAGGAGTCCATTCTGCACCATCCACGTTCCAAAAATTGATGAATTCGATTCCCATGGGTTTACAGGGTGAAAAGATGTTATTTATTTAGACGACGTAGCAATTTTTGGCCAAACGCTGGAAGGAGGTAACATTTATGGGACATGTCTTAACCGAAGATGTGTTAAAACCAGACCCAAATAAACTGAGAGCAGTGGCGAAATATCTCCAGCTCATCACAACCAAAGCATTTAAGAGTTTCCTAGGGTTAGTTGGGTACTATTTACGCTTCCTAAGCTATCTGGTAAAGTGGCAAAACCACTACAAAATTTGTTAAGAAAAATTGTTAAGTATGAATAGGGCGCCAAGGAAGAAGAGGCTTTCCAAGTACTAAAACAAAAGCTACTCAACCGCTATGTATTACAGTACCCAGATTTTTCACAAAAGTTTATATTCACCACGGACACGAGCCAAGACACTATTGGTACAGTTGTTAACCGATGGGAGTTAGGTAAAGAATGTCCAGTAGCATATGCATCCAGAACTTTCAACAATTCAGAGCGAAATTATAGCACAATTGAGAGAGAGTTATTGGTCGTTGTCTGGGCGGTCCAGCATTTCATACCTTCTTATACTTATGGTCATAAGTTTAGGATCTCTACAGATCATAAACCATTGGAGTGGGTCGGAAATACACTCCTGGAAATTGAAATAAGAACACCGTGAATTCATTGTCCCAGGAAGGGGAAACTTTATTGACACATTCCTGGGGTCAGATACATCACATGATCACACTGACAGAACCACAGGCACATAGACACAGGCAACAGAGCATGCACAATGTCGGCACTAGTACAGTGTATATCCACCTTTCGCAGCAATGCAGGCTGCTATTCTCCCATGGAGACGATCGTAGAGATGCTGGATGTAGTCCTGTGGAACGGCTTGCCATGCCATTTCCACCTGGCGCCTCAGTTGGACCAGCGTCCGTGCTGGACGTGCAGACCGCGTGAGACGACGCTTCATCCAGTCCCAAACATGCTCAATGGGGGACAGATCCGGAGATCTTGCTGGCCAGGGTAGTTGACTTACACCTTCTAGAGCACGTTGGGTGGCACGGGATACATGCGGACGTGCATTGTCCTGTTGGAACAGCAAGTTCCCTTGCCGGTTTAGGAATGGTAGAACGATGGGTTCGATGACGGTTTGGATGTACCGTGCACTATTCAGTGTCCCCTCGACGATCACCAGTGGTGTACGGCCAGTGTAGGAGATCGCTCCCCACACCATGATGCCGGGTGTTGGCCCTGTGTGCCTCGGTCGTATGCAGTCCTGATTGTGGCGCTCACCTGCACGGCGCCAAACACGCATACGACCATCATTGGCACCAAGGCAGAAGCGACTCTCATCGCTGAAGACGACACGTCTCCATTCGTCCCTCCATTCACGCCTGTCGCGACACCACTGGAGGCGGGCTGCACGATGTTGGGGCGTGAGCGGAAGACGGCCTAACGGTGTGCGGGACCGTAGCCCAGCTTCATGGAGACGGTTGCGAATGGTCCTCGCCGATACCCCAGGAGCAACAGTGTCCCTAATTTGCTGGGAAGTGGCGGTGCGGTCCCCTACGGCACTGCGTAGGATCCTACGGTCTTGGCGTGCATCCGTGCGTCGCTGCGGTCCGGTCCCAGGTCGACGGGCACGTGCACCTTCCGCCGACCACTGGCGACAACATCGATGTACTGTGGAGACCTCACGCCCCACGTGTTGAGCAATTCGGCGGTACGTCCACCCGGCCTCCCGCATGCCCACTATACGCCCTCGCTCAAAGTCCGTCAACTGCACATACGGTTCACGTCCACGCTGTCGCGGCATGCTACCAGTGTTAAAGACTGCGATGGAGCTCCGTATGCCACGGCAAACTGGCTGACACTGACGGCGGCGGCCGAAGTGGCCGTGCGGTTAAAGGCGCTGCAGTCTGGAACCGCAAGACCACTACGGTCGCAGGTTCGAATCCTGCCTCGGGCATGGATGTTTGTGATGTCCTTAGGTTAGTTAGGTTTAACTAGTTCTAAGTTCTAGGGGACTAATGACCTCAGCAGTTGAGTCCCATAGTGCTCAGAGCCACTGACGGCGGCTGTGCACAAATGCTGCGCAGCTAGCGCCATTCGACGGCCAACACCGCGGTTCCTGGTGTGTCCGCTGTGCCGTGCGTGTGATCATTGCTTGTACAGCCCTCTCGCAGTGTCCGGAGCAAGTATGGTGGGTCTGACACACCGGTGTCAATGTGTTCTTTTTTCCATTTCCAGGAGTGTATTAGCAATCCGTCCTCACGCTTGATGAAGTTCAGATTAAAACTGGAGGAATATGATTATGAAACTGTGTACAAAAAAGGCAAGAACAACTGTGTATTGGCACACGAACAACTGTGCATTGTCAAGGATAAGGAAAGTACAGTCAGCTGATACCGAAACAGGGGCAAAGGAGAACGAGGAAGCGCCGGTAGTCGAGGAAGACGAACAGTAGGAGATAACTGCTGAAGAAAAGGCGGATATTTTGCGAGAATTCCATTACGCACCCATTGGTGATGTAAGGGGCGAGTTGTGGTGCCCTGAAAATATTCTAAGTTCGGAATTGGTGTGGCTGCACTGGGGCCTCTCGGCGAGCCACGACTCGTAGGCCGCCGCGTGGTGCCGAACGTTAGCCATAGTCCAGGCCGACCATGTGGCTGGGAATTCCTTAGTGACGCTGTGTCGATGAAAGTGCCAAAGATGGCGGACTTTGTGAAACCTTAATGGCAGACATTTCACAGTTTGTATAGAAATCAACAGAAGCCAGATGAATCATGATACCTCAAAAAGAAACATGTACATTACCATTATTTGCAGGACGATTCTGATGTTGTAATCAGATTTTCTAAATCTTGATTAGTTTAAAGTTTAGTATCTGATGATAAATTATACAAGTAACATCCAGCAACAAATTTCCAAAATCTAAACGGTTCATCCGATTTTGTTGATCAACATGTCTTTAGAAAGCTATTAGTGTAAACCTAAATTGGTATAAATTACAGGCATGTAACTTCAGTAGTACATGAGTTATTCGAGGTCAAAGTGGCTGATTACTATCGATCGTGTCAGGCCATAAGTACCACGAAAGACCCGTAGCAGCATGCTTATAAACATATTTATTCGTCTTTGTCTTTTTTTACATCCGATATATAATATTCATGAAGAAATTGACCAATTATTTACTATGTTTTAGAAACCCAAGAGACATTAGGCTACTGACTTCTGTTCTATTCTTTTGATATATGTTTATTTGATTGTTTATGTATTTAATAATGTGTGTTAGAGCGTGTTTATGGTCCAGCCGTAGGAATATTTATTTAATTTCAAGTTATTTAAATGTAAATCCAGTATTTGGAATGTGGTTCATTATGTTTGTGAGTGTGCGTTGCCTTGAAGGCATTCCAGGAGCGCTCTAGCAAATCGCAGCACTCATTAATGGAGAGACTGTATGGGAGTTGGGAGAGGACACGGAGAGTTCTGGACAATACGGGAGAGGACACAAAAATGTCCTGGGCAGTACGGCGCGACGGACGCACAGTCGCGGGAAAGGCTTGGAGAGCGGAGCAGTTCGCGTGTGGCGGCGGGAGACAGAAATATTTCGTAGTGCCTACTTGTGCACTTGTGAGATTTCTGTGGCTTCTGCAGTGAAGACGTAGTATGCACTTAGAAGTGAATATCTTACGAGCCATGTTGTTGCTCATAACTGATTACGTGAAGTAGGAATCTATTGTTTCCCTGTTATTCAACTTATATTTTATTTAATTGCTGGACCATCGACACCAATAAGTGTTTTACGGTAATAAAGGGCACTCTTAAAGGTACTTCTGCTGTCGTACCCATCATTTAAAGTCCTTAAATAGTACCTGCAGGATTTACTTAATTGCAATATTTCATTTATAAATTCCTATATAACATTCAAAATTCGCAATTGCCGAGTGATAGGAACCTTTGACTATTCGATTCATGTGTATATTTGTATTGTATACTGTGGACTCAGCAGTATTTGGGTGGTAGTGTGGCAACTCCGTGTCCCATCCCCCAAACAACGAAACCATCCAAAACTTTTAATATTTCAACTTTGAATCAGATGGTATGTAGTTGAGGGCCACCACACCTCATCATTTTATCATTAATTGAAAGTCCGCAGTGGTCATCAAGAGTTCGTATGAACTTACGATCGAATTAGGAAATACCGAGCGTGGTCCAGTATGAAAAAGGATATTGAGAACTGAATCAGAAAATACCCAAAAGAAGACAAAAATGTCGTTGGTTATAATGTCAACTCCAGAAGGAGTGTTTGATAGGTGTGATATTGATTTCGTCGGGGCGCTGACGATAACAGACAGAAATCATAGGTATATGCTAACATTCCAGGATGCTCTAACAAGGTTCATTGCTGCAAAACCGATATAAAACCAGGATGGAGATACAATATCTCGTGTCCTCGTGGAAAGAATTATTCTGGGATTTAGAATACCCTCAGTACTACTCACAAACAATGGTAGCAATTTTTTGAGCGACACACTAAAGAGAGTGTGCAGATTGTTAAGGATTGGCAAGCTACAAACCTCCTGCTACCATCCCCCAATCGAAAGGAGCATTGGAATAATCACACTGAACTATAACAGAATTCTTGAGACACTATATCAATAGGGCTCAATCAAATTGAGGCGAATGGCCTCCATTCGCGTCATTCGTGTACAATACAAAGCCCCATAGACCCATGAATTATACACCACATGAGTTATTTTTGGTAGACCATGTAACGTACTGGCTGTATTGTAGAGAGATTCCGCAGGTGTTACTTATAATTACCAAGGCTATGTACTTGTATTAAAAGAGAAAATGAGACTGACGCACTAGTGTGCCTAAAATAACCAGTGTAAGGACAACAACAAAGAATACTATGATAGAGACCAGAATTCGAAAGATTTTAAAACAGCTGAGCAATGATGAAAGCGTTAGTAGGGGCAGAAGCCGTAAGCTGGACACGAGGTGGCGTGTCTCATACACTGTAGTAAGGAAAAACGGCCCAAATGTGGTCATTCGTTTAAAGAGAAATATATTTTTAACTGTGCATGCCAATAGGTCAAAGGATTTCTACTGTAATAGAACTTTTTCTTAAATTTCAGATGAGAAAAATGACAGGAGTGTTGCACCTGGTGGGCTATATTACCGTCGTGTATACACTTGGGCAGTTTGAACAGTTCAGCATAGAGAAATTTCCTTCATCGCCGGACTTGTATTATGACAGTAAAGACAAGGCACAAATCTACAGCGTGACGTGGAAAATCGTCAGTTATATTAACCTAGGAGAACTTCAGGGAAAAGCTGATGAGATTTGGCTCTGAGCACTATGGGACTCAACTGCTGAGGTCATTAGTCCCCTAGAACTTAGAAATAGTTAAACCTAACTAACCTAAGGACATCACACACATCCATGCCCGAGGCAGGATTCGAACCTGCGACCGTAGCGGTCTCGCGGTTCCAGACTGCAGCGCCAGAACCGCGCGGCCACTTCGGCCGGCTGAGACAGAGAGACTGGCTCATTTATCAGTAGGATAGTGTAAACAGAAGTTTACAAGTTTGGGAATAAAGAATGTACTGCTGTAGAGCAAGCTTAGTATGGCATATCAAAAAGATCCAAAATTTGGAAGGTCTAATTGGACAATTAACCAGACATGAGGCGCTTAGGAAACGAGGTGCCTTAAATTTTGTAGGTGAAATCAGTAAAATATTGTATGGGATATTAGGTGAACAGGATGACTCCTATTTTAAGTCAAAAATTGATTTAATTGAAATTGAACAGAGGCAACTGCTTAAGCTGACCAAAGAGCAAGTAACAGTAGTAAAAGCAACTTTGACGAGTTTCAATCATACAGTAGCTAGCCTTGCACCTAACGAGGAAATGATTGTTAAAAACATGGGAAAGCTCCGTAGGTACATGAATGAATATGCTAATAGTACTTATCAAAAGATACAGCACTACGTTGTGATCACTACTATCAATGAACAGTTAATACAGTTGGTCTCAATTTTCATTGAGTTAGAAAGGGTATATGAGATGCTAGTTTCTGCCATAGTAGAGCTCAGAAAGGAATACTGGAACCCCATGTAACTAAACAAGTGGACATAGTGAGATACCTGCATTTCATTTGGGACGATATTAAAGACAAAAAGTTCCAAAGTGCTCTCTCAGAGAAGAGCGGGTACCAACTATTGCGCGTGATCGATGTTGACGCGTTTATGTCTGGCCATATACTAAGTTATGTGCTAAAGGTGCCGTTAGTAGAAAACGAATTGTTTCATCGGCACAAAGTATTACCGCTACCTTCTGAAGTTGATGGAAGTCAAGGTTTGTTTATGTACATACAGCCAGGAAAAGATAATTTTTTTATTTGATGCAGCCAAGAGGCACTATGCAAAACTGAGTAACGAAGAACTGTTATGTAAAGAGATAGATCGCATTCGCAAAATTTATCAACAGAAGTTACTTTTAATGTCCACATAAGATCACGAAAACACGTGAAGCAAAGGCGTTGCAACCCGTAAGGGAAATTCTCAATGATTGTGTCAAGAAGTTTGGGAAACTAAATGAGAGTATTTGGATTCCATTGAATCGGGATCATTGGTGATTCGTTGCTCCAAAAGAGGAAGGCTTAGCAAATTTGTGTAATGAGAACAAACGAACAGATATGATGGTCAAAGTAACCGAGAAACTAGCTTTTTATGGAAAATGTAAAGTATGTGAAGCTCAGGTGTTCGAAGAGTCCAAAAAAATAATAAGAATTAATGTGACTGCTACGGTCGCAGGTTCGAATCCTGCCTCGGGCATGGGTGTGTGTGATGTCCTTAGGTTAGTTAGGTTTAAGTAGTTCTAAGTTCTAGGGGACTTATGACCTAAGATGTTGAGTCCCATAGTGCTCAGAGCCATTTGAACCATTTGAATTAATGTGACTAGTGAAGACATAGTACCAGCTTTAAGCATGGAGATTGATTGCTGTATTATAAATAAGGAAAAGAGGAACATTTCTGAGTTACAGTTAGACATGCCGTTGGAGCAGGTAATACAGCATTTAGATGACCTTAAAGTAGCAGGTCATAAAAAAACGGAAATAGATGAGGAAATAGCTTTTCAGGAGCAGCATAGTTTCTCAGAAATACTTTGGTATCATTATTCGTTTTGGTCTTACCTAGGAGTTGTAATATTTACTATTATGTTTATGTGTTGTTTGTGCAGATACTACAAATGTTTTAGAGACTGCTTTAAGTACTTGTGAAAGGGCATGAGGGATGATTGTTGTGGCAAAGTGTGTATGAGGACGATCATAGTAAACACATGTGAAGGGTCGGAAATGATACGCATAGGTCGTAGACGGCCCTTTCGGTCAAGCAGAGAAAATAGTGAAGAGCGTGGTGCAGGTTCCGTTAAGTTTGAACGCAATGAGGAAAGAGTTGCTTTGCCTATGCCATCACTACACAGAGACCAGAGATAGTGCAAGGCATTGCAAAGCTCCCTTACTACATAAGAATTTACTGTTGTGAATCACATAAGTAAATTGTAAACAAGGATTTTGTAAGATTGCGTGTTTTCCATCAGATTTCTTATTGTAATGATGATATGGAATGTACTGTTTTGATATGTTTATGTATAAGTGACGTGAAGAAAAATAAACAAATAAATATGGACGTGATGTAAAAACAAAAGAGAGAGAAAAATATTTGATTTTGTGTTGTGTTTCTATCTGTAATATAAAAAAGGTAATATGTTTTACGATGATGCTTCGAAGCCGTATATGTATATGTATGTGTATACAAGTGCTGTAAAAATGAAACAGTGTTTTATGCTGATGTGCAAAAGTGAAGTGAAATACGAAATGTAAGGAGAACCGAAATCATTAACCAACAATGTCTATATGTTGTTTCTAGACCTCAGATGTTTTAACGACAACAGAAGCCAGATTACATTTGCTGCCGAATAATTGTCAACAAGTTTTTGTCATGGGGGGGGGGGGGGTATATCATATATTGACGACATAATGACTTGTACGTTGTTACACTGAAGGCTATTTGGAGTCATCAAAGACACTCCGAGGTAGGAAATCACAGTGCAGAGAGCTGGCAGAAGTGGTAGCGTTTAGGTTACTGGAGTTAAATAGTAACGCTAGAGCCATGTCAATGGCAGATGCTCTGTGTAGCTTTCCCAGGGCAGAAGTTTCACTGCAGAGGATTAACTGGTAACTCCATCCACGGCCGAGACGCTGTCGTAAGGAGTCACTATAGAAGATAGCAACGAAAAGGCACGTCTTAGCAGAGGCAGCAAGCTTGATACTTGCTCTTGAAAACTGCAACGTCAGTGGGTTTACCCACGTTAGAATGCTACTACAACAGTCCCCACCTACAGTATGGCGGAGGGCGGGCGAAGTGACGTAAAACACTCTTGCTGCTGGCCATTATAGGAGTGGTAGTGACGTTTACCTTTCGGACCCGAGTAGACGTAGGGGAGGAATTCAAATGTGGTAGGCCTGAGGGGCCCTTGAAGTGCAGAACGACTCCTCAGATTGGCCAAAGCTTGTTATGTACCGGTGGATTTGTGGGTCGACTATAGGAAGGAAGAAATGGTGCGTCGCCATGATTCTTTAAAAACCCATGTCTTTGTTTTCAGTGGCAGTTCTCAGTCAGGTCGCTGAGTCGCCGACTCCGTGTCGCTCGTGGCCAGCCTCGGTAAGCTCCGTCCCTGAAATCCAAGAGTCTCCTGCTGCAATTATCCTGTCGAATCCCAAAATCTGCATCTCTTGTAGGTGCCCTATGATAGTGTTTGCCGCTGATCCGAGTCATCATCCTGCCTTCACTGGGAATTTGTATTTCTGCATTTTCTCCTCACCGCTAGCAAATTGTAGACTGACATCGAAACCCCTATTTTCCCTCTATTCTATGTCAGAACACGATAGAGTTTTACGCTTGGTAGACCGGTATAGAGAGCTACATCAAACCAATCTTCCGTCTGAAGACCGCATCAATAACAACTTAATGTATTGTTACTGGTTTGTAGCGCATAGATGCACATGCAAATACAGATGTAGATGTATATTACATCCAGTTATTGATTCCTTGTATATTCATTGGTAACAGCGGAGTTCGCTGCACATTCTTGAGCCACAATCGAGTCCACGGCAAAGATTGTTTGCTTTTAATCGAGGTGAAGAGAATTCCGCAAAATATAGGGAATTATATCCGGCGAACTCGAAACTATGTACCGTTTTTGGCTAAACCAGTTATAGGACATATAAACAAAACAATCAATAACTATGACATAAAGCAATTACAGACATTGGCTGCTGATGGTCATTGGTTTAAATCAATGGGTAAGTTGAAAATTTATGCTGAGAGTGTGATACGAACCAGGGTCTCCTGCTTCCTAGTAGATGCGGTGACCACTGCACCATCCGAACAGAGTGGCTATCACAACTGGACGGACTACCCCAGCACGCCTCCCGTCAGACCCAAATGTCAACTTACCCACACGCTACGAATGTAGTGTCCCTTGCCCATTGTCATCATTACTAGCTGTATTTCTCCAATTCATGTAAGAGTTTAGGCCTCGTGTGCGTCCGTGCTGAAGAGATCATTGGTCGTCCTCGCCTTAGACATTGGATGCGAAAGGGAATTGATTTCAATCAATGAGGAAAGCTGAAAGTTTGTGTCGCCGCTGGATTCGAACCCAGATCTCCTGCTTACTAAGCAGATGCGCTGACCACTGGCACATGTCTGAAAGAATAGACACCATATAGTTATATACTATTAGTAACCTTTATCGGTTAAGTGGTTTACAGGCCGTGTATCGTATATGAAAGTCCCATTTTAGTATTGACACATTCATATAAAAGAACTGTAGTTGCCTCGAGGGAATGTAAGAATGCTGTAGATTCTATCGTCATCGCGTCTTTATGCAGACTCCTTTGTATGTTTCATTAAAGATTGGACGTTTATTTTTATGGTGTGTAATTCTGTTTCAATACGAAACAACTCAGCCTTCCTACATATCTAGTATAAGGTACTTAATATTAGTCGGAATTGTGACTATGGAAATACTGCTTAGGTCTTTAGTATCGCTACATTCGTATGAAGATCTAAGCAAGAAAGAACACGGGCGAATAAAGTGTTGGTTTCTGACGGGATTTTTATTCGGAAAAGGCAAACAGGGAAACAAACTTGTTTGAATGCTTTGTTTAGCATCCAGGCCAACGTTCGTGGCCACTGAGGTCAGCGTTCTCCCTGAGCAACGAGCAGCTGCGTGGAGGCACAAACAAACGGAAAACTGGTTCACTTTGTACGGTTCGTGTAAACATCGGACAGAGTGAAACTTTCAGCGCAGATTGTTTTCACGTGTAGGTGGACTGCTGGTTGCTTTTATTCACTGGTTTTAATGGACGCCAGGAATCTGTTTATGTATTGATCAGTAGAAGGGAACGTGTATCTTGCCTGCTTTGTGTTCATCTTCCTCGTGTGCTTTTAACCTTAACTGTAAAAACTACGATGGGGAAGATTGTAAAGGAACTGATATTCGGTGATTGAAAATTATTCAGAAGAATATTTCTTTGGAATTCAGTTACGGAGAACATGCGACTAATAACAGGTGATGCGACATAATGAAATTTATAAAAGATAAAGAGCCAAAGAAACTGGTAACCCTGCCTAATATCGTGTAGGGCCCCGCTAGCACGCAGAAGTGCCGCAACACGACGTGACTCTACTAATGTCTGAAGTAGTGCTGGAGGGAATTGAAAGCATGAATCCTGCACGACTGTCCATAAATCCGTAAGAGTACGAGGGGGTGGAGATCTCTTCTGAACAGAACATTGCAAGGCATCCCACATATGCTCAATAATGTTCATGTCTGGGGAGTTTGGTGGTCAGCGGAAGTGTTAAGACTCGGAAGAGTGTTCCTAGAGCCACTCTGTAGCAATTCTGGACTTGTGGAGTGTCGTATTGTCCTGCTGGAATTGCCCGAGTCCGTCGTAATGCACAATGGACACGAATACATGCAGGTGATAAGACAGAATGCTTACGTACGTGTCACCCGTCGTATCTAGACATATCAGGGGTCCCATATCACTCCAACAGCACACGCCCCACACCATAACGGAGCTTCCACCAGCTCGAACAGTCCCCTGCTGACAAGCTGGGCCATCGATTCATGAGGTTGTCTCCATACCCCTACACGTCCATCCGCTCGGTGCAATATGAAACGAGACTCATCCGACCTGGCAACATGTTTCCAGTAACCAGCAGTCCAATGTCGGTGTTGACGGACCCAGGCGAGGCGTAAAGCTATGTGTCGTGCAGTCATGGAGGGTACACGAGTGGGCCTTCCACTCCGAAAGTCCATATCGACGATGTTTCGTTGAATGATTCGCACGCTGACACTTGTTGATTGCCCAGCTATGAAATCGGCAGCAATTTTCGGAAGGGTTGCACTTCTGTCACGTTGAACGATCCTCTTCAGTCGTTGTTGGTCCCGTTATTGCAGAATCTCTTCGCGGCTGCAGCTATGTCGGAGATTTGATGTTTTACATGATTCCTGATATTCGCGGTACATTCGCGAAATGGTCGTTCGGGCAAAGCCCCACTTCATCGCTACCTCAGAGATTCTGTCTCCCATAGCTCGTGCGCTGACTATAACACTACTTTCAAACTTACTTAAATTTTGATAACGTGCCATTGTAGCAGCAGTAACCGATCTAACAACTGCGCCAGGCACTTGCTGTTTTATGTAGGCGTTGCCGACCTCAGCGCCGTATTCTCTGCCTTTTTACACATCTCTGTATTTGAATACGTATGCCTATACCAGTTTCTTTGGTGCTTCAGTCTATTACGGCATTCTAAGGTATTGTCAAACCCTAATACTACCATGTATGTATTTATATTTCTGTGAAAGCACGATACCTCCTAGGGAATCAATAGTTTGTGACTAAGGAGTTAATGGACGAGGGTCGCGGTAATGCAGCATGCGATGCGTTGGAAATCTGAGTCTGTCAGTAACCGTGTCCGGATGGCTGGACAAGAGAAACGGTAAATCCCTGTTCGAGTCCCAGTCCAGCACAAATTTTCAACTTCCGTCATCGCGTTACTACAATGCCCGGTGCTGCTGGAAGCCACAAATTCTCACATTTCCCTTCCCTTTCTTTCCCGATTTTTCTTGTCATTTAAAACCTAATATTGCCATTAGGATTCGATATAAAACTTGGAAGGAAACTTATGAGGTAACTGTAAGTCGTATCTACATTTGTGTAATTAATCGGCAATATAACGACAGAAGAGAAAGGAGATTGAAGTTTAACGTTCCGTCGATGACGTGGTCATTAGTAACGGAACCCAATATCCGGTTGGGGAAGGATAACGAAGGAAATTGATTGTTTCTTTTCAAAGGGACAATCTTAGTATTTGCGTTAAGCGATTGAGGGAAAGCACCAAGAACCTCAATTTGGATGGCCAAACGACAGTCTGGCCAGTGGTAGTCATGAATGCGAGTTGTCGCGAATGCGAGTTCAGCGTCTCACTACAGGGCTTCGTCACTCGGTCTGTTGCGAGGGGGTGAGGTGGTCAATATTGTACTGGCCTACGACGAAGGTTTCTTGTGTTTCGGAGCCTCTGTGAACGCTTCGAGGTGACACTTGGTGGCACATTCATCGGTACTGTCTGTATCTGACTTGCTTCAGTGATTCCGAGGATTCTGCCCTGTGAAGCTGGTTTCTAATGACTTCTTTGTGGTATTGTATTGTACGAGGTCGTCCCGAAAGTAATGACTCCTAATTTTTTGCGGTGACTTTGGATGTCCGCACCAGATGTCGTTGATGTTGGCTGCGTTGTTCTGACGTAGTTGGCGCCAGCAGAGGAGTGTTCCAAAATGGAGTTTGAGATGAACGCGTATATAAAACAGCGATGTGTGATTGAATTCCTAACTGCTGCAGAAATTGCGCCGTTTGAAATCCATCGACCTTTGCTAAAGGTGTATGGAGACAATACAATAGAATAAGCTGAAAGCACGAATTTGCAGGGTAAGGCCAGAGACGAAGACCAACTTTCACCTACAACAGGTAAGACGAGGCCCCACACCAGTTTTGCGACCACGCAAACCACTGCAAATTTCGGCTGGGCTTTCTTACCACATCCACCGTACGATCCCGATTTAGCGCCTTCTCACTTCCATCCTATTGGGCCTCTGAAAGACGAACTACGTGGCGAACATTTTCAAGACACGGTTGCTATTGTCAAAGCTGTAAGGAAGTGATTAGCCTCAGCTGGTTCCGATTTTTACAATCGCAGAAGGCAGGCTCTGGTTCATCGTTGGTACAAGTGCATAATGAATGGTGGTGACTACGTTGAAAAACCGAGAGACTGGCTCAGCTGCCTAATAGGAAAAGGTTTCTATTCCACCTCTTATAATGACCCCTTTCCTGGTGGCTCAAGAAACTTGTCTATTAACTGTATCTGTGAAGTGTAGGCGACTGTAATGGGTGTGTATATAATGTTGTGTCGTGTCTGCGTTGTATAACGATGAGAGAAGGGAGTTCAAAATGGTTCAAGTGGCTCTGAGCACTATGGGACTCAACTTCTCAGGTCATTAGTCCCCTAGAACTTAGAACTAATAAACCTAACTAACCTAAGGACATCACACACATCCATGCCCGAGGCAGGATTCGAACCTGCGACCGTAGCGGTCTCGAGGTTCCAGACTGCAGCGCCTAGAACCGCACGGCCTTTTCGGCCGGCAGAGAAGGGAGTGAGTGGAACTGGGTGTCGGCTAATAGCCTACTACTGTTGAGTACCAAAAAGGAACCGCCGGGCTTATATTTCCTCTTCGACGAGCGTATGCAGGCCGCCTAGCCTGTCTGGTTGGTATTTAGTATTTTTATTTTACTTATGATTACCTGACAAAACCCTGCATTGCCCGGTTATTCATTTCACCGATTTCTATTACAAACGAAAACAGAAGATTTCGTTAGCACGTATTCGTGAAAACACCTTTGAAATTATGAAACAGTCGTACAAATAAAGATGTATAATATTCAAATGTAAAAGCAAGCGGCTTCGCGTTCCTACAACGCGATTTTGTAAACTTCTATATGACAGCGCTTCTTCAAAGCTCAGTAGACGGATATTGTTTCCATCTACACCCATTTGCGCTTCGCAGATGAAAGCTGTCAAAAACACTACCAGGTGTCAGAGACTTCCTGAAGCTGAATCGACTGTAGGAGTGTTTTAGTAGTAAAGAATAGTTGTATCCAAGCCTACACGCACTATGAGGCCTTTTTTCACGCATCTCAGTATTTATTACATTGACATACTGCCAATTGGCTTCTGTCTCGGGTTCTTCGGCCGACGTTCATCTAATGATTTTTCTGACGTTTCGCCAGCACGAGTGGCTGGCATTGTCAAAGCTTCACCCTCCATTGCCGGTGGTGAACTGGAGCCGAGCTCGCGGGCGCAGACTATATGTACCCGGCGCGCCAACGTCCGAGGGCTTCTCCGCGGTCATTTCCGGTGCGGTTCTCCTCTTGCTACCTGCGACGGTCGTTCGCTGCAGTACGGGAAGCCAGGATCCGTTGACCTTAAGGCTTTCCTCTTTCTTGTTCAAACTGTTCGCGTGTTTTTGTATTTCTACAGCTTCTCTGAACAAGGGCGTGTGATAATGCTTCTCTACAGCCAGAACTTCCGTGTCGGCGAATTTTATTACGTGGTCGGTCTCATTCAGTGCGTGCTCTGCCACGGCCGATTTCTCCACCTGCCCCAACCTGCAATGTCGCTTATGCTCTTTGATCCTGGTGTTGATGGATCGTCCAGTCATTCCGACATAAACTTTTCCGCATGTGCATGGTATACGGTATATTCCCGACATTGCAAGTGGATCTCTTTTCTCCTTCGCCGATCTAAGACACTCTTTGATCTTTCTTGTCGGTTTGAAAATCGTCTTTACGCGATGTTTGCGCAATATACGGCCGATTTTGTCCGTCACTCTGGGAATGTATGGCAGAAAGGCCATACCCGACATTTCTTTTTCTGGTTCCTTACTTCGCCGAGTGTTTGGTTCTGTTACACTTATAATTTGTGGAGTACCCATTGCTCCTCAGGACAGTTTCCAGGTGTTGCATTTCTCGGCGAAGTAAGGAACCAGAAAAAGAAATGTCGGGTACGGCCTTTCTGCCATATATTCCCAGACTGACGGACAGAATCGGCCGTATATTGCGCAAACATGGCGTAAAGACGATTTTCAAACCGACAAGGAAGATCAATGAGTGTCTTAGATCGGCGAAGGAGAAAAGAGACCCACTTGCAATGTCGGGAATATACCGTATACCATGCACATGCGGAAAAGTTTATGTCAGAATGACTGGACGATCCATCAACACCAGGATCAAAGAGCATAAGCGACATTGCAGGTTGGGGCAGGTGGAGAAATCGGCCGTGGCAGAGCACGCACTGAATGAGACCGACCACGTAATAAAACTCGCCGACACGGAAGTTCTGGCTGTAGAGAAGCATTATCACACGCGCTTATTCAGAGAAGCTGTAGAAATACAAAAACACGCGAACAGTTTGAACAAGAAAGAGGAAAGCCTTAAGGTCAACGGATCCTGGCTTCCCGTACTGCAGCGAACGACCGTCGCAGGTAGCAAGAGGAGAACCGCACCGGAAATGACCGCGGAGAAGCCCTCGGACGTTGGCGCGCCGGGTACATATAGTCTGCGCCCGCGAGCTCGGCTCCAGTTCACCACCGGCAATGGAGGGTGAAGCTTTGACAATGCCAGCCACTCGTGCTGGCGAAACGTCAGAAAAATCATTAGATAAACGTCGGCCGAAGAACCCGAGACAGAAGCCAATTGGCAGTTTGCCAACAAGTGGCCACGAAAGCCTTAACAATTTTGTATTTATTACATTATATCTCTTGACCTATGTGTCGTACAACAACGTATTTGTGTAGGCATATTCAGCGGAATACGTGGATACTGTCTAGGAACTATGTTGCTAAAGTGTCAAAGAAACAATAGATTTAAACGTTACGCAAGATGCGGCCTTTTTTTGCACGCATCACAGTGTTTATGAGGTGATGTCGCCTGATCTAGGTGTCATATATTCATATAATGTTGTAAGTACACTCCTGGAAATGGAAAAAAGAACACATTGACACCGGTGTGTCAGACCCACCATACTTGCTCCGGACACTGCGAGAGGGCTGTACAAGCAATGATCAGACGCACGGCACAGCGGACACACCAGGTACCGCGGTGTTGGCCGTCGAATGGCGCTAGCTGCGCAGCATTTGTGCACCGCCGTCGTCAGTGTCAGCCAGTTTGCCGTGGCATACGGAGCTCCATCGCAGTCTTTAACACTGGTAGCATGCCACGACAGCGTGGACGTGAACCGTATGTGCAGTTGACGGACTTTGAGCGAGGGCGTATAGTGGGCATGCGGGAGGCCGGGTGGACGTACCGCCGAATTGCTCAACACGTGGGGCGTGAGGTCTCTACAGTACATCGATGTTGTCGCCAGTGGTCGGCGGAAGGTGCACGTGCCCGTCGACCTGGGACCGGACCGCAGCGACGCACGGATGCACGCCAAGACCGTAGGATCCTACGCAGTGCCGTAGGGGACCGCACCGCCACTTCCCAGCAAATTAGGGACACTGTTGCTCCTGGGGTATCGGCGAGGACCATTCGCAACCGTCTCCATGAAGCTGGGCTACGGTCCCGCACACCGTTAGGCCGTCTTCCGCTCACGCCCCAACATCGTGCAGCCCGCCTCCAGTGGTGTCGCGACAGGCGTGAATGGAGGGACGAATGGAGACGTGTCGTCTTCAGCGATGAGAGTCGCTTCTGCCTTGGTGCCAATGATGGTCGTATGCGTGTTTGGCGCCGTGCAGGTGAGCGCCACAATCAGGACTGCATACGACCGAGGCACACAGGGCCAACACCCGGCATCATGGTGTGGGGAGCGATCTCCTACACTGGCCGTACACCACTGGTGATCGTCGAGGGGACACTGAATAGTGCACGGTACATCCAAACCGTCATCGAACCCATCGTTCTACCATTACTAGACCGGCAAGGGAACTTGCTGTTCCAACAGGACAATGCGCGTCCGCATGTATCCCGTGCCACCCAACGTGCTCTAGAAGGTGTAAGTCAACTACCCTGGCCAGCAAGATCTCCGGATCTGTCCCCCATTGAGCATGTTTGGGACTGGATGAAGCGTCGTCTCACGCGGTCTGCACGTCCAGCACGAACGCTGGTCCAATTGAGGCGCCAGGTGGAAATGGCATGGCAAGCCGTTCCACAGGACTACATCCAGCATCTCTACGATCGTCTCCATGGGAGAATAGCAGCCTGCATTGCTGCGAAAGGTGGATATACACTGTACTAGTGCTGACATTGTGCATGCTCTGTTGCCTGTGACTATGTGCCTGTGGTTCTGTCAGTGTGATCATGTGATGTATCTGACCCCAGGAATGTGTCAATAAAGTTTCCCCTTCCTGGGACAATGAATTCACGGTGTTCTTATTTCAATTTCCAGGAGTGTACATTCAGTGGCACATGTGGGTACTATCTGCAAAATATGTTGTGAATAGAATTAGTCGTAAAGACGTAATAAATTTAAATGTCGTGCGCCATGTTGCAGTTTTTCACGCATGTCAGTGTTTATTATATATCTTCCGAACTACTTGTGGTACCATGATATAATTTTGTAGGTGCATTCAGCAGAATATTTTTGGATACTGCCTGCGAAATTTATTGCGAATAGAGTTAGCTGCACAGCAGTAACAAATTAAAACGTCATGCATGATGCTGCAGTTTTTCACATATCTTAGTGTTTATGACGCCATATCTTCTGAACTACGATAGGTAAGTGGTTCCTAGCCCCACAGTGGTTGTTGACTGACAGTAAGGGATATGTATACCAACTTCGGTAGAAATCATCCCACTGTTATAGGAGAAGATGTGGAACATACACACAAACATATATTCATTTTTATAATTTGTTTGGATTCTTGATCATAATGTCCTGTGATGTTCAAGTACTATTCATTGTGGCCTACGTGTAGAGTAGGATCGTCGCTTCAGCAGAGGCTGTTTGTTCCTGTAGAAAGTGACCTACTGACAACGTGCCCACCATGAACCCGTTGTTGGTAGCCAATGGGAAGCGCAGGAGACTGCTCACCGCTGTCCGTTGCCGAAGGGCGTCGGTTCCACGCACAAGCTCACTCTGGCACCGGTTTCAAACCAACTATGGCGTGAATTCTCTCTTACAGCCTTTTTCCTCACACTTTGTTTCCACAGCAAAATTAACGTCTACGCATGACCTTTATGACTCACAGGCCGTATCCACATGCATCCATTTTATTTAACAAATAGAATGCACAACGTTGTGCTGGATAATTCAGACAGTGTTGGAAGGACAGAAAATTTTAGTGACTAGGGACAACTACTTAACATTTAACAAGCAAAATTGGTACTTTTTGCCGATGATACTAGTGTTGTAATAAATCCCTTAGAGAGAAAGCAACAGAAGAGTTGGTAAATGATATTTTACAAAGTATTACTAAGTGGTTCCTTGAAAATTAAATGAGCAGAAGTCCGTAAGTATGGTAGAATACTCCAAATTTTTGGGTGTACATCTTGAAGAAAACCTGAACTGGAAGAAGCATAATACCGAGCTTCTCAAACAATGAAATTCAGCTGCTATTGCTCTTCACATAATTGCTAATTTTGGAAATAAACTTATCAACCTCCTGACATATTTTGCATATTTCTACTCAATAATGTGTTACGGAATAATTTCGTGGGGTAACTCATCACTTAGAAAGAAAGCATTGATTGCACAGAAGCGAGCAGTAAGAATAAAATGTGGTGTTTACCCACGGACGTCATGTAGGTACCTCTTCAAGGAGCTAGGTATTTTAACGGCTCCGTCACAATATATATATATATATATATATATATATATATATATATATATATATATATATATATATATAAGATTTTTGAGCGTTTACCCAATAACATAAGATGTCTGACAAATAACGAGGAAAGTTTTGACTCCATTTATATAGAATAATTTCTCCAGAACAAGTCCAAGTCCTTCTAGTCAATTGGCGAATTTCTACTTAAAAACTGGTATCCAGAAAAAAGAAAAGAAAGAAAAAGAATAGATGTAATTGTAATAGTAGGACTAAAAGTAATAATGCGTACATTTATGTAAACATGTTCTATAAACTGACTCATTCCACATAATTTATATAAAGGAATCGTTCAGATGATCTGTGTAACATGTAGCTAACTAATTACCTGTACTGAATATATTGAATTTGTTAACATTTAACAAAATCTTTCATTGAAAAAACTCCTTTCAGAAGACCAAATTTTCGTCAACCTGACCAGGCCCCTTTTGTACCTGTGTAGACACAACATTATCACCTGTGTCCCACGCCGTCACTTCATAAGAAACTGCGGAGAGGTTTCCACTTCAATCCAGGATACTGCCCTAAAATCTGGTGATCAGGAACTTTACGCACCTCTTCTCCTTTCCTCTCCCAGACTTTGAAAAACTAGAGGCGAAACATCTACCACTAGGATTCCAGTTCCAGATCAAGCTTAACATATGGGCACTAAAGCAGTTCGAACATGGTTATTTGTTGCAATTAGAAACACTTTGCCAGACAGTTTACAGATTACTAGCACCTACCGTAGCGGCGCTGAGACCGCCTCCGCTCCTTGCCAGTGCACTTGTCGTCTGAGTAAACAATGCGTGTGACAGTGGCAAGTGAACTCGAGAGCGCCCAAGTACGAGCGGAGACGGCGTGTTCAAAGCTCCCCCGGGGCTCAGCGCGGCAGACGGCTCTGGGGTCTACACAGGCGGCCCGCTTCCTGCAGAGTTGCCCTCGGGGCGCGCCACGGGCTGCGGTTTCCACAGAGTGCCTCCGAGGGCGGATCCTCACAGCGGGCATCATTAAGGTAAAGACCGCGAGCCGCGCCCAAAACTCCGCCGCCTCCGTATCGCGCCTCTGGCAACCGGCGCCAGCCTCACAAGAGCTCAGTCTGCGTCAATACAGGCACAACAGGACGCTGCCTGGGAGCAATGCCGAACTGAAACTTGGGTGGAGTTCAGCAAATTGTGACTTGTCTTACCACAAACGTTGCTGTTCAGGTTCATGCCTCTGAACTTAATAATTACAGTAATTTCATCTAAATTCTCCGGTAAGAAAGTGATGATATTATCATCACAATTATCATTGTCACCAAAGTGTTTTACAACTTCCAGCTCCAGGCTGGGTCTGTCTGCAACATCTCCATCTTTTCCTGTTCTCCCACCAAGTTTCTCTCTACATTCTATCCCAGTCTTTTGTCTTCTTCTCGCATTCCTTCACTTCTACTATCCTCCTGTTCTCGATATTCTTGTAGCAAGGAACCTCTCGATTGTGAGATCGCAAAAGGTCAACGTTGTTTACGACATTCTACGACCCGTATTTTGTCTGCCAAGCAACCACAGTATTGGCTGCTAATGGCAAGAGGTGGCGGAGCTCGAGGTATCCAATATTGAGTACAGCATGAGACTACGGAGCGTAGATGAACTGCTTAGTCGACGACTAACTCACTACAGTGCTGCTAGTGTTCAAACAAAGCAGGGCAATGGCAACGATAAACAAAGCAAACATTGCAATATACAGGGTGTTCAAAAAGTCTCTCCGCAGTGCCGTATGATTGTTAGCCGCGCGTTCCGTCTGCCGCAATGAATCTACCGAAATGAAACTCGGTGAAATACAAGTTATTAATTTACTGGATATTCATTTTTACTTACTAATTTTCACATTAAATTTTGAAAGTGTCCCCCCTGTTGTTGAATACACAATTCAATTCGTCTAGTCATGTTTCCAAACACAAGCTGTAACATTTCTTCTGTAACAGAAGCAGTGAAAGTGGATATTGCAGTTTTCAATTCATCGATGGATTTTTGACGGTTTTTACAGACAGTTGCTTCCACTGCACCCCAGAAGAAAAAGTCAGGTGGTGTTAGGTCGGGCGATCGTGGAGGCCAACGTCCCTGTGAAATTATGTGATCACCAAAAACATCAGCAAGTAGTGACATTGAAACGCGAGCTGTATGCGTGGTTGCACCATCTTGTCGAAAATAACCGTTCAGTATTTCACTTAACACAAGTTCTCCTACGAATGGGTACAGACTATCACTGCAGTATCGTTGTGCGTTTATTGTTTCGTTGAAAAATATGGGATGCACAATCCGACGTCTAGAAATTGCAGTCCAAACTCCTATTTTCACGGAATGAAGTGGTTCCCCACGAATACACAATGGATTTTGTAAGGTGTCAGGCAAATCCAACACCTTCCATGAAAACCCTGACATGATAAGCAAAGCCAGTAGTATGTCACATAGCTCCGAATAAATCGTGACATTAAATTAACCAAAGTAATACGAGTAACGAGTGAGCAAATGGAATACCACAGACTAACACAATAATGCCTAATCCCACCGTGAGACAGACGCAGTTCCGAGGGGAAAAACGAGAACAGAAGCCGAGAGCAGAGCCGTGTTAGCTAGAAGGCCCTACGATAAGGAACAGACTGTACACCCACGTCTCCAGCTAACCACTAGGACCACCCCCCAGCCGCAAGTTTTAGCGTGGGTCTTTTTCGCGTCTCTGTTACGTCAGGACCACCCCCCAGCCCATGTTAAAAGATAGAGCCCTCCAGAAGGACAGTATAGATCTTACGATAACGCTAAAAGGACCACACCAGCTGCAAGTTTTAGCGTGAGACTTTTTAGCGTCTCTGTTACGTTGCAAACTTTAAAAACATTGCCCCACCACGAAAAGTATAAAGTTTCTCATTGGATAGGCAGAATTTTTGTAGGCGGAGTTTAAGGTTAACATTGAGAACCTGATTGGTCAGATGTAAACATAGCCAGATAGTTTTTTTTTAAACCAACTTCGGTAAATTGTAGTAAGGAGAAGTTAGGAGAGAGTTGCTTCCGAGACGGCGAGGTGAGCGGAGCTGTGCTGCCTGCCGCCCCCTGACGAACACCGACAAGGTAATGAACGCACGCGATGCCGCATAACAGCGCACAAAGCTTCACTCAGAACTGCAGAAGTCTCATCTGTTACACCTCCTTTTTGTGTAATACTAGTGTCGATCGTCAATTAAAGCTCATGGTGTTCACATTTGCCACTTGAAGTAAAACTCTGAAACGCGATGATTTTTCTGTTATATAGTTATTGCAAACTTTAAAAACATTGCCCCACCACGAAAAGTATAAAGTTTCTCATTGGATGGACAGAATTTTTGTAGGCGGAGCTTAAGGTTAACATTGAGACCCTGACTGGTCAGATGTAAACACAGCCAGATAGTTTTTTTTTTAACCAACTTCGGTAAATTGTAGTAAGGAGAAGTTAGCTGAGAGTTGCCATGTATGGAAGTGAAACATGGACGATAACTAGTTTGGACAAGAAGAGAGCAGAAGCTTTCGAAATGTGGTGCTACAGAAGAATGCTGAAGATAAGGTGGGTAGATCACATAACTAATGAGGAGGTATTGAATAGGATTGGGGAGAAGAGAAGTTTGTGGCACAACTTGACTAGAAGAAGGGATCGGTTGGTAGGACATGTTTTGAGGCATCGAGGGAGCACAAATTTAGCATTGGAGGGCACCGTGGAGGGTTAAAATCGTAGAGGGAGACCAAGAGATGAATAGACTAAGCAGATTCAGAAGGATGTAGGTTGCAGTAGGTACTGGGAGATGAAGAAGCTTGCACAGGATAGAGTAGCATGTAGAGCTGCATCAAACCAGTCTCAGGACTGAAGACCACGACAACAACAACATAGTTATTGTGAAGCCACATCAGCCACTGTAATATACGACAAGTTAGATAAGTAATTAAAGATAATTGAGAGTCACTGTAGGCCATTTTGATAATTTTCTCTTTTGTGAAACTTAATTTAAACCTAGATTATAGATGTGATATGGCATAGGTCATCCTTCGATCCATTGTAGAACTTGGAAACCCATTCAGGGAATATTCGTTCACATTTTTGTTGAACGGAGTTGGTTTTTACCATCCTGTATTAAAACATTTTCTTTTATCAATAGTGCAATTTATAAACAATGTTTTGTGAGTAGAATAAAATTTCCAATGGTAAACTTAACTGATTTTTCGACGTTATGTTACCAGCTAACTAAAAATAGGAAAGCCTTGAACCCCCTCCACTAAATTTAGTTAGTATTAAGATTCTTTTACAGCGAGTGCAGTGGAGCTGACGCTGAAATCATTAAGTATTTGGTTATATCATCGCTAGTCTCACTGAACTCTTCTGAATTCTACATGTCATGTGTGGTCTGGCGTCTCCTTACCAGCAACAGGTCCCAGGTTCAAACTGGTCAATTCCCTAAAAAACACGCTCAGAGCGTCGTTGCGCGAAAGTGGTAGGGAGACACGATATAAAACAAACAGACACCACGCAGAATGTTAGAATTTGTAGTACTACACATACGAGAATTTTGCGAGTTCATGTATCCGGATAAATGAAAACACGTCTCATGAGTGAAAATCGTTTCATTTTGTTGAACGAAATTTTTGAACCATTGACAATAGTGCAGTCTCTTGCCATGATCAGTATTTTTCAGTTCTTGCACAACTGTCATTTTGTATAGGAAAAGTTTCCTGGGCGAGTTTTCTTACTGATTTGTTCGAACTATTGTCATTTTATCGGAAATATTGAGTAGTTAATCCTCAGACAAAACGCTAGGGCGACCACTTCTCGGTGCATCTGTCACTGAACCCGAACTTCGAAATTTGTTAATCAAATCTCGCACAATATAGCATGTGGGAGTGTCGTCTCCGGGAAAACCGAATTAAATGTTTGACGAACTGAAACTGTGTATTTACCGCCGGCTTTGAACACTCGTTCGACTAAAAACACACCTTCTTCAATGGTTAGCATTTTAACAGTGACAAAAACGAAACAAACGAACAAAGGAATTAAACTCAAACGTTGACGTCAACACGTAACGACACACACCAACGATACTACTGACGCTGGCATAGATAAACGAAACAGTGGAATGTTGGGAGAGTCCACTTGAAGGGAAGTAACCGAGGCATGTGAACAATCATACGGCACTGCGGAGAGACTTTTTTAACACCCCGTATCCACAACAACAGTTGCCGAAGTAGACATTTCGTCAGAAAGGAGCCCAAGGAATTTTTGCACAGCTAGATAGAAGTGGCAGACGAAATATTAGTGCCGTATAAGCTCCCTTCAGCGGACATTGTACATGTGGAGTACATTGATGACGATACATGCTTAACAAGTAAAGTGATAGTGAAACAGATATCGAGTCATGAAGTTCATCATCCATGTCGGACAGGGAGCCACAAATCCCGCCTTCATTGAAACGTAGTAAAAGGCAATCTTTGTCCAAGAAGCGGGTACTGAACGTAATTACGTACATGGAAGATTATCCGCAGCGTAGTAAAAAACCAGTTATGAAAAGATTACGAATATGTCCTCAGCAGCGTAATTTATAAGAAAAACTACGGGTATTCAAAGGTGGACATGGCGCACTTGCTACAAAAACTGTTGTTGGTTGTTTCCGCCGTTCAAGGATTCTAGATACAATTTGCAGGATGTGGATGATAATGACTGCTGCGTTACCTGCATCAAATTGCGCGCGACATAGATTACAATGATTTCAAGGAAGCAGTGGATGGTCGCATAACTGCAGACTGAGCTACAGAACTGGAAGACTTAAGACAACGAAATTCCAAACTGTCAACTTGACGATGCACGGCAAGCTGTGGAATCGGGCTGAAAATTTGTAGATGAGATAAACGAAGTTATCCTATCATTCAGTAAGGAATTTGTCTGCAATTCCGACCAGTCTGGATTGGAAGAGGAAATGCATATGAAACGACTCCTGGAAATTAGAAGTGCCAAGAGAGTTATATCAATATATTAACGTCAGTGCATTAGCGCATTTGTATATAGTTGCGCCGACTGTTAATCTGGATGGCAAATTGGCCGAAAATTTGTTTATTGTGCTGGGAGAAGTTGGAAGTGCTCTGCCCCCTACTATTCTTTCTCGTTGCGTGATCTTGCATAGACAGTAGGGATTGTTTCTGTCACAGCAAGCAGTAGTGGGAAAATGGGTGTAAGAGAACTACAACTATGGTATGAGCACTGCTTTTGGCCAATAGCAGCTCAAAATAACTTTCTTTCGGTAGTCCGCGTATAAAAATCATACTCCTTTGGAGCAAACTATCCCTTCTGAAAAGTGTGTGGCACTGCAGTTTATAACATCTGGAACCATCGAACAAGCTCAGCCTCTGGATGTTTGTTTTTTCCGTGGCTATGAAACATATTATCGCATTATCTGCAGCTACGCTTTAAAAGATAGCCAGTTTCATGATAATCTCCACGACAGATTGTTTCGAATTCTGTTGCGTTCATGGTGCAAGTTAAAAGTTTGTTTGGACACTTTTTAAATGTCGACGATGTACATTTTATAAAATGTAATATGTTCATCGCATAGAAGGTTAACCTCTGCGTTTTCTAGACACTCATTTTCTGTCGCTCTCCTGATGCACATGGTGAATCATTAACAGCTAATATTGTTACTGTCAAAATTGTTAACACAAGACTATCAAACGCACCTTACTAAAGAATGATCTTGTGACCTCACATTCAGAGCGTTCCTTGTACGTCTCTTGCCTCCTACCGTCATTCCATGAGTCTCCTTCGGTATTCTGCTAACTCCCAATCTTTTATCATGCCCATACTCGCTTAATCTTGTCTTATCATGGGTATGTCACGTGGTCTTCTCTTTCACTGCTTTCTCATCGGCCCATTCCTTATTACACTACTGGCCATTAAAATTGCTACACCAAGAAGTGCAGATGATAAACGGGTATTCATTGGACAAATATATTATACTAGAACTGACATGTGATTACATTTTCACGCAATTTGGGTGCATAGATCCTGAGAAATCAGTACCCAGAACAACCACCTCTGGCCGTAATAACGACCTTGATACGCCTGGGCATTGAGTCAAAAAGAGCTTGGATGGCGTGTACAGGTACAGCTGCCCATGCAGCTTCAACACGATACCACAGTTCATCAAGAGTAGTGACTAACGTGTTGTGACGAGCCAATTGCTCGGCCACCATTGACCAGATGTTTTCAATTGGGGATGGATCTGGAGAATGTGCTGGCCAGGGCAGCAGTCGAACATTTTCTGTATCCAGAAAGGCCCGTACAGGACCTGCAACATGCGGTCCTGCATTATCCTGCTGAAATGTAGGGTTTCGCAGGGAACGAACGAAGGGTAGCGCCACGGGTCGTAACACATCTGAAATGTAACGTCCACTGTTCACAGTGCCGTCAATGCGATCAACAGGTGACCGAGACGTGTAACCAGTGGCACCCCATACCATTACGCCGCCTGATACGCCAGTATGGCGATGACGAATACACGCTTCCGAAGTACGTTCACCGCGATGTCGCCAAACACGGATGCGCCCATCATGATGCTGTAAACAGAACCTGGATTCATCCGAAAAAATGACGTTTTGCCGTTCGTGCACCCAGATTCGTCGTTGAGTACACCATTGCAGGCGCTCCTGTCTGTGATGCAGCGTCAAGAGTAACCGCAGGCATGGTCTCCGAGCTGATAGTCCATGCTGCTGCAAACATCGTCGAACGGTTCGTGCAGATGGTTGTTGTCTTGCAAACGTCCCCGTCTGTTGACTCAAGGATCGAGACGTGGCTGCACGATCCGTTGCAGCCATGCCGATAAGATGCCTGTCATCTCGACTGCTAATGATACGAGGCCGTAGTGATTCAGCACGGCTTTCCGAATTGCCCTCCTGAACCCACCGATTCCATATTCTGCTAACAGTCATTAGATCTCGGCCAACGCGAGCAGCAATGTCGCGATACGATAATGGTTCAAATGGCTCTGAGCACTATGGGACTCAACTGCTGAGGTCATTAGTCCCCTAGAACTTAGAACTAGTTAAACCTAACTAACCTAAGGACATCACAAACATCCATGCCCGAGGCAGGATTCGAACCTGCGACCGTAGCGGTCTCGCGGTTCCAGACTGCAGCGCCTTTAACCGCACGGCCACTTCGGCCGGCCGCGATACGATAAACCGCAATCGCGGTAGGCTACGATCCGACCTTCATCAAAGTCGGAAACGTGATGGTACGTATTTCTCCTCCTTACACGAGGCGTCACAACAACGTTTCACCAGGCAACGCCGGTGAACTGCTGTTTGTGTATGAGAAATCGGTTGGAAACTTTCCTCATGTCAGCACGTTGTAGGTGTCGCTACCGGCGCCAGCCTTGTGTGAATGCTCTAAAAAGCTAATCATTTGCATATTACAGCATCTTATTCCTGTCGGCTAAATTTCGCGTCTGTAGCACGTCATCTTCGTGGTGTAGCAATTTTAATGGCCAGTAGTGTATATCTATTCTAGTAAGTCCTTGCCTTCGTCTTCACTAATGAAGAAGAGACAGGTGATCTGAAGAGAGGCTTGAGAGATGAAATTTCTAAGAAGCGCGAATACCTGAGTATTGGAACATAATACGCACGGTAGAACATTTGCTTTCGTTTTAGTAGTACATTCTAACTCCATACCAGGTTTTTCGCTCTCTACAGTAATCCAAGTGCTTGCCTTCTCCTTTCACTTATCGCCTTATGATTCCTCTCACTGTCTTCTATTGTATTTCCCACGTACTTGAAACTTACTGTTTTCTTTAGTACCTGCTCTCTAATGTTTATATCCATTGCTACTCTTGTCTTATTCCTCGTTGTAACCAACACTTCACACTTCTTTGCATTCAACTGCAGACAATTTAACTATTATTTTATCTAAACAATGTGAAAGGAGTCAATTTACAGGATATGTATATGTGATTAGTGTTAACATTAGTGGACTCTACTGATCCAGCTACACTTAAAAACAACTTTTATTTTCCAGGCCATCAGTTTTAAAATAGATTAGGCTAGATTTAAAACTTGTTTTGCAGTCTGTCAGAAATTTTATGTTATTGGTCAAACGATCTAAAATTTTTGTTGCTGCATATTGAATTCCTTTCTGAGCTACTTAGAGATTAAATAATGTGTAACAGATGTGTTGTAGGTACCGAAGTCACTGTTCTTCTGAAATTGTGATGGAATGTTTATGATGATTTTCACTAGTGAATATACGTATGTGACTATGCTGTTAAAATGACTTACTCCTTGAAGGGGTACCTACATGGCGACAGTGGGTGAATACCACATATTGTTCTTATTGTTCGGTTTTGTGGAATCAGTAGTTTCTTTCTAAGTGGTGAGTTACCCCAGGAAATTATTCCATTCAATCCATATTGTCTACCACTCCCTCCTTCCACAAACATGTAATCTTTCTAGTACCTCTTTTTCTCCATTCCCCACACCATAAAATCATCTGCAAACACAATTGTTTCAATATTTTCATCTCGTATTCGCGCTGCCACTCCTGACATTATGTGATTCATAATCCTGACATTTGCCATTACGCCTTTCTTCTTAGCCTTAACCATTCTGTTGTGTGCTTTACCCTCATAGCCCTAGTTCATCATTTCTGTCCACCCTTCCATTTCCTCTTCTCCCTTGCCTCCTTTCTCTTCGAGGCCTTCTTCATCTCTGTATATTCCTTTTTTGCTTCCTCGGTGTTCTCTGGAAATGATACATGGAATGTTTTGTTTTCCTCTGTAACTTCCTCTCTTACTCTGTCATTCCACCAGGATATTTCATCTTTTCTTATCAGTTGTTCTTCCACACACTTTTTCAGCTGCTTCCACCATCGTTTGTTTTGAACCTTCCCCAATTTTCCCATAGTAACTGTATTTTATCACTTCGCACGAATTCATTACTAAGCTCATATTTTACGTAATATCAGATTAACAAATATGTGCATAAATATTAACCAAAATTGGTGAAATACGTAATTAAATGTATAATGAAGCAAATACATATGAAATCCTAAATTTTATTTTTTATTGTTTTGCTAGAAAGTATAAGTTCACATATAGGCTAGTCAAATATGTATGTTAATTCTTTATAAGTTCACTTCTGCTACAATGTACTGAAGTACAAGTGTCTCCCGCTCAAGCATTTGGGTCACACTAGAAAGGGACGTACAATTAATTATAATACATGTTTGTAAATATTCTGTTGCCATGCGCTGTCTTCTGTCTGATAATATGATTTTATAAACAGAGAAAGATCGCTCAACTTCAGAAGAAGTCAGTGTACATACTTATACAGAGAGACTGTCTTGGCCATAATACTGTCAGGGGATTATACAATTTAGCATTAAATAAGCGAGATAAATAACAAAATCTGGGGTACCGATTCAGTACAGATTGCAGTCTACTGAAAATTAAACCACCCACTTCACCTGGTATCACAAAAAAATGTCCGATGTAGATGTTCCATTATTCCCACAGCCTCTTGGACAGGCATACATGAAGTCTCCGTTTCTTGAAACTGTTGTGGAACCAAATAAAGTGACTTGCCATGTATGCAACTGACCTGAGAGCTTATGAACTATTGAATGCTGCCAACGATTCAGTCACAGGCACTGCAGGATCAGGAGAAAAATTCTCCATCAGTGGCTTCACAGCTTCAAAGTGCTTACAGCAGAAACTCATAGCTTCAGCTCATGTTGCTCACATTGTTATCAATGGCTCCGGAGACAGAGCTACACGAGGTAGCTGCAGTTTGCAGTGTTATACACCATAAGGACATTTCAAGAAAACCTTCTTCGTTGCTTAAGCCAACGTATTTACTCCTGGGAATTGACGTGTGGCTCTCTGCCACTCGTTGCTACGTATGGAGTTTGGATGAAGTACATTAAACGATTTCCTCGCATTCAACATGTACGGGGCTGCTGCATCTGCGTTCATCAATTGGACCCTCTCTTCTTTTACGCCATCTGGCCTTAGTAACTTAAGCCCATCATTAATGAATCTACCAATTGTTGAATTATTTGTTGTCTCCAGTAGTTTGCAATAAATTAAATAGGGTTTAGATGCAGCCTCAAAGTCCAACTTGCCCATCATTATATTAGCGATGAAACGGCCTATGGTATCGATCGTCTTCTCAGCAGAAATCCATACATGGGATTCACCAATTTTAGCCCTGATTTTTTTCTAATGTGTCAACGTAACAAGAATCCAATAATTCTTCCTGAAAATGGACTTGTTGGGAAAGTTGCTGTTGCAGTATTGCTGTAAGAAACGTTTAAGGTCAATGACTTTAAGTTTGTTTCATGGTATATTCGAACAAACAATCCAAAATACAGTTCTTTGTAAAATTCACTATTAGATGATGTAGACTGTCTCCGCAACCGTGTAAGTAGAGTCTGTAACTTTGAACCTTGTTTATTCCTAATATGTAGAGTACTTCGTAAATATTGTTGGGTCTCAGATTTCATTGTACGTCTTATATTTTTATCACAAGTTTGGCAGAGGGCTATTTTACTATCAGTGGTTGAAGCATTGTCAATAGAAACCAATGTTTTCAGCTTTGATGACAACAAAGACGCAACCGGTGCTATGGTTACCTTAAACGCAGTTTACTGTTACGCATTGGAAAGAATTTGAGAACGAGAAAGGAAAGCGTTTAAAACGGGCGAATTTATTAACTTTAGCTTCGAGAATAACGAGACGGACGACGGTATGAGAAAAACAGTAATAAAACAATTTTTTCCTTTCTTGTTATGTAACGATACGTATGTAACCTACGAAAATGTATAGTAATTGCCCAATAATATTAAAATATTTAAAATTATCTAGTACAGTGTGAAATATGTATTATATCTCCAAATATGTAAAAATATGTAATTCAGAACTTTGGAATAAGGGTCCTTTCTGTGTAGTTCGTCGACATTTTAGTTTCTCTTGTAAGTGCATATAAAGGAACAGAATATGTAATTGCATAAAACCCGGGCTCTACTCATTATTAGTACCCGAAAATTTTCTATGTATTTCTCTTCTTTCTACTTACACACTCTTTTCCTTTTCTTCTTTTTCCTTCCTGTTCCTCTATTTCCTTTTGCTCTTTCATTCCTCTAATTGTTGTGTTTAAAAGGCGGTGATCGCTAGCTATGGCTTGACAAATGTGAGTGTTTTCATTGTGTTCTGGTCAAATATTACGTAATCTAACACAGATTTATTCGACAAATTATTGACCTTATGACTTTCCTTCCTCTTAAACCAGTTGTTGCTGGTTGATAGTACATTCCTTCTTCAACAGTAACGATTTTCGTCCTTCCTCCTTTCTCCTCCTCTATCCTTCCACTCCCAATAGTCTCTCATATCCTTCTCATTCCTTGGTCCATCTGCATTTAGGTCTTTTATGTCTGGTTAATTGTCTCTACATTTTCTCTTCAGTGTCCTCTTCCTCTTTTACAGAACATCCACCTCGTGATTCATATACAATTTCATGCAGAATTTCTTATATCCTTCCCTTTCATTTTCATTCTGACTTTTCACTATTTACTCTCTTCGCCTCCTCTTTCAACCCCTTTCGTAACGACTGCCACTACTTCATCCTTCTTTCTCATTCCCACATCAGTAGCCCTACATACACTTCTCAGTTCATTACTTCCTTTACCCTTCCCCGAGGCTTGCAACAATCCTAGACCATTAAGTCTCCTCCTTTTCATCAAGTCAACCACTACCGCCATCTTCTCTCTCAGCGTCTGTATGTTCAATGTACCAAATCTTAGTCCTTGGAAATAGATACATCGTCTTCCACTGTATTCATTCCTTCCGAGAATTGTTCCATGTTTCAAAGCATGTATTTTATCCACTGCTTGCTTTCTGGACGCATTATATGTGCATCTGATATCGGAGTTTATGCTCCGGCGTTTTTGGTCCGCGGGGATATGTCATTTCCCTCCTACATTTCAATAGCCAGGAGTTGCTGACGAACCTCCCCCGATCCACCAATTTGGGGAAGAGCATTTACTGTAAGGGTATGGGTTCTCCGAGAAAATGGTGTGCAAGGAGGTTGAAATATTGGAGAAAAACATTACGACCACCTCCATAATAGCATGTTGACCCACTGTTGAAATTCTGCGTGGCATGACTCGACAAGTTCTTCATAGGTCGCGGAGGTATGTGGCGTCAAATGTCTACATACAGGTCACGCAGTTCCAATAATTTACGGGCCGGTAGTTTGCGGGAGTGGAGCTGGTGGAAGATACGTACGAGGGCTATTCGGAAAGTAAGATGCGATCGATCGCGAAAGGGAAACAGTGATGTATTCAGCAGTGTCTCTAGCACTCTCATGGACGGCGTCACGTCGCTACTTTCTGTTCTGAAAACGAAGTAGCACATAAAGATGCCTACAAAATAGTTTCTTCCGCCAGGTATGAGTGCCTGTGAGAGATTTCGCCTGATTTCATGCAGCCCACATAACGTATCTGTCATGCGTTTCCTTCTTAATGATAGTTCTCAGCCGCACACTCCAGAGGCAATGAAGATGCTACTGCAGCGTTTTCGAAGGGAAGTGTTTGATTACCCACCATACCGCCCAGAACTGGCTTACATTTATTTGAATAATTATGCTAAATGATGTGGATATAGCTAAATGTCTGCATAGCTGGAGATATTTTCAGTAGTTACTAGGCTGATGAAGGTCTGTGTTGAAGGATATCCACTGACATTAGGTCATAACAAACAGAGCCTTATGTCATTACCTCCTGTGCATCTCCATAAATACTATGGTTCTCCAGCTCTGAGTTTAGTTAGCCATTAGGATCGATGGCATTTGAAACAACACACTCTGTTCAGTGATTACTATGGTGTATGTTTTAGATGTTCCTGGATGTATAGTGAAAATGGTGCTTGCCGTTCCTGATATGACAACATCCAAGTATCCATGACCTGCCACTCATGGAACTTCACATTGGCCACCACCTACCACATCACTGATGGGGAGACTGAGGGTATTCCAACACACATGGTGCTTATCAGACAGACATCACCCTTACTGCTAAGTGAGAGGGCCATCTGGTGCCTTTGTTTCTGATAATTGCTGCAGGAACTTCTGGGTGCCAGGGACTCCCCCTCTGGTGGGGCCTGGATCAGCTGACTACACGGCCCGTGACAGTGTGGTACATCCTGATGGGTCATGACAGGTCACCATCATCTTCTGGAACAGGACTGAGGATGCTCTAACAGTTTGGAGAAACACTCTCAAGGCTTTGTCTACAGACTACCAGAAGCCAGTCCTCAAAGATTTCAGCCAAATTGCTGAAGTAGCAGCCTCGGCGACCAGCTGGTCTGAACTGATAGGAGGAGCCAGCAGAACTGTATCATGTCACTGGCATGAGTCATCACCTGTGGCTGACGAAAAGACACTTCACTGTAAATCGAAACTTAATAATAAATAATAACTTGCTAATCACATTTTATTAGAGCTAAAACGTACTTTACAAGTCCACAATGCCAATTTGCAAATGTAGAACTTCATTAAATACTTTCTAGTGTCTATCTCTTACAGGGTGCATGAGGATAGTGGTCACAGGAGGAAATTGGCATGGTTTACGCATATTGGGAGAAGTATAACACACTGAGTTAAAGGCCATTTGTTCAGAAGGTGGATTGTACTCCTGAACTTCATCAAACATGTAACACACATAAAATCTTAACACCATGGTTTTATACAAGCAAACTGTATGAATCATCATTACTCAACAGGGGTCTGGCTGGATCTTGGATGCAATTTGGGTGCAAATATTCTGACACACAAAGACCCAAACATTTACAAAATAACCGAAGGTAAAGTTCACCGTTTTTTACAGGAAGCTGAGTGGATGAAACTGGATTGGGCCTCGTAGCAAAAAGAAATACGAAACTCAGTCAGAAATATGACGCATAAAAAAATTGTGACCGATTAAGAAGCAAGTACTGCCCCGTCCGGATCCTTTTTTGACTCTTAAGAGTCGTAACAATAAGTGATGAAAAGGGATTTGTCGGGAAATTATTCTTTATATCCTGAAATGACGTTTCAATGGAAGTGTGCAAATGCCCACTCTGACCGCTCTCGATGCTTCGGCTATTAGGTACTCCGATCGAAATCTGTTACTCTGTAAAGATATTTTGTGACGTTCTAGGTTGAAGAAAATATCGATATAGGAGATGTACATATTCACCATATGTCTCAAATACATACATCAAAAAAAGTTTTGCATCACCTCGGTTCCGAGAGTTCTGGAACCTGTACAGAAAATTGGAATATAGATCAACATAGACATCATTTCCGCCCTTCTTATTGCTCATGAAAACCACACATTCCATGCTGTACAACCACATAGCGAGACCTTCAGGGGTTGTGGTCCAGATTGCTGTACACACCAGTACCTCTAATACCCAGTAGCACGTCCTCTTGCATTGGTGCATGCCTGTATTCGTCGTGGCATACTATCCACAAGTTCATCAAGTCAATGTTGGTCCAGAGTGTCCCACTCCTCAACGGCGTTTCGGCGTAGATCCCTCAGAGTGGCTGGTGGGTCACGTCGCCCGTAAACAGCCGTTTTCAATATATACCAGGCATATTCGATAGGGTTCATGTCTGAAGAACCTGCTGGGCACTATAGTCGAGCGATGTCGTTATCCTGAAGGAAGTCATTCACAAGATGTGCACGATGGGGGAGAGAATTATCGTCCATGAAGACGTATGATGCCGATATGGTTGCACTTTCGGTCGGAGGAGGGCATTCACGTATCGTACAGCCGTTGCGGCGCCCTCCATGACCACCAGCAGCGTACGCTGGCCCCACATAATGGCACCCGAAAACAGCAGGGAACCTCCACATTGCTGTACTCGCTGGACAATGTGTCTAAGGCGTTCAGCCTGACCGGGCTGCCTCCAAACACGCCTCCGACGATCGTCTGGTTGAAGGCATATGCGACACTCATCGGTGAAGAGAACTTGATGCCAATCCTGAGCGGTCCATTCGGCATGCTGTTGGGCCCATCTGTACCGCGTTGCATGGTGTCGTGGTTGCAAAGATGGAGCTCGCCATGGACGTCGGGAGTGAATTTGTGCATCATGCAGCCTATTGCGCACAGTCTGAGCCGCAACACAACACCCTGTGGCTCCACGAAAAGCGTTATTCAACATGATGACGGTGCTGTCAGGGTTCCTCCGAGCCATAATCCGTAGGTAGCGGCCGTCCACTGCAATAGTAGCACTTGGGTGGCCTATGCGAGGCATGTCATTGTCAGTTCCTGTCTCTCTGCATCTCCTCCGTGTCCGAACAACATCGCTTTGGTTCACTCTGAGAATCCTGGACACTTCCCATGTTGAGAACCCTTCCTGGCACAAAGTAACAATGCGGACGTGATCGAACCGTGGTATAGACCGTCTGGGCATGGTTGAACTACAGACAACACGAGCCGTGTACCTCCTTCCTGGTGGAATGACTGGAACCGGTGGGCTGTCGGACCCCCTCCGTGTAATAGGCGCTGCTCATGCATGGTTTTTTACATCTTTGGGCGGGTTTAGTGACATCTCTGAACAGTCAGACGGACTGTGCGTGTGGTTCAATATCCACAGACAACGTCTGTCTTCAGGAGTTCTGGGAACCGTGGTGATGCGAAACGTTTTTTGATGTGTGTGTGTATATGCTTTCGACAAAAATGATATGTTAATTGAATGATGATCTGCAGCATGATTACTGTTCTGAAAGCTGGTTAAGTGAAACCAAGCAAAGATGAATGGGACACTAGATGCATCTGATCATAAGCCACTACCGAGGAGTGACGTTATTGAAGCTATTGCTGCTGCGTACAAACATCTGACTGCCGTCACTTTGATGGATAGGTAGCTTGGAACCTACGAGTATAAGCAGAACGACGATCGAGCACTGAATTCATTAATTTGGACTTATGTTACAAAAGTTATGATTCAAAACATATATTTTCGTGTGTACAGTCCTTCAGTTCGCTAACAATCTGACGTGCGTCATTTTTAATGACGTAATATGAATCCTGTGAAATATGCAAGTCATGGGAGTCATTATCAGCAAATGGTTCAAATGGCTCTGAGCACTATGGGACTTAACATCTAAGGTCATCAGTCCCCTAAATGGTTCAAATGGCTCTGAGCACTATGGGACTCAACTGCTGTGGTCATAAGTCTCCTAGAACTTAGAACTACTTAAACCTAACTAACCTAAGGACATCACACACATCCATGCCCGAGGCAGGATTCGAACCTGCGACCGTAGCGGTCGTGCGGTTCCAGACTGTAGCGCCTTTAACCGCTCGGCCACTCCGGCCGGCATCAGTCCCCTAGAACTTAGAACTACTTAAACCTAACTAACCTAAGTACATCACACACATCCATGCCCGAGGAAGGATTCGAACCTGCGACCGTAGCGGTCGCGCGGTTCCAGACGGAAGCGCCTAGAACCGCTCGGCCACACCGGCCGGCCATTATCAGCACCGTGGTCTTCTCATTCACCACGAGAAAAGCCTCAAGCGTTTGGACCGGCGCTCATTCTAGCGCACGAGACTAGAGTAGCGCCTGGAGAGACTCATGCTTTAGAAAACGAGACCTTTGAAGAAGAGGAAAGTTTAGTGTATGGCCCAGGAATCGTAGATTAGTGGTATGCTGAAAAATTTTAAAGTTAAATACACAAAAATTGCACTAACAACTTTAAATACGTATTGCTCGAGACACGTTTTTTAAACTGGTTCGCATGATTAAAAAAAAAGCTACTCGGTAAAATCGATATCCGTTTAGGATTCATTAAAATAGAAAGTTCTGATTTTGGTTTGAGCCTCAAAAAAACATTACATGTTCATAAGGTTCGTTACTTATTTTCATTTAAAGGCAACAAAACAGGTAGATTTTCAGTACCTAAATTTTCAAGTGGCCCCCCAGTTTGAAGTGCACTTCAGGAAATTTGATATTCGAGGGTCACGCTATAGAGAATTTTATTCCGATCATGTACATTAATTTCGGTCTCAGACCTGTACTTTACCCTCAGTCATGCGAACCGTTTAACTGGACATTCCGTGCAGATGTATTTTGTCCGCTATTTTGTGCTACAAGGGTCATCAGTTTACAGGCCAAACATAATTTACCTAGTGTTTAAGACATTTACTTCTGCTTTTTAATAAAGATTTGTATGACAATACAATTTTTCCGAAAAAAAGTTGAACATTAGCATAAAATAAGGCACCGACACCGGAAACCGACTTTAATGAGAGCAAAATTGTCAGTTGCGAGAACTCCATAATGCTTCTAATTGATGACTCTAGGATTACAGGAAGTTCCTAACCGAAACATCTGAGCTAACTCCTATCCCACACCGCCCTCTTAGTGCGCACAGTAGCGGCACATCTTACTCTCCACAGACTAGCTCAGCGACCCTTCGGCAACTTGACTTTACTGCGTCTGGCTATCTTCTGTAAGAAATCCAACCTGTCTCACCTCCGTGCATATAGACCGATTAACTCAGGAGTAGCAATGTGACCAGTCAACATTACGAAAATTTTAGTGATGCCAGACGCCTCCTCCAATCAGAAGACAGGAGCGACAACACCTGTTTACTCATCCTCAAAATTTTCCAACGGTTCAAAGTCTAAAATTTGAACAAATGCATCCCTTACTTGTGGGTCCAAAGTAACCAATCGTGAGGTCGCCCGACACGAAAACCCACACAACCCGCTCAAGCTCAGTGACACATCAAACCAGCTTTGAAAATTAAACCCCACTGCCATTCTCAGGCCTCTTCTGCAAGGGTGAAGAAGCGAGAAAGTCCACCTGAGTTCCCCATACTGCATGCATTTCACTTACATTCACCTTCATTCCATCCAGCGATTATCCATCCTTAGAACAGATGGGTACATGTACATGGTGTGCTGAATATAAAATATAATGAAAATGAAAATAAAAATGAAGATCACACAATTTCGGTCCCCAGCTTGATCTTCCTTCCTTTATCGTATGCAAATGTTGTACGATAAGCATACGAGTCTTCAGTATTATTTACAAAACATGAAAATTTCTCAAAAACAAAGACTTGCCCTCACGTGGGCTGCACACACGACATTCACTTCTTTTTATGTAGCACAAACGCAAGTAAGACATTAAAATGCCGCAGACAAACGGAAATTCGGTTTGCACGCACTTAGAATACCTACAAAAACAAATCATCTATACAAGATAGCTACTTTTACCAGAAATTTACGTGTCACAAAATAGTGTCTCTCAGCAAGGTCACTAATAACTAGGTACATGGAAACATGGTCCTCAGTCGGATGAAATGTGATGAAAAAAAATTTTTTTTCCTATAAATACGAAGCATATTACAGGATATGGTCCTGATTCGGATGAATTAACAGGAACAGCTTACAAATAAAATCCTCACGTTCTGCGAAAAAATAAAAAAGTACACAAAAATCGACACATTCGCACATGAGGTACTACACAGTGCATGGCCTGAACACTTCACTTCATTTTTTCCGCACATGCAAACACAGGTTGTGGTTTGGAACTCGATAACAAGGTTTGTATGAGTGTTTCTTCCCGCAGCACCGTTCTCTGAATAAGGACGCGATGATGGGAGTGATGATACGAGGGCATCTAAAGATTCCTTTCCTCGTACAGTCCATTTCGACGCCAAGGCAACCCGAGCTTGCCGATAAGCGTTGTCGGTTAACAAACCCATTGTTGTGACATGATCCCGTTTCTTTAATATTACTGTTCACAAGTCCTTTGATTTTTTCAGTCCACCGTGGTCATTCCAGACCTTCCTAAGAAATTATCTCCGGTCAACGACCCTCACTGCAGCCACTTCTTTTAGCATCATATCCAAGATTTCTGCTAAACAGGAGTTCATTCGACTACCTTCCATCAGCATTGCTCATAACCTACCGGTCATTGATGTCGGCTCTACTTAACCATCTACTCCGTCCTTTAATGACTGGAGAGAATTGGGGCAAAAATGTCGACAGTAAATTATTTCGTGGCTCACATTTTAGCTTTTGAATTACTCAGTGGAAACAACAGCATCTCGATAAAAACATTCAGTAGTTGGTTGGTTGGTTGGTTTGGGGAAGGAGACCAGACAGCGAGGTCATCGGTCTCATCGGATAAGGGAAGGATGGGGAAGGAAGTCGGCCGTGCCCTTTGAAAGGAACCATCCCGACATTCAGTAGTCTCAAATTGCCTCACCATATACTCAGTGCCAGCACACAGTATAATGAGAACAGTGTGATTTCAACTTTTAGTATTGCTGACTCATTCATTATTCTTGACATGGATGCTTGTTCAGCTGTGAGGAACGCCCATTCACATTTACCAGCAGCAGACGAATGGGAGTGAGGAAGGTGGACATCCTCTGTTATGTCAGTGTGTGGACTGGTTTGCTGTGGGTCAAGGCAGCTTGGAGATCAGCGGCTCACAGTAACACGTACAGGTGGGACAGGTGGGGGACGGGGCAGAAGCGCCTCTGGCCTCACCAGTACCTGGTGTGAAATGATATACTCACCTTCAGTTGTCTGAGGGCACACGCACCTCTGGAGCTCTAGGCAGCTCTGCTCTTCTTGGGGAGAAAGAAGGCAGGTGATTCCCCCTCCCCCAACTACGCCCTGCCCACACAGTAAGGAATGCGGATATCCCTGCTCGCTCAGCCCACCTGGCTGCTGATGGCATCTACATTCCAACATTTCTGCCAGCACTGATCCATGTTCTATTTCTCTTCACCACTGTTATAGAGTACCACACAACATTAGTCATACAACGCTTAGACCATCAGTACACACCTAAACAGAACACCAATAAAAAAACTTACAACCTCTAGGATGAAATACAGATTTTTTTGAAATTGAATTTATTTATAAAGTTAATGACTATCTGGAACATATAGTCAAGTGTTGTTGTGAGTGTACATGAATTCAAGAGATGCTCCACATTCGTAATAGTATGTTATATAGGAAATAACATGAAACAAAATAAACTAGTTTTGTGCAAATAAGATCATTACATAATGGGAATGGAGACCTCTTTCAGGAGACGGTATGTCTGATGATGCTTCCTACACACCTTGCTGTTAGCAAGTATACATTCCATAAAGAACAGCACAAGCCCAGTGGGTTGATCACTCAGTGTCCCTTTACCAATACCGCACATAAATACAGAAGCTTCTTGTCACTATTATTTCTGGTGTTTCCTTCTCACTGAATCGACTTTACGAAGATTTTAATGCAAATTCCGTTGACTCATACATAAATGCTAACATGTAATAAGCAAAAATTACTGTACCCTCCCAACTTGACCCCTTTTCTTTTCTTTTCGAAATCCCTTTTTGGACACGCAGGTGGACTACTCCAATGGTTAGGCAAGGCATGAAAAAAACTATGAATCGACATAGATACTAAGACACACCTGGTTGGAGCTGTGTGCACTCGAACTGGTTATCCTCGTGCAATAGTTCCCTGCCTTTTCTATCCCTTTTCCTTGTCATAGGCCCGGTTTGCTTACATATGACAGGTTAGTATTGCATTCCTCTTCCATTATAATGTGGTTTCGATATCCTTCTTATGGCTCCTTTATACGCGGTCACTTGTGGTGGAAGGGGGTTGGTCTCTCACTATCCTTTAAACAATGAGTCCACCTACCTGGATAGGTTTCAGGTGGTCTACCCCTTCACTCTGCGATGGGAGATATTGGTTTAGCTGATAAAAGCAGCGTTGACGAACTTCGACTAAATACCTACCAGGCAAAGGTCACAGAACTCCAGTCCATGGGCAGTTGCTGAAAGTCAGTTAAACCGTCGAGCGTTCGGGATTCTTGCATGACTCATTTGAAAAAATGTCTATGATTTCCGTCAAGTTGGTTTACTGTCTTTAAAACGCGTAGAATGGCTATTAAGTCCGTATTTAATATCCCGACATCAATTATACAGTGCTTTTGTCTGTCTGTGTTAACAAGTTCGCACCCCAAAGCAGCCGGAAGATATTTAGTCAGACCTAATATTTTGAATCTCCTACACAGTTACGAATCCACAACTACTTGAGAGTTAATACATTCAGTCGTTTAGCAGGATTCTTGTAAAGAAGGTCTCGCCTTAATGTCTCGTAATCTGCACAAAACGCGCCACGCGGAAGTTATGTGCGACATGAAATGTTCACATGCGAATATCTTCTAAAATAAACCACTCACAAAGCTTAAACTTTCACAAAATAACACTGTAGTCACTTTTCGCCAACGACACGAGAACCAATCAAACACTCGAAATTCTTCATTTTGGTACAGATTTGATCAGCACGATTTAACATCGGTGGTTACTAGAAGATGGTTCCCGAGCAACTCTCTCGACTCTAGATTTGAGGCACAAAGCCCTACTCAGTCGTGCGGTAAATGCTGAATTCTTATTGGCTTTTATGTCAAGAAGCCAATCATATTATTTCGAACATTTAAATTCACGCGGTATTTCTGAAGCCAGCCAGTCAGATTAACACCAGTAATTTAGACTAGAAATGTCGTAATTTCGAAACTACATAAAATTTAGTGAAAAAATATACGATTCCTTTCCACAAAATAAATCACTAATAAATGCCCCTTCTGTCGATCTTTAACAAAATCAAGCTGACTCGGACATACGTTACAAATTCCCTAATTGCCCAAATTTCTCACGGATCCATTTACATAGTTTTAGTAAAATATCACATTATCACTTTACGTATGTCCTCCGTTCACTCTCTCATGCTTTCCAAAACACTCACACAACCAAAGACCAAGAACTAATAATTTTCCAAAGTAGTTTTAATTACGTCATAAATATATGGTAATAAAACTAAAGAAAATAAGTTTATACGAACCTATCCTCTTGGTTGTAGTTTCAATTCATACTGCAAATGAATAAATTACAGTCCCTAATTCGATTTCGCAATGCCAGCACGGTTACATGAGTTTTAGGTAAAAATTTGTACCGCCATGAGTATGGAAATTATTGATTTGAAATTTTCACTGTGTGGTTGTGTTATCCTTAGAATTCATTATAGTAGGTATAAAAAAGATCGATTAATATTTAATAGTACTTCTTCAGATTCATAGTAAGTATGTGTAACGTACCGTACGCAACGTTAAGCAAGTACACGGCTCACTCGGCCCTCTAGTACACTCCTGGAAATGGAAAAAAGAACACATTGACACCGGTGTGTCAGACCCACCATACTTGCTCCGGACACTGCGAGAGGGCTGTACAAGCAATGATCACACGCACGGCACAGCGGACACACCAGGAACCGCGGTGTTGGCCGTCGAATGGCACTAGCTGCGCAGCATTTGTGCACCGCCGCCGTCAGTGTCAGCCAGTTTGCCGTGGCATACGGAGCTCCATCGCAGTCTTTAACACTGGTAGCATGCCGCGACAGCGTGGACGTGAACCGTATGTGCAGTTGACGGACTTTGAGCGAGGGCGTATAGTGGGCATGCGGGAGGCCGGGTGGACGTACCGCCGAATTGCTCAACACGTGGGGCGTGAGGTCTCCACAGTACATCGATGTTGTCGCCAGTGGTCGGCGGAAGGTGCACGTGCCCGTCGACCTGGGACCGGACCGCAGCGACGCACGGATGCACGCCAAGACCGTAGGATCCTACGCAGTGCCGTAGGGGACCGCACCGCCACTTCCCAGCAAATTAGGGACACTGTTGCTCCTGGGGTGTCGGCGAGGACCATTCGCAACCGTCTCCATGAAGCTGGGCTACGGTCCCGCACACCGTTAGGCCGTCTTCCGCTCACGCCCCAAGATCGTGCAGCCCGCCTCCAGTGGTGTCGCGACAGGCGTGAATGGAGGGACGAATGGAGACGTGTCGTCTTCAGCGATGAGAGTCGCTTCTGCCTTGGTGCCAATGATGGTCGTATGCGTGTTTGGCGCCGTGCAGGTGAGCGCCACAATCAGGACTGCATACGACCGAGGCTCACAGGGCCAACACCCGGCATCATGGTGTGGGGAGCGATCTCCTACACTGGCCGTAAACCACTGGTGATCGTCGAGGGGACACTGAATAGTGCACGGTACATCCAAACCGTCATCGAACCCATCGTTCTACCATTCCTAGACCGGCAAGGGAACTTGCTGTTCCAACAGGACAATGCACGTCCGCATTGTAACAACTAAAACGGCTTCTGACACCAAATGTAACTGTTGTGATACTAAATGTGACACTTCTGTCACTAAATGTAACTGGGTTTTCTCTTTTGATGCAAGTCAATTGTCAGGATGAGCATTCTAAAGCATTCTGTCAGGGTGAAAATATTAAATAATTTAACTTTTCTCTCTTAACAACATGTGGGCAGGGTGGGTTCTTCCTTGGCTCGGGTATGAGGTCGAATGAAACATCATTTTTACATAAGATAACTTTTATTGAAGATTTGTACAACTGTATCTTACGGGATGTTCTGGTTCGGAGAGCGGCAGCTGTGTCGTTTGTGAAGTCTTCTGCTGCGGCAGCGGCGGCGGCGGCGGCGGCGGCGGCGGCGGCGTCTGATTACGCGTAGCGGTGTGTATCTCGTGTCGCCGTCTCGCCCAGCTGACTGGAGACGCGCAGCGCGAGGTGGCCCGTTTAATTATTGCGAGCGAAATCGTGCATCGGATGATACCTTGGGTGTCGCGTCCCAGTGTTTCTCTTCTCTAAGCGGCCGCGTGTGTTCTGCGTCGGCCAGCGGAGCGGCGCGGCGGGGAAGGCCAGTGTGGCGGACTCGAACCACGGACTCCCGCTTGCCAGTCTTCGGCTGTCAGGTCTTCATCCCAGCTCACAGGTGACTACTGATGTGAGGCCGTCTCCTTCCCGTCCTCACGACTCACCCGGGTATGTAAGAACCAGACTTCAAATACCTTTTAATTTCTGTCTTCTGGCGCCGCGGCTGCTGCTTGCTATTCCATTACAGCGGCGGACTTGCTTCGTCTGTGCATGATGCAGACTCTTCTTGCATGACGGTCTTCAGCACCGAAACTGACAGAAAACTACTGCTACTCTTCTTTTCTTCCTTCGTCTCTCGTCTTCGTCTCCGTCCCCGTCTTCGTCTTCGTCTTCGACTCCGTCTCCGTCTCCGTCTTCATCTCCCTCTGGCTCACTGCGTCTCGCGTATTTATTCACTTCAGTTTACTGGAGGTGAACGACTTCACGGTCATTGCCTCGTCTGTCACGTTGAAAAGCTTCTCGAAGAATCTTCTTAACGTCGGTCATTGGCTCTTGGAATGTAGGCGAGGGCCTTTGATCACACGTGACGGCTGAGAAACACGTGAGCCGATCATTGCCTCTTCTGTCACGTTGAAAAGCTTCTCGAAGAATCTTCTTAACGTCGGTCATTGGCTCTTGGGATGTAGGCGACGGCCTTTGCTTACATACGACAACTGAGAAACACGTGAGCCGGTCGGGCGATGCCCTGACGGCTGAATCGACAGCGCCCGCTTATGTGGAAGTTGCTGACTTCACGGTCATTGTCTCTTCTGTTCTGCTGTTCGGCCCGCTGCTTGCGAGTATGTAACTCTCTAAACTAAACCAAGTTTTTCATTTATATCCTAATTTCTAGTTCACTTTGATTTCACTGATTTATATTACCTAAGTACCACTCAACATTCCTCCACCCTTCGGAGAAATTCGCCCTCGAATTTACCACTCAACATTCCTCCACTCTTCACACGGCAAAAGCACTAACACAAGCAACGAAAACTCTCGACTTAGAAGATTACACACGCTTCACATTAAGTATGTTGAAAATACTTTGTCACTTTATAAAAGCACTGTACGCTCATGACTCACATAGTTCACACATAATTCGTTGTAATAAGTGTAACAAATCTTGATGACAATGAATAAACAAAAAATAGATTATTCACTTAGAAATTTACATAGTAACACCTGTTTAATCAACCCTATATGAATGCAAGAATATTTATTCTACAGTATTCTTTATTTTAACATGAGTCTGTTTAATAAAGAATGAAGTCCAATAAATTAAATTAATACAGTAGTGCTCAAAAGTAACCACTGAAGTACACCAGTTAAGAGTGTGGTATCCAGTTAACAGGGATTTGATGAAGTGGTATATTATTATTTGGCTTCTTTTTTCGTCTTAAATAAAAGAAAACTGTACAAAGCAGAAACACCAACACAAAGGTTCCAGATATACCCGTTCCTAGCATTATAATTTTAGTTTTGTGTTCACTTTTTAATTGTAAGACATGTTGCATCATAACATTGGCATCAATTTTGCCTTGATGTGAGTTTATGAACATATCTAATGACTTCAGAAGGGAACTGTCAAGGGAGTCATTGAGGTAGGACAGGTTTTGTGTGGGAAATGTTTGCATGGCGTTTTCTGAAAAAAGCAAACAACATGGTTATGAACCTACCAACCTAGTAAAAACAAAAACAAATAAAAGAAGGAATACATTGTTAACTACAAGATCTACATGTATCTACGTTCAACTTTTCTTTCTTAAAAAATAAACCATTATAATTTATTAATTATTTACATATGTATACTACAGTCTACTAAGATCCAACTAGGCCATTCGCACCCTTGGTCGAAGATTGTATGGTGCCATGTCTGCATGTTGTGCTGGCGTGGCCACTCTTTTTCCTTTACGGGAACTTCCTCCACCCTTCGGAAAAGCAGACACTATTGTTGAAGGAATTACATCTGGAGCGCCCTTGAAAGGTTTTAAACGACTTGCATGGACAATAGTAGTTCGGGTGGGCAGTTGCAGTTTGACGTTGACTGGTGACGTGATCTCAATAATTTGATAAGGACCTTTGTAGTTTGTTACAAATTTCTTCGTTTTTCCTTTCGCTATGTAAGGAGTTGAAAGCATAACCCACTGACCGATTTTGTAATTTGGATATTTAGCTTGGGTATTGCCTAATCTTTCCTGTCGTTCCAAAGCCTTTGTATTAGATTTTTGAACCTTTTTCCATACATCCTTCATCATTCGACTGAAATCTCTTACTGTTTCTCCGACTTTTCCGTTTTTCTGCCTGATTACATCAAAAGGGGACGGCATTTTTCTCCCATAGACCACTTCATAAGGTGACATGCCAGTTGCTTCATGCGTTTTGGCGTTGTATACCGACACGATTATTGGTAAATACGTATCCCAATTAGAATGTTGTTCGTTAATATAATAACTAAGCATCTTGCCAATTGTCCGATGAACTCTTTCTGTGCGCCCGTTGCACTGAGGGTGTAACGGAGTTGTGCGTAATTTACGTATTTTTAGTAAGTGGCATAGCTGTTTCATTAATTCCGACATAAAATTAGATCCCTGATCTGTGATAATAGCTTCAGGTACGCCAAATTTAAGTATCCAGTTGTTAACTAAAGCTTGGGCAACTGTATTTGCTTGCTGATCTGGGAGACTCACCATAGCTAGATAGCGTGAAAAGTGATCTATAATTGTAAGAACGTACTTATTACCAGCCGGTGTTTTATGAAATGGCCCATAGAGATCCAGTCCACAGATTTGAAACGGACATGAAGCCTCGGGGAGCCTCTGTAAGGGTATTTTTGAACGAGAAAGTTCAGCTCGTTGTGCGCACGCAATGCAATTACGAAGGTACTGCGCAACATCCTGCTTTCTGGTTTGCCACCAAAATCGCTCTGCTACACGTCTTTCGGTTGTCCGCTGTCCACCGTGTCCTGCAAGGATATGATCGTGGGCCTCTGCCATTATTTCTTGTCTAAGGTGTTGGGGAACAACAATTCGCGGTCCAAGTTTTGTTTTACGGCATAATACACCATCTTCAAAGCAAAATTGTTTTTGAGTTGCGTATTTTTTGCATTCTGTATCCTCATCTTGTGCCTTTCTCCAGTCCTCAGTATCTCGGCCTGTTGCTTCCAAAAGTGCTATTTTCCGACTTAGACAATCTGCATTTGTGTGTTTTTTGCCTGGTTTATGGATAACTTCGAAATCCATTTCGGAAAGACATAGGGCCCAACGCGTGAGACGACTAGATGGATCCTTTAATCCAAGCAACCATTTTAAAGCTGCGTGGTCTGTAATGACCTTGAATTTCCTACCATACAAGTAGCATTTAAAGTATTTGATACCATAAATAACACTTAACAATTCTTTCTCCGTTGTGGAATAATTTCTTTCTGCTGTTGTTAGTTGTCTCGAAGCGTAGGCTATGGGGTGTTCCGCGCCATTAATATTCTGACTCAAAACAACTCCTACTGAATGACCACTTGCGTCACAGGATAAAATAAATTCTTTATTATAATCTGGGTAGGCTAATACTGGACTGTGTGTTAACTTATCTTTAAGGGTTTGAAATGCTGATTCACAATCTTCAGACCAATGAAATTTTGCACCCTTTTTCAATAATTGGGTTAAGGGTCGGGCAATTTCAGCAAAATTTTGAACATATTTCCGGTAGTACGATGCGAGACCAATGAAACTTTGTACTTCCTTAACGCGTTGTGGTGTTGGGAAGTCCTTAACTGTCGAAATTAATAGAGGATCTGTTTTAATTCCTTTTTCACTAATGACATGCCCTAGGTATGTAACCTCCGTCAATGCAAAAGTACATTTTTCCATATTTAATGTTAATTTAGCTTTTCTAAGTCTCTGAAAAACATTACGCAGACGCACAGCATGTTCATTAATGTCTTTGGAGAATACAATAATATCGTCTAGATATACACAACATTGCTGAGTTTTGAGTCCTCGCAATACTCCATCGAGTAGTCTTTGAAAAGTTGCTGGTGCATTTTTCAAACCGAAAGGCATTCTTTTAAATTGCCAGTGGCCTCCAGGGGTAGAAAATGCTGTTTTATGCCTATCTTCAGGTGCAACTTCCAATTGATGATATCCGCTACGTAGATCGATTGTTGAAAAGTATTTACTGTTACCCAAACTGTCAATGATATCGGTAATGTTTGGAAGAGGATAAACATCTGAGATAGTTTGTTTGTTAAGGTGTCTGTAGTCACAACAAAATCTATATCGTTTCGTACCGTCGGGGGACTTCTTTGGAATAATTACGATATTTGAATTATAAGGCGAATCAGAATATTCTATAATTCCATCTTTTAGATGCTGTTCTAAAAATTCATCCAGTACTGGCTGTAAGTGATGCGGAACTCTATAAGGCTTCCTATAAACTGGGGGGCTATTTTCTGTTGGGATCCTATGCTGTGTGATATCTGTTGCTGGCAGTGGACCTTCTGCATTAAATAAATCTTGAAACTCAACTAAAACTACTTCTATCGTGTCTCTATCCTTTCCTTGCAAATGCTCAATCTTCTGGCGTAATGCGGTTTTATAGGCGTCTGGTTTCTGACCATCATTAATATCTGACCAAATGAAATCTTCTTCTTCAAAAGTACTCACTGTAGCTACTAATATTCCCTTATGCAACTCTTTGTCCTCCACTCTGAAGTTGTCAATATGTACCGGTACTTTTCTTTCTCCCTCAACGTCTTGAACCCGTACAACACTCCTACGTACAAAACAATGTGATACATCTTATTCCTCATTTTCCTCTAAAGGCTCTATTAGACACACTGTATCTGTAGGTACTTCGGGGTCAACGGTCATCCAGAAAAGTTTTCCTAAGCCAGATGGTATCTGATCCCGCGAATCAACCTTCAAGGACGTTGCACGCAGTGTAGTTGATTTCGCCTTCCGGTTAGGGAAATCTTGCGGCAGAGGGCCCTTTGCAGCGGTGTCACCTAGCTGAAACACTATTCCGCTAAGTTCTACAGTCTGCTGTCTGAGGTCGATTTTAGCGTGATGTTTATCCAGGAAATCCAACCCTAGGATCGCGTCGTACCCGTCAGTTACCTTTGTTACCACTTCTACATCTTCTTGAAATTGTACACCCTGAATAGAGAAAATCAGTGATGTACATCCTAATGACTTCACTGTACCTCCTCCTACTCCACTCAATCTATACCTTGGAGGGTCATATTTCTTTTCTCCAATACATTTATTACTCACTATTGATACGTTTGCGCCTGTATCCACTAGTATCCTTGCCTCTTTATCCTGTATGGTAGCAGATAACCAGCATTCCGCCTTCACATTCGCCTTAATGGCATGAAATTTTATTGGGAACGCCTGGCGGCGGCTCCGACATTCCCGTTTGAGTTTAACTGATTTCTATTTCCAAAAACTTTCTTAGACCTGCATTCCTTGAATGTGTGACCTATTCTTTGACAATTAGTGCATTGAGGTTGTCTGCAGTTTTTTGCTATATGTCCCTGTCGATCGCACCTAAAACATCGTACTCCTGCTGAAAATACATTTCGCTTCTCCTTGTATCTGGTGGCAATGTCAATTTCTTCAAAAGCCGTCGCCACAGATACAGCTTCCGCTAAATTTTTAGGAAACTCTGCCCTGACACGACGGGACGTTTCAGGAGGTAACCCACGTAAAAATGTATCCAGAGCTCTATTTTCTGCCTCTTGTAAAATAACTGTATTTGCTTCATCACTAGTTGTCAACTGGTAGGTGTTAATATTAACTTTTCTAATCCTATCTACAAAACTTTCTAACGACTCGTTTTGCCTCTGAGTGATAGTGTTTAACTGTTCCCTATAAAATCTACAGCTGTTCTGTTTTTGAAAACGTTTAAGCAATCCTTTCTTCAATTCCTCAAATGTTGGAGCAGTCCGTAATTCTTCATGGTATAAGACGTGTGCTTTAGCCTCTCCTGTCAATCTTAACTTTGTCATTTGTAAGAGCTGTTCATCTGACCATGATCCTAACTTTGCAGCTGCTACTAAATCATCAAAAAAGGCTGTTATGTCTTCGCCAGGTTTACCTGAAAAAGGGGTTACTAAGGCTGCTGCTGAGGAATCTAGGATGGGAGGGATTGAACTGGTTTGCCTAACCTCACTCAACTGTTTAAATAATGCATTATTATCACTTTTAAGCTGTTCTATCTGATTAACTAAGCTCTGAATAGCTTCCTCAGTAGAAACCGCTTGTGGTGCTGACTCTGACTTTGTACGATTTCGTGTCATCATTTTACAAACTATTAGTTACACAATATTACCATACTGAATTCAAAAGATGTAAAAATATTTTCGACAAACTCTTAAAATTATGAGAGAGAATACGCATCTAAATAAAGAAAATATTACGACTGCTATGCAAACCTCTATCCTTTCACACATTAAACAATACTAACTGTGGACCTTTAGTGACTGTCATTCACACCTCATATTGAGCCAAGGGTTTTTTCTCTGACACCAAATGTAACAACTAAAACGGCTTCTGACACCAAATGTAACTGTTGTGATACTAAACGTGACACTTCTGTCACTAAATGTAACTGGGTTTTCTCTTTTGATGCAAGTCAATTGTCAGGATGAGCATTCTAAAGCATTCTGTCAGGGTGAAAATATTAAATAATTTAACTTTTCTCTCTTAACAACATGTGGGCAGGGTGGGTTCTTCCTTGGCTCGGGTATGAGGTCGAATGAAACATCATTTTTACATAAGATAACTTTTATTGAAGATTTGTACAACTGTATCTTACGGGATGTTCTGGTTCGGAGAGCGGCAGCTGTGTCGTTTGTGAAGTCTTCTGCTGCGGCAGCGGCGGCGGCGGCGGCGGCGGCGGCGGCGGCGTCTGATTACGCGTAGCGGTGTGTATCTCGTGTCGCCGTCTCGCCCAGCTGACTGGAGACGCGCAGCGCGAGGTGGCCCGTTTAATTATTGCGAGCGAAATCGTGCATCGGATGATACCTTGGGTGTCGCGTCCCAGTGTTTCTCTTCTCTAAGCGGCCGCGTGTGTTCTGCGTCGGCCAGCGGAGCGGCGCGGCGGGGGAAGGCCAGTGTGGCGGACTCGAACCACGGACTCCCGCTTGCCAGTCTTCGGCTGTCAGGTCTTCATCCCAGCTCACAGGTGACTACTGATGTGAGGCCGTCTCCTTCCCGTCCTCACGAGTCACCCGGGTATGTAAGAACCAGACTTCAAATACCTTTTAACTTCTGTCTTCTGGCGCCGCGGCTGCTGCTTGCTATTCCATTACAGCGGCGGACTTGCTTCGTCTGTGCATGATGCAGACTCTTCTTGCATGACGGTCTTCAGCACCGAAACTGACAGAAAACTACTGCTACTCTTCTTTTCTTCCTTCGTCTCTCGTCTTCGTCTCCGTCCCCGTCTTCGTCTTCGACTCCGTCTCCGTCTCCGTCTTCATCTCCCTCTGGCTCACTGCGTCTCGCGTATTTATTCACTTCAGTTTACTGGAGGTGAACGACTTCACGGTCATTGCCTCGTCTGTCACGTTGAAAAGCTTCTCGAAGAATCTTCTTAACGTCGGTCATTGGCTCTTGGAATGTAGGCGAGGGCCTTTGATCACACGTGATGGCTGAGAAACACGTGAGCCGGTCATTGCCTCTTCTGTCACGTTGAAAAGCTTCTCGAAGAATCTTCTTAACGTCGGTCATTGGCTCTTGGGATGTAGGCGACGGCCTTTGCTTACATACGACAACTGAGAAACACGTGAGCCGGTCGGGCGATGCCCTGACGGCTGAATCGACAGCGCCCGCTTATGTGGAAGTTGCTGACTTCACGGTCATTGTCTCTTCTGTTCTGCTGTTCGGCCCGCTGCTTGCGAGTATGTAACTCTCTAAACTAAACCAAGTTTTTCATTTATATCCTAATTTCTAGAACACTTTGATTTCACTGATTTATTTACTTAAGTACCACTCAACAGCATGTATCCCGTGCCACCCAACGTGCTCTAGAAGGTGTAAGTCAACTACCCTGGCCAGCAAGATCTCCGGATCTGTCCCCCATTGAGCATGTTTGGGACTGGATGAAGCGTCGTCTCACGCGGTCTGCACGTCCAGCACGAACGCTGGTCCAACTGAGGCGCCAGGTGGAAATGGCATGGCAAGCCGTTCCACAGGACTACATCGAGCATCTCTACGATCGTCTCCATGGGAGAATAGCAGCCTGCATTGCTGCGAAAGGTGGATATACACTGTACTAGTGCCGACATTGTGCATGCTCTGTTGCCTGTGTCTATGTGCCTGTGGTTCTGTCAGTGTGATCATGTGATGTATCTGACCACAGGAATGTGTCAATAAAGTTTCCCCTTCCTGGGACAATGAATTCACGGTGTTCTTATTTCAATTTCCAGGAGTGTATTTGCCAGAAACTGGGTGCGCTATGAGCACATCCTCTAGCACTACAGGTGCTTCTTGGCTATGCAAATTATATCGCAACAGAACATATAAAAAGACATATTACGCCTCCCCCGAAGTAAACAGGCAGAAGAATATGGAAGTTAGTTCACTAGCTTCCACCAACAAGCTAACAATGTATCCACCTATGAGCTTCGAGTTTTCAGAAACAGGAACAGATTGTAGCCACATTCCAAAGGCCGGACTCACCTGCAGAAAATTCTGAAAATTTTGGTGTGAGCTTCGCTCGGCATTTCCACAGAAAGGCGGGAAATTTTAGAGTCACATGTGTGGATATACATATAACTTGGGGAACGGAGTCTGAAGACCAAACACAGCAGGATTAGACAAATAGTCTTCTAAAGACACCACCGAAAGTATGCTAACAGGTGGACATCCCTACCAATACCAGTCTCTCATTCTACTACTGAAACAACTTGAAGCTCCTTCGATCGTATTTCCATCTATTTCTCCAGAATACGAGTAATATTACCGCTGAAAGGTTCACTCAGCTGTTTGTTGTGTCTGCTACCACGAAAACTACACTTTGAGTGATGGATGGTTCCTCAAGACCATGTGCAGTAATCACCTGTAGCCTTGCCCAAACGAAAGGAGTTCCTGTTGCCAGAAACACAGATACGTTAAAGAGAAGTAGGTACTATAAGTATGCAATGTTACGTAAAGAGGAAGGAGTAATCTACATTGCTACAAGCAAGATCCTAACCACTCATATACTCAGCACACAATAGAAGTGAAATGACAGCAGATAAGAACGGAATCAGAAGACAAATGAAGTAAGAAGAAAATCATATGCAAAGTATGGAAATAAGATAAAAATGTGAGGAGAAATCTTGAAGCAGATAGCCGCCTCATACTCATTACCAGTCAATCGATCTCCCTTGGTTCTATGATTCACCACTACTTGGGTAGACAAACATAAAAATCAACTACCTTAGCGCTGCAGTCCATATGCAGGGACTTACCTCAGCATTCCACGCGCAAGCACTCAAAAATTTTGCGCAGCACTACCTTTTACAGTTGGCATCTACTTCCTATTACTCCGTCTGTAATACTCCTGCCCTTCACATAACTGCTAATTCAAAGATTCCTTCTTAATCGCCCAATTAAAAGTTCGCACACGAAATAACCCATAAGATTATGTTGGCCACGTCTTACCACTAGCAAAACTGTTACACTTAACTCAGCTAACTTATCACAGATGTCACTTCAACAGTGATCACTAAGATGCTAGTCTGTCAGACCCTCATGTATTGAAATCTCTTAACATTCGACACATAGCAAACTCCTCTAGATCTCTCAATTCGCAATGTTTCCTGCTCAACTACGTTTTGATGTAGGACTTTGCGCACCCAAAATGGACAACAATACACACTGAAAGACTTATTGCAGTGAAACTATCTTCTGTTCAAAAGTCGATGAGGTGTAATAAGAACACTGTTCCCCACAACCAGGCATACGTTCCAAAGTTTTCCTCTCTGGCTTGGTTTCCTTCGCTATGCAGCTCTCCTACTACGAGAACTCTCAGTAGCCATCCGCATGACCTGTGCATGCCTTTCCCTCCCAGTGGATAAAAAGTCGGCTAGCTCCCTAATTTTATCCGCTGGGCACTTGTTCTTCAGTACCAGTAAAGGTGCCATCCTGATTGTTCCATGTGGTAACCCTTTGATAACTTCCTGGAAATCATGCAAGAAGACATACCAGTTTGAGGCCAATATAATCGACACATCTTCTCCAGTTTGAGCAGTATTCTAACAATGGGATTAGACACAGGACGTATACATAGAGGTAATCTTCCTCCAATAAAACAGGTTCTGCCATTGTTGAGGTTCAAACTGAGAGCCATTGTCTCATATTACTTTACTTACTCCTCCCACATGTTTTTGGAGACCTGCAGCAAATGCTTTGTGTACAGCTTTTGTGATAGCAGCGTTGTTGTTGTGGTCTTCATTCCTGAGACTAGTTTGATGCAGCTCTCCATGCTACTCCATCCTGTGCAAGCTTCTCCACCTCTCAGTACGTACTGCAGCCTACATCCTTCTGAATCTGCTTAGTGTATTCATCTCTTGGTATCACTCTACGATTTTTACATAAAGACAACGTATTGTGGCATCACTTCAACAGTGAATAATACATACTGATGATCACGCCTTGATCTTGTCGCTGGACTAAATAAATCTGTTGCAGTGAACTCATACAACTCCACTGGTACAACTGAAAAGAGTAGCGTCTAGTGCGGTACAAAAATGGTTCAAATGGCTCTGAGCACTATGGGACTTAACATCTGAGGTCATCAGTCCCCTAGAACTTAGAACTACTTAAACCTAACTAACCTAAGGACATAACACACATCCATGCGCGAGGCAGGATTCGAACCTGCGACCGTAGCGGTCGCGCGGTTCCAGACTGTAGCGCCTAGAACCGCTCGGCCACCCGGGCCGTCCGTGAGGTACCATTGCTGCCTTCCCATGCTGGCACTCCTTGCAAGTCTCTAAAGCCTTCCATATTCTTCTCTCCATACTGCAGAAATATGCCGGCTCCCCCAGTTTAGCGAAGCACTTCTTTGTGCCAAAATGTGTATAATTAAGGTGCACATACCGTATTAATTTGTTAAAATCTTCTGGTATGCACAGCAGCCAGTTGTCATCTGTTGAATTTCTTTTCCTGACAAGTATTCCATACCTGATGAGACAGTATTTTCTAATCATGACTTCATTCCTGTCTCCCACCTGGTCTTTCTGTCCCATAATATCTGATCCTTGTTCTGTTCCTGGAGATGACAGAAATTTTCGAAGGGCATCCGTTTTAGGTATCTGATTTCAAACAGTTCCGCATTGTCTTCGATCTTTAATTGTTCAGTAGCACATGATAGGGTGTCCACTACTATGTTAGCTTTCCTGGGAATATAAACGACACTGAACTTGAATTCCTGTAGGTATAGTGACCTTTGCACTAAAAGACCACATGCGAGTTTACACGAACAACTTACTAGTGAAGACAGCCACAGCTCAGAGGCATTATGAATGATAATAAAAATGTTCAACACTCAATAAGCATCCAAATTATCGTAAAGTTTGAGAATTAATTAGTCAGGAATGATTAGGCAACAGCCGCATAGAGGTCTTTTTTCGCAACTACTGGTTTCATGTCAGTATAGACGCATCTTCAGATTTGTAATGACTATATTTCAATAATGTAGCTGGACAGTTATAGAGTCCCAGGTTTGGCGAAGTTATCCACGTTAAGAGTCAAACGACAATGGTTGTCATAGTAAAATTGAGTACACGCAAAATATGCTTATCAGAATGTACAAAGCGTGACTGGTGAATGAGCCACGCTGGAAAACACCCCGTAGGATATATGAGCGTCGTTCCGAAAGTAGTGCCTGATATTTTTATTCACAGAAACTACAGGAAATGCATAAATTACAACAGCACAGCTAAATAGAGCAATATTTCAACTACAAACTGTCATCTTTCCACATAGTCACCACCATTCGTTATGGTCTTTTGCCAACGATGAACCAGACCCTGCATGCCTCGCCTGTAAAAATCGGAACCAGCTGAGGCTAACCACTTCCTTACAGCTTTGACAACAGCATTCGAGTCTGATATGGTAGTCTGGGACTGTACGGTGGATATTAAGACAGCCCAGCCGAATCTTGCAATCAGTTGCATGGTCGCAAAACTGGTGTGGGGTCTGGCGTTATCATGGTACAGTTGAAATTTGGTCTTCCTCTCTAGCCTTAGCCTGGAAATGTAGGCTTTCAGCATACTCAGTGTCGTCTTACAGTTTGCCAAATTGACAGTTTCTCCTGGTCCCAAGACATCCGAAAGAACCACATCCTTGCTATCCCAGAGGACTGTGCACATCACTTTGCCTGCAGACGGCTGGGTCTTGAAGGAGAATTCGCATGTCGCCACTCCATGGACTGTGTTTTGGATTCCGGCTAATAGTGGTAACATCACGTCTCATTTCCGGGGACGATGCTATTCAGAAAATTTTCACCTTCAGCTTCATCCTAGTCGAGCAGGTCCCGACAAATTTCCGTTCGACGAGTTTTTTGTTCTTCTGCAAGCATCCGCAGGATCCAGCTCGCAAAGGCTTTGCGATAAACCAAGATGTTCCAATATTGTTTCCGAGGCACTACAGTCGACATTCAGCTCTGAACACAAATCTATGATCGCCATCCGCAGATAAACATGAATGAGTTGATCAAGACACTCTTCATGGCGAGGGATAACAGCTGGGCTGGGCCGACCGGGCCGTGGCTTGTCATGCACATCCTTTTCATCTCCTTGAAAATGCCATGCCGATAGCCTCATATTGGTCACGTCTATCACGTCTATTGTATCGTATTCGTACACCTTTAGCAAGAGTCGATGGATCTGAATCGGCGCAATTTCTTCAACACTGAGGAAATCAGTCACACATCGCTGCTTTATACTCGCGTCAATATCAGACTCCATTTTGGAACACTGCTGCTCTGATGTCGCCAGCTACCGCAGAACAACGGAACCAGCTGCAAATGAAAGAGCAAGGTTCAGGCATTAGCATCAGACGAAGAGGCATTACTTTCGGAAGGACCCTCGTGTTATAAGATTCGGTAGACACCAGCTGTATAAAACCAACTGCAGATGCTACAACGCAATAGAGTTCAGCCGTCATTGTTGACATTCAGAGCGTCACTCGCCGTTGGTTTATAAACTGAAGGAGAACTTCCAAGTTACTTCTGCACTATTCATTTGATAGCTCACACTAAGGAGGATTCTTCAGAACATGAAGTTCCATTAAAGTTCCTCAATATGGAAAGAGTCCTCTCACTATGCAGTAGTATACACTAGCGTTGCAGGTCAGATCCTTTACAATGATGACTGTATTTGAGCTACTCCACAAAATGTAGAGTCCGAAAATGAGTGGATTCCTCTTAAGTCCGCCATCTAGTATGATTAATAATCTATGTTCACACACAACACGGTTTCCTTGGCAGAGAGCAGCCTAGCGCAGTGACGGCGTCCTTGTACCACGGCGACTGTCCTCTGGACTTCGAGAGGTGCAGCTTTCATCCGCTAGAACGAATGGCGCATAGAGCATCCGCTCTCAACTAACTAGTGGCTGCATTCCGCATGAGCAAATTACGGTCCATCCGACCAACTACTTCAGTCATAGTGTTCTCATAGCCGAGATATTCCGAAGAAAATATCACAAAATTAGTTTTAGTAAGTACGATATTTTTAACTGATGGAGTGGGTCTAAGCACTACGGGACTTAACAAATGAGGTCATCAGTCTCCTAGACTTAGAACTACTTAAACCTAACAAACCTAAGGACATCACACACATCCATGCTCGAGGCAGGATTCGAACCTGCGACCGTAGCAGCAGCGCGGTTCCAGACTGAAGTGCATAGAACCACTAGGCCACAGCGGCCGGCCAACTGATAGAATGTATCAAGAATATGACGCCATGTTGTTTGAAATGTAATTATGATCAGTATGTACAGTCTTAGTCAGTGGAATGTAAACCAGAAGTTCTACAGCGGTAGAAAACAATTCAGGTCTAGGGAACTGAAATGGATACAAATTTCTGTCTCATGTTTCTGATGGATTCTTAGTTTATGATATACCGTAGTGATTCTGTATTCACTTACAGCAGATCTGTATTTAGTAGGAATTCAAGAAAACGGTGAAAGTGTTTTCATATTATGAATAGTTCTGTTGACTGATGAATTGAAAGTCGTTGGCCGAGAGAGTTAACAAAATGCGCTGAAGGGTAACAACCAATACGAACACTAGATTACTAGACCCTCTTAAAATGTACAATTGCACCTGGTAGCAATTCGCGGTATTGTCAGTATAGAGTGTAAAACCGGTCATTTTGTGGGATGGGCGTTCAGTAAGTAATGGAACACTTTTCTCCTCGGCCTATATCAGTTAAAGAAGTGTGGAATTTGTTGCGGAACATCGTGGAAAATTTCCGTTTCAGCTCGTATAGTTTCATGAAGTTCTCATAGATACCGGCACTATGCGTAGCATTCAAAGTGGTGTCTGCAACGAAGGTGGTTCAAATGGCTCTGAGCACTATGGGACTCAACATCTTAGGTCATAAGTCCCCTAGAACTTAGAACTACTTAAACCTAACTAACCTAAGGACATCACACACACCCATGCCCGAGGCAGGATTCGAACCTGCGACCGTAGCAGCCCCGCGATGCCGGACTGCAGCGCCAGAACCGCACGGCCACCGCGGCCGGCAACGAAGGTGAGTTCCAAGCATAGAGCTGTAGTTTTCTTTTGGCAGAAAACCAGAGTATCACGGATATTCATAGGCACTTGTAGAATATCTACGGAGACCTGGCAGTTAACAAAAGCACGTTGAGTCTTTGGGTGAGGCGCCTGTCATTATCATAACAAGGTCGGGCATACCTGCCCAGTCTCCAGAGCGCTGGTCGGCCGCACACAGCTGTGACTCCTACAACTTTCGAATGTGCAGATATTCTCATTCGAGGTGCGCACCAGAGAGGAGCTCACTAAACTTTATTGGACTGTCGTTCTTCATTCGTCCTGCATCTCGGATCTCGCCCCTTAGGACTTCCATCAGTTGGCCCCAATGAAGGATGCACTCTGCGGAGAGCAGTACGTGGTCGATGGGGAGGTTACTGATGCAGGAAGACGTTGGCTCCGTCGTCGAACAGTGCGGCGGTACCGTGCGACCCATCAGGCCCTCCCAGTAAGGCGGGGAGAGGCTGTCACATTGAACGGATGAACGGAAGTTATGTTGCAAAACGGTGTTTTGTAGGTAAAAGAGTGGGGAATAATTTGATATACTGGAATCATGAGTAAAACCAACCTGATTTCTGAAAAAGAATGTGTTGGATTACTTGCTGAACGCTCTTGGTACTCATTTTGTATGCGACATACTATTGGAGACTTTATAACTGTAATTAAATAGTGCGTGAACTATAACTTATGAGTTGCTTTGAATAAAAAAAAGGAGCAGTAAAATTTACAATGGTTTACTAACAATGCAACTTTTTCCCTCCTTTAGTGTTGTAGGGTTAAGGACCGATTTAGTGTAAACATTATCAATGCTAATCTTTCAGGCAAATGCTTTATTTCGTTCGTGGATAAATAATAAATTAAAATTGATAATTATCATCTACTAAACTGAAGGAAAAGCTACTAAAGAATAATCGTCGCTTACGAATTATTTTCTTGTTTTTTTTGTTTTTTATACTCTTCGAAAGTAAAAATCCGCGAGAAATGTTTTGTGGAAACACATTTATTAACATTTTATTCCGAACTTATCTGTCCACGTCGAAGACTAACATGTTTTAGTTAAAGCAGATGTGTAGTGTCACTCAGTACTAAAATCGCTGACTGATGATCAGGTCCAGACATTACATATCATATTCCTCACAACGCCAAGTATTAGGGAGCTGTGCCAGAGGCAATACTTCAGTGAGCTGCTGAATTTAAGGGGAGTTTTACTATCTTTTGATTCAAAAAATCGATTTTTTTAAACTGCATTTTTGGATCCATAAAAGCGTTTAGAATCAACCCCTGAAACTGTTTTTCCGAATACGGAACAGAAATGTTTGTTATTCGCGGTTGAACAAAAAAATGTACCTGCCTGAAATCGGCCTTTTTCACGCACTAGTTTTTTTCTTTCGGAGGACGAGTTATTGTACCGGTGCTTGAGAGGCAAACACACAAAATTCAAACGAAAGTTTGAACGCGTGTGTTTGGAAGTTTGCCCCCAAGCATTTGCATTCTGATGCGAAGACTGTGCAGATTGCGGCTTTCCTGGCAGTGAGTAGCTTCAACGAAGGGTATTCAGCAATTCTGAAGACCATGACAACGATAGACGTCACCCTGGGAATCTATTCGGCGCAGTTCGCCAACATTCGGAAGACCACCGGATTCAAGCGGCCGAAAACCGCTTGTCACCGGCCGTACGAGCGGCTCTGGAGCAGCGCAGGAGGGCTCAGATCTAGCAGAACGCCCTTTGTGGGGAAGAGGAAGGACTAGTTCATGGACTTGGAATAGATCGAACGTACGTTTCACAATGTTGCATTTATATGTATTCAAAACTTCAAACGCGTTTTTCTCGAAATGAAGTTTTTTTTATCGCGCGGTATCAAATCTACTGAACCATTTGGCATGATTCTTTGTTTCCGACGAAGCTAACTAAATTGTCTAGGAGTTGAACCACTTTTATTCCGATGTATCAACTATAAATAATTTTACTTGGCCGAGTAAGTCGAAAAATCGATGAAAAAACATATTTTTTCAAATGGCCACCATGTTTTTCCTATGGTCCAAGTAACTTAAGTGAGGTACAATTCCTAAAGAATCTTATATACTTCGCTAACGTCAACTCAGTTTTGATTTCAGACGAGCCGGTTGACCCGTGACATACTGCGCGTAGAGGTCTACATCGAAATTTTGTTTGGTTCAGACGGCACTTCTGCCTTTGCTCTTCGACATTTCTGGTCGAAAAAAAATTACAGTTTGTAGAGAAAATATCAATAAACATGTTGACCAAATTTGACATTGATATCTATAACACACCCCGAGAAAAAAATTCTCAAAGAAAATGCTTTTTTTCGGGCCCAAGATAGTAAACCTCCCCGTAAGTATATCACACAAAGGCAGGTTCCCAAGAAGGAGCGCATAGCACTCGCATGCTGCCAGAACTCCGGTATACAGAACGGTTTGTAGCGGTTTACTAAATGCGAGTAAGGGACTAACGGATGCGACGTGGATGAAAATCTTATTTCTCGTATCTGCACAGACGTCAAGCTATAACATATAAGGGATTAATTTGAAGTCTGAGCGTAAACAGGCAACACACTTTTACCACTCGACATGAAATTTAAGATTACTGGCCGCTTTGTGGCGCACAAACATCTTACGGCCGCTGTTTGCGGAAGGTCGGCGGAAATACTTTTACCCGAATAAGCACGTTTACCGCAATTCCGTTCCGTTTCGTTCGCGATGTTTGCTCGTCTGCGGCCTTCAAAGCCCGCGCGGCCGCTCCCGGCGCCACTCGCCGTCCGCAGGGGGTCCCGCGGCGGAAGCGAGTGTGGCGGCGGAGGAGCTGGGCGGCGCCGGCGTCGTGTTTGCCCGCGCGGCTGCCGGCTCGCGGACGGCTCGCGTATCAAAGCCGCGCGCCGCAAACAAGGCGGGCTTGTTAGCGGTGCGGGCGGACGCGCCGGCCTGGAGAGGCGCTGGAGCAGACGCTGGAGGCTGGAGCGCCCTCGTCGGCCGCGCCCTCGGGAGAGCCTGCCGGGCGGCCGGGGCGCCACCGTCGCGGCTGCGGCGGACACTCGCCGCGCGGTGCTAAAAACGGCAGCAGCACTCACTGTGCGCCACCTCGGCGTCGCTCTCGACGACGCGGGCAGCAGAACTGCCACGGGAAACGCGAAGGTCCGGGTTCGAGTCCAGGTCCATTCCAAATTTACGATACAGTCTGTTCATGGCACACAGCAGTAATCAGCTGCCTATTTAAAAAAAAAAAAAAAGACGTAGTCGTTGTAGTGGTCCTCAACCTGATTTTATCCAGCTTGCTGTATTCAAGCCTTCATATTCCTCTTCGGTGTTCAGCTCCTCCCTCTCACCACCCCTCCCCGTCAACACACATACACACTTCCTATGTACCATTAAATTAAAATTCTCTTCGAAGATGATGTTAATGGGAGAATGTAAGTGATATAATGTTAATTTCACGAATTGTTTAAAACCAGCGGTAAACATGTGAACACACTGTAAGTAGGCTGTTTAGGTTTTTATGTTGGTAACGCCACGTAGCGCTCTGTGTGAAAATCACTGACTGTGCTGTGCGGTCTGTGGCTGGTTGCACTCATTGTTGGAATATTCGCTTGTTTAGTGTTGGGCAATTGGCTGTGAACAGCGCGTATATATATATATATATATATATATATATATATATATGTGTGTGTGTGTGTGTGTGTGTGTGTGTGTGTGTATGATAACTTTTGAACATTATTAAGGTAAATACATTGTTTGTTCTCTATCAAAATCTTTCATTTGCTAAGTATGCCTATTAGTAGTTAGTGCCTTCAGTAGTTAGAATCTTTTATTTAGTTGGTTGGTTCAAATGGCTCTGGGCACTGTGGGACTTAACTGCTGAGGTCATCAGTCCCCTAGAACTTAGAACTACTTAAACCTAAGTAACCGAAGGACTTCACACACATCCATACCCGAGGCAGGTTTCGAACCTGCAACCGTAGCGGTCTCGTGGTTGCAGACTGTAGTGCCTAGAACCGCTCGGCCACTCTGGCCGGCTTTATTTAGTTGGCAGTATTGGCGCTCGCTGTATTGCAGTAGTTTGAGTAACGAGGTTTTTATGAGGTAAGTGATTCATGAAATGTATAGGTTATTGTTAGTCAGGGCCATTCTTTTGTAGGGTTTATTGAAAGTCAGATTGCGTTCCGCTAAAAATATTGTATCAGTTTAGTGATGATCAGAATAAGTCAAGAGAGAAATGTCTGAGTACGTTGAGTTTTGCTCAGCTGATTGAAAATCAAATAACGTAAGAGGTTTTCCAGCACAGTCATTCATAATTATTTCTAAGGGGATGTTTCAACACAGCATAGTTAAAAACACTTGGAAAACACTTAAGAACAGTAAACACTCGAAAAAACGCTTGTAAAACACTGAACATGCAGAAAATATACTGACCATTAAAAATGAGCACCTACACGTTCAGAACGTGGCCTGTAACAGTAGACTGTTGATGAGGAGAAAGATGGGTATGAAGGCAGATACGAGAGTGATGGTGATGAGGACTGGTAAGAAGTTGTGGTGAGACAGGGGTGGCTGTGGGGTGCAAGGAGAGAAGGGTAGTTGCTACTGGGGTCTATAGGCATGAGAGGAAAAGTAGGTGGAGGGGTTCCTTGAGGTTCAAATGGCTCTAAGCACTATGGGACTTAACATCTGAGGTCATCAGTTCCCTAGACTTAGAACTACTTAAACCTAACCAAACTAAGGACATCACACACATCCATGCCAGAGGCAGGATTCGAACCTGCGACCGTAGCAGCAGCGCGGTTCCGGACTGAAGCACCTAGAACTACTCGTCCATAGCGGCCGGCGGTTCCTTGAGGCCTCAGAATGTTTCCTATGATGTGATCCCTCTTAGTCTAGTTGAGCCACAAACTTCTTTTTCCCCAGTAATTCCTCGATACCTACTTCGTCTAACCTTCTATAATTCCGAAACTTCCTGGCAGATTAAAACTGTGTGCCCGACCGAGACTCGAACTCGGGACCTTTGCCTTTCGCGGGCAAGTGCTCTACCATCTGAGCTACCGAAGCACGACTCACGCCCGGTCCTCACAGTTTTACTTCTGCCAGTATCTCGTCTCCTACCTTCCAAACTTTACAGAAGCTCTCCTGCGAACCTTGCAGAACTAGCACTCCTGAAAGAAAGGATATTGCGGAGACATGGCTTAGCCACAGCCTGGGGGATGTTTCCAGAATGAGATTTTCACTCTGCAGCGGAGTGTGCGCTGATATGAAACTTCCTGGCAGATTAAAACTGTGTGCCCGACCGAGACTCGAACTCGGGACCTTTGCCTTTCGCGGGCAAGTGCTCTACCATTTTTTTTTTTCTGGCAGATTAAAACTGTGTGCCCGACCGGGACTCGAACTCGGTACCTTTGCCTTTCGCGGGCAAGTGCTCTACCATCTTTTTTTTTTAATTGCCTTTCGCGGGCAAGTGCTCTACCATCCTTTTTTTTTCTACCAACTTTTTTTTAACGCCCAGGCGTTTTCGTTTTTTTTTATATGTGCTCTACTAAGCTGTTTGTTGTTTTAAAGAAAACAAATAAAAACCTCTTGGGTATGAAAATAAAAGACGACGTTCTTCATAAAATAACACAATATCCTTTGAAAACGTAAAACATAAAAGGTAGCTATATTTCCGCAACGGTCTTCTTGTGTATTTTTTTTATTTTTTTTAACATAAATGAGTATACTGTCTCACCATCAGCAGCATTTTTTTTTTTTTGTAGCACAAGAGAAAGAAAACAAATAGGCTGCAGATAGAAAGCTATGAGTGAAAAGGATAAACATGTGTAAGGAGAAAACAAATTTAGAAGAGGAGAAGAAAAGAGAAGTGAAATAAAATAGGAATACTTTCCGCGCCGTGCTCCACTTTGGCGCGCCAGCAGAACAAAATGCATTCTATCATTGACCATTGAAGGGGAACGTGGGATCGTCCAGTCTTGGCTGGCACGGTTCGTTGAGATTACAGCTTTGTGGCGGGTTGGTGAAAATGCTCTGTAAATAGTTCGCGAAAGTGGCCCGATAGTGTCGGTGTCGGCGAAGGGTGTGGTGATGTACTTGGAGGCGTGTCCAAAAGTCCGCCGGATCGACGATGTCGTCCCGGAAGAGGTAGTTGACAGCCATGCCACTGATCCATGTGATGGCGTGCCACTTAGCCGATGGAAAGTAGGTCGTGTCGGGATATATCATCATTGTGGGAGAAACGTGATGTGGTGGTACTCGGAGGTAGAAAGCCACAATCTTCTGTACGAGGGTCCAGACAGCTGCTGCTGGCCCACACTCAAAACGATGTAAATCCGTATCTTCGACATTGCACTTGAGGCACAGGGGTGATTCCACCAGTGCGATGCGATGCAGTTTCTGTCTTGTAGTATACTTGCCGTTGACGAGAAGATACCACATAGAGGTGGTATCAGTGGTGTGATATGGTTGGTGGATCGTTTTCCAAACTGTAGGCCATGAAACCTGGGGGTGACGTGTTTCGACGGGGTTGCGGGGTGGAGACTTTCGGAGAAGGCGGTAAATGTCGCGGGTGGTCGTCTTCCTGGTCCTGGGGAGATCGGTGCATATGTAGCTGTACTCCAAAAAGAAACGGCCGATATGTGACATCGGAGGTGGGATGTGTGCCAAAGACGTCGGTGGTCGTCGCGAAACAGGTGCGAGCTCGGTGGTCAACATTCCAGTAAAACTAGCATTTTGGCTTTTCCATAACCGGAGCATAGTATTGGTGTAAAGTGCCGTAGTCCTGGCTCTCACATTAACCAGATCGAGGCCACCATCCCGCTTCGGTAAGGTGAGAGCTTCATACTGGACTTTGAAGATGTGTCCAGAACAAATGAAATAGCCGAATGCCGCCTGTAACCTGGCCGCCATTGTCGCAGTGATGGGCAGAATCTGCGCTATATGGGGTATCCGAGCTGCCAGATGGGTATTGACGAAGGTGACTCTCTGGCACATATTCAGCGGGCGTAGTATGTGGTTTTGCATGTTGGCCCGGATGCGTTGCAGCAGCGCCCGAAAATTGATCGCCGAGGTGCGGCGAATGTCTCGCGTGTACACCAATCCGAGACAACGAAGGGTGTCCATTTTGCCACGTTCATAGCGCTCCCTGCCCCTGCACTGTAACGGGTAATCCACTGCATCGCAGCTTGTACGTCAGCCGCTGAACGTACGACGAGGGCCAAGTCGTCCGCGTAAGCTCGGCAACGGAACATATGATCCCGGAGTGGAATACCTGTCAAACGTCGCCGTAATCCGCAAATGAGTGGTTCCATCGCAATGGCATAAAGCACCGTCGACAAAGGGCAACCCTGCCGTACTGAACGTTCAATCCGTATAGGTTCTGTAAGTCTGCCGTTGCCATTCGGTCCATCACTGCGTTGAGGAATGCATGATTGACGCGGTCAAACGCTTGTTTGAAGTCGATGGAGATTAAAGCGCCTGGCAGTCGCGAGTGTGTTGCCACAGCGATCACATCTCGATACTCACTGAGGGCTGTCTGTATATTACGATCGCCGCCTAAGGATGTTTGTTCGGGGGAAACAATGTCCCATAAGACACGTTTGAGTCGCACTGCTAGAAGGCGTGTGAAAATCTTGAAGTCCGAATTGAGTAACGTGATCGGCCGATAACTGTCGAGTCGTGTTCCTCCTGCGGGTTTCGGGACTGGTACAAGTAAGCCTTCCATGAACATTGGTGGCGGGTTCGCCTCGCCGGACAAAAGTTCCCAGTACATGTCCCTCCATCGTGGCATCATCAAATCTTGGAAGGTTCTGTAAAATTCGAGAGGTAAACCATCTGGGCTGGGAGATCGATTCAGAGACCCCTTGGCCACAGCGCCTTGGACGTCGTCGGTGGTCACTTCAGCAGTCAGGAGGGTTGCAGCTGCTGCGTTAAGAGTACCAAGTGTCTCCTGGGCAACCTCAGCAATGGCCTCTGCACCGGCAGGTACTTCTTGATAGAAAAGTCTATAGTGCGTTGTGAATGCACCCGCAATGGTAGCTTGCGAAGTCAGCCGTCGTCCATCAGGTAAGTCTAAAGTTGTCATTAAAGCCTGTCGGCGTCGACGAACGTTTTGAACAATATGGTGCATAGAAGGTTCTTCACCGTTAATCCTGTCTTGGCTGCGGGCTCAGACAATGGCTCCCTCTAGACGGCATCTGGTCAAGGATAAAATCTTTGCCTTGATGCGTTGAGCTTCTTTGAGGCGATCCGGGGATGGAGGATGATCCATGAGTTCACGTAGAGCGCTATAGTAGAAATCAGTTGTATGGTGATTCCACCTGGCTTTGGCTCTGCCATAGTGTGTCAATGTGCGTCGGATGGCCGGTTTGGCGCACAGCAACCACCACTGCAGTGTGGTCTCATAACGCATAATGCGTTGAACACAAGTGTGCCACGTGTCGGAGACCTGTTGTCGACATTCAGGGTCCTGCAGCAGCGCGGCATTGAGTTTCCAAGGTCCTGCACTGCGCCATATAGATTGTCGACGTAGGTTCATGGTACAGATGTAGATGTCGTGATCCGAAAAGGCAGACGGCCAACGTTCCGCGTCGAGGAGAACTGATTTCAGAGCGTCAGAGATGTATATTCTATCGAGTCGGCTGGCGGAGTGGCTCGTGATGTGTGTATACCCCGGGCGGTCGCCGTGGACCACTCGCCAAGTATCGAGGAGACGAAGGCGGCGGACGAGGAAGCGAAGTTCCGGACATGTGGTGAAATGGGGGTATTGGTCTGTGCGCTCGAGAACACAGTTGAAATCTCCACCTACGATGAGATGATCGTATCGACCGAGGAATAAAGGCGTGATATCTTCTGCGTAGAACTGGGAGCGATCCCTCCGTTTGTCAGTGCCCGATGGGGCGTAGAGATTGATGATTTTGAGTCCTTCAACTGTTATGGCCACCCCTCGCGCTGTTGGGAGGTATGCGACATCGGAAACTGCAATTCCTTCTCGGAGGAGGATGGCTGCGCCTGTGTGTTCCATAGCTGCAGGGGCGGCGTACGTCTCATATCCATAACACCCAGTCCAAGTCGCTGTCCTCAGTTCTTGTAATAGGGCGATGTCGATGTCCGCTGCTCTTAGCGTGTCACGGAGCAGTTGAAGTTTAGCGTGGGAGCCGATATTATTAGTATTGATAGTAGCTATTCGGTACGCCTGATGGGAGATCCGTGGTGCCGATAGGTGCGGAGCTGGTGAAGATTGTCGTGGTGGATGCTGGAAGTCCATAGAAGTCGCAGGAGTCGCCGTAGAAACTTCCCCCATTTTAGTTTTGGTCTAACGGAGAAACAGATCTCATTTCCGCATCAGAAGGAGGTGGGAAATCCGTGTCATCCGCCCATGAAAGGTGTCCGACAGGTTTGACATCGGCGAGAGGTGGCAGCTCTGGCCGAGTCGGCTCAATGGCGTCGGTGACAACAGGCGTGCTATGTTCCATGTCTTCTGGGCGCAGGGCTTGCGCACGATCTCTGTTGGACGGTTCACCGTCTTGTGGATGACGCGTCTCCGTGGCAGAGGAGAAAGTGTTATCGTGTTCTCCGTCGGAGTGATGTGGCATCTCTTCGTCCTGCGGAGGGGGCTCAATGGTCGAGTCTGATGTCTTGCGGCGTTTTTTTCGTCGATTGGGCGACTTCTGCTTTCGGCAATGAGTTTCGGTGTCGGAGGAAGGAAGAGATTCACGTCGTTCCGGTACAAAAGCCGCGGGTGATATGATGCGGTCTTCATTCTCCAGAACACTCTCATTGGTATCCTTGTGATCTTCTAGCGTGGGTGTGTCCGGCTGTTGGACATGTTCACGGGCGACATCGCCGGTGTCAAGGTGCTGGGACGCTTCCGGGTGTATCGGACCAGAGAGACGCTCATGAACGGCGCCTTGTGAAGGCTGGACGTGCAGTGTCGCCGCATAGGTGACTGGAAGGGTGGTCGTGGTTCTGTCGGTGTTCGTATCGTCGGGCCTTAGTTGTGTGATGCGGCGTTGCAGGCATTCATTACGGACGTGGCCTTCTTTGCCACAACCGGAACATGTTCGAGGTTGTCCGTCGTAAATGACCACCGCACGGCAGCCGCCGATAGAAATGTACCAGGGAACGTGCCGTTTGAGATCGATTCGGACTTGTCTCACACCATTATGCACCGGATACGTCGTAAACTGTGCCCAAGTCTCGGCTACGTGGCTCTGGACTTTTCCGAACGGGCTTAGCGCCGCGATGACTTCATCTTCATTCACCTCGAAAGGCAGTTCGAATACACGGATCGTCCGAAGGCCAAGTCCTGCATGGTCGACATCCACAGGCCCGACGTTTCCGTCGGAGTGCCGAAATTTTAGTCCGTGTCGCGTCCTTTGAATGATCTCGTTGCAGGCAGCGTCGGAAGTCATCTTAACATAAACGACGCTGCTAATGATCGATAGGTGTATGCCGATGAGTTCGTCACGCGGGATCTTCACGTCTTCGCGTAGGAAGCGTTCGACGGCCAGTGCTTTGGGTCGTGCGTATTCGTTTGAGAAGGTGAACTTAAGAGTGTTCTTCCTGTAAGAGTTGGCCATTACAGCTTGTTCGACTGAGAAGCGCTTTGACGAGGAAGTAAACAAAACACTCCGCGCGCGCAGCGGCGTGGACGGCCGAGCGCGGTGCGCACTGCTGCCCTGCCGAACGCAGACTAACTGTCTCCTACCTTCCAAACTTTACAGAAGCTCTCCTGCGAACCTTGCAGAACTAGCACTCCTGAAAGAAAGGATATTGCGGAGACATGGCTTAGCCACAGCCTGGAGGATGTTTCCAGAATGAGATTTTCACTCTGCAGCGGAGTGTGCGCTGATATGAAACTTCCTGGCAGATTAAAACTGTGTGCCCGACCGAGACTCGAACTCGGGACCTTTGGCTTTCGCGGGCAAGTGCTCTACCATCTGAGCTACCGAAGCACGACTCACGCCCGGTCCTCACAGCTTTACTTCTGCCAGTTTTAATCTGCCAGGAAGTTTCATATCAGCGCACACTCCGCTGCAGAGTGAAAATCTCATTCTGGAAACATCACCCAGGCTGTGGCTAAGCCATGTCTCCGTAATATCCTTTCTTTCAGGAGTGCTAGTTCTGCAAGGTTCGCAGGAGAGCTTCTGTAAAGTTTGGAAGGTAGGAGACGAGATACTGGCAGAAGTAAAGCTGTGAGGACCGGGCGTGAGTCGTGCTTCGGTAGCTCAGATGGTAGAGCACTTGCCCGCGAAAGGCAAAGGTCCCGAGTTCGAGTCTCGGTCGGGCACACAGTTTTAATCTGCCAGGAAGTTTCATATCAGCGCACACTCCGCTGCAGAGTGAAAATCTCATTCTGGAAACATCCCCCAGGCTGCAGTCTGCCTTCGGCGGTGCTACGGCACGGACGTCTGTTTACGTCCCTGCCGGAGAAGTTCGCGCTCGCGCAGTTGTTTACCTCTTCGGCGTACTCGCGCGTTTAGACGACTCGATATAGAATGGCACATGCATACCGAAAGTCGACTCTCAAGATTAGTTTTTCGAATGAATATGCGAAACCGAAAGCCTACGAAATAGAAAGGTTCCTACGAGACGAAGTTAAACTTGAATACAATGAACTTATCGGAATCCACCTCTCCATAGTGAGCAGTGTTGTTTAAAAAAAAAAAATGGCTCTGAGCACTATGGGACTTAACATCTATGGTCATCAGTCCCCTAGAACTTAGAACTACTTAAACCTAATTAACCTAGGGACATCACACAACACCCAGCCATCACGAGGCAGAGAAAATCCCTGACCCCGCCGGGAATCGAACCCGGGAACCCGGGCGTGGGAAGCGAGAACGCTACCGCACGACCACGAGATGCGGGCGAGCAGTGTTGTTTACGTCAAGCTGATTAACGATGCAGTATGTGACAGAATCATCCGAGATACTAAACATGGACTCAAATTTCGGCACTCCGATGGACATGTTGGAGAAGTAACTATTGATCATGCAGGACTGGGCTTACGAAACATACGTATTTTCGAACTTCCCTTCGAGGTTCCGTCTGACTTGGTCGTTGACGCCTTACGCCCATATGGAAGAGTGCTTAGCCACGTTGAGTAAAAATGGTCCAACTTCACGACTTACCCCGTTCTCAATGGGGTGCGTCAAATCAGAATAGAACTGACACAACATGTACCCTCGTACTTGTTCATCGGCGGATGCAGAGCTATAGTCATATACGATGGACAACCCAAAACATGCTCAGGCTGTGGGAAAGAGGGCCACGTCCGTTCCGAATGTATGCAGCGGAGGATAGTGCAAGTTCCAAACGGCGAACCCGTACCTCCGTCCACGTTGACGCCGCTGCCACTAACGTATGCGGACGCATTTCGAACGGATCCCATCCCGAAGAATGACCAGCTACCAAATCCTGACAGTTTACGGCAACCGACTGCGGCGGGGACCGCCTCCAGTGACGAAACGACGCACACCTCTGCCGCTCCGGCGCCGTCGACGCACTTAACCGAGCGGAAAGGATCGGTAGGAGAAATGGAAATTGATCCTGCTGTTGTGCCGACAGATGCTTTCGTCCCTGAGCACCGGGAGTCACTTCCGCACTCGGATACGGAGGCGCACACGCGCAAACAACGATCGCCGAAGCGCCACAAGAAACGACGGCTAGCGCCGTCGGATACCTGCTTACTGCAGTCCACGTCAGACGGACTTGGGTGTAACGTCGATTCAGTGCATCCGGATGCGCAACGGGAGGTTCTACCTCCCACACAGCAGTCCGACGCGAATTACGCCCCACAGGGGTTGAATACAGACACACCGGACGGAAAGCCGACGGAAGGAGTCCCTCCACCCACCGCAGCACCGCCACCGCCTTCGGTCAGCCCGGGAGAAGAGACACGACGGGAGCTGGACCTCCAGCACAGGAACTGGGCCGACGACTCCGATACTGACCCCCACACCGACGACGCACCCGCAATGGCGAGTGCTGCGTCCACAGGATGTTAACCGCGCAGAAGATGCAGACTGACGCACCGACAGCATGTCACCGGGCAGAAGCACACAAATTACCATAAGCGTTCATGTGCGCTTTACGCACTGAGGAACAGCGGCAGGCATATCGAACAGCCTCTATTAATATTAATACGATCAGAACGCCTGTCAAATTGCAATTATTAAGAGACATGTTGCATGCGTCAGACGTCGACATCGTTCTGCTGCAGGAAGTATGTGTTGAGAGCTTCCCCGACCTCTATGAGTACGAAACGTACATTACACCTACTACTGACGGCGGCAGCGGAACAGCGATACTTCTACGTAGCGGCATAGTAGCCGAGGACGTGGTGTACCTGCCGTCAGCGCGAGGAGTGGCGCTCACAGTGCTGGGAGTACGGGTCGTTAACATTTACGCACCGTCGGGGTCAGACAGACGGCGCGACCGATCCCGATTTTATGCAGAGGAGATTGCAACACTATTCTTAGGTCGGTATGAACATGTCTTATTTGGAGGCGACTTCAACTGCGTGCTCGCACCAAAAGATCAACACCCACGATATACTTCGTGCCCGGAGCTGCGGCAACTCATACAGGACATGAATCTCATTGATACATGGGAGAAGATACATGGCGACAGACGTGGATACACCTACGTCACGAGTCACTCTGCAAGTCGTCTCGATCGCATCTACGTAACACGTCGTCTCGAACCTGCGATCCTCGATGCGGAATTGTGGCCTGTCGCCTTTTTAGATCACATAGCATATATATGCACGGTCTCCTTGAGTCGTCAACAAGTGTGGAGGAGTCGCAGTGTTTGGAAACTGAATACAGCACACCTTAGGGAACCTGAGTGCAAACGTTTAGTCGAAGACACTTGGCATGTGTGTGAACGACGCCTCCAGACATATCCGACGACGTTGCAGTGGTGGCTGGAATGCGTTAAGCCTGCATTGCGCCGAGCGTTAATTGCATACGGAAGGGAGCAGATGATGTGGCGGCGATACACGACGGAATTTTATTTCACGATGCTCCGCGAACTTTCTGTACAAGCACCTTCACAGGAGCGTCGTGCAGGTATAAAACGAGCACAGGCCCAAATAATATCCATAACGCGCAGCCGACTGGAGGGTGTCACAATCCGTGCAAGGGCCTTTGAACGAGTCCGTGGAGAATCCCCGTCGATGTATCACGTTATCAGAGAAAAACAACGTAGTCGCAGAACCTTAATACAGACGGTCGTACTGCCAGATGGTCGCCGCATGACAACGCAAAAAGACATTGCCAACGCTTTCGTGGAACACTACGGTCATCTCTATGAAGAAGCGGAACACGATCAGGCAGCCTTTCATGAGGTCCGACGAACGCTCTCCGCGTGTCTCGACGAGTCGGCCAACCTGGAGTTAACAGGTGAAATAACAGTTGACGACGTAATGGAAGCGATTGATAAGGGAGCGTCGCACAAATCGCCGGGGCCCGACGGGTTTCCGTTAGAGTTCTATCGTACATTTAAAGATCTCATGGCTCCACGATGGACTGCCATGTACTGCGAATTGATGTCTCCCAACGTGCCTCTTCCGCCCACCTTCGTGGAAGGAATGATCATCCCCATCCACAAACCATCTGGCGGCACAGGGATACAGGCCTACCGGCCACTGACCCTTCTTAATTGCGACTACAAGATCTACGCCAGGATACTTGCAGCACGCTTTAAACGCGTGATACGCCAAGTGATATCACTCGACCAAACCCAGCTAGGAGGAGCTAGCAACATACAAACGGCACTCAGCGACTACCGCGATGTTATCGCACTGGCTTCAACATGTCGTCTCCGGGGTGTATTGGTATCGATAGACTTCGATCGCGCATTTGACAGGCTGAGTCATGCTTATCTCACGGACGTGATGACGAAACTGAAGCTTCCGGAAAGTTTTGTCACCGTCGTCATGAGACTACTCCACGGAGCCGCATCCAAAGTGCTCATCAATGGACGCTTGGTGGGGCCCATCACCATCTCACGATCGGTCAGACAAGGGTGCCCGCTGTCAACGATATTGTATGCCATCGCTGTCGAGCCGCTGCTTTGCGGGCTCCGGAATCGACTCCAAGGAATGACGATAAGGCACAACAAGTTTATATGCCGAACATACGCAGATGACCTAGTGTTTTTAGCACGGTCAGGCGACGAGGCAAGAGCGGCCCTGCATTGGATTAATTTGTATTGTATGGCTACGGGAAGTCGCCTGAACATGGCAAAGTCGGGAGCGATGAACATCGGGAGAGGACTCCCGACAGGAAGTGTAGCACCATTACAGCCGATCACCACGATGAAATGCCTAGGAATTATCTTCACTACAGACGTTCGACGCACGGCGGCACTGAGTTACAGACATCTTCTGCAAACAATTCGTGCGAATGTCCGAAGTCACAGGTTAAGGGCACTGGATATGATACAACGGGTCACCTTTGCCAACACTTATCTAGCCTCTCGCATCCCCCACCTGGCACAAGTTCTTCCTATGCCGGTGGTGTTGGCCCGCCGAATCCTGGCGGCACTAGGATATTTTGTGAGCACAGGTCTGCTTTTTAAGGTAGGATACGAAACCCTCACCCTTCCTCGTAGTCGTGGAGGTCTTGGACTAGTCCACGTACACGACCGAGCAGTGGCTGTTTATGTAACCACGATGATAAAGATGTGGACACGACACCAGACAAGTCTGACGGGCAGCTTGATAGACGAACTCGCTCCACCTTCTCGTTCGGCTCCGGTAGCGGTGGCTCACATCTCACCATCGCTTGCCCATATGCGAACCTTCTTTGTGGAACACAGTTATGTACATATGGAACTACCAACTACCAGGACGGCAACGGCACGTGATATATATCACATCTTGACTCGACGACGGCCGCATAATGCCGTAGAGCGCCGCCAACCAACGGTTACGTGGTCAGTGGTATGGCGTACAGTGCACCACCCACACCTTGATACGGGAACGCGCGCACTGTGGTATCAGGTGGTCAATGGGAAATACGTGACTCGTTCCAGGTTGCATACAATTCATATGGCGGACGAGCCACTGTGTCCGCAGTGCAATGTTATAGACACTGAGGAGCATCGCCTGATATGCGGTCCTTCGGCGGACGTATGGTGTTTGGTCAAAAAAATGATCGCTTTCCTCCTTCGGGTGGGGCCGCAAACAATAGAACCACGCACACTACTTCTCCCAGATAGGACGTATTATCCCCGAACGAAGACAAACGCAGTGACTTGGATTCGAGGTTTGACTGTGCGTTATCTTTTCCGAGACGGCAGTAAGAATGTGCTTGACTTTTGGGCCTTACCACAGGAACACCACTCACAGCTTATGAGACATCCGAGATATCGATCATATTACGCAAATTTTTTAGGGTGTGCCTTGCTTGATCCCCCACCCAGTTGGGGTGTCCCGGGTAGGAGAATGTAATTATTGTCTATAAGTAGCAGAAAAAGAAGGGACCAGGACAGTGGAGAGGATCCACAAACACACGTGAAGACGTATCCGACACCAACGCGAGGTATGACGGGATTAGCGAGGTACGCGCCTAAAAGAGGAACGTCGAACGCTATTGTTTTGTACTGAGAGAAGCAGGATATTTTATTTTATTTTTTTTTTACTATTATGTAAAAAAAAAGTCCACTTATTTACGTTTCCCAGAAAAATTTTATTTTATAAAGTCATCGTCTTATATATTTAAAGAAAAAGTGCTAGAAGCAGTTTATGTTTGTTATTGTTACAAAAAAAAAAAAAAAAAAAAAAGATGGTAGAGCCCTTGCCCGCGAAAGACAAAGGTCCCGAGTTCGAGTCTCGGTCGGGCACACAGTTTTAATCTGCCAGGAAGTTTCATATCAGCGCACACTCCGCTGCAGAGTGAAAATCACATTCTGGAAACATCCCCCAGGCTGTGCCTAAGCCATGTCTCCGCAAAATCCATTCTTTCAGGAGTGCTAGTTCTGCAAGGTTCGCAGGAGAGCTTCTGGAAAGTTTGGAAGGTAGGAGACGAGATACTGGCAGAAGTAAAGCTGTGAGGACCGGGCGTGAGTCGTGCTTCGGTAGCTCAGATGGTAGAGCACTTGCCCGCGAAAGGCAAAGGTCCCGAGTTCGAGTCTTGGTCGGGCACACAGTTTTAATCTGCCAGGAAGTTTCATATCAGCGCACACTCCGCTGCAGAGTGAAAATCTCATTCTGGAAACATCCCCCAGGCTGTGGCTAAGCAATGTCTCCGCAATATCCTTTCTTTCAGGAGTGCTAGTTCTGCAAGGTTTGCAGGAGAGCTTCTGTAAAGTTTGGAAGGTAGGAGACGAGATACTGGCAGAAGTAAAGCTGTGAGGACCGGGCGTGAGTCGTGCTTCGGTAGCTCAGATGGTAGAGCACTTGTCCGCGAAAGGCAAAGGTCCCGAGTTCGAGTCTCGGTCGGGCACACAGTTTTAATCTGCCAGGAAGTTTCATATCAGCGCACACTCCGCTGCAGAGTGAAAATCTCATTCTGGAAACATCCCCCAGGCTGTGGCTAAGCCATGTCTCCGCAATATCCTTTCTTTCAGGAGTGCTAGTTCTGCAAGGTTCGCAGGAGAGCTTCTGTAAAGTTTGGAAGGTAGGAGACGAGATACTGGCAGAAGTAAAGCTGTGAGGACCGGGCGTGAGTCGTGCATCGGTTGCTCAGATGGTAGATCACTTGCCCGCGAAAGACAAAGGTCCCGAGTTCGAGTCTCGGTCGGGCACACAGTTTTAATCTGCCAGGAAGTTTCATATCAGCGCACACTCCGCTGCAGAGTGAAAATCTCATTCTGGAAACATCCCCCAGGCTGTGGCTAAGACATGTCTGCGCAATATCCTTTCTTTCAGGAGTGCTAGTTCTGCAAGGTTCGCAGGAGAGCTTCTGTAAAGTTTGGAAGGTAGGAGACGAGATACTGGCAGAAGTAAAGCTGTGAGGACCGGGCGTGAGTCGTGCTTCGGTAGCTCAGATGGTAGAGCACTTGCCCGCGAAAGGCAAAGGTCCCGAGTTCGAGTCTCGGTCGGGCACACAGTTTTAATCTGCCAGGAAGTTTCATATCAGCGCACACTCCGCTGCAGAGTGAAAATCTCATTCTGGAAACATCCCCCAGGCTGTGGCTAAGCCATGTCTCCGCAATATCCTTTCTTTCAGGAGTGCTAGTTCTGCAAGGTTCGCAGGAGAGCTTCTGTAAAGTTTGGAAGGTAGGAGACGAGATACTGGCAGAAGTAAAGCTGTGAGGACCGGGCGTGAGTCGTGCTTCGGTAGCTCAGATGGTAGAGCACTTGGCCGCGAAAGGCAAAGGTCCCGAGTTCGAGTCTCGGTCGGGCACACAGTTTTAATCTGACAGGAAGTTTCATATCAGCGCACACTCCGCTGCAGAATGAAAATCTCATTCTGGAAACATCCCCCAGGCTGTGGCTAAGCCATGTCTCCGCAATATCCTTTCTTTCAGGAGTGCTAGTTCTGCAAGGTTCGCAGGAGAGCTTCTGTAAAGTTTGGAAGGTAGGAGACGAGATACTGGCAGAAGTAAAGCTGTGAGGACCGGGCGTGAGTCGTGCTTCGGTAGCTCAGATGGTAGAGCACTTGCCCGCGAAAGGCAAAGGTCCCGAGTTCGAGTCTCGGTCGGGCACACAGTTTTAATCTGACAGGAAGTTTCATATCAGCGCACACTCCGCTGCAGAGTGAAAATCTCATTCTGGAAACATCCCCCAGGCTGTGGCTAAGCCATGTCTGCGCAATATCCTTTCTTTCAGGAGTGCTAGTTCTGCAAGGTTCGCATGAGAGCTTCTGTAAAGTTTGGAAGGTAGGAGACGAGATACTGGCAGAAGTAAAGCTGTGAGGACCGGGCGTGAGTCGTGCTTCGGTAGCTCAGATGGTAGAGCACTTGCCCGCGAAAGGCAAAGGTCCCGAGTTCGAGTCTCGGTCGGGCACACAGTTTTAATCTGCCAGGAAGTTTCATATCAGCGCACACTCCGCTGCAGAGTGAAAATCTCATTCTGGAAACATCCCCCAGGCTGTGGCTAAGCCATGTCTCCGCAATATCCTTTCATTCAGGAGTGCTAGTTCTGCAAGGTTCGCACGAGAGCTTCTGTAAAGTTTGGAAGGTAGGAGACGAGATACTGGCAGAAGTAAAGCTGTGAGGACCGGGCGTGAGTCGTGCTTTGGTAGCTCAGATGGTAGAGCACTTGCCCGCGAAAGGCAAAGGTCCCGAGTTCGAGTCTCGGTCGGGCACACAGTTTTAATCTGCCAGGAAGTTTCGTATCAGCGCACACTCCGCTGCAGAGTGAAAATCTCATTCTGGAAACATCCCCCAGGCTGTGGCTAAGCCATGTCTCCGCAATATCCTTTCTTTCAGGAGTGCTAGTTCTGCAAGTTTTGCACGAGAGCTTCTGTAAAGTTTGGTAGGTAGGAGACGAGATACTGGCAGAAGTAAAGCTGTGACTACCGGGTGTGAGTCGTGCTTCGGTAGCTCAGATGGTAGAGCACTTGCCCGCGAAAGGCAAAGGTCCCGAGTTCGAGTCTCGGTCGGGCACACAGTTTTAATCTGACAGGAAGTTTCATATCAGCGCACACTCCGCTGCAGAGTGAAAATCTCATTCTGGAAACATCCCCCAGGCTGTGGCTAAGCCATGTCTCCGCAATATCCTTTCTTTCAGGAGTGCTAGTTCTGCAAGGTTCGCAGGAGAGCTTCTGTAAAGTTTGGAAGGTAGGTGACGAAATACTGGCAGAAGTAAAGCTGTGAGGACCGGGCGTGAGTCGTGCTTCGGTGGCTCAGATGGTAGAGCACTTGCCCGCGAAAGGCAAAGGTCCCGAGTTCGAGTCTCGGTCGGGCACACAGTTTTAATCTGCCAGGAAGTTTCATATCAGCGCACACTCCGCTGCAGAGTGAAAATCTCATTCTGGAAACATCCCCCAGGCTGTGGCTAAGCCATGTCTGCGCAATATCCTTTCTTTCAGGAGTGCTAGTTCTGCAAGGTTCGCAGGAGAGCTTCTGGAAAGTTTGGAAGGTTGGAGACGAGATACTGGCAGAAGTAAAGCTGTGAGGACCGGGCGTGAGTCGTGCTTCGGTAGCTCAGATGGTAGAGCACTTGGCCGCGAAAGGCAAAGGTCCCGAGTTCGAGTCTCGGTCGGGCACACAGTTTTAATCTGACAGGAAGTTTCATATCAGCGCACACTCCGCTGCAGAGTGAAAATCTCATTCTGGTTCTATAATTCCGTTCAACAAGTAATGCAACAGTTTTTTTTTTCTCGGGCATTACAGTTGAGGAAATGTGGCACTTGTTGCGGGATATTGTGGAATATTCCTGCTTCAGCCCACACAGTTTCATGAAGTTCCGAAAGGTGGAGGCACTACATGTAGCCTTCAGAATGGCTTCTGCAATGGAGGTGTGTTTTAAGTAGAGAGCTGTCACTGAGTTTCTTTTGGCGGAAAAAGCAGACCGTCGTAGAAATTCACAAATGCTTGTAGAATGTCTACGGAGACCTGGTATTGACTAAAAGCACGGTGAGTTGTTGGGTGAGGCGTCTGTCATCATAGCAACGAGATAGCACAAATTTGTCCCATATCCAGCGTGCCGGCCGACCGCACACAGCTGCGGCTCCTGCTATGTTGGAACGTGCGGACACTCATTCGCGGTGAGCGACGAATTACAATCAGACACCTCACTGCACAACTGGACGTCTCTGTCGCTAGTGCTGACAGTCATCCAGCAGTTCTAAGGTGTGTGACAGCTGCGTTCCTCGCTGCCAACAGAAGATCGTAAAGAACAAAGACGGTCTGTTTGTGTAAAATGCTTGTGCGTTAAGAGGCTGATCGTGACAATTCTTTGCCGAATATCGTGGCAGGTGGTAAACCACAGGTCCATCACTTCGACCCGTAAACAAAACAGCAAAACACCGAGTGGCGCCACGCCACCTCTCCGCCAAAGGAAAAGTTCAAGGCAGCCTGTAAAGTGATGGCGACGGTCTTCTGAGACTATGAAGGGGTTATTTTGTTTGAAGTACTCCCTCAATGTGCAACGATCAAGTCGGAAGTGTATTGTGCTACTATCGGGAAACTGAAGAAACCATTTCCACAAAAAATGCGGACGTACTTCTCCTTCTCCATTACTATGCAAGGCCTCATACAATTCTGCGCGCCCAAGTAGAACTCACAGAACTTCATTGAACTGTTCTTCCTCATACATACTACAGCCGGGATCTCCCACCTTCAGAATTCCGTCTGTTTGTGCCAGTGAAGGATGCACTCCACGGGAAGCGGTAAATGGGTGATAGGGAGGTTATTGCAGCAGCAAGACGTTGCCTCCGACGTCGACCAGTACAGTGGTAGAGTCCACGAAGGATAAGGTGGTCGTTGCACAGTGACCATCTCGTCCTAAGTGCTGGGAGAGGTTCGTTTGTTCGGAAGAAGTCAAACACTGTCTGCTACCTTTCGAACTGTCAGCGATGACGAAATAGAGCGGCACGCCCTACAATCTTTCTCAAACGATTTTACAGAAACTTTCCGGTAACAAAATTCATTTTTGCCTTACTTTTAGCTTTGTATGTCGGGTTAATGGTTCAAATGGTTCAAATGGCTCTGAGCACTATGTGACTTAACGTCTTAGGTCATCAGTCCCCTAGAACTTAGAACTAGTTAAACCTAACTAACCTAAGGACATCACACACATCCATGCCCGAGGCAGGATTCGAACCTGCGACCGTAGCAGTCGCGCGGTTCCGGACTGCGCGCCTAGAACCGCGAGACCACCGCGGCCGGCTCGGGTTAATTGCGATGTGATCGTTCTTTCGTTAATGGTCACAGCCTTTGTGATATTTACGTGGAAGTAAGACAAAAAAAATTGCAGCGAAAAATAGTGTTCGGTATAATTTTGCGTTTGGTACATATTACATAATATATTGCTGCATTTGAAATACAGTGTGATTCAAAAGTCATGTCTCATTCGACAATGGTATATTGGTGAGACAACAGTCCTAGCCCATAGAACGAAATCGTATTTAGGGATATAACAGGAACAATCACTCGAAGCAAAAAAAAGTCAACTAAACATGGGACCCAAAATGTATATCTTCAGAGTTATGGCCACATCTTCGAAACTGTGAAACAAATCCCTTGCATTGCAAGCTCTTTACTTTCCATGTTTTGGTAGGAGGTAGTATGGACCAAAAAAAAAATTACCTAGTAAACATGGGCTAACTAAAATATGTGCCTTAGGATCTATGAGCACTTGTTCATTTTCGCTACTGCGAAACACTTCTTCTGCGGAAGAAGTACCCACAGCTCTTAAGGTATGCATTTTAAAGTCAACATTTACTGTATAATTTTTTTTTCTTATTTTGGTCCTTTCTACCTCCTTGCAGTAGAAGACATTCGTTTCACAGTACCGAAGACGAATAAGTGTTCATAGCTCATAAGGTATGCATGTTTACTAGATATTTTAGGTTTCGGATGACAGTTTCTGTCATACATCTGAATACTATATTGTCCTATAGAGCATGTCTTCTGAATCACCCTGCATAACTAATATATTGAATTTTTCTTCATATTTCGGTGGAGGTCTCTATCTCCTACCAATCTCGAGAAAACTGATCTGACGCAGCAGACATATTTGCGATCACTTCGCGTCAGTGATAAAACCAGAGTGAAATATCCACGACATTCCTCATATTTCATAAACGGATTGAGATATCGAAATGAGATTTTGGCAAATGATAGCACTCAAAGAAGAGAGTATTTTGCCGTATGGTTGTTATGCAAAACGTCATTATCTACCATGTTATTACAATATCTACAGACTTTTTCGATGAAAGAATCTAATTTTTAAAGGCCATGAATAGGTGGTGAAACGAAAGTTGCTACAAGTTTTGGAACAACATAAATGAAGATATTACACGTTTACTTGCTACCGAGGATGTGCTTTTTCTTAAGATACTGGAAACTTTGAGGTTCGCCGATGACATTGTAATTCTGTCAGAGACGGCAAAGGAGCTGGAAGAGCAGCTGAACGGAATGGACAGTGTTTTGACAGGAGGATATAAGATGAACATCAACAGAAGCAAAATGAGGATAATGGAATGTAGTCGAATTAAATCGGGTGATGCTGAGGGAATTAGATTAAGAAATGAGACGCTTAAAGTAGTAAATGAGTTTTGCTATTTGGTGAGCAAAATAACCAATGATGGTCGAAGTAGAGAGGATATAAAATGTAGACTGGCAATGGCAAGGAAAGCGTTTCTGAAGAAGAGAAAATTGTTAACATCGTGTATAAATATAAGTGTCAGTAGGTCGTTTCAGAAAGTATTTGTATGGAGTGTAGCCATGTATGGAAGTGAAACGTGGACGATAAATAGTTTGGACAAGAAGAGAATAGAAGCTTTCGAAATGTGGTGCTACAGAAGAATGCTTAAGATTAGATGGGTAGATCACATAAATAATGAGAAGGCCTGGAATAGAATTGGGGAGAAGAGAAATTTGTGGCACAACTTAACTAGAAGAAAGGATCTCTTGGTAGGACATATTCTGAGGCATCAAGTGATCACCAATTTAGTATTGGAGGGCAGCGTGGAGGGTAAAAATCATATAGGGAGACCAAGAGATGAAAGGACTAAAGATATTCAGAAGGATGTAGGTTGCAGTAGGTACTGGGAGATGAAGAAGCCTGCACAGGATAGAGTGGCATGGAGAGCTGCATCAAACCAGTCTCTTTACTGAAGACCACAACAACAACAACAACTTTCCCTTAATTCTTCACTTAATAAACTTAAATCTCTGTTTCAGAGTTCTCTAACAATACTTCTGCAAAACTTATTAGTGTGGTGAGACTGTGTAAACTCCGCTGCGTTTTGACGAAAGAAGCAGCTTTTAACTTGTGAAGAAGGGAACGTAGGTTTTGCTTAAAACTCCGCACTCGAGAAACTACTCTGCAAGGTACAAATGATCAACAAGCCAGGTGAAAAAAATAGTTCAAATGGCTGTGAGCACTATGGGACTTAACATCTGAGGTCGTAAGTCCCCTAGAACTTAGAACTACTTAATCCTAACCAACCTAAGGACAACACACACATCCATGCCCGAGGCAGGATTCGAACCTGCGACCGGAGCGGTCGCGCGGTTCGAGACTGAAGCGCCTAGAACCGCTCGGCCACTCTGGCCGGCGATTAAGTTGAAAAATAGGGTTTTGTAGTCAAAAGAGTGGAGAGTAATATGGTTTATTGGAATCATGAATAAAACCAACCTGCTTTCAGGAAAAAATGTGTTGCACTACTTATTGAACTAACATAACAAACTGAAATATTAACACTTTTCGAAAGAATAAATGAAACACAATTTAATCAGAGTAAAAGCAAATTTAGCAGTCTTGATTTCTCAGCATGGTGTGCCGATTTTTCTTAGTAACGTATGTAGGACAATAGCAAATAGCTGCATTGATATCGCCGGCCGAAGTGGCCGAGCGGTTCTAGGCGCTACAGTTTGGAACCGCGCGACCGTACGGTCGCATGTTCGAATCCTGCTTCGGGCATGGATGTGCGTGATGTCCTTAGGTTAGTTAGGTTTAAGTAGTTCTAAGCTCTAGGGGACTCATGACCTCAGAAGTTCAGTCCCATACTGCTCAGAGCCATTTGAATTTGAATCCATTGATATCGTACATCCCTGTTTGACTGCACTATGGATTATAATGGATTGCATAGACTACCCGTAAGCAAGAAGTCTTTTACTAAAACTTGAAGACACGATATATCGCCATTCCACAAGTATGGAATACTTACGCACAGATGCGTAGAATAAAATGACGATTGCTAGACGTCTTCCAACGTAAACATCGCTTTTAGGGCCGAGAGATTCCGAAGAGATATTCGCCACCTTTCTTCATTTAAGAAGGAAGCTAGATCTTTAAGGGAACTGAAATCTATCAGGAAAGAAAGGGATTCGGATATAATTGACTGTGGCCTATATTAAGGGATGGATTGTTGCTATGTATATTCTTGTGCTTCTGGGTAGTTAAAAACAGGCGCCGTCCTCCTCTCTCCTCTCCAGCCAATCACAGTGAAGTACTGAAATGATGCGTACAAAAATGGTGTAAATTTACATTATATACATTCACATGTACATCCCTGATGTAATATTATAATGATGTGTAAAAATGTGTCAGGTTGGATTATTAACGTAGGCATATACAGCGTACTTCTTTTAACTTGGAACAATTAAATATCTCGGAAAATACCGATCATATGAAAAAAATGATAGATGGTACTGTAATCGGCGCGAGAATTATGGCGGTTGGATCGAGGAACAAACAGAACTCAGTCACCCTGATGATGAGGGTACTCAACGAAACCAAGTATTCTGATGGTGTGGGGACTCACCAACATCAGCCCCCAAGAGAACACAAGAGTATGCTACGTTAAATGTCCCTTATTTGTTAGACTTTTAAATATCTAAATGTAAAGACTTAACTGTACAATCAAACTTGCAAAACTAAATTATATTTTTACATCTTTATCGAAAATGTAAAACAGAATAAAATTAGTCGGTTCTTAATTGCAAAAAACGGAAAAACTGACTTTTTTCGATTACAACGCCATCTACCACGAATGGAAAAAATCTCTCTGTTGAATTCAGGAATTTTCTGGCGTACAGTCAAAACTTGAAAAAAAAATGGGGGTTTCCACTTGAAAATAAGAAGTTGAACCTGCACGGCAAGGGGTGGGGGGGGGGGGGGGAAGAGTTGACAAATGTCCACCTCAAAAATGTTAACTTTTCACCTGAAACATTTTTTCCATACGATGCCTATTTCTAGAGATATTTAGCTGTTCCAAGTTTAAGAAAAATATCCTACATAACTCAGCCATAATGTTAAAATGATGTCCAGGTCAAAGATTTGCGTTATGCACCTAAATGGTGTACTGAATTCGGTACACAGACTATTTCATACGTCAAATACTATGCTCTTTACACACGTATGATTACTCTCCCCCCCCCCCCCCCCCCCCTCACACTCACTCTCTCTGTCTCTCTCCCTCTCACACACACACACAACATTATCTACCGCCTCTGTAAACACTCTTCTCTCACCTCATTTAAATTGTATCTTATCACGTTCTTTCTACCTCTGCCTCATAATTAAATTTCATCTTACATTGTCTCGTCATTATAATATAATACAGTGGGAATGAAAAGGAAAAGAAATTATGTAAAATTTTATTATGAAAATTAACGGCAGAGTTTGACAATTTACAATGACACACGCAGTGGAAATATATTAATTTAATTCACGTTCTACATCGTCTTCCAAACTTCCTAGAAGATCATCTATTCTTCTTCTTCCATTGACACTACATCGCAGGATGGGACTTGGCCTCCTCGATAATTTTCCGCCATTCCTTTATGGACTTCGCTATAGACTTCCTGTTACGGCAACTAACTCGGGCAGCGTCCTCCCCCAACCGCTTCACTGTATCACAACATCGTTCGTCCTCTTCCACTTCTTCCTCCAGGTTCACTGCAGCAGGCTTTTTTCGTTGCAGTATCTGTCTCATCGAGTAGTCTTGTTACTTGTCCAGCCCACCTAATTCCACACAACTTTATGAACTTGGCCGCATTATCCTCCTTACAGCAGTCATAAAGCTCGTCATTCGTTCGCCTTCTCCAACTCCCATTTTCGTATACAGATTCACCTCAATATACTTCTATCGAGTGATCTCAGTGTCCTTTCAACCTGCTTTGTAAACGTCCATGTTTCTGAGACTTACGTAAGTACTGGCCGTTTTATAGAGTCGGCATTTAGTCTCCCGTGATAGAAGCTTGGGTATGAAATGTCGCAGCATCCCAAAATAACATCGGTTAGAAGCACTTATGCGGCCATAAGTTCAGTCGTATTGCTTCTATCTTTGCGCCAAGATAAGTGAAACATTTCAATCGCTCAAATTTCATTACAACAAGAGTTATTACGTACTGTAAGGATTGATTTGTACCATGAAACATATAATTGGTCTTTCCTTCATTAGTTTTCAATCTTCTCTGCACTGAGTTTGAGAGCTGAGAATGCACTTTGTAGATCTGATGATATTCTACTCATTAGGTCCAAATCATGAATGTGAATTTAATGCACATTCTGCATCGTCTTCCAAATTTGTTAGAATATAATCTATTGCAGACTGGATTTTGTTGCAATTTCAATAGGTATTTGAGACAACTCTATTAGAATGCAAAATTTTGACTGGTCTCTCTCTCTTCATAAAATCTAAATGGCACTGAATTGTATTTGCGGGCAAACTGTATACAATATAACTAATATGTCTTAAGTGTAACAATAGACCAAATTGTTATACTGGAACAGAGAGAGTTCTGTGGAATAAATACAATTATACCTGTAGCACACTTTAAAAATAAGAGTACAGAACCTGTAAAGTACTCTCGCTGAAGCGTGTGTGTTGCCCCGCATTCATTTCTATAAAGTCATTTAGATCACCTACAGCTTTATGCGCATCGAAATTAATTCCTGACAGCAAAGTCTCTAACATCAGCTGTATTAGTTATAGGTCTAATATCCAATAGCGACATACGGAAAATTTGTGCCCGACCGAGACTCTAACCCGCATAGAGCAAACTCCTTAACCATCATCCGTGCAAGTTCCCTGAACTGACCCACACCTCCATATGTCACACTATCTGCATGCTCATGTCGTTGTCCATGTTTCACTACTTTCCATAGGTGACTATTTGGTAGTAGATCTGTACCTAATACAGTTGATGTCAAGGACGGACGTACCAAACAGTGCGGAGGGGTGGGGGGTGGGGTGGGGGTCCAATTTGTTAAAGAGGGCTTTAAAAAGGCACATGTTTTTCATTTTTAATTTATTTATTTATTAATTTTATGTACGTAATTCGCCTTCGGGAGGCCTTCTTACAAACAGTAGTTGGTCAATAAAATTAAGGAGGAAAAGCTTTTCTTAAAAAAGTATAACAAATATTCTCAACAGTCCATAAGAAATACTCAGATGCACAAGGAAATATTTCTTTATTTAGCAGTACAATAACAACACTGTACTGCATTTCATAGCAGAACATCAGTCTTTTAGTAAAACTTGACGACTTGATATATCGCCATTCCACAAGTAAGGCGTATTTATACACAGATACGTAGTATAAAATGACAATTGCTAGCCTCCTTCCAACGTAAATATGCCTTCTAGTGTCGAGACACTCCGAAGAGATATTCGGCTCGTCTTTGATACATCTTTCTTCACTTAAAAAGGGAGGCTGTATCTTTAAGAGAACTGATATCTGTCAGGGAAGAAAGGAATTCGTATGGAATTTTACTGTGGCCTATAGTAAGGGATGCGTTCGAACCACTTCACCTCCTGAATTCAGTTCTTGCCAGCTTAACGCCTCAAGGCACAAAGCTACCCCAGTCGGTGAAGAATTCGGAAAATCTGACTGTTGTGCATCAGTTTCAAATAAAATGAAATACATCACAAGAAAATATGGAATTCTTATACTGCATGTTTTCCTTTCATTGTGTACGTTTTATCAATTGATAGTGCGTGACTGCATGGATATTTTACGATTTAATTATGCAGGAAATTCGTGGCTACAGTTATTATAGTATTACAAGAGCGTAAATATATTTTGTTGCCACGCGGGATTAGCCGAGCGGTCCAAGGCGCTGCAGTCATGGACTGTGTGGCTGGTCCCGGCGGAGGTTCGAGTCCTCCCTCGGGCATGGGTGTGTGTGTTCGTCTTTAGGATAATTCAGGTTAAGTAGTGTGTAAGCTTAGGGACTGATGACCTTAGCACTTAAGTCCCATAAGATTTCACACACATTTTTTATAATTTGTTCGGGGGGGGGGGGGAGGGAGGGGGGAGGAGTGGGATGCAAGTCGCAGTCTGATCGGACAAATTTAAGCAGCCCGCTGAAGAAATATTTTAGAAACAACGAACTGTAGAATTTGGTGTCATCACGCACCCCTTCCGCTCTCCACAAACCCTTCCCCATCGTTCCGTATCGGAACCACCCGAGTGGCCAGACTGGGCTATTGATGACAGAATTTTGAGCAAATTTGCAAAGAAATGTAACGATCGCCATTTGGGCGATGTTTTTGTTGATAAATGAGGCTTCTGGACGACAAAGACATTCAAGTAAATTTCAATGTACTGTTTTTAATGTTACTTGTAATGCTGTTTACCGCTCCAATGTCTTGCAAAGTACTGAAATATTGCAACCCCAAAGTTCTACCAGTGTCAAATAACGGTTCCAGCGTTAACATTAAACTGATGTATGTAGGTAATTATACTGTTATAGTAGTGCATACATGTTCTTAACTTACCATGACGCGAGTGTAGGAATCAAAATCGGTTTTCCTCTTCTCTCTTGTTACAAACTTATCCATAGTTAGACTATCAGAACAGCACAAAAACAATAAACTGCAGCACTTACACTAAATTCAGCTACAAGTAAGAACGATGCTGATTAACAAAATAACAGCTGTACTCGAGTATTGCCAACGATTTACAATAGTTGTTCTCGGTTAAAGTAGGCATAGGCAGTATATATCGATAGGTTTTCGATGATCTCTTTGACTACCGATAGTGCGTGCCCCTTTTCGGCCGTGCGATTGAAAACAAATGACAAGAGGCGAACAAAAAGTTTCCGTTCGAAGAAGATTTAGCCCTGAATTGATATGCCACTCAGGCAAATTTGCCTGAGCACTGAGGCGATGATCCCATCGACGCTCCTGATTGAAGAATAACTGCCTGCTGCACATCCTCGTCCGACAGGAATCGTCGACCCTCCAAGGCCTCTTTTAAGGGACCAAAGGAGGGATAATTGCATGAGGAGAGGTCTGGACTATAAGGTGGTGTTCGATTGTCTCCCTTTGAATTGGCGTAACCTCTGCAATACGATATTAGCGTGCGTTATCATGAATCAGTAGCACCCCCGGTAACACCGTTCAACAACGATGGCGTTCTACAGACATGCTGTCCCATACACATTCTTCCAAGAAACTCATTTGGTAATAACGTCGCCATAGCTCATGTTTCCACATTTACCGCACGCCCGTCGGAAAGGCACGAATGTCACACTAATTTCTTAGCCACATGTCGGTGCTTACACAACCGCTCCGGATTCGCGCTACGTTGCACATACGCTGTAGAGCAAGCGGTTCTGAAGTACCAGGTATCGACCCACGCTGAAACACACATATTAGTACATGGTCTAGCCACCACGGGAGGCGATGTAGACGCTGTCTCTGGCATTCTGTTGATAGTACAGATGGCTAATACTGTCCTGGGATACGTAGTGCCACGCCTACTCGATCTGTTTACGTAATTCTGTAAGAGTTATTGGTCGGCAAGTCGCACAAGTCGCTTCTAGACCCATCATACACGCGCTCGACTTGAGACAAGTACGGAGATCTTACTGGCAAGGGAAGTTGCTGCGCCTCTCGCAGAGCACATTGAGTTTCAGTGGCAGTGTGTGGGTGAGCATTATCCTGTTGAAATCACACATCACCTTCCTGTTACAAGAACGGCAACAGGATGGTTGTTAACAACATTCTACATGTGCTGAACGTCCCGACCAGAAACACCGAAGGTGAACAAAAATTGTTGATTATCGTACCCTGTGAGGTAACAGGCGAATTGTGACGCCCTGAAAATATTCTTAAGTTCGGGGTTGGCGTGGCAGCACAGGCCGCTCGGCCAGCCTGGGCCCAGCAGCAAACACGTGGCGCCGAACGTTAGCCAGACGAGAGGGGTAGCCCAGAGCATGGTCCAGCTGCGTGGCTGGGAATTCCATGTTGACGATGTGGCGAGGACTGTGCTTTGTGTCGATGAAGGAGATGTGTATGCCAGAAGTGCCAAATATGGCGGACTTTTTGAAACCATTATGGCAGACATTTCAGAGCGCATGTAGAAATTAATAATAGCCAGAGGAATCATGATATCTTGAAAAGAAACATGTACATTACCATTATTTCCATAACGATTCTGATGGTGTAATCAGATTTTCAATGTCTTTATTAGTTTAAAGTTTAGTATCTGACTGTAAATTGTACAAGTAACAAACACCCAGCAACGAATTTCCTAAATCTAAACGCTTCATCCGATTGTTTCGATCGACATGTCTTTAGAAATCCATTAGTGTAAACCTAAATTGGTATAAATTACAGACATGTAACTTGAATAGTACATGAGTTATTGGAGGCCAAAGTGGTCGATTAATATTGATCGCATCAGGCCATAAGTACTCCACAGTGACACAAAAAACGGAAGCAGCATGCTTATAAAGATATTGTAAATATATTTATTCGTCTATGTCTTTGTTTGTATCGGGTATATACTATTCATTAAGAAATTGGTTAAATAGTTACTGTGTTCTATTCCTTTGATACATGTTTATTTAATTTGTTTATGTACTTAATCCTGTGTGTTAGAGCGTGTTTATGGTCCAGCCGTAGGAATACTTTTAATTTCACGTTATTTAAATGTAAATGCAGTATTTCGGACGTGTTTTATTATGTTTGTGAGGTTCAAATGGTTCAAATGGCTCTGAGCACTATGGGACTTAACATCTTAGGTCAACAGTCCCCTAGAACTTAGAACTACTTAAACCTAACCAACCTAAGGACATCACACACATCCATGCCCGAGGCAGGATTCGAACCTGCGACCGTAGCAGTCCCGCGGTTCCGGACTGCAGCGCCTAGAACCGCACGGCCACCGCGGCCGGCTATATGTTTGTGAGGGTGCATTGGCTTGGAGACATGGCGCGATCGCTCTAGCCAATCACAGCGGTCGTGATTGGGGAGACTGGATGGAAGTGGGAGAAGAGCATAGTTTCGAGAGAGGACAAGGGAACTCTGGACAGTGCTGGACGCGACGGCGTGACGTCGCAGAGTCGGCGGAAAGACTTGGACAGTGGAGCAGTTTGCGCTTGGTCGCGGAAGATGGAAATATTTCTGAGTGCTGACCTGTGCTCTTATGTGATTTCCGTAGCTTCTGCAGTGAAGACGTAGTATGCGTTCAGGAGTGAATATTTCGCGAGCTATGTTGTTGTTCATAACTAATTACGTGAAATAGGAATCTATTGTTTCCCTGTTATTCAACTTATATTTTATTTGCTGGAGCATCGACACCAGTACGTGTTTTGCAAAAAATACACCGCATTCTAAAAAGTACTTTTACTATTGTACTCATCATTTAAAGTCGTTAAGATAGTACCTGCAGATTTTATTTAATTGCAGTCTTTCATATAGAAATTTGTATGTTACATTCATAATCCGCAATTGCCGAATGATAAAACCTTCGACCATTCAATTCATGTGTGGATTCTTATCGTATACTGTAGACTCAGCAGTATTTGGCCTGCAATGCGGCAACTACGTATCCCAGCCCCTAGACAACGAAACCAGCCAAAACTTTTAATATTGCAAGGCTGAGTCAGAGGGTGCGTAGTTGAGGGCCACACAGATATCATTTCATTCGTCATATCTTTTGAAAGCCCGCAACCCCATGCCATAGGGCCCGGCGTGGAGCCTATTTGTCTTGGACGAATGTACTCTTTGAGATAGCGCTCACCAGGTCTAAGTCGTATGCGCCAACGATTATCACTTGCGTGCAGGTAGAATCTGCTTCCTTCGCTGAATACCATGGCGCGCCATTCTATCTTCCAGACGATACTCTGAAGGCACCAGTCGAGCCGTGCACGTTGGTTCTGTAGCTGGACTGGAAGTCGGGCTAGAAGTTTGCGTGCTCGTAGTCGCAATCGGTTCTCAACAGCTCGTGTTGACACATCTGGGATCACAAGCTCTCTTATACGTGCTGTGGTAGCTGTACGATCTGCCACTGATGCCTATACAATACGGCGATCCTGGCATGCCTCTGTGCGGCGTGGAGTCCAGAACCTCGTCAACAAGTGGGAGGATGTTCACGTGACCACTGGTACGAGCATCGCTGCGCAGCACGTCGAATTTGTGAGGCAGTTCTCCGAAAGGACCTTCCCGCCACTTGGAAGGCTACAATTTGACCCCTTTAAAACTCACCCAGTTTTTCAATAGGAAGTATGAGTCTGTCTCCGTGGCATGGTTGCCTGCTTGCTTCACACGTTTGCATAATACTGAGCCATCTTGCTGTGAGCATTCCCTATTAAAGGACAGAAACAAATGGCGTTCTGGTAGCTATACCACTACGCCAGGGCTTAACAACTGGCCGGTTTTGAGCGCGAGTACTCGCGTTTGCTCAGGCACGTGCTCGCGAGCAGCTGCAAGGTCGAGTAGTACGGTGGGGGGGGGGGGGGGGAGGGAGGGGAAATGAGCGCGCACGTTTGAATAGGGCAGCAGCGTGCCTATTGAATTCGCGCCGACTGTGTAACGTTTAAAGTACTACGATCAGCTCTTAACAGTCACTTCGCTGGTTAAGAATCATGTGAAGTCGCCGTTGTGTAACCCCAACCATGCTTTCGCAGTTCAACCCCCATTGGGAGGAATTTTATCTGTTTACTGAAAAAGATGGTGTTGAAAAATGTTTAGTATGTCACAAAACGGTGAATTCTTTTACGAAATTTAATTTGCAGCGACATTATATGTCGTACCACGCGAAAGACTACGGTCGTGGAAAATGTGATTGACCAGACCGTGCACAGCAAGTTATTAAACATAAAAGGAAGCTATCCGATGAAGATCTGGACGACGAAGAAAAATCAACTGAGGCAGCTCTCAGAGTGCGTTACAAAATTGCTTTGCTTTTAGCAATATCCCTGCGCCCCTTAACTGATGGCGATTTAATAAAAGAATGTTTGGTAGTTGCAGCGGAACATTTGTGTCCATCTCAAGTTGAACAGTTTCGGATTTTGCCATTATCTAACATGACCATTATGCGTCGCATACAGGACATGGCAGACGACGTCCAGAGCCAGCTTGCAAATATCTGTTAAGATTTTATGGCGTATTCTCCAGCTCTGGACGAAAGTGTTGATATCACTGGAACAGCGCAGCTTGCCATATTTATTAGAGGTGTTAACAGAGACCTTCAGGTGAGGGAGGAGCTCCTCGATGTAATAGCCATGAAGAACACTACAACCGGAGGTGATATTTTAAGTAGTGTTGAAGAAAGTGTTGAAAATATAGGATTGTCGTGGAATTCTGTAGTTTCAGTGTCTACAGATGGTAGAGGCATACACTAAGCTAATAAAATTATGTGGCATGTGTTCATTCTCCTTTATTTGTTTCATTTGTCGCAGTAGTAATTCGTGAGTGATATCCCTGCAGCTGGCCGCGGATTTACATCGACTGGCGGCAGCTGTTGTGTACCCCACGTGACTCTCCCCACTCTCCACTCTGGTCCGGTAGTGGGGGTAGCGTGCTCGCGCTGCTCCGTGCTCGCGCCCTGCTGCTCACAGCTTGCTCCGCGAGCACGTATGTTGTGAAGCCCTGCACTACGCTATCTGTTGGCGGACGACACTAAAAACCGAAATCAGTAAATCAACTATCGCCCATGTGGCATATGCCGTCATCCGATCAAAATCGATGCCGTCTTTCCAGGTGTACTAATAAATGAAAAGTGAGTCAAAAAAATGGTTCAAATGGCTCTGAGCACTATGCGACTTAACTTCTGAGGTCATCAGTTGCCTAGAACTTAGAACTAATAAACCTAACTAACCTAAGGACATCACACACATCCATGCCCGAGGCAGGATTCGAACCTGCGACCGTAGCGGTCACGCGGTTCCAGACTGAAGCGCCTAGAACCGCACGGCAACTCCGGCCGGCGAAGAGTGAGTTACCAATGAATTACGTTAAAATCAGTGATAATAACCTGGGTTTGTGACGGTTCCGCTTTTAAAAATCGAATATGTTCTGGTATTATAGCCAGTCATGATGGGTTCAAAGATCCCATACAGTTTCTTGCTCCATGTCACCCAGTTTTCACCAACAGAGGGCAGGAGCTGAAACAGTCAGTTAAAATAAACATTTAACTACTCTGTAAGTTCCTGTTGCCAAAGTTGTGTCAGATTAGGGAAATGTATATGAACACCAAGAAAGTGCCTCTATTGCAATTTGATGACATGAGTGAAAGGTATTCAACCAATAAACAAAAAATAAATAAACAAATAAAAAATAAGAAAAATAAAAACACGGACTGAAAATTTTCCATTGCATTTCTGGGTGGGCATTAAATCAAAGGATGAAACTTAGCGTTAACACAGATAGATATAAAGTATTTTACTCAGAATTGCGTAGCAAATTGTCAATAGCGGTTGCAAAAAAGATGTCACAAATGTTCCCAGAATGAGATTTTCACTCTGCAGCGGAGTGTGCGCTGATATGAAACTTCCTGGCAGATTAAAACTGTGTGCCAGACCGAGACTCGAACTCGGGACCTATGCCTTTCGCGGGCAAGTGCTCTACCAACTGAGCTACCCAAGCACGACTCACGCCCCCGTCCTGAGCTCGAGTCTCGGTCTGGCACACAGTTTTAATCTGCAAGGAAGTTTCGTCATAAATGTTGATTCAAAGAACGACGATTATTGCTCCGCATGGTCAATTACAACTAGTTTGTACCCAGAAAATAAAAATGTGAAGCACATCTCTAAATGCCTTCCTAGTTCAGATGTATTAAACCTTATGAATCTTCATTTCCTACTGAACTGAAGGAAATGATAATATCTGAGAAACACCGTGTAAATGTGTCTATTGATATGTACGGCATGTAGTACTCCGAGTACAAGAGGATGGTTATGAGAGGGACATAAGAGGAAGAAGGAAAAATCTTTCAAGTGGTTCTATTACAAGTGTTACACAATTGTAAACTTTAGAAACCTGTGTATCTCTTAATGCTGGCTGTCGCAACTGGAAATTTACTATTTCTGCTACGTTAAAAGCTTGTTGAAGCTCGCACGAAATTGCATCATTGCCTGTACTAGATACATTGTGATACGTGAGCCTTGTTTATGCTATTTTTATTGTAAAGGGCAGTTAGCTGCAAAGTTAGTTGATTGCTCACAATTTAAACCAATAGGAGTATCATGTCCCAAGTGAGGAAACAGTAGATAAAATTAGAATTGTGTAACAAACAATTAAAGTTACCATTTGTCGTTTGCTGACATCACATACTTGCTACAATCAGGTGTTAGTCACACACACAAACCGTATAGCGTCCCTTTCTATATGCTCTGCAATTATAATGAGGAATACTCAGAGTTTCCGCTGTGCAGAGGCGCAGATCGCGTGGGATGGTTCACTAAACAGTGTGTCAGATTGCTGAGAGAATAAAAAATTACTTATTGCAGAACAAGCAGATTATTATTAACGTCAAAGAGGAAACTTGGTACATCACAAAAACAGACGTGAAAACAGCAGTCTTTGTCAGATTTCACGAAGCCATGCAAGAAAGCTGTAATTTAAACTATAGATCGAATTTTAGGGTGACTGCTGTGATTCACAGTATAACGAATTATGATGCACATTTTATACTCATGAGTATCTGCGAGCAAATGGAAGATACAGCTAAAGTAAATTCGGGTAATGTTTCTGTGATTGCAGAAGATACGGAGAAATAATATTCACTAAATCTATCACGGTGGTCCAACGTAGTGATATAAAATTTTTCTTTATAGATTCATTCAACATTTTGGCGTGCTGTCTGAAAAAATGCGGCTCATATTTAAAGTCCAATGAGGTAAAAAGTAGGCATACCCCCGAATGCAAGCACTTTAATTTAATCAACAAGAAAGGCGTGCTTCCGTACAAGTTTGTAACTGACAGTCCATTTTCTTGAAGGGAGATCTGCAGCCGGCTGAGGCATTCAAAAGGTTGCTGACCAACGAAATAGCCGTCAAAATACAGGATCACCAAAACGTGTGCAAAGGGTGGACCTTACTTGAGCTCAGGTGATTAGTCTGAGCCATATCTAAAAAGTGACATCTTACTTCTGGCATTTGTTCTGAATCTCTCGCCCAGCACAAAGTCTCAAGTGACTGAAAAAAAAGCGCAGGTGACTCCAGCATACAAGAATGGTGAAAGAATGGACCTGCAAAATTACAGACCAATATCCCTAGCTTTGGTTTGCTGCAGAATCTTCGAACATATTCTCAGTTCGAACATACTGAACTTTCTTGAGACTGAGAAGCTTATGTACACGAATCATCACGGGTTTAGAGAGCATCGCTCGTGCGAAACTCAGCTTCGCTTCTCTCACATGATATACTGTGAACTATGGATGAAGGGCAACAGGCAGATTCCATATTTGTAGATTTTCGGAAGCGTTTGACACGGTGTCCCATTGCAGGCTGTTAACGGAGGTGCGAGCATATGGAGTAAGTTCACGTGTATGGCTCGAAGACTTCTTAAGTAATAGTGCCAAGTATGTTGTCCTCGACGGCGAATGTTCACCAGAGAAAGGGTTGTTGTTGTTGTGGTCTTCAGTCCTGAGACTGGTTTGATGCAGCTCTGCATGCTACTCTATCCTGTGCAAGCTTCTTCATCTCCCAGTACCTACTGCAACCTACATCCTTCTGAATCTGCTTAGTGTATTGATCTCTTGGTCTCCCTCTACGATTTTTACCTTCCACGCTGCCCTCCAATGCTAAATTTGTGATCCCTTGATGCCTCAAAACATGTCCTACCAACCGATCCCTTCTTCTAGTCAAGTTGTGCCACAAACTTCTCTTCTCCCCAATCCTATTCAATACCTCCTCATTAGTTACGTGATCTATCCACCTTATCTTCAGCATTCTTCTGTAGCACCACATTTCGAAAGCTTCTATTCTCTTCTTGTCCAAACTGGTTATCGTCCATGTTTCACATCCATACATGGCTACACTCCATACAAATACTTTCAGAAACGACTTCCTGACACTTAAATCTATACTCGATGTTAACAAATTTCTCTTCTTCAGAAACGCTTTCCTTGCCATTGCCAGTCTACATTTTATATCCTCTCTACTTCGACCATCATCAGTTATTTTACTCCCTAAATAGCAAAACTCCTTTACTACTTTAAGTGTCTCATTTCCTAATCTAATCCCCTCAGCATCACCCGATTTAATTTGACTACATTCCATTATCCTCGTTTTGCTTTTGTTGATGTTCATCTTATATCCTCCTTTCAAGACACTGTCCATTCCGTTCAACTGCTCTTCCAAGTCCTTTGCTGTCTCTGACAGAATTACAATGTCATCGGCGAACCTCAAAGTTTTTACTTCTTCTCCATGAATTTTAATACCTACACCGAATTTTTCTTTTGTTTCCTTTACTGCTTGCTTAATATACAGATTGAATAACATCGGGGAGAGGCTACAACCCTGTCTCACTCCTTTCCCAACCACTGCTTCCCATTCATGCCCCTCGACTCTTATAACTGCCATCTGGTTTCTGTACAAATTGTAAATAGCCTTTCGCTCCCTGTATTTTACCCCTGACACCTTCAGAATTTGAAAGAGAGTATTACAGTTAACGTTGTCAAAAGCTTTCTGTAAGTCTACAAATGCTAGAAACCGTAGGTTTGCCTTTTCTTAATCTTTCTTCTAAGATAAGTCGCAAGGTTAGTATTGCCTCACGTGTTCCAACATTTCTACGGAATCCAAACTGATCTTCCCCGAGGTCCGCTTCTACCAGTTTTTCCATTCGTCTGTAAAGAATTCGAGTTAGTATTTTGCAGCTGTGACTTATTAAACTGATAGTTCGGTAATTTTCACATCTGTCAACACCTGCTTTCTTTGGTATTGGAATTATTATATTCTTCTTGAAGTCTGTGGGTATTTCGCCTGTCTCATACATCTTGCTCACCAGATGGTAGAGTTTTGTCATGACTGGCTCTCCCAAGGCCATCAGTAGTTCTAATGGAATGTTGTCTACTCCCGGGGCTTTGTTTCGACTCAGGTCTTTCAGTGCTCTGTCAAACTCTTCACGCAGTATCTTATCTCCCATTTCATCTTCATCTACATCCTCTTCCATTTCCATAATATTGTCCTCAAGTACATCGCCCGTGTATAGATACTCTATATACTCCTTCCACCTTTCTGCTTTCCCTTGTTTGCTTAAAAATGGGTTTCCATCTGAGCTCTTGATATTCATTGAAGTGGCTCTCTTTTCTCCAAAGGTCTCTTTAATTTTCCTGTAGGCAGTATCTATCTTACCCCTAGTGAGACAAGCCTCTACATCCTTACATTTGTCCTCTAGCCATCCCTGCTTAGCCATTTTGCACTTTCTGTCGATCTCATTTTTGAGACGTTTGTATTCCCTTTTGCCTGCTTTATTTACTGCATTGTTATATTTTCTCCTTTCATCAATTAAATTCAATATTTCTTCTGTTACCCAAGGATTTCTATTAGCCCTCGTCTTTTTACCTACTTGATCCTCTGCTGCCTTCACTACTTCATCCCTCAGAGCTACCCATTCTTCTTCTACTGTATTTCTTTCCCCCATTCCTGTCAATTGTTCCCTTATGCTCTCCCTGAAACTCTCTACAACCTCTGGTACTTTCAGTTTATCCAGGTCCCATCTCCATAAATTCCCACCTTTTTGCAGTTTCTTCAGTTTCAATCTGCAGTTCATAACCAATAGATTGTGGTCAGAATCCACATCTGCCCCTGGAAATGTCTTACAATTTAAAACCTGGTTCCTAAATCTCTGTCTTACCATTATATAATCTATCTGATACCTATTAGTATCTCCAGGATTCTTCCAGGTATACAACCTTCTTTTATGATTCTTGAACCAAGTGTTAGCTATGATTATGTTATGCTCTGTGCAAAATTCTTCAAGGCGGCTTCCTCTTTCATTTCTTCCCCCCAATCCATATTCACCTACTATGTTTCCTTCTCTCCCTTTTCCTACTGACGAATTCCAGTCACCCATGACTATTAAATTTTCGTCTCCCTTCACTACCTGAATAATTTCTTTTATCTCGTCATACATTTCATCTATTTCCTCATCATCTGCAGAGCTAGTTGGCATATAAACTTGTACTACTGTAGTAGGCATGGGCTTTGTGTCAATCTTGGCCACAATAATGCGTTCACTATGCTGTTTGTAGTAGCTAACCCGCACTCCTATTTTTTTTATTCATTATTAAACCTACTCCTGCATTACCCCTATTTGATTTTGTATTTATAACCCTGTAATCACCTGACCAAAAGTCTTGTTCCTCCTGCCACCGAACTTCACTAATTCCCACTATATCTAACTTTAACCTATCCATTTCCCTTTTTAAATTTTCTAACCTACCTGCCCGATTAAGGGATCTGACATTCCACGCTCCGATCCGTAGAATGCCAGTTTTCTTTCTCCTGATAACGACGTCCTCTTGAGTAGTCCCCGCCCGGAGATCCGAAGGGGGGACTATTTTACCTCCGGAATATTTTACCCAAGAGGACGCCATCAGTAAAGCTGCATGTCCTCTGGAAAAATTACAGCTGTATTTTCCCCTTGCTTTCAGCCGTTCGCAGTACCAGCACAGCAAGGCCGTTTTGGTTAATGTTACAAGGCCAGATCAGTCAATCATCCAGACTGTTGCCCCTGCAACTACTGAAAAGGCTGCTGCCCCTCTTCAGGAACCACATGTTTGTCTGGCCTCTCAACAGATACCTCTCCGTTGTGGTTGCACCTACGGTACGGCCATCTGTATCGCTGAGGCACGCGAGCCTCCCCACCAACGGCAAGGTCCATGGTTCATGGGGGAAGAGAGAAAGGGTATCGTTAGGAATGCTCCAGGGAAGTGTGAGAGAACAGCTGTTGTTCTCTATATAAGTAAATGATTTGGCGTGGAGGGTGGGTTGCAATCTGCGGTTGTTTGCTGATGATGCTGTGGTGTATGCTAACGTGTCGAAGTTGAGTGACTATAGGAAGATGCAAGACGACTTAGACGAAATTTCTAGTTGGTGTATTGAATGGTTAGTAACTCCAAATGTCGAAAAATGTAAGCTAATGCGGATGAGTAGAAGGAACAAACCTAAAGTATTAGGATACAGTACTACTAGCGTACTACTTGACACAGTCTAGTCGTTTAAATATCTGGGTGTAACGATGCAAAGCGATATGAGATGGAATGAGCGTAGGAGAACTGTGGTAGCGAAAGTGAATGGTCGGCGTCGCTTTATTGGGAGAATTTTAGGAAAGAATAGTTCACCTGTAAAGAAGACTGCATATAGGACGCTGGTGCGACCTATTCTAGAGTACTGCTCGAGTGTTTGGGATCCCTACCAGGTCGGATTGAAGGAAGACATGGAAGAAATTCAGAGGCGGGCTGCCAGATTTGTTACCAGTAGGTTTAAACAACACGTGTTATGGAGATGCATCGGGAAGTCAAATGGGTATACCCGGAGGGAAAGTGGCGTTCTTTACGAGAAACACCACCGACAAAATTTAGAGAATCGGCATTTGAAGCAGACTGCGACACGATTCTACTGCTGCCGACATGCACTGAGATGAGTCTTGTACTATGAAACTCCTTAATTATTTTTTTTTGCTTATATTGCTGAGTGATTACTCAATATTCTTAAACTGCTGAGCGAAACTGAATGCAAGTAAACCTGGTTAAACTGCTTAGTGAAACTGAATGTAGACTACTGTCACTTAACTTGTCTTTATCGTTTCTACACTGACCTACAGAATTTTCCCTGAGAAACACGACTCAAACTTCTATTCGTTAATTATTCACAATATTCAAGGATAACGCGATCTGACTGCTTTAAAATTGATAACCTGACTTCAAATAATTAATACTAAAGAATGGCCTTGAATTAGAAGAAATCTTGACAATAACCTATACATTTCATAAGTCACTTACCTCACAAAAATCTGCATTACCCAAACTACAGCAATGCCGCAAGCGCCAATACTGCCAGCTAAATAAAAGATTCTAACTACTGAAGGCTCTAAGTACTGATAGGCATGTGGTTAGCAAAGGATTTTGTTGCAGAGAAAACAATGTATTTACCTTAAGAATGTGACAACCAGTTCAAAAATTATATAAACATCAGTAATAAATCTCAATGACGAGTATACATTTAGACCGTCCGCGCGCGCTAATACTACAAACCTTCATCACTGCTGACTACTCACTCCCAACTTCCCATCACTGTTGCCTCTTCACCTCCAAGTGCTTGTCCGACCAGCCAGAGAGTCTCTTACAGAATGCGCACAGTGCTGTCAGAGTTATTAATGCAGTCTATCGCGCTGCCAACATACAGACACATAAACAGGTTACTTACAACTACACTGAAGAGCCAAAGAAACTGGTGCACCTGCCAAATATCGTACAGCGTCCCAGCGAGCACTCTTCAAGACCATCCTTGCCCAAAGAAAAAAGCCAGATGTGTTCGAATGCCCTCCGGGACATTACCTACCATTGTGTGACTTGTTGCTGCGACAGCCCTATGTCGGATTAACCGACACTGCTGTTTACGAATCCTGATGTAAAACCTGGAAGTAAATTAACGTAATGCTTTGAGATAATTTTAGTGCTGTGTTAAGGAGATAGCCTACTATCTATATTTTGAGAGGAACTGTGCATGGAACGCTTAATAAAAATCTCCCCGCAATATAAACCTGAGCCGAAAACATCAACTGTTAGGCGTATTATGCGTATACTTACGATGTGGCCCTACTACCAGCTCGATGGAGTTGATACAAGAGAGTGAATCAATAGAGAGTACATCTGCATTAGTGTAGAGCCCCAACGTTTTGGTGATACTAACTAAAATAGCAGTACTGCCTCAGCTGTGTCAAACGGGCCGCGGATGCCAGCAGGTGCAGAGGAGACCAAAACACAATGGCGTCAGATGCAGCAATACTACCGGCCAGTTTCCATATTGCGGACCAGGGACCAGCGCAAGCAACACCTCAGGCAGGTGGGCTGACCACGGCGCTGGCAGGCAGTTCCCACACTTTCTGCCATCGCTTTCCCTCCGTTGATGTAGTTGGAAGGAAGGGCTCTGGACAACAAGTGGGTACCGTACATGTATAAATACCCACAATTTGTAGCCAAAGGCATCTCAGACAACACCAACTACGAGGGAAGAACCACACCAGTCGACAGGGCGACATCGTTTTGCTAACTGCTACCTGGAGATGGTCTCCGATGTCAAGGAGCGAGCTGGTTCTAAGTCCACTCCAATAAACTTGGCGCCTTCCAGTTGGTGGGCCACCATCGGGCTCATTTTAGTTACAGCTGGACGATAGGGCATAGCGTTGCTACTACGGAACTAAGCTACGAGTACTGTACCTTGCTTTCTAGTAAAATGTGCGACTGTTAATGATATTTTCCTGAGCCACCACCCGGCAACATGCTGACCACGACCCACTACCCCAACTCAACCCTGACGCTGTCGAACACTCACAACCTTGGCTTCTGTATCTGCATCTTCATCTGTACTTCAGAGTTTGTAAAGGAAGGCACTTCTGTTATCCCTGGCTGTTTCCCCCACTCCTGTTCCATTTGCGAATGGCGGAGGGAAGAAAAATAATCGGTAAATGTCCGTATTCTCTAATATCTCGAATTCCTTGACTTGCGCCATAGGGTGGTGGGGTTTCGGGTTCCGCTGAATAGGTCAGGAGTTCACTACGCTCAGCTGGCGGCTACACGGGTAGCGGAGGCTGTGTGGCGTGGACTGGGCGGTTTTTTTTAGGTTAGAAGGCCTCGGGAAAGTACGGGGTGGGCTGCAATCTCAAAGAGTGCATGGCAAATACAGGACGTGCTTGGATCAAGGAACAGTCGGAATTGTAGTTGTAAATTGTTGTAGTTGTGCTGGGAAAGTTCCTGAGCTTCAAGCGCTAATAGAAAGCACAGAAGCTGAAATCGTTATAGGTACAGAAAGCTGGCTAAAGCCTGAAATAAGTTCTGCAGAAATTTTTACGAGGTCTCAGACGGTGTTCAGGAAAGATAGATTAGGCAGAATTGGTGGTGGAGTGTTTGTGTCTGCCAGTAGTGGTTTATCTTGTAGTGAAGTCGAAGTAGATACTCTGTGCGAATTGGATTGGGTGGAGGTTATACTTCACAGCCGAACTAAGTTAATAATTGGCTCCTTCTACCGACCCCCAGACTCCGATGATATAGTTGCTGAACAGTTCAGAGAAAATTTGAGTCTCGTAACAAATAAATACCCCAGCTGGTGGGGACTTCAAACTTCCCTCTATATGTTGGCAAAAATACTTGTTCAAAACCGGTGGTAGGCAGAAAACATCTTCCGAGATTGTCCTAAATGCTTTCTCCGAAAATTTATTCGAGCAGTTAGTCCACGAAACCACGCGAAATGTAAATGGTTGCGAAAACACACTTGACCTCTTAGCCACAAACAATCCAGAGCTAATAGAGAGCATCATGACTGATACAGGGATTAGTGATCACAAGATCGTTGTAGCTAGGCTCAATACCGTTTCTTCCAAATCCACCAGAAACAAACGCAAAATAATTTTATTTAAAAAAGCGGATAAAGTGTCACTAGAAGCCTTCCTAAGAGACAATCTCCATTCCTTCCGAAGTGACTATGCAAATGTAGACGAGATGTGGCTCAGATTCATACGTCATAAATTGGTAAGAGATGGAACTGATCCCCCATGGTACACAAAAACATGTCCGAACGCTGTTGCAGAGGCAACGGAAAAAGCATGCGAAGTTCAGAAGAACGCGAAACCCCGAAGATTGGCTAAAATTCGCAGACGCGCGAAATTTGGCACGGACTTCAATGCAAGATGCCTTTAATAGGTTCCACAACGAAACATTGTCTCGAAATTTGGCAGAAAATCCGAAGAAATTCTGGTCGTATGTAAAGTACACAAGCGGCAAGACGCAGTCAATACCTTCGCTGCGCAATGCCGATGGTACTGTTACCGACGACTGTGCCGCTAAAGTGGAGTTATTGAACGCAGTTAACCGAAATTCCTTCACCAGGGAAGACGAATGGAATATTCCAGAATTTGAAACACGAACAGCTGCTAGCATGAGTTTCTTAGAAGTAGATACCTTAGGGGTTGCGAAGCAACTCAAATTGCTTGATACGGGCAAGTCTTAAGGTCCAGATTGTATACCGATTAGGTTCCTTTCAGATTTACTGATACAATAGCTCCCTACTTAGCAATCATATACAACCGCTCGCTCACCGATAGATCTGTACCTACAGATTGGAAAATTGCGCAGATCGCACCAGTGTTTATGAAGGTTAGTAGGAGTAATCCATCGAACTACAGACCTATACCATTGACGTCGGTTTGCAGTAGGGTTTTGGTGCATGTACTGTTTTCAAACATTATGAATCACCTCGAAGGGAACGATCTATTGATACGTAATCAGCATGGTTCCAGAAAACATCGTTCTTGTGCAGCGCAGTTAGCTCTTTATTCGCACGAAGTAATGGCCGCTATCGACAGGGGATCTCAAGTTAATTCCGAATTTCTAGATTTCCGGAAAGCTTTTGACACCATTCCGCACAAGCGACTTGTAATCAAGCTGCGGGCCTATGGGATATCGTCTCAGTTGTGCGACTGGATTCGTGGTTTCCTGTCAGGAAGGTCGCAGTTCGTAGTAATAGGCGGCAAATCATCGAGTAAAACTGAAGTGATATCAGGTGTTCCCCAGGGAAGCGTCCTGGGACCTCTGCTGTTCTTGATCTATATAAATGACCTGGGTGACAATCTGAGCAGTTCTCTTAGGTTGTTCGCAGATGATGCTGTAATTTACCGTCTAGTAAGGTCATCCGAAGACCTGTATCAGTTGCAAAGCGATTTAGAAAAGATTGCTGTATGGTGTGACAGGTGGCAGTTGGCACTAAATAACGAAAAATGTGAGGTGATCCACGTGAGTTCCAAAAGAAATCCGTTGGAATTCGATTACTCGATAAACAGTACAATTCTCAAGGCTGTCAATTCAACTAAGTACCTGGGTGTTGAAATTACGAACAACTTCAGTTGGAAAGTGTGGCGTTCGCTGTGTTATTCAGTGGTTTGGTATTTAACTAATTTGTAAATGGAAATGATAATCTTATTTTATTACATTGAGTAATTACTACATAATTTTTCTCCCGGCAAAAGATTTGGTCAAGTTGCAAAAGAACTCCAAGTTAACGTCGTGTTAAAGTGTTGTCTGTAAGTTGTGTAAGTGTCACTAAATCACAGTTCATACAACAGATTCTATACAACTATGGATTATGATGGAAACAGTTATCTTCAGCAAAATGATCATTGAAACCACCGAATATCAGCCGCGCGCAACACTGACGTATGTTACCTGAAACAATATTCTTCGCAACTCGTGCGTAATTAATTTCGGCTCCATACATCAGCTAGAAAAGTTTGTTATAACGATCGTGCTTTGAGCACTATTTTTAAAGAACCAATCTGATTCGACTTATTTTCATTCAAATGAGTTCGGGACCACCGGTGCACATTTATTTTTACACATTTGTATTACGTTCGGCATTTATGTCTGTAGAGTTGAATAATAGAATTTGCCGCTGTGATAATTGTTAAGATGGCGGCAGACAATTGATAGAGACTTTCTATTGTTAAAGCAAATAAGTAAATATTTAAAATGTTTTTTAAACGCTATAAACTATGCTTTCATATTGTGCAGTATTTAGACCTCATCAAGCAAACATTTGATTTGTTTCTAAGGAAAACACAGACAAAAACGCGATACAAATCGCTATCATCAATGGCTGCGCTCGTTGCAGCGGAATGAAATAATTAACACAAATAATGCTTACTGAGAGAGGAATTAAAGTTACGAATAATTATTCACTCATATTTATAATAATAATGAACTCTATTTTCAAGTAATAATTAACAAATAATTACAGTTTCTTAACAGACCTCAGTTTGATATGCGTCCGCAACTTACAAAAGCGAACCAACAAAAGGTAAAAACAAAGGAACACAAACGCAGATCATAAAAGGAATTTACAATTATCACTGTCTTTGTATGATACACATCGATATGTCTAATTACATCATAGAATATTATATAAATAATTAATATTTATAAGTTTTCACTGTTTTTCATACGTCGAATACATAATGTTTATAACTGTTAGAGGCATAATTTCCTCTCGTCACACTGTAGCCAAAAATGTATCACGTGGATGTTACAAAAGACCACATAGATAATATTGTGGGGAAGGCAAGCCAAAGGTTGCGTTCCATTGGCAGGACACTTAGAAGATGCAACAAGTCCACTAAAGAGACAGCTTACACTACACTCGTTCGTCCTCTGTTAGAATATTGCTGCGCGGTGTGGGATCCTTACCAGGTGGAATTGACGGAGGACATCGGAAGTGTGCAAAAAAGGGCAGCTCGTTTCGTATTATCACGTAATAGGGGAGAGAGTGTGGCAGATATGATACGCGAGTTGGGATGGAAGTCATTAAAGCAAAGACGTTTTTCGTCGCGGCGAGATCTGTTTACGAAATTTCAGTCACCAACTTTCTCTTCCGAATGCGAAAATATTTTGTTGAGCCCAACCTACATAGGTAGGAATGATCATCAAAATAAAATATGAGCAATCAGAGCTCGAACAGAAAGGTTTAGGTGTTCGTTTTTCCTGCGCGCTGTTCGGGAGTGGAATGGTAAGGAGATAGTATGATTGTGGTTCGATGAACCCTCTGCCAAGCACTTAAATGTAAATTGCAGAGTAATCATGTAGATGTAGATCTCATTGTGGGTCAGTTCCCAGCGTCTGCCACTGGAGTTTATTGAGCGTTTCCGTAACGCTCTCCCAGCGAGTAAACGATCCCGTGACGAAGTATGCAGTTCCGCGTTGAATCTTATCTCTTTCTCCTATTAATCCAACGTTCTGAGGTCCCACACTGATGAGCGATGCTCAAGAATCGATCAGACAAGAGTTTCGTAAGCCACCTTTTTCGTGGATCAATTATATTTATTTAACGTTCTTCCTATGAACCTCAGCCTAGCGTCTCCTACCGAGCGAGGTGGCGCAGTGGTTAGCACACTGGACTCGCATTCGGGAGGACGACGGTTCAATCCCGTCTCCAGCCATCCTGATTTAGGTTTTCCGTGATTTCCCTAAATCGTTTCAGGCAAATGCCGGGATGGTTCCTTTGAAAGGGCACGGCCGATTTCCTTCCCAATCCTTCCCTAACCCGAGCTTGCGCTCCGTCTCTAATGACCTCGTTGTCGACGGGACGTTAAACTCTAACCACCACCACCACCTAGCGTCTCCGTTTCCTAAAAATTGTTTCATGTGGTCATTCCACTTTAGATCGCTGCAGACGGGTACTGGTAGGTATTTTATAGAACCTACTGTTTTCAGTAATTTGTCACCAACCATAACCATACAGTAATGGATTTCTTCTCCTGTTTATATGCAGTACCTTACATTTATTTACAAGGTGTACAACTTTGCTTCCTCCATTTTTTCCCCAACATTTGAGGCTTTAATGAAACAAATTGGTTACACGTGTATCATTCAAAGTATTTTCCATCGCTGGCCACTACTATCTCCCATATTTCGGACAGTGTACGAATAGCGCGACGAAAAAATTGTTCATCTTTTGAAGCGATCCACGAATCGATCCAATTTGTGACTTCTTCATGAGATCGGAAGTGTTGGCCACCGAAGCCATGCGCCATGATCTAAACAAGTGACAGTCAGAGGGAGCAATGTCTGTAGAATACGGCGGTTCGGGTAGGACTTCCCATTTTAACGTTTCCAGGTACGTTTTGACCTCCTTTGCAACATGGGGTCGAGCGTTGTCGTGCTGGAAAATCACTTTATCGTGCCTCTCGCTGTATTGCGGCCGTTGTCTTTTAATGCTCTGCTCAAACGCATTAATTGCGATCGATAACAAGCACCTGTGATTGTTTCACTTGGTTTTAACACCTCATAGCAAACGACGCCGATCTGGTCCCAACAAATGCAGTGCATGATCTTGGAGCCGTGAATATTCGGTTTGGCCGTCGACGTGGAAGCATGACCGGGATATCCCTATGATTTTTTGCATTTAGGGTTATCGTAGTGAACCCATTTATCGTCCCCGGTCACAATGCGATGCAGAAATCCCTTCCGTTTTGCCTCTGAAGCAATTGTTCACAAACACATAAACGCCGTTGATCGTCTTTGGTTTCAGCTGACACGGGGCCCAAGCTACTTCTTTCTGAATCATTGCCATAGCATGGAGACGTTTTGAAATGTCTTGCAGCGTCGCTCCCACGAATCGTGCCAATTTTTGTTGAGTTTGACGATAGTCTTCACTCAGCAATGTCTCCAATTCTGCATCTTCGAAAACATTCTCTCTTCCACCACTATGCCGGTCTACGACTTTAAAGCCACCGTTCTTGAAGCGTTGAAACCACTCACGACACGTTCTTTCAGTAATAGCGTCCTTACCATACGTACTTGAGAGCATTCGATGAGACACATCCGCTGTTTTATTTATGTTGAAACAAAACAGTAACACCTCCCGCAAATGACGAGAATTAGGTTTTTAAACTGACATTTTCAATCAAGAACAATTTTATGATGCAGAGACATATCAACTAATGTTTGAATGAGGTTATGTTGACCGAGGTCCAAGCTAACTGCCTGACGTCTGCGATCTGTTTCTTTCGACCACTACTTACCGTTGTCGCCACCTATCGGCAAACGGCCGAAGCAAAGTTGTACACCTCGTACATTAAGAGTGAACTGCCAGTCCTTTTGCGAGACATCAGTTCTCTGCATGTCGTTCTGCAAGTCGCTACAGTTTCGTACAGACAACCACATCACCTGCAAACAGCTGCGTGGAGCTTCCGAAGTTATCCGTTACATCGTTTACATACATTGTACGCACTGAAGGCCCTACCACACTTCTGTGGGGTACTCTTGATATTGCATCTGTCACTTCCGATCCGCTGAGAGTGACATGTCGAGTTTTATCTGCAAAGAAGTCCTGAACCCAGTCACAAATCTGATCGATACTCGGTAAGCTCGTATTTTTTTACCTGGGCCCCAATGTTTCAGGCGTATGACTTTCAGGGACGAACAGAGGAATCTGAGTTTCGTAAGATCTCTGTTTGTAGAATTCACGTAGATTTTTGTAAAGAAGATGTTTCGTTCTCCGAAAATGTCATAATACGGGAGCATATTTCATTTTCCTTATTTGTACAACAGACTGACGCCAGCAATTCAGGCATACAAGAAATAATAACGACATACTTAAGTGGTGGACAGACATTATTGTGCACTATACCATGAGACCACATTTTGCAGGAGTAACGGTGCAAATATTTAGCACTTTCTGCATATTACATTTATTATCGTCCAAATTACTTCCGAGGAGACTCTGTAACCGACGTTCCCTGTTGGTAAACCGTATGTCCCATGTTTTGGCAGATCACAAATTTACCGCTGATGCATGATTCCAGAAAAACCCTTGGGGAGATTCGATGTGGTCCGTAAAATAACTGGATGGTCGACCTAAATTTAAATTGTGCAAATGACCATCTAATCAAGTGGTGACCCAATCTCGTTATGTTACGCTGCGAGTTTGCGGCCGGAAAACACTTGAGAGGGGTCTTGCAATGCTGCAGACGAATCATGAGATCCGACACAGCGTATCACACGCAATACGAATCGGTTAATCACGGCGTCTTCTCTGCCGGCGGACATATAGAGAAACCTGAGCAACACAGAAGTCCTACCACCTCGGCTGTATGGATTACCTAAGATCCATAGGAACAACGTTCCACTAAGACCGATTGTTAGCGCTCCTGGCTCACCGACGTGTAAACTGGCAAAACACTTGGCCTCTCTGATCCAGCCGCACGTGGGGAAGACCGACACATACATAAAGGACTCAGGACATTTCACTGAGAAGTTGAAGAAACTGAAACTTGCACCAAACGACATCCTGGTCAGCTTTTAAGTTGTTTCGTTGTTTACGAAAGTGCCACTCAGTGACGCTCTGGAGCACATCGGTTCCATTTTCCCGCAAGACATCACAAAGCTCTTCCATGTATGTCTCACCACGAGCTGTTTCACGTGGAATGGCAATTTCTACAAACAGCTGGAAGCCATCGCCATGGGTAGTCCTCTTAGTCCAGTGGTGGCCAACTTCTTCATGGAACAATTCGAAGCACAGGCATTGGCCTTGGCGACTTGCAAACCTAAGGTGTGGTACAGGTACGTCGATGATACTTTCGTTGTGTGGAGCCATGGTGAAGAATAGCTCGGTGACTTCCTAAGACACCTGAACAGCCTCCATGACAACGTAAAATTTACCATGAAAGTAGAAAAGTACAAAAAACTGCCAATTCTAGATGTGCTGGTCACAAGGGATGGCGAAAACCTAGGACACACCATGTATCGAAAACCGACACACACGGACCGATACCTGCAAAAACTATCAAACCACCACCCGAGCCAGAAAAGAGGCATGATTAAACGCTCCTAGCGCGAGCAGGACGAATATGTGAGCCGCAGCACCTCAGACGCGAAATGCACCTGGAAAGAGTTCTGAGGAGCAATGGGTACTCCATAAACCATATTAGAAGTGTAACAGAGCCAAACACTCGGTGAAGTAAGGAATCAGAAAAAGAAAGGAAGGGTACAGCCTTTCTGCCATACATTCCCAGAGTGACGGACAGAATCGGCCGTATATTGCGCAAACAGGGCGTAAAGACGATTTTAAAACCGACAAGGAAGATCAAAGAGTGTCTTAGATCGGCAAAGGAGAAAAGGGACCCACTTGCAATGTCGGGAATATACCGTATACAATGCACAAGCGGAAAAGTGTATGTTGGAATGACTGGACGATCAATTAACACCAGGATCAAAGAATATAAGCGACATTGCAGGTTGGGACAGGTGGAGAAATCGGCCGTGTCAGAGCACGCACTGAGTGAGACCGACCACGTAATAAAATTCACCGACACGGAAGTTCTGGCTGTAGAGAAGCACTATCACAACCGCTTGTTCAGGGAAGCTGTAGAAATACAAAAACATGCGAGCAGCTTCACCCAGCAAGAGGAAAGCCATAAGGTAAACGACCGTCGCAGGTAGCAAAGGGAGAACAGCACCGGAAATGACCGTGGAGAAGCCCTCGGACGTTGGTGCGCCAGCTACATACACTCCTGGAAATTGAAATAAGAACACCGTGAATTCATTGTCCCAGGAATGGGAAACTTTATTGACACATTCCTGGGGTCAGATACATCACATGATCACACTGACAGAACCACAGGCACATAGACACAGGCAACAGAGCATGCACAATGTCGGCACTAGTACAGTGTATATCCACCTTTCGCAGCAATGCAGGCTGCTATTCTCCCATGGAGACGATCGTAGAGATGCTGGATGTAGTCCTGTGGAACGGCTTGCCATGCCATTTCCACCTGGCGCCTCAGTTGGACCAGCGTTCGTGCTGGACGTGCAGACCGCGTGAGACGACGCTTCATCCAGTCCCAAACATGCTCAATGGGGGACAGATCCGGAGATCTTGCTGGCCAGGGTAGTTGACTTACACCTTCTAGAGCACGTTGGGTGGCACGGGATACATGCGGACGTGCATTGTCCTGTTGGAACAGCAAGTTCCCTTGCCGGTCTAGGAATGGTAGAACGATGGGTTCGATGACGGTTTGGATGTACCGTGCACTATTCAGTGTCCCCTCGACGATCACCAGTGGTGTACGGCCAGTGTAGGAGATCGCTCCCCACACCATGATGCCGGGTGTTGGCCCTGTGTGCCTCGGTCGTATGCAGTCCTGATTGTGGCGCTCACCTGCACGGCGCCAAACACGCATACGACCATCATTGGCACCAAGGCAGAAGCGACTCTCATCGCTGAAGACGACACGTCTCCATTCGTCCCTCCATTCACGCCTGTCGCGACACCACTGGAGGCGGGCTGCACGTTGTTGGGGCGTGAGCGGAAGACGGCCTAACGGTGTGCGGGACCGTAGCCCAGCTTCATGGAGACGGTTGCGAATGGTCCTCGCCGATACCCCAGGAGCAACAGTGTCCCTAATTTGCTGGGAAGTGGCGGTGCGGTCCCCTACGGCACTGCGTAGGATCCTACGGTCTTGGCGTGCATCCGTGCGTCGCTGCGGTCCGGTCCCAGGTCGACGGGCACGTGCACCTTCCGCCGACCACTGGCGACAACATCGATGTACTGTGGAGACCTCATGCCCCCACGTGTTGAGCAATTCGACGGTACGTCCACCCGGCCTCCCGCATGCCCACTATACGCCCTCGCTCAAAGTCCGTCAACTGCACATACGGTTCACGTCCACGCTGTCGCGGCATGCTACCAGTGTTAAAGACTGCGATGGAGCTCCGTATGCCACGGCAAACTGGCTGACACTGACGGCGGCGGTGCACAAATGCTGCGCAGCTAGCGCCATTCGACGGCCAACACCGCGGTTCCTGGTGTGTCCGCTGTGCCGTGCGTGTGATCATTGCTTGTACAGCCCTCTCGCAGTGTCCGGAGCAAGTATGGTGGTTCTGACACACCGGTGTCAATGTGTTCTTTTTTCCATTTCCAGGAGTGTATATTCTGCGACCGCGAGCTCGGCTCCAGTTCACCACCGGCAATGGAAGGTGAAGCTTTGACACTGCCAACCACTCGTGCTGGCGAAACGTCAGTAAAATCGTCAGATGAACGTCGGATGAAGAACCCGAGACAGAAGCCAATAGGTAGTTTGTCACTCAAGAGATTGTTCAAAAGTCCTAATGGTAGAAAAGCAAGTCTCCATCGTGGGATCCTTGACTTTAGGAGGCGATTGCACAATCGTTCATCCGGCAAGTGGACGAGAATTTATTTATATTGTCGTGTCCCGGAGTAGAGAAGTTGCATAAGATGGTTTACATTGGGGTTTGGTACACTGGAAATGGGAGTCCCAGAACAAAGCTTGTAACCTGGATTTTCGTTCCCTGTAATACTGTCCACCGAGCTTAGTGAGCTAAGAAACTTGTGACAAGCCTCTGGAACAAGCACTTGGGAATCAAATTATTCGTGGAGACAAGATTTTCAAACGTTCATTTGGAGGGCATGGGGCTCTAGTTCCGGGGTGAGCTGCTGTAGCAAATGATAAATTTCCGAGCCTACATCTGTCAGAAGGAATGCTCGCTGCTCTGCGACATTTATGGTGCTATGCGCCAGAAAATGTGGCTCCGTCCTGGGCATGTAGTTCACCTATGGGTCGGTCTTTCTGTCGAACACCTGGAATGGCGGAGGTGGCATCCAGAATCCTTTCACCTGTCAGTCGATGCTGGACAGCCAAAGTTCCTGATTGGACGTGCTGATGGCAGCGTTCTTCATAACCACAGAGTGCATAGCCTGTTGCATGTTCTGGAGCAGCAGCAGTGCTTCGGTACTAACATCCAATATGTTAGATATGTTGCAATGGAAAAACCACTAACAAAGTCTTTGTGATGTAGGAGACACACACACACACACACACACTATCCAGCTGAGGCGCAACAATAATCGGATCATAGAAAAATACCTTGTCGGCAATTGTTACATCCTCTGACGGTTCAGGCCCAATGAAAACACAGCCCAGGTAAAAAGTGTAGGACAGATTTATCATAAGGTATGGGAACTAAAGCCCCTTCATTAAAAAGTCAATTACAATAAACAGTGAATCCACACAAGTTCGTGAATTGGAAGACGGCCACAATGACAGCCAAAGTCAAAAGTGTTAGATTCACTTCGAAAGTGGAACAGTGCAACGGAAGGTAAGGGCGACGTCAACACCAAAGTCCCTTGCCGTCTCCAGTGTAGAGGCCACGTCCTGACTATGCCTGAGGTAGTCACTGACTGCTCCCACGGTCTGTGGCGACTGGCGAGCGGCATGGCGTCGAATGTTCCGAAAGTTTCCTGCAAAAACTCTGAATGATAGACTGGGGCTGCCGTTAGTACCTGGTCCAGATAAGTTGAGGAAAGGTCTGCCCGGAGCAGCTCTGCAGCCTGGGATATTTGTGGCCACGTGACCGGCGCAAGCAAGCATGTCGGTGCATCTAGCGACCTCTGGCGACGTGTCAATTTTGCACCCTTCCACGGTCACACCATAGGATGCGCAAAGCAGGAGGCGGAAAAAGCATAAACACCCTTTGCTGTTTCGGATGACGTTCATACTTCATTGAATGATTTTGAACAGTCCCTAATATTTCCACGTTGCATGTCAGATCAAAAATTTCCGTCGCACTACACTCCAAAGCGGTGAAAGCATGTACAGAGGGGTTTCAGCCCACGATGTCTTTAGACTACAATTAAATCGTTTGGAAGATCACAACAGTGTCCAATGTTGCCAAGAATGTCGTCCTGTTGCTGATCGCGCTGGGAACTGTCGTTTTCGACCTCGAAATGTGTGGGAGTGAACGCCCCAAGGGAAGGGGTGGTTTACTGCTGTTGTTTCTGAGAAAGATTCTCTCGCTATCGTACGGGGTTTCAGAAAATTTAAAGGTTATTAGTGGGATCGAAGTTCACACGGGTCGTAAGGCTCTCCCATATCTGAAGGATTGTCGTTTACTGCATGAAAAATTGACACGGTGGTCTCTTTTCTTGCAGCAGTTTTATTATGACATTTGTTACGTGAGAGGATCAGACAACTGTATAGCGGACGCGCAGTCACGTTTGCCTGAAACCGATCATCGGCTTGTGGAGGATGAGTCTGCGGGAGTTTCGTATCGATTCTGAGCGACGGTATGACTGAAATGTTTTCCTCGGCCACTCATAAGAAAACCGCGTTATTTCAACGTTGCGTGTCGCAACACAGACCTCCATCGCAGAGGCGTCAAAAGAAGGGGTGAAATGTGCGTAAGAGGGAGTGTGTCGGCCTTTCCAACGACTGGCTTGTCCGCAATGGATTTAGGCGGAATTGTGGCGAAATTTAGTGCCAATGTGGGACATTAACTCACGTTAAACCTACAAGAACTGAGCTGTCCGCGTCCGGTAGCTGAGGGGTCAGCATGACAGAATGTCAATCCTGAGGGTCCGAGTTCGATTGGGTCGGAAATTTTTCTCCGCTCAGGGACTCGGTGTTGTGTTGTCCTTATCATAATTTCATCCCCATCGACGCGCAAGTCGCCGAAGTGGCGTCAAATCGAAAGACTTGCAGCTTGTGAACGGTCTACCCGATGGGAGGCCCTAGTCACACGACATTTACATTTTTAACTGAGCTGTGGCCTTTTTGTCGCATATGTCAACACCTTACTGTTTGAATCGTCGGAGAGCCTGAGAGCGACGTCGCAGAGCGCCACGCTTTTTCACCGATACAGAGGAGCGTTGTAGTCACCTTGAAACGTCCCCTTAGAAAAATTATACACGACTGTGCTTAAACTGACACACAAAATATTTTTAGCGCAACGCAATCTGACTTTCAAAAATCCCTACAAAAGAATGGCCCTGACTAACATTAACCTATACCTTTCACAAATCACTTACCTCACCAAAAATCTTCGTTACTCGAACTACTGCAAAACAGCGAGCGCCACTACTGCCAGCTAAATAAAAGATTCAAACTACGGAAGGCACTAACTACTGATAGGCATAGTTAGGAAATGAAAGATTTTAGTAGAGAACACACAATGTATTTACCTTAATAATGTTGAAAACTCATAATATACATAGCAGTTCATGACATCCAGTTTTAAAAATTTCAAAACTCCGCCATCTCTCTCCCCACATCCACCACTGCTGGCGGCTCACCTCCAACTGCGCAACGCTACGCGCTGTTAACATCCAGCTGCCGCTGCCCAACACTACAATGGCAGACAACAATGCAAACTAGCCACAGACTGCGCACAGCACAGCCAGTGATTTTCATACAGAGCGCTATGTGGCGTTACCAATAAGAGAACCTAAACAGCCTACTTACATAGCCCCCATGCTCCCCACAAAAAATTTTACAAATTGTTTTGGGCACTGGCCAATACATATTTGTTAAAATTTTAGCACAATTATAATAACAGAGAAATCAAATGCACACACTTATTGATACAATGTTGGTCAAAAGCTACAATTTTCTCACAGTCCATAAAGACAGTCCTCATCATTCATCACAGTAAAATAGCAGTGTTTTTCTCAAAGTCTGAGCAGTAGAAGAAAATGCACACGGAAGTAGTTGATTTCCATGCAGTCTTGAAGAAGTAGTGTTGTCCTTCCAACGAAAAGACAGTGCTGACTCTTGACATGCAGACAGGTAATGAGCCACAACAGAGCAAACCCACCGCAGAGTCAGTCGAAGTTTTGAAGAATATTGGTAGGTAGGTCATCACAGAGTAGACCCACTGTAGTCCTGGTAGAGATTACGGTATTGGTGGGCCACCAGAGGTGCAGACCCACTGCAATCCTTGTAGAAATAATGTTATTGGTGGGTCATCAAAGGTGCAGACCCACTGTAGTCCTTGTAGAGACGGCCAGCAGCCATCTGTTGCGATTGTGCAGGTGCACAATCACCATCGAAGAGTCTTGCAGAGAATATAGCAAGTCCATAAACCACCACTTGTGCACTCATAAAGTTTTTAGAATTGTCCTCAGAACCAGCAATGCTGTTAACCAGTCCCTTGCTCAGTTGTTAACACACGTGCAAACACTAACAGTCCCAACTTCTCACATATTGTGCACATACTATGACCAACAGAAACGTGTGCAGAGAAATGAAACTTAATTTGAAGAACTGATGTCTCTTCAATTATAAATTTACAACATAACAATACAATTACAAAGGTACAAAATACATCATTAAAGAACATAACAGAACAGATAACATTTGTAGTAGTGCAGGCTTGACAAAGGAATAGAAATAAACATGTACACCAGTGTTACAAGAATTATGACATAAGTACATACATAAAAGATTAGAATTACTGTTGAAACATCAACTTCACACATGAGCATTAAAACAAAACAGAATAAATAATGTCTAAACATCTTTACAACGAAAATAACATAGTATTTGAAAAATTCTACAACATAACTCTTATTAGCTAAACACATAAAGACAGGAAAAACGCAAATATACAAGAGTACACAAAGACATAGGGGGATAACACAATGGAAAGGACAGGGTTTGTTTTCAGTGTAAGATTTGGTACTGCAGTCCAACCCAAAACTTCATTCCATAGATCTTTCGTTTTATTTCAACATTTGTTTTCACCAAAACATCCTATCCAAGCATGCTTTCTATATTTATATGTTCACATATTTCTTACCTCATTATTTATTTTCCATTATCTTACATCATTTATTTCCAAGAAAATCCTACCTAAACTTGTTGTCTCTAAACCCTACTTTTTTGTTCATATCCTCTTTCAAAATACTTTTTTTGGCCAAACCATATTCTTATAGCTTCTCAATACATTTCTTCTAATTCATCACAACTCGTTCTCTCATATAACCTACCCCATCTTAAGCTAACTAAATCTACTGAGCTCAGATGCTAAACTAAGGGACGAGGCAATGCAGCAGTACAAAACAATTAACACAAACAGCAATGACAAAATATTCAAATTGGCCAAGCAAGCAGCAATATTACAACTAATATTACGCAATGAGCAGCAAACAAGAAAAATAAATCAGTAGTAAAACTGGCTTAACAGAGTAATGTAAAGTGAAATTTAGTAGTACTATGCCTGGCAAACAGCAGAAGCAAATGCAATAAATTATATCTAAACATGACAGAGCTCAAGCAGAAAAATATTACAGTAAAGACAACAATGCAGATAAGGGAAATGTCTACTCACATCTTAATATTTATGTCATTAAAGTGGTGCACCACAACTTATTCTACAAAATAAATTACCAAGTACTTGAAAAGAAAATTATGAATGCAGTTCCTGTGAAGGTAAATGTCTTTTTGTGCTCCCTCATTTTTTTGAAAAAATTATTATTTACTCGATCTGTAGACAGAAAATATTTATATTAGTACATCTATAAAATTTTATTTTAACCAATGCTGCAGTGCAGCTAGAAACTAGATATTAAACAAAATAGGCAAAGCAAGGCGTGAAACGTCATTCACTAGCCATATGGCATTTCATAATGCAGTAAACAATCTTTCAACTAGCAAGACAATAGACATAAAATGTTTCTCATCATTTCATTTCAGTAAATATCATAAATTAAGAACTCTACAGTGTAATCATGTTTTCAAGTTTTAGGGTGTCGTATTTACGATGCTTTCTACAAAGGAATGTCAATAGCGAGGATAATGGCCTCCCTTTTTTTTTCTTCTCCACCTCCGCCTCTGAAAGGCACACACTAATGGCTTTTTTTCCAGGCGTCTGTCGCGCAGCTGGGTGCTTACAGAGACCTACCTTTCTTCCCGAAATATTTATGACAGCAGTTTCCGCTACAGTGACAGTCTCATATAAAAATATTTCACAGGGCAAGAATTTGCGTTACAAATCTGTAGAAACAAAATCCTATTGATATAACAGTGTCCAAAAAATTTTCGTTGGCATTGTAATACATTCACGCTTTTACATGCATTTCATAACTCTTAAAGTACGATTCTTGGTTTCCAACAACCTTTTTCACAAAGCAGAGTCCCTAACCACTACTCATTATTCCTTACCTTATTACACATATATATTCGTCGACACGTCAATCTTGCGACGACACTTCAATATTTCATCATAATAAATACAAAGCATAATCAAATTCCTCATATAGCATCAGCTTATTGATCATAAACATACCTCAACAGCATAATACACATCGTCGTCGTAATAATAACATCATAACAGATCAATCACATCTCAAAATCGTCGTAGCTTTCTGAATATTTTAAAACCTAAAAAAAATTCTCTGCTCATTTCAAAAGTGTCATCTACCTCAAACGTACTTTAAAAATCATGATCCCATACCAAATACATCATTCAAAGCTCTCATAGTATCACAATGGTCCCAAAAAGATATGAACATTGCTCAAAGTACAGACAAAATACAATTTCATAAGTGTGAACTTTTCCAACTATGTAATTGCGTAAACATGTGTCACTGATGTAGTAAAAAAAAATAATTATCTCTCAGTTAAATGATCAGATAGCTGTGTAATTTGTGTGTTAGAGAAATATGGTACCGATGTGTAAAGTTGTATAAGCAAATACCATATTAGCTAGGGCTCCTTGTGCTTGCCAAACACATGGTACACAAAGTGAGCGTGTACCCCCCTGAGGATTAATGTAATTGTACCCTCAGGTGTTACAGATTACAGCAGTGGAATGAAATGTATCACGGAAAACCTTTGTATCATTGTACTTCAAATATCTTTAAAAATAAATGATTTAAGTGCAAAATTAATCACTCAAATACGTGTCCTGTAGCGCTAAATGTGCGTCTTGTTGCAACATAATCTCTGTGGAAGTGTCGTAGTTATCGTCCTCCGAAAGCTAAGTTCTGCAGAAGTCAATGTACTTACCTCATGATAAACAAAAGTGAAATGCTTTGCGTATAGATATCTTAGTTATTACGCTTATTGCCATGATGAAGAAAGTACTGTGCTGTAACGTATTGTTGTGCTACGGAAAAGGCTGTCTCATTGTAGCTATACCACAAAAGTTACTACTGAAACATGTTTTACTTTCCAGAATAATTCAGAAAAACTGTGCAGATATAAAACAGAAACACCGCAAAAGCAACATTGTAAATTGTCACTTATTAGTAGCGTCCTGATAAAATCGTGTAGCTGTCACATAAACTAACCACTGTGTCATCTGGTATCTCACAGAAAGTACTTTAAATCCAGAATGTATTTTCAAGTAAACCAAAATGTTGCATTCAAATCTCATTAGCAGTACTGGTTAATGTTCTAAGAATGTGAGCCTTATAGTCGTTACGTAATCGTGCAACTAACAAGCAAGAATGTACACACACAATAACACTGTGTCGTCTGTTCACTATAACAATGCATTCGTAATTTCTGTTTAAATAAGTTCTATTGGTTCTTGATTGGATATTTAACTTCGACCATTGTTGCATGGTAACAGTTTCTAAGTCTGACAATGCATACTAGAAATGTGAAGTGAAAAGTTTTATGGCAAAGACAAAGTTAAAAAGTAGATTATCTTTCAATAAACGGTTTTACATGTGAAATGTGGTGCAATCCTTTACTCTTCATAGTACTCACAGTTTGATTTGAATGCAATTATCATGCGGTATACGACGGTAAAGAATACTGGAATTTTTCTCAAGGTTAGCGTCTATGTTATTTTTCCCTGAGCCAGCAGGCGCTTGCGGCTGCCTGCGGTGCGAGTCATTGTCTGTTTCTTTGTTGGCGCGTGTCGTTATTGGGATTAGGAGACCTAACTTCTACAAATTCACCTTGCCGAGAAGGCCCTGCCCTGTTTGAAGCTCGTCACTTCTGATGCAATTCAGCTCTGTCGTTACGATCACATCGTCTGTCGTCATGTCGGTAGATTCCATAGTTTCTTTCTTGCCGGTAACGTGGTGGGGAATTTCTTCCTGAATCGTAACTGCGCGCTGAACTGTTGCGTCTGAAGTTATTCTTTCTCCCTTGATAATAATTGTTTTTGTTCCCATATTGTCTGTTTCTATGGTAATCTCTGTCATATTCATTACTACGGAAATGCGATCTTTCTCTGTAACTATTATTACTCTGCCAGTGGTTGTCATATGGGTGGTGTCTGTTTTGGTCACGATTTACGTTGAAAGAATAGCCTTGTCGTGTATTATTTCTGTCATCGCGGAATTGTGACGGATGTGATCTGTAATTGTTGTGCTCATGTTTTCGCGTTCCGCGATTGTCAGTGTCAATTTCCAGTTCTTGTAACAGTCCCTGAAAAGCTTCAATGTCGTCTTTGCAACGTCCCGCTAAAATAATATGTCGTAAATGTTCAGGCAATTTGATTAAGCAAATGCGGATGAGTTCTGAGGGGCTGTATGGGTTTGAAAGATACTGATTCTTATGCAACATGTCTTCAAAATATTTGACAAGACTGGAAAATTCCGATTGTTCAAAGTGTTTCATCATCATGATGCTATGTTTTACTCGGTCTTGTGTGGCTTGAGACCAATATGCTGAGAGGAACGCATGGTAAAATTCTCCTTCACTGTGACAATCGTGAATGACCGATCGCATTCTTTCAGCTGGTTCATTCTCTAAGTAGCCACACATAAATTCTAATCTGTGCTCTAAGGACCAGTTGGGAGGAAAACAGTGAGAGAATTGATGGAGCCATGCTTGTGGATTAATGTCGTTGCCAGAATTCTTAAATGTTTTGAATTTACGTGTAGTAATGAACAGCTTATAGTCAAAATCATCATGTCGGCGAGCCACATATCGGTCATTGTTACGTCGTTTCGGCGGTTGCATCTCAAAATTCGGTGTGCCTTGCCAATTTCATTCATAATTTCCGAAGTGTCCTGTGTTATTATTTTGTGGTTGTTCCGTATTTCTAAGTCCCTCTTCCCATGTTGGAGTGCGAGTGTCCTCTTAAATATGTAATTTTTGTATTACTTGTGCCAACTGATCTTGTACTTCCCGGATTTCTCTTTTGTGTTGCGTATTAATTTGATTCTGATTTTGTTTGAATTTCTTAATTTGTTCATACGCTTCTGTGTCAGGGTTGGCTACAGGTCTTGTGTCATTCAGATCATCATCTACCTTTGTAGATAAGTTAGTGAACTGATCTGAAAGTTCGGCTACTTTATCCGTTAGTGAAATTATTTCCTCTGTGTGTTTTTCTGAACCGAGTTTCAGAGTGTCCATTTGTGTTGAAATCGTAGCTACTGTGTCCTTTAAGTTTTCCTGAGTTTTTGCAAGTTGTGTAACCGAATCGGTAGATGCAACTGAGTCAATTTTAGCTTGCAGGGTCTCATGATTTTCATGAACAATAGTTTGCAGTTCTTTTATGGCTGCTTCGTGATTCTGTAATGCATTTTCATGCCGCGAAAAAATAGGTTGAAAATGCTCACAAATTTGAGTTTTTACGTCATTACAGACTTTTTGACATTTCGATTCAATGTTATGTAACTCAGTAGTTAAATCTTCATGTGTTTGTTCAAGAGTTTGTTCCAATGAGTCTAACTTTTGAAGCTTTTGCTGTGTTTGTCTCTGATTTTGTTCCATCGTGTCTAACTTTTGAAGCTTTTGCTGTGTTTGTCTCTGATTTTGTTCCATTGTGTCTAACTGTTGCTGTGTTTGTCTCTGGTGTTGTTCCATTGTGTCTAACTTTTGAAGATTTTGTTCCATTGTGTCTAGCTGTTGCTGTGTTTATCTCTGATTTTGTTTCATTTGCTGCATTAATTGCAATAATAATGTATTAGTGTCTGGAATCTGTTCCTCTATGCTTTTCGGCAGTGCATTTGCACCGGCAACATTTACATTTTGATGAGCAGAAAATGTGTCTTGACTTATTTGAGAAAACGGTGGGGACCCAAAACCTGAGTCTACAGTATTTGCAATATTGTGTTCTGTCATTTCGGATTCCTGAGGCGAGCTGTTGCTGACCGATCGATCGATAATGCTTCCCTGTTCACTAATTGTTCCACTGTCTACGCCATTATTTGCCGCCCGCTCCATTTCCCTATGCACAATTACCAAATTACCGCTTTGAATGTCTGTTAATTCATTACACAGTGGTGCTGATGAGCTACGCTCGTTGTCACTATTATTTCTCAGTTTACTTTGTAGCCTAGTGTTACGTTTTTCACACGCCATTATTGTCACAATATTTCACACAATAACACAGAAAAGCACAATTTGAAGAGCAAAAATAAGAGAACACATTAACATAGCACTGAAAATAATATCTAGTTAATTGCAGCTGCGAAATACTTGGTGCAAATCTACATGCATGACACAACTGTTTTACTATACAACAATGAAAGACTGTAACTACAAAGGAGATTCTCTCTATGATTATGCACTAGCAATAAACAATAGCTACACTAATTACAGAAACTACAAGAAAAAATCAGAAGATTCCAGTGAGGTATCCTGGCAGGGTCACCATATGAAACGTCCCCTTAGAAAAATTATACACGACTGTGCTTAAACTGACACAAAAATATTTTTAGCGCAACGCAATCTGACTTTCAAAAATCCCTGCAAAACAATGGCCCTGACTAACATTAACCTATACCTTTCACAAATCACTTACCTCACCAAAAATCTTCGTTACTCGAACTACTGCAAAACAGCGAGCGCCACTACTGCCAGCTAAATAAAAGATTCAAACTACGGAAGGCACTAACTACTGATAGGCATAGTTAGCAAATGAAAGATTTTAGTAGAGAACAAACAATGTATTTACCTTAATAATGTTGAAAACTCATAATATACATTGCAGTTCATGACATCCAGTTTTAAAAATTTCAAAACTCCGCCATCTCTCTCCCCACATCCACCACTGCTGGATGCTCACCTCCAACTGCGCAACGCTACGCGCTGTTAACATCCAGCTGCCGCTGCCCAACACTACAATGGCAGACAACAATGCAAACTAGCCACAGACTGCACACAGCACAGCCAGTGATTTTCATACAGAGCGCTACGTGGCGTTACCAATAAGAAAACCTAAACAGCCTACTTACACTCTTCGAGCCAAATTTCAAACCTATACGTCGCAATGCCTGAAGCAATGGGAGATAATTACTGTGTTTCAAAAATGTCATACTGTCTTCTTTTTGCACTGTGTAGACCCGCACACAAGCCTTATAATGACTGTTTATAAATTTGTTCACTTCAGTAACTTATTTATTTATGACGTGGGGAATCAGAATCTACAGAAATGGAAATCGAAGTGAATGAATGTGCGCATTAGTGATTACTATTTCAAACTTTATTAGAAAAACTGCGAGAGAGATGTGGAGCAAACACAATATTTATATGTTACTACTGATGCAGTGAAAATGTTGTCGTAGATCAACAGATTACTCTGTTACAACTAGTACAACATTCTGTTTAAAGAGGAAAAATACACAATTTTACGAGGGTGTGGCGAAAAGCAATCTTCCAACAACAGACCAATTTGTTGATGATGTTACAGTGAAAGCGACTTTGTTACCAGGACCACATCCTCACTCTGCTTGCACCGCTTCATCACTTTCAAATTAAAGTCGCCGAAGGTATTGTTTAGGTTTTGGAAGCAGATGAAAATCAGATTGGCCCAAACTGTTTCTGTACAGAGGATGATAGATGACAGTGAACCCAAGGCTTCGGATTATTGCAGCTGTCACAGAGCTCTTATGCGGTATTCCATTGTCATGCTGAAGGCAGGGTGCCCCAAGTGCGGACGAAATCTTCGTATTCGAAACTGAAATAGAACACGCTGTTCCACACGCACCGAAATTTTTACTTTATGTACCACCACTTTGCATCCGACAATTGGAGCCCTCTAGCCGTAGAGGGCTGCAAATACCTAGGCATAAATAAAGATATAGAATGTTAATAACAATTCTTTATTTAAAAAGCTTTAAGGGTTTTCACATACGAAGTTCGCAGGTATTACTTTTCAGAACGCCCTTGCAATTATGTGCCCTTTCTTACTTAGCAGTCAGTTCTTCGCATTTGCTCCACCTCATCCAATTCCAGGATACCGACATAGCGTGGCGACGATGACGTGCGATACTGGTATTTGACGATTGTGCGTCGAAAATGATATCTGTAGATCCATTATATAACTACTGCAGGTGATGGTAAGATTCCTGTACTGTGGCAGCTGTAGCCACGAGCTTGAAGTCGTCGGATTGCAGGTCTACAGTGTGCACAATTTGAAATACTTGCACTGACATATTTGCGGGGTATATTCGTCTATACAATATCCTGCTACATGGCACCTGCGAAACAGTTTCAGTGCAACGATTGATATGACACATTTGAAGACTTTTTCAGATGTGAGCATACTGCTCGAAATGTTCAAAACTGATGTCCGGACGCTCTCTTGAACCAGTGAGCCACTGATCTGCGACCACTGCTCTCATGAAAAGTGTCTCAGTTTATCAACGAATAAAAGCACAGTGCACAGTTCACAGTTTACTCAGTGGTAATCATTGTCTTTCTGCGGGTCACAGCCATGCGGTGCTCATACTAATTGAATTGCTATATCTAAGGTCTAGCACACGAGAAACTAGGCCACTGGCAATACCATCACGTCAACAATCAGCGTATCAGATTCGTCACCACCCTAACTCCAGTTTCGATAGTCGGAAAAAGGCTCTCTTAAGGCAAAGATAACCGCAGATACATCGACACATTTATCTTCTTTTTATATTTGAACGTATAGACTGTTCAGAACGCATGAGTACAAGGAAAAAGAGGTTTGTAGGCTACCTAGAGTTTTATCTTTACAGATTACTGCCTTATAGAACTCTGCTTCACTGACCAGCAGCTGATTCATCTCTGCCTAGAGTATCACCAGACGCAATTATGGTTCTAGGCGCTACAGTCTGGAACCGCGCGACCGCTACGGTCGCAGTTTCGAATACTGCCTCGGGCATGGATGTGTGTGATGTCCTTAGGTTTGTTAGGTTTAAGTAGTTCTAAGTTCTAGGGGACTGATGACCTCAGCAGTTAAGTCCCATAGTGCTCAGGGCCTTTTTGAACGCAATAATGACAGTAGCATGTGCTCAGACCACGAATCCTCCGCCCGGTAATATGAGGGTCTAAATACCAGAGCCAATTGTTCCTCAAGCAGCAACAACGGCGTGGTGTTAGTTCATTAGAATACTTCGTGTGGCACAACGTGATGCATATTTCATTCGAACGAAGAGTACTCTTGTTTAAGAGTTCCATTGTGAAATACGTGATGAGTATTTTATTTTGTAAAATAGCGCTGTTATGTTGACCTACCCTTGTTTGAAGTTCCACTATCAGGTGGTAGTCTTTGTATCCACTATCAGGCCTTTTGGTTTATAGCGTACCAAAAAGGGGGCAAGCTTTTACATTTTCTCGAATTTTTCTTATTACGATATCTGGAGCTCCTTCAGGGCAAAACAGTGTCTTATACATGTTTCAAGGCTCTTTTTCTTATCTGAAAGCACAGAAAATATAGGACATTTACAAAGAAATTTAATGCCGGTATTTTTAATAGTTGTGAATACTAGAGTCAGGTACGGTATCGGAGGAAATAGAATCGTAGCTCAGTGAAATATCAACGTGTCTCACTGGTTCTCATTTAGGTGAAATAGCAGCCACTGAGATAGGACACTAAACAGTCGCGCTTTTCAGCGCCTGTGATAGAGAACAGCTGTAGTTTCACGCCTGAGTTATGGCGGGAAGCCGCAGGGCTAAGAATGGTCCTTAGCTGTGCTGGCACTTACAGGTTGCCCCAGCGAGCCGCTGAAATGGCGAGCCTGCCGGGTGTAAAAAGCAAGAGACGAGCTGGTAGAGTAGGTTACCTCTAAAGGGCGCTCTTCGGGACAGGCCGTGGCGATACGAGCTGCAGAAAGGAGCTTAGAAATGAAGCTGCCTGCCGCGATCGTGGGTGGCGAGACGCGGGGTGACGATTATGAGAGAAAGGGAAAAGGGCTGAGCGGCTTGCAGATAAGACGCTCCACCGCTGAGGGCGCCGTGGAAAGACGGGGACGTGCCAGATATGCAGCACAAAGGTGTAAACTGAGCAGCAGAACGTCTGCATTTAACAGGGCGCTGCCCAGGTGCTACTTGTATTTCGGGAGAGACAAATGAATGACCTTATTCGAAGTTGGAAAAAGTCTCCAGTATCCCAGTATTAACGTCGTATTCACAAACGACTTTCGAAAAAAGAAAGGAAGATTAGGGATTAATGTCCCGTAGACCTCGAGGACGTTACAGACGGAAGATAAGCTCGGATTGTTTCAAGGATGGGGAAAGAAATCGGCTGTACTCTTTCAAAGGAATCATAGTGACATTTCGATAGAGCGAGAGTATAGAAATCACAGAAAACCTAAATTAGGACGGTCAAACACGAATTTGAACCGTCGTCCTCCCAAATGTGCGTTCATAGTACTAACTAATGCGCTGTCTCACTGGGTACGACTGTCGAGGTTGTGTAAAAATTGTGACAGTGGATTGTATCATACAGCATTCGTATGTTGTAAAACACTCTCCACCTACATTCCTTCGTATAAATTACGTAGAGTTCCAAAATCAGTGCACGTAATTCAATTAATACTGAAAAAAAGTTTTCCATTTCGTGTTTCAGGAGGAATAGCAAATGTTTTAGTAAATGGTAGTATTGACTAATTTAAAAACATTGATATTGCATGTGTCCAATCTTTAAAGATTGCTGAGAGATAAATTCTCATTTCGTCTGTTGATACTCCATTTTAGTTTTGAAGTTCCAGTTCCAAGTTGTTCTTGGTTTACATAATTGAACTTTTTACTTTTGTTGTGATTTGTTAGCCAATTCCGTTGTTGATACACGTATTCACCAATTCTGAGTCTGCCGGCATGGTATTTCTACACCGCTTTTGCAATTGAAACGCTGCTGCTGCTTGTAGAGACTACCGTAGACAAGTTCCTAACGGAAGAGTAAAGAATCAAGATTGTTTGTTGCCATGCCCAGTTGTGATATTTCATCTAAACGTGCAAATGAACACAGTGTGGATTAAGTAGAATACATTATTGATGAGGTAGAGCGTAGCCCTTGAAGTAACACATGCAGAATTTCTACAAGTAGTAAGTAGGCTGTTTAGGTTTTCTTATTGGTAACGCCACGTAGCGCTTTGTATGAAAATCACTGGCTGTGCTGTGTGCAGTCTGGATGGTTTGCATTGTTGTTGGCCATTGTAGTGTTGGGCAGTTGACTGTTAACAGCACGTAGCGTTGCGCAGTTGGAGGTGAGCCGCCAGCAGTGGTGGATGTGGGGAGAGAAATGGCGGAGTTTTGAGATTTGTAAGACTGGATGTCATGAACTGCTATGTATATTATGATTTTTCAACACTATTAAGGTAAATACATTGTTTGTTCTCTATTAAAATCTTTCATTTGCTAACTATGCCTATCAGTAGTTAGTGCCTTCCGTAGTTTGAATCTTTTATTTAGCTGGCAGTAGTGACGCTCGCTGTTTTGCAGTAGTTCGAGTAACGTAGATTTTTGTGAGGTAAGTGATTTGTGAAAGGTATAGGTTAATGTTAGTCAGGGCCATTGTTTTGTAGGGATTTTTGAAAGTCAGATTTCGTTGCGCTAAAAATATTGTGTGTCAGTTTAAGCACAGTCATGTATAAATTTTTCTAAGGGGACGTTTCATATGTCGACCCTTAGCCGAGGATACCTCACTGGAATCTTCTGTTTTTTTCTTGTAGTTTGTGTAATTAGTGTAGCTTTCGTTTATTGCTAGCGCGTAATTATAGAGAGAATTTCCTTTGTAGTTGTAGTTTTTCATTGTTGTACAGTAAAACAGTTGTGGCATGCATGCAGATTTGCAGCAAGTATTTCGCAGCTGCGCTTGCAATTAACGAGATATTATTTTCAGTGCTACGTTAATGTGTTCTCTTATTTTGCTCTTCAAATTGTGCTTTTCTGTGTTGTCGTGTGAAATATTGTGACAATAATGGCGTGTTAAAAACGTAATACTAGGCTCCAAAGTAAACTGAGAAATGACAGTGAAAAGGAAAGCAGTGTGTTAGCGCCACCGTGTAATGAGTTAACTAATGTTCAAAGTAGTAATTTGGTAATTGTGCATAGGGAAATGGAGCGGGCTGCAAATGATGGTGTAGGCAGTGAAACAATTAGTGAACAGGGAAGCATTATCGATCGATCGGTCGGCAATAGCTCGCCTCAGGAATCCGAAATGGCAGGACACAATCTCGCAAATACTGTAGATACAGGTTTTGCGTCCTCACCGTTTTCTCAAATAAGTCAAGACACATTTTCTGCTTGTCAAAATGTGAATGTTGCCGGTGCAACTTCACTGCCGAAAAGCACTGAGGAACATGTTTCAGACACCAGTGCATTGTTATTACAGTTAATGCAACAAATGGGACAAAGGCTACAAAAGTTAGACATAATGGAACAAAATCTTCAAAAGTTAGACACAATGGAACAAAATCAGAGACAAACACAGCAAAAGCTTCAAAAGTTAGACACAATGGAACAACACCAGAGACAAACACAGCAACAGTTAGACGCAATGGAACAAAATCTTCACACCACGCTTGAACATACACGTGAAGATTTAACTACTGAGTTACATAAAATCGAATCGAAATATCAAAAAGTCTGTAATGACGTAAAAACACAAATTTGTGAGCATTTCCAACCTATTTTTTCGCGTCATGAAAATGCATTACAGAATCACGAAGCAGCCATAAAAAAACTGCAAACTATTGTTCATGAAAATCATGAGACCTAGCAAGCTAAAATTGACTCAGTTGCATCTACCGATTCGGTTACGCAACTTGCAAAAACTCAGGAAAACTTAAAGGACCCAGTAGATACTCTGAAAATTGGTTCAGAAAGACACATGGAGGAAATTAGTTCATTATCAGAGAAAGTAGTTGAACTTTCGGATCAGCTAAATAATTTATCTACGAAGGTAGATGATAATCTGAATGACACAAAACCGGTAGTCTTTAATGACACAGAAGAGTGCGAACAAATTAGGAAATTCAAACAAAATCAGAATCAAATTAATACGCAACACCAAAGAGAAATCCGGGAAGTACAAGACCAGCTGACACAGTTAATACAAGAATTACGTATTTCAGAGGACACTCGCGCCCCAATACGGGACGAGGGACATAGAAATACGGAACAGCCACAAAATAATAACACAGCGCATTTCGGAAATTATGAAAGAAATTTGCAAGGTGCGCCGAATTTTGAAATGGAAACGCCGAAACGACGTAACAATGAGCGATGTGCGACTCGCCGACACGATGATTTTGACTATAAGCTGTTCATTGCTACACGTAAATTCAAAACATTTAAGAATTCTGACAACGACATTCATCCACAAGCATGGCTTCATCAATTCTCTCATTGTTTTCCGCGCAACTGGTCATTGGAGCACAGGTTAGAATTTATGTGTGGCTACTTGGAGAAGAACCAGCTGTAAGAATGCGATCGGTCATTGACGATTGTCACAGTGAAGGAGAATTTTATCATGCTTTCCTCTCAGCGTATTGGTCTCAAGCTACACAAGATCGAGTAAAACATAGCATCATAATGATGAAACGTTTCGAACAATCTGAATTTTCCAGTCTTATGAAATATTTTGAAGACATGTTGCACAAGAATCAGTACCTATCAAACCCATACAGCCCCTCAGAACTCATCCGCATTTGCTTAATCAAATTACCTGAACATTTACGACATATTATTTTGGCAGGACGTTGCAAAGACGACATTGAAGCTTTTCAGGGAGTCTTACAAGAATTAGAAATTGACACTGAAAATCGCGGAACGTGAAAACAGGAACACAACAATTACAGGTCACATCCGTCGCAATTCCGCGATGAAAGAAATAATAACTGGACACGACAAGGCTATTCTCACAACACAAATCGTGACCAAAACAGACACCACCCGTATGACAACCGTTGGCAGAGTAGTAATAATTACAGGGAAATATCATCTCTCCGCGGTAGTGACCATCACACAGACAATCAGGGAAACAGACAATTTGGGAACCAAAATAATTATTATCAAGGGCGACACAATAACTTTAGACGCAACGGTCCAGCGCGCAGTTACGATTCAGGGAGAAATTCCCCACCACATGACCGACAAGAAAGAAACTATGGAATCTACCGACATGACGACAGACGATATGATCGTAACGACAGACCTGAATTGCATCAGAACTGGCGGGATTCAAATAGAGCAGGGCCCTCTCGACAAGGTGAATTTGTAGAAGTTAGGTCTGCAAATCCCAATAACGACGCGCGCCAACAAAGACACAATAGGCAATGACTCATACCGCTGGCAGCCACAAAACGTACTTATGAAACTGACGACGCAGCTGCCGTAGCTAGTAATTACGTAAAAATGGAAGACATTAGGGACATCTTACTCCAGGAGCACGACGTAAAACATAACAACATTGCATATCCTGTGATTCACATTACAGTAAATGACGTAAAATTTACGGCAGTACTTGACTCTGGCAGTCCCATTTCAGTAATTAGTGAAACAGTCTTTAGCAAATGCAACAAATCGAACGATTGTCCCACACTTCCGTTACGTAAGATTAAATTACAAGGTGCAATCTTTGGAAAAAGTGTAGATGTACGCCAACAAACCAACTTAGAATTCTTTTGTCAAAGCCACAGGTTCTCTATGAACTTTCTTATTGTTCTATTATTGTCGACGGAAATTATATTGGGATTAGACTTTTAGAATGAATACAAAGCAATCTTAAACTTTCACGATGCTGAAATAAGTTTAGAGAAAGAAGGTAAGTCAATTGGTTTGAAATTTGAAGATTGGCTCTCAAACCATGACGAGGAAATTAATCGGCTTTACCTTCTGCTAGACAACAGTTCGGAATTTTCGACGAAACCTGACACTAACAATCACTCTGGAAGTACTGACAGGGATGATATCGACGGCGTATTTGATACTGATGAGTTACTTCAGAATAAAATTCAAACAATTGAGAATTGTAATGACACTGATAGGCAGGACCTTTTTGAGATTTTACAAGCACATTCCACAGTTTTTACTCACAAAATAGGAACAATCAAGGGATTTCAATACCAATTTCGTGTTCGTGAGCATACTAAATTTTGTGTTAGACCACACGTAATTCCAGCACATTATAGGGACCGTGTTAGAACAGAAATACAATCCATGCTTGACGAAGGCATTATTGAGCCTGCAGTAAGTTCATACACCAATCCATTACATGTTGTTGAGAAGAAAAATGGATCGATCAGACTTGTCTTAGATTCGAGACAAATCAATAATATCATCATTCCTGAAACAGACAGGTCGCAAACGATGGAAGAACTCCTTCAAAATTTTAATGGTGTAAAAGTGTTGTATTCTATTGATCTCAGATCCAGCTTTTATCAGATCGAACTTCATCCAGAATGTAGAAAATACACAGCTTTCCTTTGTTTCGGCGTTTGTTATCACTTTCGGAAACTTCCTTTTGGTTTGAACATTTCTTCGGCAGCATTCATTCGCGGGCTAAATTCCATATTACCTGAGTTCTTAAAACGTCACATCACCTTATATGTGGACGATATTCTGATAGCAGAAGCCTCATGGGAATAATCGCATCCTCAACAGCGTGTTACATTTTTTTGCAGAATCTGGAATTACAGTTAACTTGGAACAATCTGAGTTCGGTAGGACAAAGGTGAAGGTTTTGGGACATATTATTTCTTCTGAAGGCATTCAGCCGGATCCTGAAAAGTTAGAAGCAATCAGAGCCATTCCAGTTCCATCCACAAAAAAACAAGTCCGCAGTTTTCTAGGTCTCATAAATTTTTACCGTCGTTTTCTGAATATGCAAATTCTAGTTACACCAAAACTTTGTTCTCTCACTGGAAAAAATACTATTAGGAACTGGGACGAACAAGCACAGTTGTAATTCAATTCTTTGAAAGAATCGCTACTTAACGCGCCAATGCTAGCTCATCCAGATCTGTCACAAGATTTCTGTCTTAGTACGGATTCTTCTAAAGTCGGTCTTGGTGCCCATTTATTTCAAGAAGCCATAGAAAATGATACTACCGTTCAGAAAACCATTGCTTTTGCCAGCCGCGTGCAAACAAAATCTGAAAAAAATTATTCCGTTACTGAATTAGAAGCTTTAGCTATTGTTTGGGCATTTCACAAATTCCGTTTCTTTCTTACTGGCAAGCACGTAAAAGTATACAGTGATCATCGTGCATTACAATTTCTTATGTCTTCAAAATTAAATCATGACAGGTTAAAACGTTGGGCATTATTTCTGCAAGAATTCCACTTCACAATAGTCTACATTCCCGGCAAGGAAAACATTGTTGCGGACGCACTGTCACGCGCACCGGCTGGGCTTGAGAAAAGTAACACAGAAGGCAACCTCGAGAAAAATTTCAGTATTCTTTACATTCAGAAAGTCGCCCTTGAAAACTTCATCTCCACATCTTTAAAGGACATTGCTCATGAACAAGATACAGATCCGATTTGGAAAGATATCAAAAGGAAACGGCATGAAAAGACACACACTCAGATTCGGCATTATTACCTGGTTAGAAACAACATAATCTTCAAACGCTGCACTGTTGATGACAAGCTATGGGTACTTTGCATTCCAGACGATTTTGTTAATAAGGTCATTTGGTACGTTCATTTCAGCTACGCACATTTTGGTCCACGAAAATGTTATCATATTCTTCGAACGACTTGTTATTTTAACAATATGGAAAAGAGAATTCGAAGAGTCTTGTCTATTTGTAAACTTTGTCAAAAGGCGAAACCATCTACTATCTCACATCGTGCTCCGTTGTTTCCTATTATTCCTTCTAAATTAAAAGAATTTGCTGCTGTTGATCTCTTAGGACCGCTTGTCAGAACATCTAATGGATTTTCGTACGTTCTAGTCGCTGTTGAACTTACTTCAAAATTTGTTTCTTTCACACCGTTACGTAAAGCCACTGGACGGTCTGTATCCAACGCCTTTGTTAAAAATTTCTTATGTGAAGTTGGACACGTTAGTCATTTCAGATAACGAACCGCAATTCAGATCTGCTGTTTGGTCACGCGTGCTTCGGAATCATAAAATCAAACCTGTTTTTATTTCATTGTACTCACCACATTGTTCCGCATCTGAACGGATTATGAAAGAAATCAATAAGCTTTGCAGACTTTATTGTCACAGAAAGCATCAGCATTGGGACAGATATTTACACTTATTTCAAAATGTGCTGAATGAAATGCCTCATGATTCCACTGCTTTACCACCTACTCTTGTACTGAAGAATGAAGAACCACCGAACAGAATCAGAGAGCTTGTACCTTTCCCGAATACACATAAACTTCGACACAAAGACATAATTGATTTGGCTCTTAAAAATATAAAATCTGCAGCAGACAAAAGGAGAAAACTACACGGTAAAGCAAATGCAAAGAAATTATATATTGGTCAGAAAGTTCTCATTAAAGCTCATTCATTGTCACATAAGAAGAAACACTTGAGTCACAAATTCTTTCTAGTTTACAATGGACCTTACAGAATCCGACGTATACCACATGATAATTGCGTTGAAGTTGAAACTGTGCGTACTGGGAAGAGTAAAGGTTTACACCACATTTCACATGTAAAACCGTTTATTGAAAGATAATCTACTTTTTAACTTTGTCTTTGCCATAAAACTTTTCACTTCACATTTCTAGTATGCATTGTCAGACTTAGAAACTGTTACCATGCAACAATGGTCGAAGTTAAATATCCAATCAAGAACCAAGAGAACTTATTTAAACAGAAATTACGAATGCATTGTTATAGTGAACAGACGACACAGTGTTATTGTGTGTGTACATTCTTGCTTGTTAGTTGCACGATTACGTAACGACTATAAGGCTTACATACTTAGAACATATACTGGTACTGCTAATGAGATTTTAATGCAACATTTTGGTTTACTTGAAAATACATTCTGGATTTAAAGTACTTTCTGTGAGATACCAGATGACACAGTGGTTAGTTTATGCGACAGCTACGCGATTTTATCACGACGCTACTAATGGGTGTCGATTTACAATGTTGCTTTTGCGGTGTTTCTGTTTTATATCTGCACAGTTTTTCTGTATTATTCTGGAAAGTAAAACATGTTTTAGTAGTAACTTTTGTGGTATAGCTACAATGAGACTGCTTTTTCCGTAGCACAACAATACGTTACAGCACAGTACTTTCTTCATCACGGCAATAAGCGTAATAACTAAGATATCTATACGCAAAGCATTTCACTTTTGTTTATCATGAGGTAAGTACATTGGCTTCTGCAGAACTTAGCTTTCGGAGGACAATAACTACCACACTTCCACAGAGATTATCTTACAGCAAGACACACATTTAGCGCTATTTCGTCTGTACTTTGTGAACTGTTTGTATTTTTTCGGAACCATTGTGATACTATGAGAGCTCTGAATAATGTATTTGGTATGGGATCAAGATTTCTAAAGTACGTTGGAGGTAGATGACTCTGTTGAAATGTTCAGAGGTTTTTTATTTAGGTTTTGACATTATTGCAGAAAGCTACGACGTTTTTGAGATTTGACTGAGGTGTTATGATGTTATTATTACGATGACTATGTGTATTATGCTGTTGCGCTATGTTTATGATCAATAAGCTGATGCTATATGAGTTATTTGATTATGCTACGTATCTGTTATGATGAAATATTGAAGAAGTGTTGACGAATAAGGTAAGGAATAATGAGTAGTGGTTAGGGACTCTGGTTTGTGAAAAAGGTTGTTGGAAGCCAAGAATCGTACTTTAAGAGTTATGAAATGTATGTAAATGCGTGAATGTATTATAATGCCGATGAAAATTTTTTGGACTCTGTTATATCAATAGGATTTTGATTCTACAGATTTGTAACGCAAATTCTTGACCTGTGAAATATTTTTATATGAGACTGTCACTGTATCGGAAACTGCTGTCGTAAATAATTCGGTAAGAAAGTTAAGTGACCACCTTCACGTAATGCGTCGTGGGCACCCAGCTGCGCGACAGACGCCTGGAAAAAAGCCATTAGTGTGTGCCTTTCAGAGGCACAGGTGGAGAAAAAAAAAAGAGGCCATTATCCTCGCTATTGACATTCCTTTGTAGAAAGCATCGTAAATACGACACCCTAAAACTTGAAAACATGATTACACTGTAGAGTTCTTAATGTATGATATTTACTGAAATGAAATGATGAGAAACATTTCATGTCTATTGTCTCGCTAGTTGAAAGATTGTTTACTGCATTATGAAATGCCATATGGCTAGTGAATGACGTTTCACGCCTTGCTTTGCCTATTTTGTTTAATATCTAGTTTCTAGCTGCACTGCAGCATTGGTTAAAATAAAATTTTATAGATGTACTAATATAGATATTTTCTGTATACAGATCCAGTAAATAATAATTTTGTGATACTTCAAAAAAAATGAGGGAGCACAAAAAGACATTTCCCTTCACAGGAACTGCATACATAATTTTCTTTTCAAGTATTTGGTAATTTATTTCATAGAATAAGTTTTTGTGGTGCACCACTTTAATGACATAGACATTAAGATGTGAATAGACATTTCTCTTATCTGCATTGTTGTCTTTACTGTAATATTTTTCTGCTTGAGCTTTGTCATGTTTAGATATAAGTTATTGCATTTGCTGCTGCTGTTTGCCAGGCATAGTGCTACTAAATTTCACTTTGTATTACTCTGTTAAGCCAGTTTTACTACTGATTTATTTTCCTTGTTGCTGCACGTTGGCTCATATTAGTTGTAATGTTGCATTTGCTTGGTAATTTAGATTTACTGTAGCTTGCTTTGACAATTTCCATTTTTTAAATTGCTGTTTGTATTAATTGTTTTGCGTTGCTGCATTGCCTCGTCCTTTAGTTTAGCATCTGAGCTCAGTAGATGTAAGTTAGCTTAAGAGGGGGTAGACTACATAGGAGAATGAGTTGCGATGAATTGGAAGAAATGCATTGAGAAATTATACGAAAAAAGTGTAGAAAGCAGGTATAGATGGGACTTTTTGGAAATAATGAAGAACGAAGGGAGATCTCCGAGAAGTAAAGAAAGTTTTGTTTGCAAATTGCTGCAGTAAACCAAACCCTGTCCTTCCCTTTCTGTTATTCCGCTATGTGTTTGTGTACTCTTGTATATTTGTGTTCTTCCTGTCTTTATGTGTTTATCTGATGAGAGTTATGTTGTAGCATTTTTCTGATAATATGTTATTTACCTTATAATATGCTTAGACATTATTTATTCTGTTTTGTTTTAATGCTCATGTGTGAAGTTGATGTTTCAAAAGTTATTCTGATCTTTATGTATGTACTTATGTCATAATTCTTGTAACACTGATGTGCATGTTTATTTCTATTCTTTTGTAAAGCCTGTGTTACTACAAATATTATCTGTATTGTTATGTTCTTTAATGTTGTATTTTGTACCTTTGTTATTGTATTCTTATGTTATAAAATTGTAATTGACACCAGTTGATCAAATTAAGTAACTTGTAAGTTACATTCATTGCACACGTTTCTGTTGGTCATAGTATATGGACAATATGTCAGAAGTAGGGACTGATAGTGTTTGCACATGTGTTAATAATTCAGCAAGGGACTGGATAACAGCATTGCTGGTTCTAAGGAAATTTCAAACAAATTTTTTGTGAGTGGGCAAGTGGTGGTTTATGGACTTGCTATATTGTCTGCAAGACTCTTCGATGGTGATTGTGCACCTGCACAGTCGCAGCAGATGGCTGCTGGCCATCTCTACAAGGATTGCAGTGGGTCTGCACCTCTGGTGGCCCACCAATACCGTAATCTCTACCGGGACTACAGTGGGTTTGCTCTGTGATGACCTACCTACCAATATTCTTCAAAACTTCGACTGACTCTGCTGTGGGTTTGCTCTGTTGTGGCCCATTACCTGCCTGCATGTCCAGAGTCAGCACTGTCTTTCCGTTAGAAGGACAACACTACTTCTTCAAGACTGCATGGAAATCCACTACTTCCGTGTGCATTTTATTTTACTGCTCAGACTTTGAGAAAAACACTGCTACGAGGGTAGCCCAGTAAATAATGCCCCATATTTTTTTTCTCCAGAAGTATTTATTCCACAACAATCAAATTTACATATGTGAAAGACTGATGTTTTGTCTACTTGCTTTATTTTTCCACATAATCTCCTTCAAGTTCGACGGCCTTTTTCCAGCGAGACACAAGAGCGTGTATTCCCTGCCGGTAAAAATCTTTACTCTGCCTACGGAGCCAGGTTGTCACTTCGTGAATCACTTCTTCGTCATCGGCAAAACGTCTTCCACGAATGAAATTCTTCATTGGCCCAAACAAGTGAAAGTCTGAAGGAGCCAAATCGGGGCTGTAGGGTGGATGGGGTAACACTATCCAACCCAGTTTCGCGATGTGTTCACAAGTCCTCAAACTTGTGTGAGGACGAGCGTTATCATGCTGAATCAAAACATCCTGTGGGTTAACATGACGCCCAAGGCGCCGGAAGCGCTGCTTAAGTTTGTCTAATGTTTTGACATAAGCCTCTGAATTAATGGTACTGCCTTTTGGCATCACATCAATGAGAATTACGCCCTCGCAATCCCAAAACACAGTCATCATGACTTTTCCGGCTGAAGGACCTGTTTTGAATTTTTTCTTCTGTGGAGAATAAGCATGACGCCATTCCATCGATTGTCTTTTTGTTTCGGGCTCAAAATGATGCACCCAAGTTTCATCACCTGTCACAATCCGTGACAAAAAGGCCTCCCGGTCAACGTGAAAGCGTCGCAACAAATCGAAAGAAATGTCTTTTCTTTGGGATTTGTGATCGACAGTAAGACACCGAGGAACCCATCTTGCACACACTTTTGAGTATCCAAGCTGATTGATAATCACATCCACACTTCCTTTGCTTACTGACAACTCCAGTGCCAATTGTCGAGTCGTAATGCGTCGATCCCGTCGAATGAGAACATCATCCCGCTGCAACATGTCAGGCGTGACAGCCGTGGGAGGCCTTCCCGACCGCGGCAAATCTCGGAGCTCCGCAGCACCGCCCTCTGATGCTTTCACCCTCTGTGCCCAGCGACCAACAGTACTCCTATCGACTGCAGATGTTCCGTAGACGTTGCACAAGCGTTTATGGATATTGCCCACGGTTTCTTCCTCTGCTACGAGAAATTCAATCACTGCACGTTGTTTCTGACGGATGTCACTTGCAGACGCCATTTTAGAACATTCCTACACCACCGCTCTCTGTCGGAGGAAATTGAAACTTTGCGTACACACGCGGGAAACTTCAAATAACTCGCACCTAAAGTTTCACATTTCTAATATTTTTTATTTCGGAGAAAAAAAATATGGGGCATTATTTACTGGGCAACCCTCGTATTTAACTGTGATGAACGATCAGGACTGTCTTTACGGACTGTGAGAAAATTTTAGCTTTTGACCAACATTGTATCAATAAGTGTGTGCATTTGATTTCTCTGTTATTGTAATTGTGCAAAAATTTTAACAAATATGTATTGGCCAGTGCCCAAAACAATTTGTAAAATTTTTTGTGGGGAGCATGGGGGCTATGTAAGGAGGCTGTTTAGGTTTTCTTATTGGTAACGTCACGTAGCGCTCTGTATGAAAATCACTGGCTGTGCTGTGTGCAGTCTGGCTGGTTTGCATTGTTGTTGGCCATTGTAGTGTTGGGCAGTTGGCTGTTAACAGCGCGTAGCGTTGCGCAGTTGGAGGTGAGCCGCCAGCAGTGGTGGATGTGGGGAGAGAGATGGCGGAGTTTTGAAATTTGTAAGACTGGATGTCATGAACTGCTATGTAATTTATGATTTTTCAACACTATTAATGTAAATACATTGTTTGTTCCTTATTAAAATCTTTCATTTGCTAACTATGCCTATCAGTAGTTAGTGCCTTCCGTAGTTTGAATCTTTTATTTAGCTGGCAGTAGTGGCGCTCGCTGTATTGCAGTAGTTCGAGTAACGAAGATTTTTGTGAGGTAAGTGATTTGTGAAAGGTATAGGTTAATGTTAGTCAGGGCCATTGTTTTGTAGGGATTTTTGAAAGTCAGATTGCGTTGCGCTAAAAATATTGTGTGTCAGTTTGAACACAGTCTTATATGATTGTTCAAAGGGACGTTTCAAAGTCTCCGTGTTCCACAAGCAGGAATATCTCATACACTAAGCTTGCACAGCCACTATCCTTATCATTTACAGCAGATCAACGCCTTCGAGAAGGAGATGAAGGCGGACGATAGCAATTTTGTCGTTGACTAATTGAAAACCGCCGAGGAATCGCTATAACACTATTTGCTGATGCAGGCACCTCCACTCTTGACGGTATCCATAACGCTCGCTGCTCACTTGGGCGGTCCTACGAAAACCCACATGGCCTGTGTAGGCATTTTCAAGAACTCTTCTCTCCAAATGACAGATCAAAGACTGAGCATGTTCTGTTATCACATTCTCTGGACTGTCTTGAAAATGAGCGTCTAGCATTATTGGAATAAGTTAATAAGTTCATGTGAGTTAACGAGCATTTCGCTCTCATTTAAGTATATGGCCGAAAGAGTCAGGTTTCAGGAATTGTGAAACGAACCCTGTCGTCCAGAATCGCGTGCCACAAAGAGCACAGATTCAGGACGAGATGAGGAAACTCACAGGCGTCTATTGTCTATTGAGGCCTAAGCGCTGTAGTGTGCGAGTGAGACAGACGAGAACCTACGTCATAGGGAAACTCAGCAGAGCCGCTTGGGCCAAGGAGACGTAGCAGCGTTAAATATGGCGGACCTAAGATCGGCCATAAAGGGAAACATTTATGGAAACTGTTCAATTCCATAGTAATGCAGGGAATGAAGCTACAGTAATTTTAATCTACCATCCTTCATAAATCTTCATGGTGTTCCCAATAAAACTTGAATATTGATCATATCTATAATAGTTTAGGATTTACTGTTAAAGTGAAATTCACAAGTTTTGTAACAAAGACCGGGATGCTAAAATCTGAACGCTTTAGTCGATCTTAAAGATCGACATTTCATATAGAAGCGCATTATTAAAATGAAAAATGTTGTAAGTATCAACTCTGTAACTTCATTTGTTTAAAAGATGTAGTAAATTTAAATTATCAGTATTTTCAGTTAAGCATCAGATCATAATTTTCTCCACACAAAACACATTGAACGATGGCAGCATGACACCTTATTGAATCATTAGGTAATAGAATACTTGTTGTGAGGTTTATTGCATAATACTTACTTTGTTCTTTATTTATTTATCAGAAAGCACAAAGTTGCCAGGCTACTGGTCGTGAAATTCAAAGTTAAGAAGGAAATTGTATTGGTCTTATGTAAAACAATTTAACGTTTATTATGCAGTGGATATTATTGTTACTTTATTTATAACTTGAAAGTGGTCAAGCTTTGATTATTTAAATATGTTAAAATGTAAAATAATGTAGAATAAACTGTAGCCAATCAGATGGATGGTGAAAATCGCGTTCTGGAAACATCCCCCAGGCTGTGGCTAAGCCATGTCTCCGCTATATCGTTTCTTTCAGAAGTGCTACTTCTGCAAGGTTCGCAGGAGAGCTTCTGTAAAGTTTGGAAGGTAGGAGACGAGATACTGGCAGAAGTAAAGTTGTGAGTACCGGGCGTGAATCGATCTTCGATAGCTCAGATGGTAGAGCACTTGCCCACGGAAGGCAAAGGTCCCGAGTTCGAGTCTCGTTCGGGCACACAGTTTTAATCTGCCAGGAAGTTTCATATCAGCGCACACTCCGCTGCAGAGTGAAAATCTCATTCTAGAGTCAGTTAGTAATCGACTGTCTGTGAGTTTACAAATGACTTCCACGTGCCACGTGCGTGCGCGAGTTGGTACATGGCCGTCTTCCAAGTGATTCAAGAAAATAACATTTTCTTCCCCTCCCCCCCCCCCCTCCCTCCCAGAGATTCCCATTAAATTCGTGAAGCCTTTGATTAACATTTGCATGTTGGTCGAACCTTCCGTCTAGAGCACGCCTCTGAACAGCTTTCCTGAATTCCAGTCAAGAGCAACTGACGAGATGAGAAACACAGAAGTAGGTATCCTCGGTGTAGCAAAGCAACTTAAAGCACTGAATAAATACAAGGACTCCGATTCAGATTGTATACCAGCCAAGTTCCTTTCAGAGTATTATGATACAATAGCTCCATACTTAGCAATTATATACAACCGCTCGCTCACTGAAAGATCGGTACCTAAAGACTGGAAAACTGCTCACGTCACGCCAATACCCAAAAAAGGAAGTAGGAGTAATCCGTTGAGTTACAGGCCCAACGTCGATTTGAAGTAGGTTTCGGAACATATACTGTATTCGAACGCTATGAATTACCTCGAAGAAAAAGATTTATTGACACATAGTCAGCACGGATTCAGAAAATATCGTTTCTGTGAAACACAACTTGCTCTTTATACTCATGAAGTAATGAGTGGTATCGACAGCGGATGTCAAATTGATTCCATATTTGTAGATTTCCAGAAGGCTTTCGACACCGTGTCTTCTAACCAAACTGCGAGCCTATGGAATATCGCCTCAGTTGTGCGACTGGATTCGTCATTTCCTGTTAGAAGGGTTTCAGTTCGTAGTAATAAACGGAAAGTCATCGAGTAAAACGGAATTCCCCAAGGAAGTGTGAGAGGGCCTCTATTGTTCCTGATCTATATTAACGACATAGGAGACAATCTGAGTAGCCCTCTTAGATTGTTTGGAGATGATGCTAGTCATTTACGGTCTTGTAAAGCCATCAGATGACCAAAACGAATTGGAAAATGATTTAGATAAGTGGCAGTTTTCTCTGAATAAAGAAAAGTGTGAAGTTATTTCGATTACGACATAAGTCAAATAAATCTGAAGTCTATAAATTCAACAAAATACTTAGGGATTACAATTACAAATAATCTAAACTGGAACCATCGCATAGATAATGTTGTAGGAAGAGCAACCGAAGACTGCGATTCATTGGCAGAATACTTAGAAGATGCAACAGGTATACTAAAGAGACTGCTTACATCAAGATTGTCCACCCTATTCTGGAGTATTGCTGTGCGGTGTGGGATCCGCATCAGATGGGACTGACGGATGACATCGAAAAAATTCAGAGAAGGGCAGCTCGTTTTGTATTATCGCGAAATAGACAGTGCCACAGACATGATACGTAAACTGGAGTGGCAATCATTAAAACAAAGGCAAAGGCATTTGTCGTTGTGACGGGATCCTCTCACGAAATTTCAATCACCAGTTTTCTCCTCAGTTGCGAAAACATTCTGTTGGCACCCACCTGCATAAGGAGAAATGATCATCACGATAAAATAAGAAAAATGATGTCTCGCTCAGAAAAGTTTAAGTGCTCGTTTTGACCGCGCGCCGTTCGAGAGCGGAACGGTAGGGAGACAGCTTGAAGGTGGTTCACTGAATCCACTGCCAGGCACTTTATTATGAATAGCAGAGTAATCACGTATATGTAGGTGTAGATAGATGTCTTCAGTGTCCGACCAGGTGGGGATCCCGAGCAGTCAAGCAGTACTGAAGAAAGGATCGTACAATAGTTCTCTTCGTGGTCTCCTCTATGACTGAGCTAAACTTAGAAATGTCCCAATAAACCGAAGTCGACCATTCACCTTCCCTAAAACCGATCTCACGTGATCGTTCCATTGCAAGTTCCTTTGAAACATTACGCCTAGATATTTAATCGACGTGGCTTTTTTAGGCAGCAAGCCAATAATATTGTATTCGAATGTTACAGAATCGTTTCTTATACTCATCTGCATTAACTCTGATTTTTGTTTTGAATTTAGACCGAGCTGCCATTAATTACCCCAGATAAATATTCTGTCCAAGACACCCTGTATTCTTCAGCAGTCAACCAACGGCGACGCTTTCCCATACACTACAGCGTCATCAGCACAACGTTACTTAATGCTATTCTGTCCGTCCTTAGGCAGCAAACGTTAGAATAAGAAACAAATGTATTTATGTTGACGCTTCCGAAGTCACTGCGAAAGGCAGTCTCTACAACGTTGTGACAGGCGTGAACACATTCCAAGTCATCTAACGTTATGATGCTATAAGCCTCATTGCTAGAATTTTGTTATTTATAAAAATAGTTGGGAATGCAATGAAATTGTTGTGTTCTGCTCCACGTGTTTTTTTATCAATTTAGCTTTCAGTGATAGTGTTTCAGAAGCTATCTACTCGGACTAATGCGCCTTGATCCAGTGGCACGAGGCACAGTTGAAGCGTCGCCCCGCTAGGCAGCTGGCACAAGGCTGGTGGCCTGTGCAAAGCAGGAAAGCGACCAACCACAACACCACCGCGAGTCGACGGGCGGGGCAGAGCTACTACAGGGAGAAGTCTGGTGTGTGTCAGCAGAGCAGCGGCAGTAGTAGCCAGCGCTGTGACAGTGGGCAGAAGCTGACGGACTACATTTCGTGGCGTTGTCGGACGCTCGGTGGGCGCACAATCCGGAGTTATCTTCGCCCTGGAGCAGCTGGCTCCTGGCTTGACCAGCGACCAGCAGTACCATTTGGTCATGTAGTGTACTTCTATGGAGATGAGCCACTGTTAGCAAGCTGACAACGCAAGTGTGCAGCCCTGCATGCAAGGAGCATGGCCGTACGGTGTTGTGCTGCTGGTCCCGGCGGAGGTTCGAGTCCTCCCTCGGGCATGGGTGTGTGTGTTTGTCCTTAGGATAATTTAGGTTAAGTAGTGTGTAAGCTTAGGGACTGATGACCTTAGCAGTTAAGTCCCATAAGATCTCACACACATTTGAACATTTTTGTAGGGTGTTGTCTTGTGGCTGGGCAGTTAGTCGGGCAGCAGCAGAGCCACGGTGACTGGGAGTGTGCGCCTGTGGACACGAGAGACAGCTGACATCTACATCTACATCTACATTTATACTCCGCAAGCCACCCAACGGTGTGTGGCGGAGGACACTTCACGTGCCACTGTCATTACCTCCCTTTCCTGTTCCAGTCGCCGGAAAAACGACTGCCGGAAAGCTTCCGTGCGCGCACGAATCTCTCTAATTTCACATTCGTGATCTCCTCGGGAGGTATAAGTAGGGGGAAGCAATATATTCGATACCTCATCCAGAAACGCACCCTCTCGAAACCTGGACAGCAAACTACACCGCTATGCAGAGCACCTCTCTTGTAGAGTCTTCCACTTGAGTTTGCTAAACATCTCCGTAACGCTATCACGCTTACCAAATAACCCTGTGACGAAACGCGCCGCTATTCTTTGGATCTTCTCTATCTCCTCTGTCAACCCGACCTGGTACGGATCCCACACTGATGAGCAATACTCAGGTGTAGGTCGAACGAGTGTATTTTAAGCCACCTCCTTTGTTGATGGACTTCACTTTCTAAGGAGTATCCCAATGAATCTCAACCTGGCACCTGCCTTACCAACGATTAATTTTATATGATCATTCCACTTCAAATCGTTCCGCACGCATACTCCCAGATATTTTACAGAAGTAACTGCTGCCACTGTTTGTTCCGCTATCATATAATCATACAATAAAGGATCCTTCTTTCTATGTATTCACAATACATTACATTTGTCTATGTTAAGGGTCAGTTGCCACTCCCTGCACCAAGTGCCTATCCGCTGCAGATCTTCCTGCATTTCGCTGTAATTTTCTAATGCTGCAACTTCTCTGTATACTACAGCATCATCCGCGAAAAGCCGCATGGAACTTCCGACACTATCTACTATGTCATTTATATATATATTGTGAAAAGCAATGGTCCCATAACACTCCCCTGTGTCACGCCAGAAGTTGCTTTAACGTCTGTAGACGTCTCTCCATTGAGAACAACATGCTGTGTTCTGTTTGCTAAAAACTCTTCAATCCAGCCACACGGCTGGTCTGATATTCCGTAGGCCCTTACTTTGTTTATCAGGCGACAGTGCGGAACTGTATCGAAAGCCCTCCGGAAGTCGAGGAAACTGGCATCTACCTGGGAGCCTGTATCTAATATTTTCTGGGTCTCATGAACAAATAAAGCGAGTTGGGTCTTGCACGATCGCTGTTTCCGGAATCCATGTTGATTCCTACAGAGTAGATTCTGGGTTTCCAGAAATCACATGATACGCAAGCAGAAAACATGTTCTAAAATTCTAAAACAGACCGATGTCAGAGATATAGGCCTATAGTTTTGCGCATTTGCTCGACGGCCCATCTTGAAAACTGGGACTACCTGTGCTCTTTTCCAATCATTTGGAACCTTCCGTTCCTCTAGAGACTTGCAGTACACGGCTGTTAGAAAGGGGGCAAGTTCTTTCGCGTACTCTGTGTAGAATCGAATTGGTATCCTGTCAGGTCCAGTGGACTTTTTCCTCTGTTGAGTGATTTCAGTTGCTTTTCTATTCCTTAGACACTTATTTCGATGTCAGCCATTTTTCCGTTCGTGCGAGGATTTAGAGAAGGAACTGCAATGTTGTCTGACTTATGGCAACCTGTGATAGTGGCCCCGAATATGTGGAGAACAGGGTGGTCACTGTTATATTCGTGGTTAAAAGTGAGTTGTGGAGCAACAGAACAGCATGTGCTTGGGAAGGTGTCTAAGAAGCCTAGGGATCGTCTACAGTTGACAATACGAACATGCAATCCCGAGGGCTAGAAGGAAATGACAATTGGTTGTGGTGTTCCGTGGGTGTACGTCTGTTCAGTGCTGTTCCTGGAGATAAAGCAGTGGCGCGGTATCTTGGGCTGTGTGTGTATCATGATACAGTGCTTCACAAGAGCCAGTGGAAGGTGTAACTACGTTCTTATTAGGTCGCTTTCTTGTCTGTCTGATGTTTTGAATAAAAATCATTAGCAACGGCGGCCGAAGTCTTCCGGCATAAGAGATGGCCCTAATTCAGCCAACTGCCTTGTCAAAGAGGTCGGAGGAACGGACAGTGGCTCGGGGCACTCTCTTGCCCTTGGTGTAGGAGAGTGCCCCTAAAGGTGGAAGAATCAGGAATGATCAACGCCATGAGGATGCCGAAGGGAATCGAAACCACTGTATTAACGACACAGAACATGTATCCATAGGAAATGTGGCCTGTAATTGGAAAGAGTGTTATGATGACCTCACCATTTGCGAAAGATTCCGGACTAGTCCTCCAATCGGATCTTCGGGAAGGGACTGTCAAGCAGGAGGTGACCATGAGAAAAGATTGAATAACCAACGAATGTGGAACGCCAGAACTTTGAGCGCGACAGGAAAGCTAAAAATTCTGGAAAGAGAAATGCTAAAGCTCAATCTAGATACAGTGGGGGTCAGTGAAGTGAAATGGAAAGAAGACAAGGATTTCTGGTCAGATGCGTATAGATGAGAACAATGTTATATCAACAGCAGCACAAAATGATATAAATGGAGTCGGATCCGTTATGAACAGGGAGATAGGGCAGAGAGTGAGGTACTGTGAACATTTCATTGATAAGGTTGTTCTCATCAGAATCGACAGCAAACCAACGCTGACAACGATAGTTCAGGCATACATACCGCCGTCGCAAACAGAAGATGAAAAGACAGAGAAAGTACAGGAGGATATTGAAAGGGTAATTTGATGCGTAAAGGGTGATGAAAATGTAATAGTCATGGGTGATAGGAATGTGGTTGTAGGGGAAGGAGTAGAAGAAGGGTTACAGGCGAATATGGGCTTGGTACTAGGAATGAGAGACGTGAAAGACTAATTGAATTCAGCAGTAAATTTCATCTGCTCCTAAGAGGAATACGTATGACCGGAAAAGGCCGGGAGATACGGAGAGATTTTAGGTACATTACTTCATGATCAGACAGAAATTCTGGAATCAGGTATTGGCTTGTGAGGCGTACGCAGGAGCAGATATAGACTCACATCACAGTTTAGTAGTGATGAGGAGCAGGGTGAAGTTTAAGAGACTAGTTAGAAAGAATCAGTGTGGAAAGTAGTGGGATAAGGAAGTACTAAAAAATGGGGAGGGCTTGAAGTTGTCTGAAGCTATAGGTATTGTAGTAAGCAATAGCTCTGTAGGCAGTTGAGGAGGAATGGTCATCTCTAAAAATGGCAATCACAGAAGTTGGAAAGAAAAAACGTAGATACAAAGAACGTAGCTGCGAAGAAACCATCGATGACAGAAGAAATACTTCAGTTAAAGAAAGAAGAAGGTACGAAAATGTTCAGGAAAATTCAGGATTACGGCAATACAAGTCACTTAAAAGTGAAGTAAATACGAAATGCAGCGAAGCAAGGCGAAATAGCTGCATGAAAAATGTGAATAAATCGAAAAGGAAATGATTGTCATAAGGAATGTCTCAGCATACAGAAACATGAAAACCGCCTTCGGTGAAATTAAAAGCAAGGGTGCTAACATTAACAGTGCAATGAGAATTACACTGTTAAATGCAGAGGAGAGAGCGAATAGATGGAAAGAGTACAATGAATGCCTCTATGAGGGGGAGGACTTGTCTGAAGGAGTCGATATAGGAGACATAGAGGATCGAGTATTAGAATCAGAATTTAAAAGAGCTTTGGAAAACGCAAGATCGAATAAGGCAGAAGTGATGGATACCATTCAATCGGAATTTCTAAAATCAATTGGGGAAGTGGCAAAAAAACAACTGTTCTCGTTGATGTGTTGAATGTATGAGACTGGCGATTTGGTATCATAAATTCGGAAAAACATCATCCACACAATTCCGAAGATTTCAAGAGCCGACAAGTGCGATAATTATCGCACAATCAGCCGATGTAGTTGAAATGCGGTGCTACAGAAGAAAGTTGAAAATTAGATGGACTGATAAGGCAAGGAATGAAGAGATTCTATGGAGACTCAAAGAGGGAATGAATGTATGGGAATCACTGATAATTAGAATAGACATGATGGTAGGAAATCTATTAAGACATCTCTGAATAACTTCCATGATGCTAGAGGAGCTTTAGAGGGTAAAAACTGTAGAGGAAAACCGAGATTGAAATGTATCTAGCAAATAATTGTGGATGTAGGTTGCAAGTGCTACTCTCACATGAAGAGGTTGGCACAGGAGAGGAATACGTGGCAGACCGCATCATACCAGTCAACAGACTGATCTCAAAAAAAGTGCAAATTTTGCAGGTTTTTTTCAGATTAATTTCCTGGTGAGCTTGAAATTTTAAATATAGTTCAATACTGAGTGACAATGAAATGTTAAATCGTGTTCTTGCTGCTATTTTTTGTAAGGGTATTGGTGGGGATGAACAAGGGCAGCAGCGCCTGACATCTAGGCTGCCCTGCATGCATGCCATGTTGTGCTTGTAATACTGGAATGCACTTCTGGGGTTTACTTGTGAATAAGCTTGGCTGAGCAGAGAGAGGAGAAAGGCGATAGATGCTGAGAGAGGTGAGTTTGAGATGGGCAAAGACTGGGGGGAGGGGGGGGGGGTTGGGAGGGAGGAGGAGATGGACAGAGAGAGACGGCAGTGGAGGAGGTGGACAGAGCAGCAGGATGGAGGAGGAACTGGACAGAAAAAGAGTGAAGGAGGAACTTAAAAGAGAGAGCGTAGAGCAGCAGATAGCCAGAGAGGCAGAGGAGGAGATGGAAAAATCTGAAGAGATGGACAGATAGAGAGAGTAAAGGAGCAGTTGGCCTCAGAGAGGGGAAGAAGGAGAATAACAGAGGGGTGAAGAGGAGATGGACAGTGATAGGGGGAAGAGATGGTCAAAGAGAGGTGGAAGAGATGTGTGCACCATATAACATATACAGTTATACTAATGTGAAGCTCTCGGTATTACTAAAATAAAAATTTTACAAAATATTACAAAAAATGATTTTTTTTATTATTATTACTTTTTTTTGTTTTAGGTAAACAGCAGTTACACAGATTGATATAAAATTAGGAGGTATGTACAACACTATTCCATTTCACATATTGTCAAGCGAAACAACGCTGAAATAAGTCTGAAATTCAACTCGTCTCTCTTATAAACTCATCAGTTTGCTTAAAATCGACTGAAAAATTTTCAAACAGAAGAGTATTAAAGAGAAAATAACAGTTTAGGTAAAAATAAATTTTTGATATAACACGTTTTTAAATCGGACTAAAATGTAAAATAATTTCTCCCAGCTCCATATAGATTCCTACAATCATACAGATAGCCTGGAAACTTGAGACGTAGAATTTTTAAGGGATATGAAAATACATATAAGATTTAAAACCATAAACATGGGGTGCACGCAACACATAATTGATGCAAGAATAGTTATATATTGCATTTGGCCCACGTTTTTCCCTTTAAATCTTATAAGCATTTTCAAATCCATTAAAAATTCATAATCACAAATTTTATATGGGGTTAGGTACCTGTAAGGGCCTACGAGGATGTATTTCACACGTTTTAGTCTGATTTACAATCGCGGTATCTTAACAGTTTATTTTAATTTTAATATTTATTTTTATGTCTGCCCACTATATTGACCACATTTTCTTACCGGAAATAGAAGAGGCACTATTGCTATGTAATGTATATGGGTTGTGGATCCGTGTAAAGTTGACCATGTTGCTTCACTGCCTGTAACAGATTTTGTGGGTGACTGGTTACGTCTGGTTGAGACTCCCTCGGCGAACACTATTTCACGCAGTCCGTGTAGCAGTATTGGGCGAAGCAAAATTTGGGTATGTGATTTAACGATGAAAATGTTCTTTTGTTCTTTAGGTAGTGTTCTTACATTTTGGATTTTAACTATTTAAGGACTGGTCCTGAATATTTGACGAGAAATTCTTTATTCTTGTGAACTGTTTAAAGACTTTTTTCAAGGACCTGTTTTTATAGTGACTGTATTAATTGTTTCAAACTTTTTTGTGAGTCTGTTATCAGTAGGTTATGTACTCCGATAAGAAAAATACAAGTTCCCACAACGCTAAGTCACTACGTTGCTGCTTATCCTAGTGTGCCACTAATAATGACTGTGCAATGAGGAAATCCTGTGGAAGAGACAGTCGCCAGAAACTCGAGTCGTGCCTCCGCTGTATTTCACGATAAGAGTCGGCTGCCGGGGCCATTAGGATAATCTCGTGACTTTCACCTGAGTTCGGAAGCTGCCGAGCTGGCGGGCAGACAGAGGCGCGTGTCCTCCTCTGCCGCCGTGTCGTACGTCGAAAAGAAAAGAGATCCGGCGAGGAGCCGGCGCTGGCAGTGAACGTGACGGAGTGGCCGTCTGTCTGCGGGTCCCCCGGCTCCTCCCCCTCGCCCTCTTCCCGGCCCCTCCCCTCTCGCGAGTTGACGCACAGTGGCAGTGAGTGCGCGCGCACCGCGGGCGCCTTCGCGGACCCGCTGGCCCAGCCGCGTGGCCCGCTGTTCCGCGGCGCGCCGTCAGTCGTCGCGGCAGCGCCGGCCCCTTCGCGTCGCGCAGCCCACCATACGCCCCGCTGCTGCTGGTTGCCTCACGGTACGTCACGCGCCAAGTGCCGCAAGCGCTTGCTCTCCGCTCACAGTTTCTGGATTGTTAATTCCTCCTGTCTTCACTCACATTGTGCATTTGTCACTCACTAAATAAAGTCTGATTTTCTGTGGCGCGAAAAAAGAAAATTTTAAAACTAATGTTGTGGACACGAAGCTGACAACTGCCCACAAATCCTTGGTCATAGTGTGTTATTGTTTCCCCTCCGAACTCACTCGCCCCCTCCGTCCCCCTCACCTCCTATCAATGCCATTTGCTGTCATCAGTACTTTTAACGTGCCACAAATGTCAAGTACTTTAATAATAGCACAGAATACATAAAATGTTTCTATATATGCACTATTTAATAATTAGAGTTTCGTTCCTCAATCGGTAAGAACGGAAACCTCAAAGGCCCATTTTGCTGTCTGTCCATTGTTAAGACCCATCTTTCTCATGAACGGGTGGAGGTAGCACATTGAATTTTATGTCAAATACTGAGGTCTACGCTCCTTTGGCGGCGAAAAAAATTAAGCTTCTAAGACAGTGGAGTCAAATGGTATCCCTAATTATGTCAAAAATCTTGATACAATCAAACTCACACATCAAAACAAATAAGGCACTTTCCATTCACCTAGATTCATAAAATCTGGCAAGAAGCTAGGTTTCGCCATACAAGGAAAGGAGAAAAGTCTGAAAATTGAAATCTGTAGTAATTTCACATAAAGACTATTTTATTTCCTATGTATTGTCCGTCTATCTGTCAAAACTCCTTTTTCTCAGGAAAGAGCAGAGATATAGAGTCTTAATTTATGTCAGATAGTAAACTCTACAATTACTTGGCGGTGTAAATAACTTAAGCGTCTAAGTCAATGCAGTCAAAAGATACGGGCCTGTATGTCACATATTTTGATACTCGCATTACCTATAGATCGACTATCTCTGTACTTGATAAAATTTGATGGGCCTGTTTTGTTAAGAAGCACAATGTAATGTTTCCTCTTTATACGCTTTATTGGGCAGTGACATTCAGTTAAACTGTACTCCCGTGTATGTGTGTACGAGTACAGGTTGTAACGTAGGAACGACGACATAAGGAAATTTGGCGCTGACCGTGAGTCGTGTACGAATTCCCAAAGCGGTTAAGGCGACCGTTCGCGCAAAGTGGGAAATCCGGTTTCGAGTCCCGGCCCGCCACAAATTTTCATTGCGGTCATTCCCTTGTACAGCTGATGGTAGTTCGTATTCGTAACCGCGAATACATTCGTGTATAATTAAATTTGTAAGCAACCCTCACAGCGCGAGTCATACTCGCATTAGTCCTGTTTTATTTACACCAAACAACTTCTGGTGCTTTGGGTCGACAGTCAAAACGCACTTTTTGAAGGACACCATCTTCCCGCTTCTGAGTGCTACGTTTTATTTTTCTGTACACGATTGCAATTTACGCAAATTGCATTATCGAGTGCTTAAAATAGTGTCTTAACCTATGACAGATATATCCAGCCATTCGACAATCATCGAGACGTGACTATGGTCTCGAATATCTTGATGTTTGTATAACGGCCGGATATTTTTGACATAAGCAAAGAACTATTTTAAGCATTCGACAAAGGCTTAAGTGGCGAAATTGCAATCGTGTACTGAAGAATAAACCGTAGCACTTGTAAGTAGGCTGTTTAGGTTTTCTTATTGGTAACGCCACGTAGCGCTCTGTAAGAAAATCACTGGCTGTGCTGTGTGCAGTCTGTGGCTAGTTTGCATTGTTGTCTGCCATTGTAGCGTTGGGCAGTTGGCTGTTAACAGCGCGTAGCGTTGCGCAGTTGGAGGTGAGCCACCAGCAGTCGTGGATGTGGGGAAAGAAATGGCGGAGTTTTGAAATTTGTAAGACTGGATGTCATGAACTGCTATATATATTATGACTTTTGATGATATTAAGGTAAATACATTGTTTGTTCTCTATTAAAATCTTTCATTTGCTAACTATCCCTATCAGTAGTTAGTGCCTTCCGTAGTTTGAATCTTTTATTTAGCTGGCAGTAGTGGCGCTCGCTGTATTGCAGTAGTTCGAGTAACCAAGATTTTTGTGAGGTAAGCGATTTGTGAAACGTATATGTTAATGTTAGTCAGGGCCATTTTTTTGTAGGGATTTTTGAAAGTCAGATTGCATTGCGCTAAAAATATTGTGTGTCAGTTTAAGCATAGTCTTGTATAATTCTTCTAAGGGGATGTTTCACACTAAATGTCTGAATGACGATGTCCATCAAAAATTATGTTACAAAGTCGGTTAGCATATTGCTTAACAACATGAAAAGCATTCGTCTGAACAATTTGAGAAGTGCATTGTGCCATGAAAATGATTTGATGATAGAAATACCAACAGACTCTGTTAGCTTTGACAACGTCACAATTTGCAAGACAAAATCGAAGTATACACTTCGCATTATCAGTAATTCACTTAGCACCACGGCTGTGAACATAGGCCAGCACATATGGCTAAGTGATCGTGTAAATTAGGCGAATGCTGTCTCTCTGTCCTTTTCGTCTATACTTGAGAAGTCAGTCTGCTGTTTGTTTTCTAAGTGGATTGTCTTTCCACTCTCTGCGTTACTTCACTCGTCCCCCTGTGGTCTGACGCTTCTGTCTGCGGAGTCGCGAACCGCATCGAATGTGTCGTTGACAGGAGGTTCGTTGAGTCTGCGACGTGGCGCCTCAACATGGCCAGGCTCTTCAGCTCGGAAACCCATCAACGCGGGTAAGTCCACAGGCAAACGATAGAAAAGAACCGTGGGTCGAATACAGTTCGTAATTTCTTGTCATTTTCTAGACTCTGTCTTCGAGTCATTTAGTTCTCCGAAAGTCACCTGAGAAATTTAAAAACTGATATGTGCATGACAAACGAAAAAATATGAATGCTTTCACTAAAACACTCTCTGCCCCCCCCCCCTGCCCCTGCTGAATATGCTCCATATTATCTACAATTGAAACTCATACATTACTCCGTTTTTAGGTACAGTTTGTCGCCAAACTGTACAGTCATATGCCTTTATGGCAGTTAAGGGTTTCAGCTGGTTATACAGGTTTTGGGAACTCGCGTTATGCAGTTTCTTGTCACTTTTGTCCTAGAATTTGTTGTAGGTACTCCGCTTAAGCTGTATGTTCACGGTGTCGTATAATACGAACGATATTGGTCCATACTGGCATGGAACTAATTTAAGTGGAATGTTGTAATGTCGTATATTATATCACGGGATTGCGAACTTAATAAATTAACTGCTTACCTACATGAATTTGTACTTATATTATTTATAAGCTATTAAATTTCGATACTATACTATGCAACAAAATTTCTACCTGATAATTTTACTGTTTCATTGTCGATGATACTATATCTTACGTTAATTCTGTGTTGCAACTTTTCTATAACTGTAAACTAATTAAAGCCTCACGAGATGTTATTGTTGCACAGAATAATTATGATTTGAATTTTATTCGTTTTGTGGAATTGAGAACTTTGAAATATGAAGAAAGAATGCTCCACAACCAGAACTGTCAACAACGAAATTTGACATTGTCAAACTGAGAAGTAGTACATTTGAAAAAAACTCTTTTATTCATATACGTCTTGATAGTATTTAGTGGATTTATACGTGTTAACCGGTTCTGACTGTCGTCATTAGAACCAGTGCACTGTTACGTAAATGGCCATGATTAGCACTAATGACAACTTGAGGTGTAAATGCGATCAAGAAATTTTTGAATAAAAGATCATAACCGAGATATTAGCTGAAGTTGATAATTTGCTGTTAATGATATTATCAGTGGCTCTGAAAAAATAAGAAAGTGCAGTTAAGAAATGTGTACATAACGATTTGTATATCTTTAGCATGGTAATGGATCAAGTTCAAATGGTTCAAATGGCTCTGAGCACTATGGGACTTGAGGTCATCAGTCCCCTAGAACTTAGAACTATTTAAACCTAACTAACCTAAGGACATCACACACATCCATGCCCAAGGCAGGATTCGAACCTGCGACCGTAGCGGTCGCGCGGTTCCAGACTGAAGCGCCTAGAACCGCTCGGCCACTCCGGCCGGCAATGGATCAAGTGAAAAGCTCCATAGTGACAGTCTTAGACGACGCTTATTAACGTGCAGCATTATTGTTGACAATAACGCTTAGGTTTCACGTGTGATTGCATTGAATTTACACATGATTTCTACCTGTTAATCTCTGTGAGAGGTGAACGGCTTAGACCGCGATATCTTAATACGTACATATCCCTCCTTCCTCTTTTAACTGTCAATGCTTTCTTATTTTCTCAAAAATTTGCGACTTCGAATCGTGAAAAACTTTGCATATGTTATTTCTGCGGCATGCTGTTTCCAGCCTGATGAATGCACTGACGTAACTTTTCACGGAGCGTGATTCTAACGAGAAACTTCTGATATGCTCGCCACAGACTACGGGAATTACAGAGGCGTTCGCAGTCACAAAGTAAAGGGAGCCTTGAAAGGTCGTAACCGATAACTTTGGAGCCCACTGCTCAATGGCTTTCCGTTGGAAACCAGCGCCTCATAATTGAGAAAATCGTAAATTTTCTGACATCGTGAATTGATCCGTTGACAAAGTATTTGTTTCGTGATGAATGTGAAATATACATAAACGTGAGAACATATTTTCTAAGTCTGTATGAACTATTACGAGAATTGCAAAATAGAAGTCACGAGTATGCGGCAGAAGGCAATGACTGACTGACTGGCTGACCGATCATCGCCCAGTCCGATTGGGATAGAAACTTGAAATTTGGATAGGGTGCTGATCTTATACCGTAGGCATCGTTTAGTTAGGGACGGCTCGAAATGCCACTCCTGAGGGGTTGAAGTAGACGATGGTAGGAATTTGAAAATGTGTGGTTATTAAGGCAATATGGTTTCTCAATCAGAAATAAAAAAAAAAAAATACCTGCTTCAGCATTTTTGGAAGCTCAACCCCTAAGGGTGTAAAATAGGGGATGAAAGTTTGTATGAGGACATTTCATTACGAAAAAGGTTTGAAACAAAATCTCTAAAATTTGTATGTGGCTTTCCGATTAGAAACTGAAACAAAAATGTGTTTCGGTATTTCATTACATTAAAACATTTCTAAAGCTAAAGCTATGTAAATATGTATTTGACTTCTAAATAAGTATGTGTCAGGGGATGAAAGTGTCTATGGAAATATCACCACAAGCACTCAAAAGGAAGCATTAACAAAGAACTCAGACTCTAGCTGCCAGAATTGCTTTTTGGTCAGAAGTATATTCGGAAAAGACCATGCTTCTATGGCCTTAATTAGAGTGCAAAGTTTGGAAGGTGTTTCAGTTTGTGAACAACATAAAAATTCGATTGAAGGAAAACAAAACAAAAATCTGCGAAGACCATACAATCGACGCGACTGAAGCAGCGCGCGCTAAGCTAGCATAAAGTATTTGTAGAAGTAGCTGAGGTAGAAGGAGCTAGTAGTTCATATATAAGCTTCTTCCGCTGAAATCCCTCACTTCCTTTCCCCTTGTGCTGTTTCAGTCCCTACAATTCCTCTTTCTCTAGCTCTATCCTTGTCATCCTTCTTCTGTCTAACCAAAACGCAACTTTACGTTTCGGTACAAACATTCCCTTTTCCTCTACAAAACTCAGTGGCTCCCGTTTCCCCCTGCACACATATATCTCCATAAAAGTTAAAGGAAAGAAATGTGAGGCTCTCTCTTATCACACTCCTGGGTGTCACAAGCGTCTCTTCGGCCCGGCGAGATCCTGCAGCGGTAAATATCGAATTTACAGCAGGGAGTTTTGCAACTTGAATCCCGATGCAGCCGTTCTAAAGCCAGTACCTTGAAAACGAAAAGGCCTGTCCAGTGCTGGGCTTGTGAGGGGTGAGTACCTTACTGGTACTTCTAACACCTTCAGCTTCGTGACAACAGAGAGCACAGGGCAGATTATTGAATGTCACTTTTACTGATGTGTCTACGTAGCTATTGATAAATTAAATATCAAAATAAAAAGAGGGTACTAATGTAGGCGCGTGATGAGCTACTAGCGTAAAAATGTGAGAGTAGTCTTGGAGTTTTAATTACCACATCGAAAAAAAGTTACGGGCACATTTTCGTTAGCAGGTATATGTCTATAGTCCTAGCGCACACTGAAATCCCCACGTCACAGTACTGTAGCACGGCGCAAAAGGGCTGTAAACAAAACGACACACCCCATTAGTAAAGTCGAGTATCGTTCGAAAATTTCGTTTTCAGTAACAACGGGAATTTTGCAGCTGTGGCAGTACAATCCAGAGTGGTAAAGAAGTTGTTTCGACTGGACTCACACAACTCGAACGTTTCCCCTGTTACTGAAACGAAATTACTGCACAATACTACGTTTTAATAATGGACTGTGTCGTTTTGTTTTGGCTCGTATAGTGGCATGCTACTGTGCTGTGACGTAGGGATCTTACCGTGTGGCGGGGCTGCAGACATGTACCTGCTAACAAAAGAATAATAAGTGCGTAACTTCTTTGTCGAGTCAGATTTGCAGGCTTGGTTGTCATCTGCATTTATGTTCAAGCATGCATTTCTCGCTATGTTGCATTATTTTTGCCCAACCCCCGTATATGGATCTCGGGAGCTACCGTGTGCCCATGATCGTACAGCGAATAAAGTAGCTCGATTTGTTCGCGTATTAACTTGGACTACCCGACGTGTGTACAAAGAACTGTAACACAGCGTAGAATAGTGGATGTATAAAGATACTAACTGACAGGGGATGGAGGCGAGTATCGTGGCTTGTCAGTGACAGCCGGTATCAAGTTCGCCAGAAATTGCTGCTGTCAGTGAACGCAGTCCCATCTTCACCAGTTTCCGAGAGAATAATGCGAAGTTAACTTCATGCAACGGGCGTTCGGAGTCGGGTACGTCGCTTAATAACGAGTCTCACAGCGGCACACAGCTGCTCGTCTGCAATCAGCCAGAGAATACGCAAATAGGACAGTGGCTGAGTGGTGGCGTGTAGTGTGGACTATCGAGTAGTGATTTTCAAATGGTGCAACACGTCGTGATCACCTATGATCCAATGGGACGTGTGACTCTTAGTGTGTGAAGGGTGTAATTCAGGCGGTGGTGATTCAGTATTGCACTGTAAAACACACGCACACACACACACATACACACACACACACACACACACCGCAAGATGCGTCACTAAGGTTATATTCGGCTTGGCATTGACTGAATTCTTGGATGACCTCCTGACGGACATCGAGCTAAATTGTGCACCATTGGCTTGTTAGATCGTCAAAATCCGAGCTGGTAGGAGAGCCCTGCCCACAAAGCTCCAAATGTTCTCAACTGGGGAGAGATCCAACGACTTTGCTGACCAAGGTAGGGTTTTTCAAGTACGAAAATAAGCAGTGGAAACACTCGCCGTGCGTATGGAGCATTATCTTACTAAAATGAAGCCCAGGATGGCTTGCCATGAAGGGCATCAAAACCCTCTATGTACCGCTGTATTGTAATGGTGGAGCGAATGACAACCAAAACGGTCCTGCTATGGAAAGAAATGGCAGCCCAGACCATTCCTCCTGGTTGTCGGGCTCTATGTCAGGCGACAATCAGGTTGGTATTCCACCGTTGTTCGGGGGCGTCTCCAGGCACATCGTCTGTATGGAGTCTCATTGACTTCAGTAGGATGGTCATCAGTAATCAATCCCGCTTCGAACTGATCCCCGATGACTAGTGAAGACGTGTCTGGAGACGCCCATGTAGGTGGTGGGGTACTAACCTGACTGTCGCGCACCATAGGTTCATTGAACCCTCTGCCAGGCACTCTATTGTGAATAGCAAAGTAATCACGTAGATCAAGATGACTGTCGCCCACCGTAGGTTACGGCCCGACACTAAGGAGTGTTGGTATGTGGCGCTATTCCTTTTCATCCACGGCACCCTTACAGGACTGCCGTACGTCGACGATATTCTACGTGCCGCTTTGTTACACTTCACGGCAAGCTATCGTGGGCTTACATTTCAGCAAGACAATGCCCGTCCTCAATCGGCGAGAGTTTCTACTGCTTCTCTTCCTACTAGCCAAACCCTACTTTGGCCAGCAAGGGTGCCGGATCTGTCCCCAACTGAGAACGTTTGGAGCATTGTTGGCAGACCCTCCTACCATCGGGTTTTTGACGATCCAACTCGCCAGTTGGACACAATTTGGCACGATATCCCTCAGGAGGATATCCAACAACTCTGTCAATGAATGCCAAGCCGGATAACTGTTTGCATAAGGGCTGGAGATGGACCAAATTGCTCAATTTGTGAAGCTCTTTTCTCTTGAATAAATCATCAATTTTTTCTGTAATTCTAATCAAGACTTCTGTCCCATTCGTATAATTCATCAGTGGTGTGGCCTTTTTGTCTTACTGCCTCAGGAGAGTGTATTTTTTTTAGTGTTTCTCGTACCATATGTTGGGACACGACCCATTTTTGTTTCAACGTTCTCAGTCACCGTTACCGATCTACGTCTGCATTTACACTCCGCAAAGCCACCTTACAGTGTGTGGCGGACAGTACTTACTGCCACTTCCCTCTTTCCCTGTTCCGGCCGAGTATGCTCCGCGTGAAGAGCGACTGTTGGTAACCGTCTGTGTCGGCTCGAATCTCTCTAATTTTATGTTCGTGGACTTTTCGCGAGATGCACTTAGGAGGAAGCAATTTATTGGTTGATTCTTCTACGAACGTACAAAAAAGTGGTTCAAATGGCTCTGAGCACTATAGGACTTAACTTCTGAGGTCATCAGTCCCCTAGAATTTAGAATTACTTAAACCTAACTAACCTAAGGACATCACACACATCCATGCCCGAGGCAGGATTCGAACCTGCGACCGTATCGGTCGCGCGGTTCCAGACTGTAGCGCCTAGAACCGCTCGGCCACACCGGCCGGCACGAACGTACATTCTCGAAATTTTAGCAGGAGACCATACCGTGGTGTAGAACGCCTTTCTTGCAGCGCCTGTCACTGTAATTATCTGAGCAACTCCGTGACGCTATCGCGCTTATTACATGAAACGCTAATGAAAAGTACTGCTCTTCTTCGGATCTTCTCTATATCTTCTGTGAATCCTACCTGGTGCGGGCGGACCACAGACCAGCGAACGATATTCAAGTATCGGTGGTACAGGTGTTTCTACATTTTTATGAAGTATGTGCTGGGATACCCCAGTCTTCATAGATGACAAAAGGCGTGTTCGAGGACTGAACCCACACGTTCTGGGTTTAACGAACACTTAAGGAACCTGTTGCACCTCACTTGCCAGTTAAATCATCCAACATTATTTCTTCAGACGGTATCTAGCTCTATTTGAAAGAGCGAATGAAACTTAGCCATCAGTAAATCCGCAATTTGGTAGCTCCGCGGTACATCCCTGGGCGGCTTCAGCTGGAAACGGTGTAGCTTGAAGATAATTGTGCAATCTCTTCCTCGACAAACTGAGACCATCATCATGGTGGCGTTGCACAGTATTAGGGAGCATATCATACAAAGAAGTATAGGCACACGTTGATAGAGAAGGGCAAGAAAGCTGGGTATAACAGAAACAGGGAGGAGAACTTATCAGTTCCTTCCTATTATAAAGGAAACATCAAGAATAATCATATATACTTCCTAGCAAGGGAGCTATATACCACCTGTCGGGACGTGGTCTATATCCCAGATACGTACTGAAAAGACCACATGGCACCACAGACATTTTTGCATGCGAAATTATCGGCAACCCGTACCACATCGTCAGAGAATGCGTATTTAGACAGGGTGCTAAAGAACAGGACAGCAACATCTTTGTGAATATAAGGACTGAGGATCTATGGCACAAGGTGAACTCACTGGCAGCAAAAACGTCAGCTTATAAACTGCAAGCCTCATGGCTGACAGACAACCAAGAAGAGGTCACGTATCATGACTGGGAGGCGCACCACGTCAAAACATTCATCTGCAACAACCTTCCAGAAGCAGTTGGGTAAGAGCTTCGGTGGGGACCAGAAAGGATTTGTTGAGACGCTGATGGCCATCACCCAATGTCTATTGTTTGGGTGACACAGCAGCGCAGCCCCTATGAATCCTGGGGCTGTACTTCACAGCGCCGGGAGCTAACTATCCAGGCAAATGTGAACTCTGCGTTGGTTCTGACATCGAGTACAACAGTGTAATGTGGTACTCTGAGATGTAGTGTTCTATGGTAGAGTAGTCCAGAACTATAAATTTCTAAATTTGTGATCTAGCAATGCAGCATATTGGAACATAGTAGTATCATGTGTTTTCTCGATCCCGGATGAACTTATATCTCAGCGCGAAATGGCTAAATGGAGTAATTAGAGTTTTGTTTAAAAATTCTTATTTTTTTATGTAGATCTTTTTTTTAAACAGCGTAAGGGTTAATTCTACTAACACATTTGATATTATATTAAAATATTATGTGCTATATACACGCCAATTCATTTCAACATTTGGTCTGTTCTTGTTTTTAGATAACAGAGTAAAAATAAATAAATAAACAAATACATATATATTAACGCGATGCCTGCTGCGAGTAACCAACTTTTCGTCCTGTGTGCTGAATACGTTAGTAGTCCAAGGAGTATGTTATTTTGAGTCAGGGTAATGCTTCGAAAGTGTATCGTGAGTTAATAACAGGCTTGAAGTAAAATCATTTTTAACGGAACCGAAAGATTAATAACCTTCTTTTTGAAGTGCCAACATTTCGTAACTCAACAAGATGGCTTTCGATACTACCTCAGCATGGTTATTTGTACATTGCTTTTTTCAATGTATGCTTATGACTCACAGTTTTCCGTGTTTAGCACATAGTTTTTCTACGAAGCATTTCATTTTCCAGCGTTAAAAATCCGAAAATCCACCGACAGGTTTAGAGAGAGAGAGAGAGAGAGAGAGAGAGAGAGAGAGAGAGAGAGTGAGAGGGAGGGGGAGAGGGGCAGAGGGAGAGACAAAGAGAGAGAGAGAGAGATAGAGAGAGAGGAAGGCCGGAAGAGAGTGGGAGGAAGTAATGGAGGTAAGAAGGCAGAGAGAAAGAGAGAGAGAGAGAGAGAGAGAGGGCGAGAGAGAGGCAATGGGAAGGGAGAGAGAGGACGAGAGAGGGAGAGGGGCGATAAGAGAGATAGAGGGTGAAGGAGAGAGAGAGAGAGGCAAGAGGCAGAGAGACAGATGGGAGAGAGAGAGAGAGAGAGAGAGAGAGAGAGAGAGAGAGAGAGAGGCAGAGGGAGGAAGGGAGGGAAGGAGAGAGGTAGTTGCCAATTGCTCTTTCGAAGTCTATACGGTTCGCTTTCAGTGCCAGCGTCTAGAAATAGTGCGAGGTTTCTTCCCAGGAGAACGTTAGGCAAATTAGGACGGCGAATTCAGAACCTGTAAAACGAACGACTCCGAACGGCATAGCGTCTCATTATTACGCGACGGCGTGTCGGGGCAGAGCGGTGTGCGTCACGAATGGCGCACGGCCCGCAGGTGGGCGCTAACAGGCTCCTGAAACGCGACGGGCATAAATTAAACGCGCCCGATGCAGAGTGCAGCGCGCCCTATTAGTCACGCGGAAAGCGAGCACCGTTACTCGTGACGCGTTCGAACGGCTGCTTCCGTTTCTGCACTTCTTCAAATTGTTGTAATTTGTCAGACATGTAGAAACAAAACTGAGGTAACAGATCAATGTGGAACTAAGGGAAAGGCAATGGGAAGCTCAGTGTGCACTGGGTCAACGCACGTCGGGGCAGAAATGAAGATAAATGACGCCGCAGGAAGAACTTGGAAAATTTATGGCTAAGTGCCATCCATCACCGCTGATCCAATTACACTTGTGCACAGCCGATGGGACCGTCTGATATCGCCAGCATTCAGAAGCACATATCTCGGGTCGCGTTTCTTCTTCTTTCTCGCGCTCCCTTATTTGTTTTGTCTTCGCTTTACTTCCAATTTCACTTCTTCTGAATACTTTCGACTCTTCTGTTTGCATTATCAACTACATTTCAATCATGAAGGCACCACCTACTCATGAAAATGGCAACTGTAATTCGTTACTCTGTGAAATTTTATATTTAATTAGATGTGAAACTGTACTTTTGACGGTGCTGTACGATTTGATGCACAAATTATGATGAAAATTAAATGGCGATATTTTTTCGCGTATTCTTACTTGTATAAAATTTGACTGCTTTAGATCGTTTGACAAGTGTCAAATATTTAACGTTTATTGTAACAGCGATGGTTGTGTAATGAAATCATACACCAACCAAAAATGTCCCCCGTCTGTAAGGAATACCTTGTTGATGGCAAATGTTCGGAATAGCTTCAACAGTGTTCCGATTGGCGTTACTTACAAGTAATAGATTTTGATCAGACGCCTACAGCACAAGGGAATTTTCATAAATCTGTGGAAATATCGCCTTAAACAATACATAATGCTGCTCCGTATTTCGTGGTTTCTGCAAAGAATTTGACTCAGTACCTCATCTACGCTTATTAAAGGAAATGCAGTCGTGTGGTGTGTCAAGCGAAATTTGTACTGAATTGAGGATGTTATGGTGGGCAGGAGGCAGGTTATTATCTCGGATGGAGAGTCATCGACGGATGGAGAAGTAACCTCAGGTGTGCTTCATGGAGCTGTACTGGAACCCTACCTGTTCAAGTGGTACATTGACCATGAAGTAAAGTGTTAATAGTAACTTGAGACTTTTCACAGATGACGCATTTCTCTATACTGAAGGACTGTCCGAAAAACAACTTCGCAAATTTTATTACATATTGCTAAGATTTGAAAGTGGTACATAGACTGGCACCACGCTTTAAATGTACAGAAATGTAAATTGTGCACTTAACAAAACGAAAAAAACGTGGTATCCTATGACTAGATTGACAGTGAGTCACTAATGGAATCCGTCAACTCGTACAAATAGATGAGTGTAACAGTTTGTAGGGATGTGAAATGGAACGAACGGATAGGCTCGGTCGTAGATAAAGAGGGTGGCAGTCTTGGGTTCAGTCGTAGAATAATAACGTAATGCAATAGATCTACAACGGAAATTGGTTCTCGAACACTCGCGTGCCCCATATTATGGTATTGTTAGTTTCTCCTGCTTGGGACACTGAATGACTGAATAGGAGCCGCTCCATTTACTTATATGTATTATAGAATACGACCACGTTAGAATTATACACTGAAGCTTTACTGAATCTGAAAATTATCCTTTGGTGAAGCCACGCCAAATGATCCAAAGTGCGGTTTTCAGTTCTTCTAGTAAACAGCTTCAGTATGAAAATCGAACTCGACGGTGAACTAAAATAAATACCATAATAGCAGCTCGGAGGGGCGGGGGTCTCGTCATTAATCCATCCAATAATATTGCTCACGTGTGCGAGATCCGTACCAAATAGAGAATATTGGAAGTATTCACAGGAGAGCAACACGAATAGTCACCGTTATTTCCCATGAGAGAGCGTCATGCTGATGCTGAGAAATAGAACTGGCACACGCTTAAAAATAGTCGCTAACTATTCCGTGAAAACCTACTTACAAAGTTTCAAGACGTAACTTCAAGTGTTACGTTTTGAGCATACTACAACTCCAGACTCATCGCTCCTGCAGAGATCGCTTAGGAAATGTTAAATACAGCACGCACTGAGTCATTTAAGCAGTTGTTCTTTCATTGCTCCATACGTGAATCGAACAGAAACGAAATATGCAGTCACTGTCTAGCAGGACTGTACCCACCCCCGCCCCACTCCTTCCATGAGGGTGTTACCGCCTCCTCCCACCCCCTCCCTCCACCCCTCTCGTTCCACCGATCCGACTCCGCTGGATTTCAGTGCGTGGGAAGTTTATCAAGAACATTGTTTACGGAACAAAGGTATGAGATCTGGTAGATCAGATACAATGATTCTACGCTGCAGTAGAGGTCACAACACCTGTCACGCTTATGAATATTTGGCGACATTTGGAGTACCGTTTCGATATCTGCCGAGCTACAAACGGTGCTCGCATTGAACATACGTATATAAAAAAGTTTGATACCTTGTCTGCAGTGTTGGACAAATAAACTTACAAACCTTAACAGGTACTGAAATAATAAACAATACACCATGTATGTTACTTGGTGGAGATTCAGCAATAATGAGGTGTAAGGCTATACTCATCTAGACTTTCGGACACATCTATCTGAATTTAGAACCAGTTGCTGCAATGTATCGTATAGACATTCTTTTCTAAATTTACTTATTTCTTTGTGACTCCGTAAACTTTCCCGGCGTAGTATTTTGTAATATTCATGTAGCGTCTCCAGTCGGAACATATCGCCATTGGGACACAATATTTCGGCGGTCCACCTGGTCTTCATCTTCAGGTGAGAAGACCGTCATACTAACTCGCCGGAACTGATGCGAGTTCCGGCGTGTTAGTGCGACGGCCTTCTCACCTGAAGATGGAGACCAGGTGGACTGCCGAGATACGAGGTGCATTCAAGTTCTAAGGCCTCCGATTTTTTTTTCTTTGGACTGGAAATAGATAGAAACATGCGCATTGTTTTAAAATGAGGCCGCGTTCATTGTCAATACGTCCCAGAGATGGCAGCACCGTATGGCAGATGGAATTTTACCGCCAGCGGCGAGAATGAGAACTGTTTTAAATACTTAAAATGGCGACGTTTTCCTTACTTGAACAGCGTGCAATCATTCGTTTTCTGAATTTGCGTGGTGTGAAAACAATTGAAATTCATCGACAGTTGAAGGAGACATGTGGTGATGGAGTTATGGATGTGTCGAAAGTGCGTTCGTGGGTGCGACAGTTTAATGAAGGCAGAACATCGTGTGACAACAAACCGAAACAACCTCGGGCTCGCACAAGCCGGTCTGACGACATGATCGAGAAAGTGGAGAGAATTGTTTTGGGGGATCGCCGAATGACTGTTGAACAGATCGCCTCCAGAGTTGGCATTTCTGTGGGTTCTGTGCACACAATCCTGCATGACGACCTGAAAATGCGAAAAGTGTCATCCAGGTGGGTGCCACGAATGCTGACGGACGACCACATGGCTGCCCGTGTGGCATGTTGCCAAGCAATGTTGACGCGCAACGATAGCATGAATGGGACTTTCTTTTCGTCGGTTATGACAATGGATGATACGTGGATGCGATTTTTCAATCCAGAAACAAAGTGCCAGTCAGCTCAATGGAAGCACACAGATTCACCGCCACGAAAAAAATTTCGGGTAACTGCCAGTGCTGAAAAAATGATGGTGTCCATGTTCTGGGACAGCGAGGGCGTAATCCTTACCCATTGCGTTCCAAAGGGCACTACGATAACAGGTGCATCCTACGAAAATGATTTGAAGAACAAATTCCTTCCTGCACTGCAACAAAAACGTCCGGGAAGGGCTGCGCGTGTGCTGTTTCACCAAGACAACGCACCCGCACATCGAGCTAACGTTACGCAACAGTTTCTTCGTGATAACAACTTTGAAGTGATTCCTCGTGCTCCCCACTCACCTGACCTGGCTCCTAGTGACTTTTGGCTTTTTCCAACAATGAAAGACACTCTTCATGACCGCACATTCACCAGCTGTGCTGCTATTGGCTCAGCGATTTTCCAGTGGTCAAAACAGACTCCTAAAGAAGCCTTCGCCGCTGCCATGGAATCATGGCGTCAGCGTTGTGAAAAATGTGTACGTCTGCAGGGCGATTACGTCGAGAAATAACGCCAGTTTCATCGATTTCGGGTGAGTAGTTAATTAGAAAAAAATCGGAGACCTTAGAACTTGAATGCACCTCGTATTGTGTACAGATGACGATATATTCCAACTGGATACCCAACATGAATATTACTTGTTTGTTTACTTGAAACAAAGTCTTTTTAATATTTGTTTCAGAGATAATGGATTGTCATGCACTCTTTTAAATAAATCTACTTTCACTACATAAGAAACCTAATAACGCGAATATTTAAAAATTCTTTGAATAAATCCAATGTATTTTTGCATCGCTTCCTATTGGAGTTTAATTTTGTCCAGTTATTGGCACTCCATCAAATACGATTCATTTAGTAGAGAATACATGTGCTGAAGTTATACTTCACTTAACACTACAGATTACCCTCACATCAATTTCGTTGTTACGGAATGTATGAACAAATAGCTGTTACGTATCCTTTCATAGAACCGCTTTTAAGCCAGTCTAATGGTTAACCACGTGGTATACGATTCCATTGTCGGCTGATGCAGATAAATTTAAAGCACGTGTTTTTGCGAATTATCCCGCGTAAACCGCAACGTCCGCACTGAAAATAATATTTACAAAATGACTACGAGGTGCGGTTTTCAATTAATTGGAATATAAACTATTTAATACACAAACAAAGCTACATTACTTAACCACATCGGATGGTTGCAGTCGTCGGTGTATCAGGCCCTCAGCGATCTATGCTACAGGGCGGGAAGTACGTGGTGAAGACTGAGACAGGGGTGATATGGGAGAGGGCGTGGCCCTTGTGTGCAAGAGAGATGAGAAATGACGTCTGTACACTCGCATTAAACTCGCCAACGTGTCCTATGACGCCATCTCAGAACTCTCCGTCTCTATACTCTTGGGGATTCGATTTAACTCGAAAATTCGTCTCGAAGGCTTGCTGTTGGACACGTGTGGACTATGCAGGCATAGAAAAGAGAGCGAATACTCACAGCTCGCGAAGCGAGGACTCACGACATTGCCCCTAGATATACAGCTGTTCGGCATCACGATTATGTACCAATGTATTGATCGTTCGGCTATCAGTGAATATTGCTGTGTGAGTGTCTGTGTGTGTGTGCGTATAAATATATGTAAGTATATACAGGGTGAGTCACCTAACATTACCGCTGGATATATTTCGTAAACCACATCAAATACTGACGAATCGATTGCACAGAGATAACGTGAGGAGAGGGGCTGGTGTAATTTGGTAATACAAACAATAAAAAAATGCACGGATGTATGTTTTTTAACACAAACCTACGTTTTTTTTAAATGGAACCCCGTTAGTTTTGTTAGCACATCTGAACATATAAACAAATACGTAATCAGTGCCGTTTGTTGCATTGTAAAATGTTAATTACATCCGGAGATATTGTAACCTAAAGTTGACGCTTGAGTACCACTCCTCCGCTGTTCGATCGTGTGTATCGGAGAGCACCGAATTACGTAGGGATCCAAAGGGAACGGTGATGGACCTTAGGTACAGAAGAGACTGGAACAGCACATTACGTCCACATGCTAACACCTTTTTATTGGTCTTTTTCACTGACGCACATGTACATTACCATGAGGCATGAGGTACACGTACACACGTGGTTTCCGTTTTCAATTAAGGAGTGGAATAGAGTGTGTCCCGACATGTCAGGCCAATAGATGTTCAACGTGGTGGCCATCATTTGCTGCACACAATTGCAATCTCTGGCGTAATGAATGTCGTACACGCCGCAGTACATCTGGTGTAATGTCGCCGCAGGCTGCCACAATACGTTGTTTCATATCCTCTGGGGTTGTAGGCACATCACGGTACACATTCTCCTTTAACGTACCCCACAGAAAGAAGTCCAGAGGTGTAAGATCAGGACAACGGGCTGGCCAATTTATGCGTCCTCCACGTCCTATGAAACGGCCGTCGAACATCCTGTCAAGGGTCAGCCTAGTGTTAATTGCGGAATGTGCAGGTGCACCATCATGCTGATACCACATACGTCGACGCGTTTCCAGTGGGACATTTTCGAGCAACGTTGGCAGATCATTCTGTAGAAACGCGATGTATGTTGCAGCTGTTTGGGCCCCTGAAATCAAGTGAGGACCAATGAGGTGGTCGCCAATGATTCCGCACCATACATTTACAGTCCACGGTCGCTGTCGCTCTACCTGTCTGAGCCAGCGAGGATTGTCCACGGACCAGTAATGCATGTTCCGTAGACTCACTGCCCCGTGGTTTGTGAAACCCGCTTCATCGGTAAACAGGTAGAACTGCAACGCATTCTCTGTTAATGCCCATTGACAGAATTGCAGTCGATGATTAAAGTCATCACCATGTAATTGCTGATGTAGCGACACATGAAACGGGTGAAAGCGGTGACGATGCAGTATGCGCATGACACTACTTTGACTCAGTCCACCGGCTCTCGCAATGTCCCGTGTACTCATGTGTGGGTTCATGGCAACAGCAGCTAACACACCAACTGCACCCGCTTCTCCTGTGACGGCCCTGTTACGGACCAGTTTGCGTGCTACGACCATACCTGTTGCATACAGTTGGCGGTAGATGTTTTGCAATGTGCGGCACGTTGGATGCTCTCTGTCCGGGTACCGTTCTGCATACACCCTGCAGGCTTCAGCTGCATTTCCTACACTCGCCATAGATGAGTATCATCTCCGCCTTTTCAGAGTTCGAATACACCATGGTCACAGTTCCTACAACACTACACTATCACAGACGTCTGGTAACACGGTGTACTACAGTTGGTCTGCGTGCGGAGACGAATGCAGAATAACAATAGCAGCAAGCGCTACATGCGGACACTGCGACAGCTAGACCAAACCACAACAGTGCACTACAGCCACACTCGTAAACACGGTCGTCATCGTAAACATGTCCCTGCAGATGCTGCTCGCTGACCGTGGCCCGTGTTTGTTACAACACACAACTGAACGGATGTAATCAACATTTTACAATGCAACAAACGGCACTGATTACGTATTTGTTTATATGTTCAGATGTGCTAACAAAACTAACGTGGTTCCATTTAAAAAAACGTAGGTTTGTGTTAAAAAACATACTTCCGTGCATTTTTGTGTGGTTTGTATTAAACAATTACACTAGCCCCTCTCCTCACGTTCGGTCTGTGGAATCGGTTCGTCAGTATTTGATGTGGTTTACGAAATATATCCAGCGGTAACGTTAGGTGACTCACCCTGTATATGTATGTATGAATATGTATACAAGATCTTTCCGTAAGAGTGTGCAAAAGTTAACGTAACATAGAGGATGCTCCACTGAACAATATGAGGTAGGGATCCTGGGGTCGGAGAAGCTAATTTAAGGAGATTATTATGAATAAAATCACAGTACTGTGTAGTTTTTTGTCTACGTTAGTTACAGTTAACTGCAAATCAGTCTCCCGCACTCGCCGATCGAGACAAATAAACACTCTTCCAGATGAATGATGCCTGTTAGGAAATTGTTCCCTGTACAGCCTTTCAGCAGCGAATGCACTGCAACGCACTTCGCCATAAACAAATTGCATGTCGTGACTTCTGCCTCGTGATGACTGGGTGTTGTGTGCTGTCCTTAGGTTAGTTAGGTTTAAGTAGTTCTAAGTTCTAGGGGACTGATGACCATAGATGTTAAGTCCCATTGTGCTCAGAGCCATTTGAACCATTTTTTTGTCGTAACTTGTGCGGAACTGTGCCGGTACTGTTCCACCGTACTGTACTGTACATCTCTGAATAGCACCGACTAATGAATGGGTCCGTCGATTCATAGCACTTTCTGTCATGGGACAATGTAAATACGACACAACAGAGCCACCTTATGGACAAGTAAGGTAAACGAAACCTGCATCATGGCTTCCTAGTAATCAGGCTCGTTCTCCTCGCTTCGTTGTAGGAAATAAAAAAACGTACATGTAAATAAACAGCACAGTGGATTTACACTTGTATGCGTGTTATTAGTTTACCTCCATAGCTCCTTAAGCTGGCTTCTTCGACCCCAAGTTCCCTACATAAAATTTTTCATTGGAGTGTTCACTGCGTCTTGTTACATTTTTGCACGCTTTTACAGAAATACCCTGTATATGTACGTCTGTATGTGTTTGTATTCAAAGTGAGCCACCATTCGTCTGAAAAACTTTCATAGGTTGTCCAGAGATAATTTCTTGGTATTTTGATATCGGGAATCCACGGCCTCCGGCGGCTCGTTACAGAGTTATTACACGTAGTTTGGATGGCAATGGATTGATCGCGGAGCTCCTGTTTCATGGCCAGCTTGGACACCAGACGTGGTACCGATGGATTTCTTCTGAGGACATATGAAGAGCCTGATTTACGAAACTCTGATCAGTACTCTCAGCCTGAGCGTGTAAGACAGTCGATGTCGTTTCGCTGTACACTCCGCCTTGATCGTAGTGGTCGAAATTTTAATCGATACCTGTAAGAGAACTGGTCTTCCGGCCTCGGTGGCCGAACGGTTCTAGGCGCTTCAGTCCGGAACTGCGCGACTGTTACGGTCGTAGGTTCGAATCCTGCCTCGGGCATGGATGTGTGTGATGTCCTTAGGTTAGTTAGGTTTAAGTAGTTCTAAATTCTAGGGGATTGATGACCTCAGATGTAAAGTCCCATAGTGCTCAGAGCTATTTGGACCAAGAACTGGTCTGCGTTTGTTATGTGTTGCGCTTTACATTGACAGAACAGACTGGGGACACTGTGATAAAAGTGCATATGTTTCGTCTGAGGGTTGTCCTATTACTTTCTAAAGGGCGTTGTATATTCTTCGCTCTGGCTTCTTCACTCCTTTGAAACAAGGGTGACTGCGGTAACAAGCCGATTAATCATAATTGCATGATTACTCAGTAACGAGCCACTGGAGACAGCGAGTCCATTGCACAAAATAGTCTGAAGGTAACCCTAAAAGACCTTTGAAAGTTTGTCGGTGGAATTCTGGTTCATATACCAACGGAATAAACGACAACACTAAAAAATAATTAATGTAGAGTAATGAAATTACGGGAATATGCTTGTCTAGGAAACGTATTTAACTGATTAATATTGCACCATCACAGGTTTATGTGATATGCTGGTACGTTAATGACAGCAGTAACGCCAGAATATTGGATACAAGCATGACAACGTGCATGCATTGCGTTGTACAGGTGCCGGATGCAGGTTCGTGGCATGGCATTTCTATACCTTTTTCACGTGGTCGGTCAATATACCGTCGGTTAGTGCAGTTTGTGGACGACGCTGTAGTTGTCGTCAGAGATGTCGCATATGTGCTCGAAGATCAGGTGATCGATTGGGCCTAGTGGCCTAGCAGAGAATGTTGGGTGACAAGGGCAGTGTGTGGGCGAGCGTTATCCTCTTGGAAAGTCCCCCCCCCTCCCTCCCCCCCCACCCGGAATGTTGCTGATGAATGGCGACGAGACTGACGTGCAAATTTACGGTCAGGGCGCGTGCGATAACCACGAGGGTGCTCCTGCTGTCATACGGAATCGCACCCCAGACCATAACTCCAAGTGTAGAACCAGTCTGTTTACAAGCAGACGGTTGGGCTGCCGGACCTCATCTGGCCTCTTTCTAACCAACACACGGCCATCACTGACACTGTGGCAGAACCAGCGTTAATCAGAAAACACAGCAGATCTCCACCCTGTCCTCCAGTGAGCTGTCCCTTAACGCCACAGATTTCGCAAATAGCCGTGGTTTGGAGTCAGTAGAATGTACGCTACAGGGTGTCTGACTTGGAGCTGTCCTTGAAATAACCGACTGTAACAGTTCTTTGCGTCACTGTCGTACCAACAGATGCTCAAATTGCTGCTGCAGTTGCAGTACGTTGTGCCAGATTCATACGCCAAACACGATAGTCTTCCCTCTCAGTAGTGCCACGTGGCCGTCCGGAGCCTGGTTTTCTTGCGACCGTTCATTCTCGTGCCTACCGCTGCAACCAATCACGTACAGAAACTGCATTCCTGGAAAGTCTTTCTGCAGTATCGTGGAAGGAACATTCAACGTCTAGTATCCTTATTACATAACTTCATTGACATTCAATGATATGTTGATAATCGCTTCTGTGACACATTAAAGGCATCCTTGGCTAGCAACTCACGATGTCCAGTCTCGAGGGTAACTGACACTCACGACAGTTACAGCGCGTATTTAAAACAAACCTCTTTTGTATCGACATAATGGCGGTACGAGCGCCACTCTTACGCGACTGGCGCGAAATCTGAATAGATGTCATGTTTCAGATGTAGAAACACAACTACCGACTTCTGCTTGTGTCATTTTCTGTATACGATAAATCGCACAAATCTACGAGTTGTCAATTCGACTAAATACCTAATAATTACAATTACGAGTAACTTAAACTGGAAAGACCACATTGACAATATTGTGGGGAAGGCGAAACAAAGACTGCGCTTTGTTGGCAGAACACTTAGAAGATGCGACAGACCCACTAAAGAAACGGCCTACATTACACTTGTCCGTTCTCTGCTGGAATATTGCTGCGCGGTACGGGATGCAAATCAGGTGTGATTGACGGGAGACATCGAGGGTGTACAAAGAAGGGCAGCTCGTTTCCTGTTATCGCGCAATAGGGGTGAGAGTGTCATTGATACGGTACGTGAGTTGGGGTGGCAGTCACTGAAACAAAGGCGGTATTCTTTGCGCGAGATCTATTTACGAAATTTCAATCACCAACTTTCTCTTCCGAATGCGAAAATATTTTGTTGACACCCACCTTCGTAGGGAGAAATGATCATCGTAATAAAATAAGAGAAATCAGAGCTCGAACGGAAAGATTTAGGTGTTCCTTTTTCCCACGCGCAAGTCGAGAGTGGAATGGTGGAGAAGTAGCATGAAAATGGTTCGATGAACCCTCTGGCAGGCACTTAAGTGTGAATTGCAGAGATGTAGATGTAGATACAGTTCCTTGGTGTTTCGATTTTTTTCCGTCAGTGTATATACTGATCAGTCAGAACATTATGACCTCCTACTTAATAGCCGGCTTGTCGATCTTTGGCACGGATAACAGCGGTGACTTGTCGAGGCATGGAAGCAATTAGGCCTTACTAGGTCGCTGGACGGAGCTGGCACCACATTTGCACACACAAATCACCTAATTCTCGCAAATACCGGGGAGGAGAGCCGATGAGCTCTGACACCACGTTCAATTACACGCCACAAGTGTTCGATCAAAAATGGTTCAAATGGCTCTGAGCACTATGGGACTTAACTGCTGAGGTCATCAGTCCCCTAGAACTTAGAACTACTGAAACCTAACTAACCTAAGGACATCACACACATCCATGCCCGAGGCAGGATTCGAACCTGCGACCGTAGCGGTCGCGCGGTTCCAGACTGTAGCGCCTAGAACCGCTCGGCCACTCCGGCCGGCAATGTTCGATCGGGTTCAGATCAAGGGGGGGGAGGGAGGGGGGCACCAAGTTAATTGGAACCACTCCATCACACTCCTGCCTTGTGACATGCCGCATTATCTTGGAAAATGCCACTGCCGTCGGAAAACATGATCGTCATCATGGAGTGTACGTGGACTGCAACAAGTTTACGATGTTCCTTGCACGAGCTCCACTGGAGCCAGGGATCCCCAAGTGAATGTTCCCCAGAGCGTAATGGAGCCTCCGCCAGCTTGTCTCCATCCGGCAGTACAGGTGCCCACTGGAAGGCGACGGATTCGCGTCCTCCAATCGCCATGGTGTAGGAGGTATCACGGTTCATCATACCATGCAACGGTCAGCCGCTGCGCCAAGTCGAGTGCCGATGGTGACGTGTCGTCGTTGACGATGTCGTGACGAGCTTTGGCACATGCAGGGATCGTCGAATGCAGAGGCCCCTCATTAGGAGTGTACGGTGTACTATGTGTTCAGGCACAGTCGTACTCTGCCCAGAATTAAAGTCTAGTGTTACTTCCGCAACAGTTCGCCGCCTATTGTGTTTTATGAGTCTGCCTAGCCTACGACATCCGGCATCTGTAATGAAGGGTGACCGCCCACCCACACGACATCTGGACGTGGTTTCACCTTGGTTTCTCCACGTGTTGAAGACACTCACCACAGCACACCTGAAACACCCGACAATTCGTGCAGTTACTAAAATGCTCGTGCCGAACCTCTGGGCCATCAAAATCTGCCCCCGTGAAACTCAGATAGATCGCGTGCCTTCCTTATTCTACACACGGACAGCACGTTCACTCATTCTACATGCACCGTGTGTGTATCTTACTAGCGGTCATTCCTCGCCAGGTGAAGCTGTATAACGTGGACAGGTTTATATCGATAGTAGGTCGGATGTCATATTTCTGGGTGATCGATGTACACTACTGACCATTAAATTCCTACACCAAGAAAAATGCAGATTATAAACGGGTATTCATTGGACAAATATATTATACTAGAACTGACATATGATTACATTTTCACGCAGTTTGGGTTCATAGATCCTGAGAAATCAGTACCTAGAACAACCACCTCTGGCCGAAATAACGGCCTTGATACGCATAGGCATTGTGTCAAACAGAGCTTCGATGGCGTGTATAGGTACAGCTGCCCATGCAGCTTCAACACGATACCACAGTTCATCAAGAGTAGAGACTGGCGTATTCTGACGAGCCAATTGCTCGACCACCATTGACCAAACGTTTTCAATTGGTGAGAGATCTGGAGAATGTGCTGGCCAGGGCAGCAATCGAACATTTTCTGTATCCAGAAAGGCATGTACAGGACCTGCAACATGAGATCGTGCTGAAATGTAGGGTTTCGCAGGGATCGAATGAGGGGTAGAGCCACGGGTCGTAACACATCTGAAATGTAACGTACACTGTTCAAAGTGCCGTCAATGCGAACAAGACGTGACCGAGACGTGTAACCAATGCCACCCCATACCATCACGCCGGATGATACGCCAGTATGGCGACGGCGAATACACGCTTCCAATGTGCATTCACCGCGATGTCGCCAAACACGGATGCGACCATCACGATGCTGTAAACAGAACCTGGATTCATCTGAAAAAATGTCGTTTTGCCATTCGTGCACCCATGTTCGTCGTTGAGTACACCATCGCAGGCCCTCCTGTCTGTGATGCAGCGTCATGGGTAACCGCAGCCCTGGTCTCTGAGCTGATAGTTCACGCAGCTGCAAGCGTCGCCGAACTGTTCGTGCAGGTGGTTGTTGTCTTGCAAACGTCCCCATCTGTTGACTCAGGAATCGAGACGTGGCTGCACGATCCGTTACAGCCATGCGGATAAGATGCCTGTCATCTCGACTGTTAGTAATACGTGGCCGTTGGGATCCAGCACGGCGTTCCGTTTTACCCTCCTGAACCCACCGATTCCATATTCTGCTGACAGTCATTGGATCTCGACCAACGGGAGCAGCAATGTCGCGATACGATAAACCGCAATCGCGATAGGCTACAATCGTGATGGTATGCATTTCTTCTCCTTACACATCACAACAACTTTTCACCAGGCAACGCCGGTCAACTGCTGTTTGTGTATAAGAAATCGGTTGGAAAATTTCCTCATGTCAGCACGTTGTAGGTGTCGCTACCAGCGCCAACCTTGTGTGAATGCTCTGAAAAGCTAATCATTTCCATATCTCAGCATCTTCTTCGTGTCGGTTAAATTTCGCGTCTGTAGCACGTCATCTTCGTGGTGTAGCAATTTTAATGGCCAGTAGTGTATATGTACACTGATAAGCCAAAACATTATGAGCACTGCCCACTGCGACGTTGGACGCCACCTGGTGGCGTTGCGGACACATGTTCCGGTAACAAATGCATGTAAAATTACCATATCATTTATTATTATTATTATTATTTTGGATGTAGGTCATTATTATTCATTACTGGGTTCCTGTGTACACTCTAGGTTTTCAAACGTTTATTTCGGTTTTGACCCCTTTTTATATTTAGTGATTGTTTTTGTACCATATCATTCAGTACTCACTCTTTGTCTTTGGCATATTTTCCTTTTTGTGTCTTTATCTTGCTGTACTCCGCCTTTCCATTGTTTCTAGAACGTGTCGTATTTCATGCCGTCACTGTCTGTATACTGATTCCACCTGTTCGTTCTAACACAATGAACTGATTATCAAAATCCACGTAGAAGAACATGCAGCTGTTGTTAAGAGTAATAGGTTGCTGCTCCTGTGAAAGACGTTCAGACGTCCGTCTTGCCGTCCTGTTAATGTGTTTCCTATGGTTTTTCTAAATAATATGATTGAATTGCATGGACGATATCTTAAGAATGGTCACGGCCTATTTCCATCCCTATCTTAATCCAGTTGTACTGTACCTGTGTTCAGAGGGGTCTGGAAGAGTTACCAGAGGTGTAGTAGTATCCGAGGGAGTTTCTTAAATGAAATAAGTCTTAAAGGCTAGTACCCGCAATGTATTTCGGTGTACAGTTTGCAGTCGGCTGCATAACGGAGGTGAAGAACGGGCTACCAGCTAGTTAGGGGGTTCATGGAACGTGTAGTTCGGTAACGAAACAGAGTCAGAAGACGATCCGGTGAGAGAGTTAAGGACAAGACGTCTTGTTACTATGAAAGCCGGGACAAGTGGAAGCGACTGTGTGTCGCTGCGCCGCAGCCGCGTCACGCAGCCAACATGTGACGCCCCTCACTCGATCCTCATTGGCCGTTCTGCTGGTGTGTTTGGGCATGTCAGTATTTTACATGTCAGTATTTTACCGGAACAAACGGCCTTTATGCTGAGAGGCTGACTCTACTCGTCGCATAGGTCACAAGAGTTATCATTGAAGCACTGGAAGTGAAAGTCTTAGGTAGGAAAAAAAAAATTCAGTTAATAATAAAAAGTCCCCCCTCCCTATGAAGACACGAAGCCCACGCCTACCACAGTAGAACAAGTTTGTATGCCAGCTAGCTCCGCAGATGACGAAGAGATTGAAGACATGTATGACCTTGCCGTTGGTGGGGAGGCCTCCGCGCCTCAGCGATATAGAGATAGCCGCACCGTAGGCGCGGCTAGAAGGGAGGGCTATCTGTTGAGAGGCCAGACAAAAGTGTGATTGCTGAAGAGGGGCAGCAGCCTTTTCAGTAGTTGCAGGGGCAACAGTCTGGATGACTGACTGATCTGGTCTTGTAATATTAACCATAATGGCCTTTCTGTGCTGGTACTGCGAACGGCTGAAAGCAAGGGGAAACTACAGCCGTAATTTTTCCCGAGTCATGCAGCTTTACTGTATGGTTAAATGATGATTGCGTCCTCTTGGGTAAAATATTCCAGAGGTAAAATAGTCCCTCACTCGGATCACGGGCGGAGACTATTCAAGAGCCTGTCGTTATCAGGAGAAAGAAAACGCATTCTACGGATCGGAGCGTGGAATGTCAGCTCCATTAATCAGGTAGGTAGATTAGAAAATTTAAAAAGGGAAATGGACGAGTTAAAGTTAGATATAGTGGGAATTAGAGAAGTTCAGTGGCAGGAGGGGATTTGGATAAGCTGAAAGAACCAGAGCTTGTAGAGTGTTTCAGAGAGAGCATTAGAGAACGACTGACAAAAACGGGGGAAATAAATACAGTAGAAGAAGAAAGATGAAATAGTGAAGGCAGCAGAGGATCAAAGCAGATAAAGAGAAGAGGGCAAGTAGAAATCCTTGGGTAACAGAAGAGATATTGATTTTAATTGATGAAAGGAGAAAATATAAAAATGCAGTAAATGAAGCAGGCAAAAAGGAATACAAAGGTCTGAAAAATGAGATCGACAGGAAGTGCAAAATGGCTGAGCAGGGATGGATGAGAACAAATGTAAGGATGTAGAGGCATATATTACTAGGGGTAAGATAGATACTGCCTACATGAAAATTAAAGAGACCTTTGGAGACAAGAGAACCGCTTGTATGAATATCAAGAGCTCTGATCGATAACCAGTTCTAAGCAAAGAAGGAAAATCAGGAAGGTGGAAGGAGTATATAGAGGGCCTATACAAGTGCGATGTAGTTGTGGGCAATATTACGGAAATGGAAGAGGATGTAGATGAAGATGAAATGAGAGATATGATTCTGCGTGACGAGTTTGACAGAGCACTGAAAGACCTAGATCGACACAAGGCCCCGGGAATAGACAACATACCATTAGAACTACTGATAGCCTTCGAAGAGCCAGCCGTGACAAAACTCTACTATGTGGTGAGCAAGATGTATGAGACAAGTTAAATACCTTGACTTCAAGAGGAATACAATAATTTCAATCGCAAAGAAAGCAGGTGTTGACAAGTGTAAAAATTACAGAACTATCAGTTTAATAAGTCACGGCTACAAAATACTAACACGAATTCCTTACAGACGAATGGAAAAACTGGTAGAAGCCGACCTCGGGGAAGATCAGTTTGGATTCTGTAGAAACGTTGGAACAGGTGTGGCAGTACTGACGCTACGAATTATCTTAGAAGACAGATTAAGGAAAGAAAAACCTATGTTTCTGGCATTTGTAGACTTAGAAAAAGCTTTTGACAATGCTGACCGGAATATTCTCTTTCAAATTGTGAAGGTGGCAGGGATAAAATACAGGGAGGTAAAGGCTATTTACGCGTACAATTTGTGCAGAAACCAAATGGCAGTTATAAGAGTCGACGCACATGAAAGGCAAGCAGTGGTTGGGAAGGGAGTGAGGCAGGGTTGTTGCCTATCCCCGATATAATTCAATCTGTATACTGAGCAAGCAGTAAAGAAAACAAAAGAAAAATTTGGACTAGGAATTAAAATCCACAGAGGAGAAATAAAAACTTTGAAGTTCGCCGATGACATTGTAATTCTGTCGGAGACAGCAAAGGACCTGGAAGAGCAGTTGAACGGAATGGACAGTGTCTTGAAAGGAGGATATAAGATGAACATCAACAAAAACAAAACGAGGATAATGGAATGTAGTCGAATTAAGTCGGGTGATGCTGAGGGAATTAGATTAGGGAATGAGACAGTTAAATTAATAAATGAGTTTTGTTATATGGGAAGCAAAATGACTAATGATGGTCGAAGTAGAGAGGCTATAAAATGTAGACTGGCAATGGCTAGGAAAGCGTTTCTGAAGAAGAGAAATTTGTTAACATCGAGTATAGATTTAAGTGTCAGGAAGTCGTTTCTGAAAGTGGTTGTATGGAGTGTATCCATGTATGGAAGTGAAACATTGACGATAAATAGTTTGGACAAGAACAGACTTGCAACTTTCGAAATGTGGTGCTACAGAAGAATGCTAAAGATTAGATGGGTAGATCACGTAACTAATGAGGAGGTACTGCATAGAATTGGGGAGAAGAGGAATTTGTGGCACAACTTGACTAGAAGAAGGGATTGGTCGGTAGGATATGTTCTGGGGCATGAAGGTATGACCAATGTAGTATTGGAGGGTAGCGTGGACGGTACAAATCGTAGAGGGAGACCACGAGATGAATACACTAATAAGATTCAGAAGGATGTAGGTTGCAGAAGTTACTTGGAGATGAAGAACCTTGCACAGGATAGAGTCGCATGGAGGGCTGTATCAAACCAGTCTCTGGACTGAAGACCACAACAACAACGACAGTAAAATGTCCCAGTAGACGATAGACTTGGCGACGACCTCCCCAGTACTGTAGTTTGCCATCCTTGTCTAATGATATCGACATTAATCAGACATTGATCGCAAATTATTATTCGGTATACCCATCTAGAGCTGTATTTGCGCGTCACAAAAAACCGTCCGACATCTGTCAGAGGGTATAGACTGTCAGAAGCATCCCCCCTCCCCTACGGAACCCCCGCCCTCTCTCTGTCTCCCTCCCTCTCTGTGCAACTGGTGCGGATTATGTTTCATTCATGGAAGGTGCGGCCTACCTTCTGCATGTAGGCGAATATCTGTGATTTTATCAAACGTGATCGTTACGCTGTATACCAATCAGAGAAATTTACGTGTCCTGCAACTGGTTTCGGGATGCAATCTCTCGGAACTTTGACAGCAAAGCCCTCCGCAATGCACAAAGCCTCTCTTGGTATAGGATGAGCATTTCTATGACGCTCTTGTGCTGAGTGTACAGTTCCACGAGGAAACACGCCATTTTCTTTTAGTTTTGTTTGTTTGCTCGGCTATTCCAATGTAGCACAAGCCAGACTCTGACTACACTCAACAACTGATGAAACGAGGTTTTGTACGCCAACTGCGTGGCTACAACGTCGTTCCACCTTAAATCTATCTGAACGGACGTTTCTATATAAATAATGGTTGCGAATAACTCCAGTGACTGTCCACTAATCATGCAGTCAATCTTTATTTGACCTATCCGATTGTATACGCTTATTAGATAACTTTTGTTTATGGAAGATTAAGACGCTAGGCGATGTATCAAGTGCTGGTCGTCTTCACGTCTTTGTATCTCGTAACAATTTCCTGACGTCGTCACTATTCTGATTCGATTTCAGCCAGATAAAACGGACATTAATTGCCTTTCTGGTAATACAGGGTGCGGCGGCGCGGTTCCTTCCGTCCCTTTTCGACGAACCTGCACCTACCTGTGAACATTGTCTCAGCAGATCATCAGTAGGGAAGCCGAGCGAAACCTACTGTACTTCGACGTGAACCAGGCTGCAATTAAAGTCACTAATCTACGTTTAGGGAGAAAGTTTTCACATGAAATGAAAGGTTGGAAACCTACTGTACTTCGACGTGAACCAGGCTGCAATTAAAGTTACTAATCTACGTTTCGGGAGAAAGTTTTCACATGAAATGAAAGGTTGGAAATTTTGTCCTTAATTAATATATTCATAAACTTAGGTGAACAAGTATCACTGCCAAGCGCGTGCTAGTCTTAACTCAGTCACTCACAATCCCTTTCACTCACGTTAGCAAGTTTATGGTGTTGCATTTGCCGAAAACGTAATAGCTACAAAAATACGGATTGTGTTTGATTGAGAATGCTCGCCAAATATTAAGTCTGTCGGTACCTAATGCAGTCACAGTTTTTAACCACCGACCTGCTCAATACGCCACATGGAATTGATGTCTCTTCTCGTCACAAATTTCACTTACAAATTCCGAAATTTCTACACACCCATCGGAATAATTATGTCCTCACTTTGCAACACTTTTGATGTATGAAACACTGCTAGATCCGGCAACTTATCATTTCCATCGGAACTGCTACTCCTACACACGTCCGAACTGTTTCATGGCTAGGCACCGACTCCTCTCTAGAATACTCTTGAGTCTTCTCTACCAGCAGAGAAAGGCGCGCGAAGAAGATTGCTTTACCATTGACCAGTTTACTCAACAGCCAATAGCAAAACAACATTCTCCCGCGTCAGGCCGCGCTTTTCATCAATAACCAATCACAAAATAGTAAACCTAACGACTGCACTTTTTACCGAAGTAATTATCTAATATGATGAAGTTTTGTTTATGCATAAGGTTATTTACTATTGTTATTTACACCTGAATTAAGTTTCCCTTTACCATAAATTTTCTTTCACAGATCTATTCTACAAAAATCCCCTTTGTCCACATCCATACTTCTTCGAAATGTTCCCACACTAAATCCCACTACATAACTCGTTAAACAGTTATCTTCATATTAACCTTAAACCACACTCACGCATCATTCATACTGCTAAAACACATTTATAACATTTTACATACACAAAAAGACATAATAACACTTTATGAAAATACTAGAACAGTTTATGAAAAACATTCTATAACTTTAGTGCATTTATTTGGCACAATCGAAACTAAATCAGAGTCCCTATTCAATACTGTCCTCTATAGGCTGATACATGAACTACGTGCGCGTCCAGTCTAGCGTCCCGATCTGTCACTATCCAGCTCTGAGACACATCTCCCACTTAACCGCCTCCAAGGCAGGATCGGTATACGGCGCTACGCCTCAAGGGGTGGACAAAAATATGGGAACACCCAAGACACAACACTAACCATGCCTAATACGTCGTAGGATTCCCGTTGGTATTCAAAACAGCTTCCAGTCGTCTCTGAATAGTTGAACACAATTTCTGTATGATTTTCAAGGGAATCCTATACCGTTTATCCTGCAAAACAGTGGCAAGTTTACGTAAAGATGATGGGCTGCATAACGACCACGCACCCCTCTCCGAAAAGTAGACCACAAAGGCTCCGTAATACTGAGATCTGGTGACTGTAGTGGGCAGGGGAGATGCGACATTTCATCCGCGTACTTACAAACCGAATACCGGACGTTGCGAGATGTGCGAACGGGGACTCTGTCGTTTTGGAATAGACCAGCACTGCTGGGAGACAGATATTGTACCTTGGCAGGGGTCTCATAAGCCAGAATGATCACACGGCTATTGTCAGTAATGCTACCTTGCCGAGTAAGCATGGGGCTCCAAGGCACACCACGATAATGCTGTCTAAATTATCATCGAACCCCACCACGTTTCACTCTGGACGTAAACTCGGCAAGAAGTTGGAAACAGTCTGAAACGACGCTCATCCGACCTGATGACTTTCTTGCTTTGCTCCATAGCCAAGGTTTTAAGGCTTCAGCGCCACGTTTTCCTGTTACGAAAGTTTGCACCTCTGATGGGGTGATTTTGGAATTCAAGTACGCCCCGAAATTCCCTTCGTGTTGTTTTGGTGCTGGTGGGATTCCTAGTGCAACACTGAGTTCCGCAGTGACTTTTGCAGCTGTATTCCCCTTATCTTTCTTCACAATATTCTTCAATCGTCTGCTACGATAACTCAGTACACTCTTTGACCGATTATGACTTAGGGATGATTTTTCTACGCTTTCCCTGTATCCAGTATATATTTTTCTACGCTTTCCGTGCATGCAATGTATATGTTCGATATGGTGCCTTTTCTTGAAACACCAAGCATTTCACCTGCATTGGTTATGTAAAAACCCACAAAGTGAGCATAAACAATTTGGCCAAGTTTAAATTCACTTAGCTCTGACGTATTGCACTCACAACTACACATAACACCGTTATGACCACGACTGACACTTTGTGAGGTGTTAGTTGAGTATTTGGCACAGCCTTTAGGTACTGTAAGATCAGAACCTAGTGATCTATACGGTGGACTGATTGCTCCCCATGTGAAAGGAAAAGCATAGTCGCTCAACGGATATTTAATCATACATCTGAATTAAACAAGGGTGTCACATCTGAATATGAAATATGAGTATCACAACTCGCATAGAAATATTGATAAGGGTTTTCATTGAGGGCTAAATAAGATCGTTATAACAATCCGATTTATTGCTAGATGTCCTTGTGTGATTCTAATTACTGAGTGAACAATAGAAATAATTAAACCAAAGACCTCAGTACAGGTGTGTGGGTTTGAGGTAGAACGATACAAAACCTGAGTCCGCTAACATCCACAGTGATTGCTGCATAAATCGATAGCCTACAGTAAAGACCCACAAAAGTACGGCCGAGCACCATTTCTCTCTCCGGAGTGAGTTTTGAGTGCAATATGTTAAAACTACCAATCAAAATAACTAAAGATAATAAAATCAAAGGCAATCTAACTTCATAAGATTTAGTTTGAGCAACAGAACGAAGGGAACCTAACAAAGAATAATTTGAATTAGAAGACGAACCAGTAATTACAACAGCATAGACACCTAATCTAGAACAGCATAAAAAAACCACAAGAAAAGAACACATACAAGTTAAGTAGGGAAAAATCGCTCAAACAGCCAAAGAAATTATTAAATTAAAAACAGGAGAAAAATAATAAAGTAAATAATTAGATACAATAGGAATAGGCTCCTCCTTATAAATCAACTTAATACCATCACTAAAAGGCTGTGAGTTAGCACAGAAGAATGAAAATCTGACCTTATCAATTAACGGACTCGTTCTTACCACCCCGCTGACAGTCAGGTGCAGAGGATGGATTAGTAATGGCTGAGAATGCTCAGCTCCAGGAATCTGTGATGAACTCTAATATGAAGACGTCTCTGTTTTCACCCTGATGCCCTACGATAAAGTCTCCTCTACCCGCCATCCCAAAACGGTTTTCCTCTTCTCCTCCACGAAATCCAGCTTGTTCTGGAAGGGCTGGCATCCAGGTAGCCAATAACAGTATACATTCCAAGTTCTGACGAATGAAAAGCTTACAACAAATGTAGCAATTCCCTTCTCCTAATGAAACTGTCATGGTTAAACAGAACTGCTCAGTTCTTTAGTAAAGTGGGGCAGTGAGACGAATTCTTTTCCACTAAGTGTCTGATTTTGCGTTTCTCCGAAAGGAAATGTTTGTCTGTATGCACTTGTGAGTTTCTGCCACTGCTACAAAATTAGTTCTGGTGAGTCAGCCGCAGGCCTCCTTATAAAACACCTATGAGCTCATTTACCACACAACGGCTGTGTCCCATGATGAGTGCATCATGTTTTTATCCTGCCACAGCAGATTTCATCTTTCCTAAGGGCATTCTTGAAGCTCCATGCCTTCTGAGAATTTGCAATCTGCTTCGCACTTTCTCTCGTCCTGCTGCCAACTTGGCAACCCCTCTTATGTTCCTGCGTATGTTGAAGAAACAGTGCTCTCTTCCCGGCCTATGTGGCCCATACTGGCTGACTCCTGGCTTTCAGCGAAAACATGTTTATTGTCTGCCTGCCTCACTCTCTGCTGTCATAGGCAGCTGGTGGTCCCAAGTTCAGAAAAACGTTTAAGGAATCACAACCCCGCGAAGTTAAAGGAAAGATTACTACTTACATCTGCAATCACTGGTACGAAATTCAATTGTGTGCCAACTTCCATGCGCATTTAAGTGGATTGGGTAGCATCATCTGAAAAATGGTTTACTAATACGTTTATGGAGGAGAATGGAAAAACTGTCCCATAACAATTTGCAATGTATTGAGGACATTGCATAAGAGCGATTCGTGGTCAAATACAACAGCGCAATCTGCCCGCTTTGCTATCATTTGCATTTCTATTCAGCTTGCCAGTCTTCACTCTCTCACAAAAATACTCCATTTAATATACCGAAACTTACGCCTCCGACTCAAAGCTCAAATTGGAATGTTGTGGTTAACAATTGGTTTATGTCTGTGTATAACACTCCTACCTGCTACTGCTATACCATAACCTCGAAACTGGAGGCAGTTTGCAAACAGAATTATTTTGTTAGAGTAATAATGGTATAAAGCAACAGAGCAATGCTACCCTCTGAGAGGAATTTTGTTATGTTGACCGTGCTGTACCTAACGGAGGTGGCTTATCGGAAGTGAAAGTCAGAGTTACGTAAATATTTGAACAGTAACAAACAAAATTTTGCCTATCTGCACTGTTTAACTGATAAAGAAAACGGTCGCCAGCCTAACCAGGCAAGAGAATGATTAACATTCTCGTTCAAGAAAATAGTTATTAGTAACTTTAATGGATAAAAACAACCTATACTTTGTCACACTCGAGTGCAGTGAACTCTGACACATACATATGTTTACGGTAAGATTGAAACTAACAATTAGAGCAGCACAAACTATTTGCAAAATTATAACAGATACCGAAACACAATATTACTTTCAGGGCTTACACAAACTGAATGGTCTTTATAACGTTATTATTACTATTCACTGCAGAATCATTAATTGGATATAAGTTAAGTCTCTCTCAGTTAAATACTTTACTACTTAAAATGAAAGTTGATTGGAATCCACTAACAGGTTGCTTCTCACTATCATTTGAATAAAGAAATTATGGTTTTCATAATTAGTGGTCTTACCATTACTTTTTACCTAGCATTAACACAATAGACAAACTGTGGATCCTATTATATTATTAATATGCACTTCCAATACACAAGAGAGACAAACACTTAGCAGACATGAGTATATAACGTTTCACACTGCAGTTTTCCACTTTCACTACATTGAGAGAGAAAATTAACATATATGTGAGATACTGACTCACCTTCTGCGATTTACAACAGGCAGTAATGTGATCATTTGCTAAGCAAAACTTTATAAGCCTCAGTCTTAAGAACTTTTAATTTGAAGTTGGCAACAACACAGTAATAAGCAGTTTTACTAGGAAAATTATATTCAGCAAGCATCATTGACTTTAACTCAACTTTAACTTTCTCTTTACTATGTTCCAGAGGCATTAAGTAGAAAAAAAACACTGGTTTTTATGTTCTTTCAGTAGGGACACTCGGTAATCACTTTAGTTCAAACGGAGAGGACCCTGAGAGGTGTTATGATAAGGAAAAAAATCAAGGTAGATACTTAAATTCAGATATAAATTACCTTATATTTGAGCACACTAACACATCCATTAAGCTGATCCTTCACTGTACATCATTGTAGTATTCCGATGCAATGATTGCGCAATGTGGTGGCAACTGCATGTTGGTAGGTGGAATTGCAGGTAGAATTGCTGGACTCTGTCATTTCTTGGTGGCGATGATAGATACAAATTCCAGAATAATTCCAGCTATTTATCCATCCATCCGAGGCATTGGAAAGTAGCAGAAAAAGCCTCTTTCGGAACCAGAACAATATGCATCTTTTACATGGCAGTGCACAGTTTAGTAGCTCGTCCCCGACTCGTAACTTGTCCACGACTCTTAGCTCGTCCCCGACTCGTAGCTCGTCCCCGACTGACTATCAGTTCCACCTTTTCTACATAGGCCAGCCACAATTTGCGCGCGCTACACAGTTCCGTTCCCGAGGGGAACCACAACAACTTTTACATACAGAATAACTAAGAATCCTAAGTGAGGATCAGCAGTTTACATAACAGCAACCAAATACATTAAATAATACAGAACATTTGCACATATTGACATTTCTACAAAAAATTATTCACACAGAAATTACAATCATATACAGTAAGTTTTGTCTCCCTCCAATTGAGACAAAGAATTTAAATGACAGATATACTACATTGCATAGAATCAAACCATGACATCACAGTTTTAACAAAGAAAGGAGTATACAGTTTTATGTTATCGATTCAATCACACACATTTACAGAAGCTCAACGATGTTATTAAACCAAAGCAAAAAAGGAAAAAAAATCAATAGAGTATTAGAGCTATGGTGTTACATGTGGAATAATGTGAAAAACTGACAGAATATGATCTGATAATGGTAGGTACTCCAAAAATGAATAAACCGCAGCTGGCCCCAGAATATAAGCCCAGCTGATTAGCAAAAGACGATGGTAAGTCACTGTGTGATAAGGAAGCAAAGGCACAGCCAAAGAAAAGTTGGAGGGTATGAAGAGAGTACACCAGTTGAGGAGCAGGTGCTAGTCGGATTTATTCATTAGACCAGACACATTTTTGTTTGGATGTGAGGCTAAAGTATCTCCAGTTTCAAGGAAGCAGTGGCTCTGATGGATTTTGTTTCTCCATTTAAAGATGCTGAATGCTAATATTATGCTCCACTGAGCGTTTATGTGAATATATTGTCAGAATTCAACTTTTTATATGTGGTTCCAGACTCTTACTGATCCAAGCCATGTTATCTCTGGTATGATCCTGATCCAAGTCCTGGAGTCGACCTCTGTGTTACAACTGTAATGAAATATATTAGTATTGTTAATTGAATTGATTGACAGTAATTTACAGATTAAGCCAAGTTAAAAACTTTTGATTACATTATGGATTTTGTACATAGATGTATATGATACACAAATAGACATATTCTACGTTTTCCAATAGAAAAAATTCACGAAACTCCTCACATTCGACATCACATATGACAATATACACATGAATAGGAATCTCATTTCCTATTTTCTGCACATTTACAAAATTTCACAAATATAGTATTTATAAAGAATGGAACACATCTCATCACAAAGGGTCTGAAATACAGCACAGTACTAAGTTACAGAAAAATTCGACAAAACACTTGATAGTCTCTACTACGTTGCAACAAAGATAGCGAATCTTCCCTACAGAAAACACAATGTAATAACAGTCAACATAAAAAACATTACAGGCAAGGAACTATGCGAACAGGCTACATACAAGTACTAGCCCAAAACAGAACATAAAATTCTGAGTAACATAAACCATGTACCGCTATTAAATGATTCTACAGCATTAAAATCTGATAAAAGGGAATAGCATGGTCATACTAAACAAAACAGACTATATAGATACCGTTATGTACTCCTTTGAATGTAATAATATCACAGAAATGCCTCAGAACCCTATCAATAGATTTGCAGCTAAAATAAAGAAAGCCATTAAAAACTGCAATACCATTACCACTGAAGACAAAAGAACATACAGGATGTTGTTGCTGTTGTTGTTGTTGTTGTGGTCTTCAGTCCTGAGACTGGTTTGATGCAGCTCTCCATGCTACTCTATCCTGTGCAACCTTCTTCATCTCCCAGTACCTACTGCAACCTATATCCTTCTGAATCTGTTTAGTGTATTCATCTCTTGGTCTCCCTCTACGATTTTTACCCTCCACGCCGCCCTCCAACACTAAATTGGTGATCCATCGATGTCTCAGCACATGTCCTACCAACCGATCCCTTCTTCTAGTCAATTTGTGCCACAAGCTCCTCTTCTCACCAATTCTATTCAATACCTCCTCATTAGTTATGTGATCAACCCATCTAATCTTCAGCATTCTTCTGTAGCACCACATTTCGAAAGCTTCTATTCTCTTCTTATCTAAGCTATTTATCGTCAACGTTTCACTTCCATACATGGCTACACTCCATACAAATACTTTCTGAAACGACTTACTGACACTTATACTTATACACGATGTTAACAATTTTCTCTTCTTCAGAAACGATTTCCTTGCCGTTGCCAGTATACATTTTATATCCACTCTACTTCCACCATCATCAGTTATTTTGCTCCCCAAATAGCAAAACTCCTTTACTACTTTAAGTGTCTCATTTCCTAATCTAATTCCCTCAGCATCACCCGACTTAATTCGACTACATTCCATTATCCTCGTTTTGCTTTTGTTGATGTTCATCTTATACCCTCCTTTCAAGACTCTGTCCATTCCGTTCAAATGCTCTTCGAAGTCCTTTGCTGTCTCTGACAGAATTACAATGTCATCGGCGAACCTCAAAGTTTTTATTTCTTCTCCATGGATTTTAATACCTACTCCGAACTTTTCTTTTGTTTCCTTTATTGCTTGCTCAATAAACAGATTAAATAACATCAGGGAAAGGCTACAACCCTGTCTCACTCCCTTCCCAACCACTGCTCTCCCCTTTCATACCCCTCGACTCTTATAACTGCCATCTGGTTTCTGTACAAATTGTAAATAGCCTTTCGCTCTCTGTATTTTACTCCTGCCACCTTCAGAATTTGAAAGAGAGTGTTCCAATCAACATTGTCAATAGCTTTCTCTAAGTCTACAAATGCTAGAAACGTAGGTTTGCCTTTCCTTAATCTTTCTTCTAAGATAAGTCGTAGGGTCAGTATTGCCTCACTTGTTCCAACATTTCTACGGAATCCAAACTGATCTTCCCCGAGGTTGGCTTCTATCAGTTTTTCCATTCGTCTGTAAAGAATTCGCGTTACTATTTTGCAGCTGTGACTTATTAAACTGATAGTTCGGTAATTTTCACATCTGTCAACACCTGCTTTCTTTGGGCTTGTGGGTTATTATATTCTTCTTGAAGTCTGAGTGTATTTCGCCTGTCTCATACATCTTGCTCACCAGATGGTAGAGTTTTGTCATGACTGGCTCTCCCAAGGTTGTCAGTAGTTCTAATGGAATGTTGTCTACTCCGGGGGCCTTGTTTCGACTCAGGTCTTTCAGTGCTCTGTCAAACTCTTCACGCAGTGTCATATCTCCCATTTCATCTTCATCTACATCCTCTTCCATTTCCATAATATTGTCCTCAAGTACATCGCCCTTGTATAGGCCCTCTAGATACTCCTTCCACCTTTCTGCTTTCCGTTCTTTGCTTAGAACTGGGTTTCCATCAAAGCTCTTGATATTCATGCAAGTGGTTCTCCTTTCTCCAAAGGTCTCTTTAATTTTCTTGTAGGCAGTATCTATCTTACCCCTAGTGAGATAATCATCTACATCCTTACATTTGTCCTCTAGCCATCCCTGCTTAGCCATTTTGCACTTCCTGTCGATCTCATTTTTGAGACGTTTGTATTCCTTTTTGCCTGCTTCATTTACTGCATTTTTATATTTTGTCCTTTCATCAATTAAATTCAATATTTCTTCTGTTACCCAAGAGTTTCTACTAGCCCTCGTCTTTTTACCTATTTGATCCTCTGCTGCCTTCACTATTTCATCCCTCAAAGCTACCCATTCTTCTTCTACTGTATTTCTTTCCCCCATTTCTTCTGTTACCCAAGGGTTTCTACTTGCCCTCGTCTTTTTACCTATTTGATCCTTTGCTGCCTTCACTATTTCATCCCTCAAAGCTACCCATTCTTCTTCTACTGTATTTCTTTCCCCCATTCCTGTCAATTGTTCCCTTATGCTGTCCCTGAAACTCTGTACAACCTCTGGTTCTTTCAGCTTATCCAGGTCCGATCTCCTTAAATTCCCACCTTTTTGCAGTTTCTTCAGTTTTAATCTACAGTTCATAACCAATAGATTGTGGTCAGAGTCCACATCTGCTCCTGGAAATGTCTTACAATTTAAAACCTGGTTCCTAAATCTCTGTCTTACCATTATATAATCTATCTGATACCTTCTAATATATCCAGGGTTCTTCCATGTATACAACCCTCTTTGATGATTCTTAAACCAAGTATTAGCCATGATTAAGCTATGCTCTGCGCAAAAGTCTACCAGGCGGCTTCCTCTTTCATTTCTTAGCCCCAATCCATATTCACCTACTATGTTCCCTTCTCTCCCTTTTGCTACTGACGAATTCCAGTCACCCATGACTATTAAATTTTCGTCTCCCTTCACTACCAGAATAATTTCTTTTATCTCATCATACATTTCATCAATTTCTTCGTCATATGCAGAGCTAGTTGGCATATAAACTTGTACATACAGGATAACGAATAGAAATACACCAAAATTACGAGCACAACCCGAGATATTAAAACCAGTGGTTATGATTCGTCTTGTAATTTATTGCACAAATAGCCCATCATGTTTGATAACCAAAAACTAAACGTACTAATAACAAAACTTAATAATATCAACGAAAGGTGCAAAATCAAAAATTCACTTAATATGGAAGAGATATAAAAGACGTACAAATACCACCAAATGGTAAATTTATTTCATGTCGGTAATCTATATATCCCTCTACCAGGATAGAAAACTATCCAAATCATAAAATATAGCCCCCTACAATATTTGAAATTATAAAGCTTTGAGAAATAGCACTATCACAAAATTATTTTGAATTTAATGACAAAATTTATACCCAAGCAGATGGAGTAGCCATGGGTTATAGTGTAACAGACACATCAGCCGATATTTACCTAAATTCTCTGAAAGAGAAATTCTTTAACTCAAACTAGCATAGTTTTAACTAAATTGTATACTATTTTAAGTTCTTAGATGCTATTTCCATGTTGGTAGATGGCAGCCACGCAGATATGTTAAATATCCAATAAAAACTCAACCGACTACACCCTAAAATTAATTTCATTATGGAAATGGAAAAAGACAATACCATTAACATCAAGACCTCACAATTGGAAAAAATAATAATCACTACACATATCTATAGAAAGAATACCCTTTCTGTCAACATTATAAATGTCGATTCCGATCATCCAGTGTCGTATTAACTACCGTTTTTTATTCATTAATCAACAGATTAAATAACCTACTGTTAGAAAAACCAGAAATTTAGAAAGAACTTAGCACACTTTGTTATATAGGCGATACAAAATACTTTGATCCCAGAATCACCAAAAAATTATACAACGAGTATGAAACATCAAAGCAGAACACAACACATAAACACATAGCCAAACTCAACAAACATCACCTAAACAAAGAATAAGATACGTGCTAGCAGTCTATCTTCGTAGAACCTCCAATAAAATTAATGCACTTTTCAAAGCCACAATTATTCAACTTGCCTTTCGAATCAATAACGAAAAAAATTACGTTCCGCCACCACTAGAAAATACGGTAGCGCAGGCATATGGAAAATCACGTGTGCCTATTGTAGTAGCTATATAGTGGACAAACAGGAAAAATTTTAACGTCAGATATAAAGAACACATTAGAGACAGCGAGAATAATCAATTGAGATTCTTTCTACATTTGAAAAATCAAAACCACACGGCTGATAAAATCGAAAATACACACCAAATGTTGCAAAGAACATAAAAAAAGTTTTGCAAGGAAAATTTTTGATGAATTGGAAATCCGTATTTACACAGGAAAATACCCCAAAGAAATTTCAAACAAGTATACAGAATGAAGACATAAATACTACCTTCAATACTTTATTCAGAATTTAAAACATGAAAATGGATAAATTGTAAATAACGTATGCAACAACCAAAGATAATCGTGACAAAATTTAATTAGCAAAATGATCTTTATAAATATATAATGTCGTAATAATAGAATTGCCAGATAATCAACGTATTATTTTCAATATGTTTACATCATTAACCATTTATTAAAAACATTGAAACTTATAAGACAGTTCACTATCGAAGGAATCTGGACATAACGTCATTCTAGACGTGAGTGCATTATAGTCACTTTAAAATAAATGACAGTCACATTTACAAACGTTCTCACCAAAGTTATATTCTGAAGTAGTTGGCAATGCCGATTAATGCCGAAATAGCCTTTCGTAGCTATTCTCGTGCATTTTTCTAATGACACGTAAGAAATGTTCAAGTGAATAACCACGCAGTCTCTCTGTTGTGACTGAAGCTTCTTAATACGAGGGTTGGAATTTTAATAGTGGCAACTATTTATTTACAGCTCGTAGAAAATAGATTCGTGCTTCAAATTTTTATTGACCTTCAAAGTAGTCACCAGCGTTCTGTATAACCCGATGCCAGCGATGTGGAAGTCGTAGGATACTCGTAGCAGTGCCACGTGTATTGACAGTTAGAGCGGCGCAGTCTATTTCCCGACGAATTTGTAGCAATTCTGAAGCGAATGCCATGAAGTGTTTCCATCAGTTTAGAAATCGAGTTGAACTCACGAGTGCTACCCCGCTGAACTTGCGCCTGCTGTCGAAAGGGATGCCTGTCACTCTGGCGCCTAGTGATCGGTGACCAAGTGTCTCTGTACAGAAACAGTTTTAAAATTCCCAACAACGGTGCGGGGTTAGCACCAAGGGTGTTGCCAGACTGAAATTTCTCGGAGGTATCCTTTGCAGTTTTATTCACACATGGGTTAATGTCGCACCACACCGTGTGGGATGTCGAATTTATTGACTGTCACACTGGCGCCTAGCAATCATTGATTAGCTGTTCCTGTACAATAATACGTTTTAGTTCGCAAACAAAGGTGCGCGGGTGGCACCGAGGGTTTTGCTGAACTGGGATGTCTCCGAGATATTCTTTGCCATCTCATTGAAACGTGTGGAAATGTCATAGTCCCCTGTGATGAGGCCACAGGAGGGCGTGAAACAAGAGATCTTAAAGGCACAAACGCCCTTTGCTGCTTCTGATCTCGTTCATATTTCGTGCTTTCCCCCTGCACACCCGAGCAAAAATTGCCGTCGCACCACACTCCGGAATGGTGTGATCACGTTCCATGGTGTTGCAGCCCACGATGTCCTTAGAGTAGGGTTGTCCTGAAGATCGTTGAATGGTTGGGGTGGAGGGGGAGTCAGCATTTCGAACGCTCTGAAGAACGTTCTCCTGTTGTTCATCGCACTGCAAACTATCGTTTTCGACCGCAAAATGTTGGGAATCAACACCCCAGGGGAAGGAGTGGATTCACTGACGCCGTTGTTGCCCCCTCCTGAGAATTAGTTCAGTCCACACCCCACATGAACCTCTGAGCTCAGGCATTTTTTTCCGTGCATGTCGACATCTTGCCGTGTGAAGTTTCGCCGAGCCCGAGGGTGACATCGCAGGGAACCACACTTTTTTCACCGTTATAGGCGAAGATTTTAGGCAACTCTCGGCGAAGTTTCGCGCTTCCGCGACGCAAATGTAGACAATTACGGTGTTTCGAGAAAAAGGCCCCTTTAATTGTGTTGCGCAATATGTATTAGTGTTGTACTTGATTATTATATTCGTACGATCTCTGTACGTGTTTATTTCTGCGTCTCACATGTAGCACTGAAGTTTTTTTTTTTTTTCATTGTAACCCCTCTGTATGGAACTGTAGGTGATAGCAGTTTATTGCTTAGATTCGAATAATTAAACTGGCTTTGTGTATTAATGTGCCGTTTTTACGGCGGTCTTTCACTGAGTGTAAACATGTTTTTGCCTGCTGCGTCCGACACAACGTACCGCCTGCCACTTGCACCTCCGGCAGCACCTCTGCTACCCACCATGGAATCGTCCGTATCTACAGTATCTACAGTGAGCCAGGGTGTGTGGTGGCACAAACTCTCCTGACTGCTCTTGTACAAAAGCTTTCGGGAATTTCTCACTAACGTAATTTTTGATTTTGGGATTCTTTAAGCATATAAATATTAGCAGGACAGCCAGTATCTTACTGACGCAGTTATGAATCCGTAAACTAGACTCTCCATAGAATTTTTAAAAAATTGTAATTTATTCATCTGGTCGAGTTTACATTTTCCAGAGCCTCTCATCACCCCTGTTACTTATACTCTTGTAAGCCTGATTAAGCAGTATGCTTTCATTAGCGCAACGCTGCACATGTGAAACTTGCAAGGGAATGCAGAAACTGATAATACAAAGATTAATATTCTTCGAAAACCGAAACGGCACAGTAGTGTCGACAAAACGTAATTATTGCACTCTTCAGATTCGTTAATCGTAAAATTATCATTTCGTTTACCTTTTTACTTCTCACTCTTTTACGTAACTCAGAAGATAGTTCATCTACATCTACATACATACTTCGCAAACCACAGTACGGCGCATAGCTGGGGGTACCTTGTACCACCAATAGTTATTTCCTTTCCTGTTCCACCCGCAAACAGAGCGAGGGAAAAACGGCTGTCTGAAAGCCTCTGAACGAGTCCCAATTTCTCCCATCTTATCGTCACAGTCTTTACCCGAATCGTACGTTGGCGGCAGTAGAATCGGCCTGCTGTCAGCCTTATATGCCGGTCCTCTAAATTTCCCCAACAGTGCCTAGCAAACGAGCGTCGTCTTCCCTCCAAGGATTTCTATTTGAGAATCTCCATAATGCTCGCGTGCTGATCGAAAAACGCAAACCTACGTTTATAGCACATGCAGATTTAGGAAAAGCATTTGACAGTGTCGTCTGGAATACTCTCTTTGAGATTCTGAAGACAGCACGGATAAAATGCAGAGAGTGAAACATTACCTACAACTTGTGCATCAACCAGACAGCAATTGAGTCTCACAAGAAAGGCACGCCTAATGGAGAAGGAGTGAGACTGGATCGTAGGATATACTCCATGTTATTCAATTTGCACACTGAATAAACTGTAAAGGAAAGGAAGCAGAACATTGGAAACTGAATTAAAGTTATGGTGAGGAACTAAAAGGTTAAAGTGTACCGAAGACATTATAATACTGTTAGAGAGATCAAAGGTTTTGGAAGATCAGCTGAACGAATGGGACAATGTCTTGAAAAGAAATTAGAAAATGAATCTCTACAGATCTAAAACGAGAGTAATGGGATATAGTCGAATTAAGTCAGGCGATGCTAAGGGAAATAGATTAGGAAATGAAATCCGGAAATTAGGAGGTAACTTTTTCTATTTGTGCCCTAAAATAACAGATGATGGTGGAAATAAAGAGGGTATAAAATGCTGATTTGCAACAGATAAAACGCATTTCTGGAAATGATAAATACATTAATATATAATATAAATTTAAGTATCCGAGATGTTTTTTAAAATATTTGACGTTACAATTTGTCAAACTTTATTACGTTTACAAAACATCTGACAGTGTGCGGTGCTGCTTGATGTGTTTGTCAAGCATAGATGAAGTCTGTCGTGTTTGCGAGAAATTTTGACTGACGGAAAGTTTGACAAAATGGCGGACGTTGTTTGTGTCGATGTTTCGCCGTATATGTTTAGTGAAAAACACTTTTATTACAGTTTATCTCTCTTTGTCGTTATCTTCCACAATTATCGAAATTACTATCAAGGATAAAAAGAAAAATGCATCGGCATTTACCAAAATGGTAGTGGTGTCTCATTTTCCCCAGCCATATATTACATACGGAGAAGTTAAGAAGAAAATCAATATTCTACTTATAACATACAACCAGAAGAGCAACGAAATAAAAAAATCTAAATTCTCTGGCCCTTCCACAGACTATCTCGGCTGTACGTTTCCACGTGGTGGTATTTTAATGAACTGTCATTAGTGAGCCGATCGGTGTGGCCGTGCGGTTCTAGGCGCTTCAGTCTGGAACCGCGTGACCGCTACGGTCGCAGGTTCGAATCCTGCCTCGGGTATGGATGTGTGTGATGTCCTTAGGTTAGTTAGGTTTAAGTAGATCTAAGTTCTAGGGGACTGATGACCTCAGATGTTAAGTCCCATAGTGCTCAGAGCCTTTTTTTGTGATTAGTGAACCAAGCGGAGGAGAAAAGTTTTCCCCTGTCTGTGTCTTCTTTTCTACTGCAAAGTAGAAGTAGCTCTAAGCAAGTCATTAAAAGCTTCGCTCTCCATCCGCAGTAAGCTGATGTAATCATCAGGTTCTGAGTGTAACATTTCGTGTAAGAGGTTTCCCCGTGCATGTTTTTCTCTGATTTTAAACCCTTACCTGGACCAGCGTCTTCTTTACTTCTTCTTCTTTAAAAAAAGTGCCAGAGTCAATGTTATAATTGCTTTATCTGCATTTGCAGGCATTCCCACTAGTGTAAGAATACAGCATACATGAAAAGTGATTGCTTCAAAAGTAGCAAACTTTGTTGGTATGTGCGCGGGTTTGTTTGCCACATTCGTTGCTGGATAATAACAGACAAACAAGTTTGCTCTTCTACGAGGAGAGTATTAAAGGTTTCATTGTCCATTTGAAGAAAGCTGATGTAATTACCGTGTCCTGAGAATAGTAACTGTCTGGAGCCGGGCGACCGCTCCGGTCGCAGGTTCGAATCCTGCCTCGGGCATTGATGTGTGTGATGTCCTTAGGTTGGTTAGGTTTAATTAGTTCTAAGTTCTAGGCGACTGATGACCTCATAAGTTAGGTCGCATAGTGCTCAGAGCCATTTGAACCATTTTTTTGAGAATAGTATTTCCTTTAGCAGACTTTCATGGGTAAATCGCTCTTGCATTGTAAGCCATTCTGTTGGCCAGAGTCTTGTTTTCGTTTTCGTCTTTAAACACAGGGTCAAAGTGAATGCCAGAATGTATTTGTCTGCATCTGTGGCCGTTCTCACTCCTGTCAAAATACTCACGAACACCGACATCATATAACAAACGTTGTTCGTACGTGTACAGGGTTATTTGACAATTCCGCGGCTTGGCAAAGGCGAATTTAATAAACATGTTTGCTCTTTTACGGAAGCCTTTATACGAAAGTGAAACACAGATGATACGCAGTACAGATAACAAGAGAATAGAAGGTTTTGAAATGTGGTGAAGCAGAGAAATGCAGAAGATACAGAGGAGTGCAGAAGATACAGCGGAATGCAGAAAAGTAAGTGGGTAGATCCGATAACTAAACAGGAGGTACTGAACCGAATCTGTCTATACAGAGCCGGCCGCGGTTGTCTCGCGGTTCTAGGCGCGCAGTCCGGAGCCGTGCGACTGCTACGGTCGCAGGTTCGAATCCTGCCTTTGGCATGGATGTGTGTGATGTCCTTAGGTTAGTTAGGTTTAAGTAGTTCTAAGTTCTAGGGGACTGATAACCACAGCAGTTGAGTGCCATAGTGCTCAGAGCCATTTTTTTTGTCTATACAGAAATTCATAGAAAAAATTGAAGTGCCATATTGCATTGTTGGCAGAGATATCCCAAGGGGTAATCTGGCTCCTTTCCACGTTGTATGCGAGAGCTGTTTAGGAGGGTAGGTGATTGTAATGGTTGTGTGCTCAGTGGAGTGTTATGTTTGTCTTGTATGATGATGATGATGATGATGACAACGACGATGACAGACAGTGAAATCCGTGGCCGGCACATAGCCTACTCCCCTTGAATAGCATAAAGGGAGCCGCAAAGCTTAATGTCCCCATCCGATCGATGAATCACTGTCAACACTGTCACATAACCTCACTCCATGACACAGCTCGGATAAGTTCGGGATTTAATCGAGATCATTTTCGCTGAGACTGGTGGGCAGCAATTTTCGCCACCAGCTTGCTTGCCCTTGGCGACCAAATAATGACAGTGGAAATCTGATAAACGACCAGGATTGGAACCGGTTCATCTCCGAGTCGAGCGCCACTGCACAGGCGTGCGTTAGCGACCTCTGTTGGAGAGGCAGGTAAATCCATAGTACTGGTTGACAAAGGCAATGGGTCGAGTGATAGGATACGTTTAGAGTAATCAAAGAATCGTCAGTTTGGTCGTGTTGGCGTGTGGGATGGGGGGGGGGGGGGGGGGTTGGTGGAGTACAAACTATAGAGGAGTCCAATACTTGACTGTAGTACACAGGTTTAAATGAATGTAGTGGACAACAGTTAGGTGGAAATCAAAAGAATTGTGCAAGATGGGTTAACATGGAGAACTGCCTCAAAGCAGTCTTTGGACTGGACACCACAACAACAATGAAGTTGTTTTTTGCGCTCTTAGTTAAACAGTCGCAACTAGTCCAACAAATTAGTTGCCATATTTCAAATGTAGGAACTAACTTCTGTGAAGGATATGAAACTAACTGGTATTATACGATAGTCCTGGGAATGTGTATGTGGCCCATAAGAAAAATGTAGTCAGTGATCTTGTCTACTGCCGTATAGTACGATTTTATGCGTCGTTCCAATATGTATTTCCACTTGCTGCATGCTATAAGAACAACTATTACCCGTCCGCCCGTAATACAAGGTGACCCAAAAGTCCGTTAACGTTTGAAAATGCGATAATTCACGGAATAACGTATGTGGATGGGTAAAAATGGACACAAATAATTGAAATAACGAGTGCAGAAACAGGCCCACATATGATGCTGGACAGCAACACGACATTGGCGCCACATGAGCATCGTGTGTAAAATTAGTCGATTCGCCGATACGTTGCAGAATCGCATCATGCCTACCGTTGCTACTAAACACCTGCTGGAAGGTACGGTTTTTATTCAGCATGGTGCTCCAACCCATATTGCTACATGTGTGAAAGTCCTGTTGTGCGTACAGTTTGTTGAGGATCGCGTGCTGAGCCCCCACATCAGTCACGCTTGGACCCTCACTACCCAGGCCTCAATCCATGTGATTATTGGCTTTGGTGTTACCTTAACTCACAAGTCTACTGCGATCGTTCGACCTCATTATGGCTGCTAAAAGACGACATCCGACGGCGGTTTCTCACCGAGCTGTACAGTGCTGTTCACAACATTGTCCCGCGACTATAGGTGTTCTTGATGAATGACAGCCGACATAATTAGCATTGGTTATAAAGAACATCGTATTTGCTAAAACTCATTTGTTATTCTTATTATTGCTTTTGCATCATATGAAGTGCCTTCTGTTGGTCATTTTGTACACCTTTTTCGGTTTCAATAAAACCCATGTCATTTCAAGAATGTGTGTCAAATATTACCTCTCTACCTATATTATTCCGTGAAAGTATTGCATTTTCGTTCGTTAATGTACTTTTGATACACCATGTATATTTAGTTCTTGATATTTTCAGGAGATAGCACTTGTAACGAGCAGTTGTAGTCCATAATAGCGATTTAAGCCTTATGCAATCATACTTCTGCTTCCCAGTAACCATTACCTGCACTCCGTCACGGATCACTTAGTCCTGACATCAGTAGAAGTAATGTTAACTTTCGAATGTTTTTTGGGAGTAACCTGCGAATGTATGTGAGAAGCATTATAAATCAAGTTACACTAGGAAAACACACAGAATAGGGTTGTACAGTGTCTGTATATCATGGAGCGTCTCATGCTATATTACTAAGCAACTATCCCGGACCTTGCATTACCGTACCACTTGCAGGTTGCCTCTCTAACGGCTTCCAGAGGCAACAAAAATTCGTTATTCAAAATTTCGAGTAGCCATAATTACTGAACGAATATAAATTTTAAAATCCTGTCATAAGCTACTCATTAAGAAGTGGGGCAATCAAGTGAAATCGAAACAGACTGGAAAAAGTTAGTAAACTGTTTATTATATCGAAAGTAATTGCCACAGCTATTAATACAATTATCCCTCTGTCAGAAAAGGCGGTCAATGCCTTCATTGAAAAATGTTTGCGCTTACCTATGGAAATATGAGAGTTTGCAGGCGTGCACCTCTTTGTCCGAAGCAGAATGACGGCTACGAATGTCTTTCTTCAGGGCAGGCCCACATGTTGCCAAGTCCTTACATATTCCCCATTCAGTTCCGATCTCCCTCTATGTAATTTCCATATTTTTGTAGCCGTGAAGAAAGATATTCATGACCGTCGATTTACTTCGGATGAAAACGTGCATGCCTGAGTATAAGCATGGTTCCATAGTCAAACGCAAACATTTTTCCATGAAGGCATTGACCACCTTCTCTCACAGTGGGATACATGCATTAACAGTTATGGCGATTGCTTTCGAAATAATAGTTTACTTACTTTTACTTTTTTATTTGACTGCCCCTTATACTGGTATAATCTGACGTTAAAAGTTTAGCACAATAAGATAATATTGCAGTAAGAAATTATGTGTTTCGTATGACACAGCGTAACTGAGAGTGCGCAAATACCTGGACGATATTCACCCATTTTTTTTTTTTTTTAGAGTGAGACTACTTAACTACTTCCAAGAAATTTTAAATTTCAAAACTTTACGAAACGTTTTCTCGCTAACACACCCCACACACTGATGGAAGGAAAAGAGTCTGTCGTTTACTACATTTCCTATGTTTATCCAGAAAGACTGAAGGATCAGACATGACGTTTCAATTCTTCACTACTTTACTACCGACTCCGTTCATAACACAGTTTTCAGATAGTAACTGCATGTAGTGCAAAGTTATGTCATTATATGATACATAGTTTAGGAGATATGACGTCATAGACATTTAGATACGTGAGAGCCTGTCTTCTGCTTAAAACTGCGCTTAGTGAATCTTTAACATCAGGCATGAAGCTTTAATTTGTTGTGTCTTTACTACTAACTCTGTTTGAAACACACTTTGCAGACAATATCTAGATATGTTACTGAAAATATCTGCAAATTATACGATTATACGACACATAGTCCAGGACATACACGCCCTACACTTTGAGATGCGTGGAAAACTAGCTTTCGCTTAAAATGGAGCGCAACTTATAAAGACTTTATTCGTCTAGTGTTTCGTAATAAGAGTCCTTAACGACTTCGAACAAACACTAAGCATAATTTCAAAATCTTTCTAAACCTTTATTCGCTTACATGATTAACCGTAAAATGTTTAACACATCAACTGATTTTAAAGTAATCACACGTTTGACAGTTGTTTTACAAATTGGGGTTCGATTATTAACAGAAACAGAAGTTTATGGTTATAAACCTTTCCACTAGTTACATATCTGTGCACTGCATGGTCAATTATTCTTATAAACCTGAGCCACAGTTCTTCAACACGTTTCTCTCCAGAGCTAACTGTTTCTTGTTCTTTACTGAGATGCGACACTACTGGATCTCTATCTCCTTTGCTGTAAATATAGATTCTTCTACTTGTTTTAATTGCCTTTTGTACTTTGGTAATCATTATTGCTACAACTGCCTCATGTTCACTGATAACAGTTTCTATGCGCATGTACTCAAAGAGCTCAGGTCTATTTCTTGCTTGTAGATCCGATATTTTCCATCATGAATGATGAACAATCTGTGCTAGGCGGTTCTCAGAGAACTCGTTTAGCTATGTTTCGCAGGACGTCTTGTAACGCTCGCCACTTACGAAACTAATTTTTGCAATTTATTGTTGAATGTTTAAAGCCACCTCCAGTGATGACAGTATGATGGGGGAACTTTTGTACCAGTGAACTTTTGTTTTTCTAAATTTTTCCGTTACATCTGGTGATGAGGGTGATCGTCGAGGGAAGAAATCGATTATAAGTTTAAATATTTTGGCCGAAATAATCTCGCATGTGGCTTCAATTTCTATCTCGATGGATTTCAGTTTCTCGTCTGCTGCTAGAAATAAACTACCTCCAGTTACGTTTAGTCTATCTTTTTGATATACGCTTAAATTTTCCTCAAATATGTCACTGTTACTAATTTTGGGATTTTTCCAGCTTTATATTATAACGTGAGCTCTAAAACTTTTCTGGAGTGCTTCAAACCATGGCACTTCGTCGCAAATACTTCGGCATTTAATCACTAGGATTTTAATACTCTCACCCGAGGGGGAGAGCATTTCTTTGGAACTTATACTGAGACTTCCGTGTCGCCGACAGCTATACGGACTGGATGGAGCGTCGCCTAATACAAAAAACCCTTGTGTAGACCCCACACAGAGTGAGCAACCTGGGTAGAAACCGCTGGTGTGTAGTGCACATTTAAGGGGACACAACAGTTCTCATCCCTGTGGCCCAAATCCAGGAAGTCGCTGCCTAGCTTATCACAGAACCTTTGAAGTCTCTAACTCAGTCCTTCTACGCGGTACAGAGTCAGGTGGCCACTATCATTTCTGGGGAAAGCGCTACGGTTTGTGACCGTCATTGAAACACTGCGTGCAACGCTGCTATTCTCAACACTTTTTGACAGTCACTGGAATGATGCAAGTACGAACTCGGTGTCCAAAGGACAGGCATCATTTGTTCCTATCTGCGCCACAATGTGCAATTGGTTACACACTGTTCCGTCAGTGGGTGCCAGAAGAGCCTCTTGCTGCCTAAGTAGTAGGTAAAACGAGATTACTATTAAGACGACAGAGAAATCTTGAATAAAAGTCATTAATTTCTTGAAACGTTTTGCTTTCTTAAGCACTTTCTTAAGTCACTAAAAAAGGGCGAAAAATTCAGTTAATGCTCACTTCCGCTGAAAGAAAAAACTATATATGCCACATGCTATATTACTTACAATACGTGCTACAGTAACTAAATCGCAAAAGCTGATTTGCAGTGGAATAAGTTATTTACAACACTAGTAAGTTCCGAAAATTCTCCATAATGTACTTTTATTCACATTGGTGTATACTGAACGAATATTTGAACAGTAGCTGTAAATAACAAACGCAGATTTGCTACGAAGTAAGTCATCCACAACACTCACAGCTGACGAATATTCTCAAAAATATAATATTGGAAAACATTCCAAAAGTCTTTAAAATATACCAGTTTTCCACGTAATTATACAATTACATTAGGCAACGATTGCTTCTTAACGTGGATACTGTTGCCAAGAGTTTCTATAAAACACAATTTAAATTTGCAACTGATGATGTAGTATGAATTTTTTGTGGTACTCGCAAGTGTTCGAAAATACACAGTTTACAACGATATACAAGAGTATTGACACAGTTAGTGGAAGATTATGCGGAGACGATTATTAGAATCTAGAATTTCGAATCGGCACACGTATCTGGCATACACGATCTCACACAAAGGAAAATTTTGAAGTCGGCTTATGTCCACACATGCTACTGAAATAGATGTACGTCTGTATATATTTATGTATGTATCTTCCACATCTCCTCCTAAGCCGCTGGACCGACTTCAACCAAACTTGATTCACATATCACTTACTGCCTGGAGATAATCACTGTGGCGGTAAGAACCATGTACATTTCAAACGGTCTGGGTGAAAAAGTAGTCTAGCTCACGAAGCTCGGATTCTTAGACTTTATTCGTCCAGTATTTGAGAATGAGAACTCTTAGTAACTTGCAAGTTTACACGTAATTTCTAATCTTTACGAAACTTTTTAGCGGTGACAACTTCCACAAAATGACGAAAGGAAAACAAGATTTTCGTTTACTACGTATTCGCTGTTCATGCAGTAAAACTGTCACATCAGGCATGACGTTTTAATTTATTGCCTCTTTATTATTATCTATATTCAAGACACATTTTTCAGGCAGTATTGTACCTGCAAAATTATGTCATTCTACGACACACAGCTCAGGAGATATGGCGTCATAAACACTAAGATGCGTGATTCACTGCCGCACCATGCAAGACGTTTCAGTTTATTACTTGCTACTATCTCTATTGCCTACAAATTTCCTAGATGGTATCCAAATACACCTATAAAATTATATCATTATACGACACAATCTTCAGGAGACATGACATCATAGAGTTTGATCTGCGTGAAAACGGAACTGCAGGGTGATATTAACTAACGATACAGGTGAAATATGTGTAGAAATACGTGTGAAATATATTAAATATATGTGACAGGTGCGTATTCTGGCAAAGTTGCTGGTAAAAAGCCCCTCACAAATCTGTGGATCTATTTCAGCCAAACTTGGTGCACATACTACTATCTGGAAAAAAATACTGTGGGAGTAAGAACCTATTACAGTGGGGCTCATAACGTGGAGGGATAGGCGGGGAGGAAAAGATGGACAGACACAGAGAGGGAAGAAAGACACGGACACAGATATGAGGGAGGAGTAGGTGGATGGAGAGAGCGGAGGGGGAAACAGCAGAGAATGGGAAGAGGAGATGGACAAAGAGGGGAGAAGGAGGAGACCGAGAGGCGAAGGAAAGGGAAGACATGGACAGAGAGAAGGAGGAGGAGGAGCTGGACTGACAGAGGTTGGAGGAAGAGATGGACAGAGAGATGGGAAAGAGGAAATAAACAGAGAAACGGAAGAGGAGATGGACAGAGAGAAGGGGAGGAAGAGATGGAGAAGTGGGGAGAAGCAGATGTGCAGAGAGATGAGAAGTAACAGATGGACAGAAAGAGGGAAGAGGGGGAGGGGAGATGGACATAAAGAGGGAGAGGACGAGATAGATAGGGATGGAAAGGGGGGTGGGGTAGAGCATGTGGACAGAGAGAGGAGGAAGGAGGCTAATAGAAATGGAATAAATGCATACCTGGGCAGTGCAGGGCATTCAATTAGTATGTAAATAAACGTACGAGTTGCACGGATCTTTTAAGGTAGCTAAATCTTTGACACCTTCTACGCTGACGTGCCTACTATGAGCACTTCAACGTCATTTTATCGCAATCATAATTGCGAAAATTGTGGAGCACCAGCAAAGCAAGTCTTCCACTTGAGTCGTCTAACAATGCTCTTACTGCGTTCTGTTGTAAATAACTGATGGTACATACACGTCATTTTACTGCCCTGGATTGCATCAGTGGTGGAGGGTAACGTTATCGACTGTGACACTTCTGCACCATCTACGGCGCATCATAGCGACCAGTTTGCGTTTTGAAGGAATGATCTATATTTTATCCGGTACGTTTACGGTGGAGACGATAACACGTGGCACACAGTGCACAGGAATTGCAGATTGGTAGCGTGCACGAGCTTCTCACGTTTAGATTATGATGGAGATCAGGCGCCAAGAAAGGCATCCTATCACAGAAACAGTTAGCTTAGCTATACCGAACAAGGAGTAGGCCTACTCAGGCAGAAACGCTCCTATGGTGGTGGGATTACGTCAGGAAGAACGAAAGTGTGCATTCTGTAGTTTGCTCCTTGACGTTCCGAGATGTGCTGCTAGTAACGGAAGTATGACGAGTTTGTGTTTCTGGGGCATGCACCTCAAAGACAGTGTGGACCGCGCGCTGTAGGGACGGAAGGGCGCAGACAGAGCGAGCAGGCAGCGCGCTGGGACCGAGGGGGTCCTCTTGGCGCGAGTTGTCGCTCGCCCTCAAAGCCTCCTGCCCCGACACTGAACTTAGTTTGAAGGGGAGTTTATAAATCGCGCTGTGGGCCGCCTGCAACTGGTAGCACAAGTTGCTCAGCGTCAGCGTCGCGCCACACGCACACGCATACACCCACTACAGCCACCCCCCCCCCCCCCCCCCCTGGTCATACTCTCTCTCTCTCTCTCTCTCTCTCTCTGTCTCCCTTCCCCATACCCTGCTCCATATTCTAGTGTCCCTGCACTGCAGGTCGGGCGTAGGCCGAGGTTGTGGTTGCTGAAGTTTGCGGTTGGAACCGTTTGCTAACAAAGCCTCTCATGAGCCTTCTGGTATCGACGTCAACACAAGCGATCCACTGGCCAGCAATACACTATGTACCTTTATCCCTCCGATTTTCCCGGCGCGATTTATTAATGGATAGTGAACACACGGATTTTCGTCCTAGTTGTTGTTGCTTTTTCTCTGCCGGATATTTTGACGATCGATCCAGAGCTCCTCTTCAGGTGCTGTGAGCTGTGTTATGCGTAGTCACTGCCTAGATGTGATGTACATGTTCATACAGATAAGATCACAATTTCAGAAAAATTGGATGATTTATTGTAGAGAAAGAGCTTCACAATTTGAGCAAGTCAATAACGCTTTTGTCCAGTTCTGATGCTCAAGCAACCAGTTATTCAGCTTGGCAGTGATTAATTGAGTTGTTAGATGTCCTGGGGAATATAGTGCCAAATTCTGTCCAAGTGGAGCCCAAAAACATCAAAATCCTACGTTGGGTGCGAGACCTTTCCCATAATGCTCCAAACGTTTTCATCTGGGGAGAGGTCTGATGACCTTGCTGGCCTAGGTAGGGTTTGGATAGCGCGAACACGAGCAGTAGAAACTCTCGCCGTGAACGAGCGGGCATTATATTGCTGAAATGTAATACCAGGTCATCATGCCTCAGTTGGAAGCGGGACTCATTACTGAAGATAATTCTACTCCAGTCTGTGAGATTCCAGGCCGAAGACGTGTCCGGAGACGCCCCGAATAGCACGGTAGGATACCAGCATGATTTTCGCCCGCCATACGGCCCGAGAACCACGAATTATCGTCTGGGGTGCCTTTCCTTTTCATAGGAGGAGCCATTTGGTTATCAGAATGAGATTTTCACTCTGCAGCGGAGTGTGCTCTGATATGAAACTTCCTGGCAGATTAAAACTTTGTGCCCGACCGAGACTCGAACTCGGGACCTCTGCCTTTCGCGGGCAAATGCTCTACCATCTGAGCTACCGAAGCACGACTCACGCCCGGTCCTCACAGCTTTACTTCTGCCAGTATCTCGTCTCCTACCTTCCAAACTTTACAGAAGCTCTCCTGCGAACCTTGCAGAACTAGCACTCCTGAAAGAAAGGATACTGCGGAGACATGGCTTAGCCACAGCCTGGGGGATGTTTTCAGAATGAGATTTTCACTCTGCAGTGGAGTGTGCGCTGATATGAAACTTCCTCGCAGATTAAAACTGTGTGCCCGACCGAGATTCGAACTCGGGACCTAGGCAAAGGTCCCGAGTTCGAGTCTCGGTCGGGCACATAGTTTTAATCTGCCAGGAAGTTTCATTTGGTTGTCGTCCTCGGTAGCCTCACAGCATAGCGGTATGCCAACGATATTCTATGCCCCGTTATCTTACCCTTCATGGCAAGCCACCCTGGGCTTACATTTCAGCGGGATAGTGATTGCTCGCACACGGCGAGAGTTTTTACTGTTTGTCTTCGTGCTTTCCAGATCCTGCTTTGACCCAGCAAGGTAGCCAGATCTCTCCGTAAGACAGTTTTGAACATTAAGGGCAAGGCCCTGAAACCTGCTCGTGATTTTGCCGGTCTAGCGCTCCAGTTGGACAGAATTTGGCGCGATATCCCTCAGGAGGATATCGAACAACTTTGTCAGTCAATGCCAAGCCCAATAACTACTTGCATAAGGGCCAGAGATGAACCAATGCGTTACTGACTTGCTCAATTTGTGAAGCTCTTTCTCTTGAATAAACCATTCTGTTTTTCTGAAATTGCAATCATTTGTTTGTGCGTACGTGTACAACATATATAACGATTTCCGTCTGATTTAGATAACTCCTAAGTGGTGGGTCGTTTTCTTGTCTTAGTGTGTATCAATCCGCCTTCGAAAACCACAAATCACTTATGCGGTGCGAATGCAAACGATGCGCCGGAAGTTACAAACTGGCCACGACAACGAGCTCCCACTTCGACGATTTAGTGAAACAGAGGTGGAAAGGGCATTAAGTCCTACCACCATACGAACTTCTGTTTCAGTTCTCATACAGTATGTATGAATATATAAACATTTACGCAGATTTTTAAGTAAAACTACCAGCTAGAGACGAAAATGTCGTTCTTTTTAAAAAATACTAAAACCTGAACCCTGTATGATATTTGTTATTAGTGAGCCTAATGATTTACCAAGTGGGTTGCAAATCAGCATTTCGATCCCTGTTCAAGTGCTGGAATAACGGGTAAAAGCTTTTAATCGGTTTTAAAACGCGATTATATAATTGAATACCTAATATACGAAAATAATCATATTAAACTGACTGTAATGGCGATCGCATCAATAGATAATGTTCTCAGTAATAATAGCAGAGGTAATACCAATAAATGTCACTTGATTGCGGGACGATCGAAAGTTCGAGAAATGGACTAAATCGTGATGGAGATCTTTAACTTATCTGTTAGTTGCTGTTATTACATGTGATGTGCAACGTAGAAGATATTTCAGTCCGTGTTTCACAATTATTTTTATTGCTGAAATCCCTAGAACAATTTGAAGACGCTAAGACACATAGTGGAGATAGTAGCAACAAAAGCTGCTAGATCGCGAGGCGATCGAAAGATAGAGCAAAATCGGACAGTTCTCAAGCTGTACATGAACTGTACTAGCGTACCATACTGTGAAGTATTATTGCTGTCCTGTCGCTGTTTGGACCTGACTTCCACTGCCGGCACCCACTAAGCCCTTTGATACTCTTTTGTGTTTCGGAGAGCTCCCACCGTTATCTCATAATCAGCACACTCTACCGACGTTTCCCAGGCCGGATGGATAATATGGCTGGTGAGATCTTAATGCATTTAAAGCTCGATCTCAAGCTTTGCTTAAACTGAAATCTCTGTCTTGGTTTTCGACAACTTTATTCCATTAAACTTCTTCGTTACCCTGTTCCATAAACTTGGCATTTGTAGTACGATATAGGTTCTTCTTATTTCGTTTCATGATTATATTCGAGGCGGTGGTCGGCGGCAGCTAATTCACTTGATCGTTTCAGTCGAGTATGTCGACGACGTTTCTCGTCCTAATGGACTGCCCCACGTGACACCCCACATTTGCGCAGAATGCGGTAGAAATCATGCCATCGGAGATGCAGATCGTCTTTAACGTTACAATGAAGAATTTATCTTTGATGACGCGAGTGAAATACGTTCGATCTCATATTTTCCTAGGAGTCTACTGATCTTTCCAGAGATTGAGCCAGCGTAAAACAAATACGCGATTCTTATACACGTAGGCTTCCGCGGCCATTGTCACTGTCAACAAAATTTTGCTGGATTTGTGATCGCATTGTCAAAATGTAGAACTACCGACGTTTCGGTCACTGTCTCAAGTAACCTTTTTCAAGGTATTTTGGTTTACTGTAAACAAAAATACCCTGAAGAAGGTCACTTGCAACAGTGACCGAAACGTCGGTAGTTTTACATATTGACAATGCGGTCACAAACCCAGAAAAATTTTATTGACAGCGCGATTCATGGCTTTTCTTTTTCTTTGATAGTCTCGACCTCTTCCTCATGCGTTTTAGGTTTTGACTCCTACGCAATATGTTGCTCTTAGTACTCATTCCTTCGGAACGTTGTTCGCTAGTAGTCTTATTCTTCGGCGAAGCTCTCCTTGTCTATGTAGACCAGAGCCTTCAGCACGTAATTTCTTAGTGACGAATGTTGATGGCCGGAGACGTGGAGATAGAGGTCGTGTGCATGGTTTTCTATGTACACTGTGACTCCGGAATCCGTCCGTTCTTCTCTTACAAAACTAACGTGTCGAGACAAAGTAGCTGGGCATCTTTTTCAATTTCCATCGTGACTTTTATACTACGGTGGATATAGTTTACATGTTCCAGGAGCTCTTCACATTTTTTCATCCCATGCGGCAACACCTACATGTTGTCCACGTACCAATAGGAATTTGTTGGCTCTAACTAAAACTTAATACACCAGGGCGGAGGTTTCGGTTTAAGTAAGGCTTAGAGTCCGGCGAGAAATTTATTAACATGTCGCCGGTCAACTCATCCGCCAAACTGAAATCGCTGAGAGGATAAGAGCATGGACTCCGGGAAAGAAATGAACATGAAAGAGCGTAGCGGGCTCCGTGAGTCGAACCAGATGTAAACAGCAGCGCTGCACCAACAGTACCTCACAGTTTGGTTGGAGTCCGGGCAGCGAGTGCTCGTGACAACAAAGCTTGTAGCGTCTGAAGAAGACAATGCGTCAGCTGAAAGCTGAAAATTACGCCATTAGTCACTGTGAGACTGCTATCGAAGTTATAAATTCTACAATACATTCATAATTCAGAGTAACAGTCAATTGACTGACAAGATTTAAAAAAGTTCTTCATTGCTAACAGCTTTGTAGCCCCTTGATTTGTTTTTAGAACGTCTTCTGTAGGATACTGTGACCCGTTCCAGTTTTTACTTAATTGCTTCTTATCAGAGGTTACTTAATTACTTCTTATCAGACGTTACTTAATTACTTCTTATCAGACGGCCTTTGGCAAAGCCTTTGATGTAGAGGAAATCCGGATAAGACGGCGAACTTAAGCTTTGGGTGCACACACTGTCCTTAATATACTTCTGGCCATTAAATCTGGAACACCGAAAGGCGGCATGTAACAAACGCCAGTTTGGCATGTACTACAAGCATGGACATGCAAACGATTAGCATCTTAGCGGAGCCCCACAAAGTGGACAGGAGACACGCCATTGACATTCTGTGTACAGGGTACCCCAGAAATGTTGCGACAAACTTGGAGGGGTTGTAGTGGTGTCTTGGGGAAAAAATCGAGGTTAGACACCTGTTTCCGGAAATGTCATCCAAAGACATCACAGAGTGTCGAAGTTATAAGCGCAGGCGCCTACCAGTAGACAACACTTCGGCAACAATCGTTGCTTTGTAAGCTGACGGACTGTAGGCGGAACGTCTCGAATTGTTGATCGTGAATGCAGCTGACTGCCACGATCAACAATGGAGAGCATGGAGCTAGCTACTGCGTAGGAAGACCTCGTTTCTCGTCCATGCGATGTTCTGTTAAAAAGGTGGATGGCGGTTTTGGACACAGGTTTCCATCTGCAGTTTATTTTTCTCCTGGAAACCTCTAAAATCTCAAATATTTTTCGGTATACAGGAGAAAAATAAACTGCAGATGGAGACCCTGGTCCAAACCCGTCATCCACGAAGGCAACAGAGCATCGCACCCATAGATGACAAGGCCTGTCTACCCAGCAGCTGGGAGCATCTCCTTCCATCGCGACAATCAGTCGCGATCAGAAAATAACAGACGTTCCGCCTACAGTCCGTTATCGTATAAATTAGGTTTGCCGTCGAAGGGGTGGTCTAGTGGCAGGTAACGGCGCCTGCTCTCTGTAGCGTCGTCGGATGACGTTTCCGGACACGAGTTTCTCGATTTCTTTGTCAAGACACCCTCTACAACTCCTCGAAGTTTTTCGCAACATTTTTGGGACATCCTGTGTAAGAAAATACACCCATGTTCAGAAAAAAAACAGAACACCTTGGAAGACTAGAGGTATTCTACAGATATTCACACGACATGTACGTTAGCATGTGCTGCAGAAAAGATTAGAATTTGAACCATGTCGGCCCAGTGCTTCAAGGGCAACATAGATATCGTGATGCAACACCACCTACCAGCATAATGTGTTTGCGGCTCTCGTCGCTCTAAACCGAAGGTAATGGATCAGTGTGAGTTGAGCAGACGTGCAGGATGCCTCGCAGACGTATGCGTGAACCGTACCGTCAGATCAGTGAGTTTGAAAGAGGGCGCATTATCGGCATCAGAGAATGTAATGCATCCAGCCGGGAAATTGCTGCGCGTGTGGGATTAAGTGTTTTGGCAGTGCAACGGGTGTGTGCAGAATGGTTCACGGAAGGTCATAGAACATGACCAGATGCGCCATGTCTCACCAGCCAGACCACCCCCCGAGGAAATCGACATCTCATCCGAATGGCACTGCAGCACAGATTTGCGACTTCTTCGGCTCTGGTGCAACGTGGAACAGTGTAACACATCGCGGCGACAGTCCGTCGCAGTTTATTACTGCAGGGATTACGTGCTGGTCGTCCACTTCTGAATCTACCTTTGATGAATGTGCAGGAACATGCTAGACGTCAATGGTGAATGGAAGGACGTCAGTGGGGCAGGAATGGCATCAGACAGTGTTTTCCAACTAATCCAGGTTCTGTTTGTTTGAAAATGATGGCTGCATTTCGGTACGCTGTAGAGACAACGGTAGCGGGATCACAGTGACTGCATACGCACAAGGACAGCATTAGCTCAAGGCTTTAGGGTGTGGGGTGCTGATGGGTACAACCACAAATTACAGATGGTGCACATCCAGGGCACTATGACCTGTGTGACCTAAGTTAATGACATCCTGCGACCCAATTCCATACCCTTTGTGTACAACTCACCAGACGCCATTTCTCAGCAAGGCAACACACGGCCACATGTTGCAGCACGATACGTGCCTTCTTGGTGTCTGAAGATGTCAGCCTTCTGCCCTGGCCCACCAGATCACCAGACTTGTCGCCAATCGAAAATACACTATTAGCCATTAAAATTGCTACACAAAGAAGAAATGCAGATGATAAACGGGTATTCATTGGACAAGTATATTATACTAGAACTGACATTTGATTACATTTTCACGCAATTTGGATGCATAGATCCTGAGAAATCAGTACCCAGAACAACCACCTCGGGCCGTAATAACGGCCTTGATACGCCTGGGCATTGAGTCAAACAGAGCTTGGATGGCGTGTACAGGTACAGTTGCCCATGCAGCTTCAACACGATACCACAGTTCATCAAGAGTAGTGACTGGCGTATTGTGACGAGCCAGTTGCTCGACCATCATTGACCAGACGTTTTCAATTGGTGAGAGATCTGGAGAATGTGCTGGCCAGGGCAGCAGTCGAACGTTTTCTGTATCCAGGATGGTCCGTACAGGACCTGCAACATGCGGTCATGCATTACCCTGGTGAAATGTAGGGTTTCGCAGGGATCGAATGAAGGGTAGAGCCACGGGTCGTAACACATCTGAAATGTAACTTGCACTGTTCAAAGTGCCGTCAATGCGCACAAGAGGTGGCCGAGACGTGTAACCAATGGCACCCCATACCATCACGCCAGGTGATACGCCAGTATGGTGATGACGAATACACGCTTCCCATGGGCGTTCACCACTATGTCGCCGAACACGGATGCGACCATCATGATGCTGTAAACAGAACCTGGATTCATCCGAAGAAATGACGTTTTGCCATTCGTGCACCCAGGTTCGTCGTTGAGTACACCATCGTAGGCGCTCCTGTCTGTGATGCAGTATCAAGCGTAACCGCAGCCATGGTCTCCGAGCTGATAGTCCATGCAGCTGCAAACGTCGTCGAACTGTTTGTGCAGATGGTTGTTGTCTTGCAGACGTCCCCATCTGTTGACTCAGGGATCGAGACGTGGCTGCACGATCCGTTACAGCCATGCGGATAAGATGCCTGTCATCTCGACTGCTAGTGATACGAGGTCGTTGGGATCCAGCACGGCGTTCCGTATTACCCTCCTGAACCCACCGATTCCATATTCTGCTAACAGTCATTGGATCTCGACCAACGCGAGCAGCAATGTCGCGATACGATAAACCGCAATCGCGATAGGCTACAATCCGACCTTTATCAAAGTCGGATGCGTGATGGTACGCGTTTTTCCTCCTTACACGAGGCATCACAACAACGTTTCACCAGGCAACGCCGGTCAACTGCTGTTTTTGTATGAGAAATCGGTTGGAAACTTTCCTCATGTGAGCACGTTGTAGGTGTCGCCACCGGTGCCAACCTTGGGTGAATGCTCTGAAAAGCTAATCATTTGCATATCACAGCATCTACTTCCTGTCGGTTAAATTTAGCGTCTGTAGCACGTCCTCTTTGTTGTGTAGCAATTTTAATGGCCAGTAGTGTATGTGGGATATGGTGAGCAGCGCTGTGACTCATTGCCAACTACCACAATTAACTTTGCAACCAGGTGAATGCAACATGTGTGGCTACACAACAAAACGCCATTCGAGCCTTATCCGCGTCGATACCATCATGTGTGGAATAAGTTATCAGGACCCATCGCGGACCCTATGCCTATTAGGCAACAGGACATATCCTAAATCGAGGTGACTGAAATGCTCATCATTTCTGCAGTACTTACTAATGTACATGTTCTGTGAATATGAACCTCCTATCTCTAGTCGTTCAGTGTGTTCTGTTTCTTCTGAACATGAGTTTATAACGCAGCGGGTTTCTCACTCAGAAATTGCATTTGAATGTTGATCGTTATTAGCACGTGTCGGTACTGAACTGTGGCGGGATCGTGACATGTTGAGATTGTGGCTTGTAGCTACACGACATTGCTGTTCACTTTGATCGGGACCTCACAATTGTCAACCGAATATGGAATCGATGGTTTCAGGAGAGTCTTACACAACGCCATGGAACATCTCAGCAGCTCCATCCGACTAGCCCCCGACAGGACAGACATATTGTTGGCTCTGCCTTGCAGGATGCTACAGCAGCGTCACGTACCATAAGGTAGCAAATAGGCTAGTTTCCAGGAAGACAAATATCAGCGTGAACAGTGCGAACTCTTCTGGATCACTACCGAGTGTCGGCGTGGCGATCATTGTTCTGGCTTCCCTTGACGCGGCAGCGGAGAGAGAGGCGCCGACAACGGTGCACCCAATGACAAGAACAGACACATGAGCCTTACCATGTCGTATTTTTAGACGACCTCGGTTCTGCTAACAATGTCACGATGGATATTTTAATGTGTGGAGCCTGCGGGGCGAAACAACGTTGCCAAATTGTATTGCTCATCATGACTGTCAGCACCTCGTGTGGTGATATGGGATGCCATTGGTAACACAGACGATCAGCTCCGGTTTGCATAGCCAGTAATTCGGGCAGCAGCTGCTACAATTCAGACGTTTTAAGGCCGGTGGTTGTCCCCTATCTTAGAGGTCTCCTCTACGTTAGCTTTCAAAAAGGTAAAGTAACATCTATGCATTCCTGACATGTATACACGTACAATAATCAAAATTTCTTTATTTTCTATCCTTCCTGGTGTTGTAATGTTAGGAGCGTGCAGTGTATTTGCTTTTGGGGGCTATAATCTTGCTAGACTTTTCTTACAGCCTTCTACCCTGGCGCGCAAAACTTAAGGACGAAAGTAGCTTCTTACGAGGTGTCATTACCAAGTAACATAGTTCGATAAAACTGGGACCACACATGGAAACAACTGCTGCAGTATCGTACAGAAAGTAACTGAAAGAACCACGCTATGAGACGGACAGGAATGACACTTTTACTCAAAGAAAATAATCACACCGAAGTCCCCGCGATTTTTTACGGTCCATTTGACATTAGAAAAGGGGAAACATGGTTCTTAATTCGGTGTGTGGCGACGGCAGACAGCAATGTTTGCTCAGCTACGTGCTCCCATATTGCCCAGAAGGCTAGCAAGGATTGCTTATGATAAGGCGTCCCATTCCTCCATCAGAACCGTTGACAACTGCTGGACGATCGCTGGTCCATATGGGTGTACTGCAATTACGCAACCACACGTGCTCGACTCGGTTTCCAATGAAGTGACGAATGTCTTGGGATAACGATATGCACATATATAGAGGCGATGGTACAGTAGTATCAGTTACACAAGGTACTGTTGTGTTGTACTTAGGTTATTCATGTGAAAAGGTTTTCGATGTGATTGTGGCCGCACGGCGGGAATGAACATACTTTGAGCGTGGAATGGTAGACGCATAGGATATTCCATCTCGGAAGTCCTTGGGGAATTCAATATTCCGAGAGCCACAGTATCAAGAGTGTGCCGAGAACACCAACTTTTCAGGCATTACCTCTGACAACGGACAACGGAGTGGTCGGCGGCCTTTTCTTAACGACCGAGAGCAGCGGCGTTTGCATAGAGTTTTCAGTGCAAACAGACAAGCAACACTCGTGAAATAACTGCAGAAATCAATGTGGGACGTACGGCGGGCGTACGCGGTAGGACAATGTGGCGAAATTTGGCGTTAATGGGCTATGGCAGGAGACAACGGACGTGAGTTCCTTTGCCAACAGCACTCCATCGGCAGCGGCGCCTCTCCTGGGCTTGTGACCATACAGTTTGTATCCCGGATGACTGGATAACCGAGGTCTGGTCAGATGACTCCCGATTTCAGTTGGTAAGACTCGATGGTAAGGTTCGAGTGTGGCGCAGACCCCGCGAAGTCATGGACTCAAGTTGTCTACAAGGCACTGTGCCAGCTGGTGGTGGCTCCATAATGGTATGGGCTGTTTCCTTGGAATGGACTGGATCATCTGGTCCAACAGAACCGATCATTGAGAGGGAATGGTTATGTTCGGCAAGTTGGGGACAATTTACAGTCATTCATTGATTTCGTGACGGCTGTAGAGGCAACACGGCTGAATATTTGTGCAGGGGACATTCAACGACTTGTTGAGTCCATGCCACATCGAGTTGCTGGACTACGCCGGTTGAAAGGAGGTCTGGCACGAAATTAGGAGGTATCCTATGACTTCTGTCACCTGAACGTATGTCGGGGGGAACGGGCAGGCGAAACATCCTCTCGTTCCAACAACTACTCCACCTGCGGTCGCGCATTCTGATCCATAGAAATGAAGTCAGGTCGAATGCATCCATGAAAAGAAATCCTTGTGGAAGCAGTTCAGTGTCACAATAAAGTTGACTGGTGAGTACATCATGTTCAAAAATTTTCTCAGTACGCCTGTGCCCAATCATGCCTCCCCACACCATTGCAACTAGATCAGAAAACGGTCATGATCGACAGTGTTCCTGGGTGCATTACGGATTTCCCCTGTCGCCGTGTGAGGGTACGACTTGATTCACCACTCAGACTATTTGTTCTCGACCTAGGAGTGCATACGCTCCCCCTCCACCCTCTTCGTTGGTTCAGGTCTTACACTCTTGGCACCATCGCAAACGATGTCCTCGATGTGTGGCTGTCAACGGAACACTAGATACTAAACTTCGGGCAAACAGATCACCCCCATGCAGTCGTCATACCACAGTGGAGCGTGCGATTGCGTGCCTAGCACTCTTGATAAGTGTGACTGGATTACAACAGCACCTGTTGTTTCATGTGGGGTCCCTTATTGCCTGCGCACAATACAGCGGTCAAAAATGGTTCAAATGGCTCTGGGCACTATGGGACTTAACATCTGAGATCATCAGTCACCTAGAACTTAGAATTACTTAAACCTAACTAACCTAAGGACAGCACACACATCCATGTCCGAGGCAGGATTCGAACCTGCGACCGTAGCGGTCGCGCGGTTCTAGGCTGAAGCGCCTAGAACCGCTCGGCCACACCGGCCGGCCAGCGGTCATCAGCTGCTGTAATTAACCACGGTCCACCACCTCCTCTTCTTTGGTCAGAAGTGCCTCAGGCTGGGAATGTTAGTCAAGGACTTGAAACAATGCTGTGACTGATACCAAATTTCTGGGCTGCTCTCGTCCCACATCATTCTCCGAATTTGCTGATGACTGTTCTCCGCGTGAATTCATCCAGATATTGTCCCCAAACCACGTTGCAACGAAAAACACCAGCACGGTTAACTGCTCTATGACTGAAACACACTATGTTCTCCCATCCATTCAGCAGCTTTGTGTTGCGAGGTCTCCTCCATTTAGCGCTGTAGTCACGGTGATCTAACGCCATGTAACGTCCAGCTTTATGTGCATGTCTGGGAAAGCTCCGACAACAAGCGCCCACACTTTCATTCATTTCCAACGAGGAGTTAATACATTATTTTATCTATGTCCTCCTCAAGTTTTGCAGAGTTTGATGTAATAGATCAAAAAAATTATTTATCATGTTTAGGACAAAATCGTTTCCGTCACATAACCCCAGTGTCCCAATACGATGACGAACAGTGGCAGATAAGATGGTAAATCAAGAAAACGGTTTACTTCAACAACAAATTATATTAACTTACAGCTATGGCAAGTTTCAGTGACGGAAAAGTAATCGAAAAACGAAATAATACGGCACTGCTAGGAACAGTTTCTTTACTGCCATTCCCATACCATAAAATTCCTAGCAGTCAAATGACTTTTGCAATTCAGTTATAAGATCTCTAGAAAGAATAGCATTTCATGTTTAGCGTTCAACTTCAATTTAATCCCAGCCAATACATGTGACATGACACCTTTTCTTGGACATAAATCACTAGACTAATAATTTATTCTCATTATTCGTCACACGTAATGCAATGTACCTGTCGTGAAAGTTTTTTAAATCTATATAGCCGTGTGTATCAACGTACAGGACATCAATTCAGTTCTGTCTTACGAGTCAGAATTGACCAATAGATTGTCGCATTTAATTTTAGTGATTTTAATGTTTGCCCATGTTAACTGAATCCTCCGTCAGTTCTTGATAGAACACCATTATAATAAATTAAAAGCGCTAGTTTGCTTTCGTTCTAGAGTATTGTTTTTGTTATGTTATCCGGTTTTCGGCTTACAAGGCCATCTTCAGACGCTTGCTGAGTCGCCAATACTCAATAAATGTACTAAGATGGCCTCGTAAGCCGAAAACCGGTTAACACAATAAAAGTAACACTGTAGAACAAATGCAGACTAGCGCTTTTTATTTATTATTTAACGTTTTCCAATTTTCGTTACTGCATGCATCATCTTTTCCATCTTAAACGCCCCCTCCCCCCTTTTTTTACTACTAAGAGCTGCTTCTCACACTGAGATGCACAGAACATTTATTTCTTTTTAAGTCTCCTAGATTCTTTTTCTTTGGACCGTCGGAAGTTGTGAAGTACTGGAAGTCGCACTGGCCACGGGTGAAAGATGAACTGCTATAACTCCGCTGGCCAAAGGCCTCCACGTTCGTCTCTTCTTCACAAGTACTACTTTCAACCACGATTTCGCTCAATATGTCATCTTGATCGTAGGTGTATCAGAAATTGAGCAATTATCGATGCTACTTGTGCCTGCACGTGTTGTCGACCGCTCTCAGTAGCCTCTCTTTGATGGTGTTGTATAGTCTCAGTATGTTCAGTACGCATTCCTCTACGTCCTCCAATCCTGAAAAAAATTCTGAGCCCATTCCATGGACTTTCAGTATTTCCTTTTTCTTCTTTTCTTGCGACGTAGAATGATCTCACAGACGCCTCCCACAACTGACAACTTTGTTAAAGTTATGTCATCAAAATTTTCAGTTTCCTCTTCTGGTCCAGCTGAATTTTCCCATTCTCTAATTTGCAGACATTTACTGTCAGAAGCAAGAGGCAGTAAATTATTAATTTCTAGTCCAATAAAAAATAACTCTAAGCAATATGGGACTTAACATCTGAGGTCATCAGTCCCCTAGACTTAGAACTACGTAAACCTAACTAACCTAAGGACATCACACAATCCATTCCCGAGGCAGGATTCGAACCGTAGCAGGCGCGTGGCTCCGGACTGAAGCGACTACAACCGCTCGGCCACCGCGGCCGGCAGTCCAATAAAACATTAATCTTACTCTGAAAGTGTTGGAAAATATCCTCACACTTCGTATTACAATCACGATATTCTTTTCTCTCTAGTGATGTTGTATTCTTACCCTATAATTCTACCACTGGCACAGAATTTATTTTTGAAGCTCTTTATTATCTGTCATCGACAGTAACTCAGCAAAGACTGACTGTACCACAACAATTTCAGTATCTGATCTCTTCTCTTTGGACTCATCTTCCGACTCTGGTGGATGTCTCTCTTATTCGGTTTCCAAACATTTAATATTAGAGGTAAGACACAGAGCATCAACTGCTTCTTTTAATGACTAATGCAATTATTCTCTAGATTATTTAAGGACAGAACCGTAGTTATGAATTTCTTTCCAATCAACTACGCGCCAATTAGATAGAATCTGACTCCATATCCCTCAGGAGGTCATCCAACAATTCTGTCAATCAGTGCCAAATCCAATAATTGCCTGCATAAGGGCCAGAGGTGGATTGACGCATCATTGACTTGCTCAGTTCGTGAAGCTTTTTCTATTCAATAAATCATCCAATTTTTTTGAAACTGTATCATTAATTTTTGTCTTTACATGCACATAGCATCAAGCGATTCTCGACCCATTCCGATAATTCCTTCGTGGGGCGTCTCTCTTCTTTTTTTAAATTTTTTTTTCTTGAGTTTTGGTAAATGCATCACTAATGTCACACGGATAAATTAAAAATACTTTCTCAACCAACACTGTCATTCAGGGAGTGGTGACAAAACTTACAAGCCTTGAGTGCAACACAATTATGATGATGAAAGATTTGAGACGATGATGCAGATTGAAGGCTCCATTTAGTATCACATTCCTGAGTTGTCAAATTTGTCACCGTATCATCTTGGTCACTTGACCTGATTTTCTGCTGTCTCTTCAGTAACGAATCTTTATTTGAAGGCACAGATATTTACAATATGATCAGTTTCACTCTGTTAACCATGTTGAGTTGTATACAGTAAATTATAGTAAAATGATAAGAGAACAACGAGCCAACATAAATGTGTGACAGATTTACAGATCTTACTACAAATTACACTTCATGTTCAGGCACAGATACTTCGGAGCACGCCATTCAGTGCATGTTGTTGAACGTGTGGCTCCGCAACAATATTCCTTTGTTGACCCAACAACGTCGGCAATCATGAGTGCAGTGGGCCTGGTGTCATAGAGATTGGACATTCGACAACTGCAAAAGTGTCTCCTGGTTGGATGAATGGAGCTTCTTTTTCCACCAGGTCGATTGTCGTTTCCGGATACCCCTTCATACAGACAAAAATACACCGTGCCACGGACACTCGCCGGTAACGGCAATATTATGCTACGGATAACATTCACCTCAGCTTCCATGGGGACTCTGGCCGTAATCGATGGCGCTATGTCAGCTGCGGACTGCATGGACTAATTAGACTACTTACATCTAGAATGAGATTTTCACTCTGCAGCGGAGTGTGCGCTGATATGAAACTTCCTGGCAGATTAAAACTGTGTGCCCGACCGAGACTCGAACTCGGGACCTTTCCCTTTCGCGGGCAAGTGCTCTACCATCTGAGCTACCGAAGCACGACTCACGTCCGGTACTCACAGCTTTACTTCTGCCAGTATCTCGTCTCCTACCTTCCAAACTTTACAGAAGCTCTTCTGCGAACCTTGCAGAACTAGCACTCCTGAAAGAAAGGATAATGCGGAGACATGGCTTAGCCACAGCCTGGGGGATGTTTCCAGAATGAGATTTTCACTCTTCAGCGGAGTGTGCGCTGATATGAAACTTCCTGGCAGATTAAAACTGTGTGCCCGACCGAGACTCGAACTCGGGACCTTTGCCTTTCGCGGGCAAGTGCTCTACCATCTGAGCTACCGAAGCACGACTCACGCCCGGTACTCACAGCTTTACTTCTGCCAGTATCTCGTCTCCTACTTTCCAAACTTTACAGAAGCTCTTCTGCGAACCTTGCAGAACTAGCACTCCTGAAAGAAAGGATAATGCGGACACATGGCTTAGTCACAGCCTGGGGGATGTTTCCGGAATGAGATTTTCACTCTGCAGCGGAGTGTGCGCTGATATGAAACTTCCTGGCAGATGAAAACTGTGTGCCCGACCGAGACTCGAACTCGGGACCTTTGCCTTTCGCGGGCAAGTGCTGTACCATCTGAGCTACCGAAGCACGACTCACGCCCGGTACTCACAGCTCAGATGGTAGAGCACTTGCCCGCGAAAGGCAAAGGTCTCGAGTTCGAGTCTCGGTCGGGCACACAGTTTTAATCTACTTACATCTCTTCACGTGTGTGTGTGAATTCCTAAGGGACCAAACTGCTGCGGTCTTCGGTCCCTAGACTTACACATTACTTAAACTAAAACTTATGCGAAGAACAACACACACACCCATGCCCGAGGGAGGACTCGTACCTCTGGCGGGAGCGATCTCTTCATGCCTGATGTTTTCTCCGATGATGATGGTATTTCCAGCAGGACAACTGTCTGTGTCGTAAGATCTTCATGGTGCTCGTGCACTTTGAGGAGCATGATAGTCAACTTACTTTAATGTCTTTAGCATTAAATTTGCCTGACCTGAATCCGATGAAACATCTGGATCGGTATCGGATGCCAGCAAACTACCGTCCCATTATTTGCGGGAATTGCGTGCCCTGTGCGTGCACATCTGGTGCCATATGTCTCCGGAGACCTACCAAGGTCGTGTCGAATTCATACCACTCTGAACCGCAGCTGCAATGCGTTCCAGAGGTCGGACCGAGCGAGGTGGCGCAGTGGTTAGCACACTGGACTCGCATTCGGGAGGACGACGGTTCAATCCCGTCTCCGGCCATCCTGATTTAGGTTTTCCGTGATTTCCCTAAATCGCTTCAGGCAAATGCCGGGATGGTTCCTTTGAAAGGGCACGGCCGATTTCCTTCCCCATCCTTCCCTCACCCGAGCTTGCGCTCCGTCTCCAATGACCTCGTTGTCGACGGGACGTTAAACACTAATTTCCTCCTCCTCCTCCTCCTCCTCCAGAGGTCGGCCAATAAGCTATTAACCAGGTAGTAATAAGATTTAGATTCATTACTGTAGCTGTATCGATATTTATATCGGAATTGACACGGCAGTCACTGAGCTAATTATCAACATAATCATAATCAGTATTAAGCAATTTTTAAAACTTGGGACCAACTATTGTATTCCTGTGGCATACGGGGCTGCTGCCGAGGTTGGAATCAGTGTTTAAGGCAGTGACAGCTTGCTTCCTGTGAAAATCTTGATCGACGAGGAATTCCTGTACATGCAAGAAAAGATGGAAAGCTAATTAATTCGGAAGAAACTATAGAGTAGATAGTGTATTCACTACCACTGGATTGACTACGCGGAGTGTGTCGTGTATTGACCCACAGATAGTGGCGAATTGTTGTGGATCTTGCTCTCACGGATCCATCTCCACGTCCAGGCTCGGAAATTATTAATGAGTTCCGTAAATTAAAAGCAAAGTTTCTGCATAATGCATTACTGTACAGCCATAGAATAGGTGGTGATTCGCAGTGGTGTTTGAATAAAGGAAACCACCGTAGCCTTTGGAGGATTGCCTACTTCGTCAATGCACTATGTGTCCTGCCCATGTATTGTACTGAACTCCGGTCGGTCCTATATAACCACTTTATAATAGCTCTTTCCTTGGCGGCGGAATAGCTCAGAACCGCAAGTTTCATCCATCAAACTTTCGCAGTCCTCCATTCCAATATACGGACTGCAACCTTTGGTAAGTGCGTGAAACACGCTTTCTAAAACTTTTTGGCAGATTAAAACTGTGTGTCTAACGGGGATTCGAATCTAAATCGGTATATCAGCAAAATTCATTGCCACACCTGCTCCACAAAGTCATAGATGAGGTCTGCCTTGCATTGGTATTTGAATCATGTAAATTCTCGTAGCCTTCGGAGAATCCCCTCCGCTAGCAATGCTGCGTATCAGTGTTCTCAGTCACAAGCTGGGGATTGTTTCCAGAACGAATTTTCATTCTGCAGGGCAAAGCACCCAAGCCATGTCTCAACTATATCCTGCCCTCCAGGAAGGCTGGTCCTATAAGGTATGCGTGAAAACTTTTGAGAAATTTGTAAGGGAGAAGAAAAGGTAATGGGGGAATGGGGGAAGTGAAACTGTGAAAGAGGTCCCGGGTCGTGCTTGGACAACGCAGTCGGTAGAGCACTTTCCTACGAAAAGCAAATGTCCCTGGTCGAGTCCCGGTCCAACATACAGTTTTAATCAGCCAGGAAGTTTCGAATCAGCGCACACTCTCCTACAGACTAAAATTCATCCTGGGAACACAAGTTCTGGATGATATTTGTAATATTACGTCACCGAAATAATATTTTCACTGCTACTCACTGTCTTTCCTGCTCTCCACTGAGGAAATTAGATCATTACTGATTAACATCATACGAACAAGATGTCTGATGAGTTTTTAGAACAATCGCTACCGGTATTTTTCAGCTTGAATCTAATGTATACTGAAACCTATTTATGAGGGACATTGAGTGGTCAGTTATGCAATGTCCTCGTGCCGTACATTTTAGCCGACGAGATTCAGTTCAACAAGCAGGTAAACGAAAATGCGTCTCGAACTGTGTTGTGGAAGAGGCATCACTTTCCGTTCAGAATGGTGCAGAGCGTTGTTCTGATCCAACTCTGTCTTAAAGGGAGTGCAGGACTCTGTCGTCTTCAACGTTCACGGTCGTAAGGTTAGAGCGTGTGTTCAAAACTGAACTACTACTATGACCAGCCGCCTTAGGTTCTTTGCGGTGACGCTGTGGTTTGTCGACTAGCAAAGCCATCAGAAGATGAAAACAAACTGCAAAACGATTTAGCAAAGATATCTGTATCGCGCAAAAATTGGCAGTTGATCCTAAATAACAACAAGTGGGAGGTCTTGCACGTGAGTGCTAAAAGGAATTCGTTAAACTTCGGTTGCATGATAAATCAGTCAAACCTAGAGGCCATAAATTCAACTAAATACCTAGGAATTACAATTACGAACAACTTAAATTGGAAGGAATACATAAAATGTTGTGGGGAAGGCTAACCAAAGACTGCGTTTTATTGGCAGGACACTTAGAAAATGTAACAGATCTACTAAAGAGAATGCCTACACTACGTTTGTCCGTCCTTTTTTAGAATACTGCTGCGTGGCGTGGGATCCTTACTGGATAGTACTGACGGAGTACATCGAAAAAGTTCAAAGAAGGGCAGCACGTTTTGTGTTATCGCGAAATAGTGGAGAAAGCGTCACTGAAATGATACAGGATTTGGGGTGGACATCATTAAGACAAAGGCGTTTTTCGTTGCGGCGGAATCTTTTCACGAAAAATCAATCACCAACTTTCTCCGCCGAACGCGAAAATATTTTGTGCACGCTCACCTACATAGGGAATCAGAGCTCGCACGGAAAGATATAAGTGCTCGCTTTTTTTCCGCGCGCTATACGGTATTGGAGCAATAGAGAATTGTAAAGGTGGTTCGATGAACCTTCTGCCAGGCACTTGAATGTGATTTGCAGAGTATCAATATAGACGTAGACGAACTGCTAAACTATGCAGTAATATATGAAGCTTTATGTCCCAGAATACAAATTGGAAACAATATCTGATCATGAATATTTAACGGAATAGTCACAGACACTTACGCATACACAATCTAGATGCAACTCTGTTGGTTGCTTGGTTTAAAAATGGGGAAGCGACCAAACTGCAGCTCCGTTTAAACTTTAAGTAATATGTAATGAGACAGCAGAAAACTGAGCAGTACGTTTGCTGTCATCTTAGTGCTCCTTGGGGGGCTACTGAGAATGTTCCCTCAGCTACGTGATCACCGATTTTAGATTTCAAAGAACGAGTAAACCAATACCTTCTTGAACCATAAAGATCAGAATACAAGTTCAGAATACGATTTCGCTTAATATAGCAATTAGGAATGCCCTCGCTATTGCGTATTCCACCATATATCTCACTAATCCATCAGGGCAGTCTGCATTTCCTATTTTAGAAAACAGCAGTCATTCGTAACAGCATCGGACGACTTACCTTGCCCCATGTGTAACCTAATTTCATGCGCGTAATAATACTTATTGCCACTGTTTTGCAATTGCTAAACGTAATTCATTCAGTTACCTCTTTGTGGCATCTCAAAGCATGTACATGCGGTAGTCAGCGTCGGTAAGTGTGCAGAATGTGGCAGTGTGGCTACATGTAACAACCTTAAGTTTAGTTAGGAAATGAAATGACTTGGTTTGGCCGAAATAGTTGAGAGAGGAATAAAGTTTCAGAATGAATGCAGCTGGTTTAGAAGCCCGCATGGGTTCTCAGAGTGATGCACAAAGTAAGCGGAATCATATATACACAATGCACAACTTTTAACAAAGCAACTTCTCTTTAAAAATGCAGAAGATAATGATAATTTTGAATCTACAGCACGACGGAAGATAATATTCGTTACTACACCCAATTTCCATTAAAAACGTGATTATTTTATGAGCTTCCATTTCGACACGCAGAACAATACAGTCGTGAGTTAACTGTGCGGAATTTTAGAATGCACTTGTGAGAACATACGCATTCACCTACTATTCACGACAGCCAGTAACTGGAAAGCTCTGACCCATTTTTTCATCGTAGAAACCTCGAACCAACTCATATTGACACCAGATAAAACCAGACTTCCTCCAAAATCGAACAGAGCAGAACAGAACTCCAAGCAGAACAGAAACAGGAAACAAAATAGCGGATGCTCATTCGAGCCAAGAGCACCTCGTACCTCCAAAATAGTGAACGCGTCCCATTGGATGATAACCAAAACGACAGCCGAAAATGCGAAATGCTTCAATAGAGACACAGAGATTGCCCAAAGAGCTAAATTCGACTAATCGAAGTTGACCATAGCAGAAAGACGTAAAGCATTTCAAAGGAATGTCGCGATTTAAGAAAAGCAAAAACATTGTGATCAAAAATGAAAATACAAATAACAAGCGACTATCAAGGTGAAGTAAATGATGCTCGAAATCAGCAGTGTTTGTAAATGAGGAACGTAGCAGCCAACAGTAAAAGCTGCTGCTTGAATTTTTTATTGGATAAGAGTTGTGATCATACACGTCATCATCAAGGGCAGCATTTATACTCAATTTTCTGGATTCCGTTTAGTCAAGCAAGAAGTGGCATCGTAGTTTAATTAACGGGAACTGATAGAATCACTCACATGCATCAATGGTTCATTCTCTTTCATTTCGTATGGGGCCATTAAGATGATACGTATGACCGGAATACCAAGTTATTAAAAAGTTTTTAATCAAGGACCTGCTTATCCTGGTGATCGTAATGTTCCTAATTTATAACCTGTGGGCCACAACCTCTATAAAATCTATTTTGATGTTTATAACAATTTTGTTTGAACATGTCTTGATCAACAACGTGGACTTTTATCAACAGTCAATCTAATATTTGTACCTATTTATTCTACGAGTATGTACTGGAGGCATCGACAGTTCACAGTCGTGTTCTAAGATCAGGAAGAACCACAAGATTGCACACACGCCTCGAAGCGCTTTAACTGGCTATATTCCAGAACCACGTCGGAAACCTCTTCGATCGGTGGTGTGAAATATAGAAGTTCTTATTTCGGCTCATCTCCTCTCCAGAAATTGGAAGTTACTAGATCATACACTTCCGGTAATCTAATTCCTTTACTTCTGCTAGTATACGTCATACGTGGCATCGGTTTCAGGATCTCACTTCGAGTTATTTTAGATTACGTATTTAGCTTCCAACAATCAAATTTTTATATGCCCCCCTCCTTCCAAAAAGCTTCAAACGAACTCGTTTCATAATTCCCAAACTATATATCATAATAAGTTTTTTAATGTCATAGGGAGATTTGATACAAATTTCCTATATTGTCTTCTACTCTAACCGGTTCACTCTGTCATTAGTTAACATTTATTTTTGTTGCAGACAGACTTTTCAACAATCTTCAATTCGTATTTTCACAGAGTTGCGGAGTGAAAATCTGTTCTTCCACTCTTCTTCGGAACATAGTAATTTCTTTGATGATGACAAGGACGATGTGCTTGTGATGAATGATCTAACAATATCACATTTAAGTTTTTCTGTTCTGTTTAAGGTCTGAGTAATTGATAATTTATTATTGTACGGTCTTGTAAGCAGCGAACATATACGAGTATATTTAAGTCGTGGTTCGTCAATGTCGGACGTTTAGAATTTCCTTTCGCATTTCTTAAAAGTATGTTGTAAATATGTCACCGTAATTTCTCTTACGAGGATGAAGTGGAAAGTTCACTCACCACAGATCGAAGTTTCTGTAATGAATTGATACGTTATCCAATAAATTTGCCGAGTTGATCAGTGCATACAATGTTCGAGAAATGTATTTCTGTCGTTATTATTCGCCTCATTATGCTCAGAGCTGTTTTAATAAGCTCATTTAATGTTTTCTTAGAGTGCATGACCCGATTTTTTCTCTACAGGATTTATTGGGGTTGTGGTAGGTCAGAGATGTAGCAGTGACAATGTTTTCGCAAAACGTCGTGTCGTATTTCATAATGCGAGAATGCCGCCTGATTATAACAACTTGTTCCAGAGAATGCGTTGGTCGTTTTATTTTATATCATAAACTCGCCCGATGTGTGTGATAATGCGTATGCATGAGTCGTAGAACAAAGCGGTAATAAATAAATTCCTGAGATAAATTTTGTAAGGAAATCGACCCTTCAGGCGCTTTCGCATGTTGATCAGATTACAACGTTTTTGTGATCTACCGACCTGCATTTCTGCACGCTATGAAGTGAAACACTAACGTCTGGATAGATAATAATTTTGTGCTTATGGAACTGAGCACAGCTTGTCCAGTACTTTTAAAGCAGTTTCTACTACATAATTTGGACGCAAGCCAGGCATAAAATTGCAAAAAGGCTAAGAATCCTAGGATTCCATGTTATATTTTTTGGAGTAATATTATTATTAATAATAACAGCTCGTCATGGATTTCGTCGTAATGGACAAGCAGTAGATGAGAAAGTAACATATTTACGGCCTACATTGATTACAAAAATACGTTTGATTCGTTTTCGCCGTCCTGACTTATTACAGTTCTGCAAATTTATGAGATAAAAAGTCAGCAACATACACACTCATCCATGATGAACCACTAGAAGGTATATACACACCCCCAGGGCAACAATAAAACATTAATAACACAGGAAGTTAGGATCAAGAGTGTCTTATTACAAGGAGAAAGCAGGCGCTAATTGTGGTTCTGTTTAGCCCCGATCCGTATTCATTCAAACTCATTTCAACCGGGTACGGTTTTACCATAAAGGGCCACAACATAAGCTGTATGTTACATCGTTTAACATGTATGAATGACGTTAAACCATACGCCCCAACAGAAACACAAATGAGCCACCTAGCAGGGAAGTAGGAATGTTTTCTAGGAACATCAGCATATCAATTGATCAAGACAAATACATGATAGTAAACAAAAGGAAGGGTAAGATATAAGCTACAGGGTTAGAGATTAGTAATTATTGAACCTATGACTGAAGACGATAGCTAAACACGTTAAACCTCCTTCAAGGAAGACGAGTGGTGCATAAAAACAAAACTAATGTACCTCGAACACATAAATCAGCAGAATTTTCTCAATTCTGAAGTAAAACCTAAACGCAAAAAAAACATTGAGCTCCTTTAATACGCAGGGATTGTAATGCTGACTCTCACTTTCCGCCTCTTTAATGGAATAAAATGAGACCTGGAAGAAATCTAGGAAAAAACTGGTATTTTACACGAAGTGTGCTCTCCATCAACCCAAAAAAACTGTTGAAAGACTGACTGCCTCATGTAAGAAATGGTGCAGTGGCCTATCTCATACTGAGAATCAGCACGGAAAGGAACTTTGGAATCCGAAAAATTACTATCAGAGAAGCAATTCATCATTCCATAAAACAATAGTAGCCTCAGAAATTAATTCTACTCGTCCATTACTCGGTGTAGTAGAAATATCCGTAGAAGTCCGAAGTTTAGTATTTGATATCAGGATAGTAGACTGGGTTATAAAGTAACTTCTCGAAAAACTTGCGGACGACTTCATCCAGGATCACGTCGATTTGCAGGCATCGAAAAACCGGTTGATGATTGTTGTTTACATACAGAAACTGACGAACTTCTGGCAACGATGCAAGATCAGGTCACTGCGACAAGGAACTATTGTAAGCATTTGTCTAAGGAGAGAAGTAACAGATGACAACTGTAGAAAGTTTGGGGACCAGGAGACCATATCACACATTCATCTGAATATAAAACATCGTCGGAATTTTTGAAAAGGCATGATGATGCCGCCAAAATAATAAACCAGACGTTAGAACAGCAGTGTCAGTTAATGAAAAACATTCTTGTTGTTGTGAAAAATGAAAAATTCATAGTTTCTGGAAACGCTGCATTGCAATGGAGTCGACATAACAATGATCGATAAAGCTATGCCAGTCACCATCCCCATAGACATAGTTGTACTCAGCACTCGTAATTTGCAATCTGCCTACCGTTTGAAGACGGTCAGGTATAGGCATCTGGGAGATGAATTAAGCCCATGTGGAAAACGTGTACAATCGTCCCAATGGTAACTGCGGAAAGTAGTTGTTCTGAGCACGTATAGATAATCCATCTGGTCCTAGGAGAGAGACAGTAAAATAATAATACAAATAACAATGGAATAATTGCCGGAAAGGCACACTCACAACGTTCAATAAACTGCCAATTCGTGTTCAGACTATGGACATATTTTTTTTTTAAATTAAGTTGTGGAGCTGGCTGTTAGATCATCCATTTTATGACATTAAAGAATTCTTTGAGACGCCTGAGGAAGATATTAGCATTTAAAAATTTTCTGTAGTTAAACATATTATTGTGTACTATGGCTAGTCATGTGTAATTACATAGTGTATACAATACACTATGCACAAAGTATACTATTCTATACAATAATATATTATATTATAGTATAGCTTATCGCTTAACTTTCAGAAACTAACCTGGTGTAATTTGGTACACTGCCATGCTTAAAAAGTATACTATAATGTATTGACATTAGTTTATTTTATTATTATGCATGTACTACAACATTCTGTATGACGAAGCCAATATCATTGTAAAATGATCCATGGTGAATAAAATTCTTGATTCTTTGTGAAGTTCCTAGTCGTTGCCCATTTCTCTGATTAATATGTCGATAATGCATTGCTTCATCATAAGCATTATTTGATGATCGCATGGCAAGAGTTCGTGACTGAAAACTGATTGAGTTGCCACTATTATTTTGTTATATCGTTTGTCGAAAGATGTTATTCAATAATAGCAACAGAGTTATGGCACGAGATTCGAATAAAACTGCAACTTTCATGAATGCTTAAATCTTGGAAGACATTCACCATTTGCGAATTAGTGTTCAGTATTCTCTCGGCGCTTGACCGTAAAACACAGTACATTGCTTGACTTTCCTCCGACTACCTTCTCTGAGCCGGCCGTAGTGGCGAGCGGTTCTAGGCGCTACAGTCTGGAACCGCGCGACCGATACGGTCGCAGGTTCGAATCCTGCCTCGGGCATGGATGTGTGTGATGTACTTATGTTAGTTAGATTTAAGTAGTTCTAAGTTCTAGGGGACTGATGACCTCAGATGTTAAGTCCCATAGTGCTCAGAGGCATTTGATCCATTTTTGATCTCTCTCCGACCGAGCGTTCGCGACAGATCACATTTGGAAACTTCACCAGTGTTGCCAGATGCAACAGTCTCGAAAGCAGGAGGCAGAAACTCGCAAAAGCAGGAGATAGCAGCAGATGCTAGACAGCCTATTATTCTGTGTTATGTTATTATTATTATTATTATTATTATTATTATTATTAATCGTGAATTAAAATATAAATGAACATAGAAGTAATACAACGTATTGACTCGGCATTATAAGTGCATAGGTGCCACTGTGCATGATTTTCATTTTTGTGATTTGTGAGACATTTAAGATACAGATAATCGAAATTTTTTAACGCCCACAATTTATTTATTCATATAATTAAACAGCAGTATTAACAGTTAAGTCATAATAGTGTTTATTATCCTTCTGCATCACATTACAGATGCTTCTGCGTTTAGATATCTGTCAAGCATAGTTTTCTCTGCTAAAGAAATATTTATTTCACTTTCACGCATTACAATACGTAAAATTATCGGCCTTTTTATTATGTACTAGGGAACATTTCAGTTTAGCTTCACTTTTCCACTCACTTTTGTAGATTTGGAGGTACTTCACATTTTTCCGCGCTCTGGGTGCACTTATTTCCGCGTTGAACTTAAACTGAAATAAACTGTGTTTACGTTACCCAGTCACATATTATAAACAGATAAATATAGTAAACATAGGTTTCAAATAACATCCACGCAATGAATAAACTTAGAGGAACATGACTCAGCAGTTGAAGCTGACAATAGAAAAATATCTGAGGTCAGAAAGCCACAGAAGGGAAGCCTAAACTTAATTGGTATCTCTAGAAATAAACAGTTAATGAACTAGTGTACCAACATTCGCTAAAACAAAAATTATCTTGAAGGAATAGGCTGGAATCTGATAAAAAACAGTTTTTCCCCTTTTATTTGCTTTTTAGTGGTAGAGAATTACAGAATGAGATTTTCATTCTGCAGCGGAGTGTGCGCTGATATGAAATTTCCTGGCAGATTAAAAAGATTAAAACTGCTTGCCGACCGAGATTCGAACTCGGGACCTTTGCCTTTCGCGGGCAAGTGTTCTACCATCTTTTTTTTTTTTTTCGGTGTTGTTCGTTGCGTTTGGCCTGGGCAGACGTCACATGACTACCGTTCAAGTTGAGCGTTGAATCCTTTACTCAGTTTTTTTTATTACAGAGTTCCACCGCCTCTCTGACCGAACACGCTGAGCTACCGTGCTGGCACCATCTGAGCTACCCAAGCACGTCTCCCCCCCCCCCCCCCCCCACCATTACAGTTGTACTTCTGCCAGTACCTCGTCTCCTACCTTCCAAACTTCACATAAGTTCACCTGCGAACCTGGTAGAGCACTTGCCCGTGAAAGGCAAAGGTCTCGAGTTCGAGTCTCAGTTCGGAACACAGTTTTAATCAGCCAGGAAGTTTCATATCAGTAGAGAATTAGATTTTTTTTAAAAATCAGGAAAACCTCCTGCAAATCAGAAGATCCGACAATACTGGCCTGCACTAGTTAAAACTTCCGGGCTGAGAAGCCTTGGTCGATCTGTAAAACTACTTCCTCACGTTTCGTTGCAACATCTTCCGAGATGAGTCAACGACTAGCTGCCAGACCGTGAAGGTCCTGTTTATATAGAGAGTATAAAGCGCGTAGAGGGCACAACCATACGTCATGTGGGACCGACTGTAAGTCTATCTCTTACTTAAGTCATTATCCTCGATCGAAGGTAATCGATTGTCACCTCGTTGGTGCAAAGTCAACCGCCATATTTTATCTAACTTTAAGCTTTCCTCTTTTCTATTAAAATTATTGTTGTGTTTCCGAATCTCTATAGCTTCTCTATACCTGCGTGCATAATAATGCAATGCCCTGGCTAGCATGCTCGTCTCACTAAATTTTATTTCATGATCACCATCTTTAAAAAATATGTTCCGCTACCGTTGATTTACCGTTATCTCCCAATCGACAGTTCGTTTTGTGTTCGATTAAGCGAGTATTGGCACTTCTTTTCGTTGTTCCGATATAAACCTTCCCACTTCTACAGGGAATTTTATACATTTCAGGATGTCGAGCGTCTTTCACCAATCTTAAACACTCACTACTCTTCTTGGTGGGTCTAAAGATTGTTTCAACTTGAAACTTGGCCAGAGCTTTCCCAGTACGGTCCGTAATATTGCGAATAAGTGTAAGAAAAACTTTTCCAGCTGACAGTTGTTGTTGCTGAATGTTGTCAGACACTTTTCTTCTGGGATGGAGTTCTCGATCTATGTCGTTCTCAGTGAATCTGTTTTCCTTTAAAGCCTTTCGTAAATGATTTAGCTCATCTTGCTAATGAACTGACTTACAGATCTTATCAGCTCTGTCCACCAACAATTTAGTGACACCTTTCTTCTGCGTAGAATGATGGTTCGAATCGTTATGGAGTTAACGATCGGTGTGTGTATCTTTTCTATACACTTTATGCTCTAGGCTCCCATCTGCCCGTTTGATTACAGATACATCCAAAAAATTAAGTCGTACATTAGTTTCTCCATACTAAATTGCATCTTTCGATTAATGCTATTTAGGTTCACCAAGAAACCATACCTCTTCACCGTGATACATACCACAACAGTGTCATCCACATACCGATACCACTTCAAACGGCTTTTACTGGCAGACTGCAGCGCCTGCTGTCCAAAAAATCCATGAATAGATTATCAACAGCTGGGCTCAGAGGGCTGTCCATGTCCACTCCTTCAGTTTGTTCGTAAAACTCATTATCATGCTGGAAATAAGTCGTGGACAGGCAATGTCGAAACAGAGCTACTTATCAGTGGGAAGCATATCAGCTATGTATGAAAGAGTTCCGTCAACGGGAACCATGGTAAACAGGAAATAAGACATCAAAACTGACAAGGATAACACCTGGGCTGACAGTAATCTCTTTCAATTTTTCGGTAAAGTGCATAGAATTTTTGATGTGATAATCAGTTTTGCCAATATCCGGTTGTAGCAAAGAGGCGAGATGTTTAGCCAACTGTTGAGTAGGCGATCCAATAGCACTCACTAACGGTCTAATGGGACTGAGCTTATGTATCTTCCGTAGTCCATATAATCTAGAAGGCTAAGCTTCCGTTTTGCATAGATATTTTTTATCCTCTGTAGGATTGGTAGCTCCTTAAACTTTCGTTGTAGGACCCTTTTGAAGCTTGTTATATGTGTTGGAATCCAAAAGGTCACTGATCTCCTTACTCTTCATCACAACGATAGCATTACCTTTATCAGCAGGCAGAACAATAACATTCCTGTCCGCATTGATCTCCAGTAAGGCCTTTCTTTCTCCTTGAGACAAAGTACTGCTAGGTGGCTTAGCTTTACGTAGTATCCTAGCTGTTTCCATCCTTATTTCATCAGCAGAATGTGGTGACAAATGACGAATCCCCTCTATATTAGCTACAATATCCTCCGTGGTAACACTTGATGGAGTAATTGCAAAATTTCCTCCTTTCGAGAGAACACGTTTATATTGGAACATGTTTATATTAGATATATTGGAGCAAAGTGTCAATACCCGCTTAACCGTACACAAAACGAACTGTCGACTGGGACAAACCGACAAATCAGCTGTAGCGGAACACGTTTTTAAAGACGGTGATCATGAAATAGAATTTAGTAAGACGAGCATGCTAGCCAGGACATCGCATTATTATGCTAACAGGTACAAAGAAGCTAAGATTCAGAAACACCACAATAATTTTAATAGAAAAGAGGAAGGCTTAAAGTTAGATAAGATATGGCGGTCGACTTTACACCAACGATGTGACAATCGATTACCTTTGTTACGTTAGTCAGAGATCGACTTACAGTCGTCCCCACGTGACGTATGGTGGTGCTCACCATGCGCTCTATAGTCTCTATACAAACAGCATCTCCACGGTCTGGCAACCAGTCGTTGACTCACCTCGGAAGATGTTGCTCGCAGTTGCCAACGAAACGTCAGAAAGAAGAAGTCTCACAGCAGATCGACCAATGCGTCTCAGCCCGGAAGTTTTAACTAAGAAGACGCCGGCCGTGAAAGCCTACACGTTATGGCTGGACTGCAAGTTAACGACTGCCGCGCTGGTGCGCTCTCGAAAACGAGCAACCGTTAAGCTCTTCGTAGAGCTCAGCGATGCTGAACAGCTCATCGTCGTACCTCACAGAGGTTGTACTTGTTCTCCTTTCGATTGAGATGCACCAACAGTGACCTTACAACTTGTTTGCTCTCTAACGTCTCTCTAACAATATATATATATATATATATATATATATATATATATATATATATATATATATTCCTGGAAATGGAAAAAAGAACACATTGACACCGGTGTGTCAGACCCACCATACTTGCTCCGGACACTGCGAGAGGGCTGTACAAGCAATGATCACACGCACGGCACAGCGGACACACCAGGAACCGCGGTGTTGGCCGTCGAATGGCGCTAGCTGCGCAGCATTTGTGCACCGCCGCCGTCAGTGTCAGCCAGTTTGCCGTGGCATACGGAGCTCCATCGCAGTCTTTAACACTGGTAGCATGCCGCTACAGCGTGGACGTGAACCGTATGTGCAGTTGACGGACTTTGAGCGAGGGCGTATAGTGGGCATGCGGGAGGCCGGGTGGACGTACCGCCGAATTGCTCAACACGTGGGGCGTGAGGTCTCCACAGTGCATCGATGTTGTCGCCAGTGGTCGGCGGAAGGTGCACGTGCCCGTCGACCTGGGACCGGACCGCAGCGACGCACGGATGCACGCCAAGACCGTAGGATCCTACGCAGTGCCGTAGGGGACCGCACCGCCACTTCCAGCAAATTAGGGACACTGTTGCTCCTGGGGTATCGGCGAGGACCATTCGCAACCGTCTCCATGAAGCCGGGCTACGGTCCCGCACACCGTTAGGCCGTCTTCCGCTCACGCCCCAACATCGTGCAGCCCGCCTCCAGTGGTGTCGCAACAGGCGTGAATGGAGGGACGAATGGAGACGTGTCGTCTTCAGCGATGAGAGTCGCTTCTGCCTTGGTGCCAATGATGGTCGTATGCGTGTTTGGCGCCGTGCAGGTGAGCGCCACAATCAGGACTGCATACGACCGAGCCACACAGGGCCAACACCCGGCATCATGGTGTGGGGAGCGATCTCCTACACTGGCCGTACACCACTGGTGATCGTCGAGGGACACTGAATAGTGCACGGTACATCCAAACCGTCATCGAACCCATCGTTCTACCATTCCTAGACCGGCAAGGGAACTTGCTGTTCCAACAGGACAATGCACGTCCGCATGTATCCCGTGCCACCCAACGTGCTCTACCCTGGCCAGCAAGATCTCCGGATCTGTCCCCCATTGAGCATGTTTGGGACTGGATGAAGCGTCGTCTCACGCGGTCTGCACGTCCAGCACGAACGCTGGTCCAACCGAGGCGCCAGGTGGAAATGGCATGGCAAGCCGTTCCACAGGACTACATCCAGCATCTCTACGATCGTCTCCATGGGAGAATAGCAGCCTGCATTGCTGCGAAAGGTGGATATACACTGTACTAGTGCCGACATTGTGCATGCTCTGTTGCCTGTGTCTATGTGCCTGTGGTTCTCTCAGTGTGATCATGTGATGTATCCGACCCCAGAAATGTGTCAATAAAGTTTCCCCTTCCTGGGACAATGAATTCACGGTGTTCTTATTTCAATTTCCAGGAGTGTATATATTGTTGTGGTCATCAGTTTAAAGACTAGTTTGATGCAGCTGTCCATGCTAGTCTATTCTGTGTAAGTCTCTTCATCTCCGTGTAACAACTGCAAGCTATATCCTTCTGAATCTCATTAGTGTATACATCTATTTATGTCCCTCTATAATTTTTACACTCCAAGTTGTGCCACAAATTCCTCTTCTCCCCAATTCTATTCAGTACCTTCTCTTTAGTTACGTGGTCTACTCATCTAATCTTCAACATTCTTCCGCAGCACCACATTTCAAAAGCTTCTATTCACTTCTTGTCTAAGCTGTTTATCCTCGATGTTTAACTTGCATGCATGGTTACACTCCATACAAATAGTTTCAGAAAACACTTCCTGACACTCATATTTATACTCGATGTTAACAAATGTCTTCTTCAGAAACGATTTTCTTGCAACTGCCAGTCTACATTTTATGACCTCTCTACTTCTAACATCGTCAGGTATTTCTGCTACCCAAACAGCAAAACTCATCTACTACTTTAAGCTTCTCGTTGCCTAATCTAGTTTCTTCAGCATCGCCTGATTTAACTGTACTACATTCTATTGTCCACGTCTTTCTTTCGCTGACGTTCATCTTATATACTCCTTTCAAGAAACTTTCCATTCCGTTCAACTGCTCTTCGAAGTCCTTTTCTGTCTCTGACAGAATTACAATGTCATCGGCAAACCTCAAAGTTTTTATTTCTTCTCCTTGGATTTTAATTCCAACTCCGAATGTTTCTTTTGTTCCCTTTGCTGCTTGCTCAATATATAAATTGAGCCCTGTCTCACTCCCTTCTCAACCACTCTTATAACGGCCATCTGGTTTCTGTACAAATTGTAAACAGCCTTCCGCTCCCTGTATTTTACCCCTGCCACCTTCAGAATGTGGAAGAGAGTATTGCAGTCAACACTGTCAAAAACGTTCTCTAAGTCCACAAATGCTACAAATGCATATTTGCCTTTCCTTAACCTATTTTCTAAGATAAGTCGTAGGGTCAGTATTGCCTCGAATGTTCCTACATCTCTCCTGAATCGAAACTGATCTTCCCCGAGGTCGGCTTCTTCCAGTTTTTCCATTCTTCTGTGAAGGATTTGTGCTAGTGTTTTACAACTGTGACTTATTAAACTGACAGTTTGATAATTTTCACACTTGTCAGCACCTGCTTCCTTTGGAATTGGAATTATTATATTCTTCTTGACGTTTGAGGGCATTTCACCTGTCTCACACATCTTGCTCACCAGAAGGATGAGTTTTGTCATTGCAGGATCTCCTAAGGCTATCAGTAGTTCTAAAGGAATGTTGTCTACTTAAAGGGCGTTGTTTCCACTTAGATCTTTCAGTACTCTGTCAAATTCTTCACACAGTATCACAACTTCCACCTCATCTTCATCTACGTTCCCATCAATTTGCATTGTATCGCGGTCAAGTACATCTATCTTGTATAGACCCTCTACATATTCCTTCCTCCCTTCTGATTTCCCGTCTTTGCTTAGGACTGGTTTTCCATCTGAGTTCTTCATATTCATACATGTTGATCTCTTTTCTCCAAAGGTCTCTTTAATTTTCTTGTAGGTGATATATATCTTATCCCTAATGATATATGCTTCTACACCCTTACTGTGAACCTCTAGCCATCCCTCCTTGGCCATTTTGCACTTCCAGTCGATCTCATTTTTGGGACGTTTGTGTTCCTTTTCGCCTGTTCATTTACTGTATTTTTATATTTTCTCCTTTCATCAATTACATTCAATACCGCTTATGTTACCCAAGGATTTCTACAAGCCCTCGTCTTTTTATCTACTTGATCCCCTGCTCCCTTCACTATTTCATCACTCAAAGCTACCGATTCTTCCTGTACTGCATTCCTTTCCCCTGTTCTTGTCAATCGTTCCTGAATGTTCTCTCTGAAACCCTCTACAATCACAGGTTCTTTAAGCTTATCCAGGTCCCATCTCCCTAAATTTGTACCTTTTTGCAGTTTCTTCAGTTTTAATCTACAGTTCATAACCAATAAATTCTTATCAGAGTCCACATCTGCCCATGGAAATCTTACAATTTAAAACTTAGTTCCCAAATCTCTGTCTTACCATTGTATAATCTATCTGAAATCTTCCGGTCTCCAGGCCTCTTCCATGATTCTTAAAACAAGTGTTAGCTATGATTAAATGGTGCTCTGTGTAGAATTCTACAGGGAACTTCCTCTTTCATTCCTTATCCTTATTCCATATTCACCTACTACATTTCCTTGTCTTCCTTTTCCAACAATCGAATTCCAGTCCCCAATGGCTATTAAATTTTCGTCTCCCTTAACAATCTGAATACTTTCTTTTATCTTATAATTTTCAATCTCTCCATCGACTGTGGAGCTAGTTGGCGTATAAACTTGTGTGAGCGTGGTAGGCGTAGATTCGTGTCTATATTGGCTAAAATGATGCGTTGGGAATGCTCTTCGTAATAGTTTATCCGCATTCCTATTTTTTATTCAATTTTAAATCTACTCCCGCGTTACCCATATCTGATTTTGTATTTTAACCCTGTATTCACCTGACCAGAAGTCTTGTTTCCTCCTGCCACCGAACGTCACTAATTCCCACTATGTCTAACTTTAACCTATCCATTTCCCTTCTTAAATTTTCTAACCTACCTGCCTTATTAGGGGATGTGACATTCCATGCTCCGATCCATAGAAGGCCAGTTTTGTTTCTCCTGATAACGCCGCCCTCCTAAGCAGTCAAATCCCGGAGATCCGAAAGAGGGACCATTTTACCTTCGGAATATTTTACCCAAGAGGACGCTACCATCATTTAAACACACAGTAAAGCTGAAAGCCCTGGGGAAAAATTACGGCTGTAGTTTCCGCTTGATGTCAGCCGTTCGCAGTACCACCACAGCAATGCTGTTTTGTTTGATGTTATAAGGCCAGTTCAATCAACCATACGGACTGCTGCTCTGCAACTATTGAAAAGGATGCTGCCCCTCTTCAGGAACAAAACGTTTTCTGGCCTCTCAACAGATACCACTCCGTTGTCTTTGCACCTACGGGACGGTTAGCTGTATCGCTGAGGCACGCAAGCCTCCCCACCGACATACCTGAGGATGGACTGTTGTCTAACAGAAACTGGTTGATTTTATTGAAGTGACATTAAGCTATTATGCAAATAATGATTTTGTAGCGGGATTAGAGCCCCGTACAAATTTTGTATTTTTAGTCTCCTTCTTTTTCGCAGAAATACTTCTTGACATGCCGATTTGATTCCAGGAAAAAAGTTGGAATCGTTTTCACGCACTATGTTTACTGCATCACAGCTTGTGTCCAATATCTGTTGCCTTCGACAATCGACAGCATGATAGGACACAAGCTTCCTTTTCCAAAAGCAATATATCTGGCTAGTAGGAAAGGAAGATGACATCTGACGTGAAGAACGCATTCTGCAATGATGTTCCTTAGTATGATTATCTACACGTTATCGAAATACGAATATAATGTTTACTAATAGGTACACAACAGAAAGGTGATTGAACACACAGTGTCATATCCACCTCATTCCACTGTCAAGAAGAATACGGACAGACACCCAAGACAAGTCAAAGCAGAGAGTTTTCAATTAATTTGACCCATTTGAAATGGTTGACGGACGCCTACGACGGTAAAAACAATGGCTTAGTTTATGAAATCACTTGTCTGCTATCAGTCAAGAATTATTTTTGTTTAAATTTAACACGGCACTTTCGGCAAATGATTCTTATTTTACTGTTACATACATAAACAGGCGCAATTTTTAATTAATGTTCGATTTTTATACTGAGTTAGTGGCTTACTTCTGCTTCGGTTTTCTTGTGGCCCGCTTGTGCAGGAACCCAGACATACGAAATATCACAAATAGTTTTCTGTTTCAGTAGACAAAAAAAAATAGCAAACGTACATAAACGAACATTTACAAACATATTTTTTACATTTTGTCAACAGAGATAACGCTATAGATCTTCTACAGAGGAGGCTATACAGGGTGAGTCACCTAACATTACCGCTGGATATATTTCGTAAACCACATCAAATACTGACGAATCGATTCGACAGACCGAACGTGAGGAGAGGGGCTAGTGTAATTGGTTAATACAAACCATAAAAAATGCACGGAAGTTTGTTTTTTAACACAAACCTACGTTTTGCAAATTTAACCCCGTTAGTTTTGTTAGCACATCTGAACATATAAACAAATACGTAATCAGTGCCGTTTGTTGCATTGTAAAATGTTAATTGCATCCGGAGATATTGTAACCTAAAGTTGACGCTTGAGTACCACTCCTCCGCTGTTCGATCGTGTGTATCGGAGAGCACCGAATTACGTAGGGATCCAAAGGAAACGGTGATGGACCTTAGGTACAGAAGAGATTGGAACAGCACATTACGTCCACATGCTAACACCTTTTTATTGGTCTTTTTCACTGACGCACATGTACATTACCATGGTTTGTGAAACCCGCTTCATAGGTAAACAGGTAGAACTGCAACGCATTCTCTGTTAATGCCCATTGACAGAATTGCACTCGATGATTAAAGTCATCACCATGTAATTGCTGATGTAGCGACACGTGAAACGGGTGAAAGCGGTGACGATGCAGTATGCGCATGACACTACTTTGACTCAGTGCACCGGCTCTCGCTATGTCCCGTGTAGTCATGTGTGGGTTCATGGCAACAGCAGCTAACACACCAACTGCACCCGCTTCTCCTGTGACGGCCCTGTTACGGACCCGTTTGCGCGCTACGACCATACCTGTTGCATACAGATGGCGGTAGATGTTTTGCAATGTGCGGCACGTTGGATGCACTCTGTCCGGGTACCGTTCTGCACACACCCTGCAGGCTTCAGCTGCATTTCGTCTACACTCGCCATAGATGAGTATCATCTCCGCCTTTTCAGAGTTCGAGTACACCATGGTCACAGTTCCTACAACACTACACTATCACAGACGTCTGGTAACACGGTGTACTACAGTTGGTCTGCGTGAGGAGACGAATGCAGAATAACAATAGGAGCAAGCGCTACATGCGGACACTGCGACAGCTAGACCAAACCAAAACAGTGCACTACAGCCACACTCGTAAACACGGTCGTCATCGTAAACATGTCCCTGCAGATGCTGCTCGCCGACCGTGGCCCGTGTTTGTTACAACACGCAACTGAACGTCGGAGGTTTCAAGCGTCAACTTTAGGTTACAATATCTCCGGATGTAATAACAATAACATTTGACAATGCAACAAACGGCACTGATTACGTATTTGTTTATATGTTCAGATGTGCTAACAAAACTAACGTGGTTCGCCGGCCGCGGTGGTCTAGCGGTTCTGGCGCTGCAGTCCGGAACCGCGGGACTTCTACGGTCGCAGGTTCGAATCCTGCCTCGGGCATGGGTGTTTGTGATGTCCTTAGGTTAGTTAGGTTTAAGTAGTTCTACGTTCCAGGGGACTTATGACCTAAGATGTTGAGTCCCATAGTGCTCAGAGCCATTTGAACCATTTGAACTAACGTGGTTCCATTTTAAAAAAACGTAGGTTTGTGTTAAAAAACATACTTCCGTGCATTTTTGTATGGTTTGTATTAAACAATTACACTAGCCCCTCTCCTCACGTTCGGTCTGTGGAATCGATTCGTCAGTATTTGATGTGATTTACGAAATATATCCAGCGGTAACGTTAAGTGACTCACCCTGTATGTGCTTTAGAACAGAGAGTATTTATCTTAATAAATTGGAGCATGATTTGCTTATGTATATTTACTATTTTTATTTTAAATACTGTCGGAGCATGTGAAGAAATTCGTTGCATCGGTTTCCATTTTTCTTATTTGATATTTTATCTTAATGTTTTTGGAATGTGATTCTATCTATAGTTCTTCCAACACATTCTCTCTATGAACTTTATTTAATCGACATTTTGTGCTAGTTTTCGATACGGTTTTGTGTATGTGTGTGGCTATCGCTGTTGTTGTGTGTCTGTTGTACGGGTAGGCTCCAATATGTTCAGTACACCTGTCCTCTTTAAGCTGGGTTCTTGGTTGTTAAACAATTTTTGTTCCAAATGATTTATGTGTATGCCAGCTATGATACACGTTCCCCTTGCTTGGCCATCTGGCTGCTTATACAGGTTACATTAAACGTAAAATAATTATAACTTAGGGTTAGCTTCAGGAGTTCCATGAATTCGACAGTCTCTGTACACGCAAGTTTCCTACGTTTCGTAAGTTTCCTGCCAATCTTGAGGAAGTTTTGTGGCTTTTACTTCCTCAGCTAGTACATTGCTTTTTATGTGTTATATTGTTTTGTACATATACTTTTTGATCAGTACTGTATTCAATTTCGGTGACAGTTTGTATGCAGGGCTATTTATATATTTCACTAATTTTCTTATTGAATTTCCTTCTGTGCTCTTAAATGTGGGGCTTTGGATTCATGCATATGAAATTTTTCTTTTCAGTTTGTGTCAAGAGGAAATCCATATTTCATAACTGCTTCTTAATTTTATATTGAAATTGTTTTGTGCTTTATGTTATGTGTTGATTATAATTAGTATGAAATAATTCACATGTGTTTTTCGTTATGACTAGTGCGCTGCATTTCATACCTTCATAATTATGGACTGATTGCTCTTCGCTTTATTATTTATGGATTTTAAGGTTTTGTACACCATTTATTTATTTTATATTTAAATCTAAACTTTTTCCTGGATTTTTTCAAGAAGCTTGTTTACTTTGAGATCTATTGCTTCTTTTGTAATTGAATTGAATTTTGCAACAATAGCTGCATTTTTAGTTGCATATGTGATCTGCCTTAGCGTATGGTTTTTGAGACTGGTTTTTAGGTTGTATTGTAGTCTTTTTTGGTGTAAACTGTTTCACTTTGGTGGAACTCACCACTCAGATGTAAAAAGTCTGTTTGGGTTTTGTCATTCATTATAAAGTTAGATTTCTTATTTTGTTTGGATTCCAAAGTCTACAGATTCTCATCATGTGATTAGATTAGATTAGTACTAGATCATGAATGCGACACTTCATAATGATGTGGAACGTGTGTATTGCAAATGTTCAAATGCTCCATATCATCTGCGCCTTGAATGTGCCTGGGTATATTATAATATAATGTGGGTTACATGCTGTTTACTGGTTCTATCTACATGCTGAGTAGCTGTCGGTTTTTTAAGTCCTTCTTCTTGTGTAACTGACTTATTTAGGTTTTCAGCCATAGTTTTCCTGCATTGTGTTTTTTTAATTTTGCTGTTCTAGTGCTTGAACCTATCGTCACTCTTCTGTAATTCAGAGATAGATGAAATCGTTGACGATGTTTGTTGAGTCAATCTTATGTGAGCAACAGTTTTCAGTTTTTCCATTTTAAGAGTTTTATATCCTCATGCCGCTTTCAGTACCTGACTTGGCATTAGTAATTTCATTTGATTAATTAGAAATGATCGGTGAAAGACTGCGACTGTAAAAATAATGGGCTTTTTTATGAAGTAACTTTCCTGCTTCCAGTCATAGTGAAGCAGATTGCAATTGCCAGTGACTATATTATTCCAATGGTTGACTCAGTACCAAACCACACCACACCACGCAATAAAAGATAAAGATAAAAACAAATGTTAGCTAGCGTCCCGCGCATTGGCAATATATCACGAAAGACTGCAAATATTTTGGAAAACCAAGAAGTGAAAATTTAATTTATACATCTAATGAAGTACAACAAAAACTGATATACAACAACAAGTGTAATCATAACCCATTTTCAGGCTCTGGAATACACGAAACAACATGATAATAATGCTCCATTTTCTACTTAGGACAAACAGGCTGACATTTCAACTCCAGGTAAAGAGTGCTCATTGAAGCCTAAGCATACAACAGAGACACACAGCAACAGCATTAGCTATAAACATGCACAACACTCATTTGTAAAAGTACAGCAAAATGTTAAAGTACTCCACTGTTTAGATAAAGGCCATAAAATAATTGTGTTGAAAAAACTGGAGATGTATTCACACTAACTTTTCAGCAGAATCTTCACCCATGTGCATATATGGCACATATATCGCTCACATCTCCTCCTTTCTGCTCTCTATCTCCCCTCTTGCTCCCTCTTTCTTGCCAATCTGTCTGTCTCCTCGTCATCCTGTATCTGTCCATCTCCCCTTCATGCCCTATCTCTGTCCATATCCTCCTTCACCTCTCTCCATCCATCCCTTCCATGCACCTTTTTCTTTTCCATCTACCTACTACCCCTCTCCATCTTCTGTTACCAGCATCTTTCCCTCCTCTCCCCCTCTCTGTCCACCTCCTCTTCCCTCTCTCTGCCAATTTCTTTATCCCCTGTCCTCAGTCCATGCTCTCTTTCTATTCTCTCTGCCCATCTCTTCCTACCTCCTCTCTCTGTCCATCACTTCCCCTCCCCTCTCAGTCCATCTTCTCCTCCCCTATCTCTCCCACTCCATCTCCTGCTCTCAATTCCATCTATCCGTCCCTTCCCTTCTCTCTTACTCAGCTGTGCCCATCAGTACATATACCCTATAGAATTCACTCGAATGCTACCCACACAACATGACCATAATTCAGGGTAGTCCAGATGTCATGGGTCACCAACACTTCTCACCCATACCAGGGAATGGCAATTGAATGTAGACAAGTGTAACGTGCTGCGAATACATAGAAAGAAAGATCCTTTATCATTTAGCTACAATATAGCAAGTCAGCAACTGGAAGCAGTTAATTCGATACATTATCTGGGAGTAGGCATTAGGAGTGACTTAAAATGGAATGATCATATAAAATTAATCGTCGGTAAAGCAGATGCCAGACTGAGATTCATTGGAAGAGTCATAAGGAAATGCAGTCCGAAAACAAAGGAAGTAGGTTACAGTACACTTGTTCGCCCACTGCTTGAATACTGCTCACCGGTGTGGGATCTGTACCAGATAGGGTTGGTAGACGAGATAGAGAAGATCCAACGGAGAGCAGCGCGCTTCGTTACAGGATCATTTTGTAATCGCAAAAGCGTTACGGAGATGATAGATGAACTCCAGTGGAAGACTCTGCAAGAGAGACGCTCAGTAGCTCGGTACGGGCTTTTGTTGAAGTTTCGAGGACATACCTTCACCTACGAGTCAAGCAGTATATTGCTCCCTCCTACGTATATCTCGCGAAGAGACCATGAGGATAAAATCAGAGAGATTAGAGCCTACACAGAGGCATAGCGACAATCTTTCTTTCCACGAACAATACGAGACTGGAATAGAAGGGAGAACTGATAGAGGTACTCAAGGTACAGGTGGCTTGCGGAGTATACATGTAGATGTAGACGTCCTGTGGCTGCACCAACAGCGTTATTCAACATGGTGGCGTTGCTGTCATGGTTCCTCCGAGCCATAATCCGTAGTTAGCGGTCATCCACTGCAGCAGTAGCCCTTGGGCTGCCTGAGCGAGCTATGTCATCGACAGTTCATGTCTCTCTGTTTTCCTCCATGTCCGAACAACATCGCTTTGGTTCACTCCGAGACGCCTGGACACTTCTCTTGTTGAGAGCCATTCCTGGCACAAAATAACAAGGCGGACGCGATCGATCTGCTGTACTGACCTTCTAGGCATGGTTGAACTACAGACAAGACGAGCCGCGTACCTCCTTCCTGGTGGAATGAGTGGAACTGATTTTGTGGTGTCACAGCCAGACACCACACGTGCTAGGTGGTAGCTTAAATCGGCCGCGGTCCTGTAGTACATGTCGGACCCGCGTGTCGCCACTGTGTGATCGCAAACCTAGCGCCACCACAAGGCAGGTCTCGAGAGACTGACTCGAACTCAGCCCAGTTGTACGAACGACAGAGCTAGCGACTAGACGTACGAAGCCTTTCTCTCTCATTAGCCGAGAGACAGAATAGCCGTCAGCTAAGTTAATGGCTACGAATTAGCAAGGCGCCATTAGCCTTACATAGTTTGATAGTTATCGTATGAAATGTCTCATCAAGAATGCTGTATTCACAACAAGGATAAATAAAGTTAAGTATTATACCAGCTACATACTTTTCTTCATAGCATTAATTACGTATCCTGTTCCAGTACTTCACGCCCGTCTGCGTTAGTCTAGCGTGCCTTTTAAGCCACCTCTATCTACAAGGTGTTGGCCCAGCTGCCGACACATCAGATTTGATGTCGGACCCCCTCTTTCTAATAGCCGCTGCTCATACATGGTTGTTTACATAATTGGGCGGGTTTAGTGACATCTCAGAACAGTCAAAGGGACTGTCTCTGTGATGCAATATCCACAGTCAACGTCTGTCTTCAGGAGTTCCGGGAACCGGGGTGATGCAGAACTCTTTTTGATGTGTGTATTCACAGAAACGACAACGTCAATTGACGAGCGCTTCTGTAGGTGTCACATTGTTGGTCTGTCTCCAAGGCCACATTGGAAGTCTTGTGTTCATTTCCTGGGTACTTTATTGTCTGTAGTTTTATTTATGTTTCTTGGGTTGTGGGCACACCTGGCAACTCGCCACATATTTCCACATGACAATTGTGTTGGAAATAGACTATAATAATATAGGAAATGGTATGTTGCAAACATTCGAGGAAAACAGCCGTGTACATACTCCTGTAGCAGCATTGGCCTGGTATGAAGCTGAAGAGTTGGACTGTGTGTGTGTGTGTGTGTGTGTGTGTGTGTGTGTGTGTGTGTGTGTGTGTCTGGCGCCACTTCAGTGCGTGAGTGCTTCCTCCATTTAAGTGACATGAATCTATGCAAGCAGGGGCAACGCCTAAGTGTTGCTGGAGCTATGTCGATGGCTAGTGGTCTGTGTGTTGTCGCTAATGCCTGGCAATACAGTGATGTGCACAGCTATGAGGAGTGAACAACACTTTTATTGCTACACGAATGCTATGATGCACCAAATAAATGAAAGCTATCTGTTTGTTATTACCTTAGATGTAATCCTGTTGTTAAGGTGATGTAAGATGAATATAGACAGACGGAGTGTGCAGCGAGTTGTTGTCCTATACACTTACCTTGCGATATCAGCTGAGGTGAATTTGTAAACGCCGCTGTGGTAATGCTTCTGGTGCTCTTTCGTCGATTCTATGGAAAAGCCTTAGTGTCGCTGGTGCTATGTTGATGGACATCATTTAGATTTTGTAGTGTACTTCACAGTCAAATTGTCCAAAACGTTTCGAAATGTGAGGACTTTCCTTAAGCTACACTGACCATTGGGGTGTATGGTCGCCACGGTATATGTATCCATCGTCCATCTAATATGTGTACCACATGTCTGTTCATCACCACTACCCTATCTCTATGTCCAACTCCTTCTCCATTGTCTCTCTGTTCGTGTCCTCCTTCATACTTCTCTGTGTCCATCTCTCCTGTCTTTGCCCATCTCACCCTCCCCCCCTCTAGCTGCCCATCCATTCATCTCCTCTGTCTCTGTACATCACCTCATTCTCCATCTCTGTTTGTCCCCTCCTTCCCTCTGTCTGTCGACCTAACCCTCTCTCTCTCTCTCGCTACTACCTCCTCTCTATCTCTGTCTGGTCAGTCAAGCCTATGTGCACAAGTAACCACCCCAAAGACAAACGCTGATACTAACCAAAATACACGCCAGTTGTGCCTGAAGTCTACATATCAGGGATTAAAAGCCCTTTTTTGCCACTATCTCTGCTCGTATGGGAGCTAGGAGCTTCTAACCACCATAGTGCTGTTTCTCATGTACCAGGTTTGGTTGAAATCAATCCAGTCGTACAGTAGGAGAATCTAGTCATACATATGTACATACATACAGCCTGTCAAAAACCATGAAGATTAAGTATTGTATGAAAAACTGGAAAGCGAATGAATGAATTTCTTCACATACTTAAATGAAAATAGTGACACATCGAAATGAGAGCCATTATGTGTATATATACATGTATTATGAAAATAAATACCCTCTGTATGAAATAGAAATGATAATTACATGAACACCCTAGCTGCAGGTAGGCGTTGATACACTTCGTTGGGGACATGTTGAAAATGTGTGCCCCGACCGGGACTCGAACCCGGGATCTCCTGCTTACATGGCAGACGCTCTATCCATCTGAGCCACCGAGGGCACAGAGGATAGTGCGTCTGCAGGGACTTATCCCTTGCACGCTCCCCGTGAGATCCACATTCCCAACATGTCCACAACACTACATTCGTAGTGCGCCTATTAGATGTTTGCCCATCATACTCATTACTCGTGGCAGATTAATCTACCAAGTCCCGTACGAGTTCGGGCATAGCGTGTGCGTTCGCACACAAGAAGGTCAAAGGCCGGGAACCCATATTTTATTTTAACTATATATGACCATGCAGCTTTGCTAGAATAGAAATGATAATTACATGAACACCCTAGCTGCAGGTAGGCGTTGATACACTTCGTTGGGGACATGTTGAAAATGTGTGCCCCGACCGGGACTCGAACCCGGGATCTCCTGCTTACATGGCAGACGCTCTATCCATCTGAGCCACCGAGGGCACAGAGGATAGTGCGTCTGCAGGGACTTATCCCTTGCACGCTCCCCGTGAGATCCACATTCCCAACATGTCCACAACACTACATTCGTAGTGCGCCTATTAGATGTTTGCCCATCATACTCATTACTCGTGGCAGATTAATCTACCAAGTCCCGTACGAGTTCGGGCATAGCGTGTGCGTTCGCACACAAGAAGGTCAAAGGCCGGGAACCCATATTTTATTTTAACTATATATGACCATGCAGCTTTGCTAGAATAGAAATGATAATTACATGAACACCCTAGCTGCAGGTAGGCGTTGATACACTTCGTTGGGGACATGTTGAAAATGTGTGCCCCGACCGGGACTCGAACCCGGGATCTCCTGCTTACATGGCAGACGCTCTATCCATCTGAGCCACCGAGGGCACAGAGGATAGTGCGTCTGCAGGGACTTATCCCTTGCACGCTCCCCGTGAGATCCACATTCCCAACATGTCCACAACACTACATTCGTAGTGCGCCTATTAGATGTTTGCCCATCATACTCATTACTCGTGGCAGATTAATCTACCAAGTCCCGTACGAGTTCGGGCATAGCGTGTGCGTTCGCACACAAGAAGGTCAAAGGCCGGGAACCCATATTTTATTTTAACTATATATGACCATGCAGCTTTGCTAGAATAGAAATGATAATTACATGAACACCCTAGCTGCAGGTAGGCGTTGATACACTTCGTTGGGGACATGTTGAAAATGTGTGCCCCGACCGGGACTCGAACCCGGGATCTCCTGCTTACATGGCAGACGCTCTATCCATCTGAGCCACCGAGGGCACAGAGGATAGTGCGTCTGCAGGGACTTATCCCTTGCACGCTCCCCGTGAGATCCACATTCCCAACATGTCCACAACACTACATTCGTAGTGCGCCTATTAGATGTTTGCCCATCATACTCATTACTCGTGGCAGATTAATCTACCAAGTCCCGTGCGAGTTCGGGCATAGCGTGTGCGTTCGCACACAAGAAGGTCAAAGGCCGGGAACCCATATTTTATTTTAACTATATATGACCATGCAGCTTTGCTAGAAAAGAAATGATAATTACATGAACACCCTAGCTGCAGGTAGGCGTTGATACACTTCGTTGGGGACATGTTGAAAATGTGTGCCCCGACCGGGACTCGAACCCGGGATCTCCTGCTTACATGGCAGACGCTCTATCCATCTGAGCCACCGAGGGCACAGAGGATAGTGCGTCTGCAGGGACTTATCCCTTGCACGCTCCCCGTGAGATCCACATTCCCAACATGTCCACAACACTACATTCGTAGTGCGCCTATTAGATGTTTGCCCATCATACTCATTACTCGTGGCAGATTAATCTACCAAGTCCCGTACGAGTTCGGGCATAGCGTGTGCGTTCGCACACAAGAAGGTCAAAGGCCGGGAACCCATATTTTATTTTAACTATATATGACCATGCAGCTTTGCTAGAATAGAAATGATAATTACATGAACACCCTAGCTGCAGGTAGGCGTTGATACACTTCGTTGGGGACATGTTGAAAATGTGTGCCCCGACCGGGACTCGAACCCGGGATCTCCTGCTTACATGGCAGACGCTCTATCCATCTGAGCCACCGAGGGCACAGAGGATAGTGCGTCTGCAGGGACTTATCCCTTGCACGCTCCCCGTGAGATCCACATTCCCAACATGTCCACAACACTACATTCGTAGTGCGCCTATTAGATGTTTGCCCATCATACTCATTACTCGTGGCAGATTAATCTACCAAGTCCCGTACGAGTTCGGGCATAGCGTGTGCGTTCGCACACAAGAAGGTCAAAGGCCGGGAACCCATATTTTATTTTAACTATATATGACCATGCAGCTTTGCTAGAATAGAAATGATAATTACATGAACACCCTAGCTGCAGGTAGGCGTTGATACACTTCGTTGGGGACATGTTGAAAATGTGTGCCCCGACCGGGACTCGAACCCGGGATCTCCTGCTTACATGGCAGACGCTCTATCCATCTGAGCCACCGAGGGCACAGAGGATAGTGCGTCTGCAGGGACTTATCCCTTGCACGCTCCCCGTGAGATCCACATTCCCAACATGTCCACAACACTACATTCGTAGTGCGCCTATTAGATGTTTGCCCATCATACTCATTACTCGTGGCAGATTAATCTACCAAGTCCCGTACGAGTTCGGGCATAGCGTGTGCGTTCGCACACAAGAAGGTCAAAGGCCGGGAACCCATATTTTATTTTAACTATATATGACCATGCAGCTTTGCTAGAATAGAAATGATAATTACATGAACACCCTAGCTGCAGGTAGGCGTTGATACACTTCGTTGGGGACATGTTGAAAATGTGTGCCCCGACCGGGACTCGAACCCGGGATCTCCTGCTTACATGGCAGACGCTCTATCCATCTGAGCCACCGAGGGCACAGAGGATAGTGCGTCTGCAGGGACTTATCCCTTGCACGCTCCCCGTGAGATCCACATTCCCAACATGTCCACAACACTACATTCGTAGTGCGCCTATTAGATGTTTGCCCATCATACTCATTACTCGTGGCAGATTAATCTACCAAGTCCCGTACGAGTTCGGGCATAGCGTGTGCGTTCGCACACAAGAAGGTCAAAGGCCGGGAACCCATATTTTATTTTGACTATATATGACCATGCAGCTTTGCTAGAATAGAAATGATAATTACATGAACACCCTAGCTGCAGGTAGGCGTTGATACACTTCGTTGGGGACATGTTGAAAATGTGTGCCCCGACCGGGACTCGAACCCGGGATCTCCTGCTTACATGGCAGACGCTCTATCCATCTGAGCCACCGAGGGCACAGAGGATAGTGCGTCTGCAGGGACTTATCCCTTGCACGCTCCCCGTGAGATCCACATTCCCAACATGTCCACAACACTACATTCGTAGTGCGCCTATTAGATGTTTGCCCATCATACTCATTACTCGTGGCAGATTAATCTACCAAGTCCCGTACGAGTTCGGGCATAGCGTGTGCGTTCGCACACAAGAAGGTCAAAGGCCGGGAACCCATATTTTATTTTAACTATATATGACCATGCAGCTTTGCTAGAATAGAAATGATAATTACATGAACACCCTAGCTGCAGGTAGGCGTTGATACACTTCGTTGGGGATGAAGTATAGCTTCATCTCGGTTTAGTACATGTAAAAATATCTTTGTAACTATTTTTATGTACGTTTGCTATTTTCATTGTGCGCTGTGCACAGTAAGTTGTGTGTAATGTTTAAGACCGATCATTAGCCTAATAAAAAATTGTACCTCTTTTCACGAATTGAAGTAAAGACAACAGAGCAGTGCAGCAAGTGACATACCGAACACATCATGACTAAATGTCATAGCACACAGAAACCACATTTGAAAATAGGAATCATTTCCAAAAATGCGTCATGAATAAAAAGAAAACTACGACTGGTAATAGAAAAGTTATTTCATAAAGGAACTAACCACTTCCGTAATATTCAGAAGTTTCTGTCAACTAGTCATCATAAAACAAAAGCTTTTTTCTTTTTTTTCTGCACAGCATCTGGTGAAACGGTCCTTAGGACTGCATTTCATAACAGCAAGGTTTTTGAAAAAATTACCAGCTTCGTGGAGGAGTGTGAAGATAGTTTCAGAAAGTGCCGCAAATGAGGATACTGTAAGGAGTACTCGTTAGCAATAAAATGACGCGTGGGAATCAGGTTTCCCGCTCGCGCTGGGCGCTCTGCACACATTTTTCATCTCAGGGTGGCGTCATCAGCTCGCCCCTCCATGCATCAGGTGGGCAGATACGGGGGCATCGACTTTCCGCTCCGCGATAAACGCCTGAGTTACGCTCTCCCGCCAGACTCCCATTAACGCTATCTTTAACACATTCTATGGTCAAAATCATTGCTTCTAGTTCCTAGCATCTGTTTCTGTTTGTGCAAATACGTGAATGACTACTGTCCTCTGTTGTATCTTCGATGTAGGGAAGTCGTTTTTCCTCCGGAATTTCTGATTTTTCTTCACATCAGTGACACTAGGTTTATGGAATATCCAGTATTAGGAAGAACGCCTAATCTACAAGCTGATTGTCAGTATACTGGTATTATTGGTAACTGAAGGGACTAGTCTAACATTTACTTTTATTTACTACGGAAAAGTCGCCAAACAGCGGTATGTTTCCAGATGTTATTTTATTTAGACGACCAATTTCTCATTAATGCCATTTCCAGTCCCCTATGCACTCCATTTATAGACAATCAGATATATGGATACTTGCATAACTAAAGCCATCAGTAAATAGATTCCATGAATTCGTTTTTGGAGTTTTTTTTATTTAATAATATGGCTAGGGTGCCCTTTCGGGCAGACCGGTCACCAGGTGCCAGTCTTTCAGTTTGACGCCATTTCGGCGACCTACAGTCGATGAGGATGATAGGATGATGATGAGGACAGCACAACATTCAGTCCCTGGGCGGAGAAAATTCCCGACCCAGCCGGGAATCGAACCCAGGCCCAGAGGATTGACAATCTGTCGCGCTGCCCATGCAGCTACCGGGGGCTGACGTTTCTGGAGTGTTTCCTTCGAAGACTTGTTAGGTATTCGAAGTAAACACTCCAAAACCAAATTCACGGAATCCAGATACTGATGGCTCAAATTATGCAAGTATCAATTGGCCTATATCCGATTGTCTATAGTTGGAGAGCATAGGGGCCTGAAGATGGAATTAACACAGGGGCAGGCAAACGTTGCACGCGGCTCATGAGCGCACAGCGCTGCACGTGTGCTGCTCGCGTGCAGGCGTCGACCGGGGCTGTGGCGACAGCAGGCAGGTTGCGGCAGTGTAGTGCCAGGCTAAGCTGCGGACGTTGATGCGAAGCGAGCACTATGTAGTGAACGTTGTATTTCAAGAAACGGAGAAGTGGAGATCTGCTGTCTTTTAAAAAGTAATGGGAGAATCATTTTTTCTTTGTGCAAAAACGTGAAAATTTGAAATGTTTAATATGTGGCAGTATTCTCGCTGGTCAACGGAAGTTTAGTATTGAAGGCCATTATAATAAATTTCACAAGGACGAGTACAATTTATTGTCGGATTCTGAGCGGATGGGGAATTGACTGAGCTTAAGAAGACCGATCTGACGATACCAGATGAATCTGTCGTAGTTGGCCGGTCTGAGTGGCCGAGCGGTTCTAGGCACTACAGTCTGGAACCGCGCGACCGCTATGGTCGCAGGTTCGAATCCTGCCTCGGGCATGGATGTGTGTGATGTCCTTAGGTTAGTTAGGTTTAAGTAGTTCTAAGTTCTAGGGGACTGACGACCACAGCAGTTAAGTCCCATAGTGCTCAGAGCCATTTGAATTTGTCGTAGTTGCTGTTGTCACGAGAGATCTGCGACTTTCTCTCGTCATGTCTCTCATCTAACTGATCTAACATTTTATGGAGCACTGTTTTCATGTTTTCAGGACGACAACAATAATAGCCCAGCGGTATGTGCAAGTTATAAGACTGCGCTTAATATAGCGAGAGCTGGAAAACCATTTGCTGAATTAATAAGTCTCGGTTAAGAGCAAACATCAGTGATGAAAATTTACGTAACTGTTTGTGTTTGGCTGTATGTAGAAATTTAGTTCCAGATATTAAACGTATTGTAAACTCCACCTGTGATAATTAAATAAAACGTATCGTAGGTAATAGGTACTCTTTCAAACCATGATTTCTTTCAAGCACTCCTACTAACCTTATTGATTCACCCAATAAAGCAAGCTAGGAAACAAAACGCATTACAGAGCAAGGAGCGGACAGAAGGTATGGTGGGGATGGGAGATAAGCGGGTGGCCAGCTTGCCTCTGTGTGCACGCGGAACACCTGTTAACTGCACGCGTGCAAGTGCACCGCACATGTGCAGGATTCCTGCCCGCCCCTGAATTAACAGGATGCCGAAAGTGGTCGTCTAAATAAAATAACGTGTGAAAACATACTATTGTGTGGCGATTTTTCGGTTGTAAATATTTGTCAGGCCGCTGTCCTATATCCACGATGGATCAACAGAGATTGAATTAACATTTACTTCGTTGAAGACAGTGTCATATGAAAGATTCAGACATAAATGAAAGCGACACCACGTATTTTGTATCACAATGCAATTCATACACTAAATATTACCTTTACAAGGCATCAGTTTCAAACAGATTACAGCAAATGAAAGCAATACAGAAAACGTAGGTGATCGGCAGAGCTGATTCAGTAACATGATGCTCTTGTATTAAATATAGTAGAAAACTGTATTACAAGTAATACCAATCTGAACTTATCGCTACGGAACGTAAATGCTTGATGACATACTTTCCCTCCCTCTACACCCACCTCCGATCCGACAACCTCTGGACAACAGGTATCATCTTCTTAATATGGTATGCTGACAGCTTCATAATATTATATGCTGACATTATAGCCCCATAGATCACAGAGACCAGCGTGAAACTTTGTTACGCTTCGCACCCACAACACACTTGCTAACTCTCTGGTTCGAAAATAGCTGATCGTAATATTAAGACACCAAGATCAGTCATGCTAACATCAAAGGAATTAAGTGTTTAACTTCCTTAAAGTACAACACTAATGTAGGAACACCTAAGGAATCACACTAACTTTCGCGTGGAAGGTTAATGCATTTATTTATTGGTTGCTGTCATTGTCTAGTCGTGGCTGTAATTCCAATTTAACACCTCAGATGCTGGTGTGAACATAATTACCTCAGACTCTCGAGGGCAGACTAGAAGCTGAATCGATACATAAGCCGCTTAATTGGCGTGAAATCGAAAGGATTGCACCAGGCTGGAAGTCATAGGGCATTTTTCTGTTTATTTATTAGTTTATTTGCTTTGGCCAAGGCTCTCTCTTATACTGGAATAGATATCTGACATTTTACGAAGTAGGAATACGTATCTTTCGCAGTATTTACTGGCAATAGGAGAGAGTACATGACAGGCATATGTATCACAAAACCGAATCTTATAACGAATAAGAAATCGGAGAGAGAGAGAGAGAGAGAGAGAGAGAGAGAGAGAGAGAGAGAGAGAGAGAGAGGAGGATGTCCGACAGAACATACACCACATATCAATCTGTGTATATGAGTGAGGATGGCTGTAGGTACTTTCAGTGCGTATGCACCATATCTTCCGAGCACTAACCTGATTTAGGAATGCTAAGAGCAGGGAGCTAATAGGTGAGGGTGCGACTTGCGCGTAACAGGCTGAGAATTCGAGTTGGACGGGAAGTGTGTCCGGATGGCTGAGGCGATTGAATCATTAACGGCTGTTCTACGTCGCAGGAGACCACTGCGCTCCAGAGATGGATGAAGTCCTCTACTTGCTGCGCGGAACCTCGACGGAGATGCGGTAGCGACCCTCAGTCATCCTGTAACGGCGAAGGACATGGCCGATACCCACCTATAGATCTCCACGCCCAGATAGTCTTAAGACCGAGTTTTTTCGTACATTCCACGAAGTTATGTTGCCCCAGCGTGTTATAATGTACCAAGAGCTGATGATACCTGCAACGCAAATGCCACTTTCCTTTGTCGACTGCATCCTTATATCAGTCTTGAGGAGTTGACCATTAACTCAAGAACGAATTTAAAATCTTTACGAGGAATTGGCTGCCTGCATGCTTAGTGTCCTGCCCCAAGTCGTCTCTATGGACCAGACGTGTCTCGATGGTAACAGCAACATCCAGACGGCACTCAGTGATTGCTGCGATTTCAATGCACTGGCGGAGGCATGTCCCTTGTGTAGGGCCATGGTGTCGGTGAAGTTTGACCACGCTTTCGATAGCGTATGCCGTAAGTGTCTTGAGAAGGTGTTGCGGAGACTGGACTTCCCATAGTCCCATTTAGCACCATCATGCGCCTTCCGCATTTCAAAATCCAAAACGTTTCCAGTGTCGATACTTACTGCTGATGTAAAACCATATTCAGAACTAAACCCATGCATTTGCCAGGATCCATCCACAGCAGTGCCGATGTCTGTGTCACCCTCATTTTGTTCAACATCTTCTGATGTTGCAGCAACCATTGAATCTTCAGTCACAGAGTATACAGAGTCCCCAATTGCTGTTACATATTTCGTATACCTAGAAGGTGGTTTTGGCAAATTTAACACAGTGCAGAGAACATTACCAGCCCTTGCACCTTTACCAATGCATATAAGGCCATAGAACAGTCTCACATTAGTTTCATACAATTCATTACCTGAACACTTCGATGAAGTATGAAATGCTTTTTCGTTTTTTCACTTCTGACATTTAATAATTAATTTAGACACAACACCTATTCTATCTCCAATATCCTCATAAAGTTTAACTTCACCACAACAAAGCAAGAGACAGTTTCAGAAAGAACTTGTGCAAGGATTTGCAGATCAATAATGACGTTGTCCATAATATCATTACTTTCACCACTGTCATCCGTTTCTAAAGTTACCTTCCTTTTCGATGTACTAGGGGGCGTGGTCACTTCAGAAACATCATCGTGGTTTCAAGTACATCAGAAGAAAATGTAGCGGTCACATATCTGTTACCCGCAAATTTGCGTTTATTGAAGTTACTTTTACACTTAGTCAGTTTATTTACGTATAAAAAGCAATAGAAGCTAGCTTACTACAAAAATAGCCGATAATCACACTACTGAGAACGAAAACTAGTATCAGGAACAAAGGACTGATTTGTTTATTCGTAATGCCAACTTCTGAGACGTAGCAGTGGGCACAAAACAAAGCAATTCACAGCCTTCTAGACTGTGTAGTTAGTAAGATATCACTGCTCAACTCGGGCAGTATATGGGTAACTGCAAAATTTGGCAGTCACATGTCAACATTCAAAATACACTACTGGCCATTAAAATTGCTACACCAAGAAGAAATGCATATGATAAACGGGTATTCATTGGACAAATATATTATACTAGAAATGACATGTGATTACATTTTCACGCAATTTGGATGCATAGATCCTGAGAAATCAGTACCCAGAACAACCACCTCTGGCCGTAATAACGGCTTTGATACGCTTGGGCATTGAGTCAAACAGAGCTTGGATGGCGTGTACAGGTACAGCTGCCCATGCAGCTTCAATACGAGACCACAGTTCATCAAGAGTAGTGACTGGCGTATTGTGACGAGCCAGTAGCTCGGCCACCATTGACCAGACGTTTTCAATTCTTGAGAGATCTGGAGAATGTGCTGGCCAGGGCAGCAGTCGAATATTTTCTGTATCCAGAAAGGTCCGTACAGGACCTGCAACATGCGATCGTGCATTATCCTGCTAAAATGTAGAGTTTCGGAGGGATCGAATGAAGAGTAGAGCCACGGGTCGTAACACATCTGAAATGTAACGTCCACTGTTCAAAGCACCGTCAATGCGAACAAGAGGTGACAGAAACGTGTTACCAATGGCACCCCATACCATCACGCCGGGTGATACGCCAGGATGCAATGTCCGTTCAGCGCGATGTCACCAGACACGGAGGCGACCGTCATGATGCTGTAAACAGAACCTGGATTCATCCGAAAAAATGACGTTTTGCCATTCGTCCACCCAGGTTCTGTGATGCAGCGTCAAGGGTAACCGCAGCCATGGTCTCCGAGCTGATAGTCCCTGCTGCTGCAGACGTCGTCGAACTGTTCGCGCAGATCGATGTTGTCTTGCAAACGTCCCCATCTGTTGACTCAGGGATCGAAACGTGGCTGCACGATCCGTTATATCCATGCGGATAAGATGCCTGTGATCTCGACTGCTAGTGATATGAGGCCGTTGGGATCCAGCACAGCGTTCCGGATTACCCTCCTGAACCCACTGATTCCATATTGTGCGAAGAGTCATTGGATCTCGACCAACGCGAGCAGCAATGTCGCGATACGATTAACCGCAATCGTGATAGGCTACAATTCGACCTTTATCAAAGTCGGAAATGTGATGGTACGCATTTCTCCTCCTTACACAAGGCATCACAACAACGTTTCACCAGGTTCAAATGGTTCAAATGGCTCTGAGCACTATGGGACTTAACATCTATGGTCATCAGTCCCCTAGAACTTAGAACTACTTAAACCTAACTAACCTAAGGACATCACACAACACCCAGTCATCACGAGGCAGAGAAAATCCCTGACCCCGCCGGGAATCGAACCCGGGAACCCGGGCGCGGGAAGCGAGAACGCTACCGCACGACCACGAGCTGCGGACGTTTCACCAGGCAACGTCGGTCAACTGCTGTTTGTGTATGAGAAATCGGTTGGAAACTTTCCTCATGTGAGCACGTTGTAGGTGTCACCACCGGCGCCAACGTTGTGTAAATGCTCTGAAAAGCTAATCATTTTCATATCACAGCATCTTCTTCCTGTCGGTTACATTTCGCGTCTGTAGCACGTCATCTTCGTGGTGTAGCAATTTTAATGGCCAGTAGTGTATTATTTGAAGGTGTCACAATTGTCTGATTTTATTGTATTATATAGCGAAATGTTCAGGAAAGTTCAAGTGATGGACTATAAAACAGAAAATGTAAAATTTCAACGTATTTGAGGTACAATGTCTCCTTAAATGGTTCAGTTGAAGAAGCAACAGAATATACAGGAGGTTCCTCTGACCACGTGTTCCTTTCGTGTAGCAGGCTCTGTAATTGACGTAGTGTACTGTAACCAGCTGAATGGCCCTGTATTCCAACGAGAACAAAGCCAGGTAGCACAGCTTTACCAAACCAGGTACCCTCACAGACACCATCCACATCATACAACATTTCAAGCATATTTCAGGCGTGTCTGCGATCATGGGACGAACGCGCGGGAAGGTGACGGACTGTGCGTACACCAAATTTGTATGATCAGATTCTACAGGATATTGATTGAGACGAGCCGTCGTACAAGCTCCAGACAAGTGGCCCGCCAACATGGTATGTCTGCTAGATCAATGGACTTAAACTCCCCCCTAAAAAGCGTTGTGGATGTTTAACCAGTTCCTAAGGTGCACACTCTTCAACAATATGTTCACGACAGGTGTGACGATATTCAGAGAAAGGCCGGAACGCGCGAAAGAGTGCGGCACTCCATAAAGCGCCATGTGAATGTGTGCACTGCTTCCCGTGGAGGCGACTGTGAAGATCTGTTGCGACATGGATGCGATGCAGCTCTGTACTGTGTTCCTGGATCTTTTGTTGTTGCATGCATACCGTCCATTTCTGGACATATGGTCATAGGACCGCTTTTGTCCATTTCGAGGTTTTATTAATGTTCACTCTTATTAGTAATGTCATTCCACAAGACATCCTTCACTGAAATTAATACATTTATAAAAATTCTAAGAAACAGTCACATGTGGGATTGATGTAAATTCAAACAGAATTCTCAAAAATTGATGCAGCTTAGCAAGTAACGCAATACTGGCACAGAGAATTTTTCCAGACAGGTTAACATTCGCAATTCTTAAACCACTTTACAAGAAAGGAGGTGGAAATCTCAGAAATAACTGTCTCCCAATTTCCTTACTTACATATGTTTTCAAAATGTTCGAAAAACTGATGTACTCAAGAGTAGTCTCCAATTTAAGTAGAAACAATTTACTTAGTGAATCACAGTCTGGATCCATAATGGTTTCTCTGCTGAGATCCTATTTAAACATCAAATAGAACAAGTATTAAATAATAGTATAGCGTCATTTGGTATTTTTTGTGATCCTTGCAAGGTGTTTGATTGTGTAGGTCATATTACCCTCTTAGGAAAACTCAAGTTTTACTGAACTGATTGCTTTACTCACAGCTGCTTTGAGTCATACTTAACAAACAGAACTGACTATTTTGCATATCTTCAGTCACTAATGCCTTACGGAATAATTTTTCCGAGTCAACTCACCGATTAGAAAGAAAGTATTTTAGCACAAAAGCGAGCAGTAAGAATAATATTTGGTGTTCACCCACGGACGTCAGATAGGTACCTTTTCAAGGAGCTAGGCATTTTAACTGCGCAGTCACAATACAAATATTCGCTAAAGAAATTCGTCATAAATAATCCATCACAATTTGAGAAGAATATTGATGTCCATAACTACAACACTAGAGACAAAAATTACCAGTAGTTAAGGCTGTCAGTGACTTTTCTAAGGGGTGGAGCCCCTCCATGCCCACACTGACGTGGTAACCATCTCAATAGATCTTCTGCCACCTCCTTACCGTTAGATGCAAACGGAGGACTTAAGGGATGTGTGTCCATGATATTGTCCGTACGGCCCGGTAAGATTATCCACTAGCACGAACCCATCGAGGTGACAGAAGAGGGCGGAAAGCGATGAAGAGCAGCCGGTTTAAGAGCAGAGGGAAAAAAGTGCTGAGGCAAGTGCCAAGGAAAGAAAACCTTTGCGACAGTCTGGATGGGTAGTAAGAGCAGTAGCAGATTTTCTTGCTACCTTCGACAGATTATGCAAGGGTAAGGTTCGTTAGTGGGTGAGTATGGTACAGTGTTCGGTACCAGTTCATAGCTCAGGTTCATAAGAGTATCAATCACCACTACCTACTGTGTGAATGATGGATGTATGGAAAGCAGATGTAAGTCTTAAGTCTGTAAATAGTGGAAGTTTAATTCTAAATCTTGTACATAATTTGACTGTTCTTAACTGAGGATCATTGAAATGAATAATTTAGTTTATGACAATACTTGGTTGTAATAGACAAGTAACTAGCTACTGTGTGAATGATGGATTTAATGAAAGAAGTTGTAAGTATTAAACCTGTAAGTATTTGAAGTTTAATTTTAATTCATGTACATAATTTTACTGTTTATTGACTTAGGATCATTAAAATTAAGGAAACTCAAGCTTTTCTAATTACATTTTTGTAATGTGTTTATCCGACATGTTCCACACCCAGGAGGGTCCCCTCTTTTGTGGGTCTATGGAATGAATAATTAATCTAATCGAATCAGAATCGATGTGATATATTGCTGGGATGGCACCGGCGATGTCTCCTGGTCCAGCTGCAGCGTTTGCATACTGTAGAAGCCATGGTCGTCATGTTAGTGGTCGAAAACTACAGGAGGTTGCGTGGGTTCTGTTTGCGTTTAGTGGGCATGATTTGGCTTCCCTGCTGTGGCCGGCTGAGTGGCTGTGTCATTCATCTGCCGATACCAGTCAGCTTCGCTTAACAGTAAAAGTCATTGATTTCGACAACTGAGGGCTATGCTGAATATTGTTTATTAAAGAGATGACATTTCAAATAAACGGGAAGTGGTCCTGTAATATTCAATTACAATACAGACAACAAATACCCTTATCAAATGCAGTAAAGTTACGTTGAGAGCGTTACGAAAATGGTAGCAAAATCTCTAAACTAAATAGTTATCGAAGATATGCGAAAAGCAAGTCCATTTCGTAATCACAAAACACGAAATATTCACCAGCTCAAAATAATTCAGAGTCCAACATGATGTTTTACAAATTATCACATGCGATGTAAATAATAGTAACCCATTCTATGTCTATCCTCAGCTCCATAAGACAAGCGGAATCAGTTAGCGCTCTACTATGGAGCACATTCAGACCTCTCGAAATATAACGTCCCATGAGAATTTAAAGTGTGGTAGCGGCCGTTCACCACCCAGAATGAAACATCTCCACGATCGAATAACTCTTGTTACCACGGGCAGGTCTGTATACTTCCAGAACTCTCGTAGAAGCGTCCAGAATCGCTCCCTTGTGCTCTTCGTTCTTACATTCTACAGACATGATTTGATTCAAGTTGACCACTTCCCGCACTAAACTTATATATTACAACAATATTTAAATAAAGAAATATTATGAACATTTGGTTACACTGAGATCATTTGCAACAAATGTAAGTAATAATTAGTTCATAAGTAAATATGCTCACCGTAAATGACAACAGATTGTCCTTAAATATTGTTTAACCAATCATTTCTCCTTTCGTGACAGTAGCGTCTCTTCGTTCTGTTTTCAGCTGTGGTGTCCGCTGACACGTACGATTGACCACTTTTGAATTACCGCAGTTTTTAATAGTATTTGTAGTCAACATTTGAGTAAAATTACTGCATAGTAGTAAACAATTCGTTCAATAATTACCCAAGTGTGACGAAATCTGAGGTATTCATGCTGTGTTCATTTGCTGTGTAAATGTGGAGAATATGATGTTCTAACGAATATGTAAGTAGTAAAAAAGATATAAAAGACGTAATAAATCAAGAAATAAAATAGATACAGATACGTAGCTTTGAGGAATTATAGCTATAGTCCAATGCTATCATTTGAGACATCGTATGTTGAAATTGCATTGATTGATTAAAAGTTGTAATTCAGAAGTTCATTGTGAAAATGAAATATTGTGTCATTGGACGTTCCTTATTTTTATGAGATCGCAGATGTATTAAGATTTTCAGTAATATTTGTCTCTGATATATTGTCGAAACTCAAAGAGCTGTAGCTTAGCCATCTTTAAGATTCTCTGACACTCCGCCATTTCTTGGAGTATCTCCTGCACAAAGGCCATGCGAGTAACAGCCGCACAAATTCACAGCTTCGGGATATTTCCCCATTGCCAGTAACGCCACTGGTCTTCGTAGCTGGACTCGCTCGCACCGATCACCCAGCTGGAAGCCGGAACTGCCGCGGCGCACCCAGAGACCTGGTCCAGCTGGCGTTCAGCCATACAACAAATTCATCTCTCCCAAACAGCGGGCCTAGGTGGACGAATAGCTCCCCCAACATACTCTTAAAGTTGTAGCAACAGCCGGCGGCGTGTGGTCTAGCGGTTCTAGGCGCGCAGTCCGGAACCGCGCGACTGCTATGGTCGCAGGTTCGAATCCTGCCTCGGGCATGGATGTGTGTGATGTCCTTAGGTTAGTTAGGTTTAAGTAGTTCTAAGTTCTAGGGGACTGATGACCACAGATGTTAAGTCCCATAGTGCTCAGAGCCATTTGAACCATTTTTTGTAGCAACAAACATTTTTGATCATTTTCCCAATAATATAATATGCGTGACTGGTAGAGAAGTAAGTTCTAAATCAAATTTAAAAGCAATTCTGCTGGATAACTCCTTCTATTCCATTGACGAATTTCTACGTAAAAACTGGTAGCCAGAAACAAAAGTAAATAAAAAAACTGATCATGTATACATATCCTGTAAACTATGTCGTTCCACATCATTTCGATAAAAGAATCCTTCATTCGACCATGGAACATATAACTAACTAATTACCTAAATCTTTTTTTTTCTCTCTGCCAGTAATTCTTACTGTACATCTCTTCATTGGTCGCTAATCAATCATCAGCTTTTGACTGGTCCACTGGAGTCCATGTCTTACTGATAACACACGTCGATTGTAAGCTTCCAGTCAACATTGGAAACTATGTGTTGAAAACGTAATTCTTTTTTATGAAAAGCTTTACGATGCCCTCCAGACGTGTGTCAGCATCTCGGCAAGGATCGTCGAACTTTGACATGTGGTTATTTGTCCCACTATGACACCTGAACTTTTCTTCTTGAGGTGAGAGCACAGTCCGCTTGCGGTTTCTTGTGAAAGACATGCATGAATGTCTGAAGGACATTGTGTTGTGAAGATACAGACGCTGTATGAACACAAACATTGTAACCATCAATGATGTACCCATGCCCTGAAGGGCTAAAAGTAAGATAAAACGTTTGTCTCTCCCTATTGGGACATCACGAAATGTGCAAACGTGACATAGGGAAGTTTGTGTCGGTTCTGGAGGCCTGCTGGGAGAGACGAAGTGGTTAAGGCGACCACTCGCGATAATAGGGAAAGGATTCGAGCTCTGGTCTGGCACAAATTTTCATTTGCCACGAACAGCAGTGATCTGTCCGGATTCGTAAAATGTGAATCCATTTCATAGTAGTGATCTTCACTTGCCATTGTTAGTAACGTTTGTGAAGAATTATTTTCCTGATTTGAAAATCGACAAGTAAATGTTTTGGTTCTGAGGCCAGTTTCAGTGAAATTGTTGGACTCGGCAAAGACAACACACAAAAAATACGTTTTGATTAAACAGAACTAACGTTATTTTGGTGAAATATTGTTGGTTGGCATACATTACTATCGAAAAGTGTTGTAAGGCTACCGATTTCAAGCGTCACAGCTGACAAGTATCAAAGCAGACATTCATCTACGGTAAAATTGGAAACAACAATAAGCAATCGAATGAGCATCTCTTAGAATGTGCATAAGTAGTATCAACTGTCTCATTGTTACACTGCTTCCTGTTTTAATAAAAAACCTACAAAAACACTTGAGTGTAATTTATTTGCATATTACCTAAATTTATCTAAATACAACTAATCCGTCATCATTTTAAAAATTGGAATGCCACTTTTGTTCAAATAAATGTGTAAGTAGGTTTCAAACTTGGTTGGAAATACTGAATGATATCTGATAACGTTCAGCGCCTTACAGGACAGCACCTCTGACGCCAGTTGTGTTGGGTTGACAGGATAGCATTTGTAATGAAGTACCCTGCTACAGGGTGTGGTGGTGGTGGTATAGGTTGATTAGCTGGGCAGCAGGTTTGCAGCAAAGTTGATATCCTCTGCTACATCATGAAAGCAGAAATGCCATTCACTTAATACTCGATCGGATACAGCGTGTGTGTTGTTGCAGTGAAAGGTAAATTTGTAAATTTATATGGCATGAATGGCAGGGGAACCCAACAGGACAAGTTCAGTCACCTAATTGGGATGGTCTTCCCCATCCTTCGCGCCCATAGGCACCTTCCCTTCGCAATGTTTGACAGCTGTGGACGTAAGTGTATTTTTTAAGTGTAGGTGACTGTGATGGGTGTGTGTATAGAGTAGTGTCATGTTCGACTTGAAGATGATGAGAAATGGGAGAAGGTGAAACCCAGTGCCAGCATTGTGTGTTGTTGCAGTGAAAGGTAAATTTGTAAAGTTATATGGCATGAATGGCAGGGGAACCCAACAGGACAAGTTCAGTCACCTAATTGGGATGGTCTTCCCCATCCTTCGCGCCCATAGGCACCTTCCCTTCGCAATGTTTGACAGCTGTGGACGTAAGTGTATTTGTTAAGTGTAGGTGACTGTGATGGGTGTGTGTATAGAGTAGTGTCATGTTGGACTTGAAGATGATGAGAAATGGGAGAAGGTGAAACCCAGTGCCAGCATATAGCCTACTCCTTTCGAAGAGCACGAAGAGGTCCGCTGAGATTAACATCTCCATACAGCGGACGAATCACCATCAAAAGTGTCGCAAGCCTTCACTTCATGGGACACTGCAGAGAGGTTTGGAAGTGAACCCAGGACATTTGACGTAAAGTCTGGTGGTCAGGGACTCCACGTCACAACACCTTCCTGTCCTCTCTACCGGAAAGGCAAAGGGGAAACCGTCAACAGCACGTGGCATACCTGGGCAGTCACACTTCCAAATACTGGCCTTGCTTCGGTGATCTGACGGGAACTGGGGTATCCACCATAGCATGGCCGTTGACTGTTGCGGCAATCAGCGACCATGATTGGACGCTGGACCTGAACCATAGCGAGGGTCCTGAATTAGCACACTGTCTTCGAAGACACGGCCGCCTCACAGAGGAAAGCAGACCACAGCAAGGCACAGTCCCGTTGTCAGAACAATGGCAGCGACGACATGCAGTGTTAGACTCCTGGGCTGGAGGCGGCAAGCAGCGACTACGGGCTCTGTGAAAGTTGGTTGCATTGGGTAGCATAGAGACATGCAGAAACAGCCAAGCACGCCGAATTGAACCAGGGACCCAGGTTTGTGGGAACAGCCTGGAGTAATAGTGTGCCCTCACAGGGCAAGTGACGGCTCAGGTGTGACTCCTGGATGGGCGTTCTGAAGTCAACAGTAGTCAGCGAGTAGATGTCGCCATGGCTGAAAGGCACCAGCTCGACTTCCTGCACCATCAAACCTAGGTGTGACCCATAGTTCCTCAGCTAGTGGAGGCAGTGTCTGGTAGTGCCAACTAGGTGAACCATGTCAGGAAGGTGACCACCGTGAAGTACGTCTTGTAGCTGGCTGGAGGTTCGAACCGCTGTTGTTGTCATAAGCCATCACTTCTCGTTATGCAGATCAAGTAAATTATCTGGTGCTGGGTCCGGATGTGTGGTAACCCAGGTCGCCATTGTTATAGTCTGCTTCGGTCCTTCAGCTGTGTCAGCAGCTTGACAGTGGTCGTTGTATGTAGACATGTGGTAATTTGTCACACTGTACTGCATGGGCAGTGATTCTTTCGAAGGTACCATAGCTGACTTGTGGTTTCTTACAAGAGAACGTCTAGCCAGCTTTTTTCAGACCTTCCTCTCAAGATTCTTGCGTCAACTCATGATGACGTCTTATGTTGACTGGACCATGCCAAATAAAAGAAGCCCTCGCACAACAAAGGGTAATGGTCTCAGAAAAGTTGGGACTCACTGTAGTAGAATGTGACCCCACACTAGATTCACGTGCCACTTTTTTATTTACATTAGTTACAGTTACCGTCATCGACACAATCAACATCCATTTGTACTGTATCTTAGCAACTGCGCTGATACTGATGGCCATCAACCTGAATGCAAGTATGACATCGGCGGACAAAATTCTGGCGCACAATGACAAATATCCCTGGTGTGTTTCGAATCACATCACAGGTAGCTACAGTTCTGGCAACTAATTCCATCTCCGTATCCACTGGGTTCTCATACGCAACTGACTTTAGATATCCCCATAGGAATTCAGGTCAGGTGACATCGCAGGCCATGGAGTAGGACCTCCCCTTCCAACGCAACGACCAGGAAATACAGCATTGGGATGGTTGTGGACATCCACACTGAATTGAGGTGGTGCACCGTCATCAAAAATGGTTCAAATGGCTCTGAGCACTATGGGACTTAACATCTGAGGTCATCAATCCCCTAGAACTACTTAAACCTAACTAAAGTAAGGACATCACACACATCCATGCCCGAGGCAGGATTCTAACCTGCGACCGTAGCGGTCGAGCGGTTGCAGACCTAGAACCGTTTGGTCACACCGACCGCCGCACCGTCATCATGTTGTATCCACATGCTCTCACGAACAATCAAGGGTACGTTCTCCAACAACTCAGGCAGAACTCTATGCACGAACCTCAAATACAGGTGACCATTCAGACGGCTACGTAGAAGATATGGCCCAATGAGACTGTCGCCTACAATGCCGATCAAGACATTCACAACAAAACGTACTTGATGACGTGTCTCTACTACAGCGTGTTTTCCACATCCCACACATTGCTATTCCCGCTGTTCGAAATACTATCACGGTCAAATGAGGCCTCGTCAGGAAGCAGCACGATCTGGAAAAAATCGGGTCGATCAATCCATTGCTGGAGCAACCACTGACACAATGCGACCCTTGGTGCAAAGCCAGTCACAAGCATTGCATGGACTCGTCTGTGATATGGGTGTAATTGTTGTTCGTGGAGGATTCGCCACCTGCTAGTATGTGCAGCGCCCATTTCACGTGCAATATGACATGTACTTGTAGTGTGGTCCGCTGCATCACGTTCCAGGACCTCCTCTTCAAAATCGGGTGTGCGCTTGGTCCCCATGTTGCCAGGTTCCCCGTTTCTTCTTCCCAGTGAACCAGTCTCCCGCATTGGTCGATCGAGAGAAATAAACACAAGTCGTGACGAATGATGCCTGTTAGGAAATCGTTCCCTGTACAGCCTTTCAGCAGCGAGGGCATTGCAACTTACTTCCGCGTACAGAAGGTGCATGTCAGTGAGTTCTGCGAAAACGTACCGATACTGCTCCATCTTATTGTACTGTACGTTTCTGAATATCACTGAGTAATGAATGGGTCTGTCGTTGATTCATAGCACTTTCTGCCATGGGACGATCCAAATACGATACAACAGAGCCATCTTATGGACAAGTAAAGTAAACAAAACCTGTATCATGATTTCCGAGTAAACAGACTCGTCCTCATTTCCTTGCAGGAAATAAAGGACGTACATGTAAATAAATAGCACTGTACGTGTAAACATGTACGCATGTTAGTTGTAAATAAGCTACAAAACTGTAATGCTAGACAAAGCGGTAGACAAGTTTACTTCCATATTTCCTTAAGCTGGTTTCTCCGATCCGAGATTCCCTACCTCAAATTGTTCAGCTGAGCATTCTCTATGTCCTGTTACATTTTTGCACACTCCTACAGAAATATCCTACATATACAGGACGATAAAAGATTCACGCAGTCGGACTTCGCTGTGCGATTCCTCACATACTACCAATACAAAAATGACTCTCACAAAATTTCGTCCTGCGCATAATTCGGGCAGTAAATGGACGTTAAAGATTGGCAATCTGGTAACGCTGTAATCATATGTACTACAACTAACTCTCTCACGATTTAGCAGTAGTGGTGTGCAGTTGGAACAGTGGACAGCTTTTGGGGTTAACATGCAGAAGGTCAAGGGTTAGATTCTGGGTTGAGGCTTAACTGTTTCTATTTGCTAAATGTAGTCTGCGTGGTACGGTATCTAGCGTCATACAGCGGTTACAGCGGGTCTTCTACAAAACATTTGCAGTTACGTACAGAAATGGAAGTTCAATCGTTTTCATTGGTCAGCCTTTAAAGACGCCTTTTGCACGCTGTGGACGCACATTATTTCGCACCTCTGCATCCGCTAGATTCCAAACTTATTTTGTGTGTACCCTCCCCTAATGGCCCCACCGGTTAATACCAACTATTATTCTTGCCTCGTCTCGGCCCAAAATATTTCGTTAGGGCCTTACGTCGCCAGTAGGGCTAGCAAAGCCTAATTTCGATGGGACCATTGGTGTCGGTAGTGGTGGTGGTGGGGGGGAGGGGTTCACACAAAACTCGTTTGGAATCTAGTGGATGCACTGGCGTGAATCAAGTACATGACTGCAAATATTTTGTAGAAAACCTACTGTAATCACTGTATGTCGATTAATACACCAGGTGCCGTACCCCGCAGACTATATTTAGCAAATAATAACAAATACGCCTCAACCCAGAATCGAGACCTTGACCTCCTGCATGCTTACCCAAAACGCTATCCACCGCACCAATGGCACATCACTGCTTAGCATCCTGACAGAGGTAAGAGGTAGTTACCGTACATGTGATTACAGTGTTGCTAGATTACCAATCTTTTCATATATTCGCGTATGTCACAGCAATATTTACGGAATTAAGTACAAAAGGAAAATGCGAGTGCTCTTGTCGGTCTCAATTAATCTTACAGAGTGATGTCAAGAGAGTTTATCCACTACAGTGTTGTTGTACGGATATTTATGATAGTCTTCCAGTCTCTTGGGATATTCCTCTACAATGGTCTGCTGTGAAGTTTCACAGTCACACAGTGGGGGGAGTCTGAGAGTCCCCATTTATACATGAAGGACTTAGTTCTTCCTTGTCCACGTCGGATTCTCTGTAGTTGACATCAGGTTCATCCAGCCAGCTGCAAGCGTGATATACTTGTGAGGTCTTCGAGGACATTACGACGTATGCTGCTGCTGTTTTCCTGTGTCTCCTTCCACACATCTTCAAGAGTTGGATCTCGCGAGCTGTCCAGAACGGTTTGCTTGTTGGAGACGCATACTCGGTGGACTGAGTACTATTTCCTGTACAGATAATCTTTGGGAAAACAATTAGTTATTAACCGTTTCCCATCCATATCACTCCTTGTTGTTGTTGTGGTCTTCAGTCCCGAGACTGGTTTGATGCAGCTCTCCATGCTACTCTATCCTGTGCAAGCTTCTTCATCTCCCAGTACCTACTGCAACCTACATCCTTCTGAATCTGCTTAGTGTATTGATCTCTTGGTCTCCCTCTACGATTTTTACCCTCCACGCTGCCCTCCAATGCTAAATTTGTGATCCCTTGATGCCTCAAAACATGTCCTACCAACCGATCCCTTCTTCTAGTCAAGTTGTGCCACAAACTTCTCTTCTCCCCAATCCTATTCAATACCTCCTCATTAGTTACGTGATCTACCCACCTTATCTTCAGCATTCTTCTGTAGCACCACATTTCGAAAGCTTCTATTCTCTTCTTGTCCAAACTGGTTATCGTCCATGTTTCACTTCCATACATAGCTACACTCCATAGAAATACTTTCAGAAACGACTTCCTGACACTTAAATCTATACTCGATGTTAACAATTTTCTCTTCTTCAGAAACGATTTCCTTGCCATTGCCAGTCTACATTTTCTATCCTCTCTACTTCGACCATCATCAGTTATTTTACTCCCTAAATAGCAAAACTCCTTTACTACTTTAAGTGTCTCATTTTCTAATCTAATCCCCTCAGCATCACCCGATTTAATTTGACTACATTCCATTATCCTCGTTTTGCTTTTGTTGATGTTCATCTTATATCCTCCTTTCAAGACACTGTCCATTCCGTTCAACTGCTCTTCCAAGTCCTTTGCTGTCTCTGACAGAATTACAATGTCATCGGTGAACCTCAAAGTTTTTACTTCTTCTCCATGAATTTTAATACCTACTCCGAATTTTTCTTTTGTTTCCTTTACTGCTTGCTCAATATACAGATTGAATAACATCGGGGAGAGGCTACAACCCTGTCTCACTCCTTTCCCAACCACTGCTTCCCTTTCATGTCCCTCGACTCTTATAACTGCCATCCGGTTTCTGTACAAATTGTAAATAGCCTTTTGCTCCCTGTATTTTACCCCTGCCAACTTCAGAATTTGAAAGAGAGTATTCCAGTTAACGTTGTCAAAAGCTTTCTCTAAGTCTACAAATGCTAGAAACGTAGGTTTGCCTTTTCTTAATCTTTCTTCTAAGATAAGTCGTAAGGTTAGTATTGCCTCACGTGTTCCAACATTTCTACGGAATCCAAACTGATCTTCCCCGAGGTCCGCTTCTACCAGTTTTTCCATTCGTCTGTAAAGAATTCGCGTTAGTATTTTGCAGCTGTGACTTATTAAACTGATAGTTCGGTAATTTTCACATCTGTCAACACCTGCTTTCTTTGGGATTGGAATTATTATATTCTTCTTGAAGTCTGTGGGTATTTCGCCTGTCTCATACATCTTGCTCACCTGATGGTAGAGTTTTGTCATGACTGGCTCTCCCAAGGCCATCAGTAGTTCTAATGGGACGTTGTCTACTCCCGGGGCCTTGTTTCGACTCAGGTCTTTCAGTGCTCTGTCAAACTCTTCACGCAGTATCTTATCTCCCATTTCATCTTCGTCTACATCCTCTTCCATTTCCATAATACTGTCCTCAAGTACATCGCCCTTGTATAAACCCTCTATATACTCCTTCCACCTTTCTGCCTTCCCTTCTTTGCTTCGAACTGTGTTGCCATCTGAGCTCTTGATATTCATACAAGTGGTTCTCTTCTCTCCAAAGGTCTCTTTAATTTTCCTGTAGGCAGTATCTATCTTACCCCTAGTGAGACAAGCCTCTACATCCTTACATTTGTCCTCTAGCCATCCCTGCTTAGCCATTTTGCACTTTCTGTCGATCTCATTTTTGAGACGTTTGTATTCCCTTTTGCCTGCTTCATTTACTGCATTTTTATATTTTCTCCTTTCATCAATTAAATTCAATATTTCTTCTGTTACCCAAGGATTTCTATTAGCCCTCGTCTTTTTACCTACTTGATCGTCTGCTGCCTTCACTACTTCATCCCTCAGAGCTACCCATTCTTCTTCTACTGTATTTCTTTCCCCCATTCCTGTCAATTGTTCCCTTATGCTCTCCCTGAAACTCTGTACAACCTCTGGTTCTTTCAGTTTATCCAGGTCCCATCTCCTTAAATTCCCACCTTTTTGCAGTTTCTTCAGTTTCAATCTGCAGTTCATAAACAATAGATTGTGGTCAGAATCCACATCTGCCCCTGGAAATGTCTTACAATTTAAAACCTGGTTCCTAAATCTCTGTCTTACCATTATATAATCTATCTGATACCTATTAGTATCTCCAGGATTCTTTCAGGTATACAACCTTCTTTTATGATTCTTGAACCAAGTGTTAGCTATGATTAAGTTATGCTCTGTGCAAAATTCTACAAGGCGGCTTCCTCTTTCATTTCTTCACTATCTGAATAATTTCTTTTATCTCGTCATACATTTCATCAATTTCTTCATCATCTGCAGAGCTAGTTGGCATATAAACTTGTACTACTGTAGTAGGCATGGGCTTTGTGTCTATCTTGGCCACAATAATGCGTTCACTATGCTGTTTGTAGTAGCTAACTCGCACTCCTATTTTTTATTCATTATTAAACCTACTCCTGCATTACCCCTATTTGATTTTGTATTTATTACCTTGTAATCACCTGACCAAAAGTCTTGTTCCTCCTGCCACCGAACTTCACTAATTCCCACTATATCTAAATTTAACCTATCCATTTCCCTTTTTAAATTTTCTAACCTACCTGCCCGATTAAGGGATATGATATTCCACGCTCCGATCCGTAGAATGCCAGTCTTCTTTCTCCTGATAACGACGTCCTCTTGAGTAGTCCCCGCCCGGAGATCCGAATGGGGGACTATTTTATCTCCGGAATATTTTACCCAAGAGGACGCCATCATCATTTAATCATACAGTAAAGCTGCATGTCCTCGGGAAAAATTACGGCTGTAGTTTCCCCTTGCTTTCAGCCGTTCGCAGTACCAGCACAGCAAGGCCGTTTTGGTTAATGTTACAAGGCCAGATCAGTCAATCATCCAGACTGTTGCCCCTGCAACTACTGAAAAGGCTGCTGCCCCTCTTCAGGAACCACATGTTTGTCTGGCCTCTCAACAGATACCCCTCCGTTGTGGTTGCACCTACGGTACGGCCATCTGTATCGCTGAGGCACGCAAGCCTCCCCACCAACGGCAAGGTCCATGGTTCATGGGGGAAGATCACTCCTTATGATCAGAAATTTCAAGGTATGACGAAATCATTTACTGGACACCGATCATTCTGACGCGTCACAGCTCTCTCATGCTGATAGTACGCCTTGTTGTCTGGACAAAATATAATGTCTCAGTTTCCATTTCGTTTCATTATTATTTCTGATCTAGCTTGGTGTACGGCCAATTTTTCCACTCACACAATAGAGGGCACTGATGGAGCTATGTATACATTTCCCTGGAACGGCAGCCACTTGTTGGTGATATACTCGTTTAGACATCATCAGATTTTGGATTAATTCGGCACAATTGTAATGCGTGTTGCGATTTTGAGGAAGTGTACTTAACACTAAACTTTTCAGTACAACTATTAAAGTGCTAAATATTTCCGTTCGTATAGTTCCGACAAATACAAACGTTTAAACCAGCACTGGTGACAGCACCTCAGTACCGAACCAGCGAGAACAGTGGTGTTACTCAGAGGACACCGTTTGTGGGTCGAAGGTCCTCCTTTCAACGCGCAGCACACAGTGGGGCTTTGGGGGGCCTGCAATGACACGGACCTGCTATTACGCGGCAAAAGCGCTGCCGATCCTCGAAAAGTAACCCATTTCTTTTCGTCTCGCGCAAAAAAGGAAGGAAACGCGGAAACGTGTATTCATCGCGACGCGAGAGTCGTGGGCGGGCAGCCCATTTTTCAATCCAGAAAAGCCGAAATGAGGATTTCAGCTCACAGCGGCGCGCCGACCGGCCTCTTTAACGAGGAGTGTTGTAAATCTCACCTCGCGCCTGCCTGTCTGCCCGTAAGCTGGCAGCCAGTCGATACCTGCCTTGGTAAGTAAAGTGCGGTATGTGTCTCTGCGAAGCCGCTGCGGAATGTGGACCGGTATGCACACGAAGCGCACAGCGATACAGGGCCTGAACCTACACTGACGGAAAGTTGTGAGACATAAACGAAAGCAGGTAGGCGTGTTTCTAGATGTGAAACATGATACCTATACAAAAAAAAAAAAAAAAAAAAAAAAAAAAAAATGGTTCAAATGGCTCTGAGCACTATGGGACTCAACTGCTGTGGTTATCAGTCCCCTAGAACTTAGAACTACTTAAACCTAACTAACCTAAGGACATCACACACATCCATGCCCGAGGCAGGATTCGAACCTGCGACCGTAGCAGTCGCACGGTTCCGGACTGCGCGCCTAGAACCGCGAGACCACCGCGGCCGGCGATACCTATTCAAATGTCGCTTCAGTCGCATACGAGTGGCGCCAGTAGCGCCACTGTGAGGATTCAAATCAGATTTTCTTTAAATACACTGCTGGCCATTAAAATTGCTACACCAAGAAGAAATGCAGATGATAAACTGGTATTCATTGGACACATATAATACTAAAACTGACATGTGATTACATTTTCACGCAATTTGGGTGCACAGATCCTGAGATATCAGGATTGAGTCAAACAGAGTTTGGATGGCGTGTACAGGTACAGCTGCCCATGCAGCTTCAACACGATACGACAGTTCATGAAGAGTAGTGACTGGCGTATTGTGAAGAGCCAGTTGCTCGGCCACCATTGAGTAGAAGTTTTCAATTGGTGAGAGATCTGGAAATTGTGCTGGCCAAGGCAGCAGTCGAACATTTTCTATACCCAGAAAGGCCCGTACAAGACCTGCAACATGCGGTCGTGCATTATCCTGCTGAAATGTAGGGTTTCGCAGGGATCGAATGAAGGGTAGAGCCACGGGTCGTAACACATCTGAAATGTAACGTCTAATGTTCAAAGTGCCGTCAATGCGAACAAGAGGTGACCGAGACGTGTAACCAATGGCACCCCATACAATCTCCTCGGGTGACAAGCCAGTATGGCGACGACGAATACACGCTTCCAATGTACGTTCACCGCGATGTCACCAAACACGGATGCGACCATCTTGATGCTGTAAACAGACCCTGGATTCATTCGAAAAAATGACGTTCTGCCCTTCGTGCACCCAGGTTCGTCGTTGAGTACAGCGACGCAGGCGCTCCTGTCTGTGATGCAGCGTCAAGGGTAACCGCAGCCATGGTGTCCGAGCTAATAGTCCATGCTGCTGCAAACGTCGTCAAACTGTTCGTGCAGATGTTTGTTGTCTTGCAAACGTCCCCATCTGTTGATACAAGGATTGAGACGTGGCTGTACGATCCGTTACAGCAATGGGAACAAGATGCCTGTCATCTCGACTGGTAGTGATACCAGGCCGTTGGGATCCAGCACGGCGATCCGTATTACCTTCCTGAACCCACCGATTCGATATTCTGCTAACAGTCATTGGATCTCGACCAAAGCGAGCAGCAATGTCGCGATACGATAAACCGCAATCGCGATAGACTACAATCCGACGTTTATCAAAGTCGGAAACGTGATGGTACGCATTTCTCCTCCTTACACGAGGCATCACAACAACGTTTCACCAGGCAACGTCGGTCAACTGCTGTTTGTGCATGAGAAATCGGTTGGAAAGTTTCCTCATGTCAGCACGTTGTAGGTGTCGCGACCGGCGTCAACCTTGTGGGAATGCTCTGAAAAGCTAATATTTTGCATATCATAGCATCTTCTTCCTATCTGTTAAATTTCGCGTCTTTAGCACGTCATCTTCGTGGTGCAGCAATTTTAATGGCCAGTAGTGTACATGCTGTAACGGTAGTGAGCGTTAGTTGCTTTGAGATCGGGAGTGGTGATTTCATGTTAGTGAAGAATGCTTTTCAGGAGACAAACAACCCATTACCAACTTCACAATGAGTTTGAACGAGATCGTGTAATAGGGCTATGAGAAGCTTGTTCCTTCTGCGATGTTGCAGAAAGACTTGGCAGGAATGTATGGCTCTGGCGCGTCGTACTGCATCTGCAGCAGCAGTTGGCACCGCAGTGTCACTCTGAACTGTTACAAGTCGGTTACTTCAAGTACAGCTCCAAACCAGATTCCGTGTAGCGTGCATCCCAATGTTCCCAAACCACCGCCATTTGCGACTTTGGTGTTGTCAAGTGAGAGGCTCACTGGAGGGCAGGGAACGGGTCTGTTGTGTACTCTGATGAAAGGTGGGTCTACCTCGGTGCCAGTGATGGCCGTATGTTGGTTAAAACGAGGCGAATTGAGGAATACCAACCTGTCTGCGTGCTAGACACAATACACACACACCTTTAGTTATGGTCTATGCTGCGATTTCGCATGACAGCAGGAAGAATCTCGTTGTTATCCCACACACCCTGACTGCAAACCTGTACGTCAATCTGGTGATTCTGCCCGTTGTGCTGCCGTTCATGAACATCATTCCAGAAGGCGTTCTCCCACAGGATAACACTCGCCCACATACCGATGTCGTTGTCTACAGAGTGTCGACACATTTCTTTGGCCTGCTCGATCACCGAATCTGTCTTCAGTCGAGTACATATGGGACATCATCGGGCGACAACTCAGCGTCATCCAGAAGCAGCACTAACTGTCCGTCCATCGAGCGACCATGTGCAACACGCACGTACTGACGTCCGGTTCCCGCACGTCTGCATTGTAGCATTCAACATTCTGGGGACTACACCGGTTATTAATGTACCTGCATTTCGAATTTGCAGTTGCTTATCACGTGCTTACATTGCCCGGTGATCCTGCAGTGTTAATCACTTAAATATGTTACCTAGACAAATGTATTCCCGAAATCTCATTACTCTACGTTATTTTATTGATGTTGCGAGTTTTATTTTTTCCGTTAGTGTATATGGTAAAGCGAAATATTTTTGTGTTGTGTTTGTCAACTCTTACACTCAGCTGTCGTTGATGAATGTCTTCGTCATCTGATATCCAGTGATTTAAGCCAACTTATGAAGTTTGAAAGTGCCAGTTGACATTTACGAACACAATAACTAAATTTTGTCCCACAAAAAGGAGGCACTGCTAGTATTTTCTAAATAACTACGCAACCGGTATGCCTGAATACTGTAGTGTACTGACGTACAGCTTTCAACGCACTTCTAAATCTCGTGGAAAGAGACTCACAGTTAATAACACACCTCAATATACACTATCTAAATTTTCGATGAAATAGCCAGGATATTACATAAATGTGAGGCAACGCTACTTCACGAAGGAAGTGCCGTAAACTTCTGGACGACTCGCCAATCCCCCATACAAAAGAGATATATCACTGAATTGGTGTCATGCGGTGCCTGTATTCTGGTTCAATAAAATACCAAATATTTGTTTTAAAAGCAAAATTGATGCCTGTGGCTCGGTGATATATGAAGTTGTGAAAGGCGTTAGCCTTTGCTTGAAGGGCCTCCGGCCGGCCTGTGTGGCCGTGCGGTTCTAGGCGCTTCAGTCTGGAACCGCGTGACCGCTACGGTCGCAGGTTCGAATCCTGCCTCGGGCATGGGTGTGTGTGATGTCCTTAGGTTATTCAGGTTTAATTAGTTGTACGTTCTAGGCGACTGATGACCTCAGAAGTTAAGTCCCATAGTGCTCAGAGCCATTTTGAAGGGCCTCCTGGTCACCACTTTTCTAAGTCAAAAGAGATTAAAAATACGTTTGACGAGTCGCAGTTTGAGGTAAAAAGAGGTACTTGACTCATCTCGTGTACATCTTTTAACATTTTGCTCTAGTTAAGGGAGGACGTTCAGAAAAGCAGTCACTATTTAAACGTTGCACCAAATCCACAATTTTGAAGATATGGCAATGAAATTTTGTACCATTCTTTAAATGAGGTTAACACATTTTCTATTATGTTCCTTCGACTATACATATTTAACTTTTTGTGTAATTTAAAAATTTTTATTTACAAAAAAACTGCCTTTTTCTCAAAAAACATTGAAGAGATTTCCACAAAATTTTATCTGTGTAATTGCTTTGCATACAGTGAGCTTCTCTTATAAAATTTCTTAAATATATGGACACAAGAATTTTAATAACTTTTCTTTTATAGTTCTGTAAATATATTATGGAATTTAGTTAAAATTTCAATTTGATTCACAAGTTTGAGAGACCAGGTAGCATTCGTAAAGACTTTTGACAATGTCGGTCGTCTAAAAAGGGTGAAAACACCTGAAAACATCGAGAAGACACACGCTGAGTTTTAAAACAGCCCCAGGGAATCGATCGGACGAGCTACACAACAGGTGGGAATCAATTGCGAGACACTTGTTGTTGAAGACCTGCATCTCTTCCCATACAAAATTCAAACCCATCAACCGTTAAGCCCCAGCGACATGGAACAGCGGTTGTGTTTCGACAACATTATTGTCCACAGAATTGAGGAACATGACTTTGATGTGAATATAGTTTGGTTTAACGACAAAGCACACTTTCATTTGGATGCGTTGTTTAGTAACCAAAATTGGCGCATATGGGGGACTGAGAATCCTCATTTCGCGATCGAGAAGTCTCTTCACCCTCAGTGGGTGACTGTGTGGTATGCAATGTTCACTCACGGAATAATTAGTGCGATATTTCTTGACGGCACGGTGACTACCGAATGGTACGTGAAAGTTTTGCAAGATGATTTCATTCCCATTATCCGAGCCGACCCTGATTTCGACAAGATGTGGTTCATGCAAGATGGAGCAAGACCCCATCGCAAGACCCCATCGAAGCGGTAGAACGTTTGATGTCCCGCAGGAGCTCTTTGTGGATCGCATTCTGGCTCTGGGGTACACAGAGGCACCGGGCATGGGCGTCGATTGGCCGCCATATTCTCCGGATCTGAACACATGCGATCCTTTTTGTAGGGCTATATTAAATACAAGGTGTACGGAAATAACCCCAAGACTACTGCTGAGCTGAAAACAGCCATTCGAGAGGTCATGGATTGCATCGATGTTCCGAGACTTCAGCGGATCATGTAGAATTTCTCTATTCTTCTGCGCCACATCATTGATAAGGATAGCAGGCATATCGAACATGTCATAACCTAGATCCGAAAATCTGTAGTGACGTTCACATGTTGTATGAAGTGTGTGCACGCCGTCGTTTGCAACTAATTTACTTTTTTTTCATATAGTTCAATAACTGTCAGCCTGTGAATGGAAAACCCTTTGTATAAGGCATAATGTATCTCCTCATGGCCCACCACTCCTTATCAGGTAATATACCAGGTGCATACCACTGTTTAGACCTATTCAAGGGGGGCATTTCACTTGTGAATGCTCTCTCTAATCTCCAAAATGTTACCTTTGTGTTCAAAAATGGTTCGAATGGCTCTAAGCACTATGGGACTTAATATCTGAGGTCATCAGTCCACTAGACTTAGAACTACTTTAACCTAACTAACCTAAGGACATCACACACATCCATGCCTGAGGCAGGATTCGAACCTGCGACCTTAGCAGCAGCGCGGTTCAGGACTGAAGCGCCTAGAACCGCTCGGCCACAGCGGCCATCTTGCATATATGTCATCAATCAGCCGGCCGAAGTGGCCGTGCGGTTCTAGGCGCTGCAGTCTGGAACCGCGAGACCGCTACGGTCGCAGGTTCGAATCCTGCCTCGGGCATGGATGTGTGTGATGTCTTTAGGTTAGTTAGGTTTAACTAGTTCTAAGTTCTAGGGGACTGATGACCTCAGATATTAAGTCCCATAGTGCTTAGAGCCATTCGAACCATTTTTGTCATCAATCACAGATGCAATTACAGTCCGGCGACTACTGACAGTCTTCATCACTATGGCATCCAACAATGTCTACAGTTCACATTAGATGAGTTCCATTCACTCTTCAAAAATAACGGCATAACACATCTTACCAATACTAATTCTGACTGAGCTTCCAGCTCAGATTCTGAGTGATTGCTCAGAACACTCATGACAAAATGATGCTGAAACTCGGCACAGATGATGCTCTGGCAAGTTTCCTTGCTGTGTATGGACCACCTCTGTACACGACTGTAGCCAGCTGAGATGCTGCAAACGCATCGTCACAGTATCCATTTCGATTCCCTTGCTTAACACAGTAGTTAGGAGCTTTGATAAATTTGTTTTAATTGAGTTTCTAACGGAACCTTCTGTGTTTCTCCTAAATTAAGCGACAATCAATTTATAGACCCAGAATTGCTTGAAACATGTCACTGATACTGATAGGTCTCTCAGCGAAGAAGAAGGGTCGATAGATAATCTTGGTGGGCGTGACACAGAACACGTTAACTTTCTTGGAGTCCCGGTCTTGTACGGCAGTTACATGTGGATGCTTTATGCACATATCCATCTGTTGTGTCGGTTGACCATTCCTCAAAGATGAAAAGTGGCTTTGTCACTGAAGATTAACTACCCTGAGAAGTTGTCGTTTTCAGGATTGTTCCGCATATTAGTACTGAACTGCAGGCGGCGCAGTTTATCATAACGACTTATGACTTTCTTGATCTACAATTTGTACGGCTTCACTCTTAATAGCTTACAAAGGATTTTCTTTGTTGTTGCCTGACGTATATTCAGTACTGAAATAGGTTGTTAGGTAAACTTTGTGGGACTTCACAACATCATTTCCCTCACACAGTCCACTGTCCGTTCTAAAACGCCTGGTCGGCCGAAAAGTTTTGCATGGCATAGCCAACAATCCTCCTCGAATTTCTTCTACCACTTGACTGTGCTGTTGTAAAAAGGTGGAGTCTTGTGGAACTTCGCACGGAAAGCTCTTTGCTCACTCACTACGTCTCCGAAATGGACAAATTCTAATATGCAACATGCTATCTCTGCCTGATTCACACCCATTTTCAGCAGCTATAATCGGTGCAGTCACTGTGGGCGGTTTTGCAAATTAACTTGCCAGCACCACATTAAAAAAATAGAAATAAAAAATCTTTATATGTTCGTCTTTCATATGCCGTATTATTTGTAAAGTATGTTTACATATAGCGATTTTAAAAAGTAGTTTATGGACTTTATATTACCCTGTATGCTAGAATACAAAAGAAAGTGTTGACAAGAAATTTCATGAAAATCATGTCACCGATACATGGCAGTTAAATTATGTATGAGACTGTAATTAGACACAGAGGTTAATTATGTATGTCGTGTGTGTCTGTGTTTTGTTTACGGAGCTCAACGGCGGATATTATCACTAACCTTAAAATATTAATGGGAACGCTCATGGGTAAAATGTCGTAATACTAGGAAGAGTAAGTGTTACACGCACTCTCTCCTAACCTCACTCCCATCATTCGCACATTCGCAGAAGCTCACATTCTGTAAAATAGTTTGAAAGTGCCCAGATGTTCTGGATTGCCAGATAGAAGAAAAATAGGATAGAAGGATAACTGAACAGATTTCACAGAGACGAGTGGCTGCCCACTCACTTACAAGAAACGTGTATGGGTCAACTACCCTAATTACACATTGAGAACTTCTCCTCACATTTTAAGAAACAATTCGGACAGGAAACAAAATTATAGATATCATACCATACTTGTTTCATTGTCAGTTAAAATAGAGGACAAATCGGTTGGCATATGAACTACTGGAACTGGATATAGAGCACCATCTACGAGACTGTAGCGCAGCGTGATCTGTGCCGTAAGCGCTACACACTGGACGGTCCTCTCTTTGGAGCAAGAGACCATGCGTCATAGGGCTGTGCCCTATGCGGAGACAACTGAGAAAGACCTCATCCCATTGCACTGCTGGAAGGAGCTACGCCACGGCCGAGCTGTTGCCTTTACTAGACACTGCTCACTGTCCAACCCTTCCAGTCACACTTCTTCCCACCTACGCATGGAGGAATGAATGGGTGCGGTATCATTTCATTCCAATTGATATTCCTCGATCTTGCTGTCAGTTTCATTATATTTTTTTTTATCATTACGTCGTTGTTTTTGCAAAGCCCTATTCGAAAGTTATATCACGTAAAGAAAGCAACAAAAATCAATGGTGGCTGAATACTGTTGTGCGATAAAACTTAATGCTGTGTTTGACAAAAGGGAAATTCCCACGTTTCCATAAAGGGAGACGTAACTGGAATTTGTACCAAAGAAACAACACAGATAGTGGATTTCAAGGAAGTGGTGCATACCAGCGATTGCGTGATGTTGAGAAATCGCGTTGAAATACTTTCAACAGTTTACATTGTAACGTTAAAGGTGTTAAGACAATCAAAGTGCATTCGAGGCACTGATAGTATCTTTGGTCACTAATTCGTTCGCGAATTCCCCACAAAAATCTCCGTGACGTTGAAATGTAATCCAGCCAACCACCGAATAACTACTGCACGTGTTAGGATAATTGCTATTTATTTTTGACACACAGTTGTCTTCTTCTGACGAAGATAGTGTAGAGCATAACCTAAATCATGAGAGTGTACGGTGATTTTTAACTCAGGATTACCGAGAACTTTTGTATATATTGGTAGAAATATGTTTTCTTTCTACTCGTCGTTGGGGAGACAGTTACAGCGACAGAAGTCGATGCTCAAAGGAGTTCGTTACTAACTAAAACTCTTTAATAACAGACTATTCACCCTTCGGTATGCCGTCACTTGCGTCATTTTACGTTTATTTCTCGCACAATTAACTTTATTGCCGCCTTCTGCAAGAGTAGCGGTACGCTCAGAGTTCGTCTCTTAACACAAGTGGCAGACACTTTGTTTCTCTTTCTCAGCTCTCCATTGTGACTGTTATCGCTGAGAGTCACGAAAATATAAAGAAAAATATAAAGAGAAGTAAAAAAAAAAGTGGCTCATCAATTAACAAGAGAAGCGCTGACGAGGTGAAACTAATTTCCATGAAGCTGAACTCAATGAAGGATTATTGGGGAGTATCCTTTCGTGAGAGAAAGCAGCAAACTGTTCATAAGTTCTTACAGATAAGCAGCCCAACGCTCTCTCCATTGGTAACTTTTACCAGAACGTTCTTTGAGTTCTAACGTTGATGAGGGAAGGAAAGGAAGGTTAATGATTAACATTTCATCTTTTTCCGATGGTAGGATCACTGCAGGGCATGTCGAGCAGGTTACTGATTTTGGTATTCTACATTCACGTAAAGATATGCACTCACTCAGACACACACACAGTAGCCCTACGAATTTGATGTGTCTCTATAAAAGCTGAGTCCCAACCCTCAGACCTCTTCCAAGGACTTCAGATGGTTGTTGTCAGTGAAATTATGCAACACAGCACGTCCCAGATATTCCCGTTTGGGGATCCCTAGCCCCACTTCTACTTTGTTTCATTTTTGCTAAAAAGAAGTAAAAGTTCTAAACTGAAAATCAAGCCCCACACCTTGGAAGTAAAATAAGACATTACCGGAGAAAGAAAGTAGACATAAAAAGCACACTAGCACGGGCAAATAGGTCATTTCTGACCAAATAGAGTCTACTAGTATTAAAATGAGCTCCTCGCCAGCCTGTGAAGGCTGAAGGGATATCTACCGGCCTCCGTGTCATCCTCTGCCTCGCAGCGTCATGAGGATGAGAATGTGGTACAGAGGGCACGTGGTCGGCCGTTTTGCAGACTTTTCAGACCCGTGGAGCCGCTACTAGTCGGTCAAGCAGCTCCTCAACTAGCGACACGAGGCTACGTACACCATGCACCAATGCTCCCACCAAGGAAAAATTCTTGGCAGTACCGCGAATCGAACCCAGGTCCACCACATGGTAACCATCTACGCTGATCACGCAGATAAGGCGTTGAGCACTAGCATGAAATTAAACTAAACTCTGTCCGAATAGGCCTTGGAAGGCCCAAGGTCACCGACCGGCCGCCGTGTCATCCTCAGCCCACAGGCGTCACTAGATGCTGATATGGAGCGGCATGTGGTTAGCACACCTCTCTCTCTCGGCCGTATGTCGATTTGCGAGGCCGGAGCCGCTTCTTCTCAATCAAGTAGCTCCTCAGTTTGTCTCACCAGGACTGAGTACATCCTGCTTTCCGACAGCGCTCGGCAGACCGGATGGTCAACCATCCAAGTGCTAGCCCAGCCAGACAGCGTTGAACTTCGTTGATCTGACGGGAACCGGTGTTACCACTGCGGCAGGGCCGTTGGCACTAGCAAGAAACCAAGACCTTAATTTGAGGACGAAAGTAGTAGATACGTGTGACCACTTCTAGATTTAAAATCACGCTTATCTCTAAATAACGAGAATTGAAGGGACAGATAAGGTGGTTCAAAGGACACACTGTCGGTGGTAAATACTACAGGGTATCCAAAATAAAAGAGAGCCCAGGTTTTTTAAACAGACACAGACAATTTATACGTTTATTGTAAATACAGAATACAGAGTATTAAGTTATTATTATGGAAAACAACATACTGAAGAATTAGTATGTCAATAGCTCACAGGAGGCGGTGAAAATGTACACCACAAACTTCGATACATGACTCAGCACGTCTCAACATGTTTCTGAAAAATTCTGCAAATTCATTTGGTGAGATTTCTACAATCGCACTGCGAATGTTAGTTTACAACTCTTCAGTTATGTCAGTGCTGTTACTGTAGACACTGCCTTTGAAGTTACCTCACAAATAAAAACTGGAGGGAGACAGATATGGCGATCTGGGAGACCATAAACCTGCGGGAACTGTACGTTTTTCTCCGAAAGCTTCGTGGACGTATGACATTGAAAACCGTGAAGTATGCGCCGCAGCGCCGTCTTGCTGGAAAAACGCATACTCTTGTTCTTCCTCCTTTAGCTGTGCTTACGAATGGTTGCAACAGTTCCGTTACATGCACTTGAGAGTACACGATGTTGTTAAAGAAAATGGGGCCTACTATTCGTCGGGCTGAAACTGCGCAGCAAACGCCTCCTTTCAAATTATGTTGAGGCACCTCAAAGCCGTCCCTTGGATTTTCTATTCAATAATAGCGTGTAATTTGAGAATTCCTGTACCTGCTAAAGTGAAACCAAGCTTTGTCTCAGTGAATTAAAGAATTCCATTCAGATAACCATCACCGACATATATGAGTAACTATTCGCAATAGTATTGTTGTCGTGCCTAGTTCTCAGATTTTAATACTTGCATCACTCTTACTCTCGTAGTTTGTGAGATCGCATATGTACCAGCTTCAACATATTGTGGCATGACGTTCGTTTGACGTTTAGTTGTACGTCTAGTTGATTTCCGTAGACTTATTACGACAGTCTCGTGAACACGTTCAATATTTTTCGGCGGATAAATTTTCTTCAGACAGTTACGTTAGGCGTTAGCGACTGAACCTTTTGATCAATTTCTACACAACACTTTCTGCAGTAACAGTTGTCTGTAGATATTTTATCGTGAACCGCTCATTTAACGTTTTAAATGATTTAAATCCGAAAAAGTTTCAACAATACTCTTTGTTGGAAGAGGAATTTTGCAGAACTATATTCACAACAAGCTCCAAACTGACTGCTGACAACGGAGCGCTGATCACTAAATCGCCGCTCGACACCACTTGACGTCACGTAATCTCGCCCTAGCGCTAAGAAGTAGCAACACTCATGTAGCCTCAAACCATCACGTTCACTATAATACGGGGCCACTTTTATCTTGGCTACTGCGTACTACCCCTGATAACGATCTTATCTCAGGGTGACTCATACCCAGCGTTTACAATAGCTTAGGCCGGCCGTGGTGGCCGTGCGGTTCTAGGCACATCAGTCCGGGACCGCGTGACTGCTACGGTCGCAGGTTCGAATCCTGCCTCGGGCATAGATGTGTGTGATGTCCTTAGGTTAGTTAGGTTTAAGTAGTTCTAAGTTATAGGGGACTGATGACCTCAGATGTTGAGTCCCATAGTGCTCAGAGCCATTTAAACCATTTACAATAGCTTAAAAGTGGGCATACGCTCTAAAACAGTCGATTAAAACGGCAATGACGTAAGAGTAAAGCTAAAACAATTACGCAGGGAAATGTGACTGGCTGATCATTTACAACAAACATGGACGAGCCTTAGACGTGCGACTTAGGGATTGCAGGAAAAGGCGTGGACGGGGCCTAGTCAGTTACCGTTGGTTGCACAGTAAACACATACACTTTATTTAAGGAAATAATTTTTAAAAACAGTCATTTAAAAAAAAATTGACTGCAACACAATCTGCACTGTTGGCTGAAGGCGTTATTAACAAGAATTCAAACTATATGTCGGCTGAAGGCTACAAGCAATAGGAATAATTTAAACAAAACTTTATTTTTAAACTTACTTACTTTACTATTTCGTGTCCGGAAACTACAATTTGTTTGCCCAATATTGGGCAATGTCCAATGCTTCTTCTTTAGCCAGCCATAGATCGTCGAGGGTGCACCTGTACGGGCAGGCTGGGCATTGTAGGAGATGTTCCATGTCCTGTCGACTGCCGCAGTCGCATTTGTCGTCATTTTCGTCCAACAAACCCCATTTGATCAGATTAGATTTCACAGGAGCCACCCCAGTTCTGATGCGGTTAAGCATTCTCCAGGTTTTCCAATCACCAGAAACGCCGCTTGGTGGTTCCTCTCTTAGTAGATAGTAGATGGGGGGCTCATCTAAGGCGCAACTTAGGAAACGGCGTCTGGATTTGAGTCTGCTGGGGCCACACTCTACGCCAAATATTGAGTGACGAGCATCAAAGGTTTGTTTTAGCTTCTCGGTATGTTCATGGGCTTTCCTACGTGCGTCAGGGTTTGTGAAACCTGCGGCCCTGTAAAGATTTTCTATGGGGGTAGGTTTCATGCAGCCTGTCACTATCCTGCATGCTTCATTCAAGCTAATATCTACCTTTTTTGCGTGGGCGGATCTGCACCATACCGGGCAGGCATATTCGGCAGTTGAGAAGCACAAAGCTTGGGCTGAAGTTCTGACCACGGTAGGTTTGGCACCCCATTTGCTGCTGGACAGCTTTCTTATTAGGGAATTTCGTGCTTCTACTTTTTTGCGTGTTTTTTCGCAATGATACTTGTATGTCAATGTTCTGTCCAGCACGACGCCAAGGTAGGTGGGAGTATCTGTGTGTTCTAGTAATGTCCCATCCCAGGTAACATTGAGCCTGTACTTTGCCTGCCTCGAGTTCAGATGGAATGCACTCACTTGAGTTTCGGAGGGATTGGGTTTTAGAGAATTCTTTTTGTAGTAGGTTGACATTATAGAAAGGGCGGTTTCTAGTTTCTCCTCGATGGCTTCAAACCTGTTGCCTTGAACTGTTGTTGCCAGGTCGTCTGCATATACAAAAGTTTTGGTTTTGTCTGGAGTTGGTTGGTCATCTGTATATATGTTGAATAGGATTGGCGCCAACACGCTCCCTTGGGCGAGCCCATTTTTCTGATTCCGCCATCGACTCTTTTTCCCCTCAAGCATTACGAAGAACTGTCTATTTTGGAGCAGGGATTCGATTATCTTGACTAGGTGGTAGTCTTTCAGGGTCTCGTAGATTTTATGCAGTAGTGTCCGGTGATGTGCTGTATCATAGGCGGAACTTAGGTCGACTAGTGCCAGCCCGGTGACTAGTTTATTCTCAAACCCATCCTCGATATGTTCCGTCAGTGCTAGAATTTGACTGGTACAGGACTTTCCAGGTCTAAAACCTGCTTGGTGTGGAATTAGCTTCGAGTCAACGATCTTCTCTATTCTGTTGAGAATCAATCTTTCACAGAGCTTAAACAGATGGCAGAGAAGGGTTATGGGTCGATAGCTCTTCGGAGACTCTGGGTCCTTCCCGGGTTTAAGGAGAGCCACCACTTTTGACTTCCTCCACAGTTTCGGGATTTGAAATGTTTCACGGCACACGTTAAAAAGTCCAAGTATCCAGTCCCTGGCGCCAAGGCCGAAGTTTTTAATCTGTTCCACGCAAATATTATCAAACCCAGCGGCTTTCCCATTATTCATGGTATTTATGCCATTGTTCAACTCTCTCATGCTAAATGGTTTCTGGAAGTTGGTGTTTTCCGTTGGCAGTAGGCGGGTGATTTTAGTTTTCTGACGTTTGGAGTTGAACTTGCCGTTTAGAAGGAGTTGGTTGGTCACCTGGTTTGGAGTTACGTTGGCCGGGGCCTTGCTTAGCCTTGGGTCACCATCCAGTTTCTTAATCAGGTTCCAGGCTATTTTGCTACTGTGGGACATATCCATTCTTTCTAGGGTTGCTATCCACTTCTTCTCATGTTTTTTAAACAATTGACACAGTCAGACCAAATGAAAAAAAAGGGAGTGATCCTCAGACAGTCCTCCAAGGATCGACCTGAGAAAAGTCCCTACAGCTACGTAAGCAGTGAGACAGGCAGCCAAGAGTTATGCTCACTTAATAGGATGGCAACTCAAACTAGGGACAGTTTAAACGCCGGTCAATCCTCTTACAAAATCCACCCAACGCGTGATAACCATGGAATAATTCAAGCGAGGGCGAAGTGACAGACAGCACTGCGTCTTCAGAATCCGGTGTTCAAAACATCAAAAGGCAGATGGAACCACTACAACCAAGGTAGAAATCCACACCACAATCAAGGAAGCTGTCGAACTATACGTCATGTCGGACAGCATCGCCAAGACAAGGAAAAGTACGCTGCCGCAAAAATACGCTAACCTCCAGGGCAGGTAACTGGGGCGTGAGCGGCCACTAGGCAGTAAAATGCCGCTGGTTGAACTTCACCAAATAATAACACAAAATTCAAAAACTGATAACAAGGCAAAGAAGATGGGTGATAGATTCCGCCAACTCGACACGCTCCACTTGCTGCTGTTCGTCTCACAGCGACCCTCGAGCAGCAACGCATGAACAAATGGCGTGATCACAAAATGGAGGTTTCACTACTGGATTAATGTTCACTTAACTCAACGTGCTGGGACCGGTGGACAACGAGGTTGTAACCCGTGCAACTACAGCCCCTCGATCCAGCAATGCCCACGTGTCACCAGCGGTCCTGGCATGTCCTCGCGCTGTCGGACATCTCTGCTGCTCTGTCCCAGCAGAACTCCCAACACAGCCCACCCGGAAAACACTTCACATCCTTCCAAAGATAGGACGAGTACTAGATATTGATACTGCTACCGCTCGTGGACAGACAACGGTAGCAAATGTAGTGGCGCCAGTAAACAGAAGAAGAAAACGAGACGCCACTATCCCTGTTACACGATGCCAACCTACCAACAGCACCAACGCGAGCCGCACGGCTCAGAGCCAGCCACCCAAATAACACACTAAGAAGTTCATCTAAAATTTTAGAGAAAAATTCAGACGCTTCAGAAAACTTTGAAAGTTGTACCACATTCATATAATAGTCAATTAAACTAGATGTCAACTTCGTTAGCAACTGAACTGTTGCCTTCTTCTCTAAATATAAAACACATCCAAGTAAAATATGGCACACTGTGGCCTGTATGCCACAAGTACCACCCCCTGGAGGTTCCTCTCGCCGGAGAAGAATCCATACATCTTAAGGTTGTGCCTTTGCAAAAACGAGTGAGAAGGATCTCAGCCCGTTTGCGTGGATGGAAAGTGTAAGCCACGGCTGCGTTATTGACTTTACTACGTGCAGCTTATTCTGTGTAACTTCGAGCCCGTTTTCTTCCCATCTAGATATGACTCTGTACCTCAGCTGTGAGGTCATAGTGCGTAGGAGGATGACACACTGAACTGAGTATCACGGCACACTTCCTTGGATGCGAAATCCGCCGTTTCTTTTCCCTTAAAACTGTGGTATCACATATCGTTACCACCCTATGTGGTATCAAGGTTGGTATCGATACGGCAAGTTTCTCTATGACACCGATAGTTGTCGTGCTGGATATGGCAAATCTGGTGGTGCATTTCTGTTGAGCCACACTTCCAGCAGCTCTGTACACTGAGCGGCCTCCGCAGCATTGTAGCATGGCTGGCGACAGTCGCTGAGCCCACTTGCACTTGGAGGCACTTCACTATGACTCTTGTCTCCAATCCCATCGTTTGTGCCTTACTACAGTGAGCCTCATCCTAGTTGACATTGTTGTAGCTGGCCTCTGTCGTTTGTTGCATTATTTTTAATAAGTTTTCGTACGTATGAAAAAATACAACTTAAGTAAATCTTCTATTTGCTGTGTTAACTTCTTTGCTTATCATTTCTCCTCCTGTCCAGCTTTCCTACGACGATAGTTGCCACACCAATCTGTACAGTACGTCTCCTTACCATTGTGTAGCAAGTAGTAGACAACAAAAGTAAATGGCTCTGAGTACTATGGGACTTAACATCTGAGGTCATCAGTCCCCTAGGACTTAGAACTACTTAAACCTAGCTAACCTAAGGACATCACACACATCAATACCCAATGGCCAACAAAAGTCCACGTGCCCTGGTACCCAGCAGAAAGACATCTACTTCCCCAGCTGTTGGAGTTGGGGAAGCATGTCCTGCTTGCTCTGCTTTAGCTGCTGGGTAGAGAAGGCCAGAAACAGTGTGGCTAATTGCCAGTAGATACGATTATAAGACTATTTCCAGAATGAGATTTTCACTCTGCAGCGGAGTGTGCGCTGATATGAAACTTCTTGGCAGATTAAAACTGTGTGCCGGACCGAGACTCGAACTCGGGACCTTTGCCTTTCGCAGGCAAGTGCTCTGCCAACTGAGCTACCCAAGCACGACTCACGCCCCGTCCTCACAGCTCTACTTCTGCCAGTACCTCGTCTCCTACCTTCCAAACTTAACAGAAGCTCTCCTGCGAACCTTGCAGAACTAGCACTCCTGAAAGAAAGGATATTGCGGAGACATGGCTTAGCCACAGCCAGGGGGATGTTTCCAGAATGAGATTTTCACTCTGCAGCGGAGTGTGCACTGATATGAAACTTCCTGGCAGATTAAAACTGTGTGCCAGACCGAGACTCGAACTCGGGACGTTTTATAAGACTGTTTCTTCAAGTGTTGACCCGATCAGGGAATCTATAGAATTTTTCAGTACAGCGAGACTCGAAGCTACTGCCACATTTCTTCGCCTAGTTCCTGTGGCTGGTGAAGCAAAACTGCGAGCACAGAGCGTAAGAAGGGGTGAGTGGCGGAGAGTCATGGATAGCGGGTGGGGGTGGGCGAGTGGTGGTGGGGCGTGGGGGAGATGCAGGAGCCGTGGGCCAGCGGCGGCCGCGCTAATTGGACGCCGAGGAATGCGGCCCAATTTGACTGCGTGGTGCGGCGCGGCGCGCCCGCGGCCTGCTCTGGCCTGGCTGCGCCTCGCTTAGGCGGACTAATTGGGCAGGTGCAGGCGGACCCCGCCACCGCCCCCGCTCCTGCCTCTCGCGTCAGCACCACACCGCGGCCACAGCGCCGCGCCACACCTTGCAAGGAGCGCTGGCTGAAAGGCCACCAAAGAAACAGCCTTCCGCTCAAAGGGACCGCTGCAGACAAGTCGAGCGTCAAATGGCGCACCAGCGGAATCATTCACACCGCGGCAGACCGTCGGGAAAGATGTGGAGTGGAGCGAATGCACTGTTTCCGTCAGAGGTACGCAAAAATGGCTACGTTGCGGTTCGCTCGGTATGAACTGCACAGGAAATGGACAAAAACGGTCTGTGCTACACGGGTAAAAGAAATGTCTATGTATGCTGCTGGAAATAATTGCAGCACCAGGAAGGATGTGAAATAACAAAAATTTCGTTAATTTCCGTATCGTGGCAGCCATGCTTTGCTGTGGTTGAATTTCCTTCAACGGAAACGAAAGAAAAGAGAAAGCATACGTTTCTAATTCGTATAGTAATTGGATATACATCCTAATGTCGCTCTCTCACCTGTCTCTGTCCATCACCTCCTCACCCTCTCTCTGCCCAACTTCTCCTCCCCCCCCTCTCTCTCTGTCTTTTCCTGCACCCCATCTCTGTCCAACTCCTCCTTCCCATTTACTGTGTCCAGTTCCTCCTACTCCCCTGCGCATCTCCCCTTTCATGTCTCTCTGACCTTGAGCCTTGTTTATTGTTGTTGCAAATTCAGATTCTATAGTAGTGTTCTAATCATAAACTAATAAGCCATAAAGGCAACTTCGCTGTTTGCTAACAACGTTTCGCTTGAAAAAAAGTTTTGCATCGCCCCAGTTCCCAGAACTCCTGATGACAGACGCTGACTGTGGATATTGTATCACAGACACAGTCCGTTTGACTGTTCAGAGATGTCATAAATCCGCCCAATGGTGTAAACAACCACGCATGAGCAGCGCCTATTAGATTGCAGGGGTCCGACAGCTAATCGGTTCCAGTCATTACACTAGCAATGAGGTACATGGCTTCTGTTGTCTGTAGTTCAACCACGCCTAGATGGTCAATACGACACTTCGATGACATCCATATTGTTCTTTTGTGCCATGAAGGGCTCTCAACAAGGGAAGTGTCCAGGCGTCTTGGAGTCAACCAATGTGGTGTTCTTCGGACATAGAGAAGATACAGAGAGACAGTAACTGTCAATGACATGCACCGCTAAGGCCACCCAAGGGCTACTACTGCTACCTACGCATTATAGCTCAGAGGAAAAAAAATGGTTAAAAAGGCTCTGAGCACTATAGGACTTAACATCTATGGTCATCAGTCCCCTAGAACTTATAACTACTTAAACCTAACTAACCTAAGGACATCACACAACACCCAGTCATCACGAGGCAGAGAAAATCCCTGACCCCTCCGGGAACCGACCCCGGGAACCCGGGCATGGGAAGCGAGAACGCTACCGCACGACCACGAGCTGCGGACAACTCAGAGGAACCATGACAGCAACGCCACCATGTTGAATAATGCTTTTCATGCAGCCACAGGACATCGTGTTACGACTCAAACTGTGTGCAATAGGCTGCATGATGCGCAACTTCACTCGTGACATCCATGGCGAGGTCCATCTTTCCAATCACGACACCGTGCAGTGCGGTAGAGATGGACCCAAAAACATGCTGAATTGACCGCTCAGGATTGGCATCACATTCTCTTCACCGATGAGTGTCACACATGGCATCAACCAGACAATCGTCGGAGACGTGTTTGGAGGCAACCCGGTCAGGCCGAACGCCTTAGACACACTGTCCGGCGAGTGCAGCGGGTGGAGGTTCCCTGCTGTTTTGGGGTGGCATTATATGGAGCCGACGTAGGCCCCTGGTGGTCATGGAAGGCGCTGTAACGGCTGTAAGATACGTAAACGTCAGCCTCCAACCGATAGTGCAACGATATAGGCAGCATATTGGCGAGGCATTCGTATTCATGGACGACAATTTGTACACCCATCGTGCACGTCTTGTGAATGACTTCCTTCAAGATAACGACATCGCTCAACTAGTGTGACCAGCATGTTCTTCAAACATGAACCCTATTAAACATGTTTGGGATGATTGAAAATGGCTGTTTATGGACGACGTGACCCACAAACCACTCTGAGGGATCTATGCCAAATCGCAGTTGAGGAGTGAGACAATCTGGACCAACAGTGCCTTGATGAGGTTGTGGATAGTATGCCACGACGAATACAGTCATGCATTAAGTCAAGAAGACGTGCTACTGGGTATTAGAGGTACTGGTGTGTACAACAGTCTGGACCACCACCTCTGAAGGTCTCGCTGTATGTTGGTACAACATGCAATATGTGGTTTTCATGAGCATTAAAAAGGGCGGAAATGACGTTTATGTTGATCTCTACTTCAAATTTTCTGTAAAGGTTCCGGAACTCTAGGAACCGAGGTGATGCAAAACTTTTTTGATATATATATATATATATGTGTGTGTGTGTGTGTGTGTGTGTGTGTGTGTGTGTGTGTGTGTGTGTTAAAATATGTATGTACTGAGGAATTAGGTACTTATACATGCCCATATTAGAATTCAATGTTGTTCAAAATTTCAAAGTAATCGTCAAGAACTTTCGGAGATTAACGATAACCAGCATTTACGTTTTTCTGAAGTTTCCACTTTTATTACATATATATTACATTCATACCAATATATGTGCTTGTATTGTGTATTAGAATGCAACGTTGTGTCAAAATGTTAAAGCAATCGGTCAAGAACTTTCAGAGATACTCGATTTTGGACAAAGTAACATTTACATTTTTATTTATATAGAGAGTAGACAGAACACATGAATGAATTTTGATATGTGCACTTCTGTTTGCTCGTCGGTCGAATTTCCCAGTGTGAGGAAATACCGTCAGATTTGAATCCCTAATAACTACGAGACTAATAATATGTGAACACTCCTTGAGCCTACAATGGATATATCATCTGTGTACGTATTTGTTGCGCTGTACTTGTTTTGCCTCCGAGACATGGTACTAGTGTAGGCTCCAAAAAGTGATTGTTACAAATTAGATTTATGGAAAGGTATAAATTGGTGTAGTGTGGCAACGCGTTTAGCAACGAAATTGATTCGTTTGTCATTGTCAAAGGCTTTCAGAGCGCTACTAATACGCTAAGTGAAGCCATAAAATATTCTCCGAAATATAAGTGAAAACCGGTATTGAGCTGAAAATTACAAAGTAATGAATGATGTCATCTCTTATGACTCCGAAATGTGCTCGGACTTGCAAATCAGAGGAAAGCGAATGCCGAAAGGAATCAAAAAAGTCCAATGCCGTGCGAATGCGAGAGTTATGGCAGCTTTTAAAAGTAAATGAAATACAATACAAAACGTTTACATAGCTATCCAAACTGGCATAGAGCGGCCAGTGACAGTCCAAATTTTGGTTTATCTGTTCTACAACTACTGTATTTAACAGGTTGTTAATGAAACTACTTATGTTTTTATCCTAACTTTTTATGATAAGTCTACGGTGGGAACCCGAACTACGCACAGAAATTTTTTTGTAAGATTTTGGGTTTACATGATTCGAACATTAATTATCAGAGTTGCCACCTTCAAGTTGTACATCGAGTTGAAGTGAACTTGGATGACAGAGTCGGTTACGCCATGATATTCTGCTTTAGATCTATTCTAGACTTCGTCAGTTGTAGTGGCTGTTAATGGTTTCATGAAAGTCCCTCGGTAAACTATCAACAAATGTTTTGAATAGGTGAAAGATCTGGAGAATACTCTGGACAGGGCAACAATCACAACGCTTTATCAAATAAGTAGGACAGGACAGCATGGGCAGGATGAGATTTTGCTTTACGTTGTTCGAAGATTAGGACACGGAGATTTCTTAAGGCAGGCGCCTCTCGAGTAACATGCCAAATCACATGAAACGTGGAGCGAAACGAGGCATGCATCTGGATCGCAAATGGAGAAGGAACACACACAGTCAAATGGGGCAGCGCGCGAGTATACGACTGTTGTTCAAAAATGTTCAAATGTGTGTGAAATCTTATGGGACTTAACTGCTAAGGTCATCAGTCCCTAAGTTTACACACTACTTAACCTAAATTATCCTAAGGACAAACACACACCCCCATGGCCAAGGGAGGACTCGAACCTCCGCCGGGACCAGCCGCACAGTCCATGACTGCAGCGCCTTAGTCCGCTACGACTGTTGCTACTGATTCGAGTCGTATAGCATTACACGTCACTACCACACGAATGCAGCGTGCTCTTCTTAAGCGACGTGCCACGTCTATGCTAGGTGACAGTTTATGAATGTTTCTCATTTCGTTATGCTATTGTCTCTGCACTTAGGAAATCGAGAGACGCTTCTGGGCTGAATAATGGTTTTGTTGATGTTGTCGAGAAATGAAACAACAGATATAATAATTTAAATTCACTTATTTTATTTGTGGAGGAGAAAGAATATATGCAGCTAAAGAGGAGTATGTAAGATGGTTTCTTCTTACTGATTTAATAGATGTAATGTGACATCAGATCCCTTCTGTATGTAACATATTTTGTTCTACCAAAACAATGCTCTACTTGAACAAATAAATAAGCCACAGAGCCTATTTCTCAACTCGATAGGATTGTTTGTATATCTCTGTTGGTTTCCTGGGAATTGATGTGAGTTCCCAATACTGTGGTCTACATTGTGCTGATAGATGACGTAGAATCATGGATGACGTAGAATCATGGATGACGTGGAATCATGGATCTGTATACAGTTATGTAAAACACGAATGGCTTCAACTATCATCTCGATTTTATTCCTGTCACAATTTATAGAAGTATCCAGTACCAGGATCATTGCTAATAACATACGAAAAGATCATTCTGTATACCGGTGATCGTCAAACGTTTTTGTGCAGGAGCCAATGCTGGCACTGTGGTGCGACGCCTCGGGCCGCGTACGTACTGATACTTTGTTAAGTATTAGTAAAGTACATAAATTGGTGCGTTATGGGCTCCCAATAGGCTAGCTATAGTAAGAACACTATAAGTCGACCGCCGACCACCAAGTACTGATCGTTAAAAGGCGGCATTATTCGGAACTTTTCGTATCGACCGTTCTCTGTTTCGGACTGCTGCAACTCTCAGAGGCCCTCCAACTATGACATTATGGTTGCTTGACGAAGGGTTGCAGTGTTGTCTGTGGGAACGGATGATTAATTTGTTAATAACAGTAACCGTACTTACATTTAGATGCGTTATAAACATGATACAAGTTCACAGATGTTTACAAAATGTTTTCATGTCATTTTCTTTCTACTCATTGTCAGGTATTACAACAAAAATTGTTCAAATGGCTCTGAGCACTAGGGGACTTAACTTCTGAGGTCACCAGTCCCCTAGAACTTAGAACTACTTACACCTAACTAACCTAAGGACATCACACACATCCATGCCCGAGGCAGGATTCGAACCTGCGACCGTAGCGGTCACGCGATTCCAGACTGTAGCGCCTAGAACCGCTCGTCCACCCCGGCCGGCTGTATTACAACAGCCTTAATTTAATTTCATATTCCTTGCTACTAAAATATACCGCTTTTTTAAGGTGGCACTCTCTGTAAAGCAATTTCACGAATCCGTCTTACTTCCGCATCAAAATTTATACCGCAGCAGCTGATCAACACGAGTCGCACACGGCCATGAGTTGTCAGTACTGGAAGACAAACTGTCGAACATTCCCTCTCTCACATTTTCAACTATCTACCTGCCCCTGTGGTAAGCTTTACTCATTTGCCAGCTTTGCTCAGTTCACGGCCGAGTTGACCAACGTCAATTGCAGATTGAAACAAAACTTAAAATAGTATTGTCTCTGTAGGTTTCCTTGTTTGTTACTGACAAAGGACAACTGCACCCATAAGACCTTAACGTTAGCCGCAGCTTTTGGATTCAGCTGTTCGTTGCTAAATGGATGTTGTTACAAAATACGGCTGAGAACCATGGTCCGCATGAGAGCGTGAACCGAAACGCATGCGGCCCGCGGGCTGCTGTTTGATGACCACAGAGCGTCAGTTACTAGACAACTTCTCAATGCAGATGTGGCCTCATTGTGTGTTTTGCGAGAGGGAAAGCTTTGTCGATAGCAAAATACTAAGCAAATTTTCTGTCTTCTTCCAGCAAATTTGCAGTGGGAACTCTCTCGCACACAGTGCTCTACCGCAGGAATTACTACTCTCGAAACACTCTCGCGGCCGTGCTCCCAGCTGATGAAAATAATCCATCTGCATCTGAAACAGCTAACAAGACTATGGATTATAATCATAAAATGCTGATCCAGCTTTAGCAGGAGCTTTAGTTCTGTAATGATTTCCATCGAAGCTAGCAGTACAGTTCAGTAGATTCCGTAATTCCCAACAACGATTAGCTGTTTTCTTACAGAATTATTGAGCTGCTGTTTGTAACTTTCAGTCTGCAGATGTTCTTATATTACCTTTGAAGTATCAGCCACAATTCTTCGAGTAATATTGAGTCCTCAGAAAAGTTGCAGAAAAGTAGAATACATATTAAACTGTTTAAGCACCTTAGAGGCTCCATGTTAATTCACACTGGCATGTATCCAACATCATCTTTTAGAATTTGGTTGATGAACATGAATGATGTTGACTTAAATCGCAGCAGCTTTATTGGCCGTAGAAAACATGGTGCCACGATGCTACTGCTGTACCACTTCCATCGGTGTCGAGTCACATGTACACCAAGCCTCTATTATGTATCTGACGCGCGACGTGCTTCATTAATTGCTACGCCCTGTCTTAGGTAGGAAAAATCCACCCGGCTTAAAACATCAGAAATGTAACAGCTGCTGTCAAAATTATCGGCTATGCGAACCAGTCATCATCGCGTTGTGCGCCAAATGGCCATCTGATTAACTCTTTTGATGATGACGAATGCACCCGAAAAGAGCTTATTCTCCTCGGAGCCTCCACACACGGATATGGCTGAAAAAATGTCATGGTGTCACTTGTGCACGCAGTGTTGCCACGTCGGATGCACTCCCGTGCTGCCACATGGAGGGAAGCTACAATAATGATCGCCATGTTCACAGTCTGTGACGCTCCAGATGTCGTCACGCTGTTCATGTGGATACTTTTCTCGCTACACGCCCATTTCTGTACTCACGGTATATGGCATGGCTGCTGAAATCTGCAGAACCGAGTGAACAATACGTTTGTCCTCTCGGGTGCTACTCGCATGGGGACGTTGAGATCCTGCACAGTGTTTTGTACAGCCCCTGTGAATCCATTAATCACATATTACCCTGATAGACATGCGAATCCGACTAATATAGGCAGCAATATGGAGAAAACATAAACTGCAGTCTCAATAGGCTATGGTCCTACACCTGCCAGATTCCGACATGTACTGGTAGATATAACTTCCTCTTTCACGAGAAATACTATGATCTTCTCATAAATAACCATTATTCGCACATGATGTGTTATCTTTCCTTAAATACATCCACTATGACATTTCTCCTACCCACCATATGAACATGCGCTATAATGCCAATCATCTGGATATCCAACCATGTAGTACGCTTCATGTGAATTTTACCTTTGTTGCCTATCACCTTCATAATTTTGCAAACGTAATGGCCGCCAGTGTACTTGGTTGGAGTTGTTCTATCGTGTCAAAAGTGGAACAATATAGATGATAAGGGGTGACTGGAGTTAGTGACGTCAGAACAACTTTGTACAAAATATCTCGAAGGCCATTCACTTTGATTTCCGTACATTCTGACTCGCCATAAGCTTTGATTCTCACGGACCCCCTTTGTATGTAACAGTATGCTTCCTCCAAAATACTCCTAAACAATTTCTTTTAAGTTCTTTTCCAGTATTAGTATCACACCTGTGACACCTGTCTCTCAGTGGAAGCAGCGAACCCAATCCTACGATACGAGTTCGCCATGCAGCATCTCCTCCAGATCTAAGTTCTAGGGAATAAATGTCCTGCAACAAAATAACTGCTCCAGGAAAACTGTACCTAGGTACATGATGATGTTTGCTGTTGCTTGCCAATCACGTGATAGAATAATACAGCCCAAACATAGCCATCTGACTTTGAACAGTCAACTAATCTTCCAGAACAGCATCCTCGATTATAACACAGCAACAGAAAAAGACGTATTCCAGCTTCAGAACCCTACGATATGGCAGCTCTCAAGGCGACCGTAGTAAATCGTTCAAAGCTCGGTTTCCTATTACAGCTTCTGTTTAGTTTTACATAATTACAAAAGGCGATGTCCAAAAGGATTTTATTCACACTGACTCGGTGCACGTATAATGTTAGCTATTGTTTGTTATTTAGGTATTTAACTCAGTTAAGGCAAAGTCTGCCAAACATGATACTGTCTCCTGAACTTTTGCAATCAGTAGCTTTACCAATGGGTTTTCGGTTCGTAAACAATGGAGTTAGAATTTAGCTAGGTTTTTGGAACAGATGGCATGTTTTTGGGAGTTTTTCAAGTGTGTATATGTAGCTCAGCTTCAAGATGTTCGTGGTTTTATTAGCGTCTCACTGTAATGGCGAGAAAGCATAATAAAAATCACTAGTTGACAGAATCTGACGAGCATGAGAATGCAGGCAAGAAATGATGTGTGCATGGCATTTACCGTATGATAGTTAACTGTGATGTATGCGTAGCGTAACTTGGAGCAGCTAATACGAAGACAACAAAGAAACTAGTATAAAGATAATTCCGAAACTGACATCATTCCATCGAGCCGTATCTTAATATTGAACTTTTTGCAGCAGTATTAGTTTCGGGCACGACTCATTTCCAGGTGCATCTATAACAGATGTGTACTTGTCGTCCTCGTCACAATAATCGCAATCGATGCGCCACTGAGTATAGGAGAGTCGATAAACTATATGATCCTGTGATGCTTAGCTACAAGCACACCTATATACAAATGTTCGTGATACTGTTGCACGTGTAGGGTAATTATCATAAATAGACTGTGGTAAAAAATTTTGTGTGTCTCGTTCTATGGTAGAGAGAACCCCAAGACCTTAATCTGCTTGGACCAAGAAAACGAATAGATTGTTCGCAATTAGTTGTTACATATGCTTCGCAATTGTTGTGTAACAAGCAAGAGGTACGCAAGAAATACCACAAAAGGCAGCCACCACACATGCACAACCACTAGACTGGCGCCATTCAGTCCCATGCGGCAGCGTCTAGATGGCACTCACAAACCCCGGACCTCTTTCTGCTTCCACGACACTTCCTTCAGCTCATTGTATATGTGGTGCGCATTGTATATACGGTGTAGAAAGCCGCCACAAAGAGCACTGTCAGCCGTGGACTATAGTGCTTCCGCCTTGTGTGGGCGGACGCACATAATCTTCCACCTGTTGTTATTGTGGTCTTCAGTCCGAGGACTGGTCTGATACAGCTCTTCATACTACTCTATCCTGGGAGAGCCTCTTCATCTCCGAATAACTACTGCAACCCACATCCTTCTGGATCTGCTTACTGTATTCATCTCTTGATCTCCCTCTACGATTTTAATTCCCCCCCCCCACACACACACACCCACATCCACCCACCCACCCACTCACCCACCCACCCACCCACCCACACACACACACCCACACACACTCACACACCCACACACCCACACTCACTTACACACCCACATACCTCCCCCCCCCCCACACACACACACACTTCCTTCCAGCTCTAAACTGGTGATCCCTTAATGTCTCAAAATATGTCCTATCAACCGATCCCTTATTTCTGTCAAGCTGTGCCACAGCTTTATTGTCTCTCCAATTCCGTTCAGTATCTCCTCATAAGTTACCTGATGTACCCATCTAATTTTCCACGTTCTTCCGTAGCACTACATTTTGAAAGCTTCTGTTCTCTTTCTTTGTAAAGTGTTTATCGACCATTTTTCACTTCCATACATGGCTATACTCCAGACAAACGCCTTTAGAAAAGACTTCCTAGTACTTAAATGTATATTCGATGTTAAAAAATTCCTCTTTTTCATAAAATCTTTCCTTGCCATACCTAGTGTGCGTCTTATTTTCTCTCCGGTCATCATCAGTTAGTTTGCTGTCCAAATACCAAAACTCATCTGCTACTATAAGTGTCTCGTTTCTTAATCTAATTCGCTTTGCATCACCTGATGTAATTTGACTACATTCCATTATCTTCGTTTTGCTTTTGTTGATGTTCATCTTATATCCTCCTTTCAAAACACTGTCATTCCGTACAACTGCTCTTCCAAGACCTCTTCTGTCTCTGACAGAATAACAGTGTTGTCGGGAAACCTCAATTTTTTTGTCTTTTCTCCATGAACTTTAATTCCTACTGGAAATTTTTTTGATTTCCTTTATTGCTTTTTCAGTGTACGTATTGAATAACACCGGGATAGGCTACAACCCAGTCTCACTCCCTTCAACACCGCTACTTACCTTTCATCCCCCTCTATTCTTGTTACTGCCGCCTGGTTTTTGTAAAAGTCGTAAATATCCTTTCACTCCCTGTATTTGCCGTGTATTACCTTAAGAATTTCAAAAAGAGTTCCAGTCAACATTGTTAAAAACTTTCTCTAAGCCTACAAATGCTATAGACTTAGGTCTGCCTTTCCTTAACCTATTTTCTAAGATAGGTGGTAGGATCAGTATTTCCTCCCGTGTTCCTACATTTCTCCGGAATCCAAATTGATCTTCCCCGAGGTCGGATTCTACCAATTTTCCATTCTTCTGTAAAGTATGAGTGTTAGTATTTTGCACCCATGATTTATTAACCTGATAGTTCGGTAATTTTCGCAATCGTCAGCGACTGCTTTCTTTGGAATTGGAATCATTGCATTCTTCTTGAAGTCTGAGGGTATTTTGCCTGTATCATAGATCTTGCGCATGGAAGAGTTGTGTCACGTCTGGCTTTCCCAAGGCTGTCAGTAGTTCTGACGGAATACCGCTCGGGGCTTTGTTTCGACTTAGATCTTCCAGAGCTCTGTCAAGTTCTTCTCGCAGTATCATATCTCCCATCTCTTCATCTACGACCACTTCACTTTCTATGTCCCTTGCACAGACCCTCTATATACTCCACTCACCTTTCAGCTTTTCCTCCTTTGCTTATGACTGATTTTCCATGTGACCTCTTAATATTCATACAGCTACTTCCCTTTCCCCAAATAACTATTCAATTTTTCTGTAGGCGATATCTATCTTTCCCCTAGTTAAATATGCTTCTAAATCCTCCAATTTGTCCTCTAGCCATTCCTGCTTAGCCATTTTGCACTTCCTGTTTATCTGATTTTTAAACGTTGTTATCCCCTTTCGCCTGATTTGTTTGCTACATTTTTTCATATTTTCTCCTTTCATCAGTTAAATTCAGTATCTCTTGGGTTAGCCAAGGATTCCTACTAGGCCTTGTCTTTTTATCTATTTGATCCTATATTGCCTTCACTGTCTCATCTCTCAAAGTTACCCATTTGTCTTATACTGTATTCCCATCCACTTTTTTGGTCAACCGTTGCCTAATGCTCCCTCCGAAACCTTCAAAAACCGCTGGTTCTCTCAGCTTACCAGGCCCCATCTTCTTAATTTCGTACCTTTTTCCAATTTCTTTAGTTTTAATCTTGTGGCCAGAGTTAACATCTGTGCCTGGGAATGTCTTACAGTTTACAACCTGATTCCTAAATCCTTGCCTTACCGTTATATAATCAGTCTTACAGCTTCGCGTGTGTCCTACTCTCTTCCACCCTATACAATCTTCTTTTATGATTCTTAAACTATATGTTGGCGCTGATTAAATTATAGTCTGTGCAAATTTTTACCAGGTGGCTTCCTCTTTCATCCTTTCCCCGAGTCCATAGTCACCTACTATTTTTCCTTCTCTTCCTTTTCCTGCTATGGAATTCTGGTTCCCCAACATAATTCAAATTTTTGTCTCTCTTAAGTATGTGAATAATTTTTCTCGTATCAACATATATTTCCTCAATTTCTTCATCATCTGCGGAGCTAGTTGGCGTATAAACTTGTTCTACTATGGTAGGCGTGGGCTTTGTTTCTGTTTTGGCTACGATAATGCGTTCACTATGCTGTTCATAGTGGCCTACCCGCATTCCAATTTTCTTGTTCTTTAATCCATAGGCACCAAAACACGGCGTGCCGTGGAGATCCAGCAGTCAGACTGTTCAGTTCAATGCCTGCAACCAGTCTATTACAGTACGCTGCAGGACTACGTTCCGATTTATCAGTCGGTATTTACGAAGTAAATGAACTATAAAAATATGTTTGCAACGTTACTGTCAGTTGTAGTGACAATACCATAGACTGCCAAGAGATAGCAAAATTAATATTATCGCGCCAGGCATAGGACATAAAGTGACAGTCATCACACTGTACAAAAGTTAAAAACTATTATTAACATACTTTTAGCAAATGTTACTGATGTGTTCTTGTTTTCTTACCACATTTCTATTATAGCGTCCTCCTAGAACCAAGTGCTTAAGAGACAAGTGCGCATTTTATTTTACTTTTCAATATACTCCTCTTGTAAACTCCTCCCATCGTTCGGAAAGGCGTTAAAATCCTGCAGCGTAGAACTCTTATAATAGCGTTCGCATCTAACGAGTGACGTCTCGAGAAGCAACGAGTTTATTTGGTTCCTTCATTAGCTGCATCCCACAAGACCGATGTGTCCTGAGGGTAGCGAAGTACCCCTAGACCGGTAAACAGTGTGCCTTCACTGGATACCCAGATGGGCCAGGACGCTTCTTGACTGCGAAGTTTCTCGTCCTTTTCTGAATTCCTGTATTCAGTGAAACACAAATTTCCATGAAATGTGGTTCACGCCATATACGAGACGAATTTCGCTCTGCGGACTGCCCCTTGGTTCAAAGAAATCGCATTGTTCTAGTCGGTACACGCTTACACAACACCTGCCGTCTTGGTCTGGCTGGAGACCATTAAGCGTTAGTCATGGAATACTGCGTTCGGCTGCCTTCCACGCGACGTGTGCTGCCTCCTAGATATGTACAGGTGCCAAATTTAAAACGGTACGCGGTATTCTGTCGTTTGCGACTTGTTTGTTGACTCACCCGTGTACCAGTAGCACTCAGTTATTGCATTCGCAAAGCACTGACTGTCATGTTCTCTCTTCGTTGCGTCATGAGCCATGAGCTCTTTTGGCAACCAATCCATTCCTTCAAACGATCTTTGTCGTTCTCTGAAGGATTCTTTGGCGGTAGTTGAAGTGTTCCTGTCCGTGCACCCAGTTCGTCCCATTCTGGCTAAGTCTCACTATTAGCATTGGTTTTGTGTGCCCCATGGTAACCATTCGCTCATTTTTCGACTATACCTTCAATCATACTTGGAATGGCCGTCTGCCTTTTGCTTGATGGCAGACGCATCCTGTGTCGTGAAGTTACTACCACCTCTTTATGCGTGACGTCATAGCCGCAACAAGACGTTCGACTTGCTTTCTGAATGCATATCATAATAAAGTCTCTTCGCGCTTTTTGAAGCAAACACCACCCACAACGTGTCGCTAATTCTGACAATTCTCCCACAGCAGCAATCAGTTCGTATACGTTCCTCTCTAGATGACATGTGTTATCAAATGACAACCTTGGTTCTTCAACTTCATTCACTGTAATGGGGTAAGATAATGCAATTTTGCCGGTTTCACTCTAAATATTGCATTAAGAAAATGTACAGTAATTTTCATCCCTATGAAGCTACGACGAATTGCTTTGGCCTTAAGCCACGAACAAATTAGGCACTTTCCCAAGTTTTACAGTTTTACCTGTGGCAGGTTCGAATTCTGATTACACGATGTACTCCATTTCGAACATTGCCGTTTAACGTGGATCAAGAACGATCTAGACCGCCTGTGGCACTTAGCAGGCCATGTCAGAATTATGTACAGGCCTCGGGCGTCGCTCTTTTATTGCGTCTGTTAATACAAGCTCTCAAAGTTGGTGAGTGGCTGAGCTGCTTCATGAATAAACTATGAGAAATGAAACAAAAGTTTCCAGAGAGCGGAGCACTTGTTCCAGCCCCGTGGAGCGAGTTATGGGGTCACCGATACGTGGGTCGCGCCATTTGCACCGCGTTTTTACGCGAATTTCTTTGTAAGTGGTTGAGACTTTGAAGTGCACCTGGGACAACATGTTGGGACGCGTTTACAGTTTAGGAGTGTGCTGTTATCTTATGTGGACGTTCTCCACATGAGTCAATGCAAAAAAAAAAAAAAAAAAAAAACTCTTGGACGCATTTTGGCGCGATGCAATAGAAGTTATGAGAAGATGTTTACGTTTTCTATTTATTACTTTACATGTTGTGTGTAAGTATGTTCTCAGTATAAGCAACATTTACATGCTTCTAGGCGGCCGTGGTGGTCTAGCGGTTCTCGGTTCTCAGTCCGGAACCACGCGACTGCTACGATCGCAGGTTCGAATCCTGCCTCGGGCATGGATGTGTGTGATGTCCTTAGGTTAGTTAGGTTTAAGTAGTTCTAAGTTCTATGGGACTGATGACCACAGATGTTAAGTCCCATAGTGCTCAGAGCCATTTGAACATGCTTCTATTTAATGGCTGTTAATTACAGAACGAAGTAGCTCTCTTGCTCTAGGTATGAGCCTATCATCATTTGCATATAATATTTATGTATAGTAATCATAGATGTTGTTGTTGTCTTCAGTCCAGAGACTGGTTTGATGCAGCTCTCCATGCTACTCTATCCTGTGAAAGTTCTTCATCTCCCTACTGCAACCTACATATTTCTGAATCTGCTTGCTGTATTCATCTCGTGATCTCCCTCTACGATTTTTACCCTCCACGCCGCGCTCCAGTACTAAATTGGTGATCCCTTGATGCCTCAGAAAACGTCCTACCAAGCGATCCCTTCTACTAGTCACGTTGTGCCACAAATTTCTCTTCTCCCCAATTCTATTCAATACCTCCTCATTAGTTATGTCATCTACCCATCTAATCTTCAGCATTCTTCTGCAGCACCACATATCGAAAGCTTCCATTCTCTTCTTGTCTAAACTACTGTATTTATCGTCCACGTTTCACTTCCATAAATGGCTACACTCCATACAAATACTTTCAGTAACGACTTCCTGACACTTAAATCTATACTCGATAATAACAAATTTCTCTGCTGCAAAAACGCTTTCATTGCTATTGCCATATCCTCCTTACTTCGACCACCATCAGTTACTTTGCTCCCCAAATAGAAAAACTCCTTTACTACTTTAAGCGTCTCATTTCCTAATCTAATTCCCTCTGCATCACCCGATTTAATTCGATTACATTCCATCATTCTCGTTTTGCTTTTGTTAATGTTCATCTTATATCCTCCTTCCAAGACACTGTCTATTACGTTCAACTTCTCTTCCAGGTCCTTTGCTGTCTCTGACGGAATTACAATGTCATCGGCAAATCTCAAAGTTTTAATTTCTTCTCCATGGATTTTAATTCCTACTCCAAATTTTTCTTTTGTTTCTTTTACTGCTTTCTCAATACACAGATTGAATAGCATCGGGGATAGGCTACAACCGTGTCTCACGCCCTTCCTAACCACTGCTTCCCTTTCATGTCCCTCGACTCTTATAACTGCCATGTGATTTCTGTACAAGTAGCCTTTCGCTCCCTGTATTTTACCCCTGCCACCTTCAGAATTTGAGAGTATTCTAGTCAACTTTATCGAAAGCTTTCTCTAAGTCTACAAATGCTAGAAACGTAGGTTTGCCTTTTATTAATCGATTTTCTAAGATGCGTCGAAGGGTCAGCATTGCCTCACGTGTTCCAGCATTTCTACGGAATCCAAACTGGTCTTCCCCGAGATCAGCTTCTACCAGTTTTTCCATTCGCCTGTAAAGAATTCGTGTTAGTATTTTGCAGCTGCGGCTTATTAAACTAATAGTTCGGCAATTTTCTTTCAACACCTGCTTTCTTTGGGATGGAATTATTATATTCTTCTTAAACTGTGAGGGTATTTCGCCTGTCTCATACATCTTGCACACCAGATGGCAGAGTTTTGTCAGGGCTGGCTCTCGCAAGGCTATCAGTAGTTCTAATGGAATGTTGTCTACTCCCGGGGCCTTCCTTGTTTCGGAGCCGGCCGGGCGGTTCTAGGCGCTACAGTCTGGAACAGCGCGACCACTACGGTCGCAAGTTCGAATCCTGCCTCGGGCATGGATGTGTGTGATGCCCTTAGGTTTAAGTAGTTCTAAGTTCTAGGGGACTGATGACCTCAGAAGTTAAGTCCCATAGTGCTCAGAGCCATTTGAACCAACCTTGTTTCGACTTAGATTATTCAGTGCTCTGTCAAACTCTTCACGCAGTATCATGTCTCCCATTTCATCTTCATCTACATCATCTTCGATTTCCGTAATATTGTCCTCAAGTACATCACTTTTGTATAGACCCTCTATATACTCCTTCCACCTTTCTGCTTTCCCTTCTTTGATTAGAACTGGGTTTCCATCTGAGCTCTTGATATTCTTACAAGTGGTTCTAGTGGTTCTCTTTTCTCCAAAGGTATCTTTAATTTTCCTGTAGGCAGTATCTATCTTACCCCTAGTGAGATAAGACTCTACATCCTTACATTTGTCCTCTAGCCATACATGCTTAGCCATTTTGCACTTCCTGTCGATCTCATTTTTGAGACGGTTGTAATCCTTTCTGCCTGCTTCATTCATGCATTTTTGTATTTTCTCCTTTTATCAATGAAATTCAATATTTTTTTCTGTAACCCAATGATTTCTATTAGCCCTCGTCTTTTTACCTACTTGATTCTCTGCTACCTTCACTATTTCATGTCTCAGAGCTACCCATTCTTCTTCTACTGTATTTCTTTCCCCCATTCTTGTCAATCGTTCCCTAATGCTCTCCCTGAAACTCTCTACAACCGCTGGTTCTGTCAATGTGTCCCGGTCCCATCTGCTTAAATTTCCACCTTTTTGCAGTTTCTTCAGTTTTAATGTACAGTTCATAATCAATAGATTGTGGTCAGAATCCACATCTGCTCCTGGAAATGTCTTACAATTTAAAACCTGGTTCCTAAATCTCTGTCTTACCATTATATAATCTATCTGATACCTTTTAGTATCTCCAGGGTTCTTCCATGTATACAACCTTCTATCATGATTCTTGAACCAAGTGTTAGCTATGATTAAGTTATGCCCTGAGCAAAATTCTACCAGGCGGCTTCCTCTTTCATTCCTTACCCCCATTCCATGTTCACCTACTACGTTTCCTTCTCTTCCTTTTCCTACTATCGAATTCCAGTCACCCATGACTATTAAATTTTCGTCTCCCTTCACTATCGGAATAATTTCTTTTATCTCATCATACATTCCATCATTCTTTTCGTCACCTGCGGAGCTAGTTGGCGTGGTAGGCGTGGGCTTCGTATCTATCTTGCCTACAATAATGCGTTCACTATGCTGTTTGTCGTAGCTTACCAGCATTCCCATTTTTTTATTCAATGTTAAACCTACTACTGCATTACCCCTATTTGATTTTGTATTTATAACGCTGTATTCACCTGACCAGAAGTCTTGGTGCTCCTGCCACCGAACGTCACTAATTCCCACTATATCTAACCTCAACCCATCCATTTCTCTTTTTAAATTTTCTAACCTACCTGACCGATTAAGGGATCTGACATTCCAAGCTCCGATCCGCAGAACGCCAGTTTTCTTTCTCCTGATAACAACGTCCTCCTGAGTAGTCCCCGCCCGGAGATCCGAATAGGGAAATATTTCACCTCCGGAATATTCTACTCAACAGGACGCCATCATCATTTAACCATACAGTAAAGCTGCATGCCCTCGGGAAAAATTAAGGCTGTAGTTTCCCCTTGCTTTCCATCGTTCATAGTACCAGCACAGCAAGGCTGTTTTGGTTAGTGTTACAAGGCCAGATGAGTCAATCACCCAGACTGTTGCCCCTGAAACTACTGAAAAGATTGCTGTCAATCTTCAGAAACAACACTTTTGTCTGACCTCTCAACAGATACCCCTTCGTTGTGGTTGCACCTACGGTACGGCTGTCTGTATCGCTGAGGCCCGCATGCCTTCCCACTGACGGCAAGGTCCATTGTTCATGAGGGGGGGGGGGGTAATCATGGATATCTGTAGTTTATTATAGTAAACAGTAATCATAGATATACATAATCGATTCGATCCTAAGCCTGATTATGTACTTGTTTTCTGCTATAAGCCGCATCAGTGTTTATTGTCCTGTTGGAACTAAGTTCTTGTCTCTAGTTTTGCTGCGTTACACATTTTAAAAATTTTATTATGTGAGTAGCTGGTTAATATAGTCTTCGAAATAATCACATACACATTGTTGCCTTAGTATAGTGGCATCGCCTAATGTGTAATTGTTGTAACATCGTGCATAAAGTTATTCTATCCGTTGATTGTAGATCTGAGATTCTGAGGGCGACAACTAGTTTCTGTCGAAATTCGTGATGAAATAAAATATTTCCCATCGAGTGATCTTGGCATCTAATGTTACAAATTACCACATCAGATCGTCCCAACAACATGAGTACGTTATATAGACAACTGGTATGACTGTATGAGACAACTGAAACTGGCACTGCATTTTCATTTTGCCCAGGAATCAACTACCCTTACATTAAAATATTGCTCTTCTCGCTCAGGTACAGTAGTTGATAAGTATAGTCACAGATGTTTTATTGAAGGTGATACCTCAGCGTTTCTACTTCGGTGGAGCTTTAGTAATTAATTTAATTGTCTCTGATTGTTCACCTTGCCGCTGTATCCGCATTTACGTCTGCAGAAACGTGCTTAGTTGCACAGTAAGACCAGTATTACATCTTTCGTTAAAAGGACGGGCGGGTGGTAAACTTCTTGTTTAGTAGATGCATTTCGGTGCATACTGCTTTTCATGTCAGCTGAAGTACGTTCTAGCAAATAGTTCAAAGAGCCGCAATTTGTTTGTCCAATTATTCCCGAGTCTCTTGTTCAGAGGAAATAGGCATCGCCTTGAGAATTGCTGGATAAATACCCTATACCTAGCTACGCTTCGTGTTGCAAAAGAAGGCAAGTGTCTCCCTTGCGTTTGTTAAGAAACTAATTACGGAAATACAACTATCCCTTGCACTACTACATGCCCCGAATTTTCAAAGAGAACCAGGGGAACGTAGCAGCAGTGACAGGCCTTCAATACCAACTTTCGACAACAGCTCTAACCAGAATTTTCAGACTGATATTATTCGTGACATCGAGAAATTCCAGTGATTCAGTATGGCTAACTGGCCAATATGGATAGGGTGGGGAATAAAGCAAGAAAGGACAGACCGCACCATTTTGCGGGTAGCAGTGGAATGAAGCTACCGCAACAGAAAAACTATTGATTATCTTTAAAGCCAAAGAGCAATTTTAACTTCATGTACTAATAGGTTTGTTTATAAATAATTCTTATGCTACTAGTCACAATTTTCTTTATTTACTTTTCGCACGACGTATTTCGGGAAATGATATCCATTTTCAAGTGCGTTTGTAGTGTGTATTATGCGATTTCTATGTGATGTTGTCGATGTGTGAGAGTCTGCTTCATTTCATTGACTTTAAGTATCCTTATTGTCCATTTATGGAGATTCTCACACACATACACACATCACACACAACTTGCTGTAAGCTTTAAAAATCGAAAATGTTGTACATAAACAAAACTGTTACAAAGATGTTTGTAACAGTCACTTTGACTCCGTTCGAACAAGCCTCGGGAGGCCCACCGGTACCGATCGACAACCGTGTCATCCTCAGCTCAAAGGCGTCATCCGATGCGTTACGAAGGGTCTTGGGGTCGCCATACACCTGTCTCTGACGTTGCAAATCTTCCTGACCCAGAGCAGCCACTTCTTAGTCAAGTAGCTCCTCAATTGGCCTCACAGGGGCTGAGTGCATCCCGCTTGCCAGCAGCGTGCAGCAGACCGGGACGGTCTCCAATCCAAGTGACATCCAAGCCCAACGGTGCTTGACTTCGTTGATCTAACGCGGTCCAGTGTATCCACCGCGGTAAGACTGTCGGCGTATCGTCACGACTTGGGGAAACATTTTTATGCCTTGGTTAATCGATACAACTGCAAACTCCACAGGATGCGCAGAGTAGAATCTGACATAATTATTCTGATTCGCCGGCCGGGATGGCCGAGCGGTTCTAGGCGCTTCAGTCTGGAACTGCACGACCGCTACGGTTGCAGGTTCGAATCCTGCCTCTGGCATGGATGTGTGTGATGTCCTTAGGTTAGTTAGGTTTAAGTAGTTCTAAGGTCTAACCTGAGAAGTTAAGTCCCATAGTGTTCAGAGCCATTTGAACCATTTATTCAGATTCAGGTATTCGCTAATGACTGTTTCGTCTTCCATCTTGCATATCTTCTACGAAAACAAGTTGTCCATATGTAGCATAAAGCACACGGTGTAAGCCACCACCTATGAAGTTCATTGTCTATAAACATTCGAAATCTTACGTGGTGGTAATTTAAGTGCAGAAATTATTTTAATTGGCTGTTATAAATGGACAAACTTTGCATAGATTTCACACTGTCGCAGATAAAAACCTTCTGAGATTCTGAATATTTCATAGCAAAAAATTATGTCCCAATGCATAACGAGAACATTTCTTATTTTATGATAGTCTCTGCAGTTTAATTTTTCTTTTGCTACATATAATGTGAATCCATACTACGTAGCTAGCATCATATCTTGGCTTTAATATTTCATCAGGCTGTTGTATTGAGTGTATTATTTTATTTTTATCTTTATGTTCTACTTCCTCTTCATCTGCAGATCCACAGTATTATACTGCGTTTGTCATAATTGTACCTCGCTATGCCACCAGCTGTCAACATGACGTTTTGCAACACCTTCATTGAATTACAATTTAATTGTATAAGAAGCGCGATCAAGAAGTTCCGCTAGGGGGTTGCTGTAGCGTATATGCAGCGTAGCGCGACTCTTATGCTGGTACATAAGCAACATATAAGCAAGAGTTTCGTGTGGCCTTTCTGTCTTTCCGTAAACGAGAATTATGGCAGCGCACACAGGACCAGCGTGCAGATATTCTTTTCTTGGCTGCCGAAGGAAAAACACCGGTAGACATCCATCAATGAATGAAGAATGTGTACGGGACAGCATGTCTGTCGAAAACCGGTGGTGTGGAATTGTGCTCCAAGGGGTCGAGGATTCTTGTCGAATGAGGTTATGCAGCAGGCACTTACGGAGTTCTTCACCAGAAGGACGCGAGCACCTTCAACTTAGTGCGTCGTTGGGGATGATTGCCTCAGTGCTCATGGCGATTGGCATACTGACTCTGGACTGTTCGGCCTTTGAATGGGAACTTTTTGATCGCTGCTTATACTTCTGTAAGTCACTTATGAACATCTAAAATAGACACAATAATGAATTACCATCTATAAAGCTCATTCACCTTGATTGATGCAGAGATGCATGGTGGTTCGGTCTCTTAGTGACACCTTAAGTGTTGGTGATCGATCTTCTTCCATGATTACCCAGCCATCGCTCTCAGCTTACGGAATTCCGCAGCTCGTGGTCGTGCGGTAGCGTTCTCGCTTCCCACGCCCGAGTTCCCGGGTTCGATTCCCGGCGGGGTCAGGGATTTTCTCTGCCTCGTGATGACTTGGTGTTGTGTGATGTCCTTAGGTTAGTTAGGTCTAAGTAGTTCTAAGTTCTAGGGGACTGTTGACCATAGATGTTAAGTCCCATAGTGCTCAGAGCCATTTGAACCATTTTTTTAGCTTACGGAAGATGACCACAGCGGCCAACAAGGTGAACATTTCTCGCTCGGCCCAGATGCAACCAATAGGTGAACATTTCTCTCTCGGCCCAGACGCAACCACTAGGACTTAGGCCAAGTGACGGTAAAGCCCCACAAGCAGAAAATGTCTGTGAAGGATTCCCCAACGTCAGGATCAGGGTGGGGTATTTTTTTGCTGGGACACTGTTGTAGAAAAAACATTTGCGCATGATCTAACTTGCCTGAATGATGCCCATATGGCAAGTAGCAGTAGTAGTAGTAGTACTAGTAGTAGTTTTATTTATCCGCAGGTCTCTCTTCCAAGGATACTGTATTGGTAATACCATTTAAGTACAACAAAAATAAAGTGATTCACAAATATAGGTAATTAGTGACTAACAGATCTAGAATATCAAAGATAGGACAGATTGTTGGCAACGGTGTTATGACAGCAACCATCCCGGCATTTACATGAAATAATTTAGGGAAACCATGGGAAACCTAAATCAGGAAGGCTAGATGAAGACTGGGGCCTCCGCCTCCCCCCCCCCCCCCCCCAAATACAATGCCACCCTGTTGAAAACAGCACTGTTCAACAGTGCTTTACAAATAAGTTATTTAATAATTACAGAGGCTAATTCTGCATTGTTTATCCATTTGCCATCAATGCACACATTACACACGCCATATATCTGAAATGAAGGCAGAAAATGATTGGGTCATAACAAGCGTATTTCGCATAGCAACCATGACAGTATCGCTTAGCGTACGGCGTTAGGCGTCGTTGAACAGCATCGCACGCCGTTAGGAGGGTAGGCACAGAATATGCCATCCGAGCCGTCATGGAAGCAGGTCTACAAAGAAACGTTTTCAATATATGGTGGTGTGGCATCAAGGTAAATGAGGAGCCGGGGTGAAGTTTTGTAGCCTTTACTAGAAAACAGTTCAAAACGTGCCTCCTGCTTGAATGCACGCCGTGCAACGGCGCCGGATTGACTGTCGCACTCTTTTGAACACAGCTGGCAAAATGTAAACTGCATCGGAGGCTGCCGCAGTGCGCGCTATCAGCTCTTCATCAGTCTCAGTGGGTGTTTCACAGACAACAGATTTCAGGTGGTCCACAGAAGAAAAAATCAATGCCCGTCAAGTAGGGGGAACATGCAGCCACTTGCACATCGCGACAGTTTTCGCCAAAGGTTTCATCCACATGCATTCGCGCTGCATGTGCGAAGTGCGAAGGAATACCATCCTGTTGGTACCACATTCTCTGTCGCACGTTGAGTGGACAGTGACAGATTTTCTCGTAAGAAGATTAACTATCAGCGTTCAGTTGCCAGGGGAACATGTATGGATCAACCAGATTATCGTATACTAAGCCGGCCCAAACGCTGACAGCGAAGCGATCTTGCTGATCACGAGCAAAGGCGGCGTGCCGGTTTTCCTGCGTCCACACGTGTTGATAAGGGCTGTTGAACATACCCTCTCGTGTGAAGGATGCCTCATTCGTAAAATACACGTTTCAGGATGTCTACTTCAATGGCATACCTTTGCAAAACGCTCTGACAGAATTCAATTCGACGTGGAAAATCGTATGGGTTAAGAGCGTGAACCTTCTAAAAGCGGCATGCCACACACACCAAATTGTGGGATGGCTTTCACCGATTTTCCGTGCAACACACCACGACCTTGTTGAGGATGTGTTTTCCAGCAGTGCTAACACCCTATTCTTCAAGCCCTGGTCTACGCACTGTGCGTTGACGACCGCGTCCGTCAGTCCTTCGCACCTGTAATACAAAATCAATACATCGTGTTTCGAAGGAAGCCTTGAATTCGGATGTCCCACTACGAGAACGTGCCAGTGGTAAACGTACTTCACGTGATTCTGTCTCTTGCAGGGACCTGTACACAGTAAATGTGCGTGGATACGGCAGTGTGAGCATTTCCATACGTCACCCAGTAAGCATCGTGCATGTCTCCCCTTTCCTCCCAAGAATATCGCTCCATTTCGTGTTTGCTCCACACAGTAACAAACACAACAGTGTCTCCGTTTGACGCAGGGTGAACAAGACTCTGCAGTGTGCACAGGTACTGACCTCTAAGCAACACTTATCAGTCATTTGCACAGCCAAAAGCAAAATGTTCACGTCCCAATACGAGGAGGAAAACCCGTAGAATTGTCCCACCTAGAATATTCCCAACCGTGTCGACTATAACATTTGCAGATAATGGTGATAAAACTTCAACCCGATGTCACTTTTACCTAGACGCTGTTCGACGACCCCTAACGCCGTACGCTAAGGGATGTGGACATGGGTTACTAAGTGAAATGTGCTTGTTGTGACCCAGTCTATACGCTCTCTTATTTTCTACATTCACTTCTGATACACCGTGTGTACACATTATTTCATAATACTACACTCGCTATCAGATAATGTCAATACCATTTTGGGCACAGCAGTTTCCCATTTGCTAGTTTGAAAAACTTAGTCAGCAACCCCATGTAATGAGTGTGATATTGAGCTCAGAAAGTGATAAGGTGTTAGTACCAGGCGGTTATAATTAAACTGAAGGTGTTCAGAGTATTGCACTGCTGGCTGTATACATCGCAGGCGCTCAAACATCGTAGTATGTTTATTAACCCGTGCACTCGCAAAGCATGCGGAAAAAAAGAAATAGCGCCACTTACTAGCACCAAGTGTAAATATTGCGTCGTATGCAGTAACAAAGTGATGTGGATGCAGCAAAAGGGGAGGAAATAGCAGACTCATGCTAACAGTGGTTCTGACAAGTTTATTAGGACGTGGTCACAAGTTACAATATTTGTTCAGTATCGTCTCCTAACTCTGCAAAGTGCTGCATCTGTAACACGGCATGATGAACAGCTGCTCGCAGCATATCCAGTGTAGTTAGACTGATATGTCTTCGTATTCTGTCCTTCAGATCAGGTCGAGTCCGAGTACATCCATAATGGACATAGTTTTTCAGATATTCCCGCAACCAGAGGTCATATGGACTAAGGTCGGGAGATCTGGAAGGCCAAATACCTTAAAGTTGCCTAGAAATGATACTGTCGTTACCGAAGGTTCTCGAAGCAAATCTTCCACCTGGTGTCACTCCATATTGCACGGAAATAGTGGCGTGGACAAAGCTGCGTTCCTGCAAAGCTAGGATCACGCGTTGTACAAAGAGGTCCTTATAACCTACAGAGATCACTGTATACCCAACAGGTCTGTGAGGTGTCATCTCCTCGAAGAAAAATGGACCGAGAATGAAGAAGACTGAAACACACCACTCCGTCACAACGTCACATAAGCTGGGTGCAGTGGATGTTCCTGCAGAACACTTGGCGGAGTAGAATGCCACACGTGACAGTTCTGTGCATTCATGGCACCATGCAGAGTAGAACGTTCCTAGTCAGTCCAAAGAATATTCCCTGGAAAAATGACATCCAAATCCACGCGTGCCAAAAAACGAAAGAGCAAAGTCACGGAGTTGTAACTTATCTTGGGGGCTCATTTGGTGCACATTCTGAATCTTATATGGATACGAGTGTAAAATGTACCGCAAAATCTTTTTAACTGATGACGAAGGGAGAGAGCACTGGCTGCAGAATTTGAGGCATGCGCTGCATGGTCGACAACTTCATCAACAACTGCCATGGGAATGAATCGCCTCCCTCTCCTTGCTGCACCGCCTAATTCACACGTTTTTCAGTATTTCTGTACAATACTTTTAGCCCGTCATTGTCATGGGCATCTTCACAGCTGTTTCTGTCGGATGTATTCCAGCAATGCAGTACTGATATTGCTGATGTTCTGATAAAACAACGTTACCAACAGCGCATGGTCTTTCTTCTCAATAGCCGTTGTATTTCGAATGGAAATCTTTAGCACCAGCAGTCACATCACAACCGAAACAAACATTTGTTGCTACTAAAGGCCAAACAGCACACTGACGTCAAAACAAGAAATAATTCGTATTCTGACTGCTTACAGCGCCATATTTTCACCTGGTGGTACAAAGTGGAAGTATTGCTTTTTTGCAGCATACTCCGTGAACGCTCCGATTGATGACCATACGTTCGATGTTTCAGCGTCCTGCGATATATACATCCCGCACTGCAGCATTCGGAACACTGTGTTTTGTTATACCACACGGTATTACACATTACATAGCTTTGGAAGTAAGTTTTTCCAGAAAATTTAGATGTTTTATTATCGTTATTATTTTTTGTGTTACTTTTTTCGTAACCCCTACTCTGTGCTATCTAATTAATCCTTCATATATGTAATTCTTCATATATGTAATGTTTGGGTTAACAGGCAATTTTTTACTGCCTTTTTCAAATATGTTTCTTTTAGCAATTTCCTTAATTTCCTTTGATAATCTGTTGCACAATTTTATTCCCTGGCAGAAAATGCTGTTTTGAAATTCATATTTATTCCATCTTGGCAAATATAAGTTTAGTTCAGATCTTATTCCATTGTCATGGACAGAGCTGCTATTGTAGTAATTATCAATGTTATTTTTGATGTGTACAACTGTTTGTTAAAAGTATTCACACAGTGCAATTAAAATCCCCAGTGCCTTGAACTGTCATTTACAATGAACTCTACCAGTATTTTTGCTTATTATTCTTACAGTCCTTATCTGCATTTCGAAAACTGTGTTCACATTTTGTACATTTCATCCCCAGAGAGAATTACATAGCTAAGAATTGAGTGTACATATGTGTAGAAAGCAATTAAAAGAAAGTGGCTGTTACCCACTGATGACAGGTATCTAGGGGCTTAACATGCTGAAGACATTAGGTTGGCAAGTATGTTCGTATGTTCACACCACTTCAGATGAGAGAATTCGTTCCTAGAAATTTTGTATTTGTTGCATACTCTATAGAAGTGCCATCTACATTTAATTTAACGGCGTCATTTTTTCTCTTCAGACTAAAATTAATGACATTTGTTTTCTTTCTGTTGAATATCAGTTTATTGATTATTGACCAACTGTGAATTTCGCTGAGGGTTTCATCGCAAGAGCGATGCATAGCCTCCGGCGGAGAGGAACTCAGCCAGCACACATCTTTCAGTATCCCGACTGGTGGACGAGTCTGTCAGTACTATTCACAGAGATGTCCAGTTGAGCAGCGAGGTGTTTCACTGTGACCCGTCGATCACCTCGGACTTTCCAACACTGCAGGAGTCAAAGCGTGTGCGGCCGGCCGGCACGCAGGAGATCGGACACAATTGCGTGATGTTGCAACGCGTTGTTGCGATGATGACAGACCTCTCGCCCCAAGACTCACAGTGCTTTTGTTCACTGCTAACTATCCGTAGACGTTCTGCAAGCGCCTATGAACATCTGCGATGCACTGGTGTTCCTCCAAAAGAAACTCTATGACAGCTTTCTGCTTGGAACGCAGCTCCATTACAGTCACCATTTTGAAGGCTACGTATTTGGCCGCCACCAATCGGAATTTCATGAACCTGTAGGGTCTAAAGCGGGAATATTCCGCGATGTCCCAACACAGATTCCATATTTTTTCAGCCTAAACTGGCCGAGGAAAAAAGTGCGATTGCACCTTATCTAATGCCCCTCGTACGTCACTTAGAACAGGTTCGCGTTATCCAATCCCCGCAGTTTACAACCTGTCAGTTAATCCCAAATTCAATAGCAAGTGTTTGGCCCAAGGGTCATTAGAACAAGATGCGAGAGAATGGGACACGTACTGAGGCGATGAGTAAGTTTTTCTACATTGTTTTCGCGATTGAAGCAGAGATGGGAAATACTGGTATGAAGCTCCCACCACGTTGTCTTGCCCAGTACTTGCAGGATGTACGTGTACTAAAGCACAAGTAAATTGTAGCATAACAAATAGACGACACTGTCTATGTCAGGAAGCTCTGCTGATTTGACTCGTACAGTTCCTTAGGAGTATATAAATCATGGTCGTTGAATTTACGATGATTTATCTTCGCTGCATCCCAATCCATCACGCAAAATGGACCAACTAAATTACCCACTTTATGCAGACAGTGTGGTCTGTTCTACTCCGATTGTTAGCCTGCTTTCAGCTCTTAATTCAATACTAGGCGCCACGTCATAGTTTAATCTCCTCTTTGTCCGTAAGACATATAATTTGCCTCTCTTTTCTCTCTTGAAGAGCACAAAGGTAAATGCGCCCTGTTGCTCCCCGTAGGCCACGCAAGTGCGTAATGAACGTAGAAAATGAGAGACGAGTAATAAATATTAACAGTCGCATGTCCCTTAGAGAAAGCAGTACTTATGCGTCCCGTCTCAGAGTTTTATCTAATTATATCAGACTTTCGCCAAGTTCCAGGCTTTGAAATTTAACACTCCCTCGTTAACTGCACAAAAATCCGTCTACTTTACAACCTACAAAAGAAATGCGCGCCTCAGTTCAATGGTTTACGCGGACTTACAGTGCACTAACTGCCACCTAAAGGCGCTTTCACAAACGTTATCTCCTCAAACATCGCCCATGTTCCGTCGCAGCCTAGCGCAAAGTAATTGTAGTGCTCCTCGCCATGTGGTCTCATATACCTCTACGGCGACATCACACACACACACACACACACACACACACGGAGACACCCCTGCAGCGCCAAATATTGCTCGGCTCGCCACCCACTCCCACCTCGGCTACATCATCCGCCGTTATTACTTTTTTCAGCATAACTCCTGCACAATATTACCGCGCCGAGCTGCCAACAGGAACCTGGCTGTCTTGGGGTCGGCCGTACGTAGTCGCCGGTAACCCACTGCTAGGCTGCGGTACAAACAAGAATCCCGCGAGGTTCACGTGCTGACAGCAAATGTTCTCTTTTGACTCTGGTGACGTGCAGACATTGATCCTCCAGTTCCATGTTGATGAAAATAAAAACCAAAACAAAAGACAAACGGCTTTACAGTTTGTTTGCGCTCTCCAAGTATCTCCTCCCGAACTGTTCCTTTTGTCTTGTACTGCTCTTCGTTTACCAAAACGTCTATCCTAAAACAGTTTCACAGCTTTCAGTTTACAGTGGAAGACACCAGAATCATTTTATACTGCTTCGAGATTCTGGAAAGACTGTAATAAAATCGATACCGAACGAAATTCAGTGAGAAAATTTAACTTTCATTTTTCTGAAATTATGTGACTCAGCTAATGTTATTTTACATTGAGAGTTCTGTTACTCATTTTCTAGTTTCCTAACATGATTCGTCTAATGGTTCTAGAATATTCGTAACGTGATACACAATGCTAGTAGGCTTGATGTGATTTGAAAGGAAGCATGAGTAGGAGGGATTAGAATCACAGGACTTCCTGACGCGAATGTTGGGAGAAGCTGCGAAGGAAGATCCCTGAGGAGGTAACGAGGATATGAGGTCTAATGAACAGAAGTCGGAAAATACGTGGTTCTGTGCTAGAGACAATTTTACTCTTTCCTAGCAGTATCCGGTATAGTACATTCACTCATGTCTTTTTTGACAAGAGGTGGGAAATATGTTAGAGCATCATCACGAAGCAGTCACACAAGCCTTTGTACTACCAGAGGCACTTCCTGCATCATGGAAAGCAACGAAACCCACCAAACACACGTACATTATTGCCTTGGCAAAGGGCCAAACCGTCGTATCTGGACGCATGCTTTTTCCTTAAAAGTTCGCACTCTCCCTCTGTATTCCTTTCTCTCGGTTTCTCTTCATTCCTACGTACACTTGTGTATAAAGCGTACGGACGAAAGTAGCTTACGCGCGATGTGTCACTGCCAAGTAACTCGATGAAACTAGGACCATATATAGAAAAATATGGTGTGGTATAATTCAGAAGATGACTGGAGGAAATACGCTGTTATGCTGACGACGAACGAGTCGTCGCAAATGTTGACTGGTGGCCAATGCTAAATAGAAACATATAAATCACAGCAAGTTTGTGAATAACATCGATAAGGTGCTGGCTGCATGGTCTGGATCTGCAATAATGAGAAGTCGTTGGTAAAAAATAATATATATTGTACTTTACTGGTTGTACAGCATTCTTCTTGGCGGTATACATATAATTGTAAACAGATAGCTATTGAGGCCTCAGTTAGGCCATACGTTATTAAGCGCCTTGTTACAGGTTGCTTCCTATCAGCTGAAGGCTATACTACTTTACTACTGGACGTCCCGAGCAAGAGTGGACGAGAGGTCGCTAGAAACTTGATACAAGCCGCGGAGCGGCGCCAGCGGCGCTTGTCGCGACTCGAGGGTCCAACGATACTAATACGGACCGCGGTCGATAACTGCAACCCCTAACAAGTGTGGTATCGAACGTTGATACCACATACGCATTGAAATGAACAGAAATAACACCTTCATTCAAAGAAAATTATTCTACTTAAGTCACCGTGATTCACGGCAGTCCGCCAGACATTACAAAAGGCGGGACATGCTTCCTAATAGGATGTATTATCAGCACGAACTGCCGTGCATACTCTGCGAGATGCTCCCATGCTGTCCACTAGGCTGGTAATGAATTGTTGCGGTAGAGCGTTCCATTCCTCTATCAGCACTGCTGACAAATACAGGGTGGTCAGTGGTGCATATGGACGTGCTGCAATTCCTCCCCACAACGCATCCCATACATCCTCGATGGTATTAAAGCCGGGGCGACGGCCGGACCAGTCCATTTCACGAATATATTGGCGTTCCAGGAGTTTCTTCACCTGTGCTATTATATGCGGTCGCGCATTATCACCCACAAAAATGAAGTCAGAGGCGAATACTTCCGTAAAAATACGCACACGGGGAGGAGTAGAATGTCACAATAACTTTGAGCGGCGAGTGTACGGTGGTCAAAGAACTGGAAGCCATGCAACATTATGCCTCCCCACACCACAACATCGGGACCACAAAAACGACCATGTTCGACAATATTCTCGGATGCATAACGTGTTCCCACCTCTCGCCGTATGAGGATATGTCCAGCATTATCGAACATGATGCTTTTGGCGGTACAGGTGTTATGGTGTGGGGAGGTATAATGTTGAACACGGTACACTCACTGCCCAACGTCACTGTAGCGCTGTATTCCTTCCCGAAGTGCTCCTTTTCAGGGTGCATTCGTCCCTGACCTTATTTTTATGGATGGCAACGCGCGCCCGCATCAAACGGTGCAAGCGGAGGAGCTCTTGGAAAGTGAGGATACTTGGTGCATGGATCGGCCTGCTCGTTCCGCCGACTTAAATCTCATCGAGGACGTGTGGGACGCGTTGGGGAGACGTATTGCGGCACGTCCACGTGCCCCGACGAACATCCAGCGCTTGTCAACCGCAAGAACTCCTTGTCAACTTTATAACCAGTATGGAAGCACATTGCATAGCACACACTGCCGTCCGTGGTGATCATATACCCTATTAGGCACTTACCCGTCTTTTATAATGTCCATGGGACTATCATGAACCGCTCTGACTTCAGTGTCATTGTTATCTGTGCAAAAAGTATCACTTCTGGTCGCCTCATTGCATATTTTCTTGTTATCTTCTGTGCTATACTGCAAAAATTCTTTGTATGTATGGTCCACATATCATCGAGTTACTTGAAAGTGCCACATCATGTACAGGGTGGTCCATTGATCGTGACCGGGCCAAATATCTCACGAAATAAGCGTCAAATGAAAAAACTATAAAGAACGAAACTTGTCTAGCTTGAAGTGGGAACCCTGATGGCGCTATGGTTGGCCCTCTAGATGGCGCTGCCATAGGTCAAACGGATATCAACTGCGTTTTTTATTTAAATAGGAACCCGCATTTTTATTACATATTCGTGTAGTACGTAAAGAAATATGAATGTTTTTGTTGGACCACTTTTTTCGCTTTGTGATAGATGGAGCTGTAATAGTCACAAACATATGTCTCACAATTTTAGACGAACAGTTGGTAACAGGTAGGTTTTTTAAATTAGAATACAGAACGTAGGTACTTTTGAACATTTTATTTCGGTTGTTCCAATGTGATACATGTACCTTTGTGAACTTTTCATTTCTGAGAACGCATGCTGTTACCACGTTATTACCTGTAAATACCACATTAATGCAACAAATGCTCAAAATGATGTCCGTCAACCTCAATGCATATGGGAACACGTGTAACGACATTCCTCTCAACAGCGAGTAGTTCGCCTTCCGTAATGTTCGCACATGCATTGACAATGCGCTGACGCTTGTTGTCAGGCGTTGTCGGTGGATCACAATTGCCAATATCCTTCAACTTTCCCCACAGACAGAAATCCGGGGACTTCAGATCTGGTGAACGTGCGGGCCATGGTATTGAATAGCATATTTCATGAGAGATCCACCTCTCATGAAATATGCTATTCAATACCGCTTTAACCGCACGCAATCTATGTGCCGGGCATCCATCATATTGGAAGTACATCGCCGTTCTGTCATACAGTGAAACATCTTGTAATAATATCGCTAGAACATTACGTAGGAAATCAGCATACATTCCACCATTTAGATTGCCATCGATAAAATGGGGGACAATTATCCTTCCTCCCACAATGCCCCACCATACATTAAACCACCAAGGTCGCTGATGTTCCACTTGTCGCAGCCATCGTGGATTTTCCGTTGCTCAAATAGTGCATATTATGCCGGTTTACGTTATTGCTCTTGATGAATAACGCTTCGTCGCTAAATAGAACGCGTGCAAAAAATCTGTCATCGTCACGTAATTTGCCGCGCGGGATCAGCCGAGCGGTCTAGCCGCTGCAGTCATGGTCTGGGTGGCTGGTCCCGGCGGAGGTTCGAGTCCTCCCTCGGGCATGGGTGTGTGTGTTTGTCCTTAGGATAATTTAGGTTAAGTAGTGTGTAAGCTTAGGGACTGATGACCTCAGCAGTTAATTCCCATAAAATTTCACACACACGTCCCGTAATTTCTCTTGTGCCCAATGGCAGAACTGTACATGACGTTCAAAGTCGTCGCCATACAATTCCTGGTGCATAAAAATATGGTACGGGTGCAATCGATGTTGATGTAGCATTCTCAACACCGACGTTTTTGAGATTACCGATTGTCGTGCAGTTTGTCTGCTACGGATGTGCGAATTAGCCGCGACAGCAGCTAAAACACTTACTTGGGCATCATCATTTGTTGCAGGTCGTGGTTGACGTTTCACATGTGGCTGAAGACTTCCTGTTTCCTTAAATAACCTAACTATCCGGCGAACGGTCCGGACACTTGGATGATGTCGTCAAGGATACCGAGCAGCAACATAGCACACGGCCGCTGGGCATTTTGATCACAATAGCCATACATCAACACGATATAGACCTTTTGCACAATTGCTAAACAGTCCATTTTAACACGGATAATGTATCAAGAAGCAAATACCGTCCTGACTGGCGGAATGTTACGTGATATCACGTACTTATACGTTTGTGACTATTACAGCGCCATCCATCACAAAGCGAAGAAAGTGGTCCAACTAAAACATTGATATTTCTTTACATACTACACGAATATGTAATAAAAATGGGGGTTCCTATTTTAAAAAACGCAGTTGATATCCGTTCGACCTATGGCAGCGCCATCTAGAGGGCCAACCATAGCTCCATCTGGTTTCCCCCTTCAAGGTAGCCAGACGAGTTTCGTTCTTTGTAGTTTTATCGTTTGATGCTTATTTCGTGAGATATTTGGCCCGGTCACTGTCAATGGACCAACCTGTATATATATTACTAGATGTTAAGTGCGACATTTAGTCTGTCGTAGAAACTAGGATGTTGGTGGTGAATGTACAGTCTGAAGACTGTTTTCATGCAGATCCCTACGCTGGTCTATCCCGTGCAAGCGTCCTCACCTCTGCGTAACTGCTGCACTAAATTCACATGAAGCTGCTTATTACAGTCCAGTATGGGCCTCCGTCTACAATTTTTACTCCCTGATACTTCTCTCAATTGCCGAACTTACGAGTCCTTGATGCCTTAGGACGTATTCCGTCTTTTAATCAAGCTGTGCTATAAATTTCCGCTCTGCATGATTCGATTCAGTAACTGTTCGTTTGTTTTCCGATCTAGACTTTAAATCGTCAGCACTCTTCTGTAGCACCGCATTTTGAAAGCATCTATTCTCTTCTTGTCTGAACTTTTAATCATTTGCATTTCACTTCCGTACACGACTCCATTCTGCGAAGACTTCCTAAGAGTTTGGACTTCGTTCACGGATATGACATGTCAATGGTCTAAGAACTTTCAGCATTGTACATGATAATGGTATAAAATCCGAAATCCAGATAGTACAGAAGATAAATACAATGATACACAGTCAAATGGTGGTTTATTCTTAAAAAAAAATTGGATAACTGAGGCTCAACACCACAGAAAACTTTTTAGTTGAGTTAATACGAGGCCTGTTCAGAAAGTAAGCTCCGATTGATTGCCAAATTGAAACCACAGTGAACATCAGAAATGTTTTACTTGTAACAATTAGCTACACCTTTCAGCTACTTCTCTACGTAGTCGCCGTTCTGACTTAGACTTTTGTCATAGCGTTGTACCAACTTCTCAATAGCCTCATCATAGAAGGCAGCCGCCAGTGCTTTCCGCCAATTCTCCACGCTGGCCTACACCTCGTTGTCTGTGTCAAAATGTTGTCTTCAAAGACAGCGGTTCATGTGACCAAAGATGAAACTCAGGGGGAGACAATTGCGGACTGTATTGTGGGTAATCGCACATTTCCATTTGAAAACGATGCGGGAGCATCTTCATTGCCCCTGCAGAATGCGGCTGAGAATTGTCTTGAAGAAGAAACAGCACGACAGTTATGTAATGTTAGCTGCATAGCTTCAGGCGAAATTTCTCACCAGGCCCTCGTACTTGGCGGCAGACACTATTTTCTAGACATCTTTACGCACTCACTGCGAGCTCAGAAATGAGAAGAGCGACGTGATGCTAACTGGGGTTATACTAGAGACACTACCCAACACATCTGTGCAAAGCTTTATCGGATTTTCATAGTCGTTTCCATTTCGCGACCGATCGGAGCTTACTTTCTGAACGCCCCTCGTATTTGATATTAACAAATTTCTCTTTTTCAGAATCATTTTTCTTTTCTTCTATAGCCAGTCTGTGCTTTATATCCGCTCTGCTCTACCTTGGTCATCGCTAGTTATTTTGCTGCACAAATAGCAAAACTCATGTACTACTTGCGGTTGCTAATCTAATTAGAACACATAGTAGTTTCAATTTTGTGAATAGTCATCTTACAAACTCATTTGGAAACATTATCCACTCGATTCAACTTATCTTCCAAGTCCTATGGAACAGAATAAAAGGTAAAGAGGAAATAAATAAATAATAAGCAACTCGCACGCGAAAAGGTTGATACACCTCACCCGTTTACTGTCTTGTAGAACAAGAATCCCGAATTGGATAAGAAATAAATCAAGTGTAAAGAATATTCACCTTCTGTCTTGAGGAAGAATAGCATGTCATCTACCAGACTGTGTTGAATAATGTTCTGCAAGATGTAAAAAAACATTGTCTGTGACGTGCAAAATACTTATTTTCAATATTTATTAAAACTTATTTGTTTCTCACTTGTCGCGCACGGTCACCCACTGTTTCTCTTTGTTGTTAAACAACATCTTGTAGACGGAGTACGAGATTAGACACGCTTCCTTTCTTTTCAGGGGCACTAATGTGTTTTATTAGAGAAGTTAAATTAACTTCAGCAACCTGTCATTAGCTTTACCTGTCATTCGTGAAGAACTGAGTGCGGCAGAGCGTGCTATTGTGGTTCGTGGCGATCCTCAGTGCCTAGATGACGGGCATTTGGCGGATTATGGAATCCGCACTTTTGAAAAGTGACTGAGGACGAAGGCATTTGCGAATACGTGTATACCTTGACGATAGGTCAAGTGTCGTTGCGCCATTTGTTAGGAAACGTGCTAGACTTGTACTTTTTTAAAGACATTGACCATTCTCAGTGGCTCCAAAGGTCGAAATCATGATTGTGTAAAATAAATGAACAATTAGCAGTCAAATGATGGAAATTACTTTAAAAAAATTCTATGTGGCTGGTGTCCTTCACGAAGGAGAAAGATCAGTATCCGACTTCTAATTGGCTGTGAGCTGCTTTAAAATAGCGGAGACCTCCCCAGCCCTTCTTGTTCTGGATGAATTGGTGGTCTGTATACATCGTTTGATATCTTTTTAATTGGTACTACTCGTAGCCAGCGTCATTCAGAGGTTATTCATCCACGTCGGGCTACACATATATTATAACTATGGCACTTGTCAATGAATTATCTGCAAGAAAAGATTTTCATTGCTACAATTTTGCACGCTGTCTTGGTAGAAGCAGGGTTACGGAAACCGCCAAGCTTACTAGCAAATGGTCAGAACTTGATTAAATATTCATGAAACTACTACAAATACTTGAATGGGTGATTATATGGATCCAAAAATAAGGAAGTCTAGTGTTTCTAATTTTCATGAACGTAACACACGTTTTCAAAATTTCAGAATACCTTGTACGAGACTGTTCAAACGATCATGTTTCAGCTACTGTAAAAGAAAATATAGCTATTGAGACACCTACGTTGGGCAGCGGAGAGTAAACTGGACTCATATTTGAGAGCAATGGACTTTATACACTTATGCCGCGATCTGGAGATAGATTTTGTTCCCTGCACGTCCGGGTGAATGTCAGGAACTTCTTTTCAACGGAACTACGGTTAATTTTCATCCCGACCTTCATTAAGATGTGCTAGTCCCACCGCCTCTAACGGTCAGGAAGTCAAAGGAACGCCAACTATTTCTTCTGTCTTTCTTTTCGGACTAGAAGCATAACGAGCACCTTTGAAAATCAGCTAGAAAATTCCGCTACCGCGGCATTGCTTAAAAATTGGTGCAGTTCAACGTTACAATCCAAGAAGCTCTTTGCAGCTTGTAGGTTAATTTGCGAAACAGATCCAATGTTGCTTACACGCTTAGCAAAATGAACGCAGTCAAATTATGTGAGATCCTTTCACGAAATACTAAAACAAAAAGACTTACGGCACTCCCGTTTCTCTCTCCGATTTGTACTCTCACACAAACATGTAGTTGAAAAATGTTTCATTTTCCGTTTGAATTATATCACCGGCATTAAACAATTTTAGTGCTGTAATAAAATGAAATATAAATAGCAGTAATTAAAAAGACGGTTTTTTGCATGCTGTATATGAATTTTTTATTTAAGCTTTTCGCCTTTCTCAAAGGTATCTTCAGTGGGTATCAGTAAAATTGTTAACTCCTTATTTCGAAATCATACAGTTTTCTGTCATGTGGAAAACTTACTGAAAGGCTACACTTGTTCGTGTACTCGCTGTTATTTCTAAATTTAACACTTTAACTGATATTTTCGGTGTCCATGGGGAATATTTAATTATTTTCAAATAATAAAATACCTTTTACTGACACGCACTGAAAATACCCTATTAATAAGGCGATATTCGTCTGGGTGTATAAAGAAAAAGAAATCGTGTACAGCACGGGAAAAAGAGTTTTCTTGTAAACTGCTGCAATCTGTATACAGCTGCTGCGAAAAATGGCCACCACAAAAAACTTATTGAGATAAAATAATGAATCAGGATACTGTGGTTGACTGACAGCTTATCAAATGAATGGGTAAGCCAGATTCTCCCTTAAATAGAGTAAAAACTCTTCCTTGAAAATTCAGGAAGTAATTCACAAATTTTTAGAAGTTAATCAGCGATAACCACTACTTCTTTCCAGCTACTAAAATAAAATATAAGTATTCAGGTAGCCTAACATATGCCGTGTAGTGAGAAAACGAAGTAGCGACCCTTAGGAGGAACGTACTGAAATTTTGCTATTTCGTTCGCAGGACAAGGAAATCATAGATCTAATGTTATGTTCCAAAGATAATTAGTCATTATATGGTAAATTCTGAGTGGAGAAAATTAAATGTTACCTCAGTTCAGTTACTGAAGATTCTCGTTATCGATTCCGATTCGCACGTGAGTTATGTTATTGCTGGTACTCGCTGGGCTTTGCTGCTTTTAATAAAAGCTGAGTCACACTGAATGTAAATGGGACATCACAGGAGGTAATTTGTAAACAGACAATAACTGTTACGGGGTCGTCCATAAATTAGATTATAGTTAGTCTAGACGGTGGGAGGGGTGAGGGGGAGGGGGGCGGTGTAACCGCTAATGTGTTAAGACGTAGTTGAAACGGAGGAGGGGCTTAGTTAATACGTCACATGAATGTCATCTGCATAAAAAATGATACTGTTTATATGCTTAACGTTTCAAATAGCAACTGCACCGTAATAATGCCTGATAATTTCTTTAAAATCGGACGAGAAAGGCGACGTAGCTAAGAAAACGTGATTATCCGAAGTAAAACGTTATCTGAAAAACCTTATCTGAAAAAGTTGTTTTAGAGGCACTGTCAATGATAAAGCAGTTGTAAAAATTATTTATTTCGAAAGAGGAGAGCAGTACTCGGTTTCAGGACATATTCATGAATCGCTGATACATGAGAAAAGTTAGCTTTCATTGCAGTCACTCGTGTTACGGGCACACGGCCGCTTCCTAAGACATTTCAATTTGGAGCTGTGCTTCATACTGGTCTGACGGTTGTCTGTGCAGTACTGGTAAGTCCCAATCCTTACTCAAAGGGTTATATTATTTTCGTCACACACTTGCAGTTGTGCAGTCTGTATAAGCTCTTTTTTGGAAGTTTCGGTGCTCAATAGGCCACCTGTCTGTCTTCATGTGGAACCATGTGTAGCGCGCTCCTAAGCCTGGACCGTTGTTAAGTTTTATAATGGGGGAATCGGGATGGCGGGCAGTTAATTCTTTATATTTTTTTCGTTCAACGGTGGTTTCCACCCTTCTAACTGTGCACCTTTGCCCTTTTATGTAGGTACTCCTCTGCGAGAGGCTTTCTGGCAGACCTAGGATTGAAGAAGATAATCCCTTGCATGCCATGTACCAGGGATGCACAGTTTTAACATATTTTAACCTTAGTTATCCATCCTCTGTGGACTCACATTTTAATGTTGTAAGTAGGCTGTTTAGGTTTTTATATTGGTAACGCCACGTAGCGCTCTGTATGAAAATCACTGGCTGTGCTGTGTGCAGTCTGTGGCTGGTTAGCATTGTTGTAATTTTCGCTATTGTAGTGTTGGGCAGTTGAATGTGAACAGCGCGTAGCGTTGCGCAGTTGGAGGTGAGCCGCCAGCAGTGGTGGATGTGGGGAGAGAGATGGCGGAGTTTTGAGAGCGGATGATCTGGACGTGTGTCCATCAGAGACAGTAAATTATATATATATATATATATATATATATATATATATATATATATATATATATATAAACAAAGATGATGTGACTTACCAAACGAAAGCGCTGGCACGTCGATAGACACACAAACAAACACAAACATACACACAAAATTCAAGCTTTCGCAACAAACTGTTGCCTCATCAGGAAAGAGGGAAGGAGAGGGAAAGACGAAAGGATGTGGGTTTTAAGGGAGCGGGTAAGGAGTCATTCCAATCCCGGGAGCGGAAAGACTTACCTTAGGGGGAAAAAAGGACGGGTATACACTCGCACACACACACATATCCATCCACACATATACAGACACAAGCAGACATATTTAAAGACAAAGAGTTTGGGCAGAGATGTCAGTCGAGGCAGAAGTGCAGAGGCAAAGATGTTGTTGAATGACAGGTGAGGTATGAGTGGCGGCAACTTGAAATTAGCGGAGATTGAGGCCTGGTGGATAACGGGAAGAGAGGATATATTGAAGAGCAAGTTCCCATCTCCGGAGTTCGGATAGGTTGGTGTTAGTGGGAAGTATCCAGATAACCCGGACGGTGTAACACTGCGCCAAGATGTGCTGGCCGTGCACCAGGGCATGTTTAGCCACAGGATGATCCTCATTACCAACAAACACTGTCTGTCTGTGTCCATTCATGCGAATGGACAGTTTGTTGCTGGTCATTCCCACATAGAATGCATCACAGTGTAGGCAGGTCAGTTGGTAGATCACGTGGGTGCTTTCACACGTGGCTCTGCCTTTGATCGTGTACACCTTCCGGGTTACAGGACTGGAGTAGGTGGTGGTGGGAGGGTGCATGGGACAGGTTTTACACCGGGGGCGGTTACAAGGGTAGGAGCCAGAGGGTAGGGAAGGTGGTTTGGGGATTTCATAGGGATGAACTAAGAGGTTACGAAGGTTAGGTGGACGGCGGAAAGACACTCTTGGTGGAGTGGGGAGGATTTCATGAATATATATATATATATATATATATAATGACTTTTGAACACTATTGAGGTAAATACATTATTTGTTCTTTATCAAAATCTTTCATTTGCTAACTATGCCTATCAGTAGTTAGTGCCTTCAGTAGTTAGAATCTTTTATTTAGCTGGCAGTATTGGCGCTAACACACTGCATTCGTCTTCACTGTCATTTCTCAGTTTACTTTGGAGCCTAGTATTACGTTTTTCACACGCAGTTATTGTCACAATATTTAACACGATAACACAGAAAAGCACAATTTGAAGAGCAAAATAAGAAAACACATTAACATAGCATTGAAAATAATATCTCGTTAATTGCAAGTGCGGCTGCGAAATTACATATAAGTTTTTTTTTTCTAAGAATTTTTTTTCTAAGAATTTTCTAAGAATTTCAGTTGCTTCTGTTTACCTTTGCTTATCTTAACCATGTGGATAGCCATTATTATTCGTTTTAAATTTTGTAGATGCACCTGAAGATGGGACATATGTTCTGAAACCGGTTTAGTGCTTTCTTTTTCAGAAATAAATAATTTTTAGAACTGCGGTGGATTTTATCGCTGACATTGAATAAGAACCGTGGATGTCCCGTCAAGGGAAACGGATATAACTTTGTTTCATTTACAGAAGACATGGAATCCTTCATTACGGACCGAGAGTTGTCGGAATTCGTACTGTTAGAGTGTAACAGACTTCGTGGTTGACGTGAACCGTGCCCCTAGCAGCATAGGCTGCACTCGTAACAGCTCCGTGTTCTGTGTTTCTTTTGGTTCTAGTGAAAAAAGTTTTCTATTCTGCGCATCACCATCTCGCATTAATACTGGACCCCGAAAGAAAGGTAATAAGGTATCGTCCATATTACCAAAACTCAGAATATAGTTTCAGCATAAAGGAAGCTCTTGACTACTGTCGTATGTGTAAATTCCACACACTGGTGGTAGCTAGAAGAAAAGAAAAAAAATGTCGTAGGATTTTTAAAGTATGCTAGATAAGATAGATAAATACAAACACAACAGTAATATTTAGAAGGAAGTACACATGAGACTATTGCTTTATCCTTGCGTATTATGTTGTTTCCCATAACCAAATAACGTGGTACTGCGTGGTTCACTGTCGAAGCAAATGTATCTAAAACAAGTTGTAAAGTAGGTCTACTTTTTAGTCTATTTTAGTCTTTTTCTTTGCCCATTTTTGGACGACAAACTATTTTTCTTTTTCGGATACTGTGTGTATCTTTTTGGAGAACAGCCACGGGAAAAACAAATTTCTAATACAACGTTAACAATACGTCACGAAAACGTACCAGATAATAAAACAAGGATCAAGAAAATACAAAACCACGGTATTTTAAACTGAATAAGTGCAAACAGGATAACTTCGGGTATTACATGCGACCGGATAGTTCCGACAACTTGAACTTTTTCTTTCACACAGTCTTTGACGTTGAACTTCTGTGTCGTTCCATCATTCCTGTAGGCGGTTGGTGTGAATTTCTATGTTATTTGAAATACGTTGTGAAATGTTTTGACGTTATTTTACGTATTGTAACGTGATACACAGTGTGAATCGGGCTTTATTCGCGAGGACTTTGCTCCCGTTAATCGATACACTGCTGGATACTCTCAACGGGATGTGGATATCAACTTTCACAACGTCGTCTGCCTCCATTCGCCGTTACACTGGGGGACAAATTGTCTACGAACTTGTCCTGAGGTCTGTGACGCTGAACGGTATCTGATCTGTCTGAAAATTGTATACAAACAAAACCGAGATCAGCACCTATTTTTCTCTTAGTAAGATTAGGTGAACAAAGTGAGAGATCTATGTGCGAGAACAACCTTAAGACTAGAGTTGCAAAACTACCATAGGCTACCGTAGACCATCGCAAGAAAGTGCAGATTACGGTAGTTTTTCTGGTAGCATTGATCAGTTAAGATCGTAACTACGTTATCTGTTCGATAAGTGTGTTACATCCCTGTCGGGCGTTACCTCATTTCTATCACATTATTTGCGTATGCATATACCCGTCTACAAACTGTATGAGGATATATACAGGGCCACGTAACTTACAGAATACTTTTGTTCTACTTAGTTATCCTCTTGTCTGTTACTTAAAAATAAACAGTATTTATAACAAAATTGAAACTTTCAGTGTTTAATTCAGGTTTTATTCGAAAATTGTTCATTCATAGTGTGAAAATGGTTCAAATGGCTCTGACGACTATGGGACTTAGTGTGAAAATGGTTCAAATGGCTCTGACGACTATGGGACTTAACTGCTGCGGTCATCAGTCTCCTAGAACTTAGAACTACTTAAACCTAACTAACCTAAGGACATCACACACCTGCATGCCCGAGGCAGGATTCGAACCTGCGACCGTAGCGGTCGCGCGGTTCCAGACTTTAGCGCCTAGAATCGCTCGGCCACTCCGGCCGGCCATAATGTGAAACAGACGGATGTTGTGGTAAATAAAAATTCCATATTTGTCATATAGGGCTAGAAAACACAATTTCCTTAAAAAAATAAGAAAAAGGAAAAAAAACATGTCACATATCGCTTCAATGCTTCCTCGAGGTTACATAAAACATGTTTCTGGTATTCATAAACTAGCTTCTCAATTATCAGTAACAGGAAACTCTTGCCTTTCACCATGATGAAGAACTTTCTATTGGATACAAATAACAACAACAGTAATTGCTTTGGTTATACAAAAGCACAGAAGCTGCGAAAACAGCTGATTGTTATTGCTTGTAAAATGCAATTTATATTTTTAAGGCTATAAAATATACTATGGATTAACACTGAACGTTGTGCTGTTCTAATTATGTGCAAAAGAAACAAATAAACAAACAAAAAACAAAGAGAAGGCGTTGGCTCTTGAGCTTCTCCCTCACATATTCATTTATATTTTTTTCCTACCAATGCTATCGTTAATCCAACCATTTAATACGTCATTCGTGTAGCGTACCAAAACTACCGTAGTTTTGGTAGAGCGCAGCTTTACTTAAGACAGAGCTGAAATGCTTCGCTTGATCCGTGTCTACACGATGACTTACGGTAAACGGGGCTCTCCGACACGTTTATTTCGGCGTCTTCATGATGCATTCGCCATTGGCTACGACTGAGTTGTAGCCTATGAAGCAGCTTTTTCCTTTGTAGACGCAGTGAAGTTCGTAAGTAGTCATATCCACCTCGGTCGCCTGCGTTTCTACTGTTGCAGTAGCTTTGTCAGTTAGTTTTCCTAATTATTAGAAGAGATGGCAAACATGCTCCACGCTTCTTAGCTCTGTGTTCTCGCTTGGTCTCTGAATAAGGAATTTTCCTCACCGTCGTTAGCTATATTTTCTTGGCATGTGCAGGAAGGGCCTTACGGAAATGAAATTTGTCAAATCTCATACTGAACAGTAGATGTACAACTGACTGGGTCTCGTAATGTTCTGCAGAGGCAGCGAGCGACATTTCTAAGGAGCAGTCGACGACAGCGAATCAAAGAGGGGGCGCACAGCCCCTTGCATCTGCGGCTAAAGGCAGGATTAATGAGCTTCCGCTTGTTACGGTCCGCGGGCGGCGCAGCCTGTTCCCAGGTTGCTCGCTCTGAAGGACGGAAACACGGCACCGCCAGCTGAGGCCGCGGTCACCCGAGTCGTCATTTCCACAGCTACGCTACATTTTCTGTTGGAAGACCACATGAAAGACTACGACCGCAAACGCCATACAACAATGAATACATAAATTGCATGAAAGTATCTAATTATAATGGGTTCCATTGTGCTGATAACGACTGTCTGAAAGAAACTGGAAATCTCTCTCTGATTTTTTCTTTTACGAATGTTTTCATCCATGATTTTGACAAGGGATTTATTTCCGATGTACATACGAGGGCACTCTGAAAAGTAATGTCCATGGTAAAATTGTTAAGGCTTTCGTGGCCGCTTACTGACAAACTGCCTGTTGGCGTCTGTCTCGGGTTCTTCGACCAACGTTTGTCTCATGATTTTTCTGACATCTTCTACTAACAGCTGGAAGGTGTCACTGTGGGTAGTCCTCTTAGTCCAGCGGTGGCCATCTTCTTCATGGAACATTTCGGAGCACAGGCGCTAGACTTGGCACCTTGTAAACCTACGGTGTGGTACATTTACGTCGATGATACCTTCGTTGTATGGAGCCATGGAGAGGAACTTCAAAAATGGTTCAAATGGCTCTGAGCACTATGGGACATAACATCGGAGGTCATCAGTCGCCTAGAACTTAGAATTACTTAAACCTAACCTAAGGACATCACACAATAATATGTTCAACTGTGTGTGAAATCTTATGGGACTTAACTGCTAAGGTTATCAGTCCCTAAGCTTACACACTACTTAACCTAAATTATCCTAAGGACAAACACACACACCCATGCCCGAGGGAGGACTCGAACCTCCGCCGGGAGCAGCCGCACAGTCCATGACTGCAGCGCATGAGACCGCTCGACTAATCCCGCACGGCCGACATCACACACATCCATGCCCGAGGGGCCGGCCGAAGTGGCCGTGCGGTTAAAGGCGCTGCAGTCTGGAACCGCAAGACCGCTACGGTCGCAGGTTCGAATCCTGCATCGGGCATGGATGTTTGTGATGTCCTTAGGTTAGTTAGGTTTAACTAGTTCTAAGTTCTAGGGGACTAATGACCTCAGCAGTTGAGTCCCATAGTGCTCAGAGCCATTTGAACCATTTGAACCATGCCCGAGGCAGGATTCGAACCTGCGACCGTAGCGGTCGCGCGGTTCCAGTCTTAAGCGCCTAGAGCCGCTCGGTCACATCGGCCAGCTGGAGAGGAGCAACTCGGTGATTTCCTAAAACACTTAAACAGCCTCCATGCCAGCATAAAATTTACCATGAAAGCAGAAAAGGACAAACAGCTACCATTTACAGATGTGCTGGTCATAAGGGATGGTGGAAACCTGGGACACAATGTGTATCGAAAACCGGCACACACGGACCGATACCTGCACGAACTGTCAAATCACCACCCGAGCCAGTAAAGAGGTATGATTAATAAGCTCGTAACGCGAGCAAGATCACGTGAGCCGCAGCACCTCACACGCGAAGTAGAACACTTGGAAAGTGTTCTGAGGAGCAATGGGTACTCCACAAAATAATAAGTATAAGGCAGTCAAACACTCATCGAAGTGAGACATCGGAAAAAGAAATATCGGGTACAGCCTTTCTGCCATATATTTCCAGAGTGACGGACAGAATCGGCTGTATGTTGCGCAAACACGGCGCAAAGACTGTTTACAAACAGACAAAGAAGATCAAAGAGTGTCTCAGATCGGTAAAGGAGAAAAGGGACCCACTTGCAATGTTGGGAATATACCACATACCATACACATAGGGAAAGGTTTATGTTGGGACGACTGGATGATCAATCAACACCAGGATCACAGAAAATAAGCGACATTGAAGGTTGGGGCAGGTGGACAAATCAGCGGTGGCAGAGCAGGCGCTGTGTTAGGCGACCACATAGTAAAATTCGCCGACACGGAAGTTCTGGATGAAGAGAAGAGCTATGGCACCCGCTTGTTCAGAGAAGCTGTAGAAATACACAGACACGGGAATAGCTTCAACAAGAAAGAAGAAACCGTCAGGGTAAACGGATCCTGGATTCCCGTGCTGCAGCGAACGTCCGTTACAAGTAGCAAGAAGAGAACAGCACCGGAAATGACCGCGGAGAAGCACATGGACTTTGGCGCGCTAGGTACATACAGTCTGCGGCCGCGAGCTCGGCTTGAACCCATAATCAGCTATGGAGGGTGAAGCTTTGGAAATGTCAGCCACTCGTGCTGGCGGTGCGTCAGAAAAATAATCAGACAAACGTCGGTCGAAGAACCTAATGCCTACGGATTTTTTATGTGAAGGGCCATAAAGCTTTTTTAAATAAAACATACTTTATTAACATTCTACATCTTTATTCTTCATGTCTACATATTTGCAGCTCTCTGGCGCTAGAAGGCTCCGAATTGTAATGAGAAAATGACGGTGTTTAAAGTAAATACGTCATGCCCGAGAAACAACGTGCTGTAATCAAGTTTCGAATTTATCCACACATAGAGCACTTTCTTCTTCAACATGACAGTGCGAACCAAAGACGAGATCTGTGACACAATCCGACACTTTGGGTTCACTGTTGTCGATTACCTTCTATACAATCACGACTTGACCCCATCCGCTTTAAAAAATTAAGGAACACATTAAGAACTTCACTTTGATACCGATAAATCGATGCAAGCAGGAGTGAGGTTGTGGCTCCGTTAACAAAGTCAAACATTCTATAGTCACGTTATCAATAAATTGGTCTCTCGTTTGGGAAATGTGTTCATCGCCAGGATGACTATGTTGAGAAATAAAATTGTATATATGAGGAAAAAAGATGTAGACTGTTAGCAAAGTTTGTTTTCTTTAAAAAGCTTGAAGAATTTTCACATAAAATATTCGGAGGCATTATTTGCCAGCAAGCCCTCGCGAGTCCAGGCAATCGAAGAACTGATTCATAGCAATTGCAGATTTTCAGAAGATGAGAACGCTCAAAAAGCATTCCCCGAATAGCTCCGTGACCAAGGGGCGGATTTCTATTGTCGAGGAATTCAATGTTTGGAAGAACGTTCCGAGCTTTGTGTACCTGATGACTAAGCTGTAAAATGGTATCACGTATATGGGTCACTTTGAAATGTAGTGCAGCATTCAATAAAAGTTATTTGACCGGCCATGATAACGTATAATGTACATTTTGAAGTCCCCTCGTAACTGTCACAAATGGCCATGTTTCTCAAAGCTGCAAAATTACTATTCGGTCTTTACACAGTTCTGTTCGCATGAAAGATGTTTAGTACTATCTCTTTCTGTAGTACTTGACGGCCTAAGGCCCCTATAGTAACATCAGAGTATATGCCTCTTTTGTTTTTAGATCATCTGTCTTTCGGTTTAAAGTTATCCATTTTTTCCATCTTGACCCAAATTTTTTCGTAGCTTTGTAATGTACTACACCCTGCACCTGTTTTACGTATTCTAGTCTGCCTGTGCTCTACCTTTCCACTCTATTATGCTACTCCCAGTGCCCAGTTAATGCCGTAACGGACGTCCCATTAACATGTCCCTTCTTTCGGTAGGCGTCGTCCATAGAATTTTTTCTTCGCCTACCATTTTCAGTACACCTACATTCCATAGATTATACACTCCTGGCCAAATAAGTGAAGTACACAGAAGACGTGGTTGGACGTTAATGTAGTTGGGGCATTCAAAGAGGATTAGTACAATTCTTTTGAAACTACAGGAACTATTAACTGAACAAACGAATACAGAGTCTATTAAAGGTGTTCCCCGCCACTGTCTATTCACTTTAACCATGGTTCTGGCAGCTTCCGTATTTGCTTCGTAAACCATTCTCTGGTGCAGACCCGGCGCCACTGGTGGACAACAGCATAAAGTCCGTCATTGATGGTGAACTTCTTACCCTCAGTTACCTCTCCCATTGTGCCGAATAGGACATAGTCTTTAGGGGCCAGATACGTCGTCCACGCAGCATGCGGCAGCGCAGTAAATCATAATCCAAGCACGGTGGCGATGTTCTTCCGACTGACATTTGGTCGCGCATTGTCGTGTAGGAGCATGTTCCCATCTTCCACGGCGGCGTTGTCGAATTTGTCGACGAAGCTGGTGCAGTGAACTGCAGTACCGATCACTGCTGAGGGTCGATTTCTACGGAGCCAATCCACCTGCAGTACCCCTTCCTGATCCCAGAAGAGAGTCGCATTTGTTTCTGCAAGAACAGTCCCGGTCGTGACTTCTTGAGACGAGGGCTCCCAGTATGCTTCCACTCCATAGACTGGCGTTCCTTTTTTGGAGTCTCGTCAAAAGTAATGACTCGTCGACGGGGACCCTGATGCCCAAAGAAATCCGTTGGATCTTCACTGTACTGTTGTACCAACTGTTGGCATATCATCACGGTGCAATTGGTTGGGAATATCGCACCCATTCTACACACAATCCTCATGGATGATGATGTGAAGAGTTCCCCGCGATAGACTTGTTGCTTCCTCTGGTTCGTCAAACGAGATTCGCCTGTGCCCCATTATCTTAGCACTGACGCCCTGGGCATTGTTTGGTTTGCGTACAGTTGCTGCAGCACAGTGCTTCTGGGTTTTTCAGCACAGTTCTTGCCGTCTCTGAACTCTGATACCCAACGAAACGCGGATCTACAGCCTTGTGCTGTTTCCCTGAACATGGCTTATAACCTCTTGTGCATCTCTGAAGATGTCACTTCTTCCATCAAGAAGAATCAAACTATCCACCGTTTCCCATGCTTGTCTGCTTCCATGTTGTCTCACTGATGTCCACCAGCACACTCACAAGTCGGAACATCTGCTGCTGCACTGAGCCACGTATGGGAACTAGCACCACCTGTTGGCGGTGGCCAGTAATATATATCTTCACGCACAAATCGACACACACTTCCAGCTGTTAGTTTACAAGAGTTACAGGGGGTGCCACAGGCAGTACTGAACGAACTAAATAACTTCGAAAGGAACTGTCGGCGGGTAAGAGAATCACTAGAGTTGCAATCGTTTGTGACAGGTAGAATGGGCACCAGAGTGCATTCCCGTTATTATTCTTTAGTGTTGTTACCAGACCTCGCATGGTAGCTGCTGTCAGTCCGCCCCTCCCCAGGTGGGGGAAATCGAAAGTCAATAAAGAAAAAAAGAAAGTGAGCACTATGAAGGACCCGGAGATGCTGGTTACTCGTTTCAAACGGAGTTTTCAGGATCTGACAGAATTTGAAGCGGGCCTCGTTATGGGTCTCCATTTGAACGGCTAGTAGAATCGTGTAGTATCCTGATTTTTGGTGCTTTCTGGTGTGGCAGTGTCCCGACGTTGAACCACATGGGATCCTGCTTCTTCTTCTGTTACCTCTCATGTGACAGTTTCGAGGAGCTTTTTTTTCAACAGGACAATGGTCGACCACACTTGACTCGTATCTCCGTGAACTGTTTGTGCGAAGTTGAGGTACTTCTGTGGTCGGCAAGGCCCGCATATGTGCCCCTGATAGAACAAGAGTGGGACTAACCCGGAAATCAATTCCAGTGACAGCATCCAGGGTATTGATGACGAGTTAAGACAGATGTGGGCCAACTAGCTTCGGGACAGGATTCAATGGCGTTAAGACACGTTTCCTAACGTAGTTACTGGCTGTGCCAGCATCCAGGCCAGAAGGCTGAAACTTCATACTTTCTAATGGGCTCATGCTGCCGAAGTTATTTGTAAATGAGACTCGATCTTGTAATCTATGAAATTACATCTCGTATCCACTCAACCTGTAACGTTCCGTTTCGTTTCGTTTCGTTTTCTTTTCCCTTTCTGTCTACTTCAGATTTTTATCGAGAAGCGTATATCCAGTGGTTATGGAACATTATTGATATTACTGCATTTTTAATGCTTATCAGCATTTCCACGTTCAACTCCCATGCAATACTGTGCTCCACGCATCTACTTCGCGCGATTTCTCTATTTCTATATCGTCTTCACCTTCACCAGTCCTTTTTATTTAACCTACGAGGAAAGAAGTATACCTGGAATATCTTCCAACATCAAGGTTTTACATGTACTCACGACATTTTGACACCTATCATGCTATGTAAGAAGTTCACGGTTACGTTAAGCTCACGACTGTAAAGCTTTCAATTGGGCAACCTGACGATGATAAATTATGCACTTCAGCCAGGCCAAGAATTGTTCTAAACGTGAACCTTTTTTAATATGAGGTGGAGAGGACTCCACTGACTACACAATGTACTGAGTCATTCGAGAGGCAAGTTTCAGCAGACAGCTTTTGCCGAACAGCGATTAAACCCCCATTAAACTGAGATTAACTTCGGGGAAACTTTTCTCACCAAGAAAGGAGACTGTGTCATTACACCCGAGATGCAGCATGTGGATCGGTTGTCGGTCTGCTTTCTTCAGCTTGTGGACTGCCAGGCTACAGGCCCGGCGTTCTGTACCGAGAAGATGAGCTATGAAGATGACATACACTGTCCCTTTTTAGCAGTGAGCTAAAGAACTGAAATTGTGTATCAAAGAAATTACGAAACTTGAAAAAAAAGTAGTCTACTGTGGGAGTTCCTGGCAGAGTTCTCTTAGCGATGTTCATGTAAAAGAGGAAGTAACATTAACGTGATCATAGCAGAAATTCGGAAAGAGCAGCTTCTTTCCTACAGTTTAGTTCATGTATATCCAACGCCGTATGCGGCCGAAAGCAGGTGTCAGTACATCTAGCACACATTCGGTAAAAAAAATGGAAGAAAGTGTATATCCATAGAATTTCGTTTATCTAAAGTTATAGTAAATTGAATATTTTCAATTTGAAACTTCCAACACATGTTGCTACTTTTATTCGTCCATCCCGTGCTATGCTTGAACCCCCAGAGTATTATTTTTATAACCGGCCAATACGTCAGACGCGCTGGTATGTTATCTTACGAAAACTTAGAGACGTATTATGAAGCTGATTTATGGAAATACCAGGACATTATGTGTTATTTCCGTAAAATTGTGATAAAGAACCTTTTCCACCGTAAAATGTCAAATCAAAACTTCAGCAATCAAAATTCCCAGTTCTGTTTTATTTTTACAGCCAGATTCAGAGTTACACTACGCTATCTTCAGGCCCCTTGACCGACGTGTAGGAAAAATCCCACCTCTTATACAGTGAAAATAGGGCCAACATACAGTCATTGGTATCCACAGACCTTTTATGAAAGCGATCCTGTCGATCATCACCTGCAGATGGCGTAGAGTATCGCCGAAATTTGTTGCAAAAATAATATAAAACTGGAAATTTAGGTGGCTGAAGATGTTTAAATTCGACATTCAATACTGAATATCAGAGGTCCTGCAACCACCCAGTATGAAGATGGACTTATAGAGACCGTAGTTCTGATCCCTAGAAGCCGACGGAAATTAGAAATCTTCCTGTGGTTTGCAATTACTGCCAGTGTTTGCTATCTAGCAGTACCGTAATTCTGTAAGTACGAATCAAAAAATGGCTCTGAGCACTATGGGACTTAACATCTGAGGTCATCAGTCCCATAGAACTTAGAACTACTTAAACCTAACTAACCTAAGGACATCACAAACATCCATGCCCGAGGCAGGATTCGAACCTGCGACCGTAGCGTTCGCGCGGTTCCAGACTGTAGCGCCTAGAACCGCTCGGCCACCTCGGCCGGCGTAAGTACCAATCACTTACAAATAAAGTTGTTAATGAAATCTCATATATAAACTGTGAAATTAATTCCATGTTGCTCGTCTAGAACAAGGAATCATAAATTAATGTATTATAAATTACTTAAATGTGTTAACTATATATCTCTGACCCTCAATCTTTTTCTTAGTGGTTATTGTTAGTGTTAAGCATATTATGTGCGGTCCAATAATACTCGTCTTCTTGCAATATGACCCAGGTAAGCTAAAAGGATGAATACCACTAGTTTAGTTTAAAATACAATACTGGGTTATCGTTGGGCACTTAATTGTGTACACTATCAGCAGGAGACAGCCAAAGTGATGATCTGACTGAATAAACTGGCGTTTATTAACATTAAATCCAAGTGTATGCATTAATTCAAAATTTTTATTAGTGTCCAAATTTTACCAAAAATTTTAGCTACACTCTCACGTAACGGCCAGCAATACACAAACAACAAGTTTTATCAGAAACTTCCTGGCAGATTAAAACTGTGTGCCGGCCAGTGTTCGAAACGGGTACCCGTTAGTAGGAAAATGCCCTACCGACTGAGCTATCCAGGCACAATACACGACTCGAATTCGCAGCCTTGCTTCCGCTAGCATCTTCTCTCCTACCATGCACACTTCACAGAAGTTATCGTTCATACCTTTTGGAACTAATATTCGTGGAAGAAAGGATACTGACTTTGGCACAGCTTAGGGGATTATTTACACAATGATTTTTCACTCTGCAGTGAAGTACGCTTATGTAATTCAGTCGGAAAAGTATTTACCCCCCCCCCAAAAAAAAAGAAAAGGCAAATGTCCCAGGTTCGAGTCCTGGGAAGGCAGATAGTTTTAATCTGTTAGTAAGCTCCACTTAAGCGCATAGTCTGCTGCAGAGTGGAAATTCGTTCTGTAAACATTTATTAGCCAGTTATTTGAAGAAGATGGATCATTTCTGACTGAGCTACCAGTATGCAGGTGTTTGTTATGTGCTCACAGTGCCAGTTAAAATGACGCGTTACTACTGGCAATGCTTTGTTACGAGTAACACACAGTGTCATGCGGTAGTATACTTCGTTAATCGCATCATCTTTTTCCACCTACAATGGCTGCAATAAGATGGATGACAAATTTGCGATAACGTACGGCAAGTGACTTCTGTAATAGGGTTGGTACAGCTTTGTACAGAAATCAATTTTCGTCTTAATGTAAGGAAAATACGGTAGCATGTGCCGTCAGTTTGAAGCTCTTAACTTGCACTCTTGCTTAATGTCGACGATGAAGCAAAGAGTGGAACTTAGCAAGAGTCTGTTTTCCTAAGAACATAATACAGTGGTTGACTACTTTGTGAAACGAGACAGAATACATAATGCCTATACTGCATAGCATACATTTAAATTACTTCATCCATAAAGAAACTTTTCCATGGTACTATAACACCCTTATAGTCTTAGATAACTTTTGATACTTAGTTCGTGATATATCGAAAGCCGTACAGTCCAGAATGGATATTCCAGTGAGGCAAAATAGCCGTGAGCATTGAGGTAATCATCCCACAGACGCACAAGGTTGAAGATATAGGTCTAGTGGAAAGCCATGCCCTGCTCCGTGAAGAAGTCCGTAACTGCCAGCTGCACATTCTCGTCCGACAGGAATCGTCGACCGTTCAAGGCCCTTCTTGAGGGACTGAAGGCGGGATAATCGTATGGGGAAGATAAGAATTGTACGGCGGGTGCTCAAGTGCCTCCCACTTGGGTTGTCGTAACTTTTGCGTTACGACATTTGCTATATGGGGACGTGCGTTATCGTAAATCAGTATGACCCCTCGACGCAGTTTAACCAGACGTTTCGCAATAATTACACGCCATAATTTCTCCAGTGTTGCACAATAGAGTTCCCCAAAGATGGAGACACCAAGTTCCTTGAAATCAATAAGAAATGGGCTCCGGTAATCAAAGAACATGGTGAGCAACGACGATGGATGACACCACTGCATGCTAGACGCTTTCGACTCCGGTTCCCAGCGGTAGCATCAGCCTTCGTCGTCCGCAACATTGCGCTCAAGGACCGTGTTGTCTTCGACACTGAAAAGCATCCGTTGCCTCAGGCAAACAGCCATCCGATTTGCTTTTTGTTAGGCATTCAACGCCCGGGGGATCCACTGGGTGCAGACCTTATCGTAGCGTAAATCCTGCCGGATAATTTCTTGCACGCTGTCGGAAATGATGCCGAGATCCTTTGGTAACGCACGAATAGTTCTAGGTCCTCAGCGACCCGTTAGTTGTTGTCTGTAACGGACGAGGCTGACATCCCAGTTCGACTGGATTCATGTGACAAATCTTGATGGGCACGGAACTTGACGCAACATTTCACAACGGTGGTCTCCGACAGACATACCTCGTTCTCCAATGGATGTCTACCGGTACTTGTCCGTCAATAGTCAAGAAAAGTATAACAGCACTTTGGTCCTGTATGGATGAATTTGATAATACTGTCGCTACCCTTCAAATTTCCGCTTCTGCCGCACGCATGTCGGAAGGACAAGACTACCACACTAATAGCATGCTTCCATGTCGGTGTTTATATACCGACGCTGGAGTATCGCCCTCCAACGGAAACCTTTTGATTGTCCCTTATACAGGGTGATTCAAAAAGAATACCACAACTTTAGGAATTTAAAACTCTGCAACGACAAAAGGTAGAGCTAAGCACTATCTGTCGGCGAATTAAGGGAGCTATAAAGTTTCATTTAGTTGTACATTTGTTCGCTTGAGGCGCTGTTGACTAGGCGTCAGCGTCAGTTGATGCAGCCCGTGACAGAGCACTTCATCACTGGCCTCCAAGAAGCCCTGATCTTACCCCCTGCGATTTTTTCTTATGGGGGTATGTTAAGGATATGGTGTTTCGGCCACCTCTCCCAGCTACCATTGATGATTTGAAACGAGAAATAACAGCAGCTATCCAAACTGTTACGCCTGATATGCTACAGAGAGTGTGGAACGAGTTGGAGTATCGGGTTGATATTGCTCGTGTGTCTGGAGGGGGCCATATTGAACATCTCTGAACTTGTTTTTGAGTGAAAAAAAACCTTTTTAAATACTCTTTGTAATGATGTATAACAGAAGGTTATGTTATGTTTCTTTCATTAAATACACATTTTTAAAGTTGTGGTATTCTTTTTGAATCACCCTGTATATTAGCCCCTGTGTTCAAATATTTCGTGTAGAGTGTGGTTTCCAACACTTATCTGCTCATTACGAAGTAGTTTGTTGTGTTTTAGTACTTAGCGGATGTCATAGATCGCTGGAAGATTGACGATATATTTGGTTTTACTCATTTTTGTGTGCACATACCTTTTTTGCGTGACTGGTCTATGGTATTCCTCTTTTAGGTGGGCTGTAAATGTTGACTGGTCTGTACTGTATTTCCATGCCCTGGAACGTCCCTTATACCATATGTCAAAAGTCCTGCCAGTCATCTCGATGAATATTTTGTTAGTATCTGAAATTCAACTGGTAGACATCATACTGTTTCTATCTGTATAGTTTTGCTTTTAATTTTTCGCATGTACTCTGTTTTGATTTAATCATTTTATGTGCAATGTTTACACTCGTTTGAAAAATCTATTATTTATATGTGCAATTGTTATGATAGGCCATTGTTTGCCATTTTCTTGTAACTCTGTTGTTCTCATTATTTTTACTCCAATTTACATTTGTATTGTTTGGCTTAATTTAATGCGGTTTAAATAGCTTGTTTCATATTTTGTGTCTATTTTTCTGCTAAGTTAGTTTACTAATCTATCTTTGTATCAATTTTTAATCCTATTAGTTGTGCAATCACTAGTTCTTTTTTGTAGTCGTACGTCTTTAGGGGGTCTTATAACGTATGCAATTGCAGCTTGTTTGTGATTCTGTGGGTAGTTTGAAGTTGCATTTCTTATTGTGCCTGTTGTTGTACTGTAATCCATACACCAATAGAACATTTAGACATAAAGCGAAAACCATTACCAAAAACTAATATGGCAACACTAATACACAAAATACTGGTACTGCAAGAAGGCGTCAGCCACAAGAATAAGTGAAAGGAAATGAAGTGATGGTATGGCACTGATTGCCTGGAGTCCCCACCAGGGGGTGTTCGACCGCCAAGTAGCAAGTATTTTCAGTTGACGCCACATTGTGCGACTTGCATGTCGATGATGACAGCACAACACCCAGTCCCCAGAGAAAATCTCAGACGCAGCTGGGATTCGAAAAAGGGTTCGCTGCATGGCATTCAGACGCGCTGACCACTCAGCTAACTGGATGGACACAAGAATGAGTAGTTAATTGATACTGGAAACACGGTAGGTTCTGTTCTCACTTATTGCGCACAGTTAAAAGAACTTTATCGTGGCTCGAGGACACATTATTAAGTTTAATACTGCAGAGAGGACTAAATGATTCGTTTCATAAATTCAGATGATGACGAATAAAGAACGTGAGTGGACTCAAAAGACTAGCATGAAGAAGGAGAAAACTCAGGGTTCACTGTACCGTCGTCCGATAGATCATAAAAGATGTAGTACAATCTGCGATTCGCAAAGCATGGGAGTAGAATTCGGTCATGTATTTATGCCTTAAGCGATACAATGCAAAGTCTAAATCTGGATGACTTGCAATGACTTGAACCGCCGTTCTCGAGTCGGGTGATTCAACGCTCCTCTACTTCGCTCTGCCGACCAATATGAAAACACCGATGCACGATGATTTTGATGAGAAATACGAAACATATAACATCACTAGCTGTTCACGAGGCTGTATACCCACGTCACTAGGTTTGTTATGACTAGTGGTGCTAAGTAAGTATGCTATCGTACGACGTATAGATACTTCAATAGCACAATTCATAGCTGTGCCGCCCACCACCCTACCCCCAACTAGCTGCACCAACACGAGATGATGCTCCACACGAGCCTCGCACGTAGGGATATTTGCGGCCTAAAACCGGTCAAAAATCAAGATCGCCAAGTTAGTTCAAACTTCTTTCAAACGTGTTAATCTTCGAGGTTGAAACTCTGCCCATCCCTCGGTAGCCAGGTCCTCCTTCTACGATCACGTCATCCAGGGCAAAGTCAGTTGCAAAGCACAAATACTGGGGAATACCAGTGCTCATCCGTGCGCTCTTGTTTGTGATATTTGTTTCCCTCGCTTTTGTGGTTAAGTTTAGATAAAACACCCACTGAATATGTAAATGAAAGGTATGTCCTTTATCTTATGTCATACCTTTATTGTTGTTTATAGACAGTAGTACTAGGAGTATTTTTGTTAAATTTTGAAATTTCAATGTTTTTAGTAACCTGTCAGGTCTTATTGAGTTCTTTTACAGGCATGTAGTTTAACCGACGACAATTGTTTAAGACAATAACATTGTCCGCCTCTATCCGCACTTTTGATTTTTATTCATTCAAAGTGAACTCTTAAATTAGTTACACTATTGAAACATAGAAGTTTTTCGTTTATTCTGTTGTAGATTCCGAGGGAACTGTCAAGAAATTTACCAGAAGCACTTTTTACGATATTTCGAACCAATAACGGGAAGGAAACGGATGAGAAGTTTTCGTTCGTCGAAGAAAAACTTTCAGAAATGATAAAACGCCAGCTGATGAAACAGCTGTTTTAAGTGCTGCTTTGAGAAACTTCAAAAGTTACTCGAAGAGAAATCGGACAGCCGCTAGTTACAAACACAAACTGCGTTTGGACTCCCTTCTTCGAATCGCTGTTGCATTTAGCGTGTTAATTGCCACTGAAAAGATTTCAAGAGCGTACTGCCGAAAACAAAGAAATTGCTAAATAAACAAAACAAGCAACTGAAAAAGATTTCAAAGAAGAAATGCTCACAGAGCCAAGTATGGACATGGGAATACAAATGACGGCAAGACATCCATGAGATTTCTTTCCGACCCTGAATGCTCTTTTCGAATAACTGGCCTCAATGTGAATTTCATTAAACGACTCCAAGTAATCCTCGAAGTGATTCCGAGTGGCAACAGCATTGATACTTAGACATTTGATACCTTTGCTCATGAAACTGCAAAAACGTACGCAGTTTTATGAGGCTAGGATACTATTTGACCAACTCTTCACAATGTTTTAATCCATGGTACCGAAGTCATATCTAAAGCAATTCTATGTTCAGGCCAACTGCAGCTGAAGCCCACAACAAGCACATACGGCAATAAAAATTTTCTAGTAAATTTTCACATGTGGGTTATAACAGAGATGTACTACACAGATTGTTACTAATTACAGGCACGTATTTAAGTTGTAGCAGACCAAGAAATCATAAGAAAAGTGTCCCATTTTCGCAAGAGGCAATCAGTCTGATGGCCAAAAGCCCACCTTCTTTACCTCTAGATGAAAATGGTAGCTGTAGAGGAAGGCGAAGATGAAGGGGACGACGACCTACAGTTTCACACTGAATAAAGATCTAACAGTTCGCGTTTTCAATTTGTATATTTTGTAAATAAATACATAATTAAGGTAAAATAATGTATTTTATTTGATCCCATTGCGAAAAAAACATAAAATAATTTTGACCGGTTTGTGGGTGCAAATGCGATCGGTGCGTGCGGAGAGGTGCAGGCGGGAGAGCAATACTCGTATATGCATCGTGCTATTGAAGTATATATACGAAGATGTGCTGATAAGTCCTTGTCTTTTCCTAGTTAAAATAAATAAGGTTAGTTCTCATGTCTTGGCGCCGAACCTTGTCCTTTACATTATATGTGATAGTAATTGCGTAGCAGAAATTTCGGTTTTCATTGTTCTGTGCTTGTTTAAGTGAAAATGGCATATGAAAATAGAAACTTGATACACTAAGCGAATCGTACTGTGATTAAGCATATTTATTTAATGATGAAGTATCTTCCTTTAAAAGGAAATACGGTCAGACAAATTTAGAACGATATATTTCGTACGATGGGTGATAACTGCCCATTCTACACCGCGTCAAGAACTGGGTGGCTGCATTTAGTACTGGTCATTTCAGCACTGAAGATGAAGAGCATCCTGGAAGGCCAAATCAGGTCACAGCTCCGGAAACAGTGGATGATTTATTTTATTTTTTTTTATTTATTTATTGTTCCGTGGGACCAAATTAAGGAGAAATCTCCATGGTCATGGAACGAGTCAATACATGAAATTATAACACGATATTAGAAACAGATAAAATGAAATATAGAAAAAAAAAACATATTCAGGTGACAAGTCATAAGTTTAAATGAAGACAATCAACAATGTAACACTGGAATTTGCTTAATTTTTTAGCTCTTCCAGGAGCTCCTCGACAGAATAGAAGGAGCGAGCCATGAGGAAACTCTTCAGTTTAGACTTAAAAGAGTTTGGGCTACTGCTAAGATTTTTGAGTTCTTGTGGTAGCTTATTGAAAATGGATGCAGCAGAATACTGCACTCCTTTCTGCACAAGAGTCAAGGAACTGCATTCTACATGCAGATTTGATTTCTGCCTAGTATTAACTGAGTGAAAGCTGCTAACTCTTGGGAATAGGCTAATATTGCTAACAACAAACGACATTAAAGAAAATATATACTGTGAGGGCAATGTCAGAATTCCCAGATTTTTGAATAGGGGTCGACAAGAGGTTCTCGAACTTACACCACATATAGCTCGAACAGCCCGTTTTTGAGCCAAAAATACCCATTTTGAATCAGAAGAATTACCCCAAAAAATAATACCATACGACATAAGCGTATGAAAATATGCGAAGTAGACTACTTTTCGTGTTGAAGTGTCACTTATTTCAGATACTGTTCTAATGGTAAATAAAGCAGCATTTAGTTTCTGAACAAGATCCTGAACATGGGCTTTACACAACAGCTTACTATCTATCCGTACGCCTAGGAACTTGAACTGTTCCGTCTCGCTTATAACATGCCCATTCTGTCTGATTAAAATGTCAGTTCTTGTTGAATTGTGAGTTAGAAACTGTAAAAACTCAGTCTTACTGTGATTTAGTATCAAATTATTTTCCACAAGCCACGAACTTATTTCATGAACTAAATTATTTGTTACTGTTTCAATATTACACACAAGATCCTTCACTATCAAGCTGGTGTCATCAGCAAACAGAAATATTTTTGAATCACCTGTAATACTAGAAGGCATATCATTTATATAAATAAGAAACAGCAGTGGCCCCAGCACCGACCCTTGGGGAACGCCCCACTTAACAGTGCCCCATTGGGACTGAACATCACTACCACTCTCAATATTGCGGATAATTACCCTCTGCTTTCTGTTCTTAAAGTAAGAGGCGAACCAATTGTAAGCTACTCCCCTTACTCCATAATGGTCCAACTTCTGCAGTAATATTTTGTGGTCAACACAGTCAAAAGCCTTCGTTAAATCAAAGAAAACACCTAGCGTTCGCAACCTTTTATTTAATCCGTCGAAAACCTCACAGAGAAAAGAGAATATAGCATTTTCAGTTGTTAAACCATTTCTAAAACCAAACTGAACATTTGACAGCAAATTATGTGAATTTAAATGCTCCAGTAACCTTGTATATACAACCTTCTCGATAACTTTAGCAAACACCGATGGCATAGAAATAGGTCTAAAATTGTCAACATTATCAATGTCTCCCTTTTTATAAAGTGGCTTCACTACCGAGTATTTTAATCGATCAGGAAACCGACCACTCCTAAAGGAAAAGTTACAGATATGGCTAAGTACTGGACTAACATACATAGAACAATACTTAAGTATTCTGCTAGATACCCCGTCATATCCATGAGAGTTCTTGGTCTTTAGTGATTTAATTATTAACTCAATCTCCCTCTTGTCAGTATCATGGAGGAGCATTTCAGGTAACAGTCTCGGAACACTTTTTTCTAAGAGCGCTATATGATTCCCTGTTGGAATTAGGTTTCTATTTAGTTCACCTGCTATATTCAGAAAGTGATTATTAAATACTGTACATATATGCGACTTATCAGTAACACGGACATTCCCACTACGCACTGATTCTATATCCTCGACCTGTCTCTGCAGACCAGCAACTTCCTTTACGACTGACCATATGGTTTTAATTTTATCTTGAGACTTAGCTATTCTATCTGCATACCACATACTTTTTGCCTTCCTAATAACATTTTTAAGCACCTTACAATACTGTTTGTAATGGGCTGCTGCATTTAGATTTTGACTGTTTCTAACGTTTTGATATAATTGCCACTTTGTTCTACAAGATATTCTTATCCCTCTAGTCAGCCACCCAGGCTGCCTGTTTGTGCTAGTACCCTGTTTTAAACGTTGTAACGGAAAGCAACTTTCAAAGAGCATGAGAAAGGTCTTTAGAAAAGCATTATATTTATCGTTTACTGTCTCAGCGCTATAAACATCTTGCCACTCTTGTTCCTTTATAAGGTTTACAAAGGTCTCTACAGCAACCGGATCAGCTTTCCTGAACAGCTGATGACTATACTTAACACGAGTTGCAGCATAAAAATCTTTTAAAGTTAAAATTTGCGCATCATGATCTGGAAGGCCATTCACATTTTTTCTAACAGAATGCCCTTCTAGTAATGAGGAATGAACAAAAATGTTGTCTATGGTTGTTCTACTGTTCCCTTGCACTCTCGTTGGAAAGAATACGGTTTGCATAAGATTATATGAATTAAAGAGGTCTACCAGCATCCTCTTCCTTGCACAATCACTTATACAATTAATATTAAAGTCACCACATATAACTAACTTTTTGTATTTCCTATAAAGTGAACCAAGAACCTCCTCTAGCTTTAGCAAAAATGCTGTGAAATCGGAGTCTGGGGATCTATAAATAACAACAGTTACAAGTTTAACTCCGTTAAATTTAACCACACCTGCACAACATTCAAACACCTTTTCAGTGCAGTACTTTGAAACATCAATTGACTCAAATGCGATGCCGTTTTTCACATACATGGCTACTCCCCCACACCGCAAAGAGCTCCTCGAAAAGCAGCCAGCCAACCTGTATCCTGGTAAAGGAAGCCTCTGAATTATCTCCTTATTTAAGAAGTGTTCAGATATACCAATAATTTCAGAGTCAACATCTATAAGCAGTTCACTAACTTTATCCCTAATACCTTGTATATTTTGATGAAATATACTAATTCCCTCATTACTCGGATACCTAAGCTTTGTCAAAAGTGATTCCCTTGTTAGAGAGACTTCCCTTAAGCAGGAATACCTATCAGCTGACTTCAATCTAAAAAAGGTGCAGCTCTAACACACACTACTGCAGGAATTTTCCCATGAGTGATCCTACCAACCCCACCTATGCTGTCACCTATAAGCTTTGCCAACCTCCCCTTCCCATACCTGTTGAGGTGCAGGCCGTGTCTAGTGAAACCCGTCCTGCTGATAGACTCCACCGACACCACTGAAATGTGACGCATGCTTTCTGTCATCAGCGCACCCCCAAGTCTCATGTTATTACGCCTGACGGCTGTATTAAGATGAGGCCGATCGTGACGCTGAAACAGTTCCACGAAATGCACATTCGTGTTGCCAGTCTGAGTGGCTATCTTTTCCAGGTCACCATCTATGTTATACTCCCCATCCCTACCAATACTATTACCAGCCCCACCCACAATCACTACCTGATCCTCTTTAGTAAAATCCCTACATAACCCCCCTATGTTAACAGTCACCTGAGCCAACCCTGCATTAGGCTTCACAATGCTGGTGACCTGGTACTCACTTCCCAGCACTTCCTGCAACTGCTGGCCTACACCTCTGCCATGTGAACTACCTAACAGCAGAACCTTCTTCTTCCTCTTCGACTTTGCAACTGTTCTAGGCACAGTAACTACTGAGGTCTGTTGCATACTTCCTACATCTACAGCTACTAGAGATTCCTCTCCACTAGACTCTGACAGTTGGTCATATCTATTGTAAACACCAATAGTAAAACTATCTGAAAATCTTCTTCTCCTAGCAGATCTCTTGCCAACAGCCAGCTCCCATTCCCCAACCCCCTTCTCCCTCCTCATCCTATCTAGCTCCTCCTGTGCGTTTTTCAACTGCACCTGAAGGGCACAGATCTTACGCTCCTGCTCCTCTATCAGTTTACTCTTGCTACATAACCTGCAGTTCCAGGAGAGGATCTCACCAGAATGCCCACTGGCTTCCCCACTGCATTCCCCCCAGTGAAAATACTTCGAACAAGTGTCACACCGCAATCCACTACTCACGAACCTACGGCAAAGCCCACACTTCTCACTCATGGTAAAATTTTACTTTTTCTAAGTTCCGCTACTACAATAAGAAGATGCTAAAAACCTGACTACAATAATCACAAACTTACTCTACAAGGGAAGTAACTACTATTATTAACAGTATTAATAAACAACAAATGTGAATATAACAAAAGACTAATACAGAAAGAGAATCAAACGTCTAATCACACAGTAACGAGCTGTAAACAGTTCCCAAAAGGTTCTTCTGAAATTATTTCACCAGAAAACACCACGAACACCGGTTGAAGACTACTAAAGTTCCTAAATAAATCACTATGCACAAACAATTAATTAGTACTTAGCTTTCGATGCGCCGCTACAGCTGCAACTGGTCAGCGCGGAATGTAAACACAGGCAAGAGGTTAAGTTGCTCGATACGAAACACTCACAAATATCACGTCACAACAGAAGAAAGGCAGAGCTGAATGAAGAAACCACTAATACGTCACTTATATAGTAAATATTATCACAAAAACCGTTAAAATATGTATCTGGAACCTAAAAATATATGAAAACTTAGAGAGCGATCTCACACGCAGTCACTCGCTTATGACGTCACACCAAAGATCATTTCAGTTGATGTTCATGCCATGATCATGGATGACCAGAGAATAACTGCTAAAATGATAGCAGAGACCCTGGGCGTATTCCGAGAACGTGCGGGTCATGTTATTCAGGAGATTTTGGACATAAGAAAGCTCTCAGCAAATTGAGTCATCAAGTGTCTCAGTGGAAAGCAAAAGCATGAAACATTGATTGCTTCACAGTCCACTTTGATCCAATTTCGCCGAGGTCCTGTGACATTTTTGGATCGTTTTGACATCATGGATGAAACGTGGATGCACATTATGATCTAGAGATTCTGTGCAAGCCTCTTCATCTCCGAGTAACTACTGCAACCCACTTCCTTCTGAATCTGCTTACTGAAGTCATCTCTTGGCCTCCCTCTACAGTTTTTACCCCCCCACGCTTCCCTCTAGCACTAAACTGGTGATCCATTGATGCCTCAGAAAGTGTCTTACGAACCGATCCCTTCTTCTAGTGAAGTGGCGCCACACATTTCTCTCCTCTTCAATTCTATTCAGTACCTTCTCATTAGTTACGTGACCTACCCACTACTTACAATATGATAAAAGCATCGCGGAAAAGTACTGTTTTGAACTTTTCGACAAACGGAAGCAACAATTTGTCTCCTTAAGACAAGGAAAGCTGAGAAAAGGCGACTAGTCTCTATAAGACAATGCCCCCCCCCCCCCCGGAATTTACCCAGGACGCAGCAGAAATTGGCAGAAAATCACTTTGAAATCCTCCGACATCCACCCTATACACCTGACTTGCCCCCTCAGACAGTTGCGGTTCCCTATCCTCAAGAACATCCTGAGACTGCGGAAGCCAGAAAGGCTGCGGATGTGTCGTTCGCAGCACAATCGAAGTCTTATTTTTAGACAGATAAAAGAAACTGGAACAAGGATGCCATAACTGTGTTGAGCTCAAGGCAGAACATGTTGAGTAAGTAAATTTTTTCAAACGCACAATAGCATTTTTTTCTTTATAAATTTTAGAACTTACCAGCGCCTCCTCTTACGTTATACGACGGGTACATTATGCAACGAATTCAGCAATATTTAACATGGCTATGTTTTTTTATTTTAATTTTTTTTCTCTAAAGTAGCCTGTGTTCCTCCTCAAGGTTAACCTATCTCTCTGCCAGAATTTATCGAAATCAACTCGGCACTTTAGTCGTGAAAATGTAGCAGACATTGTTACTTTCTCATTTATAATATTAGTATGGATAAAATCATATTCTAATGGTCATTCTCTTGTAATACATCTATAAATAAAATTTTTTAATTCGCTGCTGATATTCCTTACTGTTACGTGTGAATCAGATATGAATTCTTTCGATACGTAATTATAGGGGATCACTGTCAACTGAAATGCTATAGAAGGAAAAGGCAGGGTATGCGAGAAGTAATGACAAAAGAATGACTTCATTACAAATAGAAAGTACACGTGCGAGATATGGAACAAAATGAATAAAATCAACGCCGTACCCCCTAAAGGGCTCATACTGTACATATCAGCAGAACGCAAAATGTCCTTTGTGGTGAGCAGGGAAAAGATAGAAAGACCACAGCCGTCTAATGGAAGTCTTTACAGTCCAAACAACCTCATACGTTTTGAAAGGCGGTGACAATATCCCTAACGTGTCAGTTCTAAAACAGATTATACTTTAAAATTGTCTGACTTTGGGAACTTTGGAGTTCCATGTAAACTTTATGCCAAATAACCCGATTTCAATTTCCACTTGGCATGGTAACTACTGGTGCGCAGAGATGATAACAGATACCGTGTTGTTCGGAGGAAGTTCCCGAGTGTATGTTAGCCATTGACTAATGATAGCCGCGCGGGATTAGCCGAGTGGTCTGAGGCGCTGCAGTCATGGACTGTGCGGCTGATCCCGGCGGAGGTTCGAGTCCTCCCTCGGGCATGGGTGTGTGTGTTTGTCCTTAGGATAATTTAGGTTAAGTAGTGCGCAAGCTTAGGGACTGATGACGTTAGCAGTTAAGTCCCATAAGATTTCACAAACATTTGAACATTTTTGACTAATGATAAGCAGCGGGCTACCGCTATTTGTTCAAAAGTATGGTAAAGGTAAATGGCATGACTTGTAAGCAGAAAAAAAGCAATCGAAAATTTTTCATGCTGTTGACTGTACGAAGTACAGCACTTATAATCCACATGAAGCAGCTAACCTGAAACTCGTACACCCTTAACCGTATAGCTTCGCTCTACTCCCCCCCCCCTTCTCCCTCCCCCACCCTGCCTCTTCTCCCATGAACTGGACCCAAGAGGAACAGAAGGCTGCGAGCTGTTCCATTATGAATCACACAGGAGCAAAAATCTGTTATGTTCCAGACGAGAAATAAAATGGCGTCTTTTAACTAAGGAAAAGGAAAGAACGTGTGCGGAGTCGTACTTCTGGTAAATTTTCATAACTTGACTTTACCTACTACGAATTCTTTAAACCAAAAGATGTACTTATTTTATTAGTATCCGACGACGCTTGAGGGATAAAATGATGTAACAGATCTCTCCACTTAAACATTTAAACTAAATATCCAAGGAATGTATATCGTGCAATCCTTTCTGTTCGTTATAAAAAGTCCACCTGAGAATGACAATGAAGATGCGTTGTAGCTACAGACTTTGGTCTCACATTTAGTACATTTTGTGACCTATTAAGCCGTTATAATAGTATAATCCTTTTTAAGCGCTATTGCATGGTGTTGAAAAACATCTCGGATACTTAAATGTTAATGAGAAGTAAAATAAAAAATAATCGCTAGCAATGTAATTACTATAATCACGATCGACATCGTTGATCGTGTCACAGGAGAGAAATTAGTTGTGCAGACTTGCGGTTTCTTGACGTTACGGTATTGTCTGTACTCGAAGTTCTAATACATAACCTTCGGCCCTACATTGGTTTGCAGTGGCTTCTCCTAACAGCAGGCGAAATGCTGTTTCAGGACATCTGCGCGTGGATACGCGCCATCGGATTTTGATTTATGTCTTCATTAATTCTCGTATATCATCGTACGTGAAACCGCAGATATTTTCGTAACGACAGTGATAGGTGATTCATTGCCCCTTTCCAATCAAGCGGAACAAATTGCCGTATTGTAATGACCTCGATACATCCGAGAAGTAAACGCCTAAACTGCTTCCATCAATGCACGTTAAATGATACTTGGACCAAAATAGCTAGCGGAAATTTCGCGGAATGTCATAACTCGTCCTTGGAAAATAATCTTTTAATGGAAACTGTAGGATTCTTAAATCATTCTCTGTATAAATATAGGCGATATCTACGAGAAAATATTCTACATTAATTTATCTAACTCCTCATCTGAACTGTTTAATAGGACTATGTCTTCCTGATTTGATCGCCAGCCGGTGTGGCTGAGCGGTTCTAGGCGCTTCAGTGTGGAACCGCGCGACCGCTACGGACGCAGGTTCGAAACCTGCCTCGGGCATGGATGTGTGTGATGTCCTTAGGTTAGTTAGGTTTAAGTAGTTCTAAATTCTAGGGGACTGCTGACCTCAAATGTTAAGTCCCATAGTGCTCAGAGCCATTTGAACCATTTTTGAACCTGATTTGTTTCTCGTTCAGGCTCATCGAATGTTGGTAGTACAGCGTTTCCTATGATGTGATAATTTCATGAGAAAGTACAACAGTACAAATGGAGTGGCTGGTTAATCCGTGGTTTTGTCTTAGGACGTCTGTTCTGATTCTCGTCCTGATTTTCACCTCTTTGAATGTTGTGTGTATATGCAACTTGTGACGCTACGTCTTTCTTCGTATGTTTGTTCCGACTCCATATTAACTTGTCAAGTTGTATTCGACATTAGCTATAGGGCCGATCGAACCTATTCAGTCTCCGCCAGGGACACGCCAGCTGAAATAAGGTCTTGTCGACTAATGCACAATGATATGTGTGTTAATGGTTGTTTTTCCGTTGTCACGTCAAAATCGCACTGCGCAAATAAAGGTAAGGTACTAGAGGCGTCCAATAACTAATGTAACACATTTTTTTCTCGACCAATTTCGACTGAAAAAATGCGGAAATTCTTGTAGGACATGGTGGAATATTACCGCTTCAGCCCTTATAGTTTCTTGAAGTTCCGATGGGTAAAGACACTGTACTTACCCTTCAAAATGGCGCCTGTAACAGAGGTGCGTTTTAAGCAGAGAGCTCCATTGAGTTGCTTTTGGCGGAAAACCAGAGCATTGCAGATATTTCATAGGCGCTTACAGAATGTCTTCGGAGCCCTGCCAGTGAACAGAATCACTGTGAGTCGTTCGGCGAGGCACCTGTCAAGATTGCAACAATGTCGCGCAAACGTGTCCGATCTCCCTCGTGCCGGCCGACCGCACACAGCTGTGACTCTTCCTATGTTACAACGTGGGTGCCACAAAAGTGCAAACGAACTTCTCCTTTTACATGACAACGCATGGCTTCAAACAAGTTTGCGCAGAAGAGAGAAGCTCACAAAAATTCATTGAACTGTTGCTCCTCATCCACCCTACAGCCCGGATCTTGCACTTTCCGACTTCCACCTGTCTGGCCCAATGAAGGGCGCACTCCGCGGGAACAAGTACGTGGACGATGGCACGGTTATTGTTGCAGCAAGCCGTTGGCTCTGACGTCGACTAGTGGAGTGGTACCATGCCGACGTACAGGCCCTCCCACCAAGATGGCCTAAGGCTGTCGCATTGAACGGAGATTTTGTTGAAAAATAGTGGTTTGTAACCAAAGGAGTGGGCAATAATATCTTTCGTTGGAATTCTGAATAAAACCAACCAGCTCTTAGAAGAAAAAAAAGTGTCGCATTACATACTGAATGCACCTCGTGTATTGGGAAGGGTGAGGGGGAAAGGGCACATACCTGAGCCAGTATCGTCTTGTTTTATCATCTTCTACTCTACTGAGTGAAGATGCGTGAGAAGAGCACCGATGGTACTCTTATTATGGCACTATAAGGTGGAATATGGAATGCCTTTAATTTGCGAAATGTGGAATGTCTTTAATTTTACTGTCATAGCTATTATGGTTGATGTATGGTGATGTGAATAATGCCTTGGAAAGTTTACGTTTTTAGTTTTAAGAGAGACAAAGTCATTGTGTTGAGAAGGTTATGCTTGACAACCATTGACTCGCTTCGGAATGTTTCTCTGTCACATTTCACGATCATACTAACCTCATCGACTTTGTAACCAATTTTTAGTAGAAAGAGTTTGCAATATGTAGCCTATTATGTCTCTCTTCAACATTTGTAGTATGAAAGCGGGCATCGCCTTCGTGCTGGATTCCAGTACTATCACTTTCAAAAGCGTCTATAGCAAGAACTTAAACGCCACAATTCATGCCTCCAATTACGTATATTCATCTCTCATTTTGTTACAAGTAGTGACACTCATATAAGTCACCTAGTAACTTGAGTGCTGCGATATTAATACAATTTACAGGGTATTTCAAAAATGACCGATATATTTGAAACGGCAATAAAAACTAAACGAGCAGCGATAGAAATACACCGTTTGTTGCAATATGCTTGGGACCATAGTACATTTTCAGGCGGACAAACTTTCGAAATTACAGTAGTTACAATTTTCAACAACAGATGGCGCTGCAAGTGATGTGAAAGATATAGAAGACAACGCAGTCTGTGGGTGCGCCATTCTGTACGTCGTCTTTCTGCTGTAAGCGTGTGCTGTTCACAACGTGCAAGTGTGCTGTAGACAACATGGTTTATTCCTTAGAACAGAGGATTTTTCTGTTGTTGGAATTCCATCGCCTAGAACACAGTGTTGTTGCAACAAGACGAAGTTTTCAACGGAGGTTTAATGTAACCAAAGGACCGGAAAGCGATACAATAAAGGATCTGTTTGAAAAATTTCAACGGACTGGGAACGTGACGGATGAACGTGCTGGAAAGGTAGGGCGACTGCGTACGGCAACCACAGAGGGCAACGCGCAGCTAGTGCAGCAGGTGATCCAACAGCGGCCTCGGGTTTCCGTTCGCCGTGTTGCAGCTGCGGTCCAAATGACGCCAACGTCCACGTATCGTCTCATGTGCCACAGTTTACACCTCTATCCATACAAAATTCAAACGCGGCAACCCTTCAGCGCCGCTACCATTGCTGCACGAGAGACATTCGCTAACGATATAGTGCACAGGATTGATGACGGCGATATGCATGTGGGCAGCATTTGGTTTACTGACGAAGCTTATTTTTACCTGGACGGCTTCGTCAATAAACAGAACTGGCGCATATGGGGAACCGAAAAGCCCCATGTTGCAGTCCCATCGTCCCTGCATCCTCAAAAAGTACTTGTCTGGGCCGCCATTTCTTCCAAAGGAATCATTGGCCCATTTTTCAGATTCGAAACGATTGCTGCATCACGCTATCTGGACATTCTTCGTGAATTTGTGGCGGTACAAACTGCCTTAGACGACACTGCGAACACCTCGTGGTTTATGCAAGATGGTGCCCGGCCACATCGCACGGCCGACGTCTTTAATTTCCTGAATGAATATTTCGATGATCGTGTGGTTGCTTTGGGCTATCCGAAACATACAGGAGGCGGCATGGATTGGCCTCCCTATTCGCCAGACATGAACCCCTGTGACTTCTTTCTGTGGGGACACTTGAAAGACCAGGTGTACCGCCAGAATCCAGAAACAATTGAACAGCTGAAGCAGTACATCTCATCTGCATGTGAAGCCATTCCGCCAGACACGTTGTCAAAGGTTTCGGGTAATTTCATTCAGAGACTACGCCATATTATTGCTACGCATGGTGGATATGTGGAAAATATCGTACTATAGAGTTTCCCAGACCGCAGCGCCATCTGTTGTTGAAAATTGTAACTACTGTAATTTCGACAGTTTGTCTGCCTGAAAATGTACTGTTGTCCCAAGCATATTGCAACAAACGGTGTATTTCTATCGCTGCTCGTTTAGTTTTTATTGCCGTTTCAAATATACCGGTCATTTTTGAGACACCCTGTACATATCCGTTTTTATACAGGGCTATTCTAAAAGAAGGAATGCATTTCAAACATTTATTGCTTACAAACTACAAAAGTTAGAAACACAATTCCAACGTTGCTGAAAAGAGAAAAGTTCAAATTTTTATGCATTCAATGTGAACACCATGTGTTACATGACAAATATCAAACGGTGGCTCATTTCCTGCCCAGACGAAGCAGCTGGTCTTTGTTATCGAATTCACAGCTTCAACAAATGCGATGTCGCAGTTGTAAAGAGTGTGAGGCACAGGGGGATAAGAACGCGGTCTTGTACGTGACCCCTCAGATGAAAGTCACGAAGTATGTGGTCTGGAGGGAGGCCAACGATGATGAAGTTCATCTTCTCCTCCCCTTCCAATCCAACATCTTGGAGTGGTGTCACTCATGCGACGTTGGGTGTGATTAGAAAATTGCCGGCACGGTGGCTCAGCGTGTTCGGTCAGAGAGCCGGTTGGCCTCTGTAATAAAAAAACTGAGTGAAAGGATCAACAAAACGAACTTGACTGGATGTCATGTGACGTCCGCAACGACCAAACACAATGATAAAAAAAAAGAGAATTCACTCAATTGTAAATCTTCATTTAGTGCACATGTGGTGTTATAATCATAACACCAACAACATCGAGGAATTTTTATAAGTAATACACAGGGCGGAGCAAGGCAGATTAATGGATGCTCTAGAAAAATTTGAAATTTATAGAGCCTTCAAAGAACGACCACAATACGCACTCAGTGAAAAAACAGACCTCAGAAATAAGAATTTTGTCAACTGTTTTAGACATTTATTCTCATGCATTGGAAGTGTACACCTGCAGTTGTGTGCCATATACAGTTCACACAGAATCGTAGCACATAAAATGAAATGTTGACTAGTATCGATGACTATTTGTTCTTTGATGTGCAGTTGTGCATATTATGTCGTTACCTCGGTTTGTATGTCAAAATCTCGTAAGTACGACATATAAATGTCAAAAGAAAACTAAAAAAATGATTGTACCTACTATTAATCCCACTGTAAATTGTTCTCATTACGTTTTGTAGATGCCTGAAAACTGCTTAGTACCGAACTCCAATCGCAAAATAAAATTCCAACAGCTGAAAGCAAGATGAAATCCTTTAGAAAATTTATAGAAGCTGTGGACCCATACTACAATAAAGTTTTGTAATTAGTAACGTGACACTAACGAGCCAAAAATCATTCCCTATTAATTAAGAGCAAAGTGGTGATATTTGGCAACACTTATCGGTATTTTAAGAAGTCTGGAGGTTGTAGGGGCATTATGGCTCAAAAAATGGATCCATAATGATATTTCTCCGATAGCTACAGCCACCTCATACTAAAGTCAATCACGTGAGCATCAGGAGAACTTTAATTTCAGCATTGATGTGGCCCTCTGCAGAGATTTTACTGACGTCCTACACTCAGATTTCGACAAGATTAACGACTTAGAGTAGCATAATATGTGCTAAAAAACGGATTAGCCGTATAGAATGTTTCGGGAAACGTTTGAAACGGCCAGAGACTAGAGAATAGAAGCTGTGGACGCCTACTACAAGAAAATTTCGTAATTAGTAACATGAAACGAACGAGCCAAAATTTGTTTTTGTACAGGTGTACACTTACAGTACATGAGAATAAATGTCTAAAACAATTGAGAAATGGTAGACATCCCCAATCTTTTTTCTTCTTTGCACATGACTATAAAAGTACATCTAAAATCCACCTTTACTTTCCTAGCACTTTAATAATTGACTCATTCATTCTGAACAATGTATTACCAATTACGTAACGCTGAATTTCTACATCTGCGCATGATCTACGATTGGTTGGGTACAGGGTGAGGATATTTGGCTCGTGGCGTAACTTTCCCTTGCGACGGTGCGGCTCGTTCCGGCGGCTTGGTGACCTCCACTTTGTCGTATATTGCTCGCAGCGTCCCGTTAGGATGAAACGTAATTAAGGCCGCAAGCCATCCTGTTGTATAACGACCAAAATGCTCCACCAATTTAATCTCTACTGAGAAACCCAATAAAAATAAAAAAAAGAGGAGCTGAAGCAGCAATTCACATCTGAATAGCTTGCGCGCTCAGTCTGATGGCTTTGCGGCGGCGCATTTCTCCTCAGCTTGCAGCACCGGTCATAAAGGTTCACGTGATTTTAAAAAAATATGAGTGGGATGGATTGCTGATTTTTTACGAACAATATGACAGCTAGACGATAGGCTGCATTTCACACTACTTGACATGAAGAGCGGGATTATAATAAGGTATTTCAGCAATAGCTGAATATTTCTGAAGTCTTTAGTACAGGGATATTCAAAAAGAAGGAACGGAGTTCAAACATTAATTGCTTCCAAACTCCAAAAGATAGAAAAACAATGCCAACGTTTCTGGTAAGAGTAAATTTCAAATTTTTATGCATTCAGTGTCAGTACCATGTGTTACAACGACAAATATCAAAACGGTGGCTCATTTCCTGCCACACACGAAGCGGTTGGTCTCTCGTTATCGAATAATTCACAGCTTCAACAATGCGATGTCGCAGACTTTCAAGAGTTTCAGGCATAGGGGGGATAAAGACATGAACTTTTACGTAACACCACAGATAAGCCATGAAGTTTGAGGTCTGGAGACTTGGAAGGCTACCGGCGATGAAGTTCACTTTCCAGGAATGGTGTCATTCAGATAACGTCGGACGTGCTTGTTTCTGAGGCCTGTTCGTTCACTGAGTACGTATTGCAGTTGTTCTTTGAAGGTGCTATAAATTTCAATTTTTTTTCTAGAGCATCCATTAATCTTCGATTATCTACCCTGTGTCGTCCTTTTAAAGTTTACTCGATGCTGTTGGTGTTATAATCACACTGTCCCAGATGTTCACTATAAGAAGATTCACAGTTCTCACACGAACGACAAAGTAGGGACTGAACCGTGACGAAATGTCACGGTTGCTTCTCTGCGTTTCCAACCTTGTCTGCAGCGTGTTCCTTTTGAAATTCCCGCTTCGCACTCTGCTGTTTCCTTACCCTAGTCCGAGTACGCTGTGGCGTTGCCGCGGCCGGCTGCCAACCGAGTTCTCGAGAGAGCGTCGGTCTGGAGAAGGAGCTCCAATTGAGGTCGTCTGAGAGCGTAAAGGAGACCACACCATTGTTTAGGTTTTGGCGTGGCGTGACATGTCCGAAAGAACAGATACCATCTTCATACAGTTAAGGCTAACCGGCCATTGACCCTCTTCTGTGCGGGTGCACACGCATTGCCCGAACTCTTACGGGACTCGATAAGATTGTTGCCGCGAGTAATGAGTGTAATGGGCAGTGCCACTACGGATGTAGTGTTGGACATTAAGTTGGGAATGTGGGTCTCATGGGGAGCGTGCAAGGGATAAATCTCTGCAGTCGCACTATCCTCCGTGCCCTCAGTGGCTTAGACGGATAGAGCGTCTGCCATGCAAGCATGAGATCCTGGGTTCGAGTCCCGATCGGGGCACACACATTCAACTGTCCCCGTTGATGTATATCAGCGCCTATCGACAGCATAGGGTCTTGATTTAATTATCAGGTTCAGCAGCCTAATTTGGAAGGTTGTCCCTATCCTTCGCGCTCGCAGGCACCTTTCCTTCGCGAAGTATGAAAGCCGTGTACGTGAGTGTATGTGACTGTGATGTGATGCGATGTAAGTGTTTGTTTGTCTGTGGGTGAAACGCGATGGCCGGCCAGACTGGCCGTGCGGTTCTAGGCGCTGCAGTCTGGAACCGAGCGACCGCTACGGTCGCAGGTTCGAATCCTGCCTCGGGCATGGATGTGTGTGATCTCCTTAGGTTAGTTCGGTTTAATTAGTTCTAAGTTCTGGGTGACTAATGACCTCCGAAGTTAAGTCGCATAGTGCTCAGAGCCATTTTGAAACCCGATGCCGGCACATAGCCTACTACTTTCAAATAGCACCAAAGTGACCGTCGAGCTTGACGCCCCCATCCGACGGACGGATCACGATCAACAGTGTCGCATGTTCTCACTTGCGGAGAGGTTTGGAGCTGAACCCACGACATTTGCTGCAAAGACTGGTGGTCAGAGAGTCCACACCACCATTCCTCCTATCCCCTCTCTCGCAATGCAAAGGGGAAAATGTCAACAGCGTGCAATTACGTAGACTGTCACCCATCAAACATCCAAATACTGGCCACGCCAGACGGTGCATAACTTCGGTGATCAGGCGGGAACAGGATTATCCACACCATCACGGTCATTGACGATCGTTGAATTCGTTTCTGATGTTTATCGATACTTGTTTTTTTACATTAAACAGAAACACTAAGAATGACGTTGAAGTAAAACAACCAAAATAACTAAATATAAGGTTACGAGATTTCTATTACACAGATCAGCAAATGGCAATCCGAGTTTATGGCTTCCACATAGTGTCTGTCCTAAATCTTCGCTCCGGCAGTTTTAAGTGAAACAGGTTGATGCTAGACCTGACTAATGACAACATTGTTCATAAGAACTAAACATTATGATAGTCACGGCGCCTCAGTAAAATATTAATTAGTATAACGATACTTCAAGCTCAAGACTATATTATTCAATATCTAGGGACAGCAAAGAGAATGACAGTTCTTTATGTGTGCTAATTATCTTGTAAGACAATGACAGAACTGCTTTTTTCCAAGGAGATGGGGGTAGTGGGGGAGGAGGAGGAATTAGTGCAAATAACATTAACAAACAAAAAAATGGCTCTGAGCACTATGGGACTCAACTTCTGAGGTCATTAGTCCCCTAGAACTTAGAACTAGTTAAACCTAACTAACCTAAGGACATCACACACATCCAAGGCCGAGGCAGGATTCGAACCTGCGACCGTAGCGGTCTCGCGGTACCAGACTGCAGCGCCTAGAACCGCACGGCCACTTCGGCCGGCATTAACAAACATACTGTACATGATATTACTAAAATTTAAATTAGTTGCAAATCTTGTTCTTATTTCAAACGACACCATTTTGTCTGAGGAACATGAATATGTAGTTTAATTTTGTTAACGTTCCTTTAATTAGGATTAATTAATGCAGTTACGTGGATATTTCTGTTAATTTATTATGAACTGATGTACAACCCATTGATTGCATCATATTACCTAAACGAATTTTTTTTGGGAAATTGTTTCCACTGCAATACTCAATTATCAGTGGTATTGTGTGACAGCGTAGCGTTAAAATACATTGGAAGCAGTTTTCAACATTTCAGGTTTGATACAACTCCCTCATAAATCCTACTACATGTTTTACAATTATAGAGTGGTTGTGCGTTCCGAATAAGGTAGAATAGCAGCGTTAAACACATTTCAGAAAATATAAACTGCAGTCATATATCTATGCCAATGGAACCATATCACCAATCCGTCGTTCATTGTTTCTGTGTGGGCGTGCCTGTTGTACGACGTGAAGGAAGTTGAGTTGTTTCCCGTCATGTATAAACCAAATTCACTGCCTTCCCGCAAGGAAAATGTTCTCCGATGGAGCAAGTTTTCTTGTACAGGAATGATACATTAAAACAACTAACGTTAATGGTCTGATAAAGTGAATACGGCCATACGAGTCTCTCATCTGCAATTGCTCCCACAAATGGAGGCTAAAGTGAAGAAATAACTGCTTCCATGAGAATGTTTATCTGCACACACGTAGTTACTATGGTAGTCTATTGACCTACTCTCTCTGAATCCTGCCTCATCCTAAAGCAAAATGCAAGCTATGAGCAGCACTTTGTTACTCCATTTCAAAATTTTAATGTGGTATGGTGTCCCGTGCTCAGAGAGCCTTGAGAGATTACAAATGAACACCTCCCTTTCTTTCGAGAGGTCTTAAAAACTTCGAAACGTAATTTCGCTGAGTCTCTTGGAACGTCATTCCAAACCAAGCAAGTAGTTATTGATAACTCATAAGTGTGGACTTGCGTTTCACTGTGTAAATGGAGCTGAGGTATATTCAGTGCGGAAAGCGGAAAAGGGTGCTACTCTGTCGGACATCCTTTGATGTGAATCAAAAAGGGGTAAAAAGTAGTCAGTCAATGGAGTAGGTACTGTGACTAAAACAGTTAAAATATCCCAGTGTAATGACGCCTGACCTAGTAACACTGGAAGACTATTCTTTCACTATGAATTTGTGAATAATGATGGACGAATTATTATTGTTCTTAAGCGAAACTGGAACGATTATGACTTCACTGGTTACTGTTCTGTCAGGACAATTCAGAATTGAATAAATGTCTACTCTGGACTAATATGACGAGAAATCTGACGTCTCCACTTGCTGGTAAAAAGTAGATAGATGTAAGTTCACATACACACACACACACATAAATGAACAGATACAAATATAATATTACGGTAGCCTGGAAATTTGAGGTAAGGTTCTATGGGACCAAACTGCTGAGATCATCAGTCCCTAGGCCTACAGACTAATTAATGTAACTTAAACTAACTTACGCTAAGGACAACGCGCACACCCATACGCGAGGGAGGACTCGAACGTCCGACGGGGAAGCCCGCGCGAACCCTGACAAGACGCCCTAGACCGCACGGCTAATGCCCGCGACTGGTTACGGTAGTGATTACACAAAGTGTTCCGAAATTAATCGTTCAGATTAATGCAGGAGGTAGAGAACATCAGGCCAAATATACTTAGTTATAATAAGCATGATTCCTGACGGCACTTTCTGATGCGTGGTATGGTTTACACAGACGGTAGATAAGCATGCTACACTGAAGAGCCAAAGAAACTGGTACACACGCCTAATATCGTGTAGGCCCCCCATGAGCACGCAGGAATGCCGCAACGTGGAATCGACCCTGCCGGTATGTCCATAAATCCGTAAGAGTACGTGGTGGTGAAGATCTCTTCTGAACAGCGCGTTGCAATGCATCTCAGATATGCTCAGTAATGTTCACGACTGGGGAGTTCGGTGGCCAGTGGAAGTGTTTAAACTCAGAAGTGTTTTCCTGGAGCCACTCTGTAGCAATTCTGGACATGTGGGGTGTCGCATTGTCCTGCTGGAATTGCCCAAGTCCGTCGGAATGCACAATGTACATGAATGGATGAAGAATGATGATGATGTTTGGTTTATGGGTTGCTCAACTGCGCGGTCATCAGCTCCCAAACAAAGTCCCAATTTTTACACAGTCCAATTTTTACACGATCCAATCTAGCCACTGTCACGAATGATAATGATGAAATGATGAATACAACACAAACAACCAGTCCCTGGGCAGAGAAAAACCTCAACCCTGCCGGGAACCGAACCCGGGACCCGTGATCCAGGGCGAGCAACGCTAGCCACTTGACCACTAGCTGCGCAAATGGATGCAGGTGATCAGACAGGATGCTTACGTACCTATTACCTGTCAGAGTCGTATCTAGAAGTATCAGGGGCCCCATAACACTCCAACTGCACGCACCCCATACCACTACAGAGCCTCCACCAACTTGAACAATCCTCTGCTGACATATAGGGTGCTTTGATTCATGAAGTTGTCTCCATACCCGTACACGTCCGTCCGCTCTATAAAATTTGAAACGAGACTCCTCCGACCGGGCAACAGGTTTCCAGTCAATAACAGTCCAATATCGGTGTCGACGGGCCCAGACGAGCCGTAAGGTTTTGTATCGTGCAGTCACCATTGGTACACGAGTGGGCCTTCTACTCCGAAAGCCCATATCGATGATGTTCCGTTGAATGGTTCGCACACACACTTGTTGTTGGCCCAGCACTGAAATCTGCAGCAATTTGCGGAAAGGTTGCACTTCTGTCACGTTGAACGATTCTCTTCGGTCGTCGTTTGTCCCGTTCTTGCATAATCTTGTTATGGCCGCAGCGATGTCGGAGATTCGATGTTTTATCACATTCCTAATATTCACAGTACACTCGTGGAATGGTCGTACGCGAAAATCCCCACTTCATCGCTACACCGGAGATGCTGTGTCCCATCGCTCGTGCGACGACTATAACACCACGTTCTAACTCACTTAAATCTTGATAACCTGCCATTGTAGCAGCAACTGCGGCACACACTTGTTGTCTCATACAGGCGTTGTCGACCGCAACAGTACCGTATTCTGCCTGTTTACATATATCTGCATTTGAATACGCATTCCTATATCAGTTTTTTTGGGGCTTCAGTCTAATTACAGCAATGGTATTTACGGAAACTCCTGCTCGAATGCCCGACCATTTACGTGTAGTGTGCAGTACATCGTCGGACCATTGGTTGTCGTGTCCTTTCGAAGATTCCTTGCAAGTCTGCAATGGTACCAACAGCAACGGTAGTTCTACCGGCGCGGTTTTCTTCTTTTTCCACAACGGTTTCAAACGCCAGCTGCTTCATATGGCGTCAGAGTTAGAAATCCAGACACGTGAAGTCACGTAACCCGGGTGACCAGACCACAAAGCTACCTCGGCCGATCCATCGTTCCCCAAAGTGGCTCTCAGAAGATTCCTCACAGCAACGACCCATCGTGCTAAGACTACAGCCTCCACTTCCGTGCACACCTCAGAGCCAACCATACGTACACAGAGCAGGATTGATTGCCAGTATAGACTCCCAATTAGCGACGACGACACTGCAACGGAGGTCAACACCACTAACAAAATTTTCCCCAACATTACAAGCTGACTTCACAGACAGTATGTTCGTTGTCGAAATATATTTGTTTTGATATTCTCTATCTCTTGTATTAATTTGAAAGAATAGCTTCGGAAGCCCCTGTAATGTTGCTAATCTAAATTTTCCTACGTAAAGCTATAAACGTACCATCTACTATGAACTCTATAACTCTATTAGGCAATCGGTGCACAATTAATCGTACTGAACTGAAAGTGACTGAGAAATAACTCAAACAAAATTACCACTGCTGCGTACGTATTTATATATGTGTGCATAGTCATATATGGCAGCAGAGGATCAAGTAGGTAAAAAGAAGAGGGCTAATAGAAATCCTTGGGTAACAGAAGAAATATTGAATTTAATTGATGAAAGGAGAAAATATAAAAATGCAGTAAATGAAGCAGGCAAAAAGGAATACAAACGTCTCAAAAATGAGATCGACAGGAAGTGCAAAATGCCTAAGCAGGGATGGCTAGAGGACAAATGTAAGGATGTAGAGGCCTATCTCACTAGGGGTAAGATAGATACTGCCTACAGGAAAATTAAAGAGACCTTTGGAGATAAGAGAATGACTTGTATAAATATCAAGAGCTCAGATGGAAACCCAGTTCTAAGCAAAGAAGGGAAAGCAGAAAGGTGGAAGGAGTATATAGAGGGTCTATACAAGGGCGATATATTTGAGGACAATATTATGGAAATGGAAGAGGATGTAGATGAAGATGAAATGGGAGATATGATACTGCGTGAAGAGTTTGACAGAGCACTGAAAGACCTGAGTCGAAACAAGGCCCCCGGAGTAGACAACATTCCATTGGAACTACTGACGGCCTTGGGAGAGCCAGTCCTGACAAAACTCTACCATCTGGTGAGCAAGATGTATAAAACAGGCGAAATACCCTCAGAATTCAAGAAGAATATAATAATTCCAATCCCAAAGAAAGCAGGTGTTGACAGATATGAAAATTACCGAACAATCAGTTTAATAAGTCACAGCTGCAAAATACTAACGCGAATTGTTTACAGACGAATGGAAAAACTGGTAGAAGCGGACCTCGGGGAAGATCAGTTTGGATTCCGTAGAAATGTTGGAACACGTGAGGCAATACTAACCTTACGACTTATCTTAGAAGAAAGATTAAGAAAAGGCAAACCTACGTTTCTAGCACTTGTAGACTTAGAGAAAGCTTTTGACAACGTTAACTGGAATACTCTCTTTCAAATTCTGAAAGTGACAGGGGTAAAATACAGGGAGCGAAAGGCTATTTACAATTTGTACAGAAACCAGATGGCAGTTATAAGAGTCGAGGGGCATGAAAGGGAAGCAGTGGTTGGGAAAGGAGTGAGACAGGGTTGTAGCCTCTCCCCGAAGTTATTCAATCTGTATATTGAGCAAGCAGTAAAGGAAACAAAAGAAAAATTCGGAGTAGGTATTAAAATTCATGGAGAAGAAGTAAAAACTTTGAGGTTCGCCGATGACATTGTAATTCTGTCAGAGACAGCAAAGGAGCATATAAGATGAACATCAACAAAAGCAAAACGAGGATAATGGAATGTAGTCAAATTAAATCGGGTGATGCTGAGGGGATTAGATTAGGAAATGAGACACTTAAAGTAGTAAAGGAGTTTTGCTATTTAGGGAGTAAAATAACTGATGATGGTCGAAGTAGAGAGGATATAAAATGTAGACTGGCAATGGCAAGGAAATCGTTTCTGAGGAAGAGAAATTTGTTAACATCGAGTATAGATTTAAGTGTCAGGAAGTCGTTTCTGAAAGTATTTGTATGGAGTGTAGCCATGTATGGAAGTGAAACATGGACGATAACCAGTTTGGACAAGAAGAGAATAGAAGCTTTCGAAATGTGGTGCTACAGAAGAATGCTGAAGATAAGGTGGGTAGATCACGTAACTAATGAGGAGGTATTGAATAGGATTGGGGAGAAGAGAAGTTTGTGGCACAACTTGACTAGAAGAAGGGATCGGTTGGTAGGACATGTTTTGAGGCATCAAGGGATCACAAATTTAGCATTGGAGGGCAGCGTGGAGGGTAAAAATCGTAGAGGGAGACCAAGAGATCAATACACTAAGCAGATTCAGAAGGATGTTGGTTGCAGTAGGTACTGGGAGATGAAGAAGCTTGCACAGGATAGAGTAGCATGGAGAGCTGCATCAAACCAGTCTCAGGACTGAAGTTCACAACAACAGTCATATATACTAAGTGCAGTCTTTTATTAAATATGGGAGTGTAGTACTGACACAAGTGAAACAATTCTTAAAGATAATTATGGCATTACGAAATGGTGGAAACGTTACCTGATTTAAATAACCTTTTCAGATAACCTGATATTCCTGCTTGTGTTTTCTGCAGTCAGTGAATGTTTGTAGCTGCGATTAATAATTTAAATTTTTACCGTTGAATATATAAAGTATTTGGTTTTATTGTCGACTTTCGGAATAACTGGCCCTGTCCTAATGTCCTTTGCTGTTATCCATATTTAAATACTGTCCGTAGCATGTTATTCAGTTCACAAATAAACAATTGTCTTTTTGTGGCGAAAATGGCTGCCCAAAAATGTAGATTCGTTTCTCTCATCTGAGATGTAATTGCATGGAGGTAACAAAAGAAGGGAGGTGGCACTAAAAGTCACGCTGTAGTTGTTTTTAACCCGGAGTGGGTGCGGCCTGCCGCCATTTTAAGTAGGCCAAAACATTATTGCTTCTTATTCATTAGGTCTTTCTTGTGCGTTCAACCTGTCTTGTACGCGTAACAACTGTTTTAAATACGAAAAATTAAAGAGCTTTCATGAATAACATGACGTCATGAAGGGAATTTTGAACGTTTTTCTGTTCTCGAATGCGTATTTCCTCTAGTAATACGACACATTTGGCCTCATTAACGGAAGAAAATTTTGCTATGTTTCGGATAACCAGAAACCGAAGAAATTTGTGTTAAAAACATGCTTCCGTAATTCACTTAATTCCACTTTTACTGTATTTGTATCTATTTAGCCCATAAATGTGCGCAATGAGAAAGGAAGCAAGGCATGCCCTTTGCATCTTGCGCGTGTAAACAAAGTGATTGATTATTGAAATGTCATTGAAATGTCAGAGAAACAAAACTGCATAGAGCTATAGCACCATGCAGAATAGAGTTCTTGTTTTATCAGATTGTCAGTGCATTTGTGTCACTGTAGTTTACCCATCTTCTCAGTTTGAAATTTAGCTATGGTACGTCATTCAGTGCGTGGCCAGTAAAAGCAGTTCATAGGCTGAAAAAAGACATAATTTTTTAAACATCTTCCAGCATTGTGGTGTGCTATAAATGTGATTAAGGGTGTGGTCTCAAAGGCTTAAGACCCTTTAAAATGGATATTTTGTTTTAAGATGTGTAAGTAACTTTTTGTAAATGGTAGCCTAACTTTCCAACAGTAGCCTATTAGATTCTTTTCCCGGAATATTTCTCGCCAGTAACTCTGTCAATTGTTCAGGAATAATCAAACATAGCACTATTGAACTGTACGTTTAATTTGATCATCAGCTTTTGAATTTCATTTTCAGGTTTTGAAAGTATGCTTTGTGATATAGCAATAGTTAGTTTCGTGTTCCATGTATAATTTGCACTATAAATCGTTATGATGTGGAATGAGTCATTGCATATTGATATCATTTTTTTGTAAGTATACTTGCATACTGATCATTTATCAGTTTTTACGTTTTTAATTGTAGACAAACTTTTGTTAGTATTTCCTATCACCATTTACACATTACAATAATACATAATCTTACACGGAATAGGAGGAGTTATCAAAGGGAAACGATTTCAATTTGCTTTCAAACATTACTTTTCTGTGTGTCAGGCGTTTTACACTCCTGGAAATTGAAATAAGAACACCGTGAATTCATTGTCCCAGGAAGGGGAAACTTTATTGACACATTCCTGGGGTCAGATACATCACATGATCACACTGACAGAACCACAGGCACATAGACACAGGCAACAGAGCATGCACAATGTCGGCACTAGTACAGTGTATATCCACCTTTCGCAGCAATGGAGGCTGCTATTCTCCCATGGAGACGATCGTAGAGATGCTGGATGTAGTCCTGTGGAACGGCTTGCCATGCCATTTCCACCTGGCGCCTCAGTTGGACCAGCGTTCGTGCTGGACGTGCAGACCGCGTGAGATGACGCTTCATCCAGTCCCAAACATGCTCAATGGGGGTAGATCCGGAGATTTTGCTGGCCAGGGTAGTTGACTTACACCTTCTAGAGCACGTTGGGTGGCACGGGATACATGCGGACGTGCATTGTCCTGTGGGAACAGCAAGTTCCCTTGCCGGTCTAGGAATGGTAGAACGATGGGTTCGATGACGGTTTGGATGTACCGTGCACTATTCAGTGTCCCCTCAACGATCACCAGTGGTGTACGGCCAGTGTAGGAGATCGCTCCCCGCACCATGATGCCGGGTGTTGGCCCTGTGTGCCTCGGTCGTATGCAGTCCTGATTGTGGCGCTCACCTGCACGGCACCAAACACGCATACGACCATCATTGGCACCAAGGCAGAAGCGACTCTCATCGGCCGGCCGCGGTGGCCGTGCGGTTCTGGCGCTGCAGTCCGGAACCGCGGGGCTGCTACGGTCGCAGGTTCGAATCCTGCCTCGTGCATGGGTGTGTGTGATGTCCTTAGGTTAGTTAGGTTTAAGTAGTTCTAAGTTCTAGGGGACTTATGACCTAAGATGTTGAGTCCCATAGTGCTCAGAGCCATTCGACTCTCATCGCTGAAGACGACACGTCTCCATTCGTCCCTCCATTCACGCCTGTCGCGACACCACTGGAGGCGGGCTGCACGATGTTGGGGCGTGAGCGGAAGACGGCCTAACGGTGTGCGGGACCGTAGCCCAGCTTCATGGAGACGGTTGCGAATGGTCCTCGCCGATACCCCAGGAGCAACAGTGTCCCTAATTTGCTGGGAAGTGGCGGTGCGGTCCCCTACGGCACTGCGTAGGATCCTACGGTCTTGGCGTGCATCCGTGCGTCGCTGCGGTCCGGTCCCAGGTCGACGGGCACGTGCACCTTCCGCCGACCACTGGCGACAACATCGATGTACTGTGGAGACCTCACGCCCCACGTGTTGAGCAATTCGGCGGTACGTCCACCCGGCCTCCCGCATGCCCACTATACGCCCTCGCTCAAAGTCCGTCAACTGCACATACGGTTCACGTCCACGCTGTCGCGGCATGCTACCAGTGTTAAAGACTGCGATGGAGCTCCGTATGCCACGGCAAACTGGCTGACACTGACGGCGGCGGTGCACAAATGCTGCGCAGCTAGCGCCATTCGACGGCCAACACCGCGGTTCCTGTTGTGTCCGCTGTGCCGTGCGTGTGATCATTGCTTGTACAGCCCTCTCGCAGTGTCCGGAGCAAGTATGGTGGGTCTGACACACCGGTGTCAATGTGTTCTTTTTTCCATTTCCAGGAGTGTATATCGATGGAAAAGTGATCAAAGTTTGGTTGCAGCATTGTGAATCCTTTTTGTGCAACAGACACCCTTAATGAGGTGTAGTGAAAGTCTTTTTTGTTTCTGGTATTGTAATTATGTACATCATGTTTCTGTTGAAGTGCAGTGCATTATTTACTACAAAATTCATGTGGGAATAACTATACTGTGAAACAGATAGAGTGATACTCACACACCGAGCACAAGGCAGGCATGATGAGAAGAGTGTTCACAAAAATTTTCAGCCAAAGCCTTCTTCAGAAAGGAAACAGCACACGCACACACCCATACAATCACACACATGAAATCCACGCACACATGACCTCTGTCTCCGTCTGTTCTAGCCGGAATATTTTTTAAAGGGGCAGGAAATGTGAACAACGAATAATGATTATTGCCGAGAGGAATTTAGGACATCAGATGCTGCTCCAACAATCAACGCGGTTGCATAGCAGTATGTTGTGCGTGGACGAGAGCGTTGGTACAGTCTGGCTGGGATGTCGGAAGTCTTGCGAGTTTGAAGCCAATGAAAAGCACAGGAAAGAAGAGAAAGAACCAACACTGAGTAAAGTAAGGCAAATCTAGAGTCAAATGACAGAAATAAAACCACTACAATAAAAGAAAATAATACAACAATAATTCACGTACACAAATCAAAGTATTGCTTGAATTGTTCCACTTACGAATGAAATATGACTCCTTTGAGCTTAAGATTACGATCGGATCGATTAGTACACCAGTAAACATCGCAACCTGGCATTTGTGAAGAAACAACTACGTCTCCACACAACCAAAGCAACCAACCACTGTGGAAACTGGGCGCGAGCGCGTCAGAGTAATGCCACGGGGGAGGTATCACTGCGGTGAACTATGGAGATATGAATGCTGTGAAGCTAACGTTTTTGGCTTGTTAAGATAGAGGACATCGGTTTCTAGTTTATGACTTAATGGCATATCCCTTATATTTCTAACCTCCATGTGTAAATGTAGTGACTGAAGACGACCGCTAGGTCTGTGGTGCGGCATGTGCTCTGCAGGACCAAAGGAAGCAGGCAACATAGCGGTGTGTCATTTTTTAAAATATAGGAATTAGTGGCTAAATTACGACTTCTTGCCTTGTCCAACTTCTAGTACTCTTTGAAACACTTCAGACAGCATCTTTAGATAGGATTGGTTGGGTTATTTTATAAGAGCACACGGTTTTTAAATGCGACAATGGACGCACGTAATAAATGATCTGCGTGGCGTGTCACAGATTTATTTAGACTTTTCACTATCAAGCTAAATATGGCACATGAACAAGAGGCGAATTTATGTTTAGACACGAAAGAGTGTGGATTTCTGTCTTCACGGAACGAGATTTTAAAGGTGGTGATACATTGATTTCTGTGGCCAAGTGGCTGCGTAATGCAGATATTGGGATTTAGATTTCGGTTCACATCAGGCCTTATAATAATAGCGTGTAAGCCTAGAGGGTAGTGTGCTCATACACTTTGTAGACTTCATAGTCTGTTTGTACATTCACGAAGTGCGAAGGACTTTTTGAGTCAACTATTATGAATTTGGCTGCCGTGCAGTGTTTTTGGCAGAACAACTGCTGCTCCAACAGAGTTGTCTTTTTAGCGAATAAAGAATTGAATTAAAAAGTAAATTTGTATGTCATCTAGTTGATTTGATAAAATCAACTCCATTTATTTTCATTTGCAGTTACCAAGTATGCAAAGAACTTCATAAACTTTTCATTATTTTAAGATAGGAACTGTTTTACAGCTGTGTGCGATACGTCTCAAGACCACAGCTGATCAGCCGTAATCGTTTCAAGTAAATCGGATCGTACGTTTCTTTTTCCGTTCTATGAGGCATTTAATTAAAAGTCTGCACATGCTGTGATTTGGATAAAGTAACGCAAGCGCACACTCGATCCCGTAAATCCGTTGGTGATACTTGTCAGTGGTACAAGCTGCGTTATACATTTAAGCGCCAAAGAAGCTGGTATAGGCACGCTTTTTCAAGTACAGAAAAAATGGTTCAAATGGCTCTGAGCACTATGGGACTCAACTGCTGTGGTCGTAAGTCCCCTAGAACTTAGAACTACTTAGACCTAACTAACCTAAGGACAGCACACAACACCCAAGTACAGAGATTTGTAAACAAACTGAATATGGCCCTGTGGTCGGCAACGCTTATATAAGACAACAAGTGTCTGTCGCAGTTGTTAGATCGGTTACTGCTGCTACAATGGCTGGTTATCAAGATTTAAGTGAGTTTGAATGTGGTGTTATTGTCGGCGCATGAGTGATGGGACACAGCATCTCCGATGTAGCGATGAAGTGGGGATTTTCCCGTACGCCCATTCCACGAGTGTACCGTGAATATCAGGAATCCAGTAAAACATCAAATCTACGAAATCGCTCCGACCGGAAAAAGATCCTGCAAGAACGGGACCAACAATGACTGAAGAGAATCGTTCAACGTGACAGAAGTGCAACCCTTCCACAAATTGCTGCAGAATTCAGTACTGGGACATCAACAATAGTCGGCGTGCGAACCATTCGATTAGGCTTTCGGAGCCGAAGGCCCACTCGTGTACTCTTGATGACTGCACGACACAAAGTTTACGCCTCGCCTGGGCCCGTCAATGCCGACACCGGAAACGTATTGTCTGGTCCGACGAGTCCGGTTTCAAATTGTATGGGCATGTATGAGTACGGAGAAAACCTCATGCATCCATGGACCACGTATTTCAGCAGGGAACTGCTCTAGCTGGTAGAGGCTCTGTAATGGTATGGGTCGTGTGCAGTTGGAGTGTTATGGGACCGCAAATACGTCTACATACGACCCTGACAGGTGACACGTAGGTAAGCATCCTGTCTGATCACCTGCATCCATTCATGTCCTTTGTGCATTCCGACGGACTTGGGCAATTCCGGCAGGACAATGCGACACCCCACATTTCCAGAGTTGCTGCAGAGTGGCTCCAGGAAACACTCTTCTGAGTTTAAACACTTCCGCTGGCCACCAAACTCCCCAGACATGAACATTATTGAGCTTATCTGGATTGCCTTGCAACGTGCTGTTCAGGAGAAATTTCCACCCCCTCGTACTCTTACGGATTGATGGACAGTCCTGCAGGATCCATGGTGTCAGTTCCCTCCAGCACTACTTCGGACATTAGTCGAGCCCATGCCATGTCTCGTTGCGGCACTTCTGCGTGCTCGCGGGGGCCCTACACGATATTAGGCAGGTGTACCAGTTTCTTTGGCTCTTCAGTGTGTATTAGAAATAACAATACACCAACCCAAGCATAGAAAGAATATACACTGATGGAGAAAACGCAACATCAAAAAATAATTAATGTAGAGGAATGAAATTTATCTGCATAATATATTTAAGTGATTAACATTGCAAGAACACACGTTAATGTAAGCGCGAGATAAGCCACTGCACATGTGAAATGCTTTTACATTAATAACCGGTGTAACCGCTAGAATACGCAGGCATGAAAACTTGCATGTATTGTGTTGTACAGGTGATAAATGCCAGTTTGTGGGGAGGAGTTTCATGCCTGTTGCACTTTGTCGGTCAATACAGGGGCAGTTAGTGGCAGTTGTGGATGACGCTGGAGTTTTCGTCCGACGATGTCCCATATGTGCTCCACTAGAAACAGATGCGGTGATCAAGGAAGCCAAGGAAACATGTCGACACTACAAAGAGCACGTTGGGCTACAACAGCGGTCCTTCGGCGGACATTATCCTTTTGGTAAACACTCCCTGGGCTGTTGTTCACGAATGGTAGCACAGTAGGTCGAATCATCAAAGTGATGTACAAAGCTGAAGTCAGAGTGTGTGGGATAACCATGAGAGTGCTCTTGGTGTCACACGAAATCGCTCCCCAGACCGTAACAACAGGTGTACGTCCAGTGTGTCTAGCACGGAGGCAGGTTGGCTGCGGGCCCTCATGTGGTCTCCAAACAAAAACGTGACTGCCACTGGCACCGAGACAAAACCAGCTTTCACTATAAAACGCAACAGACCTCCACCCTGCTCTCCAATGAGCTCTCGCTTATTGCCACTGAAGTCACAAATGGGGGTTGCTTGGAGTCAATGGAATGCACGCTACAGGGTGTTTTGCTCGGAGTTGTCCTTCAAGTAACCGATTTGTAACAATTAGTTGTGTCAGTGTGGTGCCAACTGCTGTTCAAACTGATGCTGCGGATGCAGTAACATCCGTCAGGGTCATCCATCAAACATGATGGTCTTCCCTCTCGGTAGTGCCACGTGGCCGCCGGAGGCTGGTCTTCTTGCGACCGTACGTTCTCGTGACCACCGCTGTCATCAACCATGTACTACGGCTATATTCTGCCAATTCTTTCTGCAATATCGCAGAAGGAACATCATCCAGCTTGTCGTAGCCCTATTACACGGTCTCGTTCAAACTCGGTGGGGTGTAGATAGTGGTGTCTTTGTCACCTTAATGACATTCTTGACTAACTAGAACTCACCACGTCCAGTCTCAAAGGTAACTAACGCTCATGACCGTTACTGCATGTATTTAAAGCATCTGCATCTACATCTACATACATACTCCGCAATCCACCATACGGTGCGTGGTGGAGGGTACCTCGTACCACAACTAGCATCTTCTCTCCCTGTTCCACTCCCAAACAGAACGAGGGACAAATGACTGCCTATATGCCTCTGTAAGAGCCCTAATCTCTCTTATCTTATCTTTGTGGCCTTTCCGCGAAATGTAAGTTGGCGGCAGTAAAATTGTACTGCAGTCAGCCTCAAATGCTGGTTCTCTAAATTTCCTCAGTAGCGATTCACGAAAAGAACGCCTCCTTTCCTCTAGAGACTCCCACCCGAGTTCCAGAAGCAATCCCGGAACACTCGCGTGATGATCAAACCTACCAGTAACAAATCTAGCAGCCCGCCTCTGAATTGCTTCTATGTCGTCCCTCAATCCGACCTGATAGGGATCGCAAACGCTCGAGCAGTACTCAAGAATAGGTCGTATTAATATTTTATAAGCGGTCTCCTGTACAGATGAACCACATCTTCCCAAAATTCTACCAATGAACCGAAGACGACTATCCGCCTTCCCCACAACTGCCATTACATGCTTGTCCCACTTCATATCGCTCTGCAATGTTACGCCCAAATATTTAATCGACGTGACTGTGTCAAGCGCTACATTACTAATGGAGTATTTAATTTAGATTTATCTATATTTAGAGGTGGCTGCCATTCTTTACACCAATCACAAATCCTGTCCAAGTCATCTTGTATCCTCCTACAGTCACTCAATGACGACGCCTTCCCGTGCACCACAGCATCATCAGCAAAGAGCCGCACATTGCTATCCACCCTATCCAAAAGATCATTTATGTAGATAGAAAGCAACAGCGGACCTAACACACTTCCCTGGGGCACTCCAGATGATACCCTCACCTCCGATGAACACTCATCATCGAGGACAACGTACTGGGTGCTATTACTTAAGAAGTCTTCGAGCCACTCACATACTTGGGAACCAATCCCATATGCTCGTACCTTAATTAGGAGTCTGCAGTGGGGCACCGAGTGAAACGCTTTCCGGAAGTCAAGGAATATGGCATCCGTCTGATACCATTCATCCATGGTTCGCAAGATACCATGTGAAAAAAGGGCGAGTTGCGTTTCGCAGGAGCGATGCTTTCTAAAGCCGTGCTGATGCATGGACAGCAACTTCTCTGTCTCAAGGAGAGCAAACCTGATTCTCATTTTCGTAGTGGAGTATGTAGCACCAATCTTCTGCAACTGACGTGAAATTAGGGGGGGGGGGGATCTCATCAATTGGATGTAGAAATATTCCTACCAATTTTCATTTATGTCGCACATCTCCTTCTTGGTTTGCGATTTTTTCTGTCTGTGTATTTGAATAAATAAGATGGTGCGTAACTGTGTTACATTGTTTCTTCATTTTGTTTCACTAACTATCGAAAATATGGTACGAAGATAGATAAAATACTCACGGTCGTGGAAGTGTGTAAAGAAGTTTTCTCTCTCAAGAAGGGTTTCTTTGCCTATCTCGCAGGAGCTCGGTAACCGTGCTGTGTGCACAGTTGATGTGCATGGAGATGAACCGGGACGCGGGAAGGCGCGCCCGGAGGCGGCCGCAACTGGACTCCTCGACGCCGCGCCATTAAAGAGGGCCGGCCGTGTCGCGCCTGTGAAACGCGATCATTAAGGCGGCCTCTATCCCGCGCCCATCAGCCGGCCACCTGCTGTAGCGCGCTAATAACATTACCCGGCGCGTAACGAGGCGCCGCCTAACCGTCTCCATTCATCCGCTGCGCCCCTCCTCTGCTCCGTCGCTCTACCACCGCGAAAAATGAGAAGACGCGAACCAAAACAGTACAGAAGGCTTTACCGGAACAGACTGCCTTGCAGGTGCGGTGTAGCGAGCCTGCCGACCAACGACCGCTACGGAGGGGTCGAAGAACCAATCTTCGAGTTGTCAGGATTGCTTAAGGCTCTCCCAACTGGGTGTTTTAAGTGTCCCATCGGTTGGCGAGGGTTAAAGGGGTCCGTCGGAGGAGTAAGATGGTTGCAGCAAGACAGACGGCGTTCATGAAACTCTGTATTGCTTTAACGGGCTGAAAACAGCTACAGGTGTGTGTGTGTGTGTGTGTGTGTCTTCGTGCGGTGGTTGAGCCTGGCGCCGAGCAGGCAGGGTCACGCAACGATCTCGTGGACCGCGACAGTGAGCACTGTCGTGAAGACGTTAATTACTACACTGCCTAGACAACATCCCCCGCACGGTGGCCGAGCTACGTCAGCGCTGATGGCGCAGGCTGGTGCGGCTTGCCGAGTACGAGAAAACTGGTTGTTAGTGACTGGCACTGGCAGGCGCCTTAGGGTTTCGATGGTTAGGAGGGTTTCACTTGGAGCCTTGATCCATCAAGCGGCGGCTGGATGCCCTACCAGGACGTCCTCTCAAGATGACGGCGGACGCTGACTTGATGGCACCCTTAATTCGAACAGTGACCAGCCTAGCCGGTCAGCCAGTATTCATACGCCCCGAAGGTGGGTTAGTTGTGGCGTTGCTCCTGAAAATCTCACGTACGCCGCTTGCCGAAGAGTCTGTGGTTTCCCTAACTGGATGGGCACTGACTGGTAGGCTGTTGGCAGAGCTTCCAGCGGGTGCTACATCGCAATGGTGTGCTACAGTACTGCTGTAGTGTCGAGCCCTCTTACCCTAGGCTCGGGCTGTTACACAGTGCAGAAAATGTATTCAAGCACCAACAGCGTACATGACACAGTTTTAGTGAGATTGCAAATGGTTCAAATGGCTCTGAGCACTATGGGACTTAACTTCTGAGGTCATCAGTCTCCTAGAACTTAGAACTACCTAAACCTAACTAACCTAAGGACATCCATGCCCGAGGCAGGATTCGAACCTGCTACCGTAGCGGTCGCGCGGTTCCAGACTAAAGCGCCTAGAACCGCCGGCCACCCCGGCCGGCAGTGAGACTGCAGTAAAAGTTGTACGTGAAGTAATCTACGGCTAACTTTTGATTTGTTACGGAACTGAGACCATGTGGCCGCATGAGCTCTTGGTGTTGTCACAAAAATTCCGGGCTGTTATAGTTACTATGCAGCTACTCACAGACATCCATTGTGAGCTGTAATTATCGTATGGCAGCGAAAACTGGTAGATTTTATAATGCGTTTATGCGGAATCGATTTACGCTAGAAGAAAATAGTTCTAGTTTTGGCCACCTGGTACAAATCTGGCGCGGTGAATGCAAGAAATAAGTACATAAATGTTTCCATATTTTATGGATTAGAACCGAAACGGGGACAGGAAAGGTCAAACAAGTGAGAAAGGCATAATGATGATTTTATTATTTACCACTGTTTACACAGTTTGAGAATCCGAGACGCTGGGGAGATGCTACACAATGCCAGATTTGCACCTGGCGGTCAAAACTGTAACTATTTTTTTCCAGCAGAAGTTGCTGTCTGGTAATATGTTCCTGTATGGGTTTTAGCAGGAGGCGCTCGTAGATCTTGCTGAGAGTTGGCAAGAGGCTAATTGGCCTGTAGTGCTGCGGGAATATAGGATCTTTCCCTGGTTTGTGTATCGCGACCACTTCCGCGTGTTTCCAGCTAGCAGGGAACTCGCGGGAACGAGTAATCTCGTTAAAGACGTTCGCGAGGTGTTCGATAGCTTCCACATTAACCCATTAGTATATCTACCAAGTTTCGGTGCATACGTCAATTACAGCCTACACTAGACCTCTGTGAAAAGCTGAACTTTAAATGTAACCATCCAATATTTGAGGGACCTATACCAGAAGATACTGAAGATACAGACAGGAGAGATGCTACCTGCACGCCCCACTGGATTAAGACGAAGGAAGAAAGATTAGGTATAAACGTCTGGTCGTAGATGAGGCCATTAAAGAATGTATGTGGAAATAAATTACTACCTCATTTAAAAAAAAAAGTCCTGGAACCCGTCCCAGTCTATCTGTAGAAACCATGGAAAACACAAAGCAGGCTGGTCAGACGGCGATGTGAACCATGCTGTTCCACAATGCTGGTCCAATGTGTTAACAACTGTGCTGCTTTTAGCAGCCAGTTTTACATGAGGCCAATGGAGAACACGTGAAATGTTATCACCTTCAGAAGTCGTCATGCAGACGTGAAGAGTCGAGAATCGAGTCCTACTTTTCTCCTGTCGATAGGGTTGACTATGTCCGTTTCGCTACTGGCACACGTTACTGGGCGCTATCCAACCTTGCTACCCACAGGGCTTCGTGCCATGCCTATTACGTAACCCAGCAATTTTCCACAAACGCCAATAATGCAGTCAGCCTTACATGGATATGACGGTGTCCTATTCATCTAGATAATGAGACGACATTTACTTCATCACTGACGCCAGAAAGGCAACAACCTACATCTGCTTCTATGCTTCGCAAGCAACCTTATGGTATGTGACAGTACTATGCTTAGCACTACCATTTCCCGGCTTCCTGTTCCACTCGCGAATGGTGCTGGTAATCCCCTGTGCTAGCTCGAATATCTCTGATCTTGTCTTCATAGTATTTTTGCGAAATATAAGTAGGAGGAACCAATATATTGGTTAACTCTTCCAACGTGCGCTCTCGGACCTTTAACAGCAAATCACATCGTGATGCACAACGTCTCTCTTGTAGCATCTGCCACTGGAACTGAGTAAGCATTTTAACATGCAAAATGATCCTGTGACGAAAAGTGATATTCTTTTTTGGATCTTTTCTGCGAAGGTGTGCTGAAAAGTAATGCCTCCCAATTTTCTATATGAAAACCATTAAAGATTTTTAAAAGAAACAAACATTGTTAACGTTCTACATCTCTATTCTTCATATCTACATATTTATTTCCCATCATAGTCACCCTGCAGACGAACACATTTTTTCCAACGTGAGTCCAGTTTGTTCCTATCTTCGCTGTAGAATGTCTGACTTTGTTGGCGGAGGCACAATCTCACCTCTGCTTGCACTGCTTCATAGCTATCAAAGTGAAGTTCTCGAAGGACTTCTTTAAGTTACGGAAACAGATTAAAATCTGATGGGGCCAAGTTGGGACTGCAAGCAAAGCGATCGATGAGAATGAACTCGTGTTCTGGCACTGTCATCCTGAAGCAGAGGGTGCTCCATGTGTGGACGAACTATTTGAATTCGAAACTCTATTACAGCACGCTGTTTCTCACGCACCAACATCGTTCCTCGACACACCACTGTGTTACACTCTGCAATTCGGAACCCTCTAGCGACGGAACACTGCAAGTATGTAGACATGAGGAATAAACATGTACAATGTTTATACCGTTTGTTTCATTTAAAAAGCTTTAAGAGTTTTAACATAAAAAATTCGGAAGTATTGCTTTTCAGCACACCCACGTATTTCACCTAACAGTCCTAATATGGTGCAAGTCCCAGAGTTTACTCAAATATCGGCCGTGCGATAGTGGTTTTGTAAGCTACCTCCTTCGCGGGCGGACTTCACTTCTGGGGTATACTTTCAGTGAGTTTCAGTTTGCTGTCTGTCTTTCTTACAATAATTTTATTGAATTTTATGCAATGACGTTAAGAGTAGTCGATTAGTTTTGTTATCAGGGCAGCAAAGTAACTAATAATGATACCGATAGGTAGGTTATAAAATACAGACTGTCTGTAGCATGAAAATCATTTCTGAGTAAGAAAAATTTGTTGATATGTAATATAAATTTATACTGTTAGGAATTCGTTTCTGGAAGTACTTGTCTTGAGTGTAACCTTCTACGGAAGTGGAACGTAGATGATAATCAGCTCAGCCAAGAAGAGAACAGAAGCTTCTTGAAATGTAATGCTACAGAATAACGTTAAGTTAGGTTGATTGAGTAGCTAATAAGAGGGTACTGAATCAAACTGGGGACAAACGATGTTTATGGTACAACTTGACTAAATGAAGCGATCGTTTGGTAAGAAAAATCCTAAAGCATCAAGGAAGCCTGATTTTGGTAATGGATATAGCTGTCGTGGAAAGACGGGGAAGAGAAAGTAAAAATTATTGAGGGCATCAAGGGGTTAATGCAGCAAGCAGGTTCAAATGGGTTTAGATTGTGGTAGTTATTCGGAGATGTATAGAGCAGACTAGCGTGAAAAGTCTTCGGATTGAGGACCACAACAACAATATCGTCAACAACAACAACAACAACACCTTATTCTCCCCACGACATTGGCATTCTTAAATAAATAGCTGCAAATAAACTGATTTAATCATGTATGTTACTCTCAGAAGCGATTATGTACCTTTTCTCTACCAAAAAGCTGAAGCACTGTCTGTTCCCGAACTTCCTCATTAAAATCTGCATACTATACTAACTTGTAAGATAACTCGTAGGACAAAAATCGATCACAATTAAAAATGATATTTAGTTATACAAGCAAAAACCTGATAAGTTAGAAAGAAATACGAAGTACAGTCCGTGTTGTGTTTGGCCATGTGTTTATTAAATTCTAACAAACAGTCATTAAAGTAACATTGGAAAAAAATTAAAATTAACAGTATTATACAACATGAATGTCGTTCGTAGCTAATTCTCCCGTAGGCACGTTTTCTCTTGTTCCGGTCAGCGCAAGAAATTTATTCCAATGTTCACGTTGTAAAATGATTAATCACATAGCGTCTTAATATTCTACTAACTCATTCCACCGTCATTTCTCAGAAAGAATTATGTTACCACTACTGAGTGAGTTCCGCTTTGTTGTTCACCATTTGTTTTGGCGAAATAATCATTCGCAGTTCAGTTACCATTTAACAAAACAATCGCTTCATACAGCGTCCATCTCAAATTGCGCGTATTCACACTATGGCATAGCCTTATTAGCATGCTATTAAGTCATATCCTGTAATGTTGTGCAACTCTTAATTCGTTACAGTGACGTCTATTGACAAGAAGAAACTATAATCCATGATCAAATTTACTAGCAGAATTTTACCTACAGTAATGTTATGTCAGGTATTCTGTGTTTCTAATGATTTCAATAAGTATATCAGGAGACCTTAAATAGAAACTCAAAGCTACTCCTCGCATCCACTCTATTTGGAAAATATTTTTAAACATGCAAAACGTCTTCAATCACGACTGGTGTACACGCGTAAGTTCATACCTCCACGCCCAAGAGACTTCTTCCAAATTGCTCAGCATCACTGCTGGTACTGATACTCTGTGTGTCTCATATTTCAAATTCAGTAAACCTTACACCGCAATCCTAGATAGGTGGCATCTGGAAGAGCCAAGTTATAAAGTACACCGTTTTTTGACAAATTGGTCAGTTACTACACGACCAACGATCACAAACACTTAAGTAAACTACGTCAGCACACTGTACGAGTACATCAAGTTTTTGTCATCACTGAATGCAAAGCCACATGATTTACTAATGCCGCACCTCTCACTTGTGCATACGCAAACGAACAGATGCCAAAGCAGGGGAGCAATTACATATATGTGAACACAGATGAAAGAAGAGAGATTGCGTATTTTCGCTTCAGTGACAACTGAAATTTGTTCAGTGTACTCTGCTCTGTTTCATCCCTGTCACTTCGCTTTGACACGTGACAATTGAAGTGTAGTATGTACCCACCTAAACGAACGGGGCGGGTCCACACACATCTCTAGAATCTTCCCAGTCAGACCCCGGAAAAATAAGATGGAGAAATGTTTTCCACTTGGGAATACATGGGAATGAATTTCCAGTCCCTTCAGTTGCAATTGACGGAAACTTAGATCTTTAGCGGCACTAGAATACTGAACTCATTTTTGCACATTCTCTTTCATACAAAAAATTATAAATTTCTCGCCTCTTTTGAGCCAAATCCCAGAGATCTGCGAATATGGGAAAGGGAAAATTTCCCGTTTTGGCATCAAATCTCTGGAAAGTTGCTAAAAACCTGGTACAGAGTATGCATGTGTTTTACTTTATTCCTGACAAATTACTAAAACAGCCTTAAATTGTCTTCTTGGCAGCACTTCTGTGCAACTTAATTGTTAAACTCACTATCGTAAGACATAGAGAAGGCTGATACAGACCTATAATTCTGAATATCTCTCTACACATACAGTTTACAAAATCCCCAATGTCCTAAATATACACATTCTTCTAATACTGCTATTAGAATAGAAAGTTTTTGATTCTCACTGAACTGAATGTAATAAGCAGCAGGATTTCTAAAAAAATGACTGATACCCGTAGCCTGGATCAATAAATGTGAGCAGTATTTAGCATTCCTCCAAAAATTCTTATCTAGTCAGGATGAAGAATACTCTCTTCATTGGCCTCAGTTAATACCTACGCCTCAGCAATTCTGCGTTTTTTCATGGACAGCTTTGCTGTAAACAACAGACTTTTGCCGGCGAGATCGTGGGCAGTAGCATAAAACATGCTTTTTTCGTCTCATACAATCAAAATGCTTCATTGTTTACATTTATATTTATCTTGTCCTTTTAATTCACAGCCATATCGACAAACACAAAGCTATGCAATAACATTCAGAAAGTACACAAAATAGTTTTAAAAAAATGAAGTCAAATAAACAAACATTGTATTACGTAACCCGAGAAAAGTTCGTATTTCGTTTTAGAAATGAACTACTACGAAGCGTTGTACTCTGTTTAAATACTAATAAGTCTATAGCGCTTATCTTGTACAATTTATGAAGTGTGTCGTTGGCGCCGCAATTACGTGCTTCTTTTTCTCCTGCAGCAAGCTTTCGTACCGCATTTATTTAGAAGCTCTTGTTACTGCTGCTCGCATTCCTGTGTCAGAGCTCCATTTACTTCCTTCTAATAACGTAGATATACTACATATTACGCTTCGAGCATCATCCTTGATTTATTATCCCATTTATAAGCAATTCTCTACTGCGCGAAATATTAGAGGCACGAATAACGTACACTCTCTCGCAGTGAGCTGTTCCATGACAGTTTTGATACAATTATACTGCAACTGCTCCATTATATACATTCACAAAATGATTTACGTATTTTTTCAATTATACATTATATGTACCAGTACAAAATGATCATGTAAAGCTTCATTACTAAACAGTGTGAAGCTGGTCTTACCACTAGTTCTAACGAGGCAGCAACAAATTTTTCTGCATGAATCATTCAACATGGCAGCCATGAAATCTTTGTCTCCCAGTGGAATCAACATTGCTCAATACGTGCCCTTACTGCCGTTGTGGAACTAAGGACAGGCACAGAGTCTGCTATGTTCTACATCCTCCTGTTATTTTCTTTCATTTCAGGACTTCTTTAGATGCTGTTGGGTGTAGTTAAAGCGCAGCTCCTTGATTTTTTATCTTTATTCTTCCTACATAGTTACGTGAAATACAATGGGTTGGAGTTAATATTCACCTTACGTGAATGTATATGGTGCTTTGGGTGAGCCTAAGGAAATGTTCTAGACGCCTCGGTGACGTCCAGTGAATTGTAGAGAAGGAACAAAGTTGTCAGTTAACTAGGAGGCGGTAAGAGGCTTGAACGAGAAGTGACGGTTTCCATCACTGACAGAATAACATATTACTTCCGACCAATGGCACGAAAATTAGGGCCCCGGAAGGAAAGGTAAAGGGAGACGAAATATTTCAAAAAGCGCCGCTTATACAAAAAAAAAAAAAAAAAAACGGGATTATCATCCATCTGATATCGCTGACCAATAAACTGCATTGTTATCTGAGAAGCCAGCATTCACCTTCACACACTGACAGTTTTACTACTCAGAGACCGACTCCAGAGTGGCCAACAAGGATCTCTATCTTTTCACTGTAGGTGACCCAGCTGCTCGACAAACGTTTGTAAAGTATTCACGCAACTGCAGTGGCACTCACATGGAACAGTTATACACTGATCTTCCACTCAGGCCAAGTTTCCTGTTCGTTCGAAACACAAATTTACAACGCATTTGTTTGTTTTAATATATGTGGTTGTCTATTGGCCGCATCTGCTTCATGTCATCTGTTCCCAACCCTAATAGTATTTTTGTTCTTAGTTTTCCCTTCAGTGTCACAGCGCCTAACGCGCAGTACGTATTTTTCCAGTGATGAACGACTGCCTTCTCGGACAAAATATTGTACATTGATTCTAAGTATAAGACTATATATTAATTACTGAAAAACATGTTCGATGAAATTAACCACATTTCAGAAGGATTTTCCAGTCGATGTTGCGTTGGAGAAAATTTTTAATTACACGTAATAGGATCAGATATCCAACGGAGAAACGTTCAGCCACAACGAATATCATGCTTATGGATCAGAAGAGAATACACAACACAAATCTTAAAAATGTCTGAATATTAGGCAATTAACCTCAATGTGTATTGTATCTCTGTCGCTAAGTACATGTCAACGTCCATCCTCAACTGCCAAGGAAAAAGCGCTTGCTAGAGATGCTATATAGGTCTTACAGCATTGTCTATTAATTCGACATACAGTGACAGACAGCTGTAAAAGCGAAGAAAGCAAGATTGTACAGCCACGAGCCACGAGAAATTATTACATTAAGTTCTACCTATCCCAAGTCACTTATTTTGCAACTCGAAAATCCCACTCGTGCTTAACATTCACCAGTTTTATCAAACAAAATTCAATTTTTCATTAAATTAAGTTTATCTCTTACGATTTTGCAGGAACCTGCGACTATTTATTCAATACAAATACAGAGAACTGCAACGAGTCACGTTTTTGAAATAGTTATTTATTTCACAAACAGGTATTCAAACCATTTCAGGTTGACCTTCACTTGGTGCACAGGAGATTACGTGATTGTTTCAAAGCTTAATACTGGGTGCTAGCTCTGTGTCAAGAAGATGGAACATACTTTAATGCGTCACTATGAGTATTGTTTATATAGGGATCTGGATCCAAAATGAATCGTGTACTTACTGAGACAGTATGGGCATCTTAGTTGTAAATATATCTCTGCCAGCTTCCATTGTGATGGACAGTTTGTAACACATCACTCACTTTTCACAGAATATGTATGCACACACACCGTTTTTACGAAACTGTTCCAACATACAATATGTGCTACACAACTATTACTTATTACAAAGATCTTTATACGAAAACTTAACATAACTTACTTTGCTCCGAGCTTCAGCCTTTGCAGGACATTGCCTGAACAATAACCTCAAATACACAATAGATGTACAAGTCTTAACACATAGGAAAAGGAGGCAAAACTCAACCAATTAGAAATTTCAGAAATTAAAAGACAGATGTGTATTGTATATCCCCAAACCTATTATTTAAGGAGAAAACCCAATTCAATTATTCACCTCTGTTAGATGAGATCACAACCCCAGGATTGAAGCAAACTTTGGACCCCAGTCCATCGTAGTTAAAAAGTTTTTGGCTGAGGCATAACGTTAGTCTGATAATTATAGTGTAATATCTGAATGTGTAATAATGTAAGTAATTTGTTACAAAATGGTAATTAAAGTAATTGCACATTAAGCTATGGCTCGATACCTTAAGGAGTTTAGGCGATTATCTTTGCCTTGTCATCAAGTTTTTCTGTGCATTATCATCTTTGTGAATCGGTAATGTACTTGAAAATGGGCCTATTACCCGAAGCCTAGGTTGTGCAGTAACATTAATAATAAAATTGTGAAACAAGGCCAGTGTTTGACCTGTTTTTGTTAGTATGTAATAAAATTCGTCTATGGACAAATAATTTAATCAAAACTGGCTTTAAAAGGAACACTCAAAAATAAAATAAATAAATTAGTATAAAATAAAACTTCAAATGGTCTTGTGTCTTATTTGTATTTTTAAATTAACATATAATATTGTCATTTTATGGTCAAATACTTTAATCAAAACTAGTGTTAACATGAATGCAAAGAAATAAGATAATGTAAAGCTGTGGTAATCGCAGAGAACTGCTGCTATTTGGATGACTATGAACCTTACATTTAAAAACGAAAAGACCAAAACTTCAAATGAACTGCTGATTTACTTCTGTTTTACACTAACACGATCTGGAATACTAGTAAAGGCATCCTGTTTAGTGCAACTAAAAGTAATATGTATACAAGTATTGATTTATTTTAACAGTGGAAGGTTTGGACATTTAGACATATATTCTGTGGTGGGATATTTTTTACGTTGACATCAACTCAGTTAGAATGTAAAGAAATTGATAGAGGAGGACATTCGGGGGCCTGGGGAGGTGGGAGAAGAGAACTGGTTGACTGTTAAGCTATTTTAAACTAGTAAGTCTTCGAAATTCTGGATGAAAAAAATTTTTTCTTAGTTCATTCTTGTTGAGTAGGTAGACAGGTGGTACGTTTGTGATTTCTTCAAGAAGGTCAAGTTGCTTGCTTTTGTTGCCAAGATGAAGTATTTGGAGGTTTTATTCTATGGTGTTGCAGAATGATACTGGAGAGACTACGAATAAATTTTTACTGTGCAGTCTGAGGCAGGCGGCGTCAGAAGTAAACAAACCTTCCATGTTAGGGTCTGAAATAAAGACAAGGCAGTTGTAAAAACTCCTTGTCTCAGAAAAATCTAGACATGTTAGCTCTGCCTGCGTACAGGCTCGCTTGTCTGAATGTTTTCCGGAGCAAATGAGGCACAATTACCACGCTCAAAAGACTCTTGGAATGAACTTCCCACCGAATAATACGAATTCCACCAGAATGACCCACCACCTCTCGATGTTGAAATATGATTATCAAAAATTAAAAAGATTTTTTGCAAAACTGATTTCCTTAAGGGTGAACTGCTTTGAACTCAGTGTTCTCTAGGTGCTTGAAGAGATGAAACAAAAATATGGGTGCAAGAACCTGAATTTTAACCGAATGTGAATGTTGTAAGTAATTGTAGTAGCTTATCTTGTTTAACGATGTCCGTTACCTTCTTCCTTGATCTCGGCCCACCATCTTTAAGTATATTATTCCTGTGTGGCATAAAAGCATTAGAGATTCATTTTACCCGACGTGTTATTTTCAATGATAAGTCGCAGGTGTTTATATTAATTCTTCAGCGACTTTATTTCACAATATTAATTGAGATCATTAAACCAAATATTCACACTAAGGAAAGAACACAAGCAATTCTCACTGTAACTCAAACTGGCTCCCATAACTGACTTCCCGCCAACTTCCGAGTAGCGAAGGAGGACAGAGATAAAGCGTATGCCAAAGAAAGTTTTTACCTGAACAAATGAATTACTTACCAATAAGGTTTTCTCAAGTTAGTTTGTGAATTTTTCAAATGTTAGTAACAATATTAATGTCAATAACTTCCAATGTAATTATATCAGATAGAAAATTTTTTTAAATAAATACAATACATGACAATAATACAAGTTTTTTGAAAAATTAACAAACTTAAAATGTATTTCCTGTATATAAGTACACATAATCGTTTTATTTATTTCATTCCAACTGTAACATTTCCATGCGAGCTTTTTTAGGTGGTGTTGTGAAGTTATAGAACGTATCGAGTTGTTCGTTAAATGGTGAAAGTGAGCCACTGACCAGTTCTATTAAAACAGGTAAAATAAGATATAATACAAAAAAATACATCCCATAAGCTGGAGATTGTACCTCACCAAAGAAAACGAATCCACCTATAGTAGGTCAAATAAGACAGAATGGAATGGAGCAGACCCCAAAACTGATAGACTGTGTGCTGCATATTTATTAATGGAGGGAAGTGCAAAAATAGATTCAAGGAGACTGAACTTCGCACCGATGACGACTGAGTCTACTAATAGCCTATGTGAGAATTAATACAAATATGCCACCTGTTAATAATAACCTAAGCGCTTTACCGAATTGATGATATACTTGTTTAGGATGTGGTTACACTAACGGAAATGACGAGTGTTCCACAATGAAGTGCCAGCCTTATTATTAACAAATTTTGTGGAGGTTCTCACGACATAACGTGTATTAAATTATGATACTTTCATTCCATTCGGAACTGATGTCCATCATCAACATCTGTGTAAAGTGTTCGCCCTAGGAGCATGACTAGACTCTTGTATTTGTTGTGGGATGAAAGCAAACAGCTCCCTAACGTGATCTTCGCGAATTTCTAGCTTTCCCTGAAATGCATACTGTGTCAGTTCATAAAGGTTACTGGTTTGGGGCTAGCGTGAAAGTATAAGTCGCACCACAGACATGCGCAAAGGGTGACAAATCAGTGGACCGAGGAGTGTAGTAAGCGATCAGTACAGTTCTCAAGGCGCTCGTGGCGTGAACTTCAGTGCATGTTCCTGCTTTACGCCGCTGGAATACGTTGGTAATGAAGGAGATGCGAACAGAGTTTACTAATCCTTCCATATGCTGGCGAACAGTCAGCCTCTTTCAACGATTGCCAAATTAACTCTCTTGTGATATGTAATTGATCCCCAATGATTGGCGTCGATATTACCGCCACAGAATCATCGCTGAATCCACAGAATATCACTCCATGTCCTAGCTGAGTCTGAGTCTATAGTACGCAAGGCTCGGTTGTCAGTGGTATGTTGTCAGCTGTGAACGATCCATGAAAACTCGACATCTAGACCCAGATTCCAATCTTTCCCAGCAGTTTGAGGTGACCCTTTGCCTGCAATCTCTGTCCGTTTCAGCTACTGTCGTCTGTCTGTTCGTAAGAATTCCGACGAGAAACATTTGAAATACGAGTAATTTGGTATATACCCTCGGTGCAGCGAGACAGCTTAAGTCACTTTAAAAAAAGGCAAGTCTCCGACTCAGGTTGTGTACCAGCTAGATTCCTTTCGGAGTATGCTGATGAAATAGCTCCATTTTTACAAATCGTATACAATTGCAACATCAATGGAAGATCCGTATCTAAAGACTGGCAATTTGTGCAGGACACACCAACACCCGGGATAGGAAAGGGAAATTGTCTGTAGGATTATGGACCCGTTTCGCAGCCATTTGTAACAGCAATTTCGAATATATACTGTGTTCCAACATTATGAAATACTTCGAATGGGTGGCCGAGCGGTTCTAGGCGCCTCAGTCCGGAACCGCGCGACTGCTACGGTCGCTGGTTCGATTCCTGCCTCGGGCATGGATGTGTGTGATGTCGTTAGGTTAGTTAGGTATAAGTAGTTCAAAGTTCTAGGGGACTGATGACCTCAGATGTTAAGTCCCATAGTGCTCAGAGCCATTTGAACAATTTGAATACCTCGAATAAAATATCGTTCTTGTGAAACACAATTGGCACTTTACTCGCCCGAAGTGACGACTGCTATACACAGAGGGCGTCATGTTGATTCCGTGTTTCCTTATTTTCAAGAAACTTTGGACACTATTCCTCACATGCGATCTGTAATCAAACAGCGTTCCTGTGCAGTATCTTTTCCTCATTTGCGAGAGCGTATTCCAATCAGATGGCCACAGTTCGTAGTAACTGGCGGAAAGAAATCGAGCAAAACAAAAATTATATCTGGCGTTCCTCAAAACGTTATATATATAGTATGTTGTTCCTAACCGATATAAACGATTTAGGAAACAATATGAGCAGTCCTCTCAGACTGTTTACAGATGATGCGGTCAGAAGAATAAACCAAACTGAAAAATGATGGCTCTGAGCACTATGGGACTTAACATCTGAGGTCATCAGTCCCCTAGAACTTAGAACTACTTAAACCTAACTAACCTAAGGATATCACACACATCCATGCCCGCGGCAGGATTCGAACCTGCGACCGTAGCGGTCGCGCGGTTCCAGACTGAAGCGCCTAGAACCGCTCGGCCACACCGGCCGGCCTGAAAAATGATTTGGATGCTATATTACTATGGTTAGAAAAGTGGCAATTTCTCCTAAGACATTAAAAGTGTGAGGCCTTCCCCACGAAAACTCGAACTAATCCGTTAACTTTCGGCTACACGATTAATCACACAAATTTAAAGGTTATCGATTCAACTAAATACCTAGGGAATCCAGTTTAAATTGGAACTATGAAATCGAAGATGCTATGGTTAAGGCGAACCAAAGACTGGGTTGTATTCACAGAACATTCAGAACGTGCAACAAATGTGCTTAAAGGGACTGCCCACACTACGTTTTACGTCCTCTTCTGGAGTGTTACAGTGCTGTCTTGAATCATTACCAGATAGGACTGATGGACGACATCGAGAAAGTTCAAAGAAATGCAGCTCGTTTCGTATTATCCCGAAACAGCAGAGAGAGTGTCACGGATATGATACCCGAGTTCGGATGGCAATCATTAAAACAAAGGTACTTTCCGTAGCAGCCTTTTCGCTAAATTTCAGTCACTATCTTTGTCTTCCGAAGATGAAAATGTTTTATTGACTCACACCTAAATAGAGAGAAATGACCATCGCAGTAAAATATTTTTATATTCAGAGGACAAATATAGTGGCTGCAATTTAGTAATTTCTTAACGTGCTACTCGAGAGCGAAAATGTCTAGAAATAATACCAAACTGATTGTATAAACACTAAGCCAACTACTTACGTGTGAACTGCAGAGATCACATTTAGTTGCAGACCAAGTAGAACAATGCTACGATTTCCTCGTGATCTAGTCCTTCTGCGTGATATCTTGTCATCCCAGGTCGAATTAGAGAAAGACATCGCAGCAGTTCAGGAGCGTGGTGCTACGTTTGTTACTGATATATTCTCACTATATGCGACTATCAGAGGGATGCTTACTGAACTCAAATAGGAATCTCTACAGGAAATACGACGTTTTTTTCGCGAAACGTTATTGACAAAATTTAGAGAACCGAAATTTAAAGCCGACTGCAGAGCGATTCTAATGCCGCCAACGTACATTTGGAATAAGGATCACGAAGACAAGAGAAATTAGGGCTCGTACAGAGACATACAAAAGTCTTTTTCCCCTTGCTCTCTTTATGAGTGGAATAGGAAAGGGAATGACTAGTAGTGGTACAAGGTACACTCAGCCATGCGCCATACGGTGGTTTGTGGAGTGATTACATAGATATGGATGTAGATATACTCTTCTTTATACACTGTTGCCCTGAGTCAATCTCGTCACCACTGCTTCTGCAGCCATTGCACATTGCAGTGATCTGTTGGGTTGGATGCCAACGTCCGAAAGACTATGATAAGCTGTTTGTGACCGTGCTCTGTACATAGTGTGACGTGATTTCCATTTAGAATATTCCAGTAACGTAAGACATACCCAAGAACCCGTCATTGTACTCACATCATTCTTCTTCTATAGGAATGGCTTCTTTTGTAGTGAAAACAAACTCGCGGAAGGATTAGAGTGTAAACAACACATCCCATAAGCATAAAAATTGCAAATTTGTGGTAAGGTCTTACGGGACGAAACTACTGAGGTCTCGGTCCCTAAAAGTACGCACTACTTAACCGAACTGAAATGGTAATTAAATCAAGACCTTAAGCTATCGACAGGCGTTGATATACATCAATGGGGACAGTTGAAAATGTGTGCCCCGACCGGGACTCGAACCTAGGATTTCATGCTTACATAGCAGACGCTCTATCCATCTGAGCTACAGAGGGCACAGAGTATAGTGCGAGTGCAGGGATTTACCCCTGCACGCTACCCATGAGACCCACATTCCCAACTTAATATCCACACACTACATTCGTAGTGCCCCTGCCCATTACACTCATTACTCGCGGCAGACAATCTTACCGTACCCCGTAAGAGTTCGGGCAACGCTGTGCATCCGCACAGAAGAAGGTCAGTGGCCGGTTAGTCTTAACTATATGAAGACGGTATCTGTTCTTTTGGATATGTCCGAAAGAACAGATACCATATTCATATATTCATAAACTAACTTATGCTAAAGACACACACCCATGCCCGAGGGAGGACTCGAACCTCCGACGGGTGCAGCAGTGCGGACCGTGACAAGACGCCTAGACCGCGTGGTTACCCCGCGCGGCCCATAAGCATGGAAATACTGCAATATCACTTTGGTAGTGTTCTGTCAAGGTGCACAGTTACATCTGCTAATAAGTGATTTATATTTTTCACGCTGAAATTCACTGTCTAAATTCATCATTATCTATTTTTTAAACTTTAAAATAACAGAATTATCTTTTTAAGTGAAACTTGCGTGGAGTTGAATTTCAAGGCGATGCACAAGCAAAAAAACTGTCTTAATGTAATAAGAAGGCTGCTATGCAAGCCAGTATTACAGCTGTTCGATGAGACGCATGGAAAATCCCGCAGAACTAGTAGCTCTGCGCCTCGTTATAAAGGTCCAGCAAATCTGCCGAGCGGGAACTAAGTAATAAGGCGCTATCTTCCTTGCCCTGGGCAGCCCTAATTACTGCTGCATCTCTGCACTTTCCTGTGCCAGATCGCCCTGCGAGTTGTGGTAGCTTTCATCGCTTTTTACTGAAACTTCCTTCGTTTACTTACTTCCACAGTGAACTTCTCGCAGGTTCTCAGCGTGGGACTGGGAAGTCTTTTTTTCTGCAGGCGAATTTCGTATTGAAGCCACACCAAGTGACTGGAACATCATTACGCCAGTGTGAGATGAGTGCGTTTGGAAACAACTGTGGTCTATCGAGTGATGATGTGAAACATGGATCACTAGGGAGATATGAGTTTCGTCTGTAATGTCTATTATGTCCAAGCGTAAACACGAACATAAAATATATGCAACGAACAACAACTCATAATCAAGGGACTCAGAAGCAATATATATCGAGGAAACAAAGTTCTCTAAAACTTCAGTAAGATAATTTGAATCACAAATACTTGAAAGCCATAGACGTGACAAGTCAACTACTTTAAACTCATCTTCGATTAAGGGAAGTCATGTTTGTGGACTAGCATCAAGGTAGCGAAACTTTACGGAGACAAGTGGATTGGAGGCTACTTTTGAAACAGACAGTAGTATGTTATTTGAAAGTTCTGACAGGAGTTCGATAATTGTCAGTCGTCGTTCCAGTGCTGGTCTGTTTGCACGTCAATGACATCTCATCGATACTGCGACTGTACGGTAAATGAAATTATTCCTATTTTCTGAGCGTTTCTGGTTGCATGATTGCTTTTAAGTTATTTGGCTTCGTTTATCGTCCAGGGAAGAAACATAGTATTTGTCGCAACACACTATTAAACTTCGTGCTATGTGTCTAATACTCATAGTTGACATTAAAATGCTGGTAGAATTTAACATGCTATGATAAAAATTCAAATAATGGATTTCGATTTAAAATAAATGAAGCTTATAGATTCTCTTTTGTGTCTGAATTACCACAAGGGCTGAACTAGTGCTTCTTCAACTTATTGACCGGAACAGCGCACCACATTATTATGAATACGTAGTTCCAGTGAACTGCAAAATTTATATTAATTTCAGCTCGTCCAAATCGTTAGAATTATTACAAGTCTAAACACTCGTTAACTTGCTGAAATGTTCTTACGAGACCCCACGACCTTTTCCCAAAAAAATTTGCTATGTTTTCGCCACAGACGCGCGAGAACATCACAAGTCTCCCACCTCGTACTTAGAAAAACTGCAAACACTGCAGGTAGAGGCTTACTCGCCGCTCATAGATACGTGCATCTGCTCTGTTCCACGTGTTCAGGTCAACCGATCCAGGCTAACATGGCCGTCGACTATTTATGTCCTCGGACTGTCATTGACAAAATTCTCATACAATATTTTCCATATGTCCTAACAAACACAGGTATTAAACATATATACAGCATATCATACTAGACCGAATTTTTCTTAGCTTTCCGACAATGTCTTTTGATTTTCTTGCTGAATATTTTACTTTAGCCAATAATTCCAGTTTTATCATTGCAATAGTTCATATATGATACTGTGCTGTTTAAAAATCATAAGCATATACAGTTAAACAGATTTACCAAAAAAATACTTTAGCCTAATTTTTTATACTGCTCCTACTTTTATGAATTTATTATCTACTTTCTGCAACGACATTTTTATATCTCGGAATATATATTCCCGCATAAAAGTTCAAAGAATATAACATCTATAACAATTTTATTGGTATGGTCTGACAAGTCCTCTCTAACTCTGTTCGTTGAGACATAGTTTTTCAAAATGGCTCAAGTCGGTGGAAAGATATTAATTTTTAGTGTTCATTGTAGTTGCAGATCTTTGATAATTAATAACTGAAAACTTACTGAACTAGGTGACGGCGCATTAAAATGCACGCCCTAGTCTTATTTCTCCATTTCTGTAGGTGTGCTTTGTTATTTTATAGCTCCTTTTGATCGGGCTTACAGAACATTCCTTTTACCCCACAGCGTCTAGCCCATCATGCTCGTCTCCCAGAGCCGAGTGCCGCTGGGTAGTTACAAGCTGCCCAGCCAGACCACCTGTTTACCTGATAAACTCCTGCAGCCGTAGTATTTCTCATACTATTGTTTCACCAATCACGGAGACTGAACTCTGTCATCTTCTCAGCTAATGACACCGGTATTGCTGCCACCTCCAGGCGAACGCTGCGGCCCTGCTGCGACCCGCCTCTGAGTCCACCCCAGCACGGCCAAAACGTTCCCTCAGCTGACAACACACTGTCCAGTCACATTAATATGACCCCCTGTAAGAAGCCCGAATAACCACCTTTTGCAGCGTGGACAGCTGCGAGAGGTGCAGTAAGAGGGCCAATGAAGTGCTGGAAGGTTCCGACAGGTATGTGGAGCCATGCCGACTCCAGTTCCCTGGCCTGCTGCCCTAGGTTTGGCTTTTGAGGATCCGTAGCACTAACAGTCCGTTCAAGGTGGTACCACAGATTCTCGCTTGGGTTTAATTCCAGGGGAAAAATGGTTCAAATGGCTCTGAGCACTATGGGACTTAACTTCTGAGGTCATCAGTCCCCTAGAACTCAGAACTACTTAAACCTAACTAACCTAAGGATATCACACACATCGATGCCTGAGGCAGGATTCGAACCTGCGACCGTAGCAGCAGCGCGGTTCCGGACTGAAGCGCCTAGAATCGCTCGGCCATCCCGACCGGAAATCCGGGGGAGTCAGGTAACCAGAGGAGTAGGGTAAACTCATTCTGGTGCTCTTCGAACCGGGCAGGTACATCGCCAGCTCTGTGACGCGTTGGGTTGTCCTGTTGGTAGATGCCTCATGGCGAGGAAAAACGAACAGCGTGTAGGCGTTGACATGGTCCCCAAGGATAGTTGCATACTTTCGTTGTTCCATTGCATCTTCCAGAATGACGAGATCACTCAGGGAATGCCATTAAAACACTCCGCAAACCATAGCTCTCCCTCCTCCGGCCTGGACCCGTCCGACGATTATTGCAGGGAGTTAGCTTTCAGTTGTTTCACTCACGATTGAGCATAAAACATGATCCATCAGAGAGGCCTATCTCTCACCATTCAGTACACGTGCAGCTGCGGTAGTGGCGTGCAAATTCCAGATTTGTATTGTATTGTATGTAAACCGGCGGCCTAGAAACGACGGAGAGGCTGTACTCGTATGTGGAACTTGTTTGCGCAGCAATCGCCGATATAGTGTAGCTGAGGCGGAATAAGGGGAACCAGCCCGCATTCGCGGAGGCAGATGGAAACCGCCTAAAAACCATCCACAGACTGGCCGGCTCACCGGACCCCGACACAAGTCCGCCGGGCGGATTCGTGCCGGGGACCAGGCGCTCCTTCCCAGGCCGGAAAGCCGTGCGTTAGACCGCACGGCTAACCAGGCGGGCTCAGATCCAGATTTAGTCGCCAATGAACAGCAGTCAACATCGGTGCATGAACCTGCCGCTTGTAGTGAAGGCACACATGTAGCAACGTTCGCCGAAAGGTCGTTGAGTACACACTTTTGGTAGCCCCTTGGTTCATCTAGGCGATCAGTTACTCAACAATTGCATGTTGGAACACATTTCGTCAATCGTCGTTCATTCTTATCACCAATGGCCCGTAGTGCACGACAATCGCCTCTCCGCCGGTTTTGTATAGCGCCATTTTGCCAAGCACGGAATACATGAACCACGGCGGCACGAAAACATTTTATAAATTTAGCCTTTTCGGAGATACTTCCACCTTTGGCCCAAGATCCAATGATGATTTCCTTTTGGACGTCAGATAACTCACTCCGTTTCCCATTACGACATAGATTGCAATGTTTTGCGCCTCCCCGACATGCTTTATATACCCTCCACTGGTAGTCTTGCCACCTCCCGTCCATAAGAGGTTACTGCATGCCGACTTCGAATACAGTGTTGGTCACATTTACGTGACTGGACCGTTAATTCGTGCACCTACTCACACCTTTTTCCTCCGTCACAACAAGACGTGGGCACACAGCAGCGTTTGAATCTAAAGCTTCTGGAGTTCAGCCATATCTTGTTTTCACCTCTGCTGTGCCCTTGCACATGCCATTTATCTGCCTATTACCTCCAGCTTTTTTATGAGACATGAAGACATCAATGCACTTTTTTTGTGTAATCAGTCTTCTGACTGGTTTGATGCGGCCCTCCACGAGGTCCTCTCCTGTGAAAACCTCTTCATCTCAAAGTAGCAGTTGCAACTTACGTCCCCCATTATTTTCTGATGTATTCCAGTCTCAGTCTTCCTCTACAGTTTTGCCCTCTGCAGCTCCCTCTAGTACGACGGGAGTCAATCAGTGATGTCGTAACAGATGTCCTATAATTCTGTCCCATGTCCTTGCCAGTATTTTCCACATATTCCTTTCCTCTCCGATCCCGTGGAGAACCTCCACATTCCTTACCTTATCAGCCCAACTAATTTTCAACACTCGTCTTAGCACCACATCTCAAATGCTTCCTTTCTCTTCTGTTCGTTTTCCCACAGGCGATGCTTCACTACCATACAATGCTGTGCTCCAAACATACATTCTCAGAAATTTCTTCCGCAAATTAAGGCCTACGTTTGATACTAGTAGTATTCTCTGTGGCAGGAATGCCCTTTTTGACAGTGCTAATGTGCTTTTGATGTCCCTGCTCCGTCCGTCATTGGTTATTCTGCTGCGTAGGTAGCAGAATTCCTTAGCTTCATTCACTTCGTGACCATCAACCCTGATGTTAAGTTTCTCATTGTTCTCATTTCTTCTACCTCTCGTTACTTTCCTCTTTCTTCGATTTACTCTCCATCCATATTCTATACTCATTAGACTGTACATTCCATTCAGCAGATTATGTAATTCTTCTTCACTTTCACTTAGGATAGCAATGTCATCAGCGAATCGTATGATTGGTATCCTTTCACATCGAATTTTAAATCCACTCCTGAACTTTTCTTTTATTTCCATCACTGCTTCTTGAATGTACAGATTGAACAGTAGGGGCGAAAGACAACATCCTTGTTTTAAACCCTTTTTAATCCGAGCACTTCGTTCTTAGTCATCCACTCTTATTATTCCCTCTTCACTCTGGTACGTATTCTACATTACCCACCTCTCCCTATAGCATACCCCTATTTTTCTCAGAATTTCGAACATATTACACCATTTACATTGTCGAACGCATTTTCCAGGTCGACAAATCCTATGAAGGTGTCTTGATTTTTCTTTAGCCTTGCTTCCATTATCAACCGCAACGTCAGAATTTCCATTCCGGTGCCTTCATCTTTCCTAAAGCCAAACTGATCCTCATCTAACACACCCTCAATTTTCTTTTCCATTCATCTGTATATTATTCTTGTCAGTAACTTTGATGCATGAGCTGTTAAGCTGATAGCGCGATGATTCTCGGACTTGTCAGCTCTTGCAGTCTTCGGAAATGTGTGGTGTACACACCAACGTGAATAGTCGCTTTGTTGCCACTTCCGCTAATGATTTTAGAAATTCTGATGTAATGTTATCTATCCCTTCTGACTTATTTGATCTTAAGCCCTCCAAAGCTCTCTTAAATTCCGATTCTAACACTGGACCCCCTATTTCGTCCCTGTCGACTCCTGTTTGTTCCTCTATCAAATGGTCAAATGGCTCTATGCACGATGGGACTAACATCTGAGGTCATCAGTCTCCTAGACCTAGAACTACTTAGACCTAACTAACCTAAGGACATCACACACATCCATGCCCGAGGCAGGATTCGAACCTGCGACGGTAGCAGCAGCGCGGTTTCGGACTGAAGCGCCTAGAACCGCTCGGCCACAAGGGCCGCCGTTCCTCTATCCCATCAAACAAAACTTTCCCCTCATAGATGCCTTCAGTGTACTATCCATCTATGCGCTCTTTCCTCTGAATTTAACAGTGGAATTCCCGCTACACTATTAACGTTACCACCCTTACTTTTAATTTCTCCGAATGTTAACTTTCCTACATGCCAAGTCAGTACTTCCGATAATCATTTCTTTTTCGATTTCTTCGCGTTTTTCAAGCAGCCATTTCATCTTAGCTTTCCTGCACTTCCTATTTATTTCATATCTCAGGGACTTGTATTTCTGTATTCCTGGATTCCCCGGAACATTTTTGTGCTTTCTTCTTTCAGCGATCAACTGAAGTATTTCTTCTGTTGCCCGTTGTTTCTTCGCAGTGGCCGTCTTTGTACCTATGATTTTTCTTTCCAAGTTCTGTGACTGCTCTTTTTACAGATGTCCATTCCTCTTCAACTGTACTGCCTACTGAGCCACTGGTATTCCTTATTGGTGCACAGAACTTCAAGCGTATCTCGTCATTCCTTAGTTTTTTTGCGTATTGATTCCTTCTGACTAATCTCTTAAACTTCAACCTATTCTCCATGAATACTAAATTATGATATGAGTCTATATCTTTTCCTAGGTACGCCTTACAACCCAATATCTGATTTCAGGATCTCGGTCTCACCATGATGTAATCTAACTGAAATCTCCTGGTATCACCCGGCCTTTTCCACGTACAGCACCTATTCTTGTGATTCTTGAACAGAGTATTCGCTACTACTAGCTACACTTACTGTCCAGATAAATAACAACTTTTATATATCTTTGACGTAAGCGTGAACTTTGAGCCAGAAACTAATCTCGAAGAAGTCCCCAGTAAATTTAGTATCCGATCGGAAGTTGATTAGTCCTGAATTCTACGACAATATGCCCCCTACTTTTCTTAACGGAACCCCATTACCGTTTTAGAAACGGATGAATGATTTGGTGAAATTTAGAACACCTACCACCGTTTTAGTGGAAAAGACCGTCACTAAATGCAGGAAAGCTTCCGTCTGTCTCTATGCCCTCCACAAATATCTAATAATACCTGGACAGCATACGAAACGAATCTGTGTGCTGTAACTCTTTCTGCGAATCCCCTTTATTGACATGTAATCGAACACTTTATTATTACTGTGAATGCGAGACGGTTAGAATTAACTACACATGCTTGTCTACACTACGTCTGAAACATACGCCGTTTCGAGCATGTAAGTGCTTCGTAAGTTCGTTTCGAATGATTACGATGCTTTTATAAGCTGTGTATACTTCATCCGCTTTTCTGTTAGGCGGCCTTTCTGTTCTTCGCACCATACATCAAATACCTATAATCTCAACATAATAATAAGATCGCTCGTACTTAGAGTCGTAGCTGCATCCATACATAAACTGAATGCATCTACGTACACACTTCGCTAGCCATCATACAGAGCATGGCAAAGGGTATTCTGCACCACTGCTACTCAGTCTCTTTCCTGTTCCAGTCACAAACGAATCGAAGGAAAAACGACTGTCTGTATGGTTAAGTACGAGTCCTGATTTAATTCGTCTTCGCAGTCCTTACACCGGACATCCATTGGTGATAGAAGAATCGGTTAGTAGTCTGTCGCAAATGCCAGTCCCCTAAACGTCCTTAATAATGTTTCATGAAATGATCGTTTTCCCTCTAGTGATTGCCATTCAAATTCCCTTTAGGGATACCCCTTTTTAGTTCACGAAATATCTTCGTAATTCTCATCTGTTGATCGAATCTACCGGTGACTGTTATAACACCAAGCCTCTGAAATGCTTCAGTATTTTTCTACAATCCGACATGGTGGAGATCCCAAACATTCGGACATTACTAAATACGAGTCCCAAAGGTGTTGTGCCTGCGGTCTTTGTTGATGAGCTACTCATATATAGAATTATCCCAATAGACCGAAGTCGACCATTCATCTCCCTTACAACTAATTGTACGTCGTCGTTCTAGTTTACATCGCTTTATAACTTTGCGCCAAGATATTTAATCGAAGAAAATGGTTCAAATGGCTCTAAGCACTATGGGGTTTAACATCTGAGGTCATCAGTCCTCTAGACTTAGAACTGCTTAAACCTAACTAACCTAAGGACATCACACACATCCATGCCCGAAGCAGGATTCGAACTTGCGACCGTAGCAGCAGCGCGATTTCGGAATCAAGGGCCTAGAACCGTTCGGCCACAGCGGCCGGCTTATTTAATCGACCTGACTGTCAAACAGTCCACCATAGATGTTGTATTGGAACATTGCAGGTTTGTTTTTACAACCATCTCCATTAACTTACTTTTTTAAATTATTGAGTAGTTGCCATTTATCATACCAAATAGAAATTCTCTCCATGTCATCCTGTATCCTCCTACGATCTTCCAACGACGATTCTTCCCTATACACTGCAGCGTTATCAGCAATATGTCGCAGGTTGGTGGTCACCCACCCACAAAATCGTTTGTGTATACAAAGAACTAGAGCGGTGCAGTCACACATCCCTTACCGTTTATAAAGATACCTTTCTCTGCGATGAGCATTCGCAGTTCAAGACAACATACTGGGTTTTATTACTTAGCTTATTCGAATCATTCACATATCTGAGAACCTATTCCGTATGCTCTGACCTACGTTAACAGCCTGCAGAGTGGTACACTGTCAAACGCTCTCTGGAAATCTAGGATCATGGAGTCCGCCTGTTGTCCTTCATCCATGGTTGGCAGGATATTGTGCGAAAAAAGGGCAAACTGAGTTTCGCAGGAGTGATGCTTTCTAAGTCCTGACTGATTTGTCGATAGAAGCTTTTATATCCAAAGTATTTTAGTACACTCTAACTTACAGTGAGGTGACAAAAGACATGGGATAGCGATATGCAGATATACAGTTCATAGTAGTATCGCGTATACGAGGTATAAATGGCGGAGATGTCGTTTCTAATTAGGTGATTCATGAGAAAAGATTTCCGACGTGATTATCGCCGCACGATGAGAATTTAAGACTTTGAACGCGGAATGGTAGTTGGAGCTAAATATATGGGACGTTCCATTTCGGAAATCGTTAGGGAATTCGATATTCCGAGAAACACAGTGTCAAAAGTGTGTCAACAATACCAGATTACAAGCATTGTCTCTCACCGCGGGCAATGTAGTGACCGACAGCCTTCGATTAACGTCCGAGGGCAGCGGCGTTTGCTTAGAGTTGTCATTGCTAATAGACAAGCAGCAATACGTGAAAAAACCGCAGAAATCAACGTGGGACGTACGACGATTGTATCCGTTAGAACAGTGAAGCGAAATATGACGTTAAGGGGCTATAGCAACAGACGACCGATGCGAGTGGCTTTGCCAACAGCACGACATCGCCTGCAGGGCCTCTCCTGGGCTCCTGACCATGTCGGTTGGCTCACGGAGGAATGTAAAGCCATGGCCTTGTCAGATGAGTCCCGATTTCAGTTGGTAAGAGCTTATGGTAAGTTTCGAGTGTGGCGCAGACCCCACGAAACCACCGACCATAGTTGTCCACAAGTGATAGTGAATAGGAGTGGCAATCATTAAAACAAAGGCGTTTTTCGTTGCGACGGGATCTTCTCATGAAATTTCAATCACCAGTTTTCTCCTCCGATTCCGAAAACATTCTGTTGGCACCCACCTACATCGGGAGAAATGATCATCACGATAAATTAAGAGAAATCAGGGCTCGCACAGAAATAATTAAGTGGTCGTTTTTCCCGCGTGCCGTTAGAGAGTGGAACGGTAGAGAGACAGCATGAAGGTGGTTCATTGAACCCTCTGCCAGGCACTTTATTGCGAATAGCAGCGTAATGACGTAGGTGTAGATGTTAAAGCTGGCGGTGGCTCCCTTGAATGGACTGGATTCTCTGGTCAACCTGAACCAATCATTGAACGGAAATGGTTATCTTCGGCTACTTGGAGACCATTTGCAGCCATTCAAAGATGGAATTTTTATGGATGGCAATGCGCCATATCTCCAGACCACAATTGCTTGTAATTGATTTGAAGAACATTTTGGACAAACGTTTGGACATCCAGATCACCCGACATGAATCACATCGAACATTTGTGGGACATAATCGAGAGATCACTTCGTGCACAAAATACTGCACCAGCAACACTTTCGCAGTTATGGACGACTGTTGTTGTTGTTGTTGTGGTCTTCAGTCCTGAGACTGGTTTGATGCAGCTCTCCATGCTACTCTATCCTGTGCAAGCTTTTTCATCTCCCAGTACTTACTGCAACCTACATCCTTCTGAATCTGCTTAATGTATTCATCTCTTGGTCTCCCTCTATGATTTTTACCCTTCACGCTGCCCTCCAGTATTAAATTGGTGATCCCTTGATGCCTCAGAACATGCCCTACCAACCGGTCCCTTCCTCTTGTCAAGTTGTGCCACAAACTCCTCTTCTCCCCAATCCTATTCAATACCTCCTCATTAGTTATGTGATCTACCCATCTAATCTTCAGCATTCTTCTGTAGCACCACATTTCGAAAGCTTCTATTCTCTTCCTGTCCAAACTATTTATCGTCCATGTTTCACTTCCATACATGGCTACACTCCATACAAATACTTTCAGAAACGACTTCCTGCCACTTAAATCTATACTCGATGTTAACAAATTTCTCTTCTTCAGAAACGCTTTCCTTGCCATTGCCAGTCTACATTTTATATCCTCTCTACTTCGACCATCATCAGTTATTTTGCTCCCCAAATAGCAAAACTCATTTACTACTTTAAGTGTCTCATTTCCTAATCGAATTCCCTCAGCATCACCCGACTTAATTCGACTACATTCCATGATCCTCATTTTGCCTTTGATGTTCATCTTATATCCTCCTTTCTAGACACTGTCCATTCCTTTCAACTGCTCTTCCAAGTCCTTTGCTGTCTCTGACAGAATTACAATGTCATCGGCGAACTTCAAAGTTTTTATTTCTTCTCCATGCATTTTAATTCCTACTCCGAATTTTTCTTTTGTTTCCTTTACTGCTTGCTCAATATACAGATCGAATAACATTGGGGAGAGGCTACAACCCTGTCTCACTCCCTTTCCAACCACTGCTTCCCTTTCATGCCCCTCGACTCTTATAACTGCTATCTGGTTCCTGGTTCAAAAAGGTTCAAATGGCTCTGAGCACTATGGGACTTAACGTCTGTGGTCATCAGTCCCCTAGAACCTAGAACTACTTAAACCTAACTAACCTAAGGACATCACACACATCCATGCCCGAGGCAGGATTCGAACCTGCGACCTTAGCAGTCGCGCGGTTCCGAACTGAGCGCCTAGAACCGCTAGACCACCGCGGCCGGCTCTGGTTCCTGTACAAACTGTAAATAGACTTTCGCTCCCTGTATTTTACCCCTGCCACCTTTAGAATTTGAAAGAGAGTATTCCAGTCGACATTGTCAAAAGCTTTCTCTAAGTCTACAGACGCTAGAAAAGTAGGTTTGACTTTCCTTAATCTTTCTTCTAAGATAAGTCGTAGGGTCAGTATTGCCTCACGTGCTCCCATATTTCTACGGAATCCAAACTGATGTTCCCAGAGGTCGAATTTTACCAGTTTTTCCATTCGTCTGTACAGAATTCGCGTTAGCATTTTGCAGCTGTGACTTATTAAACTGATAGTTCGGTAATTTTCACGTCTGTCAACACCTGATTTCTTTGGGATTGGAATTATTATATTCTTCTTGAAGTCTGAGGGTATTTCGCCTGTCTCATACATCTTGCTCACAAGATGGTAGAGTTTTGTCATGACTGGCTCTCCCAAGGCCGTCAGTAGTTCTAATGGAATGTTGTCTACTCCCGGGGCCTTGTTTCGACTCACGTCTTTCAGTGCTCTGTCAAACTCTTTACGCAGTATCGTATCTCCCATTTCATCATCTACATCCTCTTCCATTTCTATAACTTAGCCCTCAAGTACATCGCCCTTGTATAGACCCTCTATATACTCCTTCCACCTTTCTGCTTTCCCTTCTTTGCTTAGAACTGGGTTTCCATCTGAGCTCTTGATATTCATACAACTGGTTCTCTTCTCTCCAAAGGTCTCTTTAACTTTCCTGTAGGCAGTATCTATCTCACCCCTAGTGAGATAAGCCTCTACATCCTTACATCTGTCCTCTAGCCATCCCTGCTTAGCAGTTTTGCACTTCCTGTCGATGGACGACTATAGAGGCAATGTGGATAAATATTTCTGCAAGGGGCTTCCAAGAACTGGTTGAGTCCATGCTACGTCAACCTCCTGTACTACGCCGGGCAAAAGGAGGTCCGACACGTTATTAGGTGTCCCACGACTTTTTCCACCTCATTGAGGAATATGTCCAGAATCTGATGCAGCAAACCACCGTTAAGGATATTTGACTGTAATTCTGTGGCTCCATTCTTTTACCCCTACTAGATACGGGAGTCAGCTGCGCTTTTACCAGTTGCTTCGGATCTAGCGCTGGACCAGAGATTCACAACAAATGCGAGCTAAGTATTAGACCAATGCCAAAGAGCACTCTCCATAAAACCAAACTGGAATTCCATACGGATCTTGCGACTTACTTATTTTCTATTCCTTGCGTTGGTTTTCAGCGATATGTATGCGTATTTGGATGTCCTCCACACGGCAGTTTGCGCAGCACTGAAACGATGCTATGTCTGTACGACCGTTCTGTGAGAATGATATTTTCAATACGAAATTTAGGAATTAAACTTTCCTTTTTTGTCTTCTTTCGCCACAACAGACTGGCCTTCAACGCTCTTACAGAGTTTACGTAGAATCGGAATAAATTTTATACGTTCCTCGACGACATCTTTCTGACCGTACCACTTGCAATGTATCTACAGACTTCCTAATCAATCCTCGGTAGGTTAAAGTCCGCTCCTACTGATACTGCATGATCGGGATGCTTCCACGATGTTGAGCGTATATATTCTTTCAGTCATTCTAAAATCGTTACAGCGGAATCGATCGACTGGTAAAAAGTATCCCATTTTTACACTGTGTTCACCAATGCCGGTTACTTGCACTCGGGTAACTTCGCAGTCAGACTCCATTTCGACCTCGATAAGAATGATACTTTTGCCGACTGCAATAACCGTTCACACTCATACGGCGTCCAACCTGTCTTTTCGCTGTCGATAAACGTTCTACGCATTGTTATACCCACTCTATCAAAAAAAAAAAAAAAAAAAAAAAAAAAGTGGGACGTAAATTGGTAGATGTGAGGTACAGAGACAGACAAACAAGCAACCACTTATTCGGCTTGTCACTGATTGATAGAGCTGTTGGATGTCCTTCTGAGGGATATCGTGCCAAATTCTGTCCAATTTGCGCTTTAGATTGTCCGAATCCCTAGATGGTTGGAGGGCCCTGCCCACAATGTTCTAAAGTTCTCAACTGTGAGATACCCGGCGACCTTATTGGCCAAAGCAGGCAAGCAATAGAAACTCTCGCAGTGTTCGCGCAGGAATCATCTTGCTAGCATGTAAGCCCAGGACGGCTTGCCATGAAGGCGAACAAAAGGGAGCGTAGAATGGTGTCGACGTACCACCGTGCTGTGAGTGTGCCGCGGAAAACAATCAAACAGGTCCCTCTATGAAATGAAATACCATCTCACACCTTCAATTTTGTCGGGCCGTATGGCGGACGACAGTCAGACTGGTACCACACCGCTCTCCAGGGACTCTCCAGACACGTCTTCGCTGGTCATCGGAGCTCAGTTCGAGGCCCATCCCATCACTGAAGATATTTTTACTCCAATGAGTGAGATTCCAGACCGAAGACGAGTCTGGAGAAGCCTCCTCCACGTCTTCACAGACATCCTATATTCAAAGCTACGCGGCTGTGGTATTGGGGGCGACGCTAAGATACACTACAAAACTACGAGTTACCCATAATGAAAACAATAAATTAAAAACCAGCCCTGTTGTGTTTCAGACACAGATCTGCGCAACAAACTCCTAAAAACTGAAAACGAAAGTCACTATAGTAAGACAGCTGAGTGGTCAGCGCGACAGAATGTCAATCCTAAGGGCTCAGCTTCGATTCCCGGCTATGTCGGAGATTTTCTCCGCTCAGGGACTGGGTGTTGTCCTTATCATCATCATTTCATCCCCATAGACGCGCAAGTCGTCGAAGTGGCGACAAATCGAAAGACTTGCACCCGGCGAACGGTCTACCCGACGGGAGGCCCTAGTCACACGACATTTATTTGTTTAGACATGAAGTACTTCACGTTGGAAAACAGGAAAATGCAACCGCAAACTCTTTGTCCAACGCAGCTGTCTGCGTTGGAAAGAAGCTATGATGAAATGTGGGCAATATCCTACTGTATTTAAGAACAGATGAAACACATGTTTTCTCATTTTCAAAATTTCTCCATAGAAAATTGCCTCATATGGCTATATTTCTGTGCCAAACGGTGAAGTTTCCGCCTTCACCTTTAGTTTTTGGGTCTGTACTTTTATTTTTTTCTCCTGTGTTCATTTCTTGTGATCGATCACATAGCTATGTTGCTATTTTTCTCCCTTTCCCATTCAGAGATGGCAGACAGGTGCAGCTAGATTCGCACTGGTCTGACACGCGAAGTGGCACGGCTCCCGATACAAGTGAGCGTAGCTCGAGAGACGGTGGCACGTGGAGCCGTCTGTCAGGCCAGCAGACGGCGCATCAACCCGTGGTATTGGCGGGGTACGAGGGCGGCGAAGTAAGCCGGCTGTCATAAGGGCAGCAGCCAGCCAGGAGGGTTACTGGGTTACTGCCGGGATTTTCCCCCGACGACGGTCCGTTCCAGCACCGCGTGTGGCGTGAGGGGTGTCACCAAGGCGCGAACTCGTAAGCTGAAAATTATTTCATGGTCGCCACATTAGTAAAATCCGAATTTCTGGGCAATGGTATCACATGAAAGAGAGAAACGAGGCGACGTAGCGCATCTCAAGACCCAGTCTGTAAATATAATACAATACTTTAAATATTTATGATGGAAGTCATGAATGTTCTACGTATGACTTATAAATAGTAATAACTTCTAATCTCCTTAAACTGTCTTGACGAACTGTGTGTCAACTGATAGCGATTGAATATCAGTATCAGAAAACAGCTTCACAATTTCTATTGTAGCAGTACAAGTAAGTAACTAGTCACAATGTTCATTCTGAGGGTTAAAATAGACGGTCTAATGCATAATAAAATTGCATAATGTTAAATATAGTGGCAGTATTAGAGAGTGCCCGCATCTCGTGGTCGTGCGGTAGCGTTCTCGCTTCCCACGCCCGGGTTCCCGGGTTCGATTCTCGGCGGGGTCAGGGATTTTCTCTGCCTCGTGATGGCTGGTTGTTGTGTGATGTCCTTAGGTTAGTTAGGTTTAAGTAGTTCTAAGTTCTAGGGGACTGATGACCATAGATGTTAAGTCCCATAGTGCTCAGAGCCATTTGAACCATTTGAAGTATTAGAGAGTAAACTACGATACTACCTAGAGACATTTTATTGTCATTGTGCTTAGTAATAATTAGTAGTAAAAATGACATCCGGTTAAGTTCATTTGTTGATCGTTTCACTCAGTTTTTTTATTACAGAGGCCAACCAGCTCTCTGACCGAACACGCTGAGCTACCGTGCCGGCGTCCGACTGAGCTACCCAAGCACGACTCACGCCCCGTCCTCACAGCTTTAATTCCGCCAGTACCTCGTCTCCTACCTTCCAAAACTTCACAGAAGCTCTCCTGCGAACCTTTCGCAGGAGAGCTTCTGTGAAGTTTGGAACGTAGGAGACGAGGTACTGGCAGAAGTAAAGCTGTGAGGACGGGGCGTGAGTCGTGCTTAGGTAGCTCAGTCGGTAGAGCACTTTCCCGCGAAAGGCAAAGGTCCCGAGTTCGAGTCTCGGTCCGGAACACAGTTTTAATCTGGCAGGAAGTTTCATATCAGCGCACACTCCGCTGTAGAGTGAAAATTTCATTCCGTAAAAATGTTGGTATGCCATGCTAAAACGTACTCACCCATGCTCAACAGTACTCTCCAGTACTCTTAAATCAACTGAAGTATTCAACAATACCCTGATATGAAATAAACTACTCTGCCAATCACTTCTTTATAGAACACCCGAGAACATTCAAAACATTCAAGAACATTAAAAAATTTCAGCAACTTTCTACAACATTCTAACATCCAGAACATTCGACAGTATTTTAGAACATTCCAAAACCTTGAAAACATAGACAGAGCTGCAATTTCTTCCATTAAAATGTATATTGATGCGAAAGAGACGGAAGACGTTCCGGTGACCTCCACAATGTAATAGCGACCACTTTAAACACTCATATCTCCAGAAACACAACAGCTACCACTACATAAGCACTATAGTACACAACAGAGGAATCAAGGGTGGCATATATATATATATATAGTATAGCTTTATATATATATATATATATATATATATATATATATATATATATATATATATATATATATATATATAAAGCTATACTAAACCGTCATATTCTCAGTTCAGCTGTATCCAAACATTTTTCAGGGAAGTTTCTATATCTTCTGTTGGTTCGACAAGGTGACTGAGTGGATCTTCCAGCTTTCTAACACACCCTATTTCACTGTTTGTGTTCACAGATAGCCACGTGATCACGAATGTGTAATACTAAGACAATAAAAGAACTCCCTGAAAGTAGAGAAACGTCTCCGAAATATGTTTGAGTAATTAAACAAGAAAATTGTGTTCGCTTAAGGCAGAAGCACATTTCCTTACTACATATTGACTTACTCTAGCACAATACTTGCTTATGAACTATAATTGGTATCTTGTTATTTTGTGTAGATACATTCATGTTCCCTCCCTAGAGCAAGCTACATGTCACTGACTGTGAGCAAAGAACGATTCTTTCAAAATAATACCAGAACACCCAAACGTTTGTCTTACAGTTATAGTAGTGCTGATCTTTGGCTAACGGCCTTGCCGCAGTGGTAACACCGTTTACCGCCACATCACCGCTTCTGGGCTTCGCTAGCACTTGGATGGGTCAACGTTCGGGTCTGCTGGGCGCTGTTGGCAAGCAGCGTGCACTGAGCCTTGTGAGGTCAGTTCAGGAGCTTCCAACATTTGCTCCTTGCCTTGGAAGGTTACTGACTCTGTTTGTCAGTATATCTACCTTTTCAAAATCTTTGAGGTCTGGGAGCGACTGTCCATCCCAGAGCAGCACAAACAATTACATAGTAAACAACTGCAAGTATTTATCGCTGACAATAACACAGTGGTATATTTGTTTGGTGTTAAGTGTTTGGCCGGCCGCGGTGGCCGTGCGGTTCTGGCGCTGCAGTCCGGGACCGCGAGGCTGCTACGGTCGCAGGTTCGAGTCCTGCCTCGGGCGTGGGTGTGTGTGGTGTCCTTAGGTTAGTTAGGTTTAAGTAGTTCTAAGTTCTAGGGGACTTATGACCTAAGATGTTGAGTCCCATAGTGCTCAGAGCCATTTGAACCATTTGTTAAGTGTTTACTGCTCGGTGGCGGTATTCTCCAAATCAATTAAAGGGAGACCACACTTCCACTCCCGCCTGCCTGCTACGGCCGTCTTTACTAACACTACTAATGTATTAGTATTAATAAAATTATGATATATTATATATTACAATACTATGATAAAAGATATCAAGCAGGATTATTAAAAATAAGTGTCCATAATAGTAACGCTTTATTTAATAATAATGATAACGAGAAATTTGATAGCACGATTCACACAGCAAAAATTCAAAAGTTCGTGATTGATGAGAGGCGACTTGTAGTTGTCAGACTGTGTTGAGATTTTGCACGTATCGTTTTTTTATTGTTTCGAACAAAATAAGGGGGTGAGACCTAAACTTTTTGAAAACTGACAAATAGAGGCAATCCTATTCTCTACAGACAGACGCGATATCTCTACTAGTGTTCGCTGCTAACGTCTTAGCGCGTACCCAGGATTGAGCTGTGGAGGGGGGAACCTCACATCAATTTCCCGATGAATGGCGACATAATTTTCAGATTAGTAGCCGGATGGTTTCGGGTACACTTGCTACCAGTTGGGATCCATTACACGTTCCACCTTCCTTCGAGCTGACACTGAACTAATGAAAGCCAGGGGAAGCAATTCCATTGTTCCCCTTTAGAAAAAAGATTATCATATTATCATCAAAAACTGAACACGAAGCTTGCCCCGGCAGAAAGACAGACGCATCAACTGAATGTCGCTTCGGGGAAAGCCGGACTTACGTCAAAAAATGTTTTGCATCACCTCGTTTCCGAGAGTTCCGGAACCTGTACAGAAAGTTGGAACAGAGATCAACATAAACATTATTTCAGCCCTTTTTATTATTCATGAAAACCACACATTGCATGTTACACCACCATACAGCCAGACCTTCAGAGGTGGTGGTCCAGATTGCTGTACACACCGGTACCTCTAATACCCAGTAGCACGTCCTCTTGCATTGATGCATGCATGTATTCGTCGTGGCATACTATGCACAAGTTCATCAAGGCACTGTTGGTCCTGGTCCAGAGTGTCCCAATTCTCAATGGCGATTCGGCGTAGATCCCTCAGAGTGGTTGGAGGGTCACATCGTCCATAAACAGCTCTTTTCAATCTATCCCAGGCATGTTCGATAGGGTTCATGTCTGGAGAACATGCTAGCCACTCTAGACGAGCGATATCGTTATCCTGAAGGGAGTCATTCACAAGATGTGCACGATGGGGGCGCGAATTGTTGTCCATGAAGATGAATGCCTCGCCAATATATTGCCGATATGGTTGCACTATCGGTCGGAGGATGGCATGCAGGTACCGTACAGCCGTTACGGCGCCTTCCATGAGCACCAGCGGCGTACGTCAGCCCCACATAATGCACCCCAAAACAGCAGGGAACCTCCACCTCGTTGCATTCGCTGGACAGTGTGTCTAAAGCGTTCAGCCTGAACGGGTTGCCTCCAAACATGTCTCCGACGATTGTCTGGTTGAAGGCACACGCGACACTCATCGGTGAATTGAACTTGATGCCAATCCTGAGCGGTTCATTCGGCATGTTGTTGGGCCCATCTGTACCGCGCTGCATGGTGTCATTGTTGCAAAGATGGACCTCATCATGGACGTCGGGAGTGAAGTTGCGCATCAAGCAGCCTATTGCGCACAGTTTGAGTCGTAACTCGACGTCATGTGGTTGCACAAAAAGCATTGTTCAACATGGTGGCGTTGCTGTCAGGCTTCCTCCGAGCCATAATCCGTAGGTAGCGGTCATCCACTGCAGTAGTAACCCTTGGGCAGCCTGAGCGAGGCATGTCATCGACAGTTCCTGTCTCACTGTATATCCATATCCGAGCAACATCGCTTTGGTTCACTCCGAGACGCCTTGACACTTCCCTTGTTGAGAGCCCTTCCTGCCACAAAGTAACAATGCGGACCCGATCAAACCGCGGTATTGACCGTCTAGGCATGGTTGAATTACAGACAACACGAGCCGTGTACCTCCTTCCTGCTGGAATGACTGCAACTGATCGGCTGTCGGACCCCTCCGTCTAATAGGCGCTGCTCATGCATGGTTGTTTACATCTTTGGGCGGGTTAAGTGGCATCGCTGAATAGTCAAAGGGACTTTGTCTAAACCTCAAAAGTGTTTCACCTTTCATCGGGAAATTGATGTGATGTTCCCCTCTCCTCAGATTAGTTCCTCCTCCTCCCCTTCCCCCCCCCCCCCACTCACTGTTGCTGGATATACGTGCAGGTTAGCGTCAGGGAGTTTATTCACATTGAGAAGGAGAAAAGTGTGACAGTGCCGATAGAGAAGACAATGGAAAGTGCAATTAAATGCAGAACCTGAGTAGCAGACAGGTGTGTGAGTAACGGAAGGAGTGGAATTCAAGTATCAACACCCAAAGAAAAAGAGGCAGAGCACATTAAATAAATTTTTCATTGGCCATGTGAATGAATGTGTTATTACCCAAAAATTTCTACAATATTATGAACAGTAGAAGCAAATTCCAACTTTGCAGAACTTTACAGCTTTTGCCGCAGTAAAGTGGAGTTGTAGGCCAGAAAAGAAACCCCTGTCTATGAGATGTTGTTTTTCACAACATACCACAATAAATAACCCATCATTTGGACGGAAGACGTCATTAAATATTTACAAAGACGGTAGTATCTGAATTAGCGTCCAGTGGTCTACTTTGATAGAATATGGATTCGAGTCCATTACGCTTAAATAAATTCATTGCTCTGGAAAACTTGCGGACGAGATAGATAAAGTAATACAAAATATTTATTTCTTCGTGGAAACGAATGAAAGTGCGGGAGTTTGGTTTTTGAATCTCTGCTTGTTAATCTGTTTCATTAGATCTTGCGTTTTCGTGTGTCTACAGTAGAGTTTCGTAGCGTGTGTAGGAAGTGGTTTGTTCGTTTGCATTGAAAGCTAGTGGTCGCCGGTTGACATTAGTCAGTCAGTCAGGCAGCAACCGCCGGCCAAAACAGAACAGCAACACGGAACCAACCGAATGGTTCAAATGGCTCTGAGCACTATGGGACTTAACATCTATGGTCATCAGTCCCCTATAACTTAGAACTACTTAAACCTAACTAACCTAAGGACATCACACAACACCCAGCCATCACGAGGCAGAGAAAATCCCTGACCCCGCCGGGAATCGAACCCGGGAACCCGGGCGTGGGAAGCGAGAACGCTACCGCACGACGACGAGATGCGGGCAGGAACCAACCGATTTTGCGACATTTTACGAGTTCCTAACCAGGCGCGAATTATTCAGTCTCACTTGTGTGCTTTGATAGTTAAGCTTTCGATTCGCCCGTGGGCGTGTGGGAGGTCGCTTCGGGGTGTGGCAGGCCGCAAATGACTTCCCTGGGGCTGAAGGTAAGCCCCCCTCCCCAGTTAAAGTCTGCCAGACATGCTCCAGGTGCTCTGTGGGTAACAATGTCCCTCATCTGGATGCAGTCGCTTGTCCTGTTTCAGAGGAAACCTCTCAGTTTGCAAAATAGAGGTAATTACAGAGGATGCGATTATTGGCAGCTGGGAGGTCCAATGTCTCCTTAGTGTCCATATCCCCTTAGGGATAAGGCTGCCAAGGAGGGGAGAAAGCCATTGTGCACTCCATGTGCGTACCAGATGGAGTCATTCCAGACTTGGAACGGGTCTTCCGGATGCCATGAAGAGCACAGGATCAGCCAACTGCAGGTGGTGGCTCATGTTGATACCAGTGATGTGTGTCGCTTTGATCAGAAGAGATTTTCTGTTTTTATCGAGCGGCTATCAGAAGTTGTTAGGGCTGCCAATCTTATTTGCGAGATGAAAGTAGAGGTTATCATTTGCAGCATAGTCGACAGATCTATTGTGGATCTCTGGTACAGAGTGGAGCGGAAAGTCTGAATCAGAGACTGAGATGGTCCTGCGACCGTGTAGGCTACGGATTCCTCGACTTGCGCCGCAGGGTGGTGGGACTTCGGGTTCCGCTAAACAGGTCAGGAGTTCATCACACGCAGGAGGCGGCTACACGGGTACCAGGAGCTGTGCAGTGTAGACTGGACGGTTTACTAGGTTAAAGGAAACACAAAAAGGGCTTCAGTCTCAAAGGGTGCAGGCTGAACACAGGAAGAACGTATATCTAAGAACTATCGGTATAACAGTTTTAAAGTAGCCGTGTTGGAAAAAGTTCCACAGCTCCAAGCGCTAATAGAAACCACTTATACTCAAATCATTCTAGACATTGATATATGCCGCACCTAAGCTGCCGAAATTGTTGCGAAGGACCTGACGGTTGGCGGTGGTGTGTTTGTTGCTGTTATAAGTAGTTTATCGTGTAGTGAAAATGAATTAGATAGTTCATGTGAGTTAATATGAATAGAGGTCAATCTTATAAAATAACTGGATCCTTTTAACAACCTCCCAACTCAGATGATACAAAATGGCGAAAATACATGTTTAAATCCGGAGGTACGCATAAAACATCATCTGAAATCGTGCTAAACACATTCTCTGAAAATTATTTCAGGCAATTAGTTCACGAGCCCACTCGAATAGTAAACCGTGCGGAAACACACTTGACCTGTTTGTAACAAATAGTACTAAGAACGAGCATCAAATAAGATGCAGGGATTAGTGAACACAAGGTTGTCGTAGCGAGACTGAATACCGTAACTCCCAAATCCATCAAAACTAAACAACAAATATATGTTTTCAAAAAAGCAGATAAAAAATCGCTTGACGCCTTCCTGACAGACAATCTCCAATCCTTCCAAATTGACAGTGTAAGTGTACACCAGATGTGGCTTGAATTAAAAAAAGTAGTACCGGCACAGATTGAGAGATGTATACCAAATAAATTAACAAATGACGGAGCTGATCCCCCTTGGTGCACAAACCGCGTCAGAAAATTGTTGCAGAAACAACGGAAAAAAGCACGCTAAATTAAAATTAAAAAAAAAAAAAAAAACATAAGAAATCTCTTTAAGAAGGTCGAAATTCAGGGCGGACTTCAATGCGAGATGGGTACAATATTTTCCACAGCGAAACTTTGTCTCGAAAGCATGCTAGCAGCAAGACACAATCAATGTCTTCTCTGCGCGATAGCAACGGAAATACTATTGATAACAGTGCTGCGAAAGCAGAGTTACTAAACACAGCCTTCCTAAATTCCTTTACCAAAGAAGACGAAGTAAATATTCCAGAATTCGATTCAAAAACAGCTGCTAACATGAGTAACTTAGAAGTAGATGTCCTCAGAGTGGTGAAGCAACTTAAATTATTAAATAAGAGCAAGTCTTCCGGTCCACATTGTATATCATTTAGGTTCCTTTCAGGGTATGCTGATGCAGAAACTCCATAATTAACAATCATAAACAACCGCTCACTCGACGGAAGATCCGTGACCAAAGACTGGAAAACTACATAGGTCACCGCAGTATTTAAGAAAGGCAGTAAGAATAATGCACTAAATTACGGACCCGTATCATTATTGTCGATACGCAACAGAATTTTGGAACATATACTGTGTTCGAACATTATGAATTATCTCGAAGAGAACGGTATATCGACACTTAGTCACCACGGATTTAGAAAACACCGTTCTTATGAAACACAAGTAGCTCTTTGATCACACGAAGTGCTGAGTACTATCAACAAGGTATTTCAATTTGATTCCGTATTTCTATACTTCGAGAAGGCTTTGGACACCGTACCTCACAAGTGGCTTGTAAATCAAATTGTGTGCTTATGGAATACCGTCTCAGTTATGCGACTGGTTTCGTGGATTACTTATTAGTAATCGACGAAGCTCATCGAGTAAACCAGAATTGATTCCTAGTGTTCCCCGAGGTAGTGTTATAGGCCCTCTGTTCCTTATCTACATAAATGATTTAGGAAACAATCTGAGTAGAAACCTTATATTGTTTGCAGATGATGCTGTCTTTCATGGTCTAGTACAGTCATAGGAAGATCAAAAACAAGTAGAAAACGATTTAGATAAGATATCGGTATGATGCGAAAATTGGCAATTGACCCTAAATAATGAAGTGTGAGGTCATCCACATGAATGCTACAAGTGATCCGTTGAATTTCGATTACCCGATAATTCAATGAAATCCGAAGGCCGTAAATTCAAGGAAGTATCTAGCAATTACAACTACAAAGAACTTTAATTGGAAAGAACACATAGTAAATGTTGTGGGGAAGGTTAACCAAACACTGCGTTTAATTGGTAGAACACTTAGAAAATGTAGCAGATCTACTGAAGAGACTGCCTACACTACGCTTTTCCGTCCTCTTTTGGAGTACCGGAGCGAAATCCGTACCAGATAGGATTAACGGAGTTCAAAGAAGGGCATCACGTATTGTATTATCGCGAAATAGGGGAGAGACTGTCACGGTCATGATACAGGATATTGAATGGACGTCACTAAAACAAAGGTGTTCCTCATTGCGGAAGGATTTTCTCACAAAATTTCGGTCACCAACTTTCTCCTCCGAATGCGTTCGTTGACGCCGACCTAGATACGAAGAAACTATCATCATAATGAAATGAGGGAAATCGAAGCTCGCACGGAATGATGTAGGTGTATGTTTTTTCTGTGTGCTGTTCGAAAGTGGAATAACAAAATTATTGTGAAGGTATTTCGATGCACCCTAAGCCACGCACGTACGTGTGATTTGCAGAGTAGCTATGTAGAGGTACAGCATGTTGCCAGAGGTCTCCCAGTCGCGCACAGAAAGCTAGACGCCACATAGCGTGAGGTCAGCGTAGTTACAGTTCCGAGTGGAGCTGGCGTCGCAACACGAGTCAGTTGAAGGAACGGGAAAAAAGTGAGCCAGTCAGCGAGCAGTTACGTTGCACCGTGCCGATGGTCTTCAACATGGCCCGCAGACACCATATGCGTGCGACTGCTACGGTTGCAGGTTCGAATCCTGCCTCGGGCATGGATGTGTGTGATGTCCTTAGGTTAGTTAGGTTTAAGTAGTTCTAAGTTCTAGGGGACTGATGACCACAGAAGTTGAGTCCCATAGTGCTCAGAGCCATTTGAACCATTTGAACACCATATGCATGACTGCACACGTGGAAGAATCATTGGAAAACTGGAAGAGATTCGAACTATGGCGGGTGTAGCCCAGGAGTTTCGTATTGCTCAAATAATTGTTTCGCATGCATGCGGAGCTTTCTGAAAAACAGGCAGTGCTGCCCAAAGGGGAGGAAGAGGACTACTATTGTCTACTACGCAGTAGGTGAACGCTGCATTGTTCAACAGACAAGAAGAGGCCTATGGCAAACAGCGGGTGCAATTACAGTCACATTTAGTAGGGCTGCAAGGCACGCGATCTAATACTCCACAAAAAAAAGAAAAAAAATGAAATGATCGCATGGCACTCTTGGCCGGGTCAATGTTGATGAGAATGATGATGGACACACAACACCCAGACCCCTGTCGGGAATCGAACCCAGGCCCCCTGCATGGTAGGCAGTAACGCTACCACTAAGGTTTTTTTTTTTTAATTTCATTTTGTTCGCTTACTTTCGTTGCATGTGCTCGGGGCGGACGTCGTAAGACATCCATGTAAGTTCGTTGTTGATCGATTAACTGAGTTTTTTTATTACAGAAGGCTGCTAACCCTCCGACCGAACACGCTGAGCTACCGTGCCGGCGCGCTACGGAGGTGCCACAGTTGCACATCAACTGCTTAGGAATGGTCTGTTTACCCGACGACAAGTACTTTGTGTTCCATTGATAGGCGGATATTGGTGGCCTCGTCTGCGATAGTGCCAGGAGCTTAGGGACTGTACCAATGAAGAGTGGTGTCGCGTGCTCTTCTCGGATGAGAGCAGATCGTCTGAGTAGTTGTTCTGGAAGTACCCTCATATGGCGACAGATGGGAAAACGTAATGCATCCAGGAACACGATATTTTATTAGTCCAGGTGTTACTGTGTGAATAGATATAATACTGGGTGGGCGTACTACCTCCAAATCTTTGAAAAAGGTACTCACCGGTCAACGCTATTTTCACACTGTACTCCTTCCCGCAAGGACGTCTTTGCATAGATGCATTCAGTCATGATGTCATTTTCATGGATGATTATACGCGAGTGTATCGAACAGCACAGGTAAAAATGGAAATGAGCGATAGGCGTCATTGCCCGGGAGGCCCCTTGCGGAGCAGGCCCGGCCACGTTGGTGCAGGTCTTATTGCATTCGACTCCACATTGGGCGACATGCGCGCAGGATGGGGATGAAATGATGATGAAGACAGCACAAGACTCTGTCCCTGAGCGGAGAAAATCTCCGACCCAGCCGGAAATCGAACCCGGGCCCGCAGGACGGCACTCCGTCACGCTGACCACGCACCTATCGAGGCGAACAACAGCACAGGTGAAGACGTTTTTTGAACACGTGGATATTAGGCGAATGGACTGGTCTGCTCGTTCCCCCGACTTAAAACCCACCGACGACGTGTGGGATGCATTGGGGGAAGTACTGCATGCACCAGCGACCATCCAGCAGTTGTCAATAGCGCTGGTGGAGGAATGGAACGACCTTCCCGAAGAACTCCTTATAGGCCTCGTGGACAGCATGAAGGCACGTTGGCCGGCCGAAGTGGCCGTGCGGTTAAAGGCGCTGCAGTCTGGAACCGCAAGACCGCTACGGTCGCAGGTTCGAATCCTGCCTCGGGCATGGATGTTTGTGATGTCCTTAGGTTAGTTAGGTTTAACTAGTTCTAAGTTCTAGGGGACTAATAACCTCAGCAGTTGAGTCCCATAGTGCTCAGAGCCATTTTTGAAGGCACGTTGCAAAACATACACTGCGGTCCATGGTGATCACACGACATATTAACAAGTACGTACCGCCTTTTGTAATGTCCATGGGATCATATTAAGAGAGTGGTTTGAAAAGTTTTCGGAACGGAATAGAAAAAAGTACTTACATCAATGAAACTTTTTCTATTTTCAATGTAGTGTACTTTTAGATTAATGCTCTTGGTCCAACGGTTTTCCAGTGCCTTGATCCCATCTCGAAAATGAATTTCCTCCAGGCCTGCAAAAATACACTCCTGGAAATGGAAAAAAGAACACATTGACACCGGTGTGTCAGACCCACCATACTTGCTCCGGACACTGCGAGAGGGCTGTACAAGCAATGATCACACGCACGGCACAGCGGACACACCAGGAACCGCGGTGTTGGCCGTCGAATGGCGCTAGCTGCGCAGCATTTGTGCACCGCCGCCGTCAGTGTCAGCCAGTTTGCCGTGGCATACGGAGCTCCATCGCAGTCTTTAACACTGGTAGCATGCCGCGACAGCGTGGACGTGAACCGTATGTGCAGTTGACGGACTTTGAGCGAGGGCGTATAATGGGCATGCGGGAGGCCGGGTGGACGTACCGCCGAATTGCTCAACACGTGGGGCGTGAGGTCTCCACAGTACATCGATGTTGTCGCCAGTGGTCGGCGGAAGGTGCACGTGCCCGTCGACCTGGGACCGGACCGCAGCGACGCACGGATGCACGCCAAGACCGTAGGATCCTACGCAGTGCCGTAGGGGACCGCACCGCCACTTCCCAGCAAATTAGGGACACTGTTGCTCCTGGGGTATCGGCGAGGACCATTCGCAACCGTCTCCATGAAGCTGGGCTACGGTCCCGCACACCGTTAGGCCGTCTTCCGCTCACGCCCCAACATCGTGCAGCCCGCCTCCAGTGTCGCGACAGGCGTGAATGGAGGGACGAATGGAGACGTGTCGTCTTCAGCGATGAGAGTCGCTTCTGCCTTGGTGCCAATGATGGTCGTATGCGTGTTTGGCGCCGTGCAGGTGAGCGCCACAATCAGGACTGCATACGACCGAGGCACACAGGGCCAACACCCGGCATCATGGTGTGGGGAACGATCTCCTACACTGGCCGTACACCACCGGTGATCGTCGAGGGGACACTGAATAGTGCACGGTACATCCAAACCGTCATAGAACCCATCGTTCTACCATTCCTAGACCGGCAAGGGAACTTGCTGTTCCAACAGGACAATGCACGTCCGCATGTATCCCGTGCCACCCAACGTGCTCTAGAAGGTGTAAGTCAACTACCCTGGCCAGCAAGATCTCCGGATCTGTCCCCCATTGAGCATGTTTGGGACTGGATGAAGCGTCGTCTCACGCGGTCTGCACGTCCAGCACGAACGCTGGTCCAACTGAGGCGCCAGGTGGAAATGGCATGGCAAGCCGTTCCACAGGACTACATCCAGCATCTCTACGATCGTCTCCATGGGAGAATAGCAGCCTGCATTGCTGCGAAAGGTGGATATACACTGTACTAGTGCCGACATTGTGCATGCTCTGTTGCCTGTGTCTATGTGCCTGTGGTTCTGTCAGTGTGATCATGTGATGTATCTGACCCCAGGAATGTGTCAATAAAGTTTCCCCTTCCTGGGACAATGAATTCACTGTGTTCTTATTTCAATTTCCAGGAGTGTAGTTGTCAACTGCAGCTATCAATTGCTCGTTTGAAGTGAATCTTCGTCCACCAAGAAAAAATTTCAGTTTCGAGAAAAGATGGAATTCTGACGGAGCCATATCAGGTGAATGAGGCAGGTGTGCCGGCCGGAGTGGCCGTGCGGTTCTAGGCGCTACAGTCTGCAACCGCGTGACCGCTACGGTCGCAGGTTCGAATCCTGCCTCGGGCATGGATGTGTGTGATGTCCTTAGGTTAGTTAGGTTTAAGTAGTTCTAAGTTCTAGGGGACTGATGACCACGGCAGTTAAGTCCCATAGTGCTCAGAGCCATTTGAACCATTTTTTTGAGGCAGGTGTGGCAGCAAGTTCGTGTAATTTGGCCATGGCGATGGCACATGTGTGCGGGCGCGCGTCATGGGTCGTGGCACCCATCTTGCAGATAATTTTTTCACTTCTAATTCTTCTGTGTGATATACCCTTTCAGGTGACATCTGGGAAGCGTGAACAATTTCATGCAATTTCAATCGGCGATCCTCCATGGCCATTTTATGCACTTTTCCAATTATTTCTAGAATAGTGACGCATCTTGGCCGACCACTGCGTGGATCACCTTCTACGCTCTCCCTACCAAATCAAATTCATTTGTCAACTTGGCAACAGTTGAATACCAAGGAGCAGAGTTCCCCAGGATATTCTGGTTATCGGCATGAATATCCTTTGCTTTTATACCTTTCTTTACGAAGTTCTCAATCACTGCTCGAATCTCGATTTTTTTCCATCTTCGCAAATCACTACGCGGGAACAACAACAGAGCCACGTCAACACTACAGCTCTCTCCCAAGAGGCAACAGTCCAATGGATATCACGTGGTAATAACGAGAACTTTTCAAACCACTCTCGTACTTCGCGATGGCTTCAGGGTAAGAATAGAAGTGTAATTTGTGTTCGTCTGATTGCGTGTTTCTTTCGTTTACCTTCTCTGCTGTACTGTACGGTATCGTAGCAGATTTTTCTACATATTGCCCAAGTTTCATCGAGCTATGGAGTTGCCGGTCGCTGTGGCCGAGCGATTCTAGGCGCTTCTGTCCGGAACCGCGTTGCTGCTACGGTCACATTTTCGAATCCTGCCTCGGGCATGGATGTGTGTGATGCCTTTAGGTTAGTTATACTTAAGAAGTTCTAAGTCTATGGGGCTGATGACCTCAGATGTTAAGTCACATAGTGCTTAGAGCCATTTGAAACATTCTTGAGCTATGGAGTTACGTTACGTGGCAGTGATGCGTCATGTGAAAGTGTCTATCCTCCTTAAGTTTTGCACATCACCGTATTTGCTAAGTTATAATCTGCCAGACGTATTGTGGAAGAAATTGCTCATCGACGTGTATTGCAGGTAGTCATATGAGTCTCATCGTCATTATTAGACAACGCCACGGTAAGTTATGACGCCACCGTTTAAGTTCGCTTTACACAAACTACCAGCAGCAAGCATAGCATAAGTATATCGTACGCCTTGTTCTAGTTTAGCAACAAATTCAGTGACGAGTACAGATGTTTAGCGCTTGGCAGTGCCCCATTTCTAACAGCACTGCAACACATGCGCCGTTCCTTAGGCGTAAACAGGTCGGTGCAGAAATTCTGACCAGGTTCCCAGTTCGTTTGGCCTCTGACATTGTCCGTAAGGAGAAACAGTGTTGCACACACTCTCTAAAACAAAAAAAAAATGGAATGTTCTCCTATATTTTCATCTTCCATTGAACAGACTTCGAGAGCATTGTACGAAAGATGTTAAAATTCTATAACACTTGCGACACTATTGGGCATTGGACAGTACAACAGGAACAATATATTTCTATATAAAAACCAGGCCTTAAGGGGAGTACGTATGGTGGTGAAACTGATCAAAAAGTGACATTTTCTGATTATTATCTCTTAATAATATTTGATCTCTCCTGAATAATTTGATGCGTCATTTGTCGATTAATTCCAATTCGAAGTGTACTTTTTATCATTCTTTTTATCATTTCAAAGTTAATAGTGCAAGAGTAAGAAAATCCGTCTTTCTGCATTGACTTGCTATCTCTGAACCTATTCAATCTACAAGGCTGTTGTTTCCAGCTATTTATTCCATGAATTCGTGTTAAGAGGTTGGATGCACTGTGTAAACAGAAATGGCGCTATTGCACGTGCATCTTGTGGGTTTACTTTGCGGGTTTAGTGTTTTATAGGTGTTGAACTGTAAACATAGTGGTTTTGTGTTCTATTACATGTTCTTATACCTCCTTTCAACATGACGAAAAGAAAGAGTTCTTTTAAGAAGCGACGTTCCCATGGAAATCAGCATACGACTGGATCCGAATCCAGTGCTGATCCTGAAATAGTTGTTTCACAGACACATGAAAAGGACACGCCTACTAGTGCTTCGAGGAGGAAACTTGGAAACCAAGAGAATTTATTTATTGACAAAGGAAATCATGTAAATAGTTTAGGTTATCTTTTACTAGATTTGGGTGTCTTGGAACAAGTTTTACAAGATGCTGTATCATGATGTTTGTGGTGGGCAAATTAGCATCTTTGAGAACACATCTGCAAGGACTGGACTAGCTAACAAACTTGTTGTCCAGTGCAAAGTTTGCAGGCTCTCTATGTCATTTTGGACTTCTCAAAACTGCAAGATTGACTTGTTTGAGACCAGTGTTAGATTGTTGTATGGAATTAGGTGCATAGGTAAAGGATTGACTGTAGCTCAAGAATTATGTGCGACGGTGAACTTGTCAAACCCATCAACCAGATCAAGTAAGTACACAGAAGTAATTGGTGAATATGTCAAATATGTTGCTGTTGCTTCTATGAAAGCCGTTGCTAAAGAAGCAGTAGGATTAAATAACACGACAGACTTATCTGTGGCAGTTGATGGTACAGTCGTGGACAAAACGAGCGAGACCCCTCGCCTTTTCGTTATGCTCATCCGCACAGCTTTAAGTCTGCTACACAGCATAACAGGCAAGGCGACGAAGTGCTACCAACATACTATGCACATGCATGAAATTGAAAAATTATCCGAACTTTGTCAGACTGTTTTCAGTCATCTGTAAGACTATACTAATGCTGATTAGTGTGTTAAACACAACACCTAAATATAAGATATAAATGAAAGAAGAAACGCTAATTAGTATGAACTGGATCAATAAAAATGAATGTCAGCTTATCGAGATAACATAGCTGTTTTAGTAAGACAAAGTACTCCAGATCGTTACGAATTAGCAAAATATTATGCGCATTCGGCCGCGAAACGGTCTGTGTCATCGTTCAGATCAGTCATACTGGATCCTAACATAGAAGCTCACTTTTTTACACCACCAAGGGACCGTATACCGCAGGAACTGCATTACATTTCCGCTTATTATGTGTACTCGAGGTAAACGGGTTTTAAGAGTTGTGTAGACAGATAGACGGTCAGGAAAGTGAGACTAGTAAGGTTCCATTTTTACAGATTTGGGTGACGAAATCCTAAGAACGAAATAGCTACGACAGTTACTGAAGATGAAGGCCGCATAAATAATTCTCTCTACTCTTTATTCGAAATGTTCTAGTTGCAGTCGCTTTCGAACCAAAACCCGTTTACAGGAATGCAAATAAAGTTCATTTGCCTATACACGTGATAATTCAGATCCCAGTATTAATGCCAATGCGTTTTAGAAGTACGAGCATTCCCACTGCTAGATAGCTTAAGAAACACTTCGGCTAATGAACGTTTTCTCCCTGTGGCGAGTCCAATGGAGAATTCGAAACATTGTAGAATACGTTTGGTAGCTATGTCGCCGTTTATTTCCTGGGTTGGTGCAGAATAATCCTACTAAATTTACTCGCTAGTAACAGTATTTTGTTATTTCGATGAACATTCCAATTGATTGTCACATGAGCGGTGACAAAGTTAGAAAATTCATGTTTTTGAGTCCAGAAAGCTCTATGCAACAGAAACTGCAAATTATTTAGCCATTTTCATTGCGAAACTGCTGGCTTATTCATGTCTGGGGTAATAATAGAGGGCTGTTTGCCTGGGTTGTCTGCTAGTGTAGTGAAAGGTGTTTGCTACTGCAAGGGAGGTCAGGTTTGTTTTCTGTTCTAATCTCGATGGAGGTAGATAGACTATCAGTAAAGCAATTTTAAGAAATTCTCGCGCACCCAGTACGTTTTATTGCTACCTTTATTCTGTACCGGCACCCTGTGGATGTCAATATGAAACTCTTGTAGAATTTCATACTTGTTACTTCCTACTTTTTCCGCTTCTGTCAATAGCTGAACTGACTTAAGTGTGGTACTGAAATATTTTTAACTGAATTTCATTATGAATCTTCACGCATTGCTGAATTTACACACTTTTATGGTAGGTCAGCTACAGTAATCCAGTATGACTGGTCTGAACGTTGACAGAGACCGTTCCGCGGCCGAATGCGCATAATATTTTGCTAATTCGTAACGATCTGGGGTATTTTGTCTTACCAAAACAGCTAGGTTATCTCGATAAGCTGAAATTCATTTTTATTAATACAGTTCTTACCAATAAGCGTTTCTTCTCTCAATTATATCTTACATTTACGTGTCGTGCTTAACACACTAATCAGCATTGCCGTCCGCTGTGGCCGAGCGGTTCTAGTCACTTCAGTCTGGAACCGCGCGACTGCTACGGTCGCAGGTTCAAATCCTGCCTCGGGCATGGATGTGCGTGATGTCCTTAGGTTAGTTAGATTTAAGTAGTTCTAAGTTCTAGGGGACTGATGACCTCAGATGTTAAGTCCCTTAGTGCTCAGAGCCATTTGAAGCATTTGAACTGATCAGCATTAATGTAGTCTTACACAAGATTGAAAACAGTCTGACAAAGTTCGGATAGTTTTTCAATTTCACGCCTGTGCATAGTATGTTGGTAGCACTTCGTCGCCTTGCCTGTTATATTGTGTAGCAGACTTTGAAGCAGTGCGGATCAGCATAACGGAAAGGCGAGGGGTCTCGCTCGTTTTGTCCACGACTGTACATGGCAGGAGAGAGGCCACTGCAGTTGCAACTGTCACTAGCGTAGACACAGGTAAAATTTGAGACACTGAAGTGCTAACTAAATACTGCCATCAGCGTCAATCAGTTGGCAATGAAACAAATGAAAGTCATAAAACAAACTGTGCCAAGAATTATGAGGGAACTAGTGGGGTTAAGGAGGCTGCTGCAGTTGTTTCTATGTTCAGACGCTCACAGGGAAAGAGGTGTGTGCTACACTCAGCACTTGGGGGATAGTGATTCGAAGGCCTTCAATCAGTTGTGGAAAGCCAACCTTATGATGAAAAGCACATTTTGAAGATTGAATGTGTGGGCCACGTTCAAAAACTGATGAGAACACGCCTTCCAAAACTGAAGCAGACAAAAGGAAAAGAGAAATTATCTAATGGAAAGACTCTGAATGGTATAGGAAGACTTACAGACAAAAACATTGATGAACTCAAGCAATATTATGGAATGGCAATAAGGAACAACACACGTGACCTACAAGGAATCAAAAGAGCAGTGTGGGCTACATTCTTCCACAAATCATCCACTGATGATACACCTACACATGGTGTTTGCCCATCTGGTGTTGATTCATGGTGCAAGTACCGCAAAGCTCAGGCAGCGGTTTCAGAGGAATAATTTACGCACAAAACAGCATACCATCTGCAGTGATGGAGTTAATTAGGCCAACATATACAGAGTTAGCTGATCCTCATCTTCTTTCCAAATGTCTCCATGGTCGAATGCAAAACTCTAATAAGTCTTTCAATAATGACATTAGGACCTGCATATCAAACAATGTCTTTGTAGGCATGAAAACTCAATGCTTGGTTGTTTTTGATGCTGTGACAACGTTTAATGATGGCAATAAGGGAAGAATTAGGGTACTAGAGCAACGCTGTATCACTCCAGGTGCCAACACACTGCAAGCTTCCCAGCAAATGGATAGACTCAAGATCATGAAAGCGCAGCGTGTAGACGAAATAACTAAAGAAGCAAGAGGCAGCGAAAGAAGGAAGCTTGTAGGTTTGCAGAATGATAAAGTACACGATCCAGATAATGCTGATTATGGGCCTGGCTGTTTCTGGGAGCTCGCATGGCTTCATATGTGAGTTAATATGAAATAAAATGTTTAAGCTTGATTCCCGGAAATGACATTTTTTAAAATATTTGACCGATTATCACAGGAACTATTACAGATGCATTTGTCTTATTTTAAACTACGTTACTTCCTAGTATAGTGCACCTGCTGAACCACCAAAACATCTCTACTTGTTTACTTAGAGAAGGAACAGGGGACGTTTCTTCAAAAAAATTTGAACATAATTTTTGAAAAACCGTAACTAACTAATTATTTGTCTGTATATTCTGATTCTGGTTCAGTAATCAGAAAAGAAGTGAAATTATACTTCCTAAGAATTTCACATCTCTATCTCTCAAAGGTTCTGAGATAATGGGTCATCAATATAGCAAATTTAACACTGTAGGTGTAGGACTTACTTACTCCCCTTAAGGTGCTAAAACAACCCCAAAAAGACAAGAAATGTACAAGTGTCGCCCAGAAAAGAATGCCCCACACTATTTTCGTCAGTCGACAGCAATTTTGAGCGTGCCAAACGCTAGACATGAATTCTTTGAGGTTTCATGGGCGCCCACGTAAAATTTCCGTTTCCTCCGACAGACAGCGCAGCTGCAGGAATGTTCCAAAATGGCGCTTGCAAGTGATGTACATTACAAGCAGAATGTCGTCACTGAATTTCTCACTGCGGAGGAATATTAACAGACGCTTGTTTGAAGTCAGTGGATCATCTGTAGTCGACAGGAACACTGTGAGTCGCAGGGCACTGAGGATGAGGCTATCAGAAGGCGGCTCTGCGGAGCTCCATCATTTGCACTGAGCGGAAGACCGCCCACGGCTGTCATACCTGACGTGTTACAGCCGGCTGATGTCACTCGGAAGGATCGACGCATTATCATTTAGCAGTTGGCACTGCTGCTGTCATTCAGCAAAGGGAGTGTGGATGGAATTAGCTGCGCTCTTGGATATTAAATGTGAGTGCAAGAGGGGTTCTGTGCTGTCTGACGATGCAACACAAATCCCACAGAAAAAAATAAAGCATTTGTCCTGAAGTGTTGCAGCATTTTGAAGCTGAGAGGAAAGACTTCTTGTCCCGTAGTGTGACGGCTGATGAAACCTGGGTTGACTATTTTGAACCCGAAATGAAAAGACAATCTGTGAAATGGTGTCATTCTCGCTTTCCACAGAAGAATAAATTCAGAGCAACTGGTTCTACCAGTAAGATCATAATGATTGTGTTTTAGAACCATCATCCACGTGATGATAGAAGCAATCACTAATTATGAGTCATACGTGAAAACTAGACTGAAGAAGCGTTTCCATCGACTTACATTCTGGGTGACCTTAGTGTTTGTATAAAGAAACAGAAATTTATTCATTAGTGTGCCAAATCTAAAGACGAAAGTAACTTTCATATTATGTGTCACCGCCAAGTAACACAGCTCGATTACATTTGGACCATACATAGAAAGACCTGTTGCAGTACAGTACAGAAGGTAATGGAAAAAATACGCCATGAGACGAACAGAAATAACACCTTTATTTCGCTTACGTCACCGTGATTTATGACGGCCCTCTAAACATTACAAAAGGCACGAAATGGTTCTTAACAGCAAGTGAGATCATCACGGATTCAGTGTACGCTCTGCAATGTGCTCCCATGCAGGCCACATGATTGGCAAGGAGTTTGCAACACAACAGCACAATGTCTCACATAAGAAATTTTCTCAGCATATATATTGTAATTTTGAGTAATGGAGTAATTTTTCATGTGATATATTTTGTCACTATTTTGAAATATTTTGTTATGAATGAATATGACTATGCAACTTAAATAAAATATCTGAAAGAGAATTATGTAATAACATCCAGTAAACACGCTGATCTAGTCAGGACGATTTGCCGTCGTGAACACTCAAAGATTATTCTTGAAGTAGGAAACATTCTCGCTGGGCGCGGACGCGGATTGCAGTTGAGTCTGGCGTGAGCTCTTGGGCAGTAGAACCTAACAGAAGCGCTCAGGCGTAGAGGTTTACTAGCGCCATGTAGTGCAGTCTATTGTGACGTACCGAAGTAAAAGAATTGTATGTTATGACCAGGCATAATTACAGTGCTAACCGGGCACAGTGCGAAAAGCATCAAGAGGAATTAATATGAAAGAAGAGCACTCTGGGCCCAAAACCGTTTACTGTAAGCGACACTGTTGCCACGCATTGTCGGCGATTATTATCATACGCAGCACCAGCAGCCACTCACTCAAGTAAGGCCAGACCAACTTCAATATTCAGAAGTGTATCAAGGCTATCCAGCATAGTAGTTTCATTTTGTGAATAATTACCAACTTAACGCTAACGCTGTGTTAAAAGTGCTTAAACCTGTATAATTATCAAGTAGGGTCCTATCCAGTCATTATAATCAAACCTGAGTGACAGTGTTGATGATAAAAAGACTAAAATTGCTAAGCTAATTTAAGTAAGTTTCCAAAGATTATTCTACTTCAGAAAGTTTATTTTGCGCGATCAATAATTTTTGCTCTCATTTCCAAAACACGTAACAGTGTTATTTAAATTTAATCTGTTGTTATTTAATGAAAGTTAGACGCTAATAAGACATATTTTACTTAACAGCAAATATTTATTTATGCACAATTACCATAGTAGAAATATTAACAAAAGGCATTACGGTAGGCTGAGCAAAGCTATTTATTACGCTAAGTTAGTGCCGAACCATTAGCAGTCATGTGCATATGCTTAGCTCAATTTGCTTTACTGGTTTCCCGATTAGATTTATTTCACGGTCCTCACTGTGATTTTGAATCTGAGCTCGAGTCAATGTCACTGTGTCCGTTCCCATATGACTATCTTGCATTAATTATTACGTAAATTATTTTCCAAATTGATTAACAAATATACAATACTGTACTGTTCGCTCACAACTTGAGCTGCCGACCGATTTCGACAATCATTGCAACGTAACTAAAAAAAAAAAAATTTACTTCATTATCGGCAATTCCACTAAGCTACTTTTCATTTTTTATCGTTTGTCAAAATTTTTTCAATGGTCCCTGCGTAGAACTAAGCACGCAATAACAAATAGTTATAATTGATTCTACATTTCTTTGGATTTAATTTGTTCTTCGGAACAGATGCGTTTTCCCTGGCAACAGGGACATTAGGAACACGTGTCATCAATTATGTCAATTATCTGAAAGCGTAGGTCCGTTATAAGTTCTTGTGGTTTAGCATTAAATTCTTTCACAGTGCAGCTGACAGCTGATAGATTACAGCTCGCGCATGTGAATATGTTGCAATACGTCTTCCCGAAGTATTCCACTCGTGCTCGAAAGGATTTAAGTTGGTGGAACGGGCAGGCCACTCCATTCGACAAATATCCTGCCATTCCAAGAGCTTCTCTATCTGCGCATTTCGGTGCGATCACGCACTGTCAAAATGTGTCCATAAAAATGAAGTAAGCGGCGAGTGCATCCCTGTAGAGATGCACATGGGGAGGGAGTAGACCGTCACACTGACATTGACCAGTGAATGTACCATGTCCAAAGCTTTGGAGGTTAATACCACCACGAAACACGCCTTCCCGCACCATAACACCTGGCCCACCATAACGATGATTCCGCAATGCTGGACGTACCCTCATATGGCAAGATGTGGGAACGCATAATGCACCCCGCAACATTGTCGAACATGATCTTTTTGGTGTGGGGAGGGGTATGTCGAATAGGCGTACTGACCTCAGAATCTCTGAACAAGGCTGACTCATCGGTTTACGTTATCGCTTCACTACACTCCATGCCCATGTGCGCCTTTTGAGCGCCGAATTTAGCCCTTAGCTCATTTTTATGGATAACAATGCGCTATCGCAGAACTGTGCTGGTGGAGGAGCTCTTGGAACAAGAGGACATTGGGCGAATTGTCTAGCCTACCCGACCGCACTCTTAAATCCCATCGATGACGTGTGGGATGTGTTGGCGTACCATTGTAGCATATCCACATACATGTACCATGTACGTGCCAGCAGTTGTCAGACGCGCTGCTGGAGTAGTGTAGCGCCCTACTGTAAGAACTTGCCAAATTTGTGGCCAGCACGGTGGCGCATGGCAGAACACTCATTTCTGTCCGCAGTGATCACACACCCTACTAATTACCATGTCCCGCCTTTTGTGACGTGCAGGGGATCGCCGTAAATCGGGATGACTCCAATGGAATAATTCATCTTGAATAGAAGTGTCACTGCTGTTCGTTTCATTGCGTTCTCGTGTTTCTTTCAGTTACATTCTGTACTATACTGTAGCAGTTCTTTCTATGTATGGTCCAGATTTCATCTTGTTATGTTTCTTGACAGTGACATATATCCGAAAGTTACTTCCATCCTTAAGTACTGCATGCCAGTGTAAGAATTTTTGCTAAGGGGTACTCCATATCTTGTAAGTACTTAATGAAACTGATTTGGGTTATGGGTTTCTGAGACCTTGACTGTAGTGTCCTAAGGTCGGCAGAAAGAAACTAACAGCTAATTTGAACACACTTTATTATAACTAAAGAAAACATCCTTCTTGGCGTACACTAAGTGATAAACGCAGGAACAAACAGAGAAAACCGCACAATTCTTCTGGTGGGAAACCAGATAAGGAAACGAGACAATGGAAGAAATACTGACCAAAATCTACTCTACAAAATACAACGTGCTACTACAATGCTACGGCGAGCGAATACAATGTTAGGGCCTGCGTAAGTACTGGCCGGAGCTGTTCCTAGCGGTTGGTCAACACTGCCAGTCTGACGGTCTAGACGTGCTTAAAAAGCCAGGTCGGCGGAGTGCTACATCAGTCATATGACTTCCGATTGGTGAAACACTGTTACATGTTGTCTGGCGAAGTGGGCCCTGCAACAACAAGGGGCCGTTATGACATTGACATGGAATCATTCAGCAGCCACTATTATTGATGAACTCTGGCGGAATGATGTATCTGCCATTTCGATCCGATGGACAGTTATGTTAGAGTCGTAATTGCTCCCATAGTTGACTCTTTTGTGAGAGGGGTGTTCAATAAGTAATGCTACATATTTGTCCTGAAAGGAGTTGGGTTTTACTCAGGATTCCAATACACCATATTATTCTCCACTCTTTCGGCTACAAAACCCTATATCTCAACATAATCTCGATTCAGTGCGACGACCTTGCGCCACCTTACTGAAATGGCCTGTATGTCCGCATGGTACCACTCCACTTGTCCAGGTGGGAGCCAACACCTTGCCGTATCAATACCCTCTCCATTATCCATGTACTGCTTCTTACAGAGTGCAGCCTTCATTGGGCTAAGCAGATGAAAGTCGGAAGGTGCGAGATCCTGGTTGCAAGTGGGTGAGGAAACACAGTCCAACGAAGATCTGTGAACTTGTGGCGACGAACACGCTGAAGTCGTTTCTTCAATTTCCCGAGGGTTAGCATTGCAGGAGACACAGCTGAGTGCGGCCGCGGACAGGATTGCTCGAGCTTGTTACGACGACGACAGATTCCTCGCCCAACGACTCACTGTGCTTTTGTTCACTGCCAGGTGTCCAAAGACATTCTGCAAGCGCCTTTGATTATCTACGATGCTCTGGTGTTCCGCCAAAAGAAACTCAGTGACAGCTCTCTGCTTGGAACACAACTCCGTTGCAGATGCCAGAAGGCTACGTCTAGCCCCGTCACCTATCAGACCTTCATCTTGCAATAGTTATTGAACACCAATCGTATATTAAATTTGGCGTCTTGCGTACGCCAAAATTGTCTAAGAATTTAATCATGTATCTTCCTCCTTTACTGCATACGCAGAATAAGTACACTACTGGCCATTAAAATTGCTACACCACGAAGATGACGTGCTACAGACGCGAAATTTAACCGACAGGAAGAAGATGGTGTGATATGCAGGTGATTAGCTTTACAGAGCATTCACACAAGGTTGGCGCCGGTGGCGACTCCTACAACGTGCTGACATGAGGAAAGTTTCCAACCGATACACAAACAGCAGTTGACCGGCGTTGCCTGGTGAAACGTTTTTGTGATGCCTCGTGTAAGGAGGAGAAATGCGTACCATCACGTTTCCGACTTTGATAAAGGTCGGATTGTAACCTATCGCGATTGCGGTTTGTCGTATCGCGACATAACTGCTCGCGTTGGTCGAGATCCAATGACTGTTAGCAGAATATGTAGTCGGTGCGTTCAGGAGGGTAATACGGAACGCTGTGCTAGATCCCAACGGCCTCGTATCACTAGCAGTCGAGATGACAGGCATCTTATCCGCATGACTGTAACGGATTGTGCAGCCACGTCGCGATCCCTGAGTCAACAGATGGGGACGTTTGCAAGACAACAACCATCTGCACGAATAGTTCGACAACTTTTGCAGCAGCATGGACGATCAGATCGGATACAATGGCTGCGGTTACCCTTGACGCTTCATCACAGACAGGAGCGCCTGCGATGGTGTACTCAACGACGGACCTTGGTGCACGAACGGCAAAACGTCGTTTTTTCGGATGAATCCAGGTTCTGTTTAGAGCATCATGATGGTCGCATCCGTGTTTCGCGACGTCGCGGTGAACGCACATTGGAAGCGTGTATTCGTCGTCGCCATACTGTCGTATCACCCGGTGTAATGGTATGGGGTGCCATTGGTTACACGTCTGGGTCACCTCTTGTTCGCATTGACGGCACTTTGAACAGTGGACGTTACATTTCAGATGTGTTACGACTCGCGGCTCTACCCTTCATTAGATCCCTGGGAAACCCTACATTTCAGCAGGACACCGCACGACCGCAAGTTGCAGGTCCTGTACGAGCCTTTGTGGATACGACTGATGCGCTGGCCAGGACATTCTCCAGATCTCTCACCGATTGAAAACGTCTGGTCAATGGTGGCCGAGCAACTGGCTCGTCACAATACGCCAGTCACTACTCTTGATGAACTGTGGTATCGTGTTGAAGCTCCATGGGCAGCTGCACCTGTACACGCCATCCAACTTCTGTTTGACTCAATGCCCAGGCTATCAAGGCCGTTATTATGGCTAGAGGTGGTTGTTCTGGGCACTGATATCTCAGGATGTATCCACGCAAGTTGCGTGCAAATGTAATCACATGTCAGTTCTAGTATAATATATTTGTCCAATGAATACCCGTTTATCATCAGGATTTCTCCTTGGTGTAGCAATTTTAATGGGCAGTAGTGTAATTCTGCGTTATTTGCTGTCCTTGTGAGACTGTTTTAATGATCAGCACTGTAAATGCAAATCGACATTGCACTTCCATCTATTACTCTAGCTAGGCACGATCAGTGTCCCTTGTAAATCCGGTGCTTTTACGTCATACCGGAGACATGTTCGTTTTTAACTTTCCACTCGAGTGCAGTACGTGACGTAACAGAGCTGTAGTCGGACGTAACAGAGGCTACTTTGCTGCTTACAGATTACCTTTTCGGCGACTGTGGCTTGATGTGTGGAGAGGGGAGGGGGCGGGAGAACGCGGCACTGCCGCAAGCGGCGTCTGCCAGTTTGCAGACAGCCGGCCAGCCAGAGCGCGGCGGCAGTTGAGGGCAGCGAGGCGGGCCTCATTAAGTGAAACTGAGCGGGCAGCGCGCCAGGGGGCTGTGTGGCGGGTAGCGGCTGGCGGCCGCCCGTCGCCCTGACATGACGGCCCGAGCAGCCGGCGGGCCGCTGCAACTCGCAATTAGCTAAGTGCGGTCACGGCTGCCGCCGCCACCGTCGCTGCGGTCGATGTCCCGCGGCGGCCGCCTTCCTTTATCTCTTACTCTCAGACATCGGAGTAAGCAAGTGGTCACCGGAGTAATTAGGAACACTCCCCCAACTTTTTCGCTACTATTTGCGTACATCCATCTTCTAAACAGACGTCCCGTAATTAATACGACGGGAATGGATTTAATCATCGCTAAGGACTAGCAGATGATGTCTTACTAATACACAAGAGTAGGCTAGTAAATCTGCTGAATTTCTAGGAAATAGTTGAAATAATTTAGAATATACAGTGTAGTATTTCATGGCCAGACTTAAATCCTTGGTATTACACTGAAGAGCCAAAGAAAGTGATGTTGTTGTTGTGGTCTTCAGTCCTGAGACTGGTTTGATGCAACTCTCCATGCTACTCTACCCTGTGCAAGCTTCTTCATCTCCCAGTACCTACTGCAGCCTACATTCTTCTCAATCTGCTTAGTGTATTCATCTCTTGGTCTCCCAATACGATTTTTACCTTCCACGCTGCCCTCCAGTACTAAATTGGTGATCCCTTGATGCCCCACAACACTTCCTACCAACCGATCCCTTCTTCTAGTCAACTTGCGCCACAAACTCCTCTTCTCCCCAATTCTATTCAGTACCTCTTCATTAGTTACGTGATCTACCCATCTAATCTTCAGCATTCTTCTGTAGCACCACTTTTCGAGAGCTTCTATTCTCTTCTTGTCCAAACTATTTATCGTCCATGCTTCACTTCCATACATGGCTACACTCCATACAAATACTTTCAGAAACGACTTCCTGACACTTAAATCAATACTCGATGTTAACAAATTTCTCTTGTTCAGAAACGCTTTCCTTGCCATTGCCAGTCTACATTTTATATCCTCTCTACTTCGACCATAATCAGTTATTTTGCTCCCCAAATAGCAAAACTCCTTTACTACTTTAAGTGTCTCATTTCCTAATCTTATTGCCTCAGCATCACCCGATTTAATTCGACTACATTCCATTATCCTTTGTTTTGCTGTTGTTGATGTTCATCTTATACCCTCCTTGCAAGACACTGTCCATTCCGTTCAACTGCTCTTCCAAGTCCTTTGCTGTCTCTGACAGAATTACAATGTCATCGGCGAACTTCAAAGTTTTTATTTCTTCTCCATGGATTTTAATTCCCACTCCGAACATTTCTTTTGTTTCCTTTACTGCCTGCTCAATATACAGATTGAATAGCATCGGGGAGAGGCTACAACCCTGTTTCACTCCCTTCCCAACCACTGCTTCCCTTTCATGTCCCTCGACTCTTATAACTGCCATCTGCTTTCTGTATAAAATTGTAAATAACCTTTCGCTCCCTGTATTTTACCCCTGCCACCTTCAGAATTTGAAAGAGAGTATTCCAGTAAACATTGTCAAAACCTTTCTCTAAGTCTATAAATGTTAGAAACGTAGGTTTGCCTTTCCTGAATCTTTCTTCTAAGGTAAGTCGTAGGGTCAGTATTGCCTCATGTGTTCCAACATTTCTACCGAATCCAAACTGATCTTCCCCGAGGTCGCCTTCTACCAGTTTTTCCATTCGTCTGTAAAGAATTCAGAGAGTGATACGCCTGCCTAATATCGTGTAGGGCCCCCGCGATCACGCAGAAATGCCGCAACACGACGCGGCATGGACTCAACTAATGTCTGAAGTAGTGCTGGAGGGAATTAACGGCATAAATCCTGCAAGGCTGTCAATAAATCCGTAAGAGAATTAAGGGGTGGAGGTCTCTTCAGAACAGCATCCCAGATATGCTCAGTAATGTTCAGGTCTGGGGAGTGTGGGGTGTAGCATTGTCCTTCTGGAATTGCCAAGTCCATCGGAATGCACAATGGACATTAATGGATGAAGGTGATCAGACAGGATGCTTACGTACGTGTCACTGTCAGAGTATCTTGACGTATGACGGGTCCCACATCACTCCAGCTGCGCACAGCCCATACCATTACAGAGCCCTCAACAGCTTGGACAGTCCCCTGCTAACATGCACGGTCCATGGATTCATGAGGTTTTCTCCATACTCATACATAAAAAACACTCCGTCTTCAGACCACGAGTGGCCTACCGGTACCATCCGACCGCCGTGTCACCCTCGGTGGAGGACGCGGATAGGAGGGGCGTGGGATCAGCACACCGTTCTCCCCGTCGTAAGGTGGTATTCTTGACCGAAGCCGCTACTGTTCGGTCGAGTAGCTCCTCAATTGACATCATGACCATACAATTTGAAACGAGACTCGTCGGACCAGGCAGTATTTTTCCAGTCATCAACAGTCCGATGTCGGAGTTGACAGGCCCAGGCGACGCGTAAAGCTTTGTGTAGTGCATTCATCAAGGGTACATGAGTGAGCCTTCGTCTCCGAAAGCCTACATCGATGATGTTTCATTGAATGGTTCGCACACTGACACTTGTCTGTCGCCCAGCATTGAACTCTGCAGCAGTTTGCGGAAGGGATGCACTTCTGTCATGTTGAAGGATTCTCTTCAGTCGTCGTTGGTCCCGTTCTTTCAGGATCTTTTTCTGGCCGCAGCGATGTCGGAGATTTGATGTTTTACCGGATTCCTGATATTCACGGTACACTCGTGAAGTTGTCATACTGGAAAATCCCACTTCCACGCTACCTCGGAGATGCTGTGTCCCATCGCTCGTGCGTCGACTATAACGCCATGTTCAAACTCTGTATTTGAATACGCATGCCAATACCAGTCTCTTTGGCACTTCAGTGTACGAGTATATATTGTGTATCCTGAATCAGCTGCCTCTACCGTAACAGCAAATATCATGCGTGAGATTTTTGTATTCTCTCGCTCGTGACGTGGAAACTGGAAATTATGAACAGATCGTTTTTGTAGGAAGTATAATGTAGCTAAACTTTATACTGGGGTACGATTTATCTAGAGGCCGTAGTTTTCGAATTATTAAACAAAAACCTACGAAAGCGACCTCAAAATGCGTCTTTGTAAAATAACTTGAAAACCGTGGCCTACACCGAAAACGTATGCTAGTACAAAATTTAACTGTCTTAAACTTCCTACAAAATGTCCCTGTTCAATTTTGCTATAGAACAAATAGTTCGCGCATAGCAAGTGAGATAATATGATAATGTCATGCGCGATTTCTGAAGGCGTTGCGGGTTAGATGAAAATTACTGGCAGTGTAGTTCAATCACCCTGTGCAAACTTTACGTAGAGCCCGACCTACGCCTAGGCCGGATAGGCTCGCTGTTGGGCGCCTGCAGGAAACGAATGACCTAGAGATCAGCTTTTGTATTTGATAACCTAGTTACAAAAAAAAGAAGAGCTATATTTAATTTGGAAACATGGGAGGCAAGCCAGAAACAATGTCACCAGTGTACTTCTTGATTCATTTCTGGGTTCAGCTGGAGGGTAATTATTAATGTCACTTGTCGCAGCTGCTGAATAATTTGTTTCCTTTCCATTCCTGTCCAAGTTGAAATTACTTTCGTTATCAGTTGCCACTACTGCGCGCCCAACTACAAGGGTCACTCCAAAAGAAATTCACTGTTTCTTTCAACACACAATGTACGAGGGCTAGTCGGAAAGTGAGAAACGATCGGTCGCTAAATGGAAACCATAGTGAAAATCCGATGGCTCTTTGCACAGATGTTTTGGACAGTGTCTCTGTCGCTGTTATCAGTTCTGATCGCACAGTGAGCATGTAAAGGTGCGTAGAAAATTGTGTCTACCATCAAGATGGTCGCGTGCCAAGAGATTTCGCCTGATTGCATGTAACGTCTCACAAAGTAACTGTCATGCATCTTCTTCTTCATGACAGTTCTCGCACGCACACTGCAGGCGCCAGGCGCAATGACAACGCTCCTGCAGCGTTTTCGGTGGAGAAGTGTTTGATCACCAACCATACAGCCCGTACTTGGCTGCCTTTGATTTTCATTTCTGCGCCAAATGAACTGCTGGCTATGAAGACAACATTTTGCCACAGACAACGAGCTGCAGTCCAGCGTAGAAAATTGTGGGAAAGCACAGTAGGCTGTCTTCTATGACGAGGGTATTGGAAAGTTGGTACAACGCTACGACGATGTCGAAGACGGAGCGGCTTCTGTGTAGAGCAGCGGCTGAAAGGTGTTGCTAATTGTTCCAAGTAGAACAGTTTTGATTTTCACTTCGGTTTCCATCCAGCGACAAACCGTTCCTCACTTTCGAAAAGCCCCGTATTTTCCATGCCTTTGATATTTCTGCATTATGTTGACACAGTCTTGGGAGTATAAATGTCATTTTTCCGCATAATCTCCATCCTTTCAATTGCCTTACGCCACTGTGACAGTAAGACATGATAGCAGTCAGAACCATCAAGTCTGAGCTACTGTTTAGCAGCGTTAGCAAAGGAGTCATCGTCTTCAAATCTCGTTTGGCTAAGGGATCTTACCGAAGAGGTGGTAATCACAAGGTGTTAGTGCGGAGCTGTAGAATTGGTACTTCGATGTTGACCATCCGTAAACATTCTCAGAACCCATCCGACGCAGCTTCATTTGTTTCACTAGTCCACATACACTCACTTTTCTTCCGCCCACCGGGATAGACGATTCAGCCGGCCGCTGTGGCTGAGCAGTTCTGGGCGCTTCAGTCCGAAACCGCGCTGCTGCTACGGTCGCAGGTTGGAATTCTGCCTCGGCCATGGATGTGTGTGATGTCCTTAGGTTACTTCGGGTTAAGTAGTTCTACGTCTAGGGGACTGATGACCTCAGATGTTAAGTCCCATAGTGCTTAGAGCCATTTGAACCATTTTTGATAGACGACTCGTTCACAGTTACGCCTTTCTCAGCTAAAACTGTCAATACGCTGCACATTGTCACGAATCTGTGCAGTGCACGGTCTGCCGCTGTGCGGTAGGTGTCGAGCACCAGCGTGTCCTTGTTTCACCAGATAATCTGCTGAAATGATAATTAAATCAAGACCCTAAACTGTCGACAGGCGTTTACATACATCAAAGGGGACAGGTGAAACTGTGTGCCCCGACCGAGACTGGAACCCGAGATCTCCTGCTTACATGGCAGACGCTCTATTGATCTGAGCCACCGAGGGCACAGAGGATAGTGCGACTGCAGGGAATTATCCCGTGCACGCTCCCCGTAAGACCCACACCCACATTCCCAACTTAATGTCCACACACTACATATGTAGTGCCCCTACACATTACACTCATTACTCGGGGCAGACAATCTTACCGAGTCCCGTAAGAGTTCGGCCAATGCGTGTGCATGTCCGAAAGAACAGATACCATCCTCATATAGATAATCTGATAGCCCAGCGACTGACTAACTGTACTGCGATCAACAGCGTCATCCTTTTGCATCTTCTTTAGTCCATCGAATGTCTGTCATGTGGCGCTCCCACAACAAAGGAAATTTATAACAGCACGTTTCCTTGCGCCAATCGTCCCCATGCCTTCTGATGCTATTACCCTGAGCAAGATCTTTCGTCATACAATAACATGAACGTCTGTGACTCACGTAAACATTATACTGTAAATAATTAATACTCCTACTTTAACAGTGACAAATTATTTATAGCACTTAGTTAATGTTCATCCAAATGAGCTCACATGTGTTCCATGTCCCTCAGTAAACCGAGAAATAATGAGTCAGTGGGATGTCTGATTATGCTTATTTCTAACAATTCTCTTTTTTATTTTGTGTGGTGTCCATTATTGCACATCGTACGTCATACACCAACTTCATTTAGTTCCTAACTTTTATTTTCATTGCTACCATATATGAAGGTCAATATTTACAACTGTAAGTTGTGATAAACAGAACTGGAGTTCTTCAAATAATAATAATAGCTACTGAACAACAATATTTCGCTACAATCATACCAGTTCTGTCTCACGAAAATCTGTTTCTTAATGTGTTAACCTCGGCCGGCCGTAGTGGCCGAGTGGTTCTAGGCGCTACAGTCTGGAACCGCGCGACCGCTACGGTCGCAGGTCCGAATCCTGCCTCGGGCATGGATGTGTGTGATGTCCTTAGGTTAGTTAGGTTTAAGTAGTTCTAAGTCATAGGGGACTGATGACCTGAGATTTTAAGTCCCATAGTGCTCAGAGACATTTGAACCATTTTGTTACCCTCTGAGGTCCAACAGATTGGAGTTCCTCTCGAATTTCTTTATCTGAAAATATTCCTTCATTTACCTTCGCGTTGTTCTTTTCTAAAAAGTAGTGTTTCCAACACGATGAGAGTGCTAAATGGTACATAAAATAGTAATCGATACACTGAATGAAGACAGCAAATCGCTGTTCAAGCTAAAGGATTTGCATAGTAATTTTCTAAGCGCAAAAATATAAATTTTATGCACTCGATTCTTAGTAGTAACATTAGCGCTGCTGGCGGTGCAAAGTATGGCAACACTATCTGTAGACTCAGGAGTGGCAGCGACACTGGTGTTTATGTATATGCTGAAGAGAGGCGTTTAAGATGGGGGCCTGGAATGGCAACAAGGCGCTTCCAATATTTGCAAACGAGGGAATAGACAACGACAGATCTGGTGACCACAAAAGTCGCAAAGACCGCGTGGAGGAGAAAGAGCAAAAGATTCTTGAGATCACTAGTGTAAGTGTGGACGTTGGGCCAAACAGTGAGTTAAAGAGGTGGACAGTGAAAACGAAAACCAAAGTTTCAACGAAATGCGTTACTAGTTATGCTACTCAAGAGCTCACTGCTGTCCACGATGCTCACCGAAACATGGCCACCGAGAAGCGGTGCGGAGGGGCATGATGTTGAACACCGGCGCTCCCGGCCGTTGTCGAGTTAGCATACATGGAGCCGCTACTGCTAGCTCAAGTAACTCCTCAGCAGGCATCTCGATGTTAAGTCCTCCTACCAAGGAAAAATATCTGGTAGTACTGGGAATTGAACCCAGATCACCTGCATCACAGTCAGCTCCGCTGACGACTCAGCTACAGAGGTGGAAAAAGCGTACAAATAACTGAAGACAAATAGTCGAGTTGCAGAATATTATTTTTGTTTCAAAAAAGCAGACTGGGACCTCAGTACAAAATAAGAAGGGCCAAGCTCAAGGGAAGCGGGTCCTCCTGAATACGAACCCTGCGTGTTATCATCGTTCACGAACTTCAGTCCCTGAGTTAATCTCTGAACATTAAGATACTGACAACTGGTGATTCTAGAGCAGAGACGCCAAAAGAAGGACGCTTCGAAAGAGTATTTGGTGAAGCTAAACCTTTATTCGAAATATTTCTCATGTAAAGGAGAAAATTCACAGAAAAAACAAGAACCATTTGGTTTGGCGGCAACAGTTATGACCGCTGTTTCATGGGACTGTTTGTTGATGGTTACTACCTGAAAAGGTAAAAGATTGACTGACACTCAGTGCAACCTTATTGAATCGTTTCCATAGTAAATTAAAACAAAAGCAACATTGTTAGTTCGTAACGCGATCTCTGGGACGAGGACCAAGCGATAGCGAAGTGCATGATATGTACTTCTAATCACTTTTCCCTCAAACCATATTCTCCAGATGTAGCCTCCATTCAGATTTTCCTAACTTTAAAAAACGGATTATTGTCGAACGATGACTGTGCTGGAAACCTGGATCATGTTACGCGCAACTCGATGGCGTAAGTATACGATCTGGATTTCAAAACAGTGTCACTCCTACTCTGTTCTTCAGATCTGACTTTGTCACCTTTTTGTTACCTATCTTTAAGAAATAACCTGGAGGAAAGTCTTTCTTGTTGATTGTCGACGTCATATGTATTTTCAAATTCGTATTTGTTTCGTTAAAATTGTATTTGTTTCATTAAAATAAAGTTTTCCTGTGTGTGTGTGTGTGTGTGTGTGTGTGTGTGTGTGATGGGGGCGGGGGGGGGGGCGAGGGAGGGAGGAAGAGAGGTTGAAATGGGGGCTGACTGCTGTGGGTCTATTTATCAAACGCATTGTATCTTCTTGGTAGATAAGTTATATTAATGAAGTGCCTAAAACGAGTTTTCATCGTAAAAACAGTCAAAAAGCATAATGATAATAATCTGAAAATCACGCAGATGAAGTTCAGATTTCTGTGCTGTTCTACTGAGAAAACGACAATAACAAACACTGAGCGCACAAGATGGTGAAACAGGAAAAGACGAGAGGATAAATTCATATAAACCACATAATATCGAAGATGTGCGTATTTACATGTTTTGGAACTAACACAAGTTAGTTTTTAAACAAACAGTTGAGGTTATGTTGTGCCCGGAATGCATTACGTTAACTCTCCATCCTGGTTTAAGGTTTCGTCAGTACGAGCTGCAGACTGTACTAGAAGTGTTGCCTTTGACATTAAGCCTTCAAAGGGAATCAAACATAAACAAAATCAATGAAATTATCAGCAAGCGGGAAGACTGAGAGTGAAATATCTCATCCAACGGAGACAATACGTTAGGGTGATCGTGAGTAACGATGTACGGTCCGAACGCGACTCCTTGCCCTTGGTGGCACTCCGCTACCAGCTACACGCCACGTGACCGTGTCTGACGCAGAACCTCAAAGCTTCAAATATCGAACATGTCACTTACAATCGACGTACCATAAATTCTATAGAGATTAAAATCCGTTCTCAGCACGGCCCTGAGGCTGTGGATAATTCAGACTCTCACTGTGCCCTTTTTCTTGGACACACTACTTTACAAGCAGGGTAATCACAGCCGAAATATTCCATGATTTCATTAGAGAATACCGCTGCGATTTCGGAAATTAAATTTGCACCTTCAGGTGCTTCACTGTATAACAAGGAATATAAGAACATATCAAAAATTTAGCCATGCCAAGAAACGGACAAATAAAAGCGATATCACAAGATTAATACTCTATTTAAACCGGGTGCAGCCATTCCCAACATTTACATCCAGATATTTAAACTTATGACTCACAAATGTGGTTCAAAAATGGCTCTGAGCACTATGGGACTTAACATCTGAGGTCATCAGTCCCCTAGAACTTAGAACTACTTAAACCTAACCAACCTAAGGACATCACACACATCCATGCCCGAGGCAGGATTCGAACCTGCGACCGTAGCGGTCGCGCGGCTCTAGACTGAAGCGCCTGAACCGCTCGGCCATACCGGCCGGCCTCATAAGGTGCGAGCCTTTATGATAAAATGTACTGAACCTAGAAAGAAACCCAGTAAAAACATCAAAGTAAGAACGTAGTAGCTATTAAAATAAATTATCATAAAAATAATTAGTAAAAACGCTGCGGTTGTGAGTAGTGTCACACTTTACCTCCGTTGTAAACAGCCTGGGGAGCAAGCGTTACTGTTGCCGGCGCCAACTTACCGCCATCTGTAGCTAGGCTACTCGGAGAGCCGCGTATGCGCAGTGACTCAAACATTAGGTAACCAGATATCTAGATTTAAATGTTTGGGGTTGGCTGCAGATTTTAAATTGCCAAACTGTAATAATCAGAAGTAATACACTTTGTTTAGCCGTCCGAAGTGGCCGTGCGGTTCTAGGCGCTGCAGTCTGGAACCGCGAAACCGCAACGGTCGCAGGTTCGAATCCTGCCTCGGGCATGGATGTGTGTGATTCCTTAGGTTAGTTAGGTTTAACTAGTTCTAAGTTCTAGGGGCTAATGACCTCAGACGTTGAGTCCCATAGTGCTCAGAGCCAATACACTTTTGTTTATGAGTCGCGAAAGTCAGAATTACTGTTACAACTATATTCAAAAGACTTACTGATACTGTGTAGGGTCCTATTTACCAGCACTATCCAATAGTGTCCTTATAATTAATAAAATAGTCTTTACAAGTGGAAAGCCTTTTACATTAATGAAAAGCAATGGCAAGTTTGGAAAACGTCAATCACTAAATAATCAAAATTGGCAAGGACATTTCTGTGACGTAAATCTATCTGCGAGTTGAGTGTATTTTCTGAGTCTCTTTTCAGTGATCGAAAAATCTCCAATTATTCTACAATATTAAGAACATTACCCTTTTTCTCCCGATGAAGCATTTGAAGATTGGTGGCGCTAGGGCCACAGCACTGTGAGAGAGCCATGGGAAAAAGTGGAAGAAAACTTGGCGTAATTGGCATCACACTGTTCGCGGATGGGAGGGTCATCATCGCATCACATTATCTCAAATTGCGACGTGACTGAAGGTGAGAGGTCCATATCTAACTCCAACGTTTCTTGAACAAATGGAACTATTGCTAAGAGACAGAGAAAGCAGACTGGACCTTTTACTCTTTGGCAGATATCGTTTTGTTTTGTTAGGGGGTGACTACGGTAAACGGATAAGTTGAGACCTGTAGATCGCAGCCAGTTCTGGGAAGGAGACAGCGCATACGTCATTCGTTTCAGGAGAGTGCACCATTTCAAAAGAAAAGGAACAGTGGGCGATATAGCACTGCGTGTTCTCGTACGATACCTTTCCCCTAAACGCTGGGTCCGTCGTTGCAACATGGCGGATACTTTGTCGCCATTTTAATGGTACAACTTCAATACAAAAAAAAAAAAAAAGTTCGAATGTGTGTGAAATATTATGGGACTTGACTGCTAAGGTCATCAGTCCCTAAGCTTACACACTACTTAACCTAAATTATCCTATGGACAAACACACACACCCATGCCCGAGGGAGGACTCGAACCTCCGCCAGGACCAGCCACACAGTCCATGACTGCAGCCCCCAGACCGCTCGGCTAATCCCGCGCGGCTAACTTCAATACAAACCGCGGTATGATCCTACTGTTGGTTACAACTTTTAGAGCAACAGGAAACACTATTAAGAAGAAACCAGCAGGTGTGTAATGTGCTGTTTGTGTAATTTGGCCCTTTTTAAGTTTCTGTCCCCCAGTCGGTAAAAACGGAACCCTTATAGGATCAATTTGTTGTCCATCTGTCCGTCTGTCCGACAGTTCGACTGTTAAGACCCATTTGGAATGGGTCGCTTCATCAAGTTGAAACTTATGTCGAAAAGTAAGATTTCTGATCCCTTTGCGGTGTAAACAATTTGAGCTTCTCAGATAAGGCCGACCGCGGTGGTCTAGCGGTTCTAGGCGCGCAGTCCGAAACCGCGGGACTGCTACGGTCGCAGGCATGGATGTGTGTGATGTCCTTCGGTTACTTAGGTTTAAGTAGTTCTAAGTTCTAGGGGACTGATGACCACAGATGTTAAGTCCCATACTGCTCAGAGCCATTTGAACCATTTTTTTCTCAGTGAAAGCAACCAAACGATAAGGCTATTTATGTCACATATTTTGATACTCACAAACTCACTCATCAAAACTTATAGAGTAGTTCCAGTTGACCTATAATCATGAAATTTGGCAAGAAGCACGATTTCACGGAACAAGAAAGTAAAAAATTCGACAATTGTTAATTACTAATTATATCACACGAAAAAAATTCTGTCATTATCGAAAGCCTTGGAATTCTCGGGACAGATAACAGGGAAAAATCTTCGAGATTGTCGATTCTCGGGATAGATAATATATATATATATATATATATAAGTTTGTGCGGAACCATTGGTGCGTGAGTCCTACTCAATTCAAACGTTACGTCTGGAACCGCGTGACCGCTACGGTCGCAGGTTCGAATCCTGCCTCGGGCATGGATGTGTGTGATGTCCTTATGTTAGTTAGGTTTAAGTAGTTGTAAGTTCTAGGAGACTGATGACCTCAGATGTTAAGTCCCATAGTGTTCGAGGCCTTTTCAAACGCTGCGTTACCATACCCATACTGAAAACTTTCTTTTTTTCCAGAAATGTGGGGACAACGAATAAACCAGAGGAGTATTTACTTTATATAGAATGGTGCAGCACCGCACACTGAAAATGAGTCAGTAGCGTCTGTCCTCTCGTTACTTTTTCATAGGTGGGTATCTGCAAGGTGCTTGTCCAAGTTAATGAATGAAAAAGTTTAATAAAGTTCAAAGTTGTCATTAATGACGAAGTGGATTTGATTGACCAACCTCTATTAGCCCGAGTTACGACTAACTTCTGCAGAGATTTGGAAATTGTATTCAGGAGGATAGCCGGCACCTAAATGGCATAATTTTTCGTAAGTGACCTTGTAAATCAAACTGAAGACATTAACCTTTGATTCTGTGTTTTTAGGCCTTAAGGTTTTCGATAATGTACGTCCTATGCATTTTAGACGGCTAACGACGACTTTAATTGCGACAGCGGTGGGCTTTATCAAGTGCCTCATCCACTAATGTTGTACAGGTATGCCTGCAGTAATGATCTCGTGAGGCGCTACACGCGTCGCTGCCCAACACAGATGTCGCGGCAGATAACGCGCTGTTACGTCAGAACAATACATCGGAAGCAATGGATGGTGACGCGTGACGGCGGCGGAGCAGCTGTCAGCGCGGATCGCGCCGCGCGCACACCGCGCGCGTGGCAGCCTAATTCGGAGGAGGTAACAGAGTTTGGCGGCGCCGCCGAGCTTCACCAGCGAGATTACGTGCCGGACTCGGCCGTCGCCGGGCCTAATGACCGCCCGTGTCTCCACCGACAAGGACGTCGACGTGCGCCGCCCGGATTCCAGGCCCGCCAACTGCGCCCTCATCCATTGTATCGGCTCTCGTGCCAGCAGGGGAACTGGAACTCCTCTCCCCCCCGCCCCCCACCCCCTTCCCTACACAGTGCCCGCTCCTTCCGAACTGCGGTGCGATTCGACCGCCGAAGTGTAATTACTAGTGCCGGGTTGAGAGTACCTCCAGTCGTTAAGAACGTTTATTTCACTTGCCGCGGCACTTCCTTCCTCGTTGTCGTTCTCTTTAGATACTTTCGATACTGCCCCAGAGAGTATTCGCCCACAGCGGTAGCAAATAAGCTGCGCTTTAATCGCCCAATCAAACTGAGCATCTCTGGAAAAAAAGCATTTCCCTTTCTTAGCAAATACTTGTTTTTATTATTTGTCCGCCCCATCCCCCCTCCTACCTGCCTCAGTTGCTTATACACCCATTGCGATGCACTTCGAGCGACGATACGACAATAATAGTTAAGACAGCTTTCTTTTTATTATAAATAATGAAGAGACGATTAAACTGTAGTTAGTGTATTTTTTGTGGTCTTCGGACGAGATACACACATCCAGCTTCCAATACATGATACACTACAAATTGAAGTAACTCTTACTTTAGCAAATAAAAGCCTGATTCAATCACACACACAGCCACGCGCGCGCGCGCGCGCGCGCGCACACACACACACACACACACACACACACACACACACACACACACTTCATTCGCATACCAAGTGTATGATAGTATATTTACAATGGTTGTACATATATTAATTAAATCATAACATAGTCGGCTTTGAGGTGTTTCGTGGCATTACGTCGTGTTGTAAATCAGTTCAAGCACAGTCTGTCAACCAGGTCACGTGTTTGTCAGTTTACGTTGTAAGTAATTTTTGGTTGCCGTTCTCGAAGTTAATTACTCACGTGGTCACACTATGCAGTGCCACATGACCGTTCTCTCGGACTTCTTCTCTTTGCTGCGGTGTCTGGCTGCTGGAAGAGAGCTGTAACCTGTCCAAGCTATTAATGACGTAGGCAGCTTGTCGGTAATTCTTCTGTATGATATGCATCTCCAGCTATAATGATGGGTGAACATATCTCGTGGGTTATGACGGTCAATCACAACATATATGCTCCTCGCTTGTACCTTAGCAATACGAGTCTGGGTAAGTGAAGATTCTCAAAATAATATTTCATTTGTTTCTGCTCGTTTACATTATTGACCGTGTCTGTCTGTTCCTTTATTTCCAAGTCACCGCCAAAGAACGAGCGCTCCGCCACGGCAGGTGGAGAGGTTTATTAGCCGCCGCACCTTGCTGTTATTCGGAGCTGACGCGACTTACATTTCATTTAACAGACATAAAACTAGTACCGAATGCGCGCACAGTGGGACATTTTACCTAAACTGCGTTTTCAGCTTTCACTAACATCTTTAGTTGATCTAAGGGGATAAGAAAATGGTTCAAATGGCTCTGAGCACTATGGGACTCAACTGCTGTGGTCATCAGTCCCCTAGAACTTAGAACTACTTAAACCTAACTAACCTAAGGACATCACACACATCCATGCCCGAGGCAGGATTCGAACCTGCGACCGTAGCAGTCGCACGGTTCCGGACTGCGCGCCTAGAACCGCGAGACCACCGCGGCCGGCTAAGGGGATAAGAGTGGAACATGTTATTCCGAACAACCCACTGTAAGACAACAGTTTCTAAGAAGCGCCATAATATTTTTTTAGTGACACATCAATCATTGTAAGGAGCGTCTTTATTCTGCTGGAAAGCTGTTGTCCACGAAGCATTAAGCACTGCAATGAATTGGTTGTCACGTGGTATCCCAGTGGCCAGCCGAAAATGATTGGGTCGTTGTCCTCCTCCGTGTCACAATCACATAGGGGCGAGTCAATCAGTTGTAGCCTATACAGGTACAGTCTGCAATCTTACCCTCCCACAAATCACCATTAAATTTTTTCTTAGTGTCGCCATTAGTTTCAAAAGCTTCGAGAGGCGTAAGATATACACTAGAAAAGCATTTTACTTATCATCATTTTCTCTTGTTGTTGGCTCCAGTTCTTGCGTCTAGGGGAACATTCTTGACTTATTGGGTTCCAGATATCTAAATAACTGATAAAGGATTATCTGTTGCTATTATTTTCTTTTATTTTATCTCATTCTTCTATATCACGCTGACTCCACAATCTCCATTCTGTCTCTAAATGGTCGTAGGTTGTGTTCCAAAAATGAGAACAGCATAGAGACAGAAATGATGACACTTTCTGCTGGACCTGACCATCATTTTGCAGGACAATGCTCAAGCACGTACAGTGCAAGCTGTTACTGATTTGTTTGACTGATGGGGCTGCTAAGTGCTATTCCACGTATTGCACTCCCCTGACTTAAGCCGTCGTGAGTTCAACTCGATTTCTAAACTGAAGGGAACACTTCACGGCATTCGCTTCAGAACTGCTACAAATTCGTCAGGCAATAGACCGCGCCGCTCGAACTGGCAACACAACTGTCATTGCTAAGAGTATCCTACGACTTCCACATCGGTGGCAACGGGTTATACACAATGCTGGCGACTACTTTGAAAGTCAGTAGATGTTTGAAACACGTATCTGTTTTGTACGAGTCGTAAATAAATAGTTGCCACTATTAAAGTTCCAACCCTCGTATCATTATTTCATGAATTAGTCCAGAAATAAATTTAATAAACAGCATTAGATTGTGTAATTAATAATATGAATTTTAAGAATACAAGAAAATCGTAATTTCAAATAATTTTAAAAGAATAATAATTTTAACAGTTGGAACACATCGATTGTAACAAATTAATTTCTTTTTATACGTTTTAGCCTGAAATATAATACATTGTATACAAAATTAAATTAAATTCTTTCAGTGAGACAGCCGAGAATGTTCACCTATACAAGAATCGAAATTATACATGGTATCGGTTATTTCTATAAAAAAATGTTAATGTTAGAAGAGAGTGTCGAGTTACAAGTTGCAACCTTCCCTGGATAAAGCAGAAGTGGAATGTGATGACCAGAAACTTCTGTGTGGTACACACACAGGGAGTACCACGGTCGCGCACAGATGCTTGGTAGTATAGCTGCATGATATCTGCCCCATGTTAAAACGATAGACGCCACTTGTTGTTAAAGAAGGTTATGGTTATACGCCGCACCTCTTGAAGGAGGTCTATGAAAGGAACATGTTCATACGTCTTTACCCTGTCGAGGGTGACCCCGTTACCGAGGACGTCGACTATTTCATTGCTCCTTATACCACGGAGCCCATCATGGTGATCGTCTTTTTACAGCGGTGCAGTTCTGCAGTACGGTCTCTAATTTAGTTGTTGGTGCTGTTGACAATATGATTCCGTATCAGCAGTAGTGCTGGTAGCGAATGTGTCAGAAAAATGATTGTATCTTATCTAATCCGTCAGAATATTTAACACCGTCTAGTATTGCAGTAAGCTCCGCTGTGAGTACCGTGGTTAGCTTCCGATTTACATTACTGCTCGATGTCGCGTTTGACATCACTTTTGTTTGCAGGTTACTTCCATTTATCTCCAAGTACTGGGGCGTAAGTACTCCCTTACATCTCATCAACCATCCGTTTTGAAAATTTCTTTATAAGTAACAACCCAGTGAATGTAGAACCTGAAGTATAGTTAGTTGTGAAATTTTGCTATAGACAGAGAGTCACACAACTCCTAGCTTTTAATGGGAGACGGTGAAAAGCTATGTCCAAAGCTCTCATGATTGGTATGGAAGATCAGGGTTTAAGAAAAAACGGACTAAGAGAAAGTAATTGTGAAAATGGTGATTGATGACAGCTGTCAACTTAGTTCCACGTCGCTGAGCAAGTCGGACAGTTCTGTTTGGAAAAGCAACGCAATCAAATGAGGATCGTGTTTGGGTGTCTGCGTGTAATGTCTAAAGAAAGAAAGCAAACGGGCGATTATTGGTGCTGTGGAGTTCCAAAGAGGTCATCAAGCTTATTGTGACTGATATCTCTAGAAATTTACTTCATTCGTAACATATGTAACATCGATGTTATTTATCTAGTTCTCAGCACAAAACTGAAGAAGCATAGGAAAGATCGCTTTACATGAGCATTCATAATAAATACGAGGGTTGTCCAGAAAGCAGTGCACCACATTGTTTTCCTCAGCTGGAAACAATGGTACGATTGTGAAACGTTACGTATGTATTATCTGAAGGCTCCTGAGCGAGCGCGCCTAGTTTCTGTCACTTCCGAGAGATAGCGTAGCTGTAGGACAGTTTCAAAATGACGTCTGCAGGTGATGTACGATCCAAGCAACATGCCGTCTTTGCATTTCTCATTGCAGAGAAAGAGGCTGTGGTGAATATTCACAAACGGTTTTGCAAAGACTGGAGAATCTGCTGTCGACAGAAGTACAGTTAGTCGCTGGCCACGGAGGGTAAGATCAGCAGAAAGCGGTTCGGCGGAGCTCCATGATTTGTTGTGTCGAGGAGACCATCCACGTCCTGACAGCGCTGACTTAGCTCCCTCTGAATCCAGCTTGTTTGGGCCATTAAGGGATACCATTCGTAGAAGACATTTTGAGGACGATGAGGAGGTGATTCACACAGTGAAACACTGGCTTCACCACCAGGACAAGGAATGTTACCGACAGGGCATACACGCCCTCGTTTCGTGCTGGTGGAAGGCCATAGAACGGTGGAGATTACGTGGAAAAATAGGGTGCGTAGATAAAACACTATTCTTTCGTGTGTGTGATTCTCATATGTTCAATAAAGAATTGTTGAAGAAAAAATGCGGTGCTTTACTTTCTGGGCAACCCTCGTACAGAGCTGCAAACAGAGTAGACCTACTCGTTTCTTGGTACAGAGTGCAAACTTTGTTTGAGAAAGAGAGAGAGAGAGAGAGAGAGAGAGAGTGCTTCTGGACACGTTGTGGTCCACACGACGATAAAATTCTCGGGCATGCTTAATAACTATCTGTCTTGTACATCGGCCAGTCCTGGGGTGGGCTTTCGGCAGTTTATCTTTACGGAAACTAATAGAGTCTTCCCCCACTTCTATCTGAGATGAGCAAAAATTACATTTTTGAAAGAAGATATGACATAAAATAGATTTTATGCTATTCACAGACTGTGTACACCACATTTACTCTTCCTCTGTTCTACTCCTACTCATTCTCGTCCAGTCTACTGGTGACAAGCAGACGTCGAGCTCCGCTACCTTGGTAGAATACTGGAAAACTGTAGGTTCATAAATGTGAGAGACGGCAGCAATCGATTACTACATTTTCAATAAATGCGTTTTCCGTCTATATCGCATTTTTACATTTATTTGTGACCGGTTTAGGTTTTGAACAGTCATCTTGAAACGTCCCCTTAGAAAAATTAATTAAGACTGTGCTTAAACTGACACACAATATTTTTAGCGCAACGCAATCTGACTTTCAATAATCCCTACAAAAGAATGGCCCTGACTAACATTAACCTATACGTTTCACAAATCACTTACCTCACCAAAAATCTTCGTTACTCGAAGTACTGCAATACAGCAAGCGCCACTACTGCCAGCTAAATAAAAGATTCAATCTACGGAAGGCACTAACTACTGATAGGCATAGTTAGCAAATGAAATATTTTAATAGAGAACAAACAATGTATTTACCTTAATAGTCATAATATATATAGCACTTCATGATATCCAGTATTGCAAATTTCAAAACTCCGCCATCTCTCTCCCCACATCCACCACTGCTGGCGGCTCACCTCCAACTGCGCAACGCTACGCACTGTTCACAGCCAACTGCCCAACACTACAATGGCGAATATTACAACAATGCAAACCAGCCACAGACTGCACACAGCACAACCAGTGATTTTCATATAGAGCGCTACGTGGCGTTGACAATAAGAAAACATAAACAGCCTACTTACAATCTTCAGATGTGTATCACGATGGATACTCATGTAAAGCGACAATTTCAGTACTTCGTCAGTGCTGTGCTTAAAGTTACATCAAATAACATCGATGTTACATCTATTATCAATGTATTAAAGAACTATAGATAGATGTCACAACTGAAACTGACCATGAACCAACGTAAAATTGTTCTAGATGCACAAGAAATTTAGTGCCCACGGAGAATAGTTCTTACAAAAGTCTTGTATTGTAACGGGGTAGCACTCATTGAAATTACGTCTTATACAATAAGTATACGCTCCGGAACAGCCTAGAAAATACAAGAACAGCTGAAAAAAACCACAACCCCGCAAATGTACAATAAAAAGACTGAGTATGAGCTTCGGTGGACAGTAAAAGTAGCACCGCTTGTTCGGCGCAGTTAAATAATGAGACGTGCACGACACTAGAGTTCATAATGGCGAAGACTAAAAGTCTAGTCTGGAAAAGCACAAAGTAACAAGACATTTATCCAACAGGCTTCGCTCAGTCATCAGGTCGCTATGAGGGAAGGCTGAAGTCTGAGGGTAGACGTGTTCCCTGGATGAGGTGCGGTACCAGGGAATATGCTGGATTACTCCTCAGTTATCTCGATCTCTATTGGGTTGATCCAAAACAGGGCAACGAGTGCGCACAAAGAGCGGTAAGGCTGATGGCCATACATGTATTTGCCTCGCGATGGCAATCATATATAAGTTGAAACATTGTGAATGGAAAAATTTCTATTGTGAAAGTGTAATTTAAAGCAAAAACATGTTTACAAAACTCCAAGAAATGGTTTTCAGGGAGGGAACTACGAGTATTCATTAACCATCTATGTACCCTCTCTAAATCAAGGTAATTATAGACCAGCAAGAGGTCGTAAAAAATCAAATAATTTACATACACTACCAATGAATGGAACAGGGCTGAGTACACGTATATGGTGCAGGAAAAGACATGCTTTACAGTGACTTCCAGAGCACAGTAGTAGAGGAAGTTTAAGTAGTATACCGGCACCTAGTACTCTTCGGGCTGAGCTAATTCTTGGGCTGCTTTCACTCGAGGCCAACTACTACCGGCAACATGATGGCAGGCCGCAGAACTTCCATTAAGGCACGTTGAATAGTTCAGACGGGGATACTACTTGGCAACTTACGTTTATTTTAGTAGGCGTCGTGACTCAACGAGGACAAACAACACGATATTCAAAGAAAATTGGTTTTAAATCAACTGATCCCTTCTTCTAGGCCGGCTGGTGTGGCCGAGCGGTTCTAGGCGCTACAGTCTGGAACTGCGCGACCTCTACGGTCGCAGGTTCGAATCCTACCTCGGGCATGGATGTGTGTGATGTCCTTAGGTTAGTTAGGTTTAAGTAGTTCTAAGTTCTAGGGGACTGATGACCTCAGCAATTAAGTCCCATAGTGCTCAGAGCCATTTGAACCATTTGAACCATTTGAACCTCCTTCTAGTCAAGTTACGCCGCAGATTTATTTTTTCCGCTATTCTGTTCAGTACCTCCTCATTGGTTACATGATCTAACCGTATACTCTTCAGCATTCTTCTGCAGCATCACATTTCAAAAGCTCCTATTCTCTTCTTATCCGAACTGTTTTTTTGTCTTACGTTTCTCTTCCATACAAGGCCTTTGGGAAAGTCTTTCTAACACTAAAGCTTGCATTCTATGTGAACAAATTTCTCTTCTTCACATGCGCTTTTCTTTTCATTGTCAGTTTATATTTTCCATCCTCTCTACTTCGGCAATCATCACTTATTTTACTGCCGAAATAGCAAAACTCATCTACTACTTTTAGTACCTTATTACCTAATCTAATTCCCTCAGCATTGCGAGACTTTATTTAACTGCACACTATTACCATTTTTTTGCTTTTATTGATGTTCATCTTATGTCCTCCTTTCAAGACACTGTCCATTCTTTGAACTGCAGTTCGAAGTCCTTTGTCGTCTCTTAATAGAACTACAATATCACCGTCAAATATCGTAGTTTTTATTTCTTCTTCCTGAATTTTAATGCCACCTCAAAATTTTTCTTTGGTTTCTTTTGCTGATAATACAGTAACAGAACAAATAATTCTATCCAGCTGGAAGATCTGTAATGGTAAAAGAGAAATAAACATCAGTAGGACAGAAAACAGTAAAATAAAAGAAAGAATCGGGACTGTACGTAGGTAGAAGCAGCTCAGTGTCTCCCAGAGACCAACATGCGGCCGGGGACGTCCATCACATAGTACTAACACGCTCGATCCGCTATACCGGAAGTCGTAAAGACAGGAATAGAACCCGTCCTCTCGGCGAAAGCTTAAAAACCTGCTCGACTGTAGTTTTCGTCGTGAGCTAGTAGGAAGATAAGGAACCCCTAAAGAGTTACCTTCATCGGAGTGCTAGACACTGAGGTGACAAAACTCACGAGATACCACCTAACATCGCGTCCGACCTCCTTTTTCCCGGCTTAGTGCAGCAGCTCCATGTGGCGTGGACTCACCAAGTCGTTGGAAGTCCTCTGCAAAAATACTCAGCCATCCTACCTCTATAGCCTGCGAAAATTAGTCGGTGCAGAACTTTGTGCATGGGAGTGACCCCTCGATTAAGTATCATAAATGTTTCACACATTTCATGTCGGGCGATCTAGGTGGCCAGTCAGTCGTTCGAAATGTCCAGAATGTTCTTCAAACCAATCGCTAACTATTTTAGCTGGTGACATAGTGCATTGTCACCAATGAAAATACCATTGTTGTCTGGGTACATGAAGTTAATGAATGGTTGCAAATGGTCTCCAAGTAGCCGATCATAACGATTTCCGGTCAATAATCGGTTCAGTCTGACAAGAGGACCAAGCATATTCCATGCAAATGCAGCCCACAACATTGTGGAGTCACCATTAGCTTGCACAGTGCCGTGTTGGAAACTTGGGTCCATGGCTTCGTGTGCTCTGCACCACACTCGAACCCTACCATCAGCTCTTACCAATTGAAATCGGGACTTATCTGACCAGGCAACGGATTTCCAGTCGTCTAGGGTCCAGCCGACATGGTCACGAGCGCAGGAGAGTCGCTGTGGGCGATGTCCTGCTGTTAGCAAAGGCACTCACGTCTGCTGCCATAGCACATTAACGCCAAATTTCGCCGCACTGTACTAACGGATACATTCGTCATACGTCCCGCATTGATTTGTGCGTTATTTCACACAATGCTTGGCTGTTCACACTGGCAGCTCTACGCAAACGCCGCTGCAGCCGGTTGTTAAGCGAAGGTCGTCGGCCACTCCGTTGTCCGTGGTGAGAGATGATGCCTGAAATTTGGTATTCTCGGCACACTTTTGGCACTGTGACTCGGAATATTGAATTTCCTAACGATTTCCGAAACGAACTGTGTATCTCATGACTCGTATCACCCCAATGTACCAGGAGGCAGAACTATAAATTAAAATAGAGTGCGGCAGTGAAAAGGGCTAATCACATCTAAAAGTAAGTAAAAACAGTAAAAGAGGGGTTGAGCAAGGCGACTGGCGAAGGAGGTAGAGTGAGGAACTCCCCTGACAAGCATATGGTTCGAGAGACCCCAACCACAAGCAGCGACCACTCTCGCTCATCTCTTCCTCCCCCCCCCCCCCCAAAACGGTTTAAAACGTTGTGTCTAAGAACAAAGAACACTCTTTCGGAGGAAACGATGAACCATTTCAAATGCCGAGACCCGCAGTAACAGTATATTTACAGTCTTAATAAGAAACCCGTACGGAATTATGCTGGCATCAGACTTACTGATCCATGCACTAACTGGAGGGCTACTCATTTTATAGAAGACAAATACTGAATGCAGGAATAATAGTTATGTAAAATGCACAGGTGGTTCTAAATGTTGAGCTTATTTTCCCACTCGGTGCATGAAAATTAGAATACGTACAGCGGTCACTACAAACTGAAGGGCATCCGAAGGAATTCGTGTAGTTCATAACATCAAAAGCAACTCAACACTTTCTTTCTCCTTTTATTAGTTATTTTCGTTTCAGATTCTTCCTAACTAACTGGAATTTTAAAAAAGCAAGTATTAAACTATGTTGTTTATACTATTATCTTTTCTGACTGCATCACTAGAGCTATGACTCAAAGAAATGACATAGTGGTTATGAATGAAAGAAATAAACAATTGTCTGTAGAATATTCACGGCACTGACTGGATCATACAGCCCCTTAGATACACAGAAGGGCAGGGTATCAGAAACCAGTAATAGTAATTGGGAGATAACGAATGACGTATGTTAAGCATCGTCAAGTAGCTCTGACGTCTTCAAATATCGTGCTTGGCCTAGCGTTATTCTGCAACGTACCTATGTCTCAAGCATGACTGACTAGTGGAAAAGGCATATCTATGATCAAATATCAGTACGTAGTGTAAGGCATACATGCAAGAGCAAAAAATTAAAAAAAAATCAAATAATCAAATAAAATACAAATTCGGGGAGTTACAGATCCGCTCACAGAGCTGTAAAACTACCGGAAACTATCGTAAGTAAGCGTAGACTACGGTAATTGTCTCAGTAGCCTTCGTCAGTTACGAACGTTACCACATTACCTGTACATTAGATTGTGTTGCATACTTGTCGGGCGTTATATCATTTCGCTCGCTTTGTTTGCACACGCGATCAGTGTCGTACTACACTACTGGTCATTAAAATTCGTACAACACGAAGATAACGTGCTACAGAGGCGAAATTTAACGGACAGGAAGAAGAAGCTGTGATATGCAAATGATCAGCTTTTCAGAGCATTCACACAAGGTTGGCGCCGGTGACGACACCTACAACGTGCTGACGTGAGGAAAGTTTCCAACCGATTTCTCATACACAAACAGCAGTTGACCGGCGTTGCCTGGTGAAACGTTGTTGTGATGTCTCGTGTAAGGAGGAGAAATGTGTACCATCACGTTTAAGACTTTGATAAAGATCGTATTGTAGCCTATCGCGATTGCGGTTTATCGTATCGCGACATTGCTGCTCGCGTTGGCCGAGATCCAATGACTGTTAGCAGAATATGGAATCGGTGGGTTCAGGAGGGTAATCCGGAACGCCGTGCTGGATCCCAACGGCCTTGTATCACTAGCAGTCGAGATGACAGGCATCTTATCCGCATGGCTGTAACGGACCGTGCAGCCACGTCTCGATCTCTGAGTCAACAGATGGTCACGTTTGCAAGACAACAACCATCTGCACGAACAGTTCGACGACGTTTGCAGCAGCATGGACTATCAGCTCTGAGACCATGGCTTCGGTTACCCTTGACGCTGCATCACAGACAGGAGCGCCTGCTGTGTGTACTCAACGGCGAACCTGGGTGCACGAATGGCAAAACGTCATTTTTTCGGATGAATCCAGGTTCTGTTTACAGCATCATGATGGTTGCATCCGTGTTTGGCGACATCGCGGTGAACGCACATTGGAAGCGTGTATTCGTCATCGCCATACTGGCGTATCACCCAGCGTGGTGGTATGGTGAGCCATTGGTTACACGTCTCGGTCACCTCTTGTTCACATTGACGGCACTTCGAACAGGAGACGTTACATTTCAGATGTGTTACGACCCTTAGCTCTACCCTTCATTCGATCCCTGCGAAACCCTACATTTCAGAAGGATGATGCACGACCGCATGTTGCAGGTCCTGTACGGGCCTTTCTGAATACAGAAAATGTTCGACTGCTGCCCTGGCCAGCACATTCTTCAGATCTCTCACCAATTGAAAACGTCTGGTCAATGGTGGCCGAGCAACTGGCTCGTCAGAATACGCCAGTCACTACTCTTGATGAACAGTGGTATCGTGTTGAAGCTGCATGGGCAGCTGTACCTGTACACGCCATCCAAGCTCTGTTTGACTCGATTCCCAGGTGTATCAAGGCCGTTATTACGGCCAGAGGTGGTTGTTCTGGGTACTGATTTCTCGGGATCTATGCACCCAAATTGCGTCAAAATGTAATCACGTGTCAGTTCTAGTATAATATATTTTATCATCTGCATTTCTTCTTGCTGTAGCAATTTTAATGGCCAGTAGTGTATAATCCCATAGAAACCGGAAATGGTGAACGATCTAGAAACTGAAGGGCCGCATAACCTACGGAACATTTTTATTCTACGTAGTTATCTTCGTGTCTGTTACTTAAAAATAAGCAGTATTTATAGTGAAATTGAAACCATCAATGCTTATTTTAAGTTTCATTCGAAAATTGCTGATTTGTAACGTGAAGTAGATGTTGCAATAAAAAAAAAAAAGCTATACAGATTTATCATATTGCGCTAGAAAATGCAGTTTCGACAACAAATTATAAAATTAAAACAAAATATCAAGTCAAAAACTTATCAAACATCGCTTCAGTACTTCCTCGTGCTTGTATAAAACATGTTTCTGTTATTCATGAACAGCAGGCCTTGGTGGCCGAGCGGTTCTAGGCGCTTCAGTCCGGAACCGCGTGACTGCTACGGTCGCAGGTTCGAATGCTGCCTCGGGCATGGATGTGTGTGACGTCCTTAGGTTAGTTAGGTTTAAGTAGTTCTAAGTTCTAGGGGACTGATGACCTCCGATATTAAGTCCCACAGTGCTCAGAGCCATTTGAACTATTATTCATGAACAACTTTCGGAATTTATCAATAACACCGGGAAACTGTTGCCTTTCATCGTGATGAACATGCAATTGAGTACAATATAACAACAATAATTATATAGAGTTTTTATATTTATGCAAGTTAACTGTACTTGGGTCAAATGTAATTACCCCGGTTACATAAATGTGCAGAAGCTACTCGATCAACTAACATTTATTACTTGCAAAATCCATTCTATATTCTGTAAGGGTATAAAATACTCAATGGACTAACACTGAACGACGTGCGCTTCTTATTATGTATAAAACGAAGGATAAAAAAAGGGAGGAACCGTCGGCTCCCTGTTTCTCTCTCTGTGATATTCATCTTTTTTTCTTTCTCTACCATTGATATCAATACTACCGGTAATCCTGCCATTTACCACGTAGTTTACGCACTGTACCAAAACTACCAAACCTTTAGTTATGGCAGAGCGCCTTTCCACCCGCTCGTTATCTCCACCCCATCTAATAAACGATCTAAACAAATGCATACCGTCAACGTCGGCGCTCTTCCACCGCCAGACGGATGCCAGTACCACATGACAGCGATAGACTGTTTCTCTCGTTGCCGTGAAGCCAGTCCAATGAAAGATGCACCAGCAACCTTCTACCGTGAGTGGATTGCCCGCTTCCGCCTATCTCTCCGCGTCACTACCTACCAGTGCAAATGTTTCGAGTCATATCTCTTCAAAGCACTCTCGGCATTGCTTGCCACGAACATAATTCTAAGCTGTGCCTGCCACCCTGCTGCTTAAGCTGTCGTGGAACGGCTTCATCGCCAATGAATGGCCTCCCCCAAAAGCAGTGCAGCAAGTTATTGGACTAACAGCCTCCCTATTCTCTTATAAGCCTTCTGGACAGCTTTCAAAGAGGATGTGAAAGCCACAACAATTGTTTAGTGGAGGTGAAAACACTGCAAGAACCTGGAAAAGTTTTTACCGACGGCTCACACGTTGTAATTGAGAATTTGAACAACATCTACATTCACAGATCCTCAAGTTCCTCCCGAATGTGTCAAAACAGCATACTATGCTGCTACCATTAGCATTTTATGACTCGCATTGTTGTCAGTGCCCAGTAAGGTCCTCACACAGAATTATTTTAAACAGAATTAAATAACCCTTGAAAGGCGACTGCGTAAAGAACAGGCCGGTTTTAGGGCACAACGCAGTTGTGTTGATCTCATTAACACTCTTAGGATCATTTTATAGCAAAGCAAAAAATTCCAAGCAACCATGTACCTGGCATTCATTGATTTTCAAAAGGCCTTCGATTCCGTGAAACATAAAGTGCTCTGGCAGGTGTTGCGGAAGTATGACATACCACAGAAAAACATCATAAAAGATCTATATTATGGCTACAAATGCTGCGTACTCCACAAGGGAAATATGACAGAGCCCATAAAAGTAACAACTGGAGTCCGGCAGGGTTGCATTCTGTCACCAACACTTTTTCTACTCGTTCTAGAACCTGTTATGAGAAGAGTCAGAGCAGTCAGGAGACGAGGAATCCAGTGGGGGATCCACGAACGTCTGTAGGATTTGGATTTTGTAGACGACATAGTTTTATTAGCTCCAAGGTTGACTGATATGCAAGCTAAATTAAACTTGGTGAAAGAAGAAGCAGAGACTGCTGGCCACAATATAAATGCAGGCAAAACAAAGGAAATGAGAGTAAATTCAGGGAACATGGAGGTGCCATTGTTAATAGGTGAGCAGCGGGTGGAGACTGTCAACTCATTCCTGTATCTGGGCAGTATAGCGGCGGAAGATGGTGGAGCTGGAGATGACGTGAAGAACTACATTAAAAAGGCAAATGCTGCCTTCATACAATTGTATCCAATATGGAAAAATAGAAATATCACGTACAAAACAAAACTCCGTATTTTTAACACAAATGTGAAGGCTGTCCTTCTGTACGCAAGTGAAAGCTGGAAAATGGATAAAAAGATAACATCCCAGTTACAAAGCTTCATAAATAGATGTCTTGGACGCATCATCAATATCTGGTGGCCAGAAAAAATATGTAATGAGGAGCTCTGGCGAATAACAAACCAGATACCTATAGAAGACCAGATACGAGAGAGAAAGTGGGGATGGTTCGGGCACACCTTGCGAAAACCAGATGGAGCCATCGAGAATAAAGCATTGGAATGGAATCCCCAGGGAACAAGGAAGAGAGGAAGACCAAGGGGCACATGGAAGAGGACAGTGGAAGGGGAAGCAAAAAGAGTTGGCATGGCCTGAGCAGAACTGAGGCAAATGGCCAAAGACAGAGACGGATGGCGAGTTCTCCTGGATGCCCTATGCCCCCATACGGGCCAAAGGAATTAAGTCAAGTAAGTCAAGTCATTCCTGCAAACAGGAAAACAATACCGAAAGAAAATCGTCGGCTGTATTAGATATGCTATTTAGAATTTTTGATTAATCTTTTGCTCTCTGGGCACGTTCTAAGCAGTTTACTGTCAAGCGATTTAACTAATCATTGCATGCCGCGTTAAACAAATAGTCTTCCCATACAACAAGATAGATACACTCCTGGAAATTGAAATAAGAACACCGTGAATTCATTGTCCCAGGAAGGGGAAACTTTATTGACACATTCCTGGGGTCACACACATCACATGATCACACTGACAGAACCACAGGCACATAGACACAGGCAACAGAGCATGCACAATGTCGGCACTAGTACAGTGTATATCCACCTTTCGCAGCAATGCAGGCTGCTATTCTCCCATGGAGACGATCGTAGAGATGCTGGATGTAGTCCTGTGGAACGGCTTGCCATGCCATTTCCACCTGGCGCCTCAGTTGGACCAGCGTTCGTGCTGGACGTGCAGACCGCGTGAGACGACGCTTCATCCAGTCCCAAACATGCTCAATGGGGGACAGATCCGGAGATCTTGCTGGCCAGGGTAGTTGACTTACACCTTCTAGAGCACGTTGGGTGGCACGGGATACATGCGGACGTGCATTGTCCTGTTGGAACAGCAAGTTCCCTTGCCGGTCTAGGAATGGTAGAACGATGGGTTCGACGACGGTTTGGATGTACCGTGCACTATTCAGTGTCCCCTCGACGATCACCAGTGGTGTACGGCCAGTGTAGGAGATCGCTCCCCACACCATGATGCCGGGTGTTGGCCCTGTGTGCCTCGGTCGTATGCAGTCCTGATTGTGGCGCTCACCTGCACGGCGCCAAACACGCATACGACCATCATTGGCACCAAGGCAGAAGCGACTCTCATCGCTGAAGACGACACGTCTCCATTCGTCCCTCCATTCACGCCTGTCGCGACACCACTGGAGGCGGGCTGCACGATGTTGGGGCGTGAGCGGAAGACGGCCTAACGGTGTGCGGGACCGTAGCCCAGCTTCATGGAGACGGTTGCGAATGGTCCTCGCCGATACCCCAGGAGCAACAGTGTGCCTAATTTGCTGGGAAGTGGCGGTGCGGTCCCCTACGGCACTGCGTAGGATCCTACGGTCTTGGCGTGCATCCGTGCGTCGCTGCGGTCCGGTCCCAGGTCGACGGGCACGTGCACCTTCCGCCGACCACTGGCGACAACATCGATGTACTGTGGAGACCTGACGCCCCACGTGTTGAGCAATTCGGCGGTACGTCCACCCGGCCTCCCGCATGCCCACTATACGCCCTCGCTCAAAGTCCGTCAACTGCACATACGGTTCACGTCCACGCTGTCGCGGCATGCTACCAGTGTTAAAGACTGCGATGGAGCTCCGTATGCCACGGCAAACTGGCGGACACTGACGGCGGCGGTGCACAAATGCTGCGCAGCTAGCGCCATTCGACGGCCAACACCGCGGTTCCTGGTGTGTCCGCTGTGCCGTGCGTGTGATCATTGCTTGTACAGCCCTCTCGCAGTGTCCGGAGCAAGTACGGTGGGTCTGACACACCGGTGTCAATGTGTTCTTTTTTCCATTTCCAGGAGTGTAGAATTTAAAAATGGAATTCAGTCAGGTTATGTTATTTAAATGCAACATGCTTCCTCCCTCTCTGACCATAATCTTCAGACTGTTCTGCAGGATAAAATCAGGCCGGTACAAAACTTTCGGTAATTTCCAAGAATGATTGCCTATCGAAGTCGCGGCGTGGAAATAATACATATCGAACGTGCGATCGCAAATCGATCATGCGACTCTGGTGGCGGGCGTTATGGGTATGATTACGGTGGTCGCTACAGCAACGACAAAAGAAGAGCCTTAAAAAATATTTCTAATTGCAAAGGAGACGACTTACCTTAGTCGTCGTCGGTGTTGTCATCATGTGAAAGTCTATTACGGTGGTCTGGATGGATAATTTGGAAGAGTCGAACCATGCATTCTTCTTGGTGCTCGTATGCCTTCCGCACTGTCCGCAATGAAATTGTAAACGGTATTTCAGCATCAAAACTGTTCTTACGAAGTTTTAAACACTTCGCACCACCATAGTCTACATAGTCCCTTCTTTCCTCGTTTGATGGTACTCTATATTGAGACAAAAAGTCAAACAATATTCTACGCTGGATAAACATGGAATTAGATTTTTCCATGTGAGAGAATCCGCCGAACAAGCGTCAAGAACACCAGACATTCCACTCACTAACGACGTAAATCGTCTGGGATTCCCTATCAACTCACAAATAATTCACGGAGGTAGGTAATTTAGAGAAACGACGGAAAACAGATAAAAATGACGATCACAAATAATTGATCGCAACGCCCGCCACTAGAGTCGCATGATCGATTTACGATTGCACGTTCGATATGTATCGTTTCCACGCAGCGACTTCGATAGGCAATCATTCTTCGAATGTACCTAACTTTCACTAACTTTCAGTTAAACTTGGTTTACTTGTAGTCGCGTCGAAGGCAGCTTACCCTTCAGGTCAGTATATGCTCATTAATGAAGGATCACTGAAATATATAAGCTGTACGAATTGAAAATATACCGCGCGGGGTATCCGTGCGGTCTAGTAGGGCGCCTTGTCAAGGTTCGCGTGGCTCTTCCACCCCCACCCCCCACCCCACCCCCCCACCCCCAGAGGTTCGAATCCTCCCTCGGCCATGGTTGTGTGTGTTGTGCTTAGCGAAAGTTAGTTTAATTAGTGTGTAAGTGTAGGGACTGATGACCTCAAGCAGTTTTGGTCCCATAGAACCTTATCACAAAAAAAAAAAAAAAAAATTGAAAATGTTCCGTTTACACTTCCAAACTGACAGAGTTTTAAAGACATCAAGCAAAAATCGATAATTTCCAAGAATGATTACTTGTCGAACATATGGTACCCTAACGAAATATATCGGACGTAAGTCTCTGTGTCGACCACACGACCCTGCTGCCGCGAATTATAGATACTGTTTACAGCATTAACGAGAGCAACGACAAAAGGTGAACGTTCACTAGGTTACAAGTAATTAAAAATGAGAGTAGCAACTTACTTCCTTACTGTATTCGCCAGTCACACCTTCTCCATGCACTATTCCTTGTGTTGTCGCTGTTAGCAATCCTCTTTTCCCACAACCCAGGCACACTGTTACTATCTCAGCCAGCTTTTGCTGACTCTTCCGAAGTACGGATTAGCGAGAGGTGCGTTTCCGTGGAAACGATAAGAATCAGTTCTGAATCTTCATTGCCGCTAATTTTATTTGCGTACCACGATGTTTCATCTAGTTTCTGTCAAAACTAAACCTGATTTTTACGTAATGGAAATTGTGGCAGTGTGGAACTAAGTGTGTCCGCCTCTGTTTTCAGTGGTCGGTGTACTGACTGATAAGCGGAGAACCCGTGCTCGATTTCTAGTATTGCCAGAGACTTTTCCTTGATGGGAGGACTGGTGTAGGGTGGACTCAGCCTCGTGATTCCAGCTAAGCAGATACTGGATATGTAAGAATGGCTGCAAGATAGAGAAAGCCGACATCGGCCGGAGGGCACTGTTCTGACCGCATTCCCCGGTAATTTCCAAGAATGATTGCCTACCGAAGTTGGAAGGCTCCAAACGATATATATCGAACTTGCGATAGTAAATCGAAAATGGAAGTCTCGTGGCGCGCGTTACGAGTATGTTTCAAGTTGTCACTACAGCAACGACAAAAGAAAAGCGTTAGAGAAGCACTCGTAATTTCAAGTGAGGCGACTTACCTCGTCATCTTCTTACACTCCGCGTGATGTATAAGTTATAGGGGCAATTCCTTTTTTCCCGTACCCAGAGTAACCTCTGCCAATATTGCGCAGGTATATCGGCAGAGTGTCGCATGCGTCGACTTTCCCCTCCAAACGCAAATTGTGAAAGGATAGGTACTGTGACAAGTGCAGTTCGTCCCTCTGTCCTGGACGCCCTTCTCTTTTTATGGTAAACTTGACAGACTACCACAGACGTTCTATATTCTGGGTATTGACACTGGCGTCATCTGAAGAGACGAACCCCACAGAATGGTTCACTAATTAGTGGTCGAACCCTTCAGCTTTGAGACTCTAGTACGACTGAAATCCATCTGTGATGACTTTTGTTCCAGGCAGTATGAAATGTTTTATGAGACCCACTAAAGTCACCTTGTCTCGGGACAATACCCTCACAACGGAACACTTGCGGGACTCCCATTCTATTCCACCGAAAACCAAAACATGATCTACTTCACTTTTAGAAGGTCGCCCTCTCTGATTCATTCGTCTAGCAATGTGAGATTCGTCTACCAATTGGCACACTGTCATTCGTCACTATCACGTCGCACACTTCTCGGCAAAACCCGAAGTAGTCGCACACGGTATTTGCCGATAACTCAGTTTCTAATGCTGTGGCTTGCAACGTGTAATCTCGAATCCAGCACGACACAAGAATTACACTCGTCTGAATCGATCATTTGGACTCGAACCACGTATTTTTCCTGATGCTGGTTCGCTTTCCGCAAAGTCCGCAATGAAATTGCAACGGAATCTCAGTGCCCACACTCCTCTTACGAAGTTTCACAGACTTCGCAGCACCACAGTCAACACAGTACCTCCTTTCCTCGTCCGGCAGAATTCCATACTTGCGGCAAAAAATCAAACATTTGTCTATGCTGGATATGCATGGAATTAGAGTTTTCCATGTGAGGCAATCCGCAGAAGAAACGTGAGAAGAAGTAGACGTTACACTCTTTACCCTGTGCACCCTCTGGTGCACCGGATTCAGGACTGTCTGCGCTTGCTCCATCTGGGGGGCGTCTCGGTGGCGTTCCTCTGGCTCCCGGGACACGCTGGTATCTGTGGGAATGAGGCGGCCGATATAGCGGCCAAGGCTGCAGTCTCTCTTCCTCGGCCAGCTATTCAATCGCTTCCCTTCACCGATCTACGGAGCGGTTTATGTCGCAAAGTTGCTCATTTATGGCATGCGCATTGGTCAACACCTCCCCGAAATAAATTGCGGGAAGTGAAAGCTCTTCCTTGCGCTTGGACTTCTTCCTCCCGAACGCGTCGTCGGGAGGAGGTAATTTTAACTAGACTCCGGATAGGGCACTGTCTTTTTAGCCATCGACATCTTTTAAGCGGCGATCCTCCCCCACTCTGTCCCCACTGCTCTCAGCTGTGGACGGTAAGACACCTTTTAATTGAATGCCCCTATTTTAATCCGTTACGCGCCCGTCTACAGCTATCGCCTGATCTATCGTCGATTTTAGCAGATGACACGCGCTCAGCCGACCGCGTTCTCCAGTTTATTAGTGCTAGTGAAATGACGTCAGTCATTTGAAGCTTTTTTTGGGGACAACAAACCCCTTTCTGTAGTGGATTTTTAAGCCTTCCTTCTGTTTTTAGTTTCTCCAATTTTATGACTTTGTTCCCATTGCTGCTTGTTTTCAATTTCGGTTTTTTTAATGTTTCCAAAGTTACGGGCTGGGCGCTAATGACCATAGCAGTTTTGCGCCCTAAAACCAAACAAACAAACAACAAACAACACTCGCTATCAAGAGAAACCGTGTCGATTTCCCAATGGAATCACAAACAATTACGGTGGGAATGTAATGTACACGAACTCAAGAAACATCGCAAATCTGATAGAAATGACGATCACCAATAACTGATCATAAGGCGCGCCACGAGACTTTCATAATCGATTTACTATCGCACGTTCGATATCTATCGTTTGGAGCCCTCCAACTTCGATAGGCAATTATTCTTGGAAATTACCCCATTCCCCTCCACATCGCCTCCGAATGACGCCATTGGCAGAGGATGACACGGCTGTCGGTCGGTCGCGATTGGCCAATTTAGGACAGAACGCGGAGCGTTGCTTTTGCTTTTATGTAACTGTATGTGAACCGTTTGTTCAGCGAGCGAGGTGGCACAGCGGTTATCATACTGGATTCCCATTCGGGAGGACGGCGGTTCACCCCGAGTCCAGCTGTTCTGATTTAGGTTTTCCGTGATTTCCCACAATCGCTTCAGGCAAATGCCGGGATGGTTCCTTTGAAAGGGCACGGCCGATTTCCTTCTCCATCCTCTCCTAATCCGATGGGACCGATGACCTCACTGTTTGGTCCTCCCCCCAAACCAACCAACCAACCAACCGTTTGTTCTTGTGACCGAAATGAAATTTCAGTCTATCATTTACTTAACCTTTTCAGGCCCTCTGGCTACAATTGTGTATATTAACATTTGCTGTGTATTAGGTGCAACAAAAATATTTTTCCTCAATGCAAACCTCATGTTCACATTTGGGAATTTTCAATCTTTTCACCACGCACAAGTGCTGCCACTTGTTGGACGTAACTATAAAAATATGAATAAGTGAATGTAGCAGCCTGTCGCCGCCAGAATACACGGAACTGTTTACTTAGTTACACTCCACTGTATAACTGAACATTGTTATTGTTATTTTGCATGGTAATTTTTGAAAGATAAGTTTATTGGACAAAGAATATTTCAAAAGTAATTATTTTAGTACGTAAAAAGACGTCAAGTGAACGATGTATATTTTGAAAACGAATGTATATATGTCTATAAGCCTCGTATCTAAAATCGCTAAAAAAAATCACCTAAGAGCGCTAGAGCATAAAGAAAACTTTTCCTTCCTCTACAAAAATTTCAAGTCTGAAAGGGTAGGATAACTATGGTAGGGCTTTTGTGACACTTCCTATGTATTGGAACCGTGATTAATGTATGTGTCTGCTCCGGAAGCAATACTGGACACAACACAGCAGATGGAGGCGTAATATTCTACCAAGAAAAAAATTGTGACTAAATTAGAATTCAAAAGACTCCTTCTAATACATAACTAACGCCACAATTCTCAGCTGTAATAAAGCTCTCTGGATACAGTGACATATGAGACAACATTTTATCTCACAACGTTCCCATTTAGTTGCTAGAAGAAATTCATTTTCTATTCTGCTTTGCAATGTATTGTCAGAAAGTTTTCTTTGTTCATCACGAAATATTACTTCGGTAAAAGTCTCCTATTCTATTGTTTCTCGCCTCGCAATCCCAGTGTGCTGCATACATGTCCAAATAGTAAGGCAAGGTACTGAAAAAGTAAAAATAAAAATTTACTTAAGCTGACTAGACCTAGTACACAATCGGCGAAGTCCCGAAGCACTGACTGCCAAAACAAAGCTGCCACTACCAATCGTTACACGATCCGGAAGCTACGACCGAAGGTGAAACATTGAAAAGATTTAATTCGCACGACGTTTCTCAGCATATCTGGTAACTATTCAGAACTGCTAATTTGCCATTCAAAGTCTTCAGGCCGACTGATTACTTGTTTTCGATAGACTGAAGTGGCATCTCCGTTATAGGAAATCGAGAAACAAAGAATACTAACTGCTTACGTAATTAAACCCCTGTCTACTTTTTAGCTGTTCCGTGATTGATTCTTTCGGAGATTGTAGCATTGTTTCTTCTTGCGTGTCAGCAATGAACAGGTAATTAGAGAAATGAATATCTAGGTCAGTACAAGAGGCTTATATTTGTGATATCTGCTGCGTAGTGGAGCTACGTGCGAAATAGCTTGTTTCAACTAAACAGTCTACAATGTCGCTTCAAATTCACAAATTTTTGAAGGTAACAGGTGGCACAACTATAGACACTAAAGATGCTACAACATAGGGGGTGTAACCGGTATAACTTCAGATATTTTCATATGTGCTGCCTTAATATGTACACACACCAGTGCACTGGTTGTATTTTTTTTTTCCTCTGGGTCAAACAGTCTTCCCGCAAACACGTCACATAATTTATTACCTGATGTTTTCTGCACCATTAACTGGACTACGCCTGTCGGTATAGACTAGCCATTTGGCGTCCACGCGTCCCCACTCCAACACCTGACCTGCTGCCCTTGGGGAAATATGCATTAATGGCTTGCTCTTGCTCAATCTACTTGGAGGTACTACCCAACCTAAAAACATATGACTTATCATAGCAATAATTATTAGTCTGCTAATGACGCAAATACTGATGTAGTGTTAGTCGGTATAGCGTCCTCAGTCACCAACAGAAATATCTGCAGTTTACACACTGTATGTCACAACTACTGAGTAGATTGTCCCTGTGGAATCTTATGCTATGTTCACTTTTCATATATTTTTCTGCAATTTTTTGTCCTGCAAACTAAGCAGATTAAGCTCTGTGATAGATTTCACCAAGCATATTTCATCAACTTCTTTTTACAGCTTGTAGACTTAACATCAGATCAGTACCAGCAATTAATTCGGTATCTATGGCAACAATAGTAACAGTAGTAATAAGATGATAATGACAGTGAAACTTCCTTGCTGATTAAAACTGTGTGCCGGACCCAGGCCCAGGGCTCCAACCAGGAACCTGTACCTTTGATGGACAAATGCTCTACCGACCGAGCTGCCTCTTTTAAACATTTCTTCATTTTTTCTGAAATACAGTGAGCTATAGCATTAAACAAATCGTTATACAAAGCTTGGCAATGAACAACACATCCTTCAAATTATTTATATTGAACAAAGAATTTAAAAAGAAAGTGACTTTACCAATCTACATCTTGTATCCACGAGAACGTTTGTTTAAATAGATAAATTGATTTTCACATTCTCTTACAGAACCTTTTCTCTGTATTACGTTAATTTGTTGTTTAAACTGGTTTCAGATAAAATTAGATAAATTAAACTGTAGAATGGCAACAGCTGCCACAAAATGTATGTTATCATAAAATAAGAACTTTACGTGTAGCTGGCCGCTGTGGCCGAGCGGTTCTAGGCGCTTCAGTCCGGAACAGCGCAGCTGCTACGGTCGCTGCTACTGCCGAATCCTGCCTCGGCCATGGATGTGTGTGATGTCCTTAGGTTAGTTAGGTTTGATAGTTCTAAGTGTAGGGGACTGATGACCTCAGATGTTAAGGCCCCTAGTACTTAGAGCCATTTGAACCATTTTTTTTACGTGTGCCGTAAACTAGTGTTTCATGTTAATAATTTGATATCCACAAATTTGTTGTAGATGGTGGTGATGTGTCCAAATTTTTTAAACAATCTTTATACATAATGAAATTAAAATATACTATACAAGAAACTTCATTTACATTGATTTCATAAAAGAGGAAAAGACAACGTACTGCTCTTGTCTCGCCAGGGATGACTCACAACCCAGCCCTGTAGGTTTACTTCCGTCAGTAACTCTTCTCCTACCATCCAACCTTCACAGAAATTCTCCAGCATAGCTTGCCGGACTAGAAGTCCTGGAATAAGGGATACTGCGGAGAAATGGATTTCTCGCAACCTAGGGTATGCTTTCTAAAACTAATTATCCCTCTGCAGTTGAGTGTGCGCTGATTTGAAACTTCCTGACAAATTAAAGTTATGTGCCTGTTGATGACTCCAGAGGCAGCCCGTGTTGCCGTAACTGCATCGGTTCAGTGACTACGTCAGCACGACCTGCTGCCTCTTTATATTTCTATCATCGGAGTAGTTTTTTCTCAGTTGTGATTACTGGACTTTGTTGTTCTCCATAGTGTCAAATACTGTTGTGATATCAAGTAACTCAGCTTCATGGAATTTTCCACAAATTCATCCAGATGAAATCAGAATATTCTCACAGATATGGACTTCTCAAATACCGCGGTGAGATCTGTCTGAAGGAGCTATAACACATGTTTTAAGGCCTCTACAAGTAATTGCGAAAATACGAGTTATGTGTTAAACTGAGAAAAGCATTTTTAACTGTGGAAACAAAAACTGCAGTATGAAAGCAGAGACGAAAATAAACTGATGATGACAGGAGGAATAAAAGGAAGATTCAACTACAGCGAAGTCTAAGTAGGAGGCGTACCAAATATAAGTTTAACATCCTCAGCCGGGACTTTGTTTAACACTGAGACCTTTATAAATGAAAGATGCTTCGAGTATAAACAGTCACCAATCACTATTTACTATATTAAAATATTCAAGCAGTGCAAACCATACTTTCGAATCACTGCAGCCTCATTGTCTCGTGTTCGTGAGAACACCTTTGAAATTATGAAACAGTTTTTTCTGATTTTGTAAACGTCTCACCAGCAATGCCTTTTCATAGTTTTGCCTACAGCCATTTTTTCTTCGCAGTTGAAAGCTGTCAAAAGCGCTGCCAGGTGTAAGGGATTTCCTTAAGTTGACTCGACTGCAGTAGTGTCTTAAGTAAAGAATAAATGTATAAAACTACATGCATGATGGGGCATTTTTCACATATGTAAGTGTTTATGACGTCATATTTCCTATAGTATGTGCCGTACAATGATACATTTTGTAGCAAAGACCTGATAAATGTGAACGTCATACACGAGTGAGTCCTCTTCTCGCGTCTTAATGTTCATAGCAACATATCTCCTGATCGGCGTGTCATACAGTGATGTAATTTTGTAGGCACATTCTACTGTATATATGGATGCTATCTGCAAAATGTGTTGCGAATAAAGTTACTAGCAAAGAAGTAATAAGTTTTTATGCCAGGCACAATGCAGTAGTTTTTCACGCATCTCAGTGTATATGACGACATGTCCACTGAACTACATGTGAACCATCATACAACCATGTAGGTGCATTTAGCGGCATATACGGATACAGCCTGTGAAATTTATTGGGAATATAGTTGCACAGAAGTAATAAATTTAAACTTCATGAGTGATGCGGCAGTTTTACACGCATCTCATTATTTATGACGTCATATCTCCTAAAGTATGAAACGTAGGTGGTCCTTTCCCCAAAGCGATTGTTGCCTGATAGCAAGGAATATTTGTACCAAGTTTGGTTGAAATCAGCCCAGTGGTCTTGGAGGAGATGTGGAATATACACACGTTCAGTGTGCCCATAGTTACAATTTAAAAACTATGTAGAAAGAGAACCAATGCCCAGAAAGATGTCAAATTTGAACAGCGTAGTATTGACGCAGGTGGGAACGTCATGGAACAAAAAAATTAACGAAAATTTGAAAAACCCGAAGACGCAGTAAGCATCAGAATATGCACACCAACAGACACGCGGGTGTGGCCGAACGGTTCTAGGCGCTTCAGTCTGGAACCGCGTGACCGCTACGGTCGCAGGTTCGAACCCTGCCTCGGGCATGGATGTGTGTGATGTCCTTAGGTTAGTTAGGTTTAAGTAGGCTCTGAGCACTATGGGACGTAACACCTGAGGTCATCAGTCCCCTAGAACTTAGAACTACTTAAACCTAACTAACCTAAGGACATCACACACATCCATCCGCGAGGCAGGATTAGAACCTGCGACAGTAGCGTCGCGCGGTTCCAGACTGTAGCGCCTAGAACCGCTCGGCGACCCCAGCCGGCCAGGTTTAAGTAGTTCTACGTTCTAGGGGACTGATGACCTCAGCTGTAAAGTCCCATAGTGCTCAGAGCCATTTGAACCATTTGTTACTCAGCTTGCGTCGTAGTAGCCAACATGACTGTCTTCATAAACGAACGCGCACTGGTGCTAAAGCTCTTTTACAAGAAAGGTGACCGTGCGTCAGTAGCCCTGTAGAATTACCAGACAAGGCTACGAAAAATGGAACTGGTCCTATGTCTGCTAAGGGTCTGCAGAAAACGATTACCAAAATCGGAAAGGCAGCATATTTTGAAGTGTAGTATGGCAGAGGGAGGAAAGCGGTTGATCCAACGTCTGTCGAAGATGCAGCCACAGCATTGCGGGAGCGGTGGAGTGATGTTGTGGAAAAATGCGTTTGGGGAATTGCCCGAAAGTTGAACATGCCAGCGAGCGCGGTCCATAAAATCCTAAGAAACATCCTGTATTGCTATCCATTCAGTCACCTGCACCAGGAGTTGCTTCCTGCTGACCTGCCAGAAAGACAAAAATTCGCTCTAGAATTTCTTTCTTGTGTGGGAATGGTCAATGAATGCCTCTGGAACATTCTGTTGATAAACGCAGCCCATTTCCATTTCCAAGTACATGTCAATACGCAGAATTGTAGAATATGGGCTACGAAAAACCCGCATTCAAATCAAACGGTACCACTTCATTCTGCAAAGATGACTGTGTGATGAGGGTTGATGGCATCGTTTGTCGTAGGGCCGTACTTTTCCGGGAAGATGAGTGCTGCGGATCCCGTTACCTGTACTGTCACCAGAAGCGCCAAGAGACTGTATTGCGCACCAATGTCATTACCTCCCTTCAACAACGTGGACTTGTTGGAAGGATCATTTTTACGCAAGATGGCGCTCTCCCGCACATTGAGCAAGTGAAGTCGCTGCTGTAGAGGCATTTTGGGAATGCTAGGATTATCAGCCGTCATTTGCCTAAAGCCTAGCCGTCCAAATCACCTGATCGCAACCCGTGTGACTTCTGGCTGTGGGTGTATCTAAAAGAAGTTGTGTTGACATACAAGCAAAGTGGCGTCTGGCAAGTTGGACTTGTGGCATTTTACTTTTAATCTTCAGTTTGTGCACATTTTATACAGATGACTGTTTTACACGGCATGCTGGATTACTCTTTTGTAAGCCAGGCTGTGTAACAGCTAACAATTCTTGTAGTGTTGCACATGGTGTTCTCACTATAAACCCTGCTGAACGATTGCAAATCACGGGCAAGTGATGCAAGTTTTAGTAATGCAACTGGCAATTTTCCTTCTTTATTACGGTCATCTTGCTAGATTAGGGTTCACAACGTAGCTCGCTGATGATGACGTTTTTAACTACAGACTGTTCTATATCTACATCTACATCTATCTACATCTCTATGGATACTCTGCAAATCACATTTAAGTGCCTGGCTGAGGGTTCATCGAACCACCTTCACAGTTCTCTATTATTCCAATCTCGAACAGCGCGCGGAAACGACGAACACTTATATCTTTCCGTACGAGCTCTGATTTCCCTTATTTTATCGTGGTGACCATTTCTCCCTATGTAGGTCGGTGTCAACAAAATATTTTCGCATTCGGAGGAGAAAGTTGGTGATTCGAATTTCATGAGAAGATTCAGTCGCAACGAAAAACGCCTTTCTTTTAATGGTGTCCAGCGCACATCCTGTATCATTTCTGTGACACTCTCTTCCATATTTCGCGATAATACAAAACGTGCTGCCCTTCTTTGAACTTTTTCGATGTACTTCGTCAGTCCTATCTGGTAAGGATCCAACACTGCGCAGCAGAAATTTAAAAGAGGACGGACAAGCGTAGTGTAGGCAGTCTCCTTAGTAGACCTGTTACATTTTCTAAGTGTCCTGCCAATAAAACGCAATCTTTGGTTAGCATTCCCCACAACATTTTCTATGTGTTCCTTCCAATTTAAGTTGTTCGTAATTGCAATACCTAGGTATTTAGTTGAATTTACGGCTTTTAGATTAGACTGATTTATCGTGTAATCAATGTTTAACAAATTTAGCACTCATGAGCATGACCTCACACTTTTCGTTATTTAGGGTCAACTGCCAATTTTCGAACCATTCGTATATCCTTTCTAAATCGTTTTGTAATTTGTTTTGATCTTCTGATGACTTCATTAGTCGATAAACGACAGCGTCCTCTGCAAACAACCTCAGACGGCTGCTCAGATTGTATCCCAAATCGTTTATATAGATAAGTAACAGCAATACCATCTTGGGGAACGCCAGAAATCACTTCTGTTTTACTCGATGACTTTCCTTCAATTACTACGAACTGTGACCTCTCTGACAGGAAATCACAAATCCAATCACATAATTGAGACGATATTCCATAAGCACGCAATTTCAATACAAGCCGCTTGTGTGGTACAGTGTCAAAAGCCTTCCGGAAATCCAGAAATACGGAATAGATCTGAAATCCCTTGTCAATAGCACTCACCACTTCATGTGAATAAAGAGCTAGTTGTGTTTCACAGGAGCGATGTTTTCTAAACCCATGTTGACTGTGCGTCAATAGACTGTTTTCTTCGACGTAATTCATAATGTTCGAACATAACATATGTTCCAAAATACTGCTGTATATCGACGTTAACGATATAGGCCTGTAATTTAGTGGATTACTCCTACTACCTTTTTTGAATATTGGTGTGACCTTTGCAACTTTCGAGTCTTTGGGTATGGATCTTTCGGCGAGCGAACGGTTGTATGTGATAGTTATGTATGGAGCTAATACACCAGCATACTCTGAAAGGAACCTAATTAATATACATTCTGGATCAGAATATTTGCTCTTATTAAGTGATTTAAGTTGCTTCACTACTCCGACGATATTTACTTCTACGTTACTCATGGTGGCAGCTGCTCTCGATTAGAATTCTGGAATATTTACTTCGTCTCCTTTTGTGAAGGCATTTCGGAAGGCTAATCTTGTGGTCCACAATACATATGCATTTAACTGCATGGCTACAGTTAACAATGATGTTTTTCAATGCGTGTGTACCGCTTTTTTGCAATTTGAATTCCTGGAGATTGTTATAGAAAACAACCGAAACTTGTCATCGTGCCATAATTGTATACTGAAAATTACGCTGTAGGCATAAAAATTTTTGTACATAAAATATTTCTTTTATTTTTTTAAAGAAATACTTTATCTTAGAAGAAACCGAGCTCGAATTCGTAATCTGTGTATCTAATACAATCTTTTGTTGTACATATTAACAACATCCTGTTTCGTTGTTTTTTTAACTTTTTGTAGTGATTTTCATTTTTGTGTGTATTAGCCTTAACGTCTCCATGCCAAGAAGGTTCATTCAATATATTATAAACTTTCTTTAACGTCCAAACATAACCGGCAATCAGTAGTGATCCCTGAGATTCATTTCGATCCACTGAGTTTTTTTTTGCCTTTGGTTTCATTTGGAGCTGTAAAAATGATAAATTGATTCATAAGATACTTTGTAAATCTGATTTAGGTTAGCTTGATGCCTAAATAATGGGGTCTCAGACACCGTGATAAAAGAAAGTGCCTCGGCCGAAGATGTGGAATTCTGACAGAGCTTTTCAGTGAGTTATGGTAGTAGTGTGCGATAGCTTCGGATGACACTGCACTTCCCCTATAACTGCTGTTGTGGCAACGCTGACTACCGCCATATTTAAGTTTAGCAATATGTTTTTACTGTGGGCTGAATGATGGTAACCAAATATTACGCAATACCTTTGTTTGTTTTCCAATCCTCAACCATTAAACAAAACTGTGGAACAGCAAGCCTGGAAGAAGAAAGTAAGATAGGCAAAAATACACTGATGAGAGTTACAGATCTGAGAATATACTTACGGGAACTCAACCTTTCGAAAATAATTAAACATTGGTAGTCGTTAATGGGAAGACACTAAATGAAAGACGTAACGAATTACTAGTAAAAATCTGAGGGAAGGGATTCCAGAATGGGCTAAGCAGATGTCTGTTTCTCTCACAAAGATTCGACAAATACATATGTACCAACATGTACAGATACGCAACAACAATCATGTCTTCTGTATACCATTCGCATTTACAAGTGGACAAAATAAATTCGTCTGGAAAATACACTCCTGGAAATTGAAATAAGAACACCGTGAATTCATTGTCCCGGGAAGGGGAAACTTTATTGACACATTCCTGGGGTCAGATACATCACATGATCACACTGACAGAACCACAGGCACATAGACACAGGCAACAGAGCATGCACAATGTCGGCACTAGTACAGTGTATATCCACCTTTCGCAGCAATGCAGGCTGCTATTCTCCCATGGAGACGATCGTAGAGATGCTGGATGTAGTCCTGTGGAACGGCTTGCCATGCCATTTCCACCTGGCGCCTCAGTTGGACCAGCGTTCGTGCTGGACGTGCAGACCGCGTGAGACGACGCTTCATCCAGTCCCAAACATGCTCAATGGGGGACAGATCCGGAGATCTTGCTGGCCAGGGTAGTTGACTTACACCTTCTAGAGCACGTTGGGTGGCACGGGATACATGCGGACGTGCATTGTCCTGTTGGAACAGCAAGTTCCCTTGCCGGTCTAGGAATGGTAGAACGATGGGTTCGATGACGGTTTGGATGTACCGTGCACTATTCAGTGTCCCCTCGACGATCACCAGTGGTGTACGGCCAGTGTAGGAGATCGCTCCCCACACCATGATGCCGGGTGTTGGCCCTGTGTGCCTCGGTCGTATGCAGTCCTGATTGTGGCGCTCACCTGCACGGCGCCAAACACGCATACGACCATCATTGGCACCAAGGCAGAAGCGACTCTCATCGCTGAAGACGACACGTCTCCATTCGTCCCTCCATTCACGCCTGTCGCGACACCACTGGAGGCGGGCTGCACGATGTTGGGGCGTGAGCGGAAGACGGCCTAACGGTGTGCGGGACCGTAGCCCAGCTTCATGGAGACGGTTGCGAATGGTCCTCGCCGATACCCCAGGAGCAACAGTGTCCCTAATTTGCTGGGAAGTGGCGGTGCGGTCCCCTACGGCACTGCGTAGGATCCTACGGTCTTGGCGTGCATCCGTGCGTCGCTGCGGTCCGGTCCCAGGTCGACGGGCACGTGCACCTTCCGCCGACCACTGGCGACAACAACGATGTACTGTGGAGACCTCACGCCCCACGTGTTGAGCAATTCGGCGGTACGTCCACCCGGCCTCCCGCATGCCCACTATACGCCCTCGCTCAAAGTCCGTCAACTGCACATACGGTTCACGTCCACGCTGTCGCGGCATGCTACCAGTGTTAAAGACTGCGATGGAGCTCCGTATGCCACGGCAAACTGGCGGACACTGACGGCGGCGGTGCACAAATGCTGCGCAGCTAGCGCCATTCGACGGCCAACACCGCGGTTCCTGGTGTGTCCGCTGTGCCGTGCGTGTGATCATTGCTTGTACAGCCCTCTCGCAGTGTCCGGAGCAAGTATGGTGGGTCTGACACACCGGTGTCAATGTGTTCTTTTTTCCATTTCCAGGAGTGTATTTGATGCACCTTAAGATAGGAAATACAAGTTGCATCATCTGCATCCAGAGCGGATGATATTAGTTGGGATGCCCACCTTAAGATGCATGAAATATTTTCTAAGTGAATTTCATTTTGTCTGTCCTGTAGAGTGGAAGGGAGAATAAGTGATACTACGAATTGTTGACTCTAGGAAGACTTCCAGCTGGGTGGCTGACAATAACAGCTCTTATGATAGAAGCCGTATGTTTTAGGTGTGTACCAACAGCTTTCTTGTCTCTGCCAGGCTTAGCTAGCAGATGACACTGTGTTCATATACCAAATCAGGTATAACATGTGGAATTAAATATCATAGAAACGTTATATTAAGTTATGTATAATATGGCTTATATTTCTTTACCTGATAAGTGCAGTATGTACACGGTATTGCTAGCAGTTAGGTACAAATTAACATCAGTTCAACATCGTAGATCTTCTTCCAACTTCTATCAAAACAACTGCCCCCATCAGCCACTGCACCATATCTTCTTAGAGTGAATGACTGATAATGCAGTAACACACTGCACTACATGCAATAGGTTGCAGAGTACAGGGATAGACATATGTGTAACAGTAGCATACACATGGTGTCTGATGACAACATGGTGTAACTATAAAACATGTAATCATGGTGACGTGACAAATTTGCTGGAAATGAATAAAAGCCATTTCATTTGGGCTGTTGCGTTTTCTGTGGGGAAATTCCACTTTCGATAGTGGTGTTCGTGTCGGCACTGGGATTTATTAGAAGGATTTGGGTTGTTAACGCCACTCGTGGCAGCGACGCCATCACGTCCGGCTTCGGGTTGCTTGCCTTCCAGCACATGCGGCGGCGCTGCTATCGCCACGGAGAGCTTACTGCCGCTAGGCATGCGAGCGTAGGGTGGCGCAGACGCAGTCGATAGCTCGCAGCAGTCGACTGCGAGTCGGATAGCCATCACGGTACCGCGCCGAAGCAGGCGCCCCCTAATTGCCTGGCTGTGTTGTTCTCCCTCCCTTTCCTCTTTTGTTTATATTCTAGTGCGTGCAATAAAGCTCAGCAAAGCGAGCTACGTTCACCAGCCATTATTTATCCTCTCCTGGAGCAACACTGCGGCAAGGTGTTCAGCCAATGCTTTGAGCCAGACGGATAATATTAAAATTTATTTATTTGAAGCTTTCTTGCATTCTGTTACCTGTATGCTAAAGCACATGAGATGTTTCACAAGAAGTTGTGTATATGATTACAAAATTATGCTGTAGCCTATAAGGGAAATTTAATAAGTGAGAGAAAGAGATAGACATATAGGAAAGGAAAAGTACAAAGGAGAGGAGATTACATGTTAATACTCATCAGGAATCCTGAAAGAACATGCTAGAGCATTCATGTTCTTCACCCCATTGCTACATCATAGATATCGTAGTTTGTAGTTCTATACAGCTGTGCCCTATACAGATCTCCTCTACACAGCACTACACTTAAGTACTCTACCCCATAGTTCTAGTGACAGGAGTAAAAGAAGTTTTTCTCCTTTTGTCTGGATTGTTAGCCCTGACGTGCAGGAGCATAGCTGATGATTCTGTGCTGCTATGCCACACAAGGTGTAGATAGTGCGAGATGGCTGCCTGGGATTCAGAAATTCCTTCCTGTTCCTCCCTGAGGCAAGGGTTCCTCACTACTTCTGTAAGCCATTGTTGTTCGTTGCTCCAACCTGGTAGGCCTCGGTGTCATGACAGATGGCCTGAACTGTATCTCGGTCACGTAGATTTGCAATTCATAAAGCGGATTTTGGCTGGCATTGCTCCTAATTACATATTATCCCAAAAGCTGATGTATTATGAAAGGCATTCCTGTCCTGGTCTGTAACACTCCCAGATGAGGTGTCAACAGCTTCACATTCACAAGTGTCTGTCGTTTGTTGGAGTACTTTCAGTAAGTAGCTGGGATATAGACTACCTCTTGGTCGGCGACGTGCATGACCTGCTTGACTTTCTTTTAATGTAACAAAGGAACTGGCAGATTCTCCTCCCTGTGTCTGCCCTCTCCCAGATTTCTACCGTTCTCTATCAATGCACGTCTTAATTTCGTTCATCAGTGTGGCTCCCTTGTGATATAAAATAAGATGGCAAGAAATGTAACTCTGATGTCACTAGAATGATGATGCAGAGCGATTTTGCTCCTCTGAAGACAAAATGACGAAACGATTCCTGTCGACTAAACAGTTAATTTCGAAAAGTGATAAAATTATGAGCAGTGATGGCCATTAATCCAGTAAATTGCTTTCAGTTCACTTGTGCTGGACATATGTGAAATTCGTCTGCTGTTAGGCACTTTCATGTCATGTGTTCATGCGTGCCTTACTAAGCACTTACCTCTCTCAAAGAACTTTATGACTAATCCATCTGATTATCTTTGGATGGTAACTGCAAGGTGCGTCTTAAGCAAATCGCCTGAACTCTGAGGTGAGCTAACTAATAAAAATTCTTCTCGGGTAGAACCAGTTAGTGTTGTGACTTGGCAAGACAGCCAAGTCACAATGAGAGGAAGCCGAAAGGCACGCGCTTAAGCTCACGCAGGCTGGCGCGAGGTCTGGAACAGTTAAGGGAATTAATAGTAGCAAATAAAGTCCGTAGTTGATATAATACTTAACTTTAATCCACAATTGGTGTACATCGCTCTTGACGGTACATGTTATAATCTCAATATCAAATGCTATGGCGCCTTGCTAGGTCGTAGCAAATGACGTAGCTGAAGGCTATGCTAACTATCGTCTCGGCAAATGAGAGCGTAGTTGTCAGTGATCCATCTTTGGCAAAGTCGGCTGTACAACTGGGGCGAGTGCCAGGACGTCTCTCTAGACCTGCCGTGTGGTGGCGCTCGGTCTGCAATCACTGACAGTGGCGACACGCGGGTCCGACGTATACTAACGGACCGCGGCCGATTTAAAGGCTACCACCTAGCAAGTGTGGTGTCTGGCGGTGACACCACAGTTAGCAAGGGCCATGTGGTCAGTGGAGAAAGATGAACGTTGTTCTTCCGTTGGTACAGTGCTGACTTGCTGAACTGTTTAGGACAGACGCTTTGTATTGTGATAAGGAAATGGATTCATTGGAGCTACGCAGCTCGCTTGCGCTGCATTTGCGTAATAGAAGATAAAATTTATTTACGCTAGGTACTGTGGAGTCATATTCAAAGTGGGCAACATTAGTTCTTTGTTCGCGTTACAGTTTCGTTTTAACATCAGCATCCAATTTATATTGGTTATCTCATTGCTTTTCCACTCATTAAGTCAATCATATACATCAACGTGAATATAGGGCAATTTTCCTTGTCTTTTGTGTGTGTATGGTCACGTAAAGCCTCATGGTCTACTTAAGGGCACTTGTATGTGAAATATGAGATTTTGTATTTTTCTGAACATTGTACACGGTGTCAGAGGTACAGGTACCGATTTTGTTAGCATTGATCCTTAGTATATATCCACTTCAGTGTGGTAGTTCTGTTTTATCTGTGTGTAACAATCTTCCCGCTGACACATCATATAATTTATTACCTGATGTTTTCCGCTCGGTTGAAACTGTGCCACGAAGTGAACTACACCTGCCTGCATAGACGATCCGTTTTGTGTCCATGTGTGCACAATTCATATCTGGCCAGCTGTAGAGGAGAAAATAAACATTAATGGCTTACTTGCGCCATGAATAGTTGGAAGTATTAAGCAACCTAAAAACGTACTAGTCGTAATAGCTACAATTATTAGTCAGCAAATGTAGTTAATACTGGTGTAACGTTGTTGAGTACACTGTCCTCGACCAATGACCTCGCTATTTGATCTCTTCCCCCCCCAAGCAACCCAACCCAACACTATCCTCAGTCATCAGTAGAAACCGCTACACTTATACCTCTAAAGCCCTGTACATTCAGTATTCATATAATTTGTGATTCTATAGAATTTACTTTTACTGCTCTGTTCTTAATTCAAAACTTTGTGTGTTCACTTAAGAACTACATTCTTGAATGAAATAAGTTGTGCTTTCACTATATTTCAAGCTGAGAGGGAATAAACTTCCTCCTGCACTGATGAGACTTTCTTATATTTTCAACTATCTAGGTAAGATCATTTGCAGCGTCACTTCAGGGCACGTTGTTGCAGTGATGGAGACTTTAGTATTTTTCTATCACACTAGCTCATATTTTTTAAACTTATTAGCCGTTAAGACAGAGGAATCAATGACATTGACTATCTGTGGGCGTTGATTTAAATCAGCTGGGAAAGTTGAAAGTTGTGCCAGACCAGGTTTCGAACCTAGGTCTGCTACCAACTTTTTATTTTCCCCTGAGCAGATGCGCTGACCACTGCGTCATCCACACACAGTGGTCATAGCAACTGCACAGACTATCCTGGCACGCCTCCTGTCGGACTCAGATTCTCAGCTTAATCGCTCATTCTGATTCAGTGCCCCTTGCCCATTATACTCATTGCTCGTCGGATTTCGCCCATTTCTGTAAGAGTTAGAGCCTGGTGTGCTTCAGTACTGAAGGGATCATTGGTCGACCTCTCCTGATATATATATGGTGTCTGTTGTTTTGGACGTGGCCAAAAGAACAGACACCACATATATTGTTAGCTGTAATAGGATACAAATTCCCAAGACATTTGCATTGTGCGAATTACATCTAAAGGGTGACAATTACTGAACTATACGAAATAAAATCGTCATAACTTCTGAAAAGTTTGCTTTAGAACGTTGAAACTGCACGGTTGGCAGCGGGGAATGATGGGAATTAGTATGCACATGCGCACGTGCATTGTTGTTGTTGTTGGCCATTTGCACATTAAACTGTCATAGTACAGCGTACCGGAGCGCATTTGGCCGACTGAGAATCCGCATTTCGCTATCGAGGAGTCTCTTCACCCTTAAGGGTACAGGGTACTTTCCCGGATCAATATTACATAAAAATCAATAACTATTTCTTTCAGGCACTGTTTATAATGTATATGTTTTACAGATTTTTGGTTGATATCAGGTAACGTAGCACACTTTCTAAACAAATTAGCAGTATTTTTAATATTTTTGAACCTGCTTAGGACTATTAAAAAAATTACAAAGAAATTGATGCAGTTTTTTTTCCAAAATACTTCCTAAAATTAAGATACCATGGGTCACTCACGTCTCTAAAAATTGGTTTTATTTCATTCATAATAGGCTCAATGCTTATGATGGTATATTTGACCACTTTCTTTTGCTTTTTGGTAACCACATCAAGAATCTGCTCCTTTAATGCAAAATCCATGAACAGGGTGGTCATCTGTGGACAAATTATGAAAGTAGGTGGCCCATACAGCTTTTCTCATTGCTGTAACATCATTCAGAGGTGCAGTTCGTCTAATGGCCAGTCCATAATAACTCTGAAGAAGGTCTATTTCAGTTTCTGTCAATCTGCCTCGGCCAGATATATTTTCCGTCAGATAGCAACTTTCCTTTCATTTTTCTTCGTAGCTTCCTCAATCTAGCACCCATTCTCTTTTGTACATGTCCACAACACTCCAGTTTTGTTACCAAGGTATCACCATAGCATTGAACTCATCAATTTTACTGAAAACATTAGAATCTACATTACCTAGGTACTTTGTATATCTAATGTTACAAACGGGAACCGACCTCTGAAATGTTTTTAGAGCTCCATCACACTCCATACCTCCTCTGTAACCGTCATAATTCTTAGGACACTGATGTTCAATATGTGCTTGAGTGTTACCATGGATGGTGTGGCAGTACCTAGGTAAGCAATCAACATCAACAACTTTTCCATTCTCCAGAGAAGTAGCACTTACAACACCATTCAAGGAACGATGTCCTCAACGTTGCAATGTCCCATCAAGTGCAACAACACTGTCCCTGGTTCCACTAATATTTATAGTTTCTTCTACTGCACGTTTCATAGATGCTTTAGACACAACCGTCAAGGCACCTAAAAGTATTTTTATGTACTTGCTGAACCTACTGGGAGGAGGAGGAAGGGCCATCAAACCACAAAACGTTTCAGCAGCCTCTTTTCCTATTGCACGCATTGCATACATTAACTTCAAATTCACACCATACGAATTATGCACAATGTTCGAAGTCATTTTCGAGGTAGATTTATTGCATTATTTACACAGAACTACTAATTTTGACGCCAAAGTCTTCCTGCGGCTTTGTTGTTATAGGTAACTTTCAACAGTGTAGCTTGCTTTGTTTGTGAACTGGTTACCAAGGAATTTCCTTTTATTGAATTTCTAGATGCGTGGCATAGTTCTTATTATTTGCACACTAAAGGACATGATCTTCCACAAATATATGTAACACTTGGGCAACAAACATTCAGTAACACGTGAACAAACTGCTTCAGCGAAACAAAAGTTAATACTAGCAAAGATAATCATTTACAGACACTAGAAACAAGCACTGTATACCAGCATTACAATGCATCATATGTATAATGGCTGGAAACATAAAGTTCACTGTTCTTTTCGAAATAATACAGGTTTCTGTAACAGAAATGAAGTGGGCGTGGCGCCATACATGATCGTAACTTTAAAATTTTGTATATATAGGTCATTTTTCATTTGAAACTCTATAACGTATATATCAATGTAATCAGGACAGACTATAGAATTTAATAAAGTCATAAAAAATATTTCTATTTTTCCACCATTTATAAGTACCCCATATCCTTAGCGGTGACTGTGTGATGTGCAATGTACAGTCACGGAATAAGCGGTGCGATATTCCTTGATGGCACGATGACAACCGTAAGGAACGTTAAGGTTTTGGAGGATGATTTCATCCCCATTACCCAAAGTGCCCCTTATTTCGGCAATATGTGATTCATGTAAGATGGAGCTCGACCCTATCGAAACAGGACAGTTTTTGATATCCTGGAGGAGCACTTTGATGTTCCCCTACAACTGCATTCCAGTCACTAATGACTATTAGATTTTCATCTCCGTTTGCGTGCTGTATAGCTCTTTCAGTGCTCTCATTTACTTTCTCTATCTCTTCATCATCTTCAGCTTGCGATGTCGGCATGTATACCTGAAGTATCGTTGTCGGTATCGATTTGTTGTCGATTCTGATAAGAACAACCCTATCAATGAACTGTTCACAGAAGCACACGCTCTGCCCTACCTTCCTATTCATAACGAGACCTATTCACGATTCTGCTGCTGTCGATGTTACCCTATACTCAGCTGACCAGAAATCCTTGTCTTTCTCTCATTTCACTTCACTGACCCCTACTATATGTAGATTGAGCTTTTGCATTTCCCGATTCAGATTTTCTAGCTTCCCTGACACGTTCGAGCTTCTGATATTCCACTCCCCGACTCCTAGAACGGTATCCTTTTCTTGGTTACTCAACTTTTTTCTCATGGTCACCTCGCCTTTGGCAGTCCCCTTCCGGTGATCCGAATGGGGACTATTCCGGAATCTTTTGCCAATGGAGAGATCAGCATGACACTTTTTCAATTACAGGCCGCATGTCCTGTTGATACACGCTATGTGTCGTTAATGCAGTGGTTTCCATTGCCTTCTGCATCCTCATGTCGTTGATCATTGCTGATTCTTCCGCCTTTAGGGGCAGTTTCCCACCCCCAAGACAAGAGAATGCCCTGAACCTCTGTCCGCTCCTCCGCCCCCTTTGACGAGGCCGTTGGCAGAATTCGGGTGATTTCTTATGCCGGAAGTCTGATTATGAATCAAAAATTAAAGGGTGGCGGGTTTCGAACCACGGACCGAGGACATTTTGATTATCAATTAAAGACGCCACCGCTAGACCCCAGGTTCAAAGAGATAATATAATGAATTACAATAAGTGGCTTTTTTGTCATTTGTACCCAAAAGTAAGACACTGTGTAATAACATTGATGTTAGCATTTGAAATTTCCTTTTCAATGAGCATGACGCTCCCACCCTGTCCCCCCTCCCCCTGCCAAGCAAGATATAGTTAATGTTTGAGAATTTTTAAAGTACTTGTTAAGAATTTCATAATACATGTAAAGAAAATATTGAAAACTGAATCATGTCGTCGTACGGTCGGTCGGATCTTGCATTACCGTCGCGTATTGTTTGGTAAATGATATTCCTAATAGGACTTAATGTTTTCTCCTATCCGACACGACCGTTGCACATGCGACAAACATTTACAGATGAATTTTTTGTCATTCGTACTCATAGAAAATTAACGTTTATCATGACGTCACACTTAACCATAATCCACTTGATATGGTGGAAGAGAGTACGTTATTAGAGTTATTGTGAGAGATACTAATTATCATCGTCTTAGGCAGGTATTATACAATATGTATATTTACGTAATATTCCATATCCCTTTTCGATTGCACAACTCCACCCAATGAACTCAACGTTTCCTAGAAATCTCACAATACAACTTCTCACTACCAGGTATCTCTTTTAAATGTTTAAAACACTGGTCTCACATTCGGAAAGATGGCGCTTCGAATCGCCGTGCGGCCGTTTAGATTTCGATTTTACGTGGATTTTCTTTGAAAAGGACACTGCCGATTTCCTTTCTCCTCATTATCGAATCCAAGAAAGTGCCCCGCATCTACGAATTTCTTTCGTCGACGGCAGTTTGGGTGGGAATTCGAACTCCACTTCTCCCGAATGCGAGATTAATGCGTCAACTAGCCTGCCAAATAACTCCCTGGCAATGCAGGGTTTATTTTTAAAAAAGAAAGGCCAATGTGATCTACAAAACATCCTATGAATATCATATTTCGTGGAAACTTCGCTTGCGTGATCGAATCAGTTGGTTTTGAATATCGGAAAACCCGTTTTGTCTCGTAGGGAAGCCAAGCGCTAGTTTTCTAGTTTCAGTGGTGCAGCCAGGAAAGTAATCTCGTGCGATTTATTAGTTTTTTGTATCAGTCTATCTGCGCCACTATTCTCTCCGCTGTAAGAATTTTTTATGACAGGTTATGAATACTAACAATGTTTGTTCTCGGAGGTGAGCAGAAGAAAAGAATTTGTGCCTGCAAGCGAAAGCTGTTTCGCTACAGACACGTTATGCGCCACATTATTATCTGAAACAGATAAACGAAAATGTGTGTCTAAAATCTGAGTTTCAGATTCGATAATAGATGAGTAAGAAAAGACGTTAAATGTTAATTTGTTATTTAAATAATGTATCCCACAAAAGAAATTATATAAACTTTCTGACATTTTTTGATATAACTTTTTCAGAAAAGTAGGTTTCGCACTGTATACGTTTAGGTTGATCGACAAATCGATGTCATTATTTTCATTAATTTAGCTCAGCATCAAATGGGAAATGTTTGGATGTTGGTACCTATCACAGAAGTCGAAGCCGATGCAACATTTCAATACCTCTTTTCTGAATATTTTTTGGATAATGTACTTCTGTCTTATATTCCTTACTGTCTCGTCATTGTTTTGTCATAAAAATTACACTTACTTCTAATATATAAAACTTTCTGTTCGAATTTGGTGATTCAAATACTTGTAACCCATCTTATCATGTGGTATGACTATTGGTATTTCTACGATTCTTTTTATTTTGTCTTTGATTTCTTCGTAAGCACATGACCGCATGAAATTTGCTACTCTCAAGACCGTTTCGGAAAGACATTTGATACATTTGCGTCCCGCTGATACTGCGATTCTCTGCCGTGGTATAATGTACTATCAGACTGACGCCAATTTACTTGACTTCTTTCGGAGAGTGAGGGCAGCGAAGAATAAATTAGCGGCTATAAATCATTTTAGTTTTGTATAACATTTTGTTAATCGAACTTAAAGAGATGCTGAGTGTTGTACCAAAACAGTACCACCGTTTCCACTCATGACTAAATTAGCTACGTGAAATTGTTATCCGAAGAAAATATTATAACGACGTTGGACCTGGCGACTAACTCTTCAAGCACAGAAATATGCAGCCGTCTGCCTCCCAAAACGTTTCACGGTGTGTTACAAAGCCATGTGTTGTCTTTGAGCATGTCATTATGATCTACCTGTCTTACTGTAGGGAAGTAAGAGGCTTTCAAAATATCATCGGAAAATTTAGTTCTTATTAACTGAACAGTTTCTGAGAGAACTTTTTCTTTTTCTCTGTTCCCCTATGCATTTCACAAGTCAGCATTCAACGCAAGGTGAGGAGGCTGGCCCAAGGTAGGTCATCCTCCGCTTTATTTCCAACTAACAGATAAACCTGGCGTTGTCCGAGTATTAATTTATTCCTTTCTTCTGTTAGTCCAGTTTCTTTTCCCCCTCCCTCTTTCCATCTCCTCCACCTTTCTCCGTCCATCTCCTCATCTCCCCACGCCCACCACTCAGTCCCTTCCTACTCCATCTCTGCCCACCTCCTTCCCCTCTCTTTCCATCTCCTCATCTTTCCATATTCTCTTGAATATATGATGAAGCTGTCTTTGTTTAAGTAGCATTTTTCTAACACAACTATTAAACCATGGTGTGTCTTTCTCATCCCTTAAGATCTTGCTTGTTACATACTTGCCTAAGCCATATTGGACGCTGCTTTTAAATTTTTTCCATTTGTGCTCCACATCTTCGTCCTCTGCACTGAATATTTGATGCTGATTACTTAAAAGCTCTGCAATTTGTATCCAGTTACACTTGCTAACCAAAACTATTTTCCTACCTTTCTTAACATTCTTTGTAATACCCGTAGCAAAAGTTGCTATCATAGTTTACGTTAACTGATTCGCTAAGATCAGATATGCTTGTTGCAAGGAGTTCTGAGACTTTGCGTTTTCCAGTTGGTTCTGTAATTATCTGCTTGAAGTAATTTTCGTACAAGACTTTAAAAATGTCATACGAATCCCTGTCTCTGGCAACAGTTCTGAAGTACGACTCTTCCAGTCTATTCCTGGCAAGTTGAAGTCACCCTCTAATACAACGACGTGATCGGGAAAGTTATTAACGATCTTTATTGTTTCTCAGATAATAACAAACAACATAACATCAAACTGCAGCTGACTCATGGATGCTAAGCACTAGTCAAGTTCACAGCTGAATACCACTTCCCTAGGCAAAGCAAAGTCTGAAGATTGCTATTGACAACTTAGCTTATGACCCAGCCCGTAGTTATTCGAGTCCACCACTGTCCCACGACAGTGGGACGCCGTGTCTTCTACGGCAGGTGGTGCAGGAAGGCCGGAGACAACGACGTACAGGGGCCCTGCAACGAACTGCTGAGGCCACACTAGTCGGCTTGTCCTCCTCAGTCCGCGAACGCTCGTCTGCGTACAGGGCCCACGGGAAATCAATAATTAATTGAAAAGGTACCCACCAGAGGTCTTAATTTTGTCGTCTGCTATGGAGAACTTACATGCATTCAAAAACGCAGTCAGGAATCAGTAAACTCGTCTGGAATGGTACCCGCTGGCACTAGTAAGACCTGCAGTGTCACGTGCTGCCACGTGCTGTCACGTGCAGTGACGTGCACGCCACGGCCTGACTTTCTCGTGGGCCACGAGGAGGCTTTACGTCATCCGGGCCACAATCTTAAAGACATAGCAATTACGCTAATGAAAATGAAAAGCGTTTCACAATCAACAATCCGCCTGATAGTTACCGCACATTTTAGAGATGTTCACCACATAACGGATAGTAAATAACTAAACTTTAATTGCAAGCAGGACTGATATACATCGAAAACATAATTATGAGCTCTGATCCCAAAATGCACGAACGCACTCTTAAAATCATTCTGCTGTGAAAGCAAAGAGCCTCTGAATGTCATTTTCATCATTTTCACGACATTACTAAAACACACGCTGTGTCAGTCTTTGAAGACTACTAGGTAGTGGCTGGTATGAAAGTACACGTCTCCCCATCACGTACCACACTTGCTCTCTGGGTGGAAAATCTGGGGACCAGAGAGGCCAGTCAAGGATCCGTACAGTCCTCAAGGAGTTTGTCGCGTGAACTGCAGTGTGGGGTCTTGCATTGTCCTGCTGGAATATGCCATTTGGGTGTCACGGTCATGAGGGATAGGACGTCATAGATCACAATTCGTGCCACATACTGGCGAACATTCAGCCATTACCAAATAAGCCGTGTTGTCTACCCAATACCTCCACAAACCATGACTCCACGACGTGAAGAAGTATAGGTCTCGAGAATCGCTGCTTTCAGTAATCTTTCAACAGGTCGCCTACGGACAACTTGTATCCGACCGGAACAAACATAAGCGAGACTACTGCTTAACAACAAAGAATGGCACTAAATGTCCTTGTTGACTATGGTTGTACACCATACAAGTCTCTACTGTCTGTGATGTGACGTCGGCGGTAAACTATGCTAGGCATCTCGCCATCTCAGCCCAGCTTCCAGGGTCTGTTCTCTCCGGTTCGTGTTGATACTTTGCATGCTACTCATCGTAGCCAGTCGAACAGTCTTAAGATCTTCTTCTCGTGGTGTAGTCCTTTTCTAAGGACCTGTGCATATGCTCCGTACCGTACAGTTGTCCTGAATCCGTCTCATTACCACTAGTTCTGTTCTCACTGCACTACAGCGAATTGTCCGTGCTGTCTGCTACTTTGACGCAAATAAGTCCCTCACGCCAATTATTTGACGTTTCTCAAAATTCGAAAGATGTCATTAATCTGGCCATGCATATCGTCTGGACACGCTGTTTTGCGATCTCAAGCTTAAAAATTCAAGTAACAAAATGGCTCTGAGCACTATGGGACTCAACATCTTAGGTCATAAGTCCCCTAGAACTTAGAACTACTTAAACCTAACTAACCTAAGGACATCACACACACCCATGCCCGAGGCAGGATTCGAACCTGCGACCGTAGCAGTCCCGCGGTTCCGGACTGCAGCGCCAGAACCGCTAGACCACCGCGGCCGGCTTCAAGTAACACACCCAACAGCCATCACGTACTCACACTGTTCTTCATCGGTAGGAATGACTTCCTTTTCGCTACACTGAAAATAATGCAAACGAGCTCGCATAAAGATGAAATTTTAATTGACATATCGCACAGCTACGATAATTTTCTCAGTTTAGCAACGCTCGATGAAGTGTGATAGGTCCCATTTCCGTCACCGTTCTTCACACTAGTGGTACTTCCCAAACCCGTGTGAATCTTTTGAGATAAACTTTTTTCTCTTCAGTGACGATATTTTTTCCTGATTTAGATTACGTAAGTACCACTCCGGAAGTCTTAAGGGGAGTAAACGAAGAGAGATGATTGTTAAACGAAATGAAAAAGAGACACATAAAATTTATACATGTCGTCAGAGTCAGCATCTTCAGCACTAGTATCCTTGAATGTGCTGGGAAAGGAAGTAAGAGAGCGGCCTAGAACGCAGCATTTGGAACATATCGAGAAGACTATAGGATGTGAATTTAATACGGTCAAGGATCAGGCATACGTTTTGGAATTAGTTCACTTTTTGTGCATGCCCTTCGCAGGGCATATAACGGACGGGAATAGACATTAAATGAACACTGTGAGGGGCACGGAAGCCCCGCGTGCTAATGTGGGCTGCGTTATCAACATCTGACAGTGTTTGAAAGGGGCCTCATTGTGTGTCTCCATTTGGCGGCCTTGTCGTCGTGCAGTATGGAGATATGTAGCAGTTTCGGATGTGACAGTGGTCAGATATTGGACAGCATGGGAACGTGAAGGCACGAATACTCGTCGTCAAGATTTCAGTCGGCCACGCCTGGCCACCACAAGGGAGGGTTGTCGTACTGCGAACCAGGCGCGTCGTGACTACTCAATATATGCGCCTGTGATGTGAGAACGGGTAACATACTTCCTTCAACACTATGTCATCCCGGACCATTGGTCGGAGACTAACAGCAGCCACACTAGGAAATAACCGTCTCACTCGTAGGGTGACGTTAACACCACAACAAAAAACGGCTACATCTGGGTTGGTGTCTTGACCGGGGAGCACGCTTCAGTGATAAATCGTGGTTCTGCGCTACCTCGCATGACCGTCGTTCGCTAGTATGGCTGCGACCTGGTATTACTCCTGGCCCCATGGTGTGGGGAGCCTTCAGGTATGACTTCGGGGGGTCACGGCTGGTAGTGACTGAGGGAACTGTAACGGCACAACGGTATGTAACTGACACCCTGTGGCCTCTTGGGTTACTTCTCACGTGGCAGTGTGTAGGGGTCCCATTTTTCAATAGGACAATGCACGTCTGCGCGTGGCACACGTCTCTATGCACTGGCTTTTTTTTTTTTTTTTGGATTGGGGGTTGGGTTGTTTGGGGAAGATTCCAAGCAGCGAGGTCTTCGGTCTCGTTGGTTTTAGGGAAGGATCGGGAAGGAAGTCGGCCGTGCCCTTTCAAAGATACCATCCAGGCATTTACCTGAGGCGATTTAGGGAAATCAGGGAAAACCTAAATCAGGATGGCCGGACGCGGGATTGAACCGTCGTCCTCCCGAATGCGAGTCCAGTGTGCTAACCACTGCGCCACCTCGCTCGGTCTCTATGAACTGTCCGCGGCTCGTGCTCTAGCGGTAGCGTTCTCGCTTCCCGCGCACGGGTTCGCGGGTTCGATTCCCGACGGGGCCAGGGATTTTCTCTGCCTCGAGATGACTGGGTGTTGTGTGTCTTTCAACATCATTTCATCGTCATTCACTCGCAAGTCACCGTAGTGGCGTTAAAGAACCTGTGGAGCGGCGGCCGAACCGCCACCAATGCCATACGCTCATTATTATTATCTGCTCGATGAACTATCTGCTCGATATTGAGGTACTCCTGTTAGCAGCAAGTTCCATACATCTTTCCGCGACAGAACATGTCGGAGCAAATCGGATGTCGACTCCGTACTGATTCGAGTATCCAGGATGCTACAGGCAAGTTACAACAGTTGTTGGTGAACATATATGAGAACAGGATATAACGGTGTTGTGACACCCTTCCCAACCGAATCAGAATCCGACAAGTTACATTTCGTTTGTCTCCTCCCCTTCTGGTGCTTAACATTTCTTTGTCAGGGCGTGTAGTTCTGCCTGCGCAGACCCATCGGCCTGATGTACGGACTGTGCGCAGCAGCCGCGGTGGCGGCGGTCAGAGCCCCATTGCTGATAGCGCGGCGGGCCAGCGGGACAAAGCGTTGCGTGCGGGTGCCGCCGCGGTCGCGCCAACAGGTTCCATCATTCGGCGCGGCCGCCCACTCGTTCATTATCGTAATGGCTGTTTGACGTAATAAACAGGCGGCGCTCGGTCCCCGCGGATTAGCTAGTCGGCTGAGCAAACATCTGGTGTGAGGCCTAGATGAATGCGTCAGAGTGGCTCTGAGGGAGCCACTCTGACGCATTCATCTAGGCCTCACACCAGATGTTTGCTCGTTCTGCAGACCGACAATCCATTTTGACAGTCTTTCGTCTAGACTGAAGGTCTTCTCCTGTAAGTTGTCTGACGTACAGCTGAATTCATACACAATCTCGTTCTTAATAACACATCCAAATAAAACAACAAAGTAAAACTTTGGAAAGATATTATAGATAACATTTGTGATATCTTTAATTAATGTTCATTGCAGTTATTAATTATAAAATGACTGCATAAGAGTAGTGGAGAGGCGGATAAAGCGACCATGGAGTGCAAAGTGGCCATTGGAGTCCCCGGGGCTATAAAGTGCTGGCATAGCGCAGAAAATGCTTTAACTTTTCCTGCCTCGAGAGTCCAACCACCCCATGCAGTCTGACTTGTTTACAGTGCCGTTCCTCACAGCTGTAATATAATTTTTGTGGATTTTAGTTAAGCTGATGTAAGCTAAGTGGTCAGTTAGTGTATTTATTGTGGAGAGGAAATGTGACTTTCGTCTTTTTAACGAAACTGTGCTGAAAGTGTCATGTCTTGACTCCATGATTCTATTTTAGTTATTGAAATTTCGGCCATGTCGAGGGTATACAACTTTTGTGTAGGGGAGTCATTGAGGGAAAAAGGCCATCTCAGCGGTGCCTTCTGGCCGCTTTACCCGCCAGGCACCGGTTGTGTAGGGGAGGAACGTTACTTACAGGCAGTCCTTACAAAAAATGAGCTACAGTGGCAAATAAACAAAGATAAGAAAAAGAAAATTAAAAGAAGGACAAATGGAAAGCCGACAAAGAGAAGAAAGGCAGTAAAAAGAAGAGCGAAAAGTGAAGGAAACTCAGCCCTAGGAGAGATTTTTTTTTCCTTTTTTTTTTTACTACTATGATGAAAACATAGATTTCATGTACTGGGAAGCAAGTTTCTCAAATTCGAGGCCAGGAGAGCAGTGAATTTAGTGTCGATTTTGTTTCCTCTAGGCCCACGAACTCTGTACAATAGTTGAGAAACCCAGTTTCACTTTTATTTGTGAAAAGTGTAAATAATTTACATCATGTTTTATTTTACAATAAAATTTGCTTAGTTCTTTGTGAAACTGCTTTTTACCTCTTATTTTTGATTTTAAAACTAAGTGGGCATTTTGTGAAAACTGAATTTTTGAAAGTAAGTCATCCGATCTTGAGATGATGAACTTCAGTAGCTGCAGTTTACAATTACTGAGTCCTATGCGATTCTTTCTATTGTTACTCAGCTGAAAATATAGGAATACCTTATCCTGGTCACTTTGCCCACTCTTCCTTACAGGTTTGCATCAGTAACAAATGAAGGGATCAAGAGGGACAAATTCAGGAATGCATGTAAGTACAGTGTTGAGCAATTGTTTTATTTCTATGAAAGGTTCCATCTAAGGCCATGGCTCGTTAATTTTCGTTCCCCTTTACAAAAGACAATCGCATAATAATTACTCTATCTCTATCACCGCAATTAAAATGATATAACAAAGATATGCTCATTACGAAGGATACTCGTAAAGTTTTAATTATCACCTTGAAGCTATGTAATTGTTCTAATTTTCTGCAGATATGTTTTCCATGCAAGTACACATGGAAATCCCTGCGTTATAGACCGTAGCACACTGCTGAAGAGGCAAAACAATATAGCGCTGCCCACTGATGGAGTATCGTGCACTGGCTTCTTTTCTGTGATTGAAAGTCAACAACACTGCAACAGTCCACGCTCAGTTGGCAGAATTGTACAGCAACAATGCACCACAATATGAAAGTCGCTAGGTGCAGCAGACACTTAGTGTCATCGTACGAGTCTGAATGACAAAGAACTAAATGTCAGGTCATCTCCACGAGAAGACCAGGTAATCGCCAAAGAAGGGTTGGTCCTGGTGCTTGGAGACTGGTGTGTCACAATCGAACCAATAGTGGAAAAAGTGAAGACCAATCAGCCCAACGAACCGGAAATCTTGGACCTGTGACAGGCCAGTCCAGCTGACGTCTTCAGCCGCCCAGTCACAATGGACGAGGGCTAGGAAAATCGCTACGACCCCGAGACAAGGGAACAAAGTAGGCAGCGGAAACATGTGGATGCACTATCGTCAATCATCATGTGAGGTAGCTGGTGCTGAACGTTTTTTTTTTTTTTGGGGGGGGGGGACTGTCATTGAGTGATACTAAGAGGTAATGCTCGTAAGGGGCAAACCATCACAGGAGCACAACGCCGAAGCCTTCTGACGAGGTTACACGTAGTTGCCAAAACGAAGCGTCGCTGGAAACTGTCTAAGGGGGTGTTTTTGCATCGTTAACGGAGTGGAAGGGTGGCCTTCTTAAAGCCGTCCTCACAGGGGACGTGAGCACACACGTCAAAGAGGAACTCGTGGCATTACATCCAGGAATTCTACGTTCCTCTACTCTGCGGAGCGTGAAGTTAAGTGCCTGGAATGTCAGATTTTTGTCTCATGGAGAGGAAGGTGGGCAGTGAAATGTGACATTGTTTCTACGACATAAGCAGTACTTAGAAGCCACCATATTGTATGAAGTTGAACGACGTATTTCGTGGATTTTCTTTATCATAGCGTACTTGGTGTGAATATAAGCTGTATCAAAGCATCAGGACATTGAAGCTCTCTAGAAAATGCGTCCTTTTAGCTACGATCTGTTGTAGTGAAATGACGGTAAACTACAGGTCGGTAGTTAATTCTTGTATTTCATGTTTTTAGTGTTGCAGCTTGTGTGCTATGAAAGTACACCGTTTCATTGCTAAGGCACAATGATCTATCAAAACCTCGTCGTTTTGGTACTATTTGTTATAATTCAATATCAAATAATGACATTTGTAGATTCAGCCTTTAGATCGTGTATACCATGTACAAAGCAGCAGCTGTCATGTCGAGCGCAACTGATGGAATCGTGAGGTGCGAAGCAAAAGATAGCACGGCCGTGTCCAGTTCATTACAAATTTGTTTTTAATCTTTTGATTCCTAAAAGATTTTGGCTCCATCTCAGAAATTTAATAGACGTATTATCTGTAATAGTCTATGGTATTTATTACAAATAATGTATTTTGCAAATCTTGTTGCATGGGCCAACGACTGGAAATCTTCCCCATTGCCCAGAAATCCTAACGTGACTGCCAGTCTATGTCAGATAGTAAACACAATTTACACAATGAAAGTTTTTCTATTATGAAACTTCATGTAAAATATTTATCTGCTCGTTTTATGGACCGTCTCATGTTTTTATCTTGCAGGTATCTTTTACAGTTATGGTGAGCAGCTTCAAAACGAATCGCCTCTTCCATTCAAATGAAATACGAAACAAATCCCGATGTTTAAATCCATGTTATCAAGTGCGTTATCTCAGAGTAATGATAGACAATACAACAATGCTGATGCATTAGCTCCATACTTAATAGTTATATACAACCGTTCGCTCGACGAAAGATCCGTACCCAAAGACTGGAAAGTTGCACAGGTCACACCAATACTCAAGAAAGGTAGTAGGAGTAATCCACTAAATTACAGGCCCATATCGTTAACGGCGATATGCAGCAGGATTTTAGATCATATATTGTGTTCGAACGTAATAAATTACCTCGAAGAAAACGGTCTATAGACACACAGTCGACATGGCTTTAGAAAACATCGTTCTTGTGAAACACAAATAGCTCTTTATTCACATGAAGTGCTGAGTGCTATTGACAAGGGATTTCAGATCTATTCCGTATTTCTGGATTTCCGGAAGGCTTTTGACACTGTACCACACAAGCGGCTCGTAATGAAATTGCGTGGTTATGGAATATCGTCTCAGTTATGTGACTGGATTTGTGATTTCCTGTCAGACAAGTCACAGTTCATAGAAACTGACGGAAAGTCATCGAGTAAAACAGAAGTGATGTCTGGCGTTGCCCAAGGTAGTTTTATAGGCCCTTTGCTGTTCCTTATCTATATAAACGATTTGGGAGATAATCTGAGCAGCCATCTTCGGTTGTTTGCAGATGACGTTGTCGTTTATCGACTAATAAAGTCATCAGAAGATCAAAACAAACTGCAAAACGATTTAGAAAAAATATCTGAATGGTGCGAAAAGTGGCAGTTTACCCTGAATAACGAAAAGTGTGAGGTCATCCACATGAGTGCTAAAAGGAACTCGTAAAACTTAGGTCACACTATAAATCAGTCTAATCTAAAAGTCGTAAATTCAACTAAATACCTAGGTATTACAATTACGAACAACTTAAATAGGAAGGAACACATAGAAAATGTTGTGGGGAGGGCTAACCAAAGACTGCGTTTCATTGGCAGGACACTTAGAAAATGTAACAGACCTACTAAGGAGGCTGCCTATACTACGCTTGTCCGTCCTCTTTTAGACTACTGCTGCGCGGTGTGGGATCGTTACTAGGTAGGATTGACGGAGTACATCGAAAAAGTTCAAAGAAAGGCAGCACGTTTTGTATTATCGCGAAATATGGGAGAGAGTGTCACAGAAATGATACAGGATTTGGGATGGACATCATTAAAAGAAAGGCGTTTTTCGTTGCGACGGAATCTTCTCACGAAATTCCAATCACCAACTTTCTCCACCGAATGCGAAAATATTTTGTTGACACCGACTTACATAGGGAGGAACGATCACAAAAATAAAATAAGGGAAATCAGAGCTCGTTCGGAAAGATATAGGTGTTCATTCTTCCCGCGCGCTATACAAGATTGGAATAATAGAGAACTGTGAAGGTGGTTCGATGAACCCTCTGCCAGGCACTGTAATGTGATTTGCTGAGTATCCATGTAGATGTAGATGTAGAGCAAGCGTGAACTGACTTTAGACACAGCGCCTTAGCTACATTCAAACTGAAACCGAAAATAAGATGCAGATTCAATAACTTCTACTAGTATCTATCTGAGATCGTTCACAGCATTATGTGGCGGTCTTCTATCAGCAATTCTCTGTTCAAGCCGTCGACGAGTCAAGAATTTTCTTCGCATTTTATCCGCTATTCTCCGACAATCGCTAATAGAGTTAACGGCAGTTATTTTAAGTGCGTCCATTTTCCTAAAGAATCTGTGTGATTTACATGCCGGGCCCAGCGGGATGCAGCCGGACGCAGCGCTGGAGAGCGCTTACGTCGGAAATTACGATGAGGAGCACCTTCCGTCAGATGTAGCAGGCCATTACAGAGCGTGCGGCAACGACGACGGACACCAAGTCTGTCGTGCTTCGCATTGGGGAACACGTCCCGTGTGAGGACACCTTGACGTTGCGATGGTATCACATTCTTTGCCCACCATTTATTTTCCTGCCCTTGCGTCGGCTGCGGAGAACCTCTGCCTGATCTGGCAGCAAGCTGTCAGCTGATCCTTGCCGACATGACGTACGTAGATCTGCTGCTATTCTGCTACCAATATTGTATATGCGCAATGGAGCCAAGGTTAAGAACATACCACTAACAAGCAGATTTACCTCCTGCTAACAATGAAGGAAGGAAGATTAGCGTTTAACATCCCGTCGAAAACGAGGCCGTTAAAGACGGTGCACTAGCTCGTACTGTTTTTGTCATCGGCAAGGAAATCGGCCGCATCCTTTCAATGGAACCATACCGGCATTTGCATGGAGTGGTTTAGGGAAATCACGGGAAACCTAAATATGGATAGCCGGACGTGGATCTGAACCGTCGTCCTCCCGAATATGAGTCCAGCTTTCCAACCAATGCGCCCCCTCGCTCAGTGCTGCCCTGTCGTGCTCACAGCCACCAAAGAGATAATGAAGGGTCTCTTAGGCGGGTCCAACGTTAGGAGCGTGATGGCCCATGTTAGGGAAATAGCGTCGCGGATAACAGATGCAGGGAATGGGAATCTGAAACTATTACTTCTTAAAAGCCAGACTACTCGCAGCAAAGTACCAGGCTTCGCGTCTCTCTTAGGAAGCACTTAAACCCTCCACCTGTTAAACCCTCCAACCCTCACACTTCTGCCGGCAGCGGTGGTCTAACGGTTCTAGGCGCTCAGTCAGGAGCCGCGCGACTGCTACTGTCGCAGGTTCGAATCCTGCCTCGGGCATGGATGTGTGATGTCCTTAGGTTAGTTAGGTTTAAGTAGTTCTAAGTTCTAGGGGACTGATGACCATAGATGTTAAGTCCCATAGTGCTCAGAGCCATTTGATCCTCACACTTCTTATTAGAAACTGACAGTCGGTTGAAACCTGTAGTAGAGACTAGAGAAATTTTCGACAACAGGTGGAACCTATAGGTGTTGCACGGAAATATGGAAACATAGCTAGAAGTGGGTGCTTGAACATAAAAGCACGTATCCAACCTTCCAGTTGCGCTGTTATACTTGTCCACGAACGGCACCTGTGCAGTCTCCTCAATATGCTGTAAGTATCAGTGGTGGTCAGAACAGTGTTCTGTGTAATTACGAGTTCATTGTGCCGGATGTAATGAATTAAAATATGGGCACATTGGTGGTGCTCTTATGGTTTGTGATTCATAAATCCAAGTAGTCGAACTGTTTGGTGTTTCAAGAGGCGGCGTGTCGAACATTAATATCTCGTATAGAGAAGGCAGAGCAACATCCTCTACTACGTCACAACGCGAACGAATGCATTGTCTTGAACGATCGTGACAGACGATCATTGAAGGGGTTAGTGGCGAAAAATAAGAGGGCGACGGCAGCAGAACTGAATGTCGCGCTCGCGAGCCTTGTCAGCACCAAAACAACACGAAAGGACCTCCAGAAGCGGGTAACTGCAGACCAGGCAGTCGTCACTGCTGGTCCCGGCGGAGGTTCGAGTCCTCCTTCGGGCATGGGTGTGTGTGTGTTTGTCGTTAGGATAATTCAGGTTAAGTAGAGTGTAAGCTTAGGGACTGATGACCTAAGCAGTTAAGTCCCATAAGATTTCACACACATTTTTTTGAACCAGTCGTCAGAGGTCTAGACTCCCATAACAGGAAACCTGGAATGTGGAGCAATGAAAAAAAAAAGGCTCTGAGCACTATGGGACTTAATATCTGACGTTATCAGTCCCCTAGACTTAGAACTACTTAAACCTAACTAACCTAAACACAGCACACACATCCATGCCTGACGCAGGATCCTAACCTGTGACGGTAGCAGCAGCGTGTTTCCGGCCTGAAGCGCCTAGAACCTCTCGGCCACATCGGCCGGCGTGGAGCAATGCAAAAATGTCATTTGGTCGAATGAGTCTTCTTTCGCACTACTTCCAAACTCTGGCCGAGTTTACATCCGAAGAGTGAGACATGTCGGGGTGTCGCTAGAAGGTGGCATTACTGTCAATGATTATGTGACCATTCGGCTCATCAGGTCCATACTACGCTTCACTGTTTGCTCCAGAGTGGTGACGCTGTGCTCCCAGACGACTCCGCTCCCGTTCACACAGCTCGCATCGTCCAGGACTCGTTTTATAAGAACGAGGATGAATCATCGTATCTCCACTACCCATCACAGTCCCAGATAGCAATATTACTGAGCCTTTGTGGTCTACTTTGGAGAAAAGGATGCGTGATCGCTGTCCACCTCCATCATCGTTACCCAAACTTGCTGCAATTTTGCAGGTCGAATGGTATAAGATTCCCTTTAAAACAATACACGACCTGTATTTATCCATTACGAGGCGATTGGAAGCTGTTTTAAATAACAACAGTTCTCGTACACAGTATTAGGTATGGTATGGTTGAAATGGCTCTAAGCACTATGGGACTTAACATCTGAGGTCGTCAGTCCCCTAGAACTTAAAACTACTTAAACCTAACTAACCTAAGGACATCACACACATCCATGCCCTGTTTGGTCTAGATCGGCACATGCAAAGAAGATCGACATAAGCCTTAACGAAACCTGTAGGCTAATCGCAGGATGCAACAAGCCCTAACCACTGGAAAAGCTCTACCAAGCTTCAGGTTTCAGCACTCCCAAATCTCGTAGGATAGCTCATAAACACAGCGAGCAGTTGATGGTTCAAATTTCTCCAAGCACTATGGGACTTAAAATCTGAAGTCATCAGTCCCCTAGACTTAGAACTACTTAAACCTAACTAACCTAAGGACATCACACACATCCACGTCCAAGGCAGGATTCGAACCTGCGTCCGTAGCAGCAGCGGGGTTCCAGACTGAAGCGCCTAGAACCGCTCGGCCACAGCGGCCGGCGGGGTGTGGTATTGTGTTTCATTTTATGTATTGATATTCTTGTGCAACCTCTGTACATCGAGTAGATTAGAGTGCCCAGAAGGTGGAGTGATTATAGCAATAAGCAGAAGTATTAGAACTAATAAGATTGTGTATTGCGAACTAATATGGACAAGAGCAACCGAGGTCTATGGACTTAAAATGATAATTGCAATTCTCACAGAATTAAAAAAGTCAGAACTGTAATCTGAAGATCATTACAAGAAAGCCACGTACCCGTCCCTTATAAAAAGGGAACAACGTTTCGTACTGCACTCAGTGGTAGCTTTTCTAACCTAGTCAGTTATCGCTATAAATTATGGTGCAGCACATATGCATATTGTCACGAAGGTGATACGTATCTCAATATGACATGAAATAAAATTTTATCAGAATTCCTGTAATACCAATATTGTATCTAGAAAAGTGTATGCAGTATGTCGTTAAAATAAGAAATTTTTTATGCCAGTGAAATTCTTGCTTTCTGTCTTCAGGAATTTTCTGATACATTGTCAACACTGCAAACTTGCACAAGAGGAGAGGGAGATTCGTGTTTAACGTCCCATCGACAACTAGGTAATTAGAGACGGAGCACAAGCGGATTAGAGAAGGATGGAGGAGGAAAACGGCCGAGCCCTTTCGAAGAAACCACCCGGCATTTGCCTTAAGCGATTTAGGGAAATCACGGAAAACCTTAATGAGGATTGCCGGACGTGGGTTTGAACTCTCGTCCTCCCGAATGCGAGTCCAGTGTGCCAACCCCTGCGCTAGCCCGCTCGATAAACTTGCATAAGAGATAGCAACCCGTGTTTATGTCAGCTGAAGTTAGTCGTTTTATTTTTTTGGAAGGATATTGGGGGAGTGAAGTGCTGTTGATCGAAATACTACACTTCCAGTTCTCCACTTTATTTCGTTGCTATTACGAAGGCCTGTTTTGGAAGGTAGTTCGGTAGGAAGCATTTCGGATGCTATTGGTATTACAATGTCCCCTGCCTTGCGAGCTAGGCAAAGTGTCTTTTACAGCTAAACACACGTTCATGGACGCGGTGCAACAACCCCAGATGAAGTGAATTCCCTTTTCACTCTGCGTTCTTGTCCTACGATGAACACTTTGCAGCTATTTGTATGTCATCGAGGAAACTACGTTCTGCTCATGCCTCTAAATTGCATTACGGAGTAGAGGCGTCGAGGACATCAGATCTTTCGATAGCGAGCCATATATGCGCCATTTTTGGCCACAAATCGAGTTTCGAAAATACCTCAGACTCTCCCCGGCGCCGGTCGAGCAGCGCTCGGTAAACGAGAAAAGTTTCGAAGCTGCTGAACGAGAAATTGGTACGAAATACAAACAGCGGGGAGGGCGGGCAGCCGCCTAGGTGAGGCGGAAAAACTCCGCCGCAAGGCACAGATAATGTCTCATGAATAATAATAGAAAACCGCAGGAAATAAATTTACACCTGAAGTAGCGCTCCTTCTGGAGCTGTGTCTCTACATTACGTCTACAAGGTAGAAAAGTAATCCCTGCGTAAGGGTCCCGGGAGACCACTCCATCCCTTGTCACTTTCAGATTGGAGAAATGTAAATCGGCTTATGAATCCCATTTTCTAAGTGCGTTATTTCAAAAGGATTACATTCTAAATGTTGGCTCTTCAGAGCTACATCTGTACCTTATTTTGCTCGAATCCCTTATCTTCATACCCAGCGGGCTAATTGGTGCTCTTGCAGTTACGAAGATACATATTTCGCATTTTAATTTGTTAAAGAATAGTAAATATTGAGTCCGCCTCCAACTCAGAGATCGCTGACGAGCGCTAATGCGCTGACGTTCGACCTGGAGGCAGCCAGTTCGAAACTCGGTGATGGAAGACAGTGTCATTACCAATATTATTAAGTTCCTGATTAACAAATGAGGAGGCAATGTGTCGCGTTAAGAAATCGTGTGCATCTCTGCAGTGCCTCATGGTGGGGAAGAATGTGACAGTGCTAATTATTGTTATTCCGTCGACAAGGGACATTAAGCTTGGCGGCCATCTTTTTGCTATGCGGGAGGGGTTGATATGGTAGTGGCATCGCGTTAACCTCACTGCATTCTCTGTATGACCAACGAAACAACACTCCATTCAAGATACTCACCAGCCGTCAAGACATATAAAGCCCATATTGCTAAGGAAGAGTGCTTAAAGCAATGTTTTCCATAAGGTGGTTTAAGGCATCCTTCCAATAACAAAGCAGTAAATATTATTTGATATGGAGAGAATTGTTATAATCTGGGGCCTACAGAAACGTGAAAGAAGGAAAGTAGGCCTCTGAACTAAACGTCACGCCCGAAACTAGCGTGTCTAATTAAAATCACCTTCAAGTGTGTAGCTGCTGTCGTAGCCAATATCCTAGACTAATTGTAAAGTTCGCCTCGTAAAACACACAGAACACCCTCACATATCCTGCATCATCCGTAAACTCGAGTCCCACATTCTATTACACCCTTGGGAGCTCTGCAAAGCTGCCGCCCCACTATCAGCACATCCCACTTTCCTCTTATCTCCAGACATTTTCTGCGCTCTCCCACGGTAACTTTAACTGCCACAATACCGTAGACCATGAGACTGTCCCTCACATCCACCAGTTCCAACGTCTAAAAGCACAACCTATTACATCTGTTCCATCTGCAATGAAAGCTGCAGATGCAACAGGTCTTCTAACGAGACTGCCTACACTACGCTTCTTCGACCTCCTCTGGAGTATTTCATCGTGGATATCAATGAGAAAGAACCCCCCCATGAACCATGGACCTTGCCGTTGGTGGGGAGGCTTGCGTGCCTCAGCGATACAGATGGCCGTACCGTAGGTGCAACCACAACGGAGGGGTATCTGTTGAGAGGCCAGACAAACATGTGGTTCCTGAAGAGGGGCAGCAGCCTTTTCAGTAGTTGCAGGGGCAACAGTCTGGATGATTGACTGATATGGCCTTGTAACATTAACCAAAACGGCCTTGCTGTGCTGGTACTGCGAACGGCTGAAAGCAAGGGGAAACTACAGCCGTAATTTTTCCCGAGGACATGCAGCTCTACTGTATGATTAAATGATGATGGCGTCCTCTTGGGTAAAATATTCCGGAGGTAAAATAGTCCCCCATTCGGATCTCCGGGCGGGGACTACTCAAGAGGACGTCGTTATCAGGAGAAAGAAAACTGGCGTTCTACGGATCGGAGCGTGGAATGTCAGATCACTTAATCGGGCAGGTAGGTTAGAAAATTTAAAAAGGGAAATGGATAGGTTAAAGTTAGATATAGTGGGAATTAGTGAAGTTCGGTGGCAGGAGGAACAAGACTTTTGGTCAGGTGATTACAGGGTTATAAATACAAAATCAAATAGGGGTAATGCAGGAGTGGGTTTAATAATGAATAAAAAAATAGGAGTGCGGGTTAGCTACTACAAACAGCATAGTGAACGCATTATTGTGGCCAAGATAGACACAAAGCCCATGCCTACTACAGTAGTACAAGTTTATATGCCAACTAGCTCTGCAGATGATGAAGAAATAGATGAAATGTATGACGAGATAAAAGAAATTATTCAGGTAGTGAAGGGAGACGAAAATTTAATAGTCATGGGTGACTGGAATTCGTCAGTAGGAAAAGGGAGAGAAGGAAACATAGTAGGTGAATATGGATTGGGGGGAAGGAATGAAAGAGGAAGCCGCCTTGTAGAATTTTGCACAGAGCATAACTTAATCATAGCTAACACTTGGTTCAAGAATCATGAAAGGAGGCTGTATACATGGAAGAAGCCAGGAGATACTGACAGGTTTCAGATAGATTATATAATGGTAAGACAGAGATTTAGGAACCAGGTTTTAAACTGTAAGACATTTCCTGGGGCAGATGTGGATTCTGACCACAATCTATTGGTTATGAACTGCAGATTGAAACTGAAGAAACTGCAAAAAGGTGGGAATTTAAGGAGATGGGACCTGGATAAACTGAAAGAACCAGAGGTTGTAGAGAGTTTCAGGGAGAGCATAAGGGAACAATTGACAGGAATGGGGGAAAGAAATACAGTAGAAGAAGAATGGGTAGCTCTGAGGGATGAAGTGGTGAAGGCAGCAGACGATCAAGTAGGTAAAAAGACGAGGGCTAATAGAAATCCTTGGGTAACAGAAGAAATATTGAATTTAATTGATGAAAGGAGAAAATATAAAAATGCAGTAAATGAAGCAGGCAAAAAGGAATACAAACGTCTCAAAAATGAGATCGACAGGAAGTGCAAAATGGCTAAGCAGGGATGGCTAGAGGACAAATGTAAGGATGTAGAGGCTTGTCTCACTAGTGGTAAGATAGATACTGCCTACAGGAAAATTAAAGAGACCTTTGGAGAGAAGAGAACCACTTGTATGAATATCAAGAGCTCAGATGGAAACCCAGTTCTAAGCAAAGAAGGGAAGGTAGAAAGGTGGAAGGAGTATATAGAGGGTTTATACAAGGGAGATGTACTTGAGGACAATATTATGGAAATGGAAGAGGATGTAGATGAAGACGAAATGGGAGATAAGATACTGCGTGAAGAGTTTGACAGAGCACTGAAAGACCTGAGTCGAAACAAGGCCCCGGGAGTAGACAACATTCCACTAGAACTACTGATGGCCTCGGGAGAGCCAGTCATGACAAAACTCTACCATCTGGTGAGCACGATGTATGAGACAGGCGAAATACCCTCAGACTTCAAGAAGAATATAATAATTCCAATCCCAAAGAAAGCAGGTGTTGACAAATGTGAAAATTACCGAACTATCAGTTTAATAAGTCACAGCTGCAAAATACTAACGCGAATTCTTTACAGACGAATGGAAAAACTGGTAGAAGCTGACCTCGGGGAAGATCAGTTTGGATTCCGTAGGAATGTTGGAACACGTGAGGCAATACTGACCCTACGACTTATCTTGGAAGAAAGATTAAGAAAAGGCAAACCTACGTTTCTAGCATTTGTAGACTTAGAGAAAGCTTTTGACAATGTTGACTGGAATACTCTCTTTCAAATTCTGAAGGTGGCAGGGGTAAAATACAGGGAGCGAAAGGCTATTTACAATTTGTACAGAAACCAGATGGCAGTTATAAGAGTCGAGGGGCATGAAAGGGAAGCAGTGGTTGGGAAAGGAGTGAGACAGGGTTGTAGCCTCTCCCCGATGTTATTCAATCTGTATATTGAGCAAGCAGTAAAGGAAACAAAAGAAAAATTCGGAGTAGGTATTAAAATTCATGGAGAAGAAGTAAAAACTTTGAGGTTCGCCGATGATATTGTAATTCTGTCAGAGACAGCAAAGGACTTGGAAGAGCAGTTGAACGGAATGGACAGTGTCTTGAAAGGAGGATATAAGATGAACATCAACAAAAGCAAAACGAGGATAATGGAATGTAGTCAAATTAAGTCGGGTGATGCTGAGGGAATTAGATTAGGAAATGAGACACTTAAAGTAGTAAAGGAGTTTTGCTATTTAGGGAGTAAAATAACCGATGATGGTCGAAGTAGAGAGGATATAAAATGTAGACTGGCAATGGCAAGGAAAGCGTTTCTCAAGAAGAGAAATTTGTTAACATCGAGTATAGATTTAAGTGTCAGGAAGTCGTTTCTGAAAGTATTTGTATGGAGTGTAGCCATGTATGGAAGTGAGACATGGACGATAACTAGTTTGGACAAGAAGAGAATAGAAGCTTTCGAAATGTGGTGCTACAGAAGAATGCTGAAGATAAGGTGGGTAGATCACGTAACTAATGAGGAGGTATTGAATAGGATTGGGGAGAAGAGAAGTTTGTGGCACAACTTGACTAGAAGAAGGGATCGGTTGGTAGGACATGTTTTGAGGCATCAAGGGATCACAAATTTAGCATTGGAGGGCAGCGTGGAGGGTAAAAATCGTAGAGGGAGACCAAGAGATCAATACACTAAGCAGATTCAGAAGGATGTAGGTTGCAGTAGGTACTGGGAGATGAAGAAGCTTGCACAGGATAGAGTAGCATGGAGAGCTGCATCAAACCAGTCTCAGGACTGAAGACCACAACAACAACAACAACATCAATGAGAAATGCTTTTGACAGTACCCACAACAAAACAGTCGTGTCATCTGGCAGAAAAAATTACAAAAACATTTTGTTCGTATGTAGAGTGTACCAGCGACAAGACACAATCATTACCTTCCCTGCGTGATATCAATGGCGATGTTACGGATCACACTGGCAGAAACGGAGTTGCTAAACACGGTTTTCCGAAATTCCCTTACAAAAAAAGACAACCAAATATTCCAGAACCCGAGCCACGAACAACTGCCAATATGAGCAACTTAGAAGCAGACACTCTTGCTGTAGCGAAGTAACTTAAATCTACACTACTTACTTCACTTTTTCGTGTGCGGAGCTGTCAGTTTTTCGGACCAATACTGAGCTAAGTCAGTGCTTCAAGCTTGCTTGGAGAAATTTGAACCATCAACTGCTCGCTGTGTTTATGAGCTATCCTACCAGATTTGGGAGTGCTGAAACCTGAAGCTTGGTAGAGCTTTTCCAGTGGTTAGGACTTGGTGCATCCTGTGATTAGCCTACAGGTTTCGTTAAGGCTTATGTCGATCTTCTTTGCATGTGCCGATCTACACCAAACAGGGCATGGATACTCAGCTGCAGAAAAGCAAAATGCTGAAGTAGTGGTTCTAAGCACACTGGATTTGGCACTCCATTTACTGCCAGATATAAAGGCAAGTCGTAATTTAGCGTTGTTACCAAAAATATCTAAAAGTTCTTGACCGATTTACTTCAGATATTTACATGATACTTGAACAGAAATAGAGAATAAGTTTTTAATGTATATATTGCGTAAACGTTCCGACGGACATAGGCTATTGATTTTAAATATATGTAGTATATAAATATGCCATACAAAACGTAGTGTGTTATGTACTATATAAAAAGGGATTACTTTAAATTTTTACATGGTATACCAATAAACATTCAGACGGACCCCAGCGATACATTTTTTAAACGAGAATTTTCAGGTTTCCCGTTAGTACCAACTGCAATAAAGAAAATGTGTGCTATTCGGTTTCGTTTTCTTTCTTGCAGCAATGACGTCAGCGGGGTGGTGTTTTCAGGGTAGTCCCACAACTACAATCGCTGTGCCGGCCGCTGTGGTCGTGCGGTTCTAGGCACTTCAGTCCGGAACCGCGTGACTGTTACGGTTGCAGGTTCGAATCCTGCCTCGGGCATGGATGCGTGTGATGTCCTTCGGTTAGTTAGGTTTAAGTAGTTCTAAGTTCTAGGGGACTGATAACCTCCGATGTTGAGTCCCATAGTGCACAGAGCCATTTGAACCATTTTACAATCGCTGTGTACACAGTCACAGACGGTGCAGCACGGCACAGAGAAGACGACTACAGACTCTCTGATGTAGATGGCCATAGGAAGAATGGAAGCAGGAGAGTCGCAAACTGATGTGGCTCGATGGCTTAACGTGAATCATTCTGTTGTTTCTTGGATGAGGTGACAGTCTGTAGAGGCCGAAACTGTTCCCCAGAGGCCAGGACAGGGCCAATCATGTGTGACAACAGAAAGAGTGGACCGTTATTTGGCTGTAAGGGCACGACGGTACTGCCTTGCTACTGCACTGCAACTGCTATCTGACCTCGCAGCAAACCCTGGACGTGTTGTATCGAGGCAAACGGTGTACAGGCGGCTTCAGCAGGGTAGCCTTTATTGTTGGAAAGCTGATATCTGTTTGGTGTGTCTTCGCGTAAGAGAACGTCTAGAGTGGAGCCGTCAGCAAGCCACGTGGACAGTCGAACAGTAGGCGAATGTTCTTTTCACAGATGAGTCCCGCTGTAGTCTGGAGAGGGATTCCCGACGGATTCGCATCTGGAGGGCAAGTGGAACACTATTTCGGGAGCCAAACATTGCGGAAAGAGGCCGATATCGAGGAGTATCCCTAATGGTGTGCGCAGGGACTATGTTGACCACTCGAGCACTTCTTCATGAAATTGTGCGGGTGAATCCACAAGATTTAACTGCTGTCAGGTACCGTGAAGAGATCATGGGATCTCATGCTGTGGGCCCAGACTTCTCACTGACGGACGATAACGTGCGTCCTCATGGAGCACGGGTGGTTGATGTTTTTTTGGAAATGGAAGACACTGCACGCATGGCGTGGCCTGCTCTCTCTCCCGATTTTAATCCCACAGAGCATGTCTGGGATGCACTAGGGAGACGGGTTTCATCACGTCAGCATTCACCAACCACTATCCAAGACTTGTGAGCAACTCTGCGGGAACAATGGGCATTATTGTCTCAACATGAGCTTGACGACATCATTCACAGCATGTCCCGTTGCCGTCAGGCCTGTATTGGTGTCAGAGGTGGTCACATCCCATACTGAAAACATTAACCAGTTGTCAGAATGTGTGAGGAAATCCGTTAAGTTGGAAAAACGAAGAACATTTTTGTCTACCGTTATGCACATTGCGGTTGATTACGTTCTCTATTTAACTAACTAACTAACTTTCAAATGTCTGTCAGAAAATTCTGTACATTCATTGATTTCTGGCAAGCAAACGTAGGATTCTTGTTCATTAAAGGATTTTAACAAACACTATAAGCTCTACTGTAGTATATGCATCGTGTATAACATTTGTTTTTATAATTTCAGACTGAAACAAATTAAAATTTAAAAACGTAGGGTGTACACTAAAATATTCTTTTGATAACAAAATAACTGAACTTGCATTAAATGCTGAAGTTGAACTGAGAGACAAATTGCTTAAATTGTATGTGTATGTTGTTACATTGCATGGAAGTGTGGGCTATTTGAAAACTGGAGAAGAATATGTTGCGTTTAAAATGTGGTTCTACAAAAGTATGTTAAAATCAAATTATCAGCTTACATATTAAATGGGTAATTACTTTATGTATTATAGCCAAAAATATACGTCTTTGGAAAACCAAAGATTGAAGGGCTATGTGCTACAGCATTCAGTAACAACTAAACTGATACTCGAAGGAGGAGGAAATGGAAATTTCTAAGGTAGACAAAGATTATAACGCTTCAGATGCTGGAGTGCCCACATGGAAAATGTCTAACAGTAAAAATGCCAGTACAACATTCATTGGGTGTTTGTTGGAATAACCAGAGCGTGCACAAAAATATAATAGTTTTCACAGCTGAGAATATTAATTCAATAGAACACAGTGTTTTGTGAGTACTGCGCATACTCTCGCCTTTTGTATAAGTACTGAATTTGCGTAAGTAAATTTTATTCCGTCATGGTTGGTTCTTTATGCTAAGTTCATGAATACAAGAGTACACTCGAACTGAATATATTTCGTTTTCTCTTTTAGATCAAAGAGGCACACTTTCACCTACTTCAAGTGGAAGACATCGTTTACCAGAGAACGAACGAGCAGCGGTGAAAGTCGCACCTGGATCGCTACGCTCAGACAGGTGAATAGATTAAAAATCATAAATTAATGTATGAGATTTAATCTGTGATTGTGGGATAACACATTTGGACGACTCAGTTCAGTCATAAAGAATGGTTTTCTTCCAAAAGCTTGCTATCAGGCCCACACTTGGTATTAATTCACTAAACATACTGCAATAAATTTGGGGACCGAAAACCAACATCGCAGTAAATTTACTCTCTACTCGAGTTTTGCAACTGACAAAATGCATTTATTTGCAGAACCATCCCGTCAAGACAAAGTATGTGTGAGAAGTAGTCAACAACCTTCTCTATGAGGTGGGAGTTGCCCTGAAACAAACATTTTTAACAGTCTTTCACAAGAGTTGAAATTGATCATTCTCGAACCACACCCTTGTAGACCTAGCTTAAAGATTTTCTTCAATCACCATCTTTATAATCGCTACACCAATAGTTCTAGGTAGTTACCTGGTGCAAACTTCTTGGTTTTTCGTAATTCACACGTATCATTTCGGGAGAATGATTCTTAACAGTAGGTCACGGGGATTACCGTCTCCATATTACTAGTAATATTTAGAAATTAGTTACTATTGTAATTAATATTAGTTCATTTATTATATATATCCTGTATTCATTTGTCTTAAAAATAACGGGAGTAGAATATTAAATTTACTAGTTCACGCGTTGCCAATTTCATGTCGTAATGTCCATTGCGTAACATCTGTGGCAAATACGTCATCCATGTGTGCGTGCCTGTGTATGTGTGTGTGTGTGTGTGTGTGAGAGAGAGAGAGAGAGAGAGAGAGAGAGAGAGTCATGATCTACAACAATTGTTTCCACAAAAGCAAACTAGCGCTTTTCATTTACTATAGTGTTGTTCTGCCAAGAACCGACGGAAGATTCAGTTAACATAATTGTTTCTCAGAAACTCAAAACGCATCTATTCCAACTTATCGTCAGCTCAGTACGAAGCCATCCATCTGTAGTATCGACCCTGAAAACGTCTGAATTTTCGACTTCAGTAGCACAAAAGAATTAACGTGTCTACTTACAAATTTGTTACCTTATTGTAGATTGTCGTTAGCTGTGTTGCAAATTAAAACTCAATTAATCCTTTTTATTAAGAACTGTTGTAGAGCACCTCCTCCTTAAGAATCTGAATCAGAAGCTGGAAACAGTCGACGTCTTGTGGTCAGCACCACATGAACGTGATAAAATAAATGTGAACAGCCGTCTGATTTCAGCCTATCGGTTCGGATTTTTAATAAACAGAACAATTAATAGTGGTTGCTTGCTGTCTCTACGTTCAGTAAGGCTCTATTTGTGTGTACACCTAGCATCAAAACTATCCGAAAGACTAGGATGACTAGAATGGACAGCATTTCATGTGAAGTACATAATCTTTCAATAAGGGAGGGTCATAAGTTATTACAGATCTATCAATACCGTGTGAGAGAGTTCAACGTTTGCAAGAGCAGCCAACTTTCCCGTTTCATAATGAAGTTACACATTCACGAAAAATTCCACGAGAAAAGAGTTATTTTTCTAAGTCCATAGCTAATAGCAGTAATGTCTCGTGAAACACTTGTACAGTTGCTGAACAGCAATATTCTAACAGAGGATGGTTCAAAATGGTTCAAATGGCTCTGAGCACTATGGGACTTAACATCTATGGTCATCAGTCCCCTAGAACTTAGAACTATTTAAACCTAACTAACCTAACGACATCACACACATCCATGCCCGAGGCAGGATTCGAACCTGCGACCGTAGCAGTCGCTTGGCTCCGGACTGAGCGCCTAGAACCGCTAGACCACCGCGGCCGGCTAGAGGATGGACAAGTGTAGTGTACGCAGTCTCTTCAGCAAATTTTTTGGCATCTTCTAAGAGTTCAAATGGTTCAAATGGCTCTGAGCACTATGGGACTTAACTTCTGAGGTCATCAGTCCCCTTGAACTTAGAACTACTTAAATCTAACTAACCTAAGGACATCACACACATCCATGCCCGAGGCAGGATTCGAACCTGCGACCGAAGCGGTCGCGCTGTTCCAGACTGTAGCGCCCAGAACCGCTCGGCCACTCCGGCCGGCTTCTAAGAGTTCTGTCAATAAAACGAAGTCTTTGGTTTGCCTTCCCAAAACATTATACGTGATCGTTCCAATTGAAGTAGTTCGTAATTATTGTTCCTAGATACTTAGTTGAGCTGACAACCTTTAGATTTATCTGTCTTGTCGTATAATATAAGCTGAACGGATTCCTTTTAGTAGTCATATGGGTGACCAAACACTTTTCGTTAGTTATGGTCAACTGACTTTTGCACCACATATATAGTTTGTCTGTACCATTTTGCAACAGGTTTTGATCTTATGACGAGTTCACTAGACGGTAAATGACAGCATTATCTGCAAGCAATTTAAAAGGGCTACTCAGATTGCCTCCTAAATTGTTAATATAGATTAGGAAGAACAGAAGGCCAGATATCACTTCTGTTTTATTCGATGACTTTCCATCAGTTGCCATGAACTGTGACCTTTCTGACAAGAAATCACGGATGCTCAAGCAACTTGGTTAGCAGTCGCTTTTGAGGAACGGTGTGAAAAGCCTTCTCAAAATTTAGAGACATGGAATCAATATGAGATCCTCATGCCGTAGCAGTCATTACTTCGCGAGAAGTTTAGTTTTACAAGAACGATATTTTCGGAACCCTCGCTGACTGTGTCTCAACAGATCGTTTTCCTGTCGGTAATTCATAATATTCAAACACGGTATATGTTCCAAAATCCTACTGCAATTCGGCGTCGGTTGTATGGATTTGTAATTCATCGAATAACTGATACTTCCTTTCTTGTCTATTGGTGTAACGTGTGTAACTTTAGAGCCTTTAGGTACGGATCTTTCGTTGAGAGAGAGGTTTATGATTGCTAAATACAGAGCTATTATACCGGCATTCTCTGGAAGGAATCTAATTAGTATACAGTCTGGACCAGAGGACTTGCCTTTATTAACTGATTTAAGTTGTTTTTCTTCACCGAGGATGTCTGCTTCTAAGTTACTCATGGTGGCAACAGTTCTAGATTCAAATTCTGAAACATTTACTTCGTCTTCCTTAGTGAAGGAACTTCGGAAAACCGTATTTAGTAACTCCGTTTTATGAATGAATCTAATTAAAATTATGTGTAATTAGCATAGTCTGTCGATTGATATTGTTCTGGAATCCACGTTAAAAGTGTACCCATCATTGTTAAGTAGTTACATAAATGAACACATCATTGTAAATGTAATAATACGAATGTAATATCAATTTAATAAAAGTAAGCAAGCAAAATCAAACAGCGTAAATACACAACAGAAACAGATCATGCATATTACGGAATTACAGGAAATTAATGGGTCCACTACTCAAGAAAGTCTAGTTTTGTGGTACAAAAATAGTTTTAGGAGGTTAAGAATAAGTTAGTGGTCGCTTACTATTTTTCCTACAGCTATATAGGAACAGTATATAACTTAACTCGATTACATTGACGCAGGGTATTGTTCCAGAGCGATGCAGAATTTGTTTACTAACTAAATTAGTAGTAATAAATTGTTATGTAACCCAACAAACATCGGTTCACGCAGAAGTTTGACATGTATTGGATCCGTATGCACTAAACAAGTCGAGTTTTCCAGAAGATGAATGTTCTTGCGGATTATACTGAAATGGGTAACACCGCATGTGGACTCTGGACTTTAAGTTCAATATCAAGTCCTCTTCCCCAGTTTGGGTTGGTGAAGGAATATCTGTATCATATTAACAGAATCTTCCGTCGGTTCTTGGTAGAACAACATTATAATAAATGAAAACACCAGTTTGCTTTTGTTCTACAATATTACTTTTATTGTGTTAACCGGTTTTCGGCTCACAAGGCCATCATCAGACGAGTCCAGTTCGCTTTTGTTCTACAGTATTAATTTAATTATGTTAACCGGTTTTCGGCTTACAAGGCCATCTTCAGACATGTCTGAAGATGGCCTTGTAAGCCAAAAACCGGTTAACACAATAAAAGTAATATTGTAGAACAAATGCAAATTGGTGGTTTTCATTTACTGAATATCTATATCTACTGTTTCCTGTCTTCTTTTATTCTGTTCTTAATGTATACCATAAATTTATAATTTCCTGCTTCCAAATTCCTGCATTTTTCTTTAAAAATTAGTGTAATTGCTGTAAGTAAATGAAAGATAACACCAAAGCGCAGACAAAAAACTCCACGTGGTGCTACATTTGCAACAGCGCCCGTGGCCTCAGTAGCGTAGCACAATTTTGCTGCGCGTTGGTGGCCATGTACACCGGCTAAGAGGCCTGTGTGGAGCTCTACGGCCTGCATAAAGTAATAACACAGCAGCACTACCGTACCTATCGCGTTATATGTTTATTGATTGCATACTATCTTGATGATAGAATGCTAATTCATTTGCTTGGGAGTTGCTTGTGGAGATTTCTCGTGTTATCGATTGCGTTTATATCTAGAAACCTAAGTGGCTAAATCATACATGTCAGTCATTCAGAATTATCACCAAATTAGTCGCGAGGCTCTTAGCCGAATGGCATGTCATATTACCATTGTGGATAATGGTAGCTCCGACTGGGCGCACGAGTTCATGTGGTAGGTAGGTGAGCACTTTGGACCACATCATGAAAATATACATCTTGTCACAGAGGAATGACCATCACGATTCTTTTTTCTTTTCACCGAGAGACAATGGCGCCGAAAGATACACGCTGACAGATCGGTGGTTTAAAATGCCAAATGAATCTGTTCAGTTTTAAGGGAGAAGCTAGTTCTGATGCAGTCCTGATAGCAAGGGATCTCGTCGGCCATCTGCTGCTATAATCAATCACCACCAGAAGTCTTAAGCTCGTCCAACATTTCATGGTGTGGTAGCGAAGCCTGTGACAAAAGAGATGATCACCCTCTGCCACAGAGCTGAGTTTATCATGCTTTTGTTCCGTACTAGCTGAGTACTCGACGTTAGCCGGTGTCTATTTATTCCATTCTTCTATTACTCCCTCTCCTCCTCCCCCTCACTCTGTCCACCAACTCCGCTCCCCATTCTCTATACAGCTCCACCTTCCCTTCTCTCTTTCCATCCGCTCCCCCGCCCCCCCCCCCCTCCGGCCCACCGCACCGACTGTCCATCTGCTCCTCCTCCGTTCGATGTACATCTTCTCCTCCCCTCTCTGTCCACCTCCTCCTCTTTCCCTTCTCGTTCATCTCCTTCTCCCTTATCTCCGTTCAAGTCCTCATCTTACCTTTCTCTTTCCATTTCCCCACTCGCTCCCTCTGCCCATCTCCTCTTCCGCCATAACTGTATTTATTTCCTCCTTCCCTCTCTCTGTCTGTCCATCTTCTCCTACTCCCTTCCTCTTTTCATCATCATATTCTCATCCCAATCCAACAGAAAGATGGATGTTCTCAATCCCATGTATTGCTTGCCAGATACTAAGTAAAATGTGTTCCAAGTTTGAGTGAAATCGACCCAGATGTTAAGATGGAACTTTTTATCTGCACCTTTGCGCTCGTACGTACATATGTCGTATATTTAACACTTGGCAGACATATTTATACACATTTGTCACCTCTGTCTCTAACGACTTTCGTTCTGCACTTCAGTTTTCACACAGCCCAATGATGACGTCTTCTCTCGTGAGCTATGTATCATACAATGATGTAATTGCGCAGTTACATTTAGTTGTACAATTGGATACTGTCTAAGAAATGAGTTGTTTGTAGAATTAGTACTAAAGAGGTAATAAATTAAAACGAAATGATCATCTTGAGGTTGAAACTCTTTTGTTTGTGTTTGCTTTATCAATTTTTGGATGAGGTCCGCCTTTAGCAAAACACAATTTTGTTTTTGTCCCCAGACGTGTTTCACTGCATTTGTTTTTACAGCTGGTAAACCGTGACAGTGACAACTCAATACACAGAACTTGACAGAGAAGAAGATGACGGAAAAAGAAATCATGACAAACTGTAAAGAAAAACAGACACTGTAAAAACGTAACACAGCAGGAAAACCACACCATGTGGTAGGAAGCCATCAGATAAAAAATCCACTGACACTGCTGGAACTGCAGCGAAACATTTCTGGGACAAAAAACAATATTGTATTTTGCTAAATGCGGACGCCACAAAAAAAGCATAATGCGGCAGTTTTCCATGCAGCTTTATGTTTATAACGTTATGTCTCCCGAATTGTTTAGTACAACGATATATATTTGCAGGTATATTCATTGATATACATGAATACTGTCTGCGAAATTTGCTGCGAATAGAGTTTGTAGTAAGGAAATAATAAATTAAAACGTTGTGCACGTAGCGGCGGTTTTACTGCATGAACAGCGAAAATGTTGGTTCAAATGGCTCTGAGCACTATGGGACTTAACATCTGAGGTCATCAGTCCCCTAGAACTTAGAACAACTTAAACCTAACTAATCTAAGGACATCACACACATCCATGCCGGAGGCAGGGTTCGAACCTGCGCCCGTAGCGGTCGCGCGGTTCCAGACTGTAGCGCCTAGAACCGCTCGGCCACCCTTGCCGGTGGCGAAAATGTAGTAAGAAATAAACTTTTCCCTTCCATCATTTTGTGCGGGTTGTCAGTGAAAAAAATCTCGTAGTGGTTTGAAATTACGTCTAAAGTTTGTTGCAGTGGACTACGTGTTTTCATTTTTAAATGCTGGATGAATATAGCCCGTCTATTTGTGCGTAGTGAGCTTCGATTCATTTTCACCCCACCCACACCCCTTGTATAAGTGATTGTGCAAGGAACAGGATGCTGGTAGACCTCCTTAATTCATATAATCTTATGCAAACCGTATTCTTTCCAACGAGAGTGCAAGGGAACGGTAGAACAACCATAGACAACATTTTTGTTCATTCCTCATTACTAGAAGGGCATTCTGTTAGCAAAAAGGTGAATGGCCTTTCAGATCATGATGCACAAATATTAACACTAAAAGATTTTTTTGCTGCAACACGTGTTAAATATAGTCATCAGCTGTTTAGGAAAGCTGATCCAGTTGCTGTAGAGACCTTTGTAAACCTTATCAAGGAACAAGAGTGGCAAGATGTTTATAGTGCTGATACAGTAGACGATAAATATAATGCTTTTCTCAAGACTTTTCTCGTGTTCTTTGAAAGTTGCTTTCCGTTAGAACGTTCAAAACAGGGTACTAGCACAAACAGCCTGAGTGGCTGACTAGAGGGATAAGAATACGTATCTTGTAGAACAAAGTGGCAATTATATCAAAACGTTAGAAACAGTCAAAATCTAAATGCAGCAGCCCATTACAAACAGTATTGTAAGGTGCTTAAAAATGCTATTAGGAAGGCAAAAAGTATATGGTATGCAGATAGGATAGCTAAGTCTCAGGATAAAATTAAAACCATATGGTCAGTCGTAAAGGAAGTAGCTGGTCTGCAGAGACAGGTCGAGGATATAGAATCAGTGCGTAGTGGGAATGTCCGTGTTACTGATAAGTCGCATATATGTACAATATTTAATAATCACTTTCTGAATATAGCAGGTGAACTAAATAGAAACCTAGTCCCAACAGGGAATCATACAGCGCTCTTAGAAAAAATTGTTCCGAGACTGTTACCTGAAATGCTCCTCCATGATACTGACAAGAGGGAGATTGAGTTAATAATTAAATCATTAAAGACCAAAAACTCTCATGGATATGACGGGGTATCTAGCAGAATACTGAAGTATTATTCTATGTATGTTAGCCCAGTACTTAGCCATATCTGTAACTTTTCCTTTAGGAGTGGTCGGTTTCCTGACCGATTAAAGTACTCGGTAGTGAAGCCACTTTATAAAAAGGGAAACATTGATAATGTTGACAATTTTAGACCTATTTCTATGCCATCGGTGTTTGCTAAAGTTATCGAGAAGGTTGTATATACAAGGTTACTGGAGCATTTAAATTCACATAATTTGCTGTCAAATGTTCAGTTTGGTTTTAGAAATGGTTTGACAACTGAAAATGCTACATTCTATTTTCTCTGTGAGGTTTTCGATGGATTAAATAAAAGGTTGCGAACGCTAGGTGTTTTCTTTGATTTAACGAAGGCTTTTGACTGTGTTGACCACAAAATATTACTGCAGAAGTTGGACCATTATGGAGTAAGGGGAGTAGCTTACAATTGGTTCACCTCTTACTTTAAGAACAGAAAGCAGAAGGTAATTCTCCGCAATATTGAGAGTGGTAGTGATGTTCAGTCCCGATGGGGCACTGTTAAGTGGGGCGTTCCCCAAGGGTCGGTGCTGGGGCCACTGCTGTTTCTTATTTATATAAATGATATGCCTTCTAGTATTACAGGTGATTCAAAAATATTTCTCTTTGCTATTGACACCAGCTTGGTAGTGAAGGACCTTGCGTGTAATATTGAAACAGTATCAAATAATGTAGTTCATGAAATAAGTTCGTGGCTTGTGGAAAATAATTTGATGCTAAACCACAGTAAGACTCAGTTTTTACAGTTTCTAACTCACAATTCAACAAGATCCGACATTTTGATCAGACAGAATGGGCATATTATAAGCGATACGGAACAGTTCAAGTTCCTAGGCGTTGGGATAGATAGTAAGCTGTTGTGGAAAGCCCATATCCAGGATCTTGTTCAGAAACTAAATGCTACTTTATTTACCATTAGAACAGTATCTGAAATAAGTGACACTTCAACACGAAAAGTAGTCTACTTCGCATATTTTCATACGCTTATGTCATATGGTATTATTTTTTGGGGTAATTCTTCTGATTCAAAAAGGGTATTTTTGGCTCAAAAACGGGCTGTTCGAGCTATATGTGGTTTAAGTTCGAGAACCTCTTGTCGACCCCTATTCAATAGTCTGGTAATTCTGACATTGTCCTCAAAGTATATATTTTCTTTAATGTCGTTTGTTGTTACCAATATTAGCCTATTCCCAAGAGTTAGCAGCTTTCACTCAGTTAATACTAGGTAGAAATCCAATCTGCATGTGGAATGCACTTCCTTGACTCTTGTGCAGAAAGGAGTGCAGTATTCTGCTGCATCCATTTTCAATGAGCTACCACAAGAACTCAAAAATCTTAACAGTAGCCCAAACTCTTTCAAGTCTAAACTGAAGAGTTTCATCATGGCTCACTCCTTCTATTCTGTCGAGGAGCTCCTGGAAGAGCTAAAATATTAAACAAATTTCAATGTTACATTGTTGATTTTCTTTATTTAAACTTACGACTTGTCACCTGAATATGTTTTTTTATATTTCATTTTATCTGTTTCTAATATCGTGTTATAATTTCATGTATTGACTCGTTCCATGACCATGGAGACTTCTCCTAAATGTGGTCCCACGGAACAATAAATAAATAAATAAATAAAATAAAATAGAACGAATGCGATTCTTACATCCACAGTGGTTCTATCCAGATAGTAAGTGATATGTGTACCATGTTTGGTTGAAATCGATATAATAATTTAGGAGGAGGTGTGGACCATACACATGTACATCCACGTTTATAGTATGATTGCATTCTGTGGCTTTCTCGGATAGTTACCACCCATATTTCAGAGTTGGACAAGTTTATGAGTAAACTGCTCAACCAAACGAAGGTGACACATGGAAATATCTGAAGACAAGAATGAAACTGGTGAGAATATGGATAACAATCACTGTGGCGGAAGTTGATCACCATTTTATGTCACAACAAGAAGTGTCATTGCAAGACATGTAAACGGGTCTCTGTTGTGTATTCGATGACGAGACATATACATTGAGGAGACGTGTGCAACCACGATGCTGTGTGCGCTGAAAGATCATGATTTCAGAAAAACACTATCGGGTGGTTCTCATATGAAACATGGTACAATGCCTAAAGTGCAATCGACCACCTCTCCGATTCAATTACGTAGTCGTTAAACTCAGTTATAACGGTATCTGATGTTTCACAATACACACAATGGTCCAACTGTGAGAACCTGTTAACGTCCTCTCAGCCTATACAACTTCCCCGAAATGCTAACACCAGCTAAGCGTCTGCAAGCTGATGTCAAATTACGGGATTTTTGTTTCAGGCTTCATGAACGGTCAATGAGAACGTTTCATTTAGTTAGTTCACGGCAGTATATTTTTCACTGCACCATAATTCATAATATTAGGTTAAACGAATCGTAGCAACCAACTAGTTCTACGCTTTGGGACCTTTCATCAGAAAATCACGAAACTCGATCAATGTATACTTCTATCTCAAAGACAAACTGCACGATCTCTAATGTTCCCGTCGATTAGGAAGTTAGGCAATCTGTTCACCGGGAAGTCAGAAGAGCTCATCTTTAATAAAAACGTCCAGAAGTGTGCGAGACTTTTATGGTGTTTCGTTATACAAGTACAGGTGTTGAGAAAGTTCGGAAAGAGCACCTGCTGCCCCTAGTTGTGCATTGGTAGTAATTCTCAGGTGGATAATTGACTGTGGAGTCCTGTTTCGCGTAGAGAATTTTTGAGATTGTCACCTTCTTTCTGTGTGCCCCTGTCACGACAGAACGTTACCAGGTTATCCTGATGTCTACGTTAGGAGAATGAGCGCTGTTTGTTTTTGTATTTTAAAAGAAAAAAAAATTCAGTATTAACCTTCGGGATTGTATTCTGTTAACCACCGTACATGAAATATAGATAATGACGAAACTTCGCCTTTTATAAGAAGTATGGGTTTCTCTTTTCATCATTACGCTGTAATCCCAACATATGCGATTAAGTATTATTTTTCGTTTTCAGAAACTGACTTAATAAAACTGTGCTTTCACTCTGAATCGTTATCTCTGTATATTACAAAATGAAATTATAATGTTGTTCCATTAAGCAAGTCATATGAACATAGAGAACCGGTGTGTGGGAACATCACATTAATGCAGCAATCCGAACGAGCAACAGACAGCAAGACAGCCCGTTTTTGAGGAACAAATACGAAAAGAAATGTAAATACTACGTGTTGCGGATACGAGTATTCAGCGAAACGGCAAGAAGCTTTTATTCATATGTTAAACATAGCATTTGTAAAGACCGAACGAGAAAAACATGTTTGCAGCTGTCAGTCAGTTTTCGTGCTGAGTGAAGCATGTACGGGAAACTGCGTATAACCATTTTCGGAGAAAGAAGGAAAGATATGACAGAATGTACAGCGTGTAACAAAAATTTGTGACTTAACTTTTAGGAAACTTTCTTCACATAAAGAGGAATAAAATATGATAGATGGACATGTTAGAGGTTACATTCTACTTCTCTTCGTATTAATCATGGGAAAGGTGTAGAAACAAAAAGTACCAGCGTTACACGAAACGTTTTCTTACATGAAATATACAAAGTACCCTCTTTGTTACGTTTGTTTAGAATGTGTAGTAAGTTCTATTTCGTAATTTTGCCGCCAGTTATGTTGTTCCAGCTGAACGAAGGTAATACTGACATGTAATTGACTTCACTGCTATTAATTTCATTGTTGACCAGTGCGTCTCCAGACACGTCTTCGGCCTTCAATCTCATTGACTGGAAAAGAACTGTCTTCAGTGATGAGTCCCGCCTCGAAATAAGCTCCGATTACCATCGAAGATCTGTCTGGGTAGCAAACTAATTGTCCTCCACCATATGGCCCGGCAACCAGGAGTTATGATCCTGGGTACCATTTCTTTTCATAGCATGACCCATTTGGTTTTACCCGCGGCACTTATACAGCACCGTAGTACGTCGACGATATTCTACGCCCCGCCGGCCGGAGTGGCCGAGCGGTGCTAGGCGCTACAGTCTGGAACCACGCGACCGCTACGGTCGCAGGTTCGAATCCTGCCTCGGGCATGGATGTGTGTGATGTCCTTAGGTTAGTTAGGTTGAAGTAGTTCTAAGTTCTAGGGGACTGATGACCTCAGCAGTGAAGTCCCATAGTGCTCAGAGCCATTTTTTTTTTATTCTACGCCCCATTTTGTTTCCCTTGCATGGGGGCTTATTTAAATATGAATGCAAATAATTTTAATTTTTGATTTAGTAGCTGTTTGTCCGATTACGAAGTCTCGTAAACGGTTGGCCCTGACTAGTATTATTACGCAATCTGACTGCATAGAACAACAACAAAGAATGAAATGGAAGTTTTCATTAATACAATTAATTAATTAAGTCCCCAGCAACTATAAAACCTACGAAACCAAAGCACAAGTATAACTGTTCTGTGTGTGGAAGTATGACTCAACGTACACATCTGGCACGGTTCTTCTTCAATAGCACAAGAAATTTTAAATATCATTTATACTGAATTAATTAAAGAAAATAGAAATACCATAATTACGCAAGAAAACTAGAATTACTCTCTAATACAAGAACACAAGCTAGATGCTTTGTTGACTGAACCTGTAATGACGCATTATTCAGGACATTGAAATAATGAGAAAAAAAAGAAAAAGAATATTTTTACCTTCATTTATATTGACGAAAAGCACTCTGATCACTACAATATTTGCATTCGAATAACATCTGCTGTCTAGCCCATCAAACAACTGCATAAAGCATGGAACAAGCACTCCTTACTACAACATCTAGACAAGCACACTCCACCACGACCTCTCGACAGGAACTGACTACTACGAGTCCTCGACAAGCACTGCCACTACGACATCTCAATAATCACTGCCAGTGGAGGCGGCGGAACAATACTCTCTAGCGCGATCTCTGGCGCTGTGGCTCAGTGTAGCCACCTTTCATATGCCCTTCCTCCACGGGCTAGAATTTGATGGTATTTTTGCCAGCATTGGTGGTGAAAATACCACCAAATTCGTCAAAAAAAAAATACAGACAAAAATAAAAGATAATATTAATGCGTAAATATCATATAACTAGATAAAATTTTGGCTTTGCACTGACCTTTCAATAACCTAATATATAAAATACAGTAAGCAATACAAATTCTTTCATACATGTGACTTTACATAATAGTTTACACATGTATTATGTGGTTAAACAGTTCAATCAATAGCGTCAGCAATGACGAATATGTGCAGGTAAGACTCTCATAACTTTTCACAAACAGTAATACACAAAAAATCTGTTTATACAAATATTCACATAAACGCTTTCCATAGCTCAAGAATAAGCAGTTGACAGTTCCAGCAGTAGCACCCAGCAATGGTCAACAGGTGCAAATACCAACAAGTAACATTTTTTCAGTAGAAACAGTCCATCAGTGGCACCCAGTAATGTTGAATAGGTGCAGACACCAACAAGTAACACCATTTCAGTATAAGCAGTTCCATTAGTGGCACCAGCAATGTTGAGCAGGTGCACACAGCAACAGGTGACATCTTTTCAGTAGAAGCAGTCCATCAGTGGCACCCAGCAATGTTGAGCAGGTGCCGACACCAACAAGTGACATCATTTCGGTAGAAGCAGTCCATCAGTGGCACCCAGCAATGTTGAGCAGGTGCAGACATCAACAGGTGACATCTTTTCAGTAGAAGCAGCCCATCAGTGGCACCCAGCAATTTTGAGCAGGTGCAGACACCAACAAGTGACATCATTTCAGTAGAAGCAGTCCATCAGTGGCACCCAGCAATGTTGAGCAGGTGCAGACACCAACAAGTAACACCATTTCAGTATAAGCAGTTCCATTAGTGGCACCAGCAATGTTGAACAGGTGCAGACCGCAGTCCATAAAATTCACTATCACTAATCACACTGTTCATCAGCAGAAATTAAACATGTCCTAGTGGCACCAATCATTTAGAAAAGGTACGAGTAACAGTCCATAATATTTACTATCACTGATCACACTGTTCATCAGAGTTTATAAGCACAAATTAAACATGTCCTAGTGGCACCAATCATGTAGAAAAAGTACAAGTAACAGTCCATAATATTCACTATCACTAATCAGACAGTTCAGGCATGAACAATAGTTTGAATCCACATACAAATGCTTTTACACTAAACATACAAATCATAACAAACACACAAATGATGTCAGATAATTGTCATATTAACTATTACAAATACACAAACATCAGTAAACCTATAATATTTATGGGTGTCAGTGCAAGCCACTACAAACAAATAAAATAATATTTAAGAGATAGGTTGGGTAGGATTAGGAAAGGAAAACACCCAAAACACACTCACTCATCCTTCATCCACATTAAGTACTACTGTGTAATTGAATAGTGTTAACTGTGTAAATGCAATTCTGTCAAAATTTTATGTTCATCATGTGTATCAAGTAGTAGTGGCAGCAATGTATAACAGTCAATAATAGTTAGTCAACGTCAAGCCAAATCAAATGTACTGTTGCTGAACAACTGTCAGTGAGCCAAAATATGCAAATACTTCCTCTCTCCAAAAAAAAAGGATATACTGCTTATTGATTTAACAAAGTGTGTGTGTAGGCAATCTTCTTTCCACTTGAGTGATCTAGTCTGCCATCTTCATCCTCCTTGTTCCATATAGACCAAAAAAAAAAAAATGCTCCTCACTTACTTTACCTCTTATACACCAAAACTCCAATAATCATCAGCATCACATAATCTCAATACTTCACTAGTACCTCTTCAATACGTCGATACATATAAACCTTATCATCAATATCATTTACCTTACCTCTTGTCCACGAAAACTCCAATAATCATCAACTTCACTTAATCTTAATACTTCAATAATACCTCTTCAATACGTCGTTCCATATAAACCTCAGCACCAATATCATTTCACTTCCATAAGAACTCTTCCTCTAGTCAGTCTCCTCGAACAAGTACAGACAAAATCCTAGTGCAAACTTCAATTCAGCATCCCATACAATCCGAAGACACAGTGTCCACACACAACCTCTGTGTCATCCATCTGACCCAAATCCTCTACTCATTATAAATTATAAGATGGATTTTGGTTCCTTGTCCATCATTAAATAAAAGAAATGCATACATGACCTCTAACAGACTTAGTTCGAATAACTCTCAGTAATTAAGTACGATTACGGAGTGTGAATGATCATAATATTTCACAGTGTGTACACCACTTCAAGAATTATGGCAAACAGAAGCAAAATGTGGAGGATTTCTTGTGTCAAGTGTCACTTCCTATTTCAATTGCTCACGAAGAATGCAGTGTAATAACTGTCAATGGTCTAACCTAGTGTTGGTATGTCATGTCGTTAGCTTCCTTCCTATTAGCATAAATTTATACAGCTTCCATAAAACCTCCAGCTCATGTGACTTCTATGCAGTTTCTTGTACCAATGTCGTTCGTAGAATTATAGCAGTTCATTTTCTTATCTTAAAAATATAAGGCACTGAGCGTAAGCAAAACATGCAATAGCGAGTAAATATACCAGTAGAGAACAGAATGTCAGCAAGTGGATGCAACACAATTCCTACAACAAGGCTCTGCCAAGCGAACAATCTATAATTAACACCATACTGTGGCCTAAACTCCATGTACGTACACCTCATATCAGCATTTCTATATATAGCAAATTAAAGAATAGTTATGACAACAAACAGAAATGTGTAAATATGCAATCCATACGCAAAGCAGCAAATATGTATCTTACATAATAAACAGGCCATTATCATCATATCAGCATAAGCAAATAAATGTTCATACGTAACCTTAATAAGTAAATATGAAGGCGCAAGCAGATAAATCACAAAGTTTAACTTACATACATAACCACAGTCAGCACAATTAATCAGTTGACAATTACAATTTAAATACATAAGCACAGCAGGCACATAATAAAAAAAATATGACATCAGTGAAAAGGCAGTGCAGCCAAGCGATGCATAATATACATAAGTAACAACACTGTTCATTAATCAATAATTGTCAAAATCACCAAATGTACACAAGCACGTCGCTTCACAAGTAAATTCATAGAACATGAAATTTAGCACAAAGTATGAGTCACGTAATCGCAAGCAGCAAATTACGTCTAAAGTACGTACCTAAGTGGAAATATGTTACCTTAAAAATAAACTCAATTAATCGTTACCTTTTTGGTTTTTTACTTCTTTTTTTTGAAATTACATTCTTCCTGAAATTTTCTCCATAGCAAGTCCTTTTAACGTCGAACACACACAGAATTTACCTGAAGGTCTTAAATACTTTATAGAACCGTATCCTGAAAAATACTGAACGTTAATAACATAATTTACCAAATCACTATAGTTTTATACTGAATTTAATCCGAGAAATTAGACTGTGTATTTGTTTACGTCTGTCAGTGCATTCGCACTGAGCGCTCGATCAGCTGTAGGCGCGTGACGTAGGAAGTAATTGTTTGCGGTCGACGACTGCCTTGTGCGGCGCGCAGACTGACTGTTGCTTTGAGTATGTGCCGCCGCCAAAACACAGTGCGGTATCCTTGTACTCTCTTCGTGTTTACATGTAGCTGTTAGTTTCTCTAAAGTATGTCATTCCACAAAAATTTTAACGTTTGATATATGATGTATTCCTTTAGAGCGTCGAGATTTAAGAGTTTCTACTTCAACAGTGTTATCATGAATGATTTTGCGGACTCTATATGGACCGTTATAAAGCAGAAAAAATTTACGACATAAGCCTTTTCCTTTATGAGACAAACGATGAGACTTAATTAACACCTGCTGACCAACTGACAAAATTTTTAAACGACCAGGACGTTTAGCTGATTTCTCTCTTCTTGCAGCCGCAGACGCAATATTTCGTAGAGCCAGGTTGACAACTTCAGAATGCCGCAGTTTCCGTGAAGGCGGAAAAGGAACGATTTCAGAAATGCGATTTGTTGGTACTTTATTTTTTAATATCAATATAGGCGGTAAAGAAGTTGAGTCATTAGGGAGTTCGTTCAGAATGTTTTGAAAAATATGAAGATACTGATCCCAAGTTCTGTGATTCTGATGACAATAAAGACGGCACAGTTTATTGATTTCCTTCATCCATCTCTCTGAAGCATTAGATTGAGGGTGAAAAAGTGAAATAAAAATTGGTTTAATCTTACGACGCCGTAGAGTACGTAGCCAAATTTTAGAGCGAAACTGTGATCCATTATCTGATATAACCTTATCAACATGACCCACTTCTTTAAGAAAATGTTTGATGAAAGCATTAGATACTGAACGAGCTGTTGCTTTGCGTAAAGGTGTAAAACACACATATTTTGATGTTAATTCCACTGCTACGAAAATGTACGCAAAACCATTAGTAGAACGAACCACTGGGCCGAACAAATCGACTGCAGCCATGTCCTTTAATTTCGCTGGAATGATAGGAAACAACGGTGCTCTGTGAGAAACAGTTGGCGGCTTAGCCTTTTGACATAATTTGCATTTGGCAAGAACAGATCGAATACGTTTTTCCATATTACTGAAATAGCAATTTTCCCGTAATTTATGAAAGCATTTTCTGGGACCAAAGTGCGCATAACTGAAATGTGTGTACCAAATCAATTTATTGACCCACTCGTCAGGAATACAAACTAACCAAACAGAGTTGTCGACCGATTTTCGTTTAAAAAGAATATCATTGCGAACTAGATAATACTGTCTAATCGCTACGCTTTCCTTTCTCCTCCACTTCTCCTTAATGTCCTTCCAGATTGGATCCTTATTTTGCTCCTTAGCGATGTCCTGGAGCGAAGACGAAATAAAGTTCTCAAACGCAACACCTTGAATATACATCAAACAAAAATGGTTTTCTTTGCAGTCCTCCTCAGCACTTTGTTTGAAACCCATAGGTGCACCTGATAAAGCATCAGCAACAATATTTGAAGATCCCTGTATGTAAACAATACTAAAATCAAACTCCTGTAGGTACAACGCCCATCGTGACAATCTGCCATGAGTTAATTTTGTTGACATAAGAAATTCCAGAGCTCGATGATCGGTGTAAACCTTAGTATGTCTGCCAAACAAAAATGTGCGAAATTTTGTGAAAGCCCAAACAACAGCCAAAGCTTCAAGTTCCGTAATCGAATAATTCTTTTCGGATTTAGAGAGAACACGACTTCCAAATGCAATAGTCTTCTGTACTACAACGCCGTTTTCTTCTATCTCTTGAAATAAGTGTGCACCTAGGCCCTTGTATGATGAATCCGTTGCCAAACAAAAATCTTTAGATAAATCCGGGTGTGAAAGAAGTGGAGCAGCAACTAAAGCATCAAGAAGTTGTTCAAATTCTGACTGAGCTTCCTCATCCCAACACCAGTTAGATTTCTTTCCAGATAGTTCACATAAACGAGGTGTGGCCAAATTGTCCAATCTAACAAAGCGTCTAAGAAAATTACAGGCACCAAGGAAACTACGAACATCACGTTTTGTGGTAGGAACAGCATAATTACGAATAGCGTCTAGTTTCTCTGGATCAGGGAGAATACCTTCTGTAGAAATAATGTGACCGAGAAATTTCACCTGTGAACGACCAAATTCAGATTTTTCTAAGTTCACTGTAATGCCAACTCTTGAAAAAATACGTAATAATGAATCTAAAATTTTGTTGTGCTCACTCCAAGAATGTTTAGCAATAAGAATGTCGTCAACATATGAAGTAATATTGTCACGAAGATAAACAGGTAAAATTTCATTTAAACTACGAATGAATGCTGCAGAAGACACAGTAAGTCCAAACGGTAATTTCCGAAACTGGTAACAGTTACCAAAGGCTAAAAAGGCAGTGTATTTTCTACAATCAGGGTGGAGTTCTATTTGCCAAAAACTTGCGCGCATATCAATCGTGGATAAAACTTTAATTCCATGGAAATGTTGAAGAAGTTCATCTAAATTTTGTGGACGGTCAGTTTCAGGAATAATAATATTATTTATCTGTCTGGAATCCAGAACCAAACGAATTGATCCATCCTTTTTAAGAACAACGTGTAATGGGCTGGTATAAGTGCCCTGATCTAACATGTATTGAAGTTCATTCTTAACCTTGTCTCTGTAAGCCAAAGGAATAGCGTACGTTTTTCCGCGAAACGGTGTGTGTTCTTTTACTTTAAATAAATATTGTAAGCCCTGTATAGTTCCTGTGTGATGGCTAAACACTGTAGCATGTGAAGTCAAAATATGGTGCAGCTCTTCTTTTGCAACGTCATCTGGCACGTCAGCTTTTTCAACCTTTTCATTAATTAATTCTTCGCTACTAATTATATCCTCCATCGCGTCTCTGTATCTATTGTCATGAATAAACACACTGTCGTCATAATGCTCAGCGAAAACATCAGAAGTAAGAAACCTTAAACATTTTGTATCTGATTCAGATCTTGCTAAACACTCGAAAAATTTCAAACATTTCGGCATTCCGGCAACAGTCAAATTCACACTCCCTTCTTTAAAGTTCAAAATTGCCTTATGTGTGTTAAGAAACTCCATACCTAATATAATCTGTGTACTGAGTAATGGAACAATAATAAAATTAGCAGACAATTCGTATCCTTGACAAATGAAATTTAGGTTGGTCTGTTGTTTAATTTCCACACCTTTTCCAGAAATCGCTCCTCGAATTGTAGTTTTAGAAATAGGTAATACAGGACAGGCAATAGTTCTTTCACATATACGAAAAACTGATTCACTAATGACGTTCAATGGGCTCCTAGAATCTAAAACTGCAGTGAACTTATACTTACCCACACATACTTCAATAACAAGATGTAAAAATGCGTCTACATTATTTTCCTTTTCGCCTAGCAAAATGTCTCTCATATCTTCCAGGCGTACGTAGTGTAAAGTTGTAGTGTCATTACTTTCTGAACCGTCTATATTGCTGCCAGAAGCCGAAGCTGCAAGTCATGGTCGATTGTTTGCGTCACGTCTTTGATTATTCCCGTCATTTCGCGGATCAATTTCTACTATTTCCACTTGTCTCTCTGAATTTCTGTCACGCGGAGGATGCCAATTAGGTCCTTCCTGTCTGTTAGATGCAAATTCTTGGTTGTGTCTGTTATTAAAATTTCTGTTTTCCTGTCTGTCTGCATAACTACTTCTTGTATAATTTCGACTGTCACTTCTGAAATTACTGTTAGACCTACTACCCTGATTATTTCTGTAGTAAGAATTTCTATTATTGTATGAATAATTTCTGTCTTGATGATACCGATTACTGTTTCCGTATGATTGATCATTCCGGTAAGAATTACCGTTATTATAGTTGCCTGTGTAATTTCTGTTAGAACGTCTGTTATTGTCATAAGGCTGGTATCTATTGTCCTGTCTGTTACGTCTGTCATTCTCAAAATTACCCATATAACGCCCGTTCCGATCACTATCCCTTTTCTCTGAAAATCTATCGTAATTACTGTTACTGAAAAAGTTACAAGAAGTCCCGTCGTCGTTGTCATACTCAAGTTCTTGTAACAAAGTCTTAAAAGTCTCAATGTCGTCTTTACATCTTCCAGCTAAAGCAATTTGTCTTATGGATTGTGGCAGCTTAGTTAAACAAATGCGAATTAATTCAGTCGGGCTATAAGGGTTGGACAGGAACTGATTCTTTCGAATCATGTCTTCAAAGTATTCTGCCGGCGTGCGGAACTCAGACTGTTTAAAATTACGCTGCATAATCAGACTATGTTTGACTCTGTCTTGTGTGTTTTCGGACCAATATGCCGATGGAAATGCATGATAAAAATCATTCAGATTATTACAATCTCTAATGAGTGCGCGCATCCGCGTCGCCGGTTCATTTTCTAAATATCCACACATAAATTCCAGTTTGTGACTTAGTGGCCAATTTGGTGGGATTGCATACATAAATTGATCTAACCATGCACATGGATGTATGTCATTCTTAGAATTGCGGAAGATCTTAAATTTCCGAACAGTTAAAAAGTGTTTATAGTCAAAGTTTTCGCCTCGTGGCGACAAAGACCTACCGCGTCTGTCCCAGTTTGAATGTCGATTATTGTCAAGTTCGCGCGCCTGGCGCTCTCTTGTTGCATCCCGTAAATGAAACAAATTATTTTCTTCAAACCCCTCTGCTATCTGTGATTCCAAATTTCTTTCGCTGTCTTTTCCTACAATTTCCCCTTCAATTTGTTTGACTTGCTTTCGTAATGCCTCAACTTCCCTTTTAACACGTTCATTAAATTTTCCCTGATTTTCAACATGCTTATTTATGTTCTGGTACTCTTCGGTTTCTGCAAATGGTAATGGAGCTGTATCATCCGACTCTCTGTCCCCATGTAAACTAAGATTTGTCAATTTATCTGAAATCTCCTCAACTCTTTCCGATAAGTCACCTATTTTTTCTTTCTGTTTATTTACGTCTTCCGTAAGTGTCGCGACTCGGGTTTCAGTATTAAGACATTTGGTAGTTAACTGTTCATATTGTTGTGTTAGGTTATTTATTCTGTCATTTGGTACGGATTCCTCGATTCTCTCAAATATTTCTTCCTTATCGTGTGCACGTTGTAAATTTAACTCTGAAAATTTTTGTACTATCGCGCGATCTCTTTCTTCCTGTTCTCTATCCTGTTCCCTTTGCCTAATCTCTACTGCAATTAATCTATTATTGTGAGAATTCAAAATCGGTTGCACTTCTTCTCTGATTTCTTTCTTTAACTCATCTTTCATATTTTTGAAACATGTCCCTATTCGTGAGTCTAACCGTGTTTCCATTGTTTCCATCTCTGTTTTAATTGTTCCTATTTGTGATCCCACTGTTTTTAGTTCAGATCCCAAAGTTCCCATCTCGGTTTTGATTGTTCCTATTTGTGATCCCAGTGAGTCTAACCGTGTTTCCATTGTTCCCATACCAGCTGTAATTGTTCCTATTTGTGATCCCTGTGAGTCTAACCGTGTTTTTAATTCAGATCCTTGTGAGTAACCGAGATCCCAAATTTAATATTGCACTCATCAACTGCTCCATATTAACTGTTTCAAAATTCTTTTCGCCCCTAACATTTCCTGCAAAACCAGTTTCCTTCGTCATAGCTGTAAAGCTATCTGTATTCGATACTATTTCAGAATCTTCTATCGTTAATCTCGTATTCTGTGAATTTTCTGATTGAGAAAAATTTTGAAATGGTTCCGGACTATTTTCCCGATTTCTTAAATTGTTTTCAACTTCATTATCCATCATGCTGTTGTCCTGTGTTGGCGAGTTCGCCATGTCAACAATTTCGTCATTCTGACTATCCATCATTTTTGCCTTTTTCATTGACCGCGTAATCATTTACAAAACATACAAAACTCGTCACTATATGAAGATTACACACAATGACACTTTATCTCCAACAATACCATTCACACGAAATGTTTCCCTCAAACACGATTAATCGAACAATTGAAATAATTGCACTAATTGTCAAACCCGTAGACAAGACAACAGAAATGAAATTTTGCAAAATAAATACCATTAGAAGAATGACAATTCCCAAATCTACACATGCAAAATAGACTACAACTACTAAACTACAAATTACTACAACAATACTGTCTACTATTTTTACAATCAGAAGAATTCCAAGGGACGATCCGAAGCAGCGGTCGCCACGTGCATGGGGGCTTATTTAAATATGAATGCAAATAATTTTAATTTTTGCTTTAGTAGCTGTTTGTCCGATTACGAAGTCTCGTAAACGGTTGGCCCTGACTAGTATTATTACGCAATCTGACTGCATAGAACAACAACAAAGAATGAAATGGAAGTTTTCATTAATACAATTAATTAATTAAGTCCCCAGCAACTATAAAACCTACGAAACCAAAGCACAAGTATAACTGTTCTGTGTGTGGAAGTATGACTCAACGTACACATCTGGCACGGTTCTTCTTCAATAGCACAAGAAATTTTAAATATCATTTATACTGAATTAATTAAAGAAAATAGAAATACCATAATTACGCAAGAAAACTAGAATTACTCTCTAATACAAGAACACAAGCCAGATGCTTTGTTGACTGAACCTGTAATGACGCATTATTCAGGACATTGAAATAATGAGAAAAAAAAGAAAAAGAATATTTTTACCTTCATTTATATTGACGAAAAGCACTCTGATCACTACAATATTTGCATTCGAATAACATCTGCTGTCTAGCCCATCAAACAACTGCATAAAGCATGGAACAAGCACTCCTTACTACAACATCTAGACAAGCACACTCCACCACGACCTCTCGACAGGAACTGACTACTACGAGTCCTCGACAAGCACTGCCACTACAACATCTCAATAATCACTGCCAGTGGAGGCGGCGGAACAATACTCTCTAGCGCGATCTCTGGCGCTGTGGCTCAGTGTAGCCACCTTTCACCCTTCATGGCAAGCCATCCAGGGCACCATTTCAGGTAGATAATGCCCGCCCGCACACAGTGAGTGTTTCTACTGCTTGTCTTCGTGCGTACTCAACACCATCTCGGCCAGCAAGGTCGACGGATCTTTCCGCAACTGAGAACATTTGGAGCATTATGTGCAGGACCCTGCAACAATCCTAGGATTTTGACTGTTTAACGCGCCATTTGTACAGAGTACTGCAAGATATTCATCAGGGAGACATCCAACAACTCCAGCAATCAATGACAAGCCGAATAACTGCTTGCATAAGGACCAGAAGTGGACCAACGCTTTACTAACTTGTCCAATATGTAAAGCTCTTTCTCTTGAATAAATCATCCAATTTTTCTGAAACTGATATCATTGTGTTTGTCTGGATATGTGCATCAAATCTACAGATTTCCTTCGCATTAGGGTAAATCCTTTGTGGTACGTCACTTTTATTTATTTTATGTATCTTTTCTTAGAGCGTAGTTAGTACTGTCGTTGAATACAATGTTTATACAGTGTTAATTACTTTGAGTAGTACTGAATGACAGTCAAATATCACTGTACATCTCTTAACTTTATTACTAATATTAGCTTTGTCACTAATGATACTATATCACTGCATGGATCTAAGCTGAGATGCTGCGGCTGTCAGACTGGGCTATCGGAATGTGAGCTGAGCTGTACTGCCCTCTGACGTAAGTAGACTTCCAGCAGAGGCGACGTATCGGATCTCTTGAGGGCGTGTCTTCGTCAACGTCTCTCATTCGTTGCTGCGTCTGGCAGCGACTGTCCGTAGCTTGTGGTTCCGTTATGAGATACCTACATCACTGTGGAGCCTTACCCTTCGGACACCACCACCCCAAACGACCGCACCCTCGTCGTGTAGTGCTGGGCCACGTGAGAACAGCGGTGGAGCGGGGGGGGGGGGGGGGAGGCTTGAATGCGGACGTAAATGAGGAGACAAGGACTGCACCGACGGCCGCTGGCAGCTCTGTGTCCACACAGCACTCCATCATCCCCTTGCAAGTGACCAGGATCCACCTTGCGAATGACTGGGAACTCCGGCCGACAAACTGGTCACAAGGTGGACGCCAGCGTCCAGGGAGACTGACGTTGTCGTCAGGAGGACAGAAGACGTAACGCCTACGACGTCCTGGCAGCTGTGGTGAGGGCGGTGACATTCACGGGCATCGGCTGCAACTGCACGACCGATGGCGATGTCGGCGGCGGCTCGACGACAATCTCCATCGGCACCGAGCTGTACAGCGCCAAACACGATGGGCGGCGAAATAGAGATGATTGCCGTTGCGGGCCCCAGCGGCGTGCTGGGTCTGTGAGCAAAAATTTTACATCAAAATTATTGACATAAGAGCGCCGCAGCTGGTTCTGGCGATGCCGGTGCAACCCAGAAGAACCTTGAACGACTTAAGACTAACGAAATGAAATCTGTGAGATGATACCATGTTCTCGACTCTGTTCTTTTGCCAAAAACTTTGAAGAAAACTTTATTCTACAGCTGCAACTTCGTCCTATCCGGCGGATAAAACTCTTTCTCCATCGGCCGCAGAAGCAACAGAGTACGGTGACGGCAATGTTTCAATAATTCTCCCGTCACATGGCAAGGAGCGGTAAAGGCTTGCTCCCATGTGTGTCTCCACATGACTTTTGAACGTTCGAACGAACCATTCAGCGTCACCGTTAGACTGAGTGTGTAAAGGAGCAGCAGTACCATAGTGTATGACAGTTGTGGCCAACCGTTTCGGCAAGCGTCAAATTTTTGAGACAGGATTTCACCGTGGGCTGCAATACCAATTTTTGTTTTGAGAACCAAAATAAGCGGAAAACATTAATTTGTTTTTAAAAGAAAACGAAACAAATCCGAATAAAGAACATTTATCCTACAATTTAATGAACTGATAATGAGATGTCTGGCTATGTTTGACTGAACTAGGTTAGTCAATGCTGATGTCAACTGCAGTTGCTACACGCAAAGAGTTTTCTAGATGAATATCAGTAATTCGTGTCCACCTTTGTGATTTGGCGTAATTCATCCGACTAAAAGCCGTGCACATGTAAGTGTTTTCAACTAATGAAATCATATTTAAAACATTTTTGTAAAACGGTGGATATTTCTTCCTGTCCAAATATGTTTTTAGAACTCTTCCACACTAGCCTGATTAAACTTCTCTTTTAACTGTGTGTCACACTGAATTTCGGAACGTTGTATTTGTAAATGCACCGTTAGTGAACTCATGTCTGCGGAAGATGGCGTAGCAAACACAGAAAGAAGCAGACTTTTTTTTTAAATCTTGTAATCGGTTTTCGGATTCGTATTTCATCTCAGATATCAAAGAATCGTATTTAATCGTTGCCGCATGTGTCGCATCCGATTGCTTTGACAATGTAGGAAAATGTGTGAAGTTTTTCGTTCATAACTGTTGTTCCCGAAGCCCAAGTTTCATCTGGACTGCAGAAATATGATCATGCATGAAATTAATCAACACATCTTTTTCTTAGAATAGAGTATTAACATCGTTTACGTGCCTAGTTATATCGACCAAGAACGAAAAGTCGGAAAGCCATTCCTTATCTTCGAACTCCGGGAATCTCTTTGACATGCTTTCAAAGAATGATTGTATTTCCTACTTCAAATAAAACACTATTTTTCAACATTTGTTACTTCTGTGTAACACGAAATTGTATCATTCTCTGAATCCAAAGACCTCAGAAATTCTTGCAACTGAGAGTGATTCAATCCTTTCGACTTAATAAAGTTCACTGTTTTGACAACTACCTTCGTGACATGGTCCATTTTAGGGGGACTTGGCACATAAATTCTCTTGATGCATAATGCAATGAAATTTTAGCGTTAACGTATTGCCCACTTGGCGGCCCCGTTTTCAATCATCTAAACTAGACCTTCTCCTATCCCAGGCACTGGTAGAGCACACTCTGTTGTTAGCCCCGACAGGTTGTAAGTTTTAACGAAAAGCGACTTAATGTCGATAGAATTGCTTGCAACAAATCTCGTGTCTTCGTGGTATCCTTTTATGAAAATAGGCATCAACACCTCTGACATAAATCGCCACTTGGACGGTATCGGCCATATCTGTGCTTTCATCGAATATAAACTCAGATGCGCGATTTTTAAAATTATCTCCAGTTTCCCTTCCAATGTCGCCGACACGTCTAGTAACAGTTTGACGAGACAGTTTCATTTTTGAGAAATCCTTTTTCTATTCTGGACACACGATTTCAACGACGGTGTATAAGTATTCCTTAACCATGTCGCCATCTGAATATGGCTTTGATTTTTTTGCCAGTAGCAGAGCTACTGCATAACTCGCTTTCACATACTATGTTGTAAATATCTGCTGCTCAGCAGAAAGTTTCCTTTTTAAATCATTTGCCTGGTATTATCGAGACTGTTCCTTGTACTTATCAAACACAACTGCATGTTTGGTCTCGTGACGCCGTTTAATGTTATATGCTTTTGCAACCGACACAGATTCATTGCTTATCATACATATGGGTTTTGTTTTATATCCCACAAAAAAAAATAGTTTACAGTCCACCGTGTAACTGTCCTCTTCTTAGGTCCTATTTGTTTACTAGCTGACACCGTACCAAGTTAACGTCTTGAAGTGAGTGTTTCTGCTGCTTGTCTTCCTGCTTACCCAACCCCATCTCGGCCAGCAAGGTCGACGGATCTCTCCGCAATTGAGAACATTTGGAGCGTTATGTGCAGGACCCTGCAACAATCTCAGGACTTTGACTGTCTAACGCACCATCTGGACGGACTACTGCACGATTTTATTTTATTTTGTTTTATTTATTTTTCTGTTAGAGTGTAGTTAGTACTGTCGCTGTTAATTACTTTGAACAGTACTGAATGACGGTCAAATATCACTGTACATCTAACTATTAACTTTATTACGCAGTTCTCATTAATGATACTAGATCACTGCGTGGACCTAAGTAGCGATATTGATGCTGTCAGACTTTTACCATAAGTCGGAAACTGACAGAGAAACCACACGGTAATCAGAGTTTTGTAATTTTTTATATGTACAGTACGTGAAGTTCTGAACCAAATATCAGTTTTTTTTAATCTTTATGTACTCATGCTTCACGTAAATGCTTGTAGAGCATGCGACTATTTTTAGAAGCACACATCAACTATGCACCTACGTTTAACAATACACTCCACGTGGGAATCGAGCGCCGGCCAGGCACGTCGAAGTCTTGCGTTGTACCACAGAGCTACACTGCTTTCATATAAGTATTATACACACTTGGGAAACTTCAGAGTCTGTCCTCTCTAGTGTTTTTGAGAGTAGTATTCAACTGCTTTAAGAAATCGATGTTTTAGTTTTGGAAGTCATGTATCATACATATAAAAAATTAAATATGCTTCACTTAACCTAGTACCCTTACTTTAAAATTTCGACCCTCATTTTGATTTTATTATGATTGTTTCTTAACACTATTCTGCATTATTTTCAAGTCGATACTACCATTAATTGCTGTAAATAAAAGAGTAAGACAGGTGGATGAAGTTGCACTAGGAGTGTCCCTTACAATGCGGAATCCTTAAATGTCATCAGTAAAAACACAATGTTACAATTATTTATTTATTTTGCACTACTAAAATTAATAGAAGGTACTGAGGCAGAAACCAATGCTAATGTCGACTGGTGTACCTACTCACTATAATTGAATACATGAAATAGATGCAAGCCTACTAAAATTCAAGACAATCATTACAGATTAATTGTAAAAAGACAGAACATGTCTTTACTTACCTGAAGTGTTGATCGGTTTATCAAGATAGAATGTGCACCACGGAGACACGTCAAGGGTCGATAGTTCTGTGACACAGTAAAATTAAATATGGACTGTATTGGCTATGTCTGGCGCTCGTTTCACTCGCACAGGACAACAGACGTATCCGGCTGCACAATCCATACTACTTCTGATTGTTGGTTACATATCGTCAAGGTGAAATACACTCCTGGAAATGGAAAAAAGAACACATTGACACCGGTGTGTCAGACCCACCATACTTGCTCCGGACACTGCGAGAGGGCTGTACAAGCAATGATCACACGCACGGCACAGCGGACACACCAGGAACCGCGGTGTTGGCCGTCGAATGGCGCTAGCTGCGCAGCATTTGTGCACCGCCGCCGTCAGTGTCAGCCAGTTTGCCGTGGCATACGGAGCTCCATCGCAGTCTTTAACACTGGTAGCATGCCGCGACAGCGTGGACGTGAACCGTATGTGCAGTTGACGGACTTTGAGCGAGGGCGTATAGTGGGCATGCGGGAGGCCGGGTGGACGTACCGCCGAATTGCTCAACACGTGGGGCGTGAGGTCTCCACAGTACATCGATGTTGTCGCCAGTGGTCGGCGGAAGGTGCACGTGCCCGTCGACCTGGGACCGGACCGCAGCGACGCACGGATGCACGCCAAGACCGTAGGATCCTACGCAGTGCCGTAGGGGACCGCACCGCCACTTCCCTGCAAATTAGGGACACTGTTGCTCCTGGGGTATCGGCGAGGACCATTCGCAACCGTCTCCATGAAGCTGGGCTACGGTCCCGCACACCGTTAGGCCGTCTTCCGCTCACGCCCCGACATCGTGCAGCCCGCCTCCAGTGGTGTCGCGACAGGCGTGAATAGAGGGACGAATGGAGACGTGTCGTCTTCAGCGATGGGAGTCGCTTCTGCCTTGGTGCCAATGATGGTCGTATGCGTGTTTGGCGCCGTGCAGGTGAGCGCCACAATCAGGACTGCATACGACCGAGGCACACAGGGCCAACACCCGGCATCATGGTGTGGGGAGCGATCTCCTACACTGGCCGTACACCACTGGTGATCGTCGAGGGGACACTGAATAGTGCACGGTACATCCAAACCGTCATCGAACCCATCGTTCTACCATTCCTAGACCGGCAAGGGAACTTGCTGTTCCAACAGGACAATGCACGTCCGCATGTATCCCGTGCCACCCAACGTGCTCTAGAAGGTGTAGGTCAACTACCCTGGCCAGCAAGATCTCCGGATCTGTCCCCCATTGAGCATGTTTGGGACTGGATGAAGCGTCGTCTCACGCGGTCTGCACGTCCAGCACGAACGCTGGTCCAACTGAGGCGCCAGGTGGAAATGGCATGGCAAGCCGTTCCACAGGACTACATCCAGCATCTCTACGATCGTCTCCATGGGAGAATAGCAGCCTGCATTGCTGCGAAAGGTGGATATACACTGTACTAGTGCCGACATTGTGCATGCTCTGTTGCCTGTGTCTATGTGCCTGTGGTTCTGTCAGTGTGATCATATGATGTATCTGACCCCAGGAATGTGTCAATAAAGTTTCCCCTTCCTGGGACATTGAATTCACGGTGTTCTTATTTCAATTTCCAGGAGTGTATGTTTTCTTCAAGACGGCGCACGGGCTTTTCAAAGAAAATCCAACATAGTGATTTTTTTTAAAACAGGAATATAGACGAAAATCTAACGGTAACTGAATCAATGAACTGAGATATTACTATTGTAATTGGATATGATACGAAAGACGCTTGATAGAATGCTCTTTTGGGGGTTGTAAGTGAAATAAAAGTTAAAGTTTTGTGCCATGTCGGGCCATACACCCTTGGTGTATGCCTTTATCGGCACAGAACTGTTGGAAATCGGTTGACTTGAATTGTGGTCCACCGTTACAGACAAGGACTTCAGAAATACCTTCGAGACACAAAATGGAGGACAAGCCCGATACTGAACTAGCAACAGTAGTGGAGGCCGTGGGGGACTACAAACGGAAATTTATTGTACGTGTCTACCACCAACAACCAATGTGTGTTCCAGAAAGAACCTGCGAAATCGCTATGGATATGTTGACACAGTCCCAACGGACGTGGCCACTGAAAGAAGCATTGCGGTGGAGTGGAGTGATGCTCCGATGCTCCCCAGAAACTGTGCAATGAGAGGTCATTTGCTGAATATGGGCGTCCCCTGCCAAGTACTTCGAACAAACTATGTCCCACTGACCTTGGTGCAACAAAAGCAAAACTTCCCACTGGAGAGAGTGAGGAATCACAACCATCACAACCAGTGCATTGTTATTCTCCGTATGCAGCAGCAGAACACCTGACCAGCCGTATAGCACGTGACAACGCAAAAAGTAACGACTCGCGACTGGTTGGAGAAAGTCTTTCAAGCAATGTGGGCACACACATTCCAACACTCTCCGAATACATGGGTCGGAAGCAGTTAGCCCAGCAATTTACAGAAAGTCGAGAAGAAAATTTTGAACAATTACAAAATCTAGTGTGTCAGTTTGATAACCTGATTCCACAGATCAATCAAACGCTGCGTCAGTACAGTAACCGAGACAACAACTCAGTGTTCTAATGTTATGCAGTGGGCCTTTATAACAACTGGTATTGATAATTACACAATGACAGAACCCAACATCGCAATTTTGCGCTGTCTGTGGTTGGACAGGCTTGGAAGGATTGAACAAAGCCATTACAGGCCGATGATCTGTAATCAAATATAATTTTAACCATACAAATATTAGTGGAACTTAGAAAAAAATGGTTCAAATGGCTCTGAGCACTATGGGACTTAACATCTGTGGTCATCAGTCCCCTAGAACTTAGAACTACTTAAACCTAACTAACCTAAGGGCATCACACACATCCATGCCCGAGGCCGGATTCGAACCTGCGACCGTAGCGGTCGCGCGATTCCAGACTGTAGCGCCTAGAACCGCCCGGCCACCGAAAGTGGAACTTGTTTTAAAAGAACTCTTACTGTGTAACTATACTAAAATGACCATTTAAATAAAATCCACGAAATGCAGTTTTACATAAAACGTACCAACATGCTCTACATAACACATATACCACCTCGCAAGATGACAGGCAAGATAAAACATATTTCAGGAATTCGGCCTGTACAGCTTAAGCAATAAATTCGTTAACACCGAATCAGAGAAACATGACAGAGGCAGCTATTAACATATGGCAGACCGACAGACAGATACTAACTGTCTAACAAATGCGGACGAGAGACAGACGAGCAAGCTGGGGACGAGAGACTGACCAAGAAAACAAGTAGAATTTAACAAGTAAATGAAACAACCTATCATGAATCACTTAACGTCTAACAAACTGCGATGTCTGGCGAAGACCTGGCGCAGCACTCCCAAAACGCTCTCCCGAACCGTCCGCTGCCAGCCGCTTCAACGGACGCAGAAAGGCGCGCCGATCTCCCGTCTCACGGCGTCCGAGCTCGCGCCGGCCAGACCGACGTCGTAGGTTGGCTCCTTTTGCTCTCGTGTCGGCCGCGAAGCCACTACCCCTCGCTACACGGCGCGGACCACTGGACTCACGTGGCAACGTCACATGCGAAGACGCTCAAGGCGGACAAGTCATCTTGCATCTCACAAGGGAACCTCCCCATCGCACCCCCCTCAGATTTAGTTATACGTTGGCACAGTGGATAGGCCTTGAAAAACTGAACACAGATCAATCGAGAAAACAGGAAGAAGTTGTGTGGAACCGTGAAAAAATTAGTAAAATATACAAACTGAGTAGTCCATGCGCAAGATAGGCAACATCAAGGGCGATTTGAGCTCGGGAGCGCCGTGGTCCCGTGGTTAGCGTGAGTAACTACAGAACGAGAGGTCCTTGGTTCAAGTCTTCCCGCAACTGAAAATTTTACTTTCTTTATTTTCGCAAAGTTATGATCTGTCCGTTCGTTCATTGACGTCTTTGTTCACTGCAATAAGTTTAGTGTCTGTGTTTTGCGACCGCACCGCAAAACCGTGCGATTAGTAGACGAAAGGACGTGCCTTTCCAATGGGAACCGAAAACATTTGATCGCAAGGTCATAGGTCAACCGATTCCTCCACAGGAAAACACGTCTGATATTTTCTATACGACACTGGTGACGGCATGTGCGTCACATGACAGGAATATGTTGTCGACCCACCTAACTTGTACGCGTGGTGAATGGGTAAAAAGATTCTTCTACCTTGCTCGATTTAGGTTTTCTTGTGGATGCGATAATCATTCCCAAAAAAGTGATGAAAACATAAGAGTTTTGTCACATAAACTGAAAATAAAAAATTAGCTGCTCACGCTAACCACGGGACCACTGCGCTCGTGAGCTCACATTGTCCTTGATGTTGCCTATCTTGCACATGGACTACTCAGTTTGTATATTTTGCTTATTTTTTCATAGTTCCACACAACTTCTTCCTGTTTTCTCGATTGATCTGTGTTCAGTGTTTCAAGGCCTATCCACTGTGCCAACGTATAACTAAATCTGAGGGGGGTGCGATGGGGAGGTTCCCTTGTCAGAGCACGACCGACCAACCGATCGATCCAACCACCAATGACCATTGCCCAGAAAAACACGAGCAGACTGGCGGCCTAACACATACTAGCACTCCGGACGGCGACAGACAGACACAGACGGCCCCACACTGAGCCGGCTGACCAACTCACCAGACTCGCCCAGACTGCAGACTGCCTCAGACTGACTCCGACTGACCTTTCGCCGAGCTCATAGCGCCCCTTAAATGCACGTGAACAGGCAACTTTTCCCCTTTCCGACCAGAGGGAGACACCAAAGCTGCGATTGCCACAGCGACGCCACCGCCAGAAACGGAGGGCGACTGCTTCACGCTATGCGTTGCGCCGCGCTCTTCAAAACAGCAAATTTTTACCACGGCTCATATATGTCCTTGAGAATATAGATATAGTTACTGCTTAATTTCTAAAATTTTAGGTGCCGGAAAGAACCTCTTCAATCATGCAACGCCCCTCTTACCCTTCACTCCATCCTCACCGCCCCAGCCACAAAAATCACAATTCGATGTTTGAAAGTTTGGACATCGACCTGTGTTCTAACAACGGGGCATGTAAAGAGGAAAATACATTGAGCGTCACGGGCGAAAGGAAGAGAAGGGAAGGATGTCCATGTATCGGCTCGAAAGGCTGCCAATTTTTAGCCAAGCGTGAGCCGCGTGTGCAGTTAATTAGCAGCTATGTCATACCATACAACACAGAAGAAACAAGATTTCGTGAAAGCACATTATATACAGACGTTCATGTTCAGACACTCCTTACGTTATTTATTTCTCATAACACGAAACTCAGTCATGCTGCGAGATCCAGGCGCTCAGTCCGGAGCCGCGCGACTGCTACGGTCGCAGGTTCGAATCCTGCCTCGGGCATGGATGTGTGTGATGTCCTTAGGTTAGTTAGGTTTAAGTAGTTCTAAGTTCTAGGGGACTGATGACCATATATGTTAAGTCCCATAGTGCTCAGAGCCATTTGAAAAAAATGGCTCTGAGCACTATGGGACTCAACTGCTGAGGTCATCAGTCTCCTAGAACTTAGAACTAGTTAAACCTAACTAACCTAAGGACATCACAAACATCCATGCCCGAGGCAGGATTCGAACCTGCGACCGTAGCGGTCTTGCGGTTCCAGGCTGCAGCGCCTTTAACCGCACGGCCACTTCGGCCGGCAGCCATTTGAACCATTTTTTGCTGCGAGATAGTTGAGGTTGCTGGTTGTCGTATTTAAGAGGTGATATGTACCGTTCATAACTTACCTTCGTTATACTTTATACCTCTGAGGTCGCTGTCAGTCGTAAACAAAAAACAGTGGACAAGAATGATACCGATATGCACCGATCACAAGAACAAAGCTCAACATACCTTCGGTATACTGTACACACACACACACACACACACACACACACTCACACATACACAGTATCACACCCAAGATCCCTTTCACTGGTGCCCTGCGAGCCCGCAGAAGTGCCGCAACACGACGTGGCGTAGACTCGACTAATGTCTGAAGTGGTGCTGGAGGAAACTGACGTCATGAATCTTGCAGGCCTGTCCATAAATCCGTAAGAGTACGAGGAGGTGGAGATCTCTTATGAACAGCATGTTGCAAAGCATCCCAGATATGCTCAATAATGTTCATGTCTTGGGAATTTGGTGGCCAGCGAATTTGTTTAAGCTCAGAAGAGTGTTTCTGGAGCCACACTGCAGCAATTCTGGACGTGCGGGGTGTGGCATTGTCCCGCTGGAACTGCCCAAGTCGGTCGGAATTCACAATGGGCATGATGGATGCAAGTGATCAGACAGGACGCTTATGTACAGTCGTGGACAAAACGAGCGAGACCCCTCGCCTTTTCGTTATGCTGATCCGCACGGCTTTAAAGTCTGCTACACAGCATAACAGGCAAGGCGACGAAGTGCTACCAACATACTATGCGCAGGCGTGAAATTGACAAACTATCTGAACTTTTTTAGACTGTATTCCATAATTTCTAAGACTATATTAATGCTGATTAGTGTGTAAAATACAACACGTAAACATAAGACAGAACTGAAAGAAGAAACGCTAATTTGTATGAAACGGACGAATAAAAATGAATTTCAGCTTATCCAGATAACAGACAAAGAACCCCAGACCGTTACGAATTAGCAAAATATTATCCGCATTCGCCCGCGAAACGGTCTGTGTCAACGTTCAGACCAGTCATACTGGATTACCATTGCTGACCTACCATGAAAGTGTGCAAATTTAGCAATGCGTGAAGATTCATAACGAAATTCACTTAAACATCATTCAGTGCCACACTTAAGTCAATTCCATTATTGACAGAAGCGGAAAAAGGAGGCAGTATCATGTATGAAATTCTACAAGAGTGTCATATTGACATCCACAGAGCGCCAGTACAGAATAAAGGTAGCGATAAATCGTATTGGGTGCGCGAGAATTTCTTAAAATTGCTTTACTGATATTCTACCTGCCTCCATAGAGATTAGAACCGAAAACAAACCAGACCTTCCTTTCACTATGCTAGCAGACAACCTAGGCAAACAGCCCTCTATTATTACCCCAGACATGAACAAGCAGGCAATTTCGAAATGAAAATCTGCAGTTTCTGTTGCATAGAGCTTTCTGGACTCAAAAACATGAATTTTCTTCCTTTATGTCACCGCTTATGTGACAATCATTCGGGATGTTTATCGAAATAACAAATTACTGTTATTAGAGAGTAAATTTTGTAGGATAATTCTGCACCACCCCAGGAAATAAACGGCTACATAGCTGCCAAACGTATTCTGCATTGTTTCGAATTCTCCACTAGACTCGCCACAGCCAGAAAACGTTCATTAGCAGAAGTGTTTCTTAAGCTAGCTAGCAATGAGAATGTTCGTACTTCTAAAACGCGGTGGCATTAATACTGGGATGTGAATTACCACGTGTATAGGCAAATACATTCTATTTGCATTCCTGTAAACGTGATTTGGATCGAAAACGTAGCTACGACTAATATGCTTATGTATCGACAGCAACTAGAACATTTCGAATAAAGAGTAGCGGGTGTTATTTATGCGGCCCTCATCTTCAGTGTTTTCGTTGTTAGGATTTCGTCACCTAAACCGGTAAAAACGGAACCCTACTAGTCTCACTTTCTTGACCGTCTATCGGTCTACCCAACCCTTAAAACCCGTTTACCTCCAGAACGGGTGGACATAATAAGCGGAAATGTATCGCACTTCTTGCTGTAACCGGTCCCATGCTGGTGTAAAAAAGTGAGCTTCTATGTCAACGCAATCAAAAGATACGACGGTTTATGTAAAGAAAATTTACGCGAAAGGTCAAAAAATGGCTTCAAGAACTATGCGACCTAACTGCTTAGGTCATCAGCCCCTAGACCTAGAACTACTTAAACCTAGCTAGCCTAAGGGCATCACAGACATCTATGCCCGAGGTAGAATTCCAACCTGCGACTGAAGCAGCCGTGCGGTTCGTCACTGAAGCGCCTGGAACCGCTCGGCCACCGCAACGCGGCGAAACCCTACTCACCTCATGTATAATGATAATATATACTGTCTAGTGAGGATAAACTGTATTCGCCAGCAACTCAGATCGTTTGCTCACGGAACTTTTACGAAGCTACATTCAAACTTTGTCGAAGTCGTCTGCAATATCCATTACAAACACCCTAGGAACTTCGTATGCGATATCCACTGCTGAAGACGCTGGCAGATACTGCAGTACTATAACAAGTAGGTGGGAATTTATTGTTATTGGTCCACGCATGACACTTTATTTCAATATCAATTTAACGCGCCTAGGTGTTTGTATATGCCTGAAACTATTGAACAAAAAGTAAATAAACAACAAACGAGCCGGCCGCGGTGGTCTCGTGGTTCTAGGCGCGCAGTCCGGAACCGTGCGACTGCTACGGTCGCTGGTTCGAATCCTGCCTGGGGCATGGATGTGTGTGATGTCCTTAGGTTAGTTAGGTTTAAGTAGTTCTAAGTTCTAGGGGACTTATGACCACAGCAGTTGAGTCCCATAGTGCTCAGAGGCATTTGAACCATTTTGAAACAGCAAACAACTTCGATGTTTAAATCAAATGAAAGTCACATGTCGTAATTAAAACATAATTTCGTCGTTACATCTACATGACTACATCAACAGGATTTCTTGGCAATCCGGACTTACGTGCCTGGCAGAAGGTTAGGGTTATTTCTCTACCGTCCCACTCATTAACAGTGTGCGGGAAAAAGGACCACTTAAATCTTTTCTTGCGAGCCTTGAATTACATTATTACTATGGTTTCTTCCTGTGTTCCCGAGGAAATACCCCGATCTTGCTGAAACTTCGCTCAGTGAAAGCGGGGACAAAATAAGCGAACACGTGTCTCGGCTTATCTGCTTACACTCTACCGCTTCTGAGAAAACGACGGTCAAAGTTTTCAATGCGCTGTTACTATAGTGTAGACACCTCTTAGCGGGTAAGCATTCAACTGGAGCGGTGGCTCTGCGGCTACCATAGCGATTTCTGAACTTTGCGCTGCGAGTTCGAAACCCGGTTTTTCCTTTTTTTTCCCCTCACTCTCTGAATTATCTACGAATGTTTATTCCAATTTATGTTGAAACACTGTTGTCGTTATTCGTCAGTTAATTTACTGTGTAAAGAAATAAGTTAAAAAGGGAACACACAGTGCGTAGTGGGGCGATCACTCTGTTGTAGAAATAATTCAGAAGCCAAGATCGCTTAAATATTGTTTACTGGATAACCGGTTTCAACACACTAAAGGTGCCATCATCGGATCTGAATGTAGATTAACATTTATAAAATATTTGGTTATAACGATACATGAGGCAGCCCAGATGATGTTAGATCAGCTTGTCTCATTCGTTTATTACTTTTTAATTCATTAATTACACATAAAGTTAATTGGCGAATAATGACAACATTATTTCAACATAACTTAGAAAAAAACATTCGTAGATAATTCTGATAGAGAGGCAGGAAAATAAAATAATTAAAAAACCCAATATGGTATCGAACACGGGAATCAGTGTTAAGAAGGAACGACGGTAGCCACCGCTTCAATTGCGTTCTCGGCTGCAGAAGGTATCTACACTAGAGCAAGAGCGCGTTGATAACTTTGACCGTCGTTTTCTCGGAAACGGTCGAGTGTCTGCAGATAAGCCGAAACACATGTTCGCTTATTTTGTCCTCTCCTTCACTGAGCAAAGTTTCGGGACAATCAGCCTATGACATTTGGCGAGTTCCCCTCGCTCGTCGAGTCGCTTCTTACGCCCGGCGAGAATTATGTATGCCTCCGAGTAAACTGCGCCACCTGGAAACACGGCGAGCGGGGATAAACTTTTTTTTTTTTTTTTTTTACTTTATTGTTATTTTAATACTTGTACAAAGCAAGTAGGCTGGCAGCGGCACACTACGCCGCTCTTCAGCCACAGCGGTTTACAAAAGTAGAAAAACGGAGAAAGACAATGAAACAAAGTGACGGGCAAAAGAAAGATGTCACATAGACACAAAAAACACGGAGTCGTTCACACGTGACGATAACAACACTGATAACACATTGGCACGGCGCACACAACACTGACGAATCCGACGGCACAAGTGAACGTAGTAGTGGGACGGCGGACACCAAAAACACTAAACGGCGGCACACACACGAGACACAGAAGGCGATGATCTCCGGCGCGCGAATGTTCACTAAGCGTGTGCGAGTCCGGGGACCTGCCAAGAGAGGAGGAGGAGGAAGTGGAGAGGGAGAGCGAGAGGGGAGAGCAGGGATGCCATGGGCAAAGGAGAGAGGGGGAGGGAGGAAGGGGGTGGGGAAGCCCGGGGGAGAGGGGAGGAGGGAGGGGGGAAAGGAAAGAGAAGGGAGGGGATAGGAGGGAGGGAGGGTGCCTAAAGGATAGGACACAGGAGGAGGGGGGGGGATCAAAGTTGATAGGAGGGGTAGATGGAGGGGAGGAGGACATCATCAGGGAGAGGGAGCTGGCGGAAGCCACCTCGGGAGAGGGTAAGGAGGGTGGAGAGATGGAGACCGGGCGGGACATGGGAGTATAGGCGCGGCAGCGGGCGGGGGTGGGAGAGGATCGGGGAGACGAGCGGGTGAGGAGGATCAAGTTTACGGGAGGTGTAGAGGATTCGTATCCTTTCGAGGAAGAGGAGGAGGTGGGGGAAGGGGATAAGGTCATACAGGATCCGCGTGGGGGAGGGGAGACGGATGCGATAGGCAAGGCGGAGAGCATGGCGTTCAAGGATTTGGAGGGATTTATAAAAGGAAGGGGGGGCGGAGATCCAGGCTGGATGGGCGTAACAGAGGATAGGGCGGATGAGGGACTTATAGGTGTGGAGGATGGTGGAGGGGTCCAGACCCCACGTACGGCCAGAAAGGAGCTTAAGGAGACGGAGTCGGGAACGTGCCTTGGCTTGGATTGTCTGGAGATGGGGAGTCCAGGAGAGACGACGGTCGAGGGTGACGCCAAGGTACTTAAGGGTGGGGGTGAGAGCGATGGGACGGCCATAAACGGTGAGATAGAAATCAAGGAGGCGGAAGGAAGGAGTGGTTTTGCCTACAATGATCGCCTGGGTTTTGGAAGGATTGACCTTGAGCAACCACTGGTTGCACCAAGCGGTGAACCGGTCAAGATGGGATTGGAGAAGGTGTTGGGAGCGTTGCAGGGTGGGGGCAAGGGCAAGGAAGGCGGTGTCATCGGCAAACTGGAGAAGGTGGACGGGGGGCGGCGGCGGCGGCATGTCCGCCGTGTACAACAAGTACAGAAGGGGGGAGAGGACGGAGCCTTGGGGCACACCGGCGGAGGGGAAAAAGGTGTAGGAATCGGTGTTATGGATGGTGACATGGGAAGGACGGCGGGAGAGAAAGGAACCGATCAGACGAACGTAGTTAATGGGAAGGGCGAAGGTTTGGAGCGTGAAGAGGAGACCGGAATGCCATACGCGGTCATATGCGCGTTCGAGGTCAAGAGAGAGGAAGATTGCGGAGCGACGGGAATTGAGCTGTTCGGAAAGGAGATGAGTGAGGTGAAGGAGAAGATCGTCGGAAGAGAAGGACGGCCGAAAGCCACACTGGGTAACGGGGAGGAGGCGGTGCTGGCGGAGATGCTGGTGGATGCGGCGGGTGAGGATGGATTCCAGGACCTTGCTGAAGACCGAGGTAAGGCTGATGGGACGGTAGGAGGAGACGGCGGACGGCGGTTTGCCAGGTTTGAGGAACATGAGGATACGAGAGGTTTTCCACAGGTCGGGGTAGTAACCAGTGGACAGGACTACATTGTAGAGCCTGGCCAGGGTGGAGAGGAAAGAGACAGGAGCTTCACGAAGGTGACGGTAGGTGACACGATCGTGACCAGGAGCGGTGTTGCGTTTGGTGCGGAGTGTAGTAATGAGATCCTGTGTAGTGATGGGGGCATTAAGTTCCGTGTGTGGAATGTTGTCCAAGTACTGGAAACCAGGAGCGAGGGGAGGGACAGAGGTGTCAGTTCGATCGCGGATATCGGGGAAGAGGGAGTAATCGAACCGGGGATCATCAGGGATGGAAAACACATCGGACAGGTAGGAGGCAAAGTGGTTGGCCTTACTAAGGGCGTCAGGGAATGGGTGGTCATCGTGGAGAAGAGGATAGTAGGGGGAGGGCTTTGTTCCGGTAAGGCGACGGAAGGCGGTCCAGAACTTGGACGAGTTTATAGGAAGGGTAGCATTTAAACGGGTGCATGTCTGTCGCCAGTCCCGGCGTTTCTTAGCCGCGAGCAAATTTCGAATGTGTCGCTGTAGTTGCCGGTGGCGTCGTAGGGTGTCCGGGTCACGCGTGCGGAGGAAGGCACGGTAGAGACGACGGGATTCACGGAGGAGGAGGACGGCCTGCGGTGGCAAGGTAGGACGGTGGGGGTGGATGGCAACAGTAGGGACGTGGGCCTCCACGGCCTCAGACAAGGTCTGCTGGAGAAAGGAGGCGGCATGGGAGACATCATCGGGACGGCGGTAGGCGAGAGGGTGGCTGTCGACCTGAGTGGAGAGGGTATCCCGGTAGGCATTCCAGTCGGCACGGGAATAGTCATGGATGTACTTGGGGGGAGGGTCATTACGAGGGTCGGGGCGGGGGCGACGACCGTCTGAAACGGTGAGGAGGACAGGGAGATGGTCACTACCAATAGGCTCCAGGACATCCACCGTAATGCGACCAAGGAGGTTGGGGGAGGAAAGAATAACATCGGGAGTGGAATTGGATTCGGGGCGGGTGTGCTGGGGGATGGGGATGAGGTCGCCTTGAAGGGAGGAGAGGAACCGATGCCACCGCCGTAACTGGGCAGCGGAGCGACTATGGATGTTGAGGTCGGCGGCGATCACGTAGGAGGAGAAGGTACGGTCGATGTGGGAGAGGAAGTCGAAAGGAAGAGGGGCGTTAGGGCGGACATAGATGGTGGCACAGGTAACGGTAAGGCCGGGGAAGAAGAGACTAAGGATCAGGTGTTCGGTGGGGTCGGGAAGGAGAGGTTGGAGCCGAACGGGGATCTGGCGGTGGTGGCCAACAGCAACGCCGCCACGCGCCACTGGGAGGGGATTATCGGATCGGTGGAGGAGATAGGGGGAGGTGTGAATGGAGTGGTGGGGTTGGAGAAAGGTTTCATTGAGGAGGAAGGCATCCACACGGTGGGTAGCAAGGGTGTGCAGGAAGAGGGTCTTGTTGGCGGGAAGGGAGCGGATATTGTTGAAAAGGATACGATGCTGTCGCGCCATGATAGGATTTAGACGAGGGTGTCAAGGCGGGAGAAGGTGAAATGGGCCTGGTTATTGGAATAGGTGGCGTACATTTTAAGGTGGAATATGGAACGGGCGGCGAGGGAGATCTGTTGGAGGGTGTGGGGGCGCTGGAAGGGATGGACGTTTTGGAGGACAATAGTGAGGAACCTGATGATGTCCTCAGCAGTGGGGGGGGGACGAAGGGAATTGCCAGGAGGGGTGGGGGCGTCCAGGGGACGGACAGGTACGGTGAGTTCAGGGGAGGTGGGAGGGGGCCGGGCTTTACACTTTTGGGAGTAGGTAGGGTGGGGGAGGCTGCAAGTATTACAGGAGGGAGGGGATTGGAGGTTGGGGCACTGCCGGAGAAAGTGCGCTTGGCGACAATGCGGGCAGGTGGGGGCCTCGCGGCACTCGGCTGTTGTATGTGCATTATAGCGCAGACATCTCTGGCAGCGCAGGGATTGAGGGGGGGAACGGGAGGGGTCGACCTTGTACCGCTGATTGAAGAGGAGGGCACCCTCCTTCAGGAGGCGGTCAATGGAGGGGGCGTCCTCAGAGAACACCCGCATAAGGCGGGTGGGGCCGGTCGCGTTAAAAATGCGGCGGACTGCCCGCACCTCCAGGGTGGGATGGGCCTTCAACTCCGCCAACACCTCCTCCTCCGTGATCGACGGACTAAGCCGAGTGATCACGGCGGTGAGGGTCGGCGGGCGACGCGGGGGTTGGGGTTGGCGGGTAGGAGAAGGAGAGGGAGCAGGGGTGAGGGAGGCGTTAGGACCAAAACGGGTGATGGGGAGGCGGGAGAGGATGTCAGTATGGAGGGTCGGGCTGGGGGAGGAGATAAGAACAGAGTCCCGTCTGGGAGTAAGGAGAGATATGGGGGCGCCAGGGAAATGGCGGCGGAGGAGGAGGGAGAGATTCCGGGCCTCGAGGAAGGAAGGATCGGGACGGGACAGGAGATATTTGTAGAGACCGGGTGGGGAGGAGGAGGAGGAGGAGGAGGGAGCGGGGCCAGGTGGGGAGACGTCCATGGCATTTTGGGGTGGGGATGGGGGGCGGGGTGGAGCCTTTTTAGGAGCAGAGGAAGTGGGAGCGCCACTAGGGCGTTTGACAGCTGCAGATGGGCGGGTGGTGATAAGAGGGACGGGAAAGATGGGGAGGTGGTGGGAAGGGGCAGGTCCCGGCACGGACGCAACAGTCGGCGCCGGAGATGACTGTGACGGTGCAGGCGAAGGTGGCAGTGATGGTGACGGCGACGAAGATGGCGGTGGTGGTGGTGGTGGCGGCGGAGATGGCGATGGCGACGGGGAAAGCTGGGCGTGGGCAGTGGCCCGACGGGCCACCACCCGAGCCGGAGCTGCAGTGACAGGCTGGGGGAGTGGGGGGAAGGGATCAGAACGAGAGGAAGAAGCGGATGAGGGGGGGACAAAGAGCGAGGGCGAAGGGATAGAGAGGAGGGGAGGGATGGAAGGAGGGGGGTGGGACTGGGCACACCAAGTGATAGTGGTGGAGGCGGCAGAAGGGGACGTATACACGATGACGGTGGTGGTAGTAGTGACGGTGGTGGTGGGGGCGGACATGATGACAAGGAGAAGAAAATACACAGCACGAAAGGACAGGACACACACTGGGGGACGGCGGACGGCGGACGGCGGACGGCGGACGGCGGACGGCGGACGGCGGACGGCGGACGGCGGACGGCGGGAACGCTGCTGCCGCGGACGGGGCCGGGGCGGCGGCTGCTGCTGCTGCTGCTGCTGCTGGCTGGACGGCGAGAGGCAGGAACGCTGCTGCCGCGGACGGGGCCGGGGCGGCGGCGGCTGCTGCTGCTGCTGCTGCTGCTGCTGCTGCTGCTGGCGGGACTACCGCTGCTGCTGCTGCTGCTGCTGCTGCTGCTGCTGCCACCGGAGGGCTGGCTGGCTGGCTGACCACTGCTGCAGGCCGGGACCGGGAACTGCTGCTGCTGCTGCTGCTGCTGCTGCTTCTGGGCTGGCTGGCTGGCTGGCTGGCTGGCTGGCACCTGGAACACCTAACACTTCGATAAGCGCTAGAAGGGCACTATCGAAGGGCGGTAACCTTGCGGTGTACCGCCGGAGATGGTGGGGGATAAACACGTTTTCCTTCTTATAAGGCAACCTTCTACAGATAATATTCACGAAGTGTTCTTCAGGTTGCCTCAGATATTTCAGAAATGTTTCTTGCCTCAGGCCTGCCGCATATGCAAAACGTAAACATTTCATTTCATGTAATATTTATCAGGATAAGACATGACAAGAGTGGACCAGTCACTTCTGAGAAAAATTAGAGATTCTAAGTTGCTCCACTATGTAATGACACGGGCACGGGCTTGCGATCTGTCTTTTATGCCATCGATTTCCGTGTTACACATACTTGGCCACTGCGTTGCGGCTGCCATCTTGGAGGAGGCAGTCTGTTTCCTGCCAGCGCTGTTTCCGCAGCCAATATTAACCGCGACGAATCATTCAGTCAACGCTAAATGGCCCATCTGGCTGAGGCAGACAAGGGCGCTATAATACTCCATGCAGAGGGATCTTCAAATGCCGACATAGCGAGAACTATGGGTCTTCACAAGTCGACGGTAGCCAGGTGGATCAGACGAAAGGAAGAGAGTGGTAACTTGAATGGGAGGCCTCATGGCCGTCGCCGCAAAACAACGCAAGCTCAGGATCAGCAGATACGCCGTTTCAGTGAGAACCACCCATTTGTCAACGCACGACAAATCAGCAAATTCATGAAGCTTGGAATGAGTTACTTGAATCTCCTAGTTCTGTGGCTCGAGTTGTGGGCTCAATGCCCAACATACTTCCAGCTGTTGTGGAAGCCAAAGGAGGCTATACGCGATTTTTTTTTACAGACTTATGTTTTATATAATTTCAAGGAAACGCAATAAGTGGAATGGGGACAAACAAATTAATTCACAGCAAGATATGTAATATTTAATTTGATAAGAGAAGAAATACTCACCTTATATATTCATTCAGTCTCTATAAAATACGTGACACACGTGTGTATGCAAGAAGGGTACAAAACAGTTCAGCACAAAATAAAAATGTTGAGGAGAAGCTCCCCGATGAAGACGTAATTGCAGAACAAAGGTTGGGCTAGAAGGAGAGGTAAGGAGGCCCGAAAAAGCAGAACAAAATCAAATACCCAATAGACTTTGAGTAGTTGTCGCAGCAAAGGGCGGTTGGTATATGCGATTCGGAGCAACTGTACAAGAATAGTTTTATTTACTGATTTTTGAGGCTTTATTTTGTGACGGCTAAACAGTGCTGCATCATGAGACCCGCTATTTTTCCACATGTGGCTAAACATCAGAGCTGAAAAAATTTTGAGAGGTACCGAAGTTCTCTGGAAGAGTAAAGTGTTTTAGACAAGAAGATGATTTTTAGTTCATTTCATTTTAACCATTCACACTATGCTTCGACATTCTAATCTTTGATTTCATTTTATTATTACGTATCTTTCCTTCAGTGAAAGTCAACGGTAGTAAGTTTCAAGATATGAAGAATAACTGGAAGTTTTTAATTTGTGGAATAGCGTATTTAACAGTTCATATTTTCAACAAATCTGTAGTTATAGGACATATTAAGAAGCAAGTAAAAATGGCACTGTGGAAAGATCAGGTTGGCCTCTAAAGGGTAACGACGGTAAAATAGCAAATACTAAACAATGGGTAACAACTATTGTTGATGGTGAGTAGCCGTAATCGATATGTCACTTTTCCGTAATTGTATTTCTGAAGTTTATCGTCAATCCTAGGACTGACATCGATACTCTGTTTTACGTAAAGAATACAACCTTCAAAATTTATTTAGCAGCGCAGAATATTAAATCACAGTTTATAGATCAGGAACTTAATCCAACTGCCTTTAATTTTATTTTCACGGATGACATTGAGACAGTAAATAACAAGAGAAATAACAAAACTCTCAGAATCAATATATAGAATTCAAGTGTCCAGTGGATTCAAAAGTTTGCTGTAATAGCGATTAATTGCTTTTACAGACTCCTTCATGCCTACATTTTCTATCAGACAATGTTTGAAACTAGGACTAAGAAGGTAAACAATTTTTCCACAAATTGTCAAATTGGAAGTCGGAGAGACAGTTACACAAATTACGATGACAACAAACGTTTTTCAAGTAAACTGATCACAGGAGGAATCCAACGCATTTATTGTGAGTTACATGCACAGTATGTAAACTGGCAACGCCACCAACACACAATACCACTAACAAGGGAACATCCCCATCGCACCGCCCTCAGATTTAGTTATAAGTTGATACAGGGGATAGGCCTTGAAAAACTGAACACAGATCAATCGAGAAAACAGGAAGAAGTTGTGTGGAAGTATGAAAAAAATAAGCAAAATATACAAACTGAGTAGTCCATGCGCAAGATAGGCAACATCAAGGATAGGGTGAGCTCAGGAGCGCCGTGATCCCGTGGTTAGCGCGCGCAGCTGCGGAACGAGAGGTCCTTCCGTCAAATTTTCCCAGGAGTGAAAAGTTTAATTTTTATTTTCAGACAATTATTATCTGTCCGTCCGTCCGTCCGATGCGAGGTAACCGCGCCGTAGTATGATGACGCTACACCTAAAAAACATCGAAAGACATGACGTCAGTCGACTATAGCGCACGGAAGAGAGAGTATTCCTGCTAATGAGGCTCCCTGGCTGGCAGTTAACTGTTCGCTACTTTGGACGAGAGTGCATTAAATACGTGCGATGCATTGCGTGGGCAATATGAATCCAGCAAATATAGCTCGTGACTCCAATAACAATGTCAATGAATATTTTCCGAACTGTAAGGCATCGGAAAGTTCCTTAAGGGATCGAACGATTGTCGAACATTTGTATGATTATTTCCTACATTTGTTGAATAACAGTACGTGTGGTGATGATTGTCTGAAAATAAAAAAAATCAAACAACTAACCCGAGGGAAGCCTTAAACCAACGACCTCTCGTTCTGCAGCTCCTCACGCTAACCACGCGACCACTGCGCTCCCGTGCTCAAGCTATCCTTGATGTTGCTTATCATGCACACGGACTACTCAGTTTGTTTGGTTTGAATATTTTTTTCATAGGTCCACACAACTTCTTCCTGTTTTTCGAATGATCTGTGTTCAGTTTTCAAGGCCTATCCACTGTGTCAACTTATAACTAAACCTGAGGAGGGTGCGATGGGGAGGTTCCCTTGTTAGCTATGAAACAACTGTAGCAAAACGGAGCATCCTCGTTATCCATGTGATGGATAAGACGACTAATTCGCAACATAAATGTCAATGTAAGCATCAGTTTCTGTTGGAACGTGCTTCCCGGACCAAATAACATACATTTCCTACGTCTTCAATGCGAATCATGTAGCAAATGTAATTTAAAGGACATAAAAATATCGAGTGAATTTACTAAAATAATTATGAACCACTTGAATTTGCATTCAACAGGCAATGTTCAGAAGTCTGGTGTAGGAGTACTGCATGCTCTAATTCGAAACAACAAAAATCAACAGAGTAACTATTATTGAACGTCATCAGGTCACTCATCGAGCATTCCTATGCAGTACTGTTACTGGTGACGTGTTATGATGCCTTTATCGTTAACTTCCTAAGAAGAAATGAAAGGCTGAGCCCCACCAAAAGACGTAAACTCGAGGAAAGAGTTGCGTGAACATATTATTTTACATCTGATAAATCCAAAAGTGTGTTTTGGGCTACGAATTCTGCCCCCAGGGTGTGTGCAACACAGCTGGAATTTGTTGCCAACAACTGAGACACCTTTCGGTCACAGTGTAAGAAAATCGAGCAACAAAACTACATCACCTGTGCTACTGCATGATAACGCACTATGTTGATTTGAGAAACAAAACTATCCAGGAGATTGATAGGAAAGTCGTCTCTCAGGCACATTTGTATTGATAGGGAAGTCCTCTCTCAAGCACTTGTCCCTCTCGTCATATATTTGTAAAATTTTACCTTTCCCACTCTAGATCGATCAACCGTCAAGGCAATTCATTTCTAGACGAAAATACTTTTAAAACTACTCTTGTTTATTGACATCGTTAGAACAAGTAGGTTTCTACAGGCGTAGAATTTGTAAACAACTTTAGCATTGTCATATCGTTTTAGATATCGTGAAAGAAAATTCTGCTGCTAATTAATTTCTCTTTGATAATTACTGTTGCGTTTAGTAAACTAATGGAAAATGCAATTAAAATATTCACTGTACTAATACAAACTAAAGTCAGCTTAATACAGAAACATCACGACGGCAGTCTATCTTAATAAAGCATTAAGTTTCTGTGAGACAATTGGGCTTATTTTAACACGAATTAGTAGGATATTACAGACTTTACACTTAGAAAAGATCTGTATTTATTTCATTTCCTGTATCATTCGTAAGTGTTATGAAAATGGGGCTTTTCATAGATAAAATTATGTATTCACAACAACAAAAAAATGTCGGCAGAAAACAAAAGTGGCATTATGAATCTGGCAGTACCGTAAGGTTTTCACTCTGACACTAAGAGTTACTGAAAGTAGCAAGAAGAATTTTGCTCGAGCGTTGTCTTACGATTCCCTTATTAAGTTTTTATCTGCCTGCTTGTAGCTGTGCTACAAAAGAATTAAAAATCTGGCTTTCAGCAAGTCTCGAAAGGCGAACAAAAGCAGCTTGCACCTGGTTACTAAGCATGTTACCTGGGGACTGGTTTTTTCTTAAAGCGGGAAGACATCCTTTTGTGGTTCAATTGGCAAATGTCAGTCAGACGTGTGACGTTAGTCTAAGCGTTTCGGTGTGTTGAATTTGTACCAATGATTTTTCTACACGTTTTTTCTGTCCCAAATAGAGTTGAAGTCTCCCATTAGTATTTTCACGTCATCTTGGTGAATTTTGCTCATGGTATTTTCGAGTGTGTTCCAGAATTTTTCAACATTGTCGGTGTTTTTCTTATTTTCGATGTTGGTGGGTTCAAATGGTTCAAATGGCTCTGAGCACTATGGGACTTAACTGCTGTGGTCATCAGTCCCCTAGAACTTAGAACTAGTTAAACCTAACTAACCTAAGGACATCGCACACATCCATGCCCGAGGCAGGATGCGAACCTGCGACCGTAGCGGTCGCGCGGTTCCAGACTGTAGCGCCTAGAACCTCTCGAACACTCCGGCCGTCGATGTTGGTGGGGACACGTGCATTGATGAGTGTATATGTTTTACTGGGGCTCTGAATGACCATAGTCATAAGTCGCTTGTTGACGGGCCAGCCGCGGTGGCCGAGCGGTTCTTGGCTCTTCAGTCTGGAACCGCGCGACTGCTACGGTCGCAGGTTCGAATCCAGCCTTGGGCATGAATTTGTGTGATGTCCTTAGATTAGCTAGGTATAAGTAGTTCTAAGTTCTAGGAGACTGATGACCTCCACTGTTAAGTTCCATAGTGCTCAGAGCCATTGGAACCTTTTGATTGTCGATCGGTGTGAATTCTTTGGCAGAGTTGATAGATCGGTGTTCGAGAAATGCAATGCCGAAGATTGGTACGCCTTTCGTTACCTTTTGTTGTATTCTGCTCTTGAAGATGCAATGGTTTCCCTAATACACGGTTTCATTGTCAGTTAGTCGTGGTTCTTGAAGTGCAAGGATGAGAATTTTTTGTCGGTCCATTTCTTTTGTGAAATTATTTAGTTTTCGTGTTTGGATCAAGGTATCGATGTTTACTTTTAAATGCATGTTTTTTGCTTGTAGGGAAATTTACCAGAGATCTTCGATATTCTCTGTCGTGCTAACCTGGACTCCCCAGAATCCGAAAATCCAACTGCCGCCTGTCGACAGCCGGGTTGTGTACCACCTGGGATAAAGTTGACTTTGCTTGCATAGTTTACGTTTGCTTGTGTTTCATTGGTTGTGCTTGGGTGATACCAGGACCGGACAGGACCAGAGGGTGTTGAAGCCTTTGAAAGCAAATATTTTCAGCCAAGCTCATTGAGCTAACACGGTGACCAGAGTAACGGTGATTTTCACTCAGACGTGTCTGGATTTTGCGTTCAACGGATTGAGTAGCCGTTCAGGATTGTGTTAGTATTTGGTTCACCCCTAGTATTTGATTTCCTCGGTACCACCCATATGGGGGAGGGTTTCCACTATCCGCCACACGCGATTATTATTATTATTATTATTATTATTATTATTATTATTATTGTCATTATGTCTCAGCAAATCCCATATGGTGTATCTTCCCACCACTGAAATAGATGTGTATTGTTCGATTCAGTATTTCCATCACATAAATGTGGTTTATAATTACGTTACATTGCTACTAGTAGACATATTTCTCACTTTTTCTTAGACAGTTGCTACCTGTTACTCCATCATAGGAATTTATGTGCGAAGCATTGTTGAAATACAGACGTTCAAATTATCCGATTTCTGTAATTTCATTTCGATACCAGATCGTTCTAATCGGATTCAGCCAGGTAGTCTTAATGTGGATATCCGACCACGACTGTCATCATATGATAGACTGTGTAAACCACATTCTTTATCGGACTGTTGAATATAGATCACTTATCTATGACAGGACCTGAATTCTTAAACACTGTGGAAAATAATAATCCGATGTGCTTATTACAAATACGTTATTCCAATATAAATATGTGAACTAACGAGATAACAGTTTATTTACAGGAGCAGAACTAATGTTCAAATGTTCAAATGTGTGTGAAATCGTATGGGACTTAACTGCTAAGGTCATCAGTACCTAAGCTTACACACTACTTAACCTAAATCATCCTAAGGACAAACACACACACCCATGCCCGAGGGAGGACTCGAACCTCCGCCGGGATCAGCCACGCAGCTCATGACTGCAGCGCCCCTGACCGCTCGGCTAATCCCGCGCGGCTACTAAAAGTATACTCGTCCACAAAACCCATGTGGACAATTATCTGATAATCGGTCAAGCTTTGCTTTGTCGCAGCTCTTTAGGATACAAGTCCATTTACTTTCAGGCTCTTACATACAATTCTTGCAATGCAAGGTAATTGAAAAAACTCATCCACTCGACGCCAACTGAGTAACTGACTGGTGCATGTGTTGTTCAACACACAGTAGTTGCCACCCTCACTGGAATCAATGAGTGTGTGCGTGTGTGTGTGTGTGTGTGTGTGTGTGTGTGTGTGTGAGTGAGTTTTCGTGTTAATGCACAATCTGAATCAATACTATTAACATCAGACAGACAACCGGGCATCAAATATGACTGTAAAGTGTGTTAATGCGATGGGAAGTTACAAACTGAATTTTCACCTAACCCACGTCCTGCATATTACGTTAAGTAAGATGTATTAACTCCATAGTATCGTTAGCAGAGAGTGCGCTCTTGTTGTCGAGGCCTGCGACAAGCGCAGCGATCAGCACTGCCCAATGCCGCCGCGATTTGTTTATGTTGGCTGAGCGTGGACACTGCAGCAGACGCTTCGCCATAAACAGAAAGAAATCACCTTGGCTCTGACTGCAGTGAGCGGATATCACTGCCTGCGTGTTCTTATAGTAACCAACGTGAGACTCTACTCACAGGTGCCATGGAGCAATTGCAACGGGTATCATGTCATTAGTCATGAGAATATTAACCAGTGATGAAATGTCCACTCTATTTGAATCCTAAGAAAATAGGAACCTTCTCACAAAGGAATGTGAGGTGATATCAAAATTTATCCAACATACAAAAATTAACTGCAGGGCTTTCATGTATGCAGTAGTAGCACACAAGGAAATAATATGTCTTGGAAGCGTATATTTCATTTCCTCTTCTCATATTAACGTCCTTGTTTTAGAATGAAGTGAGAAAATTAACGCGAAAAACTTAAGTTCCTGACAAGCATATAAGTCATTTCCTCGTCTCATATCATAGCTTTCGTTTTAGTATGAGGTGAAAAAATAAACAGTTTACGGCTCTGAAACATAATATGACACCAGATTCTTATCGTAGGCGCTATCGGAAACGCAAAAAGCAGGGAGCTGTCCATTCTTTTGTCCTAAAGAGCTGCGACAAAGCAAAGCTTGACCGATTATCAGATAATTGTCCACATGGGTTTTGTGGACGAGTATACTTTTAGTAGCCGCGCGGGATTAGCCGAGCGGTCAGGGGCGCTGCAGTCATGAGCTGCGTGGCTGATCCCGGCGGAGGTTCGAGTCCTCCCTCGGGCATGGGTGTGTGTGTTTGTCCTTAGGATGATTTAGGTTAAGTAGTGTGTAAGCTTAGGTACTGATGACCTTAGCAGTTAAGTCCCATACGATTTCACACACATTTGAACATTTGAACATTAGTTCTGCTCCTGTAAATAAACTGTTATCTCGTTAGTTCACATATTTATATTGGAATAACGTATTTGTAATAAGCACATCGGATTATTATTTTCCACAGTGTTTAAGAATTCAGGTCCTGTCATAGATAAGTGATCTATATTCAACAGTCCGATAAAGAATGTGGTTTACACAGTCTATCATATGATGACAGTCGTGGTCGGATATCCACATTAAGACTACCTGGCTGAATCCGATTAGAACGATCTGGTATCGAAATGAAATTACAGAAATCGGATAATTTGAACGTCTGTATTTCAACAATGCTTCGCACATAAATTCCTATGATGGAGTAACAGGTAGCAACTGTCTAAGAAAAAGTGAGAAATATGTCTACTAGTAGCAATGTAACGTAATTATAAACCACATTTATGTGATGGAAATACTGAATCGAACAATACACATCTATTTCAGTGGTGGGAAGATACACCATATGGGATTTGCTGAGACATAATGACAATAATAATAATAATAATAATAATAATAATAATAATAATAATAATCGCGTGTGGCGGATAGTGGAAACCCTCCCCCATATGGGTGGTACCGAGGAAATCAAATACTAGGGGTGAACCAAATACTAACACAATCCTGAACGGCTACTCAATCCGTTGAACGCAAAATCCAGACACGTCTGAGTGAAAATCACCGTTACTCTGGTCACCGTGTTAGCTCAATGAGCTTGGCTGAAAATATTTGCTTTCAAAGGCTTCAACACCCTCTGGTCCTGTCCGGTCCTGGTATCACCCAAGCACAACCAATGAAACACAAGCAAACGTAAACTATGCAAGCAAAGTCAACTTTATCCCAGGTGGTACACAACCCGGCTGTCGACAGGCGGCAGTTGGATTTTCGGATTCTGGGGAGTCCAGGTTAGCACGACAGAGAATATCGAAGATCTCTGGTAAATTTCCCTACAAGCAAAAAACATGCATTTAAAAGTAAACATCGATACCTTGATCCAAACACGAAAACTAAATAATTTCACAAAAGAAATGGACCGACAAAAAATTCTCATCCTTGCACTTCAAGAACCACGACTAACTGACAATGAAACCGTGTATTAGGGAAACCATTGCATCTTCAAGAGCAGAATACAACAAAAGGTAACGAAAGGCGTACCAATCTTCGGCATTGCATTTCTCGAACACCGATCTATCAACTCTGCCAAAGAATTCACACCGATCGACAATCAAAAGGTTCCAATGGCTCTGAGCACTATGGAACTTAACAGTGGAGGTCATCAGTCTCCTAGAACTTAGAACTACTTATACCTAGCTAATCTAAGGACATCACACAAATTCATGCCCAAGGCTGGATTCGAACCTGCGACCGTAGCAGTCGCGCGGTTCCAGACTGAAGAGCCAAGAACCGCTCGGCCACCGCGGCTGGCCCGTCAACAAGCGACTTATGACTATGGTCATTCAGAGCCCCAGTAAAACATATACACTCATCAATGCACGTGTCCCCACCAACATCGACGGCCGGAGTGTTCGAGAGGTTCTAGGCGCTACAGTCTGGAACCGCGCGACCGCTACGGTCGCAGGTTCGCATCCTGCCTCGGGCATGGATGTGTGCGATGTCCTTAGGTTAGTTAGGTTTAACTAGTTCTAAGTTCTAGGGGACTGATGACCACAGCAGTTAAGTCCCATAGTGCTCAGAGCCATTTGAACCATTTGAACCCACCAACATCGAAAATAAGAAAAACACCGACAATGTTGAAAAATTCTGGAACACACTCGAAAATACCATGAGCAAAATTCACCAAGATGACGTGAAAATACTAATGGGAGACTTCAACTCTATTTGGGACAGAAAAAACGTGTAGAAAAATCATTGGTACAAATTCAACACACCGAAACGCTTAGACTAACGTCACACGTCTGACTGACATTTGCCAATTGAACCACAAAAGGATGTCTTCCCGCTTTAAGAAAAAACCAGTCCCCAGGTAACATGCTTAGTAACCAGGTGCAAGCTGCTTTTGTTCGCCTTTCGAGACTTGCTGAAAGCCAGATTTTTAATTCTTTTGTAGCACAGCTACAAGCAGGCAGATAAAAACTTAATAAGGGAATCGTAAGACAACGCTCGAGCAAAATTCTTCTTGCTACTTTCAGTAACTCTTAGTGTCAGAGTGAAAACCTTACGGTACTGCCAGATTCATAATGCCACTTTTGTTTTCTGCCGACATTTTTTTGTTGTTGTGAATACATAATTTTATCTATGAAAAGCCCCATTTTCATAACACTTACGAATGGTACAGGAAATGAAATAAATACAGATCTTTTCTAAGTGTAAAGTCTGTAATATCCTACTAATTCGTGTTAAAATAAGCCCAATTGTCTCACAGAAACTTAATGCTTTATTAAGATAGACTGCCGTCGTGATGTTTCTGTATTAAGCTGACTTTAGTTTGTATTAGTACAGTGAATATTTTAATTGCATTTTCCATTAGTTTACTAAACGCAACAGTAATTATCAAAGAGAAATTAATTAGCAGCAGAATTTTCTTTCACGATATCTAAAACGATATGACAATGCTAAAGTTGTTTACAAATTCTACGCCTGTAGAAACCTACTTGTTCTAACGATGTCAATAAACAAGAGTAGTTTTAAAAGTATTTTCGTCTAGAAATGAATTGCCTTGACGGTTGATCGATCTAGAGTGGGAAAGGTAAAATTTTACAAATATATGACGAGAGGGACAAGTGCTTGAGAGAGGACTTCCCTATCAATACAAATGTGCCTGAGAGACGACTTTCCTATCAATCTCCTGGATAGTTTTGTTTCTCAAATCAACATAGTGCGTTATCATGCAGTAGCACAGGTGATGTAGTTTTGTTGCTCGATTTTCTTACACTGTGACCGAAAGGTGTCTCAGTTGTTGGCAACAAATTCCAGCTGTGTTGCACACACCCTGGGGGCAGAATTCGTAGCCCAAAACACACTTTTGGATTTATCAGATGTAAAATAATATGTTCACGCAACTCTTTCCTCGAGTTTACGTCTTTTGGTGGGGCTCAGCCTTTCATTTCTTCTTAGGAAGTTAACGATAAAGGCATCATAACACGTCACCAGTAACAGTACTGCATAGGAATGCTCGATGAGTGACCTGATGACGTTCAATAATAGTTACTCTGTTGATTTTTGTTGTTTCGAATTAGAGCATGCAGTACTCCTACACCAGACTTCTGAACATTGCCTGTTGAATGCAAATTCAAGTGGTTCATAATTATTTTAGTAAATTCACTCGATATTTTTATGTCCTTTAAATTACATTTGCTACATGATTCGCATTGAAGACGTAGGAAATGTATGTTATTTGGTCCGGGAAGCACGTTCCAACAGAAACTGATGCTTACATTGACATTTATGTTGCGAATTAGTCGTCTTATCCATCACATGGATAACGAGGATGCTCCGTTTTGCTACAGTTGTTTCATAGCTAACAAGGGAACCTCCCCATCGCACCCTCCTCAGGTTTAGTTATAAGTTGACACAGTGGATAGGCCTTGAAAACTGAACACAGATCATTCGAAAAACAGGAAGAAGTTGTGTGGACCTATGAAAAAAATATTCAAACCAAACAAACTGAGTAGTCCGTGTGCATGATAAGCAACATCAAGGATAGCTTGAGCACGGGAGCGCAGTGGTCGCGTGGTTAGCGTGAGGAGCTGCAGAACGAGAGGTCGTTGGTTTAAGGCTTCCCTCGGGTTAGTTGTTTGATTTTTTTTATTTTCAGACAATCATCACCACACGTACTGTTATTCAACAAATGTAGGAAATAATCATACAAATGTTCGACAATCGTTCGATCCCTTAAGGAACTTTCCGATGCCTTACAGTTCGGAAAATATTCATTGACATTGTTATTGGAGTCACGAGCTATATTTGCTGGATTCATATTGCCCACGCAATGCATCGCACGTATTTAATGCACTCTCGTCCAAAGTAGCGAACAGTTAACTGCCAGCCAGGGAGCCTCATTAGCAGGAATACTCTCTCTTCCGTGCGCTATAGTCGACTGACGTCATGTCTTTCGATGTTTTTTAGGTGTAGCGTCATCATACTACGGCGCGGTTACCTCGCATCGGACGGACGGACGGACAGATAATAATTGTCTGAAAATAAAAATTAAACTTTTCACTCCTGGGAAAATTTGACGGAAGGACCTCTCGTTCCGCAGCTGCGTGCGCTAACCACGGGATCACGGCGCTCCTGAGCTCACCCTATCCTTGATGTTGCCTATCTTGCGCATGGACTACTCAGTTTGTATATTTTGCTTATTTTTTTCATACTTCCACACAACTTCTTCCTGTTTTCTCGATTGATCTGTGTTCAGTTTTTCAAGGCCTATCCCCTGTATCAACTTATAACTAAATCTGAGGGCGGTGCGATGGGGATGTTCCCTTGTTAGTGGTATTGTGTGTTGGTGGCGTTGCCAGTTTACATACTGTGCATGTAACTCACAATAAATGCGTTGGATTCCTCCTGTGATCAGTTTACTTGAAAAACGTTTGTTGTCATCGTAATTTGTGTAACTGTCTATCCGACTTCCAATTTGACAATTTGTGGAAAAATTGTTTACCTTCTTAGTCCTAGTTTCAAACATTGTCTGATAGAAAATGTAGGCATGAAGGAGTCTGTAAAAGCAATTAATCGCTATTACAGCAAACTTTTGAATCCACTGGACACTTGAATTCTATATATTGATTCTGAGATTTTTGTTATTTCTCTTGTTATTTACTGTCTCAATGTCATCCGTGAAAATAAAATTAAAGGCAGTTGGATTAAGTTCCTGATCTATAAACTGTGATTTAATATTCTGCGCTGCTAAATAAATTTTGAAGGTTGTATTCTTTACGTAAAACAGAGTATCGATGTCAGTCCTAGGATTGACGATAAACTTCAGAAATACAATTACGGAAAAGTGACATATCGATTACGGCTACTCACCATCAACAATAGTTGTTACCCATTGTTTAGTATTTGCTATTTTACCGTCGTTACCCTTTAGAGGCCAACCTGATCTTTCCACAGTGCCATTTTTACTTGCTTCTTAATATGTCCTATAACTACAGATTTGTTGAAAATATGAACTGTTAAATACGCTATTCCACAAATTAAAAACTTCCAGTTATTCTTCATATCTTGAAACTTACTACCGTTGACTTTCACTGAAGGAAAGATACGTAATAATAAAATGAAATCAAAGATTAGAATGTCGAAGCATAGTGTGAATGGTTAAAATGAAATGAACTAAAAATCATCTTCTTGTCTAAAACACTTTACTCTTCCAGAGAACTTCGGTACCTCTCAAAATTTTTTCAGCTCTGATGTTTAGCCACATGTGGAAAAATAGCGGGTCTCATGATGCAGCACTGTTTAGCCGTCACAAAATAAAGCCTCAAAAATCAGTAAATAAAACTATTCTTGTACAGTTGCTCCGAATCGCATATACCAACCGCCCTTTGCTGCGACAACTACTCAAAGTCTATTGGGTATTTGATTTTGTTCTGCTTTTTCGGGCCTCCTTACCTCTCCTTCTAGCCCAACCTTTGTTCTGCAATTACGTCTTCATCGGGGAGCTTCTCCTCAACATTTTTATTTTGTGCTGAACTGTTTTGTACCCTTCTTGCATACACACGTGTGTCACGTATTTTATAGAGACTGAATGAATATATAAGGTGAGTATTTCTTCTCTTATCAAATTAAATATTACATATCTTGCTGTGAATTAATTTGTTTGTCCCCATTCCACTTATTGCGTTTCCTTGAAATTATATAAAACATAAGTCTGTAAAAAAAAATCGCGTATAGCCTCCTTTGGCTTCCACAACAGCTGGAAGTATGTTGGGCATTGAGCCCACAACTCGAGCCACAGAACTAGGAGATTCAAGTAACTCATTCCAAGCTTCATGAATTTGCTGATTTGTCGTGCGTTGACAAATGGGTGGTTCTCACTGAAACGGCGTATCTGCTGATCCTGAGCTTGCGTTGTTTTGCGGCGACGGCCATGAGGCCTCCCATTCAAGTTACCACTCTCTTCCTTTCGTCTGATCCACCTGGCTACCGTCGACTTGTGAAGACCCATAGTTCTCGCTATGTCGGCATTTGAAGATCCCTCTGCATGGAGTATTATAGCGCCCTTGTCTGCCTCAGCCAGATGGGCCATTTAGCGTTGACTGAATGATTCGTCGCGGTTAATATTGGCTGCGGAAACAGCGCTGGCAGGAAACAGACTGCCTCCTCCAAGATGGCAGCCGCAACGCAGTGGCCAAGTATGTGTAACACGGAAATCGATGGCATAAAAGACAGATCGCAAGCCCGTGCCCGTGTCATTACATAGTGGAGCAACTTAGAATCTCTAATTTTTCTCAGAAGTGACTGGTCCACTCTTGTCATGTCTTATCCTGATAAATATTACATGAAATGAAATGTTTACGTTTTGCATATGCGGCAGGCCTGAGGCAAGAAACATTTCTGAAATATCTGAGGCAACCTGAAGAACACTTCGTGAATATTATCTGTAGAAGGTTGCCTTATAAGAAGGAAAACGTGTTTATCCCCGCTCGCCGTGTTTCCAGGTGGCGCAGTTTACTCGGAGGCATACATAATTCTCGCCGGGCGTAAGAAGCGACTCGACGAGCGAGGGGAACTCGCCAAATGTCATAGGCTGATTGTCCCGAAACTTTGCTCAGTGAAGGAGAGGACAAAATAAGCGAACATGTGTTTCGGCTTATCTGCAGACACTCGACCGTTTCCGAGAAAACGACGGTCAAAGTTATCAACGCGCTCTTGCTCTAGTGTAGATACCTTCTGCAGCCGAGAACGCAATTGAAGCGGTGGCTACCGTCGTTCCTTCTTAACACTGATTCCCGTGTTCGATACCATATTGGGTTTTTTAATTATTTTATTTTCCTGCCTCTCTATCAGAATTATCTACGAATGTTTTTTTCTAAGTTATGTTGAAATAATGTTGTCATTATTCGCCAATTAACTTTATGTGTAATTAATGAATTAAAAAGTAATAAACGAATGAGACAAGCTGATCTAACATCATCTGGGCTGCCTCATGTATCGTTATAACCAAATATTTTATAAATGTTAATCTACATTCAGATCCGATGATGGCACCTTTAGTGTGTTGAAACCGGTTATCCAGTAAACAATATTTAAGCGATCTTGGCTTCTGAATTATTTCTACAACAGAGTGATCGCCCCACTACGCACTGTGTGTTCCCTTTTTAACTTATTTCTTTACACAGTAAATTAACTGACGAATAACGACAACAGTGTTTCAACATAAATTGGAATAAACATTCGTAGATAATTCAGAGAGTGAGGGGAAAAAAAAGGAAAAACCGGGTTTCGAACTCGCAGCGCAAAGTTCAGAAATCGCTATGGTAGCCGCAGAGCCACCGCTCCAGTTGAATGCTTACCCGCTAAGAGGTGTCTACACTATAGTAACAGCGCATTGAAAACTTTGACCGTCGTTTTCTCAGAAGCGGTAGAGTGTAAGCAGATAAGCCGAGACACGTGTTCGCTTATTTTGTCCCCGCTTTCACTGAGCGAAGTTTCAGCAAGATCGGGGTATTTCCTCGGGAACACAGGAAGAAACCATAGTAATAATGTAATTCAAGGCTCGCAAGAAAAGATTTAAGTGGTCCTTTTTCCCGCACACTGTTAATGAGTGGGACGGTAGAGAAATAACCCTAACCTTCTGCCAGGCACGTAAGTCCGGATTGCCAAGAAATCCTGTTGATGTAGTCATGTAGATGTAACGACGAAATTATGTTTTAATTACGACATGTGACTTTCATTTGATTTAAACATCGAAGTTGTTTGCTGTTTCAAAATGGTTCAAATGCCTCTGAGCACTATGGGACTCAACTGCTGTGGTCATAAGTCCCCTAGAACTTAGAACTACTTAAACCTAACTAACCTAAGGACATCACACACATCCATGCCCCAGGCAGGATTCGAACCAGCGACCGTAGCAGTCGCACGGTTCCGGACTGCGCGCCTAGAACCACGAGACCACCGCGGCCGGCTCGTTTGTTGTTTATTTACTTTTTGTTCAATAGTTTCAGGCATATACAAACACCTAGGCGCGTTAAATTGATATTGAAATAAAGTGTCATGCGTGGACCAATAACAATAAATTCCCACCTACTTGTTATAGTACTGCAGTATCTGCCAGCGTCTTCAGCAGTGGATATCGCATACGAAGTTCCTAGGGTGTTTGTAATGGATATTGCAGACGACTTCGACAAAGTTTGAATGTAGCTTCGTAAAAGTTCCGTGAGCAAACGATCTGAGTTGCTGGCGAATACAGTTTATCCTCACTAGACAGTATATATTATCATTATACATGAGGTGAGTAGGGTTTCGCCGCGTTGCGGTGGCCGAGCGGTTCCAGGCGCTTCAGTGACGAACCGCACGGCTGCTTCAGTCGCAGGTTGGAATTCTACCTCGGGCATAGATGTCTGTGATGCCCTTAGGCTAGCTAGGTTTAAGTAGTTCTAGGTCTAGGGGCTGATGACCTAAGCAGTTAGGTCGCATAGTTCTTGAAGCCATTTTTTGACCTTTCGCGTAAATTTTCTTTACATAAACCGTCGTATCTTTTGATTGCGTTGACATAGAAGCTCACTTTTTTACACCAGCATGGGACCGGTTACAGCAAGAAGTGCGATACATTTCCGCTTATTATGTCCACCCGTTCTGGAGGTAAACGGGTTTTAAGGGTTGGGTAGACCGATAGACGGTCAAGAAAGTGAGACTAGTAGGGTTCCGTTTTTACCGGTTTAGGTGACGAAATCCTAACAACGAAAACACTGAAGATGAGGGCCGCATAAATAACACCCGCTACTCTTTATTCGAAATGTTCTAGTTGCTGTCGATACATAAGCATATTAGTCGTAGCTACGTTTTCGATCCAAATCACGTTTACAGGAATGCAAATAGAATGTATTTGCCTATACACGTGGTAATTCACATCCCAGTATTAATGCCACCGCGTTTTAGAAGTACGAACATTCTCATTGCTAGCTAGCTTAAGAAACACTTCTGCTAATGAACGTTTTCTGGCTGTGGCGAGTCTAGTGGAGAATTCGAAACAATGCAGAATACGTTTGGCAGCTATGTAGCCGTTTATTTCCTGGGGTGGTGCAGAATTATCCTACAAAATTTACTCTCTAATAACAGTAATTTGTTATTTCGATAAACATCCCGAATGATTGTCACATAAGCGGTGACATAAAGGAAGAAAATTCATGTTTTTGAGTCCAGAAAGCTCTATGCAACAGAAACTGCAGATTTTCATTTCGAAATTGCCTGCTTGTTCATGTCTGGGGTAATAATAGAGGGCTGTTTGCCTAGGTTGTCTGCTAGCATAGTGAAAGGAAGGTCTGGTTTGTTTTCGGTTCTAATCTCTATGGAGGCAGGTAGAATATCAGTAAAGCAATTTTAAGAAATTCTCGCGCACCCAATACGTTTTATCGCTACCTTTATTCTGTACTGGCGCCCTGTGCATGTCAATATGACACTCTTGTAGAATTTCATACATGTTACTGCCTACTTTTTCCGCTTCTGTCAATAATGGAATTGACTTAAGTGTGGCACTGAATGATTTTTAACTGAATTTCGTTATGAATCTTCACGCATTGCTAAATTTGCACACTTTCATGGTAGCTCAGCAACGGTAATCCAGTATGACTGGTCTGAACGTTGACACAGACCGTTTCGCGGCCGAATGCGGATAATATTTTGCTACTTCGTAACGATCTGGGGTTCTTTGTCTTACTGAAACAGTTAAGTCATCTCGATAAGTTGAAATTCATTTTTATTTGTCCAGTTCATACCAATTAGCGTTTGTTCTTTCAGTTCTGTCTTATATTTACGTGTTGTATTTAACACACTAATCAGCATTAATATAGTCTTACAAATTATGGAATACAGTCTAAAAAAGTTCAGATAGTTTGTCAATTTCACGCCTGCGCATAGTATGTTGGTAGCACTTCGTCGCCTTGCCTGTTATGCTGTGTAGCAGACTTTAAAGCCGTGCGGATCAGCATAACGAAAAGGCGAGGGGTCTCGCTTGTTTTGTCCACGACTGTACATGTCGCCCGTCAGACCCGTATCTAGAAGTATCAGGGGTTCCATATCACTCTAACTGCACTCACCCTACACTATTACAGAGCCTCTACCAGCTTGAACAGTCCCCTGCCAACATGCAGGATCAATGGATTCATGAGGTTGTCTCCATAACCGTAGACGTCCATCCGCTCGATACAATTTGAAACGAGACTCATTCGACCAGGAAAAATGTCTCCAGTCATCAACAACAGTCGAATGTTGATGTGGACGGGCCCAGGCGAGGCTTAAAGCTTTGTGTCGTGCAGTCATCAAGGATACACGAGCGGGCCTTCGGCTCCGAAAGCCCATACTGATGATGTTTCGTTGAATGATTTACACTCTGACACTTGTTGATGGCCCAGCACTGAAATCTGCAGCAATCTGTGCAAGGGTTGCACTTCTGTCACGTTGAACGATTCTCTTCAGTCGTCGTTGCTCCCGTTCCTGCAGGGTCTTTTTCCGGCCGCAGCGATGTCGGAGATCTGATGTTTTATCGGACTCCTGATGTTCACGGTACACTCGTGAAATGGTCGTACGGGAAAATCCCCACTTCCTGGCTACTTCGGAGATGCTGTGTCCCATCGCTCGTGCGCCGAATATAACACCACGTTCAAACTCTCTTAAATCTTGATGTGCTGCCATTGTAGCAGCTGTAACCGATCTAACAACTGCGCCTGACACTTGTTGTATATGTGGGTGTTGCCGACCACATCGCCGTATTTTGCCTTTTTACATATCTCCGTATATGAATACGCATGCCTATACCAGTTTGTTTGGCGCTTCAGTGTAGTTACGTTGCTATTTAAATATACGTGCACTATTTTAAATCTCAGGTTATGACTTGTTCCGTCCAGTTCTTTTTTTTTAAAAAAAATATTGAGCCTTGTATGTAGTGTTATGGGATACAACTAGCGTGATGAGCCTTTCTGACTTACTGTTTTTAGCGCTGCAATGAACCGTTGTGGTTAGTTTTCCACGTCTGCACTCGTCCATTCGCACTGTGCCAAGTGTTTAGAAACGCTCCTCGAAAGACTCTCTGGCTACTTTCACCACTGGCTGACTGGCGGTTCATCCCGACCGGCTCCCCTTATCGACTGCCCCCCCCCCCCTCCCCACAACGCGCTCGCCTTTCCTGCGTTTCCGTGAATTTGTGGCATTGGTCACCAGACGGCGGCTAGCGTGCGCGGCTCACATTCGCCGGTATCAGATTCCGACCCATTACGCGAGCCCGCGGATTGCTTTCCAGTCTCTTCTGCTTGCGGCTGCGCAACCGGAAATTGCTGTCGTTATCTTCCACACGAGAATGTCATTTCGGTTGCCTGTACACTAATACATCTTCAGTCGCGCCGCAATAATAATTCATTGCGGATACAGAATCACTTTGTACATAACATAAATTGTCGCTATCCTTCCCCCTTCGCAGAACAAATTACGGATCATATGAGCTGTTATGAGTATCTCTGTGCAACCATTACTCTGTCAGTAACATCATTATGAGCATGTCGTGGCTGCGACGACTTCAAAAAGAGGCCACTGTCGCTTTATAATCTTGTTACGAAATGCAGTAGCACTTACAGGTGATCAGTTCATGCTGCAAAGATTGCTAAATGACTTTAAACACAAATCTAATGCGTATAAATACACGAAAATATCCATTATCGTCTGGCAGTGCGAACAGTGATCAGTCACTGGAAACAGTCTCAACCGTTAAGTATGTAGGCGTTTCTTTCTGTGTAGCTACTTAGGTTGCAGAACGGGTGCGAGATACGAGGTGCGTTTGAAAAGTCCATGCAAAGTCCCAGAGGTCATGTTCAGTTAGTAGCATCTTTGGAAAGAACGCACACCAAGTTTCAGCTATATTGGCCTATTTCTTTGTGTTTGGCATTCGTGTGAATCAAGGAAGTCGAGTAATTGTCAAAAAATGGACGAAAAAGAATTTCATGTGGTGATTAAACATTACTTTATGAAAGAAAAAACGCCTCAGGAGACTAAAGAGAAGCTTGATAAACATTACGGTGACTCAGCACCTTTGATTAGAACAGTTTAAAAGTTGTTCCAAAATCTTCAGAGTGGACATATCGGCACAAGTTATGCTGAACATTCTGGACGCCCTGTGGAAGTTACGACTCCAGAAATTGTTGATAAAATCCATGATATGGTGATGGATGGCAGAAGAGGTAAGGTGCGTGAGATTGCTAGTGCTGTGGGCATCTCGAATGAACGGGTACATAATATTTTGCATAAACATTCGGACATGAGAAAGCTATCCGCAAGATGGGTTCCGCGATTGCTCACACTTGACCAAAAACGGAATCGTGTGAAGTGTTGCAAGGATGGTTTTCAGATGTTCACGAAGAATCCGCAGGACCTTAAGCGTCGTTTCGTCACTGTGGATGAAACATGGATACATTACTATACTCCTGACACCAAACGACTATCTAAACAATGGGTTACAAGGGAGAATCTGCACCAAAATGTCGAAGACCATTCCTTCGGGCGGAAAGCTTATGGCGACTGTCTTTTGGGATTCGCAAGGGATAATCCTCATCGACTGTCTGAAAAAGGGTGAAACTATTACAGGTGCATATTCTCCATCGTTACTGCACCGTTTGAAAACCGAGCTGCAAGAAAAAAGCCGGCGACTGGACCGCAAAAAGTCCTTTTCCATCACGACAATGCACCAGCACACACCTCAGCAGTTGTGGTCGCAACATTAATGGAAATGGGTTTCTAACTCGTTTCACATCCCCCCTAATCTCCAGAATTGGCTCCCTTGTACTACTATTTGTCCCCCAATTTGATGAAATGGCTGGCGGGACAAAGATTTTATTCAAACAAGGAGGTGATTGCAGCAAGAGGTATTTTGCAGACTTGGACAATTCCTTTTATTCGGAAGGGATCAACAAATTAGAGCAGCTTGGACGAAGTGTTTAAGTCTAAAGGAGACTATGTCGAAAAATAAAAAAGGTTTATCCCAAACACGTAAGTAGTTTTTATTTTTGCACGGACTTTTCAAACGCCCCTCGTATTGCAATTGCCCTCTTCTCAGTAAAAGACATACCGTAAATATACAAATTACTAGGGTTGTTTCACAGCGAAATAATGTACATATAAGGGGAAGTAAAATCAAAAGAAGACAGACGCAAAATAAACTGACCATGTGTGAGTAGGACTCGCGAACTGAGGGTTCTGGACAAACTTAATTATGTACATATATATATTTGAACTATTCTGGGAATCAAGACATTACACGAATTTTGCCTGTTATCGGTATCGACACTGGCAAGATATCGGTCCCGGGAATTCCTAGAACAGCCATACAAAAAGAAGCGAGCAGGGTCTTATGTTTATACATGTAGGGAGAGAGGTTTTAATAAAATACAGGGTGATTCAAAAAGAATACCACAACTTTAAAAATGTGTATTTAATGAAAGAAACATAATATAACCTTCTGTTATACATCATTACAAAGAGTATTTAAAAAGGTTTTTTTTTCACTCAAAAACAAGTTCAGAGATGTTCAATATGGCCCCCTCCAGACACACGAGCAATATCAACCCGATACTCCAACTCGTTCCACACTCTCTGTAGCATATCAGGCGTAACAGTTTGGATAGCTGCTGTTATTTCTCGTTTCAAATCATCAGTGGTGGCTGGGAGAGGTGGCCAAAACACCATATCCTTAACATATCCCCATAAGAAAAAATCGCAGGGGGTAAGATCAGGGCTTCTTGGAGGCCAGTGATGAAGTGCTCTGTCACGGGCTGCCTGGCGGCCGATCCATCGCCTCGGGTAGTTGACGTTCAGGTTTCGTAACTAACCTTTTTCGTAGGACTCTCCATACAGTTGATTGCGGAATTTGCAGCTCTCTGCTAGCTCTGCGAGTCGATTTTCATGGGCTGCGAACAAATGCTTGCTGGATGCGTGCTACATTTTCATCACTCGTTCTCGGCCGTCCAGAACTTTTCCCTTTGCACAAACACCTATTCTCTGTAAACTGTTTATACCAACGTTTAATACACCACCTATCAGGAGGTTTAACACCATACTTCGTTCGAAATGCACGCTGAACAACTGTCGTCGATTCACTTCTGCCGTACTCAATAACACAAAAAGCTTTCTGTTGAGTGGTCGCCATCTTATCATCAACTGACGCTGACGCCTAGTCAACAGCGCCTCAAGCAAACAAATGTACAACAAAATGAAACTTTATAGCTCCCTTAATTCGCCGACAGATAGTGCTTAGCTCTGCCTTTTGTCGTTGCAGAGTTTTAAATTCCTAAAGTTGTGGTATTCTTTTTGAATCACCCTGTATTTTTGTTCGCTTACTACAACATGACTAAAACTTACATTTTTAGTTTTTATGCAGTAATATTTTTCATGTATGTGTGATGAATATAATGTAAATTGTAATGCCAAAAAGACTTTTATGTGATATAATTACAACTTAGCAACTTTCGGACTTTTACTTTACTTACACTGTCCAACCTTGCTTATTGCTAAATATTATGATTTTAGGTCAACTGTATATATCCTGTGGATTCTAATGAATAAGTTTACGGGTATCAAAAGATATTACATAAATTGCCGTAACTTTAAATTGCATTGACTTAGAAGCTTAAATTTCTTACTCTGTCGAGAGTAGCCCTGAACGTGTGTCATACATTTCAACTTCGTGCGTCCACCCGTTCCTGAGAAAAAGGGATCTTAACAGACAAACAGACAAGTAGTCGAATAAAATTGACAAAAAATTTTTTTCGTCTTATATGATTACAATCTAATAACTGTGAGATCTTTTTTCTTTACTTGTACAGTGAAGCCTTGCTTCTTGCCAAATTTCATTATTCTAGGTCAACGGGAAGTACCCTATAGATGCTGAAGAATGAGTCTGCGACTATCAAAATATGCGGCGTAGGTGGCCGTATGTTTTGACTGCATTGACTTAGAAGTTTAAATGTTTTACGTCACCAATGGAAAGTAGACCTTAGCATGTGACATAAATTTCAACTTGGTACGTCCAGCCATTCTCTAGAAAAGGGGTTCCTAACAGTATGACAGACAGACAGTCAAGGCGGGCAACAATCCGATAGTATAAGGGCCCCGTTTTTACGCGTTGAGGTAAGGAACCCTAAAAAGTAAGTCAACTGTTCACTATATTAAAAGTAATCACCGTAGCTGTTAATACAGCATTCCAGTTTGAGACAAGATTAGAGGCATGTGCGGTATGGCCTAATTGCTTACAATTCGAGTGTGTGCACATTTAGACTTCGCGCTACATTCTCTGCGTCTGCTTCTTCGCCGATCGCGCGCTAGGCAGGAAAGGCTATACAAACCGCCTTTATAAACGGATCTTCAAGCGGCAAAAATGAGCAGCTTTAACATAAAAACAGCACTCCACTGCGTCTTAGCAATTACAGCTTTGAAGTGCATTTCTTTCGGTGTATACATCTTGTGCGAAAAATGTCACATTATGTTTCAGCATGTCAGACTGGACCTTTACGTTGGGGGATTTGCTGTTCCACGGAAGCTCGCAGACGGTTAGATGAGCGTATAGTAGATCGACATAGGTCCCTCCTCCAGGCTAGCCATCTACAGAACAAGATATCTGCACCGTAAAATCAGCAATATACGTTACCGTACTGGATTCCTCGCCATAACTCATAACATGGGGAAATTGAGGCCATACAATTCGTAGCAGCTTCATCTCTGTGCTGCATCCGTAATTTGGCGCTCGGCTGCCCAGCTTGGCTACAGGATGAGGTAACCAGCTCGTGGGTGCGCCTGTAATACTTGCAATATCAGTGGACTCCCCTTGTTAAAATTCCGCCCAAAGCTTATGGTCTGACGTGCTTTCCTCTGCTCCTTTCGCAGCCACGGAAGGTATCGGAACTTTACTTGGTTGCACCAAATGTAAGGCGCAGCGAAACGAAAACGAGACAAATGTTTTTATGTTTTTTTATTTGTTTCTTTTTTTTATTTCCAGTCTCTGATCACAATATAAATTCCTTCGACAATTACCGGTTTCAGTCAGTAATGACCATGTTCAGATCTACAATATAAAAAATATACACATAGTGGGCAGTCTATCTTTCAAAACAATACAGCATTTCGTATCACGATATACTCCCATACAAACAGGGAAATGTACAGATAAAATAAGGTAAAGCTTACCTGTCCTACACCATGTCCTAATGTGATGAAGCCATAATAGCGTCGTCAAAACATATAAATATACTCAGCAAAGCGTCGTCACGTAGAATGGTGTAAAATAGACCACATCGCCCACACAGTAATTTTGCAACTGGCGTTACTGTACAAAACCTACTCAAGTGCAGTAGCTACCAGAAATCTGTTTGCCTATATGCTTCATAGATGTCACTACTGTGGGTTTAGATGTGTTCTTCATTTACGTAAGAACCATAATCTGATAAAAACACTTTAGTTACAATACATGTAGCAGACTTTTAAAATTTTATAGCTATTACAGAAACCAATAATGATAAAATAAAAGGCAAATACAGTTAACCATATAAAATTATTAAAGGCAAATGTTGTAGTTGTTGTAGACTTCAGTCCAGAGACTGGTTTCATGCAGCTCTCCATGATACGCTACCCTGTGCAAGCTTTTTCATCTCCCAGTACCTACTGCAACCTAGATCCTTCTGAATCTGTTTAGTGTATTCATCTCTTGGTCTCCCTCTACGATTTTAACCCTCCACGCTGATCTCCAATACTAAACTGATGATCCCTTGATGCCTCACAATATGTCCTAACAAACGATCCCTTCTTCTAGTCAAGTTGTGCACACAAATTTCTCTTCTCCCCAATTCTATTCAATATCTCTTCATTAGTTATGTGATCTGCCCATCTAACCTTCAGCATTCTTCTGTAGCACCACATTTCGAAAGCTTCTATTCTCTTCTTGTCTAAGTTTCACTTCCATACATGGCTACACTGCATACAAATACTTTCAGAAACGACTTCCTGACACTTAAATCTATACTCGATGTTAACAAATTTCTCTTCTTAAGACGAGCTTTCGATGCCATTGCTAGTCTACATTTTATATCCGCTCTACTTCGACCATCATCAGTTCTTTTGCTCCCTAAATAGCAAAACTCATTTACTACTTTAAGCGTCTCATTTCCTAATCTAATTCCCTCAGCATCACCCGATTTAATTCGATTACATTCCATTATCCTCGTTTTGCTTTTGTTGATGTTCATCTTATATCCTCCTTTCAAGACACTGTCCATTCCGTTCAGCTGCTCTTCCAGGTCCTTTGCTGTCTCTGAGAGAATTACAATATCATCGGCGAACCTCAAAGTTTTTATTTCTTCTCCATAGATTTTAATTCCTACTCCTATTTTTTCTTTTGTTTCCTTTACTGCTTGCTCAATATACCGATTGAATAACATCGGTGATAGGCTCCAACCCTGTCTCACTCCCTTCCAAACCACTGCTTCCGGTTCTAGGCGCTACAGTCTGGAACCGAGCGACCGCTACGGTCGCAGGTTCGAATCATGCCTCGGGCATGGATGTGTGTGATGTCCTTAGGTTAGTTAGGTTTAATTAGTTCTAAGTTCTAGGCGACTGATGAAATCAGAAGTTAAGTCGCATAGTGCTCAGAGCCATTTGAACCATTTGAACCACCGCTTCCCTTTCATGCCTCTTGACTCTTATAACTGCCATCTGTTTTCTGTAAAAACTATAGCCTTTCGCTCCCTGTATTTTACCCCTGCCAGAATTTAAAAGAGAGTATTCCAGTCATCAAAAGCTTTTTTCAAGTCTACAATTTTAGAAACGTAGGTTTGCCTTTCATTAATCTATTTTCTAAGATAAATCGTAGGGTCAGTATTACCTCACGTGTTCCAACATTTCTACGGAATCCAAACTGATCTTCCCCGAGGTCGGCTTCTACCAGTTTTTCCATTCGTCTGTAAAGAAATCGTGTTAGTATTTTCCAGCCGTGACTGCGGTAATTTTCACATCTGTCAACACCTTCTTTTTTTGGGATTGGAATAATTATATTCTTCTCTGAGGGTATTTCGACTGTCTCATACACCTTGCTCACCAGATTGTAGAGTTTTGTCAGGGCTGGCTGTCCCAAGGCTATCAGTAGTTCTAATGGAATGTTGTCTACTCCCGGGGCCTTGTATCGACTTAGGTCTTTCAGTGCTCTCTCAAACTCTTCACGCAGTATCATATCTCACATTTCATCTTCATTTACATCCTCTTCCATTTCCATAATATTGTCCTCAAGAACATCGCCCTTGTATAGACCTTCTATATACTCCTTACACTTTTCTGCTTTCCCTTCTGTGCTTAGAACTGGATTTCCATCTGAGCTCTTGATATTTACGCAAGTGGTTCTCTTTTCTCCAAAGGTCTCTTTAATTTTCCTGTAGGCAGTATCTATCCTACCCTTAGTGATATGCGCCTCTACATCCTTACATTTGTCCTCTAGCCATCCCTGCTTAGCCATTTTACACTTCGTGTCGATCCCATTTTTGAGACGTTTGTATTCCTTTTTGCCTGCTTCATTTACTGAATTTTTGTATTTTCTCCTTACATCCGTTAAATTCGTTTCTGTTCCGTTACCCAACTATTTCTATTAGCCCTCGTCTTTTTACCTACTTGATCCTCTGCTGCCTTCATTATTTCATCTCTCAAAGCTACCCATTCTTCTTCTACTGTGTTTCTATCCCCCATTCTTGTCTATCGTTCCCTAATGCTCTCCCTGAAACTCTGTACAACCTATGGTTCTGTCAGCTTATCCAGGTCCCATCTCCTTAAATTCCCAGCTTTTTGCAGTTTCTTCAGTTTTAATCTACAGTTCATAACCAATAGATTGTGGTCAGAGTCCACATCTGCCCCTGGAAATGTCTTACAATTTAAAACCTTGTTTCTAAATCTCTGTCTTACCATTATATAATCTATATGAAACCTTTCAGCATCTCCAGGCTTCTTCTACGTATACAACCTTCTTTCATGGTTCTTGAACCAAGTGTTAGCTATGATTAAGTGATGCTCTGTGCAAAATTCTACCAGGCGGCTTCCTCTTTCATTCCTTACCCCCATTCCATATTCACCTAATGCATTTCCTTCTAACACATGACTTTTAAATTTTCGTCTCCATTCACTACCTGAATAATTTGTTTTATCTCATCATACATTTCATCAATCTCTTCGTCATCTGAAGAATTAGTTGGCATATAAACTTGTACTTCTGTTCTAGGCGTGGGCTTCATATTTATCTTGGTCACAAAAATTCGTTCACAGTGCTGTTTGTAGTACCTCCCCCGCATTACTATTTTTTTATTCATTATTAAACCTACTCCTGCATTAACCCTATTTGATTTTGTTTATATAACCATGCATTCACCTGACAAGTCTTATTCCTCCTGCCACCGAACTTCACTAATTCCCACTATATCTAACTTTAACCTATCCAATTCCCATTTTAAATTTTGTAACCTACCTGCCCGATTAAGGGATCTGACATTCCACGCTCCGATCAGTAGTACGCCAGTTTTGTTTCTCCCTACAATGGCGTCCTCTTGAGTAGTCCTCGCCCGGAGGTCAGAATGGGGGACTATTTTACCTACGGTACATTTTACCCAAGAGGACGCCATCATCATTTAACAATATAGTAAAGGTGCATGCCCTTCGGGATAAATTACGGCTGTAATTTCCCCTTGCTTTCAGCCGTTCGCAGTACCAGCACAGCAAGGCCGTTTTGGTTAGTGTTACAAGGCCAGCTCAGTCAATCATCCAGCCCGTTGCCCCTGCAACTACTGAAAAGGCTGCTGCCCCTCTACAAGAACCACATGTTTGTGTGACCTCCCAACAGATACCCCTCCGTTGTGGTTGCACGGCTATCTGTATCGTTGAGGCACGCAAGCCACCACACCAACGGCAAGGTCCATGGTTCATGGCGGGGTAAAAAGAAATATGTAAAGATAATGTATAAAGGAAAATATGAAGATAATAAATATATGAAGATAAAAGGTTGTATACATGGAAGAAGCCTGGAGATACTGACAGGTTTCAGATAGATTACATAATGGTAAGACAGAGATTTAGGAACCAGGTTTTAAATTGTAAGACATTTCCAGGGGCAGATGTGGACTCTGTTCACAATCTATTGGTTATGAACTGTAGATTAAGACTGAAGAAACTGCAAAAAGGTGGGAATTTAAGGAGATGGGACCTGGATAAACTGAAAGAACCAGAGGTTGTACAGAGTTCCAGTGAGAGCTTAAGGGAACAACTGACAGGAATGGGGGAAATAAATACAGTAGAAGAAGAATGGATAGCTTTGAGAGATGAAGTAGTGAAGGCAGCAGAGGACCTAGTAGTTAAAAAGACGAGGGCTAGTATAAATCCTTAGGTAACAGAAGAAATACTGAATTTAATTGATGAAAGCAGAAAATATAAAAATGCAGTAAATGAAGCAGGAAAAAGGAATACAAACGTCTCAAAAATGAGATCGACTGGAAGTGCAAAATGGCTAAGCAGGGATGGCTAACGGACAGATGTAAGGATGTAGAGGCTTACCTCACTAGGGGCAAGATAGATACTGCCTACAGGAAAATTAAAGAGACCTTTGGAGAAAAGAGAACCACTTGTATGAAGATCAAGAGCTCAGACGGAAACCCAGTTTTAAGCAAAGAAGGGAAAGCAGAAAGGTGGAGGGTGTATATAGAAGGCCTATGCAAGGGCAATGTACTTAAGGACAATATTATGGAAATGGAAGAGGATGTAGATGAAGATGAAATGGGAGATACGATACTGCGTGAAGAGTTTGACAGAGCACTGAAACACCTAAGTCGAAACAAGGCCCCGGGAGTAGACAACATTACATTACAACTACTGACGGCCTTGGGAGAGCCAGTCCTGACAAAACTCTACCATCTGGTGAGCAAGATGTATGAGACAGGCGAAATACCCTCAGACGTCAAGAAGAATATAATAATTCCAATCCCAAAGAAATCAGGTGCTGACAGATGTGAAAATTACCGAACAATCAGTTTAATAAGTCACAGCTGGAAAATATTAACGCAAATTCTCTACAGACGAATGGAAAAACTGGTAGAAGCGGACCTCGGGGAAGATCAGGTTGGATTCCGTAGAAATGTTGGAACACGTGAGGCAATACTGACCCTACGACTTATTTTAGAAGCTAGATTAAGGAAAGGCAAACCTACGTTCCTAGCATTTGTAGACTTAGAGAAAGCTTTTGACAATGATGACTGGAATACTCTGTTTCAAATTCTGAAGGTGGAAGGGGCGAAATACAGGGAGCGAAAGGCTATTTACAATTTGTACAGAAACCAGATGGCAGTTATAAGAGTTGAGGGGCATGAAAGGGAAGCAGTGGTTGGGAAGGGAGTGAGACAGGGTTGTAGCCTATCCCCGCTGTCATTCAATCTGTATATTAAGCAAGAAGTGAAGGAAACAAAAGAAAAATTCGGAGTAGGTATTAAAATCCATGGAGGGGAAATAAAAACTTTGTGGTTCGCCGATGACCTTGTAATTCTGTCAAAGACAGCAAAGGACTTGGAAGAGCAGCTGAACGGAATGGACACTGTCATGAAAGGAGGGTATAAGATGACCATCAACAAAAGCAAAACGTGTATAATGGAATGTAATCGAATTAAGTCGGGTGATGCTGAGGGAATTAGATTAGGAAATGAGACACTTAAAGTAGTAAAGGAGTTTTGCTATTTGGGGAGCAAAATAACTCTTGATGGTCGAAGTAGAGAGGATATAAAATGGCAAGGAAAGCGTTTCTGAAGAAGAGAAATTTGTTAACATCGAGTATTGATTTAAGTGTCAGGAAGTCGTTTCTGAAAGTATTTGTATGGAGCGTAGCCATGTATGGAAGTGAAACAGGGACGATAACTAGTTTGGACAAGAAGAGAATAGAAGCTTTCGAAATGTGGTGCTACAGAAGAATACTGAAGATTAGATGGGTAGATCATATAACTAATGAGGAGGTATTGAATAGGATTGGGGAGAAGAGAAGTTTGTGGCACAACTTAATTAGAAGAAGGGATCGGTTGGTAGGACATGTTCTGTGGCATCAAGGTATCGCCAATTTAGTATTGGAGGGAGCGTGGAGGGTAAAAATCGTAGAGGGAGACCAAGAGATGAATACGCTAAACAAACGCTAAACAGATTCAGAAGGATGTAGGTTGCAGTAGGTACTGGGAGATGAAGAAGCTTGCACAGGATAGAGTAGCATGGAGAGCTGCATCAAACCAGTCTCAGGATTGAAGACCACAACAACAATAGGTCTAACACTTTTATGGTGAATTTACGGTCAATGATAAAATATACGTAGTACACTGCCTATAGCAACCTACAAATTAGATGTGAAAGAAAAATGTCTGTATGACAAAATAACTGAAGAAATGATAGATCAATGATTAGCACCCTCTGTTGGCTCTGCCGTCAGGATGTCACGTAGGCGCGGAGCGATCGTAAGAAGTTAACCACTAGAGAGCTTTTCACACATAGTGATGTGTCTCCCACAGAAAAGGTTCGTATAACATCCTAATAGTCTAAGTAATAAACTAACTAATAAAGTTAACTGTAACTAAGTCTAAGTATAATTAGTCTGACTAATAAGATTATATGATCTGTCCATACAGTCCTTGAATAAGTAGGATATAATCAGTTTCAGGATTAGAGCGACGAATGTATGGAAGTAAGGGAAATGCATACTGTTCTCGACGTAAATCAGCAAGATATAAATAAGCGTGGCATTAAGTGGTTTACGTCTTTACAGTGTGTGTGTTTTATTTTTGTTGTGTAAAATACTTTTTTAGATTTTTACCTCCTTTTTACAGTCGCCGCTTTCGCTGCTTTGGTCTTTTACGTTGTTTTAAATGTCTTTCTGTCTACTTGTAATGTCTCTTGGCTGAAGAGCAGCACCTATGCTGCTGCCAGCTCGCCCCTGGTAGGGGATTGCAAATACAATAAAGAAAAAGTGGTTTTCGTAGTATGTTAGCAAACAAAGCAAAGTAGGCGTTGGGCACAAAACCGCTTGTCGGCTCATGCTTTTTGGCCTTGTAGATTTCCAACTCCTCCAGCAAGTCGAGAGCGCGACCCTTCTCTGCTTTGTGAAGAACACGCATATAACTCTCAATATTCCCTATAGTGTGACCAGTTCCTGCCAAATGCATTCCCAATACATTTTTGTTAAGTGCCGGCAAATGCTCCCTGAATCTTATTTTAAAAGAACGGCCGATTTGACTTATAAAAAATTTGTTGCAACTGCTACAAACGATCTAGTAAACCCCATAACCATCAAATTTATCAGACTTATTACTCAAATTATGTTTTACACGGAGTTTCAGAGTGTTGTTAACTTGAAAATCACATCTAACCTTAGATTTCCTGAAACACTTTTCTATTTGTTGGGACATATTTCTGTAAAATGTCATTTGAATGTTTTTCCGTTCTTGTTTACCACTTCTTTTTTCTGGGTGATTGTGGGTCTGTCTACTATTTACTTTGTTTTTTTCATCCTATGTGTGGGCGCATAACATCATTTGCAGAAAAGCCGTTGGCTAGTGTAATTTGCTGTAATATACTAAGTTCTTGGCGCATTTCATTGTCGGCCAATGGTAATCGAAAGAGTCGGTGGACATAGAGGTGAAAAGGCCCCTTTATATCGTGGCGGATGACATGAACTGGCACCGATAACAGTCTCTGTACGTGTAGGCTTTCTGAAAATAGAAAATTTATGTATGTTATCAACTTTCTTAATGGTAAGGTCGAAACAGTTAATGGAGCTCGCTTTTTCTATTTGTGTAGTAAAAACTAATTTTTGGTCATGCTGCTTATGGCATGAGAACATGCGGTAACCTCATTCTCGTCATCCACATAAAGTTTATAATATATAGTCTTGTCTTTTAGTTCTAGCAACTTAGCAAAGAACTTACATTCTAAGTCATTCATAAAAATTTCTGCAAACGTGCCAACCAAACTGTTACCCATCCCAAACCATCTTTTTGTTGATATATTTTGCATTTGAAGGCAAATAAGTTGTAAGTGAACGTAAATTCTAAAAGTTCTATTTATTCTGTGTATTCTACAGTACTAATCTTGTGATGATTTAACATATTACGTTAAATGATCTGAATCATTTCCTTTATCGGGACACGACTGTAGAGGTTTTTTACATCTAGGGAAGCTAGTGTCGCATTATTTGCAATATGTATTTGCTTAATCGCATTTGCACGATCAGAACTGTTTTTCATCCCAAAATCGGTAGTGAACGTGTACACTGCTTTAAGTTTGTTGTTAAGAAAGTTATTTAGTTTACAACATGACGATGACAAATTGTTAACAATTGGACGGACTAGGTTTCCCTTCTTACGTATCTTAACGTGCGGTCTCAGTTGGGGGATCATAGGATTCATTTTTAGCTATTTCTTTTCATAATCGTCAAGCATAAATTGGGAGCTGTCTGTCTTTTTCCGTAGTTCTATCTGGAACTTTTGCGTTGGGTCTTTGTGAACTTCTATTATCTCATATTCAGAAAATAATTCCTCGGTTTTCTTAATGTAGTCCTCTTCATATATAATGACCGCTGTATTACCCTTATCTACGCGAATGACCATTGCCTTCTTTCATTCTACCTTAGTATTAAGATTTTTTAAGATACGATTCTCGTGACTGACGGCAGTAGAAGTGCTATACTGACTGGATAAAGCTTTATTAACTTTAACGGCTGCATCCGCAACTTCTACTCGTAGATTCGTCATCTTAGCTGCTTCACACCCCATTTTGGTTTCAACTATGACTCCTGTAATATATCAATTAAGAGGATTCGGAGTGACATTATGTTGTAAACTTTTATTCAGCAAAGTATTTTCATCTTCATTCAATTCGATATTTATCAAGTTAGGTACCCTACCATAAAAGCGATATTGTCCAACGCGACCCTTACTTTTTACCTTAACCTTCTGACGCTTTAGCAGTATGTCTAACTTTTTCTTATGCCCCTTTATTATTTCAAAAGTGATCGGCGCAACTGTTAATAATTTATCCCACTGTGCGACAAGACGGTCAATCGTTTCATGGAAAAATGTTCGAAATTGCCTGCGGAGCTATGTTTGTACCCTGACGTGTTCTTCACGGCTCCAAAAATATGGTAATCTGTGCGGAGAGATCGGGACTGTATGAGAAATGTGTTATGGCTTCCTAGCGAAACTTTCGCAGCGTAGTCGAAACAACAGGCACGCCAACTCAGGGGAAGTCATGATGACATTTTTCTTTGACTGCGAAGGCCCTCTGCTCATTGGCTTTCTGGAACACCGCGCCACAGTTTATGCTCAGAGGTATGTGGAGACTTCTCATAAAACTGAGACTCGCCTTCACGTCCAAACGCGCAGCGATGTTGACAAACGGTATCGTTTTGTTGCAGGATAATGCCTACTCAAATATTACCAACGTTCTCTCGGCTACGCTGCAGAAGTTTCCGTAATTGTTACGCAAGTTACTGCCACAGGCAAGGAAATGAAGGCACACTACAGCTGACTTCCATCAATCGGGACTTTTATCTGTTAAGATTAAGTATTGTATAACAATTCCCGTAGCACGGTCCTTAAGATAATTTTTGAATACTGTATACTTCAATAAGAATGAAGCAGTTCGTCGTTTATTCACTGTAGTCGTCATAAAACGCGAAACGTCTCTTGGATGATGAAAACAAACATTTTACTTACACCAGGCACATCTGACAAAAAAAATCATGCTTTGAGGCACTTCACAGTAATTACTAGCTCTGTTTATACAGAACTGTAATGGAGTAAGAAATGGTCGTGGCCGTTATTCTGCATATTGTGCTGCGTATCAGACATACTTGATCAAATTCATAAAATGTGGTGAAGTAAAGCGATAATGCAGAAATGTCTGGACTTTAACTACACTGTTCCGCTGTTAAACCTGAATTGAAACCATCGGAAATTATACTGCCCGACAGTTTTCTAAAACGTGCAAAAGTAGGAGACGAGGTATTGCTGAAAGTAAAGCTGTGAGGACGGGGCGTGAGTCGTGCTTGGGCAGCTCAGACGGAAGTCGGCACGGTAGCTCAGAGTGTTCCGTCAGAGGGCCGCTCGCCATCTGTAATAAAAATAACTGAGCAAAGGAATCAACGATCAACTTGAACGGATGTCTTGTGACGTCCGCCCAGACCATACGCAACGAACAATACCGAACAAAATGGGGAAAAAAAGATGGTAGATCACTTGCCCGCGAAAATCAAAGGTCCTGAGTTCGAGTCTCCGTCCGGCACACAGTTTTAATCTGCCAGCAAGTTTCATGCTTTACACCGCCGAAATTTTTTTCGAAAGGCTGAAAGACACAGTTGGTTCCTGGTGAAAACTAAATAATATTTGCAAGTAGGCTGTTCAGGTTTTTATATTGGTAACGCCACGTAGCGCTCTATATGAAAATCACTGACTGTGCTGTGTGCAGTCTGCGGCTGGTTTGCATTGTGGTCTGCCATTGTAGTGTTGGGCACTTGGCTGTTAACAGCGCGTAGCGTTGCGCAGTTGGAGGTGAGACGCCCGCAGTGGTGGATGTGGGGAAGTGAGATGGCGGATTTTTGAGAGCGGATGATCTGGACGTGTGTCCATCAGAAACAGTACATCTGTAAGACTGGATGTCATGAACTGCTATATATATTATGACCTTTGAACACTATTAAGGTAAATACATTGTTTGTTCTCTATCAAAATCTTTCATTTGCTAACTATGCCTAGCAGTAGTTAGTGCCTTCAGTAGTTTGAATCTTTTATTTAGCTGGCAGTAGTGGCGCTCGCTGTATTGCAGTAGTTCGAGTAACGAAGATTTTTGTGAGGTAAGTGATTTGTGAAACGTATAGGTTAATTTAGTCAGGGCCACTCTCTTGTAGGGATTATTGAAAGTCAGATTGCGTTGCGCTAAAAATATTGTGTGTCAGTTTAGTGTTGATCAGAATAGGTAAAGAGTGAAATGTCTGAGTACGTTCAGTTCTGCTCAGCTGTTTGAAAATCAAATAATGTAAGAGATTTATCAGCACAGTAATTCAATAAGTTTTCTAAGGGGACGTTTCATATGTTGACACTTAGCCGAAGATACCTGACTGGAATCTTCAGATTATTTTCTTGTAGTTTGTGTAATTAGTGTAGCTATTGTTTATTACTAGCGCGTAATTGTAGAGAGCATTTCCTTTGTAGTTGTAGTTTTTCATTCTTGTACAGTATAACAGTTGTGGCATGCATGTAGATTTGCACCAAGTATTTCGCAGCTGCACTTGCAATTAACGAGGTATTATTTTCAATGTGTTTTCTTATTTTGCTCTTCAAATTGTGCTTTTCTCTGTTCTCGTGTGAAATACTGTGACAATAGTGGCGTGTGAAAAACGTAATACTAGGCTCCAAAGTAAACTGAGAAATGACAGTGAAGACGAAAGCAGTGTGTTAGCGCCACCGAGTAATGAATTAACTAATGTTCAAAGTAGTAATTTAGTAATTGTGCATAGGGAAATGGAGCGGGCTGCAAATAATGGTGTAGGCAGTGAAACAATTAGTGAACAGGGAAGCATTATCGATCGATCGGTCAGCAACAGCTCGCCCCAGGAATCCCAAATGACAGGACACAATCTTGCAAATACTATAGATTCAGGTTTTGGGACCTCACCGTTCTCTCAAATAACTCAAGACACATTTTCTGCTTGTCAAAATGTGAATGTTGCCGGTGCAAATGCACAGCCGAAAAGTATAGAGGAACAGATTCCAGACACTAATACATTATTATTGCAATTAATGCAACAAATGAAACAAAATCAGAGACAAACACATCAACAGTTAGACACAATGGAACAAAATCAGAGACAAACACAGCAAAAGCTTCAAAAGTTACACACAATGGAACAAAATCAGAGACAAACACAGCAAAAGCTTCAAAAGTTAGACACAATGGAACAAAATCTTCGGAAGTTAGACACCACACTTGAACAAACACGTGAAGATTTAACTATTGAGTTACATAACATTGAATCGAAATGTCAAAAAGTCTGTAATGACGTAAAAACACAAATTTGTGAGCATTGTCAACCTATTTTTTCGCGGCATGAAAATGCATTACAGAATCACGAAGCAGCCATAAAGGAACTGCAAACCATTGTTCATGAAAATCATGAGAACTTGTGGGCTAAAATTGACTCAGTTGCATCTACCGATTCGGTTACACTACTTGCAAAAATTAAGGAAAACTTAAAGGACACAATAGATACTCTGAAAATTGGTTCAGAAAGACACATAGAGGAAATTAGTTCATTATCAGAGAAAGTAGTCGAACTTACGGATCAGCTAAATAATTTATCTACGACGGTAGATGATAATCTGAATGACACAAGACCTGTAGCCTTCACTGACACTGAAGAGTATGAAGAAATTAGAAAATTCAAACAAAATCAAAATCAAATCAATACACAGTACAAAAGAGAAATCCGGGAAGTACAAGATCAGTTGGCACAAGTAATACAAGAATTACATATTTCAGAGGACACTCGTGCTCCAACACGGGAAGAGGGACTTAGAAATACGGAAATGCCACAAAATAATAACACAGGGCATTTCGGAAATTATGAAAGAAATTGGCAAGGTACACCGAATTTTGAGATGGAACCGCCGAAACGACGTAACGATGACCGACATGCGACTCGCCGACATGATGATTTTGACTATAAGCTGTTCATTACTACATGTAAATTCAAAACATTTAAGCATTCTGGCAACGACATTCATCCACAAGCGTGGCTCCATCACTTCTATCATTGTTTTCCTCCCAACTGGTCATTAGAGCACAGATTAGAATTTATGTGTGGATACTTAGAGAATGAACCAGCTGTAAGAATGCGATCGGTCATTCACGATTGCCACAGTGAAGGAGAATTTTATCATGCCTTCCTCTCAACATATTGGTCTCAAGTCACACAAGACCGAGTAAAACATAGCATCATAATGATGAAACATTTCCAACAATCTGAATTTTCCAGTCTTGTCAAATATTTCGAAGATATGTTACATAAGAATCAATATCTTTCAAACCCATACAGCCCCTCAGAACTCATCCGCATTTGCTTAATCAAATTACCTGAACATTTACGACATATTATTTTAGCAGAACGTTGCTAAGACGACATTGAAGCTTTTCAGGGACTCTTACAAGAATTAGAAATTTACACTGACAATCGCGGAACGCGAAAACAGGAACACAACAATTACACGTCACATCCGTCGCAATTACGCGATGAAAGAAATAATAACTGGACATGACAAGGCTATTCTCACAACACAAATCGTGACCAAAACAGACACCACCCGTTTGACAACCGTTGTCAGGGTAGTAATAGTTACAGAGAAAGATCGCATATCCATAGTAATGAATGTGACAGAGACAACCATAGAAACAGACGATATGGGAATTAAAACAATTATTATCAAGGGAGACAGAATAACTTCAAACACAACGGTCCTCCGCGCAGTTACGACTCAGGGAGAAGTTCTCCACCACGTGACCGACAAGAAATTAATTACAGAAATTACCGACATGACGACAAACGATATAATCATAACGACAGACCTGAATTTCACCAGAACTGGCGAGATTCAAACAGGGCAGGGCCTTCTCGTCAAGGTGAATTTGTAGAAGTTAGATCTCCAAATCCCAATAACGATGCACGCCAACAAAGAGACAATAGGCAATGACTCACACCGCAGGCAGCCACGTGCGCTGGGTGGCTCAGCGAAAAATAACATAGACGCTAACCTTGAGAAAAATTTTAGCATTCCTTACCGACGTATACAACATGATAATTGCTTTGAAGATGAAACTCTGCGTACTAGGAAGGGTAAAGGATTGCACTACATTTCACATGTAAAACCGTTTATTGAAAGATAATCTGCTTTTTAACTTTGTCTTTGGCATAAAATTTTTCGCTTCACGCTACTAGTACAATTTGTCACACTGAGAAATTGTTATCATATAACAATGTTTGAAGTTAAATATCCAGTCAAGAACCAAGAGAACTTATTTAAACAGAAATTACGAATGCATTGTTATAGTGAACACATGACACAGTGTTGTTATTTGTACATTCTTGCTTGTTAGTTGCACGATCACGTAACAACTATAAGGCTCACATACTTAGAACATATACAGGTACTGCCAATGAGATTTTAATGCAACATTTTGGTTTCCTTGAAAACACATTCTTTATTTGAAGTACATTCTGTGGGATTAAAGATGACTTAGCATTTGGTTTCTTTGACAGTTACACGATTATATCACAACGCTACTAATGTGTGACACACTTTACATTGTTGCTTTTGCGGTGTATCTGTTTCATATCTGCACAGTTTTTCTGTATTATTCTGGAAAGTAAAACATGTTGTAGTAGTAACTTTTGTGGTATAGCTACAATGAGACAGCCTTTTCCGTAGCACAACAATATGTTACAGTACAGTACTTTCTTCATCACGGCAATAAGCATAATAACTACGATATCTATACGCATAGCATTTCACTTTTGTTTATCATGAGGTAAGTACATTGACTTCTGCAGAACTTAGTTTACTTACACAGAATTATCTTCTAGCAAGACGCACATTTAGCGCTAAAGGACACGTATCTGAGTGATTAATTTTGTACATAGAACATTTATTTTTAAAGATTTTTGAATTACAATGATACAAAGGTTTTCCCTGATACATTTCATTCGATTGCTGTAATCTGTAACACCTGAGGGTATAATCACATTATCCTCAGGGGGTACACGCCTACTTTGTGCACCATGTGTTTGGCAAGCACAAGGAGCCCTAGCTAATATGGAATTTGCTTATACAACTTTACACATCGGCACCATATTTCTCTAACACATAAATTACACAGCTCTCTGATTATTTAACAGAGAAACAAACATTTTTTTAATACATCAGTGACACATGCTTACGCAATTACACAGTTGGATAACTTCACACTTATGAAATTGTATTTTGTCTGTACTGTGAGAACCCTTCATATTTTTCAGAACCATTGTGATACTATGAGAGTTTTCAATGATGTATTTGGTATGGGATCATGATTTTTAAAGTACGTTTGAGGTAGATGACACTACTGAAATGAGCAGAAAATTTTTTTTTAGGTTTTGAAATTATTGCAGAAAGCTACAACGTTTTTGAGATTTGACTGGGGTTTTATGATGTTATTATTACGACGACAATGTGTATTATGCTGCGAGGTATGTTTATGATCAATAAGCTGATGCTATATGAGGAATTTGATTATGCTATGTAACTGTTATGATGAAATATTGAAGAAGTGTCAACGAATATGTATATGTGTAATAAGGTAAGGAATAATGAGTAGTGGCTAGGAACTCTGATTTGTGAAAAATGATGTTGGAAACCAAGACTCGTACTTTAAGAGTTTTGAAATGTGTGTATATGTGTGAATATATCACAATGCCGACGAAAATTTTATGGACACTGTTATATTTATAGAATTTTGTTTCTACACATTTGTAACGCATATTCTCGACTTGTGAAATTTTTTTTTATGAGACTGCCACTGTAGGGGAAACTGCTGTCATAAATATTTCGGTAAGAAAGGTAAGTGACCTTGACATAATGCGTTGTGGGTGCCCAGCTGAGAGATAATCGTCTGACAAAATAAAGCCATTAGGTGGAGAAAAAAGAGGCCATTATCCTCGCTATTGACATTCCTTTGTAGAAAGCATCGCAAATTCGACACGCTCATTACTTGGAAAGATACTTATATCTGCACACCTGATTATGGCAAGTGTCTTTCTACGAGAGTTGAGAGAATTTCTACTAACTTATTAAATGTCACATGACTATTGAATGATATTTTTATGCTTTGCTTTTCATAGTTGCTTATTTCATTTGATATCTGGTTTCCAGCTGTGTTGCAGCATTGGTTTTATAAAATAAAATTAAATGTGAACACTTTCTGTCAACAGATTTATTAAATAATAATTTTATGATCCACATTCTTCGAAAAAGGAGCACTTGGAAAGTAAAGAACAATAAGATGGGATTCATAACAGTTACTACATACATAATTTTCTTTTCAACTAGTTGTTAATTTTTTTGGTAGAATAACTTCTTGTGGTGCACACTTTAATGACATAGATATTAAGATGTGAATAGACATTTCCCTTTTCTGCATTGTTGTCTTTAGTGTAATATTTTTTCTGCTTGAGCTTTGTCATGTTTAGGTATAAGTTATAGCATTTGCTGCTTCTGTTTGCCAGGCATAGTGTTACTGAATTTGACTTTGTATTACTCTGTTAAGCCAGTTTTACTACTGATTTATTTTTCTTGTTTGCTGCACAGTGCCTTATATTAGTTGTAATATTGCAATTGCTTTGCTAATTTAGATTTCCTGCTGCTTTCTTTGCCAATTTGCATTTTCTTGTCATTGCTGTTTGTGTTAATTGTTTTGTGCTGCTGCATTGCCTCATCTGAGCTCAGTAGATTTAAGTTAGCTTAAGGTGGGGTAGGCTATATAAGAGAACGAGTTGTGATAAATTGGAAGAAATGCATTGAGAAGCTATAAGAAAATGGTTTGGCCAAAAAAGTATTTTGAAAGAGGATATGAACAAAAAAGTAGGGTTTAGAGACAACAGGTTTAGGTAGGATTTTCTTGGAAATAAATGATGAATTAAAATATTGGAAAATAAATAATGAGGTAAGAAATATGTGAACATATAAATATAGAAATTTGATTTGATCCATTATAAATGGTTTGTGAAAGCCTGCGACTGTAGATACAATAGGTTTGTTTATAATTAAATAAATCTTCTGCTACCAGTCACGATTTTTCTTTATTTTACTATTCGCACGACGCGTTTCGAGAAATAATTCTCATTTTCAAGTGCGTTTTTTGATGTGTGTTAAGCCATTTCTTTTGATGTTGTCAGTGTGTGTGAGTCTGCTTCATTTTGTTGACTTTTATTGTAATACATAAGAAACGCGATTTTTAGTTGGGTATCAATTCTTTCTGTGGGGTTAGTGGCTAAAGTTTGAGAACAATTTGTACTTACAGTTTTCTAATGGTCCATTTGTGTAGAGCCTCACACACACTTAACATCACACACAACTTGTACACTTTACACATCGAAAATATCTTATATAAACAAAACAGTTACAGAGATCTTCTTACAGGTAGTTCACAGAGATAACATTATAGGTCTTCCACAGATTATGATATGCTTTTGTACAGAGGTTATTTATCTTAACAGTTTGATTTTACAATTGTGCTTATTTATATGTTTTACTATTTTTATTTAAGTATATTATCGAAACATCTGAAGAAATTCACTGATTCACTTTCAAGTTTTTCATTTAATATTTTATCTTCATATTTTCTGTAATGTGAATATATCTCCAGTTCTTCAAGCAAATCCATTTTATGTCCTTTATTTAGTCGGTGAAGTACTTTGACATTTTGCTCTATTTTTCCAGGTGGGTGTCCTGTATTATGTATGTGTGTTGCTATTGCTGATGTAGTGTGTTTGTTGTGTGTGTATGCTCTAATGTGCTCTGTGTACCTGGTGTTAATATTTCGGCCTGTTTGTCCTACGTAGAACTTGGAGCATTCCTGGTATGTTACCTTGTATATTCCAGAGTCTGAATATGGATCATGATTACACTTTATATTATGTATTAGTTTTTGGTGTAGTTTATTGGATGTAGAAAACCCAATTTTTACTCTGTGATTTTTGAAAATATTTGCAATCTTCTGTGATACATTGCCTATGTATGGTATGCTAGATATATATTTGTTTTTCTCTTTTTCTTCTGTGGTGCAGTTTGTACCTGGGTTTCTCTTCACTTTGTCTAAGATTGTGTCAACCATGGAAGCATTGTAACCACTGACAACATCAAAAGAAATGGCTTAACACACATCAAAAAACGCACTTGAAAATGAGAATTATTTGTCGAAACGCGTCGTGCGAATAATAAAATAAAGAAAAATCGTGACTGGTAGCAGAAGATTTATTTAATTATAAACAAACCTATTGTATCTACAGTCGCAGGCTTTCACAAACCATTTATAATGGATCAAATCAAATTATTAGTGCCAAGCCAGGCAATGAAAGCTATATATAAATACAAAAACCTCAAAATGAAAGTTCTAAAAACAGTTGCACACATAAGATTCAACAAGCACTGTCAACAACTAGGCATAATTCCGAAATATATAAAGGTGAAAATATGTTCTAGCAGCAACATAGCAAAACTTATAAAACACAAAGCAGAAAAACTCTGGCTGAAAACCGAAATAAGGCATTTACATAAGAAAAAGGACTTACTAAACAGAAAGCTACTCAACATGCAGATAGAAGCAGCAAACAACATGGAACCTACAGTTTATGACAGCATTTGCAGGCATATCCAGGACATAGTCGACAAGGAGTACTTGACCATTTGCAACACACATAACAAGAAACTACAGACCTTGACATCCAAACAAGACAAGAGATCCAACCTTGAGATAACTGACAAAAGCAAACACACATTTTACAGTAGAGTGGTGAACAACACTGACATAAAGTTCAACCAAAGAGAAAACGATCTACTCCAAAAAGGACTAAAATATAATGTAAAACCTAACCTCAACAACGATAAACTGAAACAGGTTATAGCTGCAACTAAAAGTGCAGCAGATGCTGCAAAATTAAATTCAAATACAAAAGCAGCAATAGGTCACAAAATAAGCAAACTGCTTGAGAAAGAATTGAATAAAGAGAAGTTTAGATCTAAATACACAATAAATTATTCAAAAACTTTAAAATCTATAAATAATAAACTGAAAAACAACCAATCCATAGTTGTAAAGTCAGACAAAAGTAATACATTAGTTGTGATGAAAGGAAAAGAATACATAGACAAAACAAATGAATTTTTTGCTGCTAATAACATTCAGCACATTAAAAAAGACCCAACCAAACAATTCCAAAGTAAAATTAAGGAACAATTAAAGAACACACATTTTCTGTTGACAGAAACTGAAAAGAAATACCTTACATGTATGAATCCAAAAGCACCACGCCTAAGAGCACAGCCAAAAATACACAAAAGTGGAAACCCGATACGTCCTGTGGTTAACTCTATAAACAGCCCAGCATACAAACTGTCACAAAAACTAAATAACATACTGGTGAAAAATTATACACATGAAACAACATATTCCATAAAAAACAGCATGATTCTAGCCAAAGAACTAAGAACCAGAAAGCTCCCCCAAGATGCACAGTTTATATCACTTGACATCACCAACCTTTATTCAAACATACCCATACAAGAAGCTCTAACAGTAATACAAAAGAACCTTATGCAACACAAGAAACTTTCATACACAGAGATTGTCGAATTTATGGAACTCCTTCAGCTAATCCTAAGTTACAACTACTTTACCTTTGATGACAACATTTATAAGCAACCAGATGGCCTAGCAATGGGATCATGTATATCCGGTACCATAGCTGACATATACATAAATCACTTAGAACAAAAATTATTTGACAGCCAAGAACCTTGCCTAAAGAAAATAGAATTTTACAGGAGATATGTAGATGACACACTACTGTTAGTGAAAGGAGATACCAAAGACATCACAGACATTCTTAATCATTTCAATAATCTAAATGAGAAAATCAAATTTACAGTGGAACATGAGCAAAATAAAAGTATCAACTTTCTGGACCTAAATATTACAAGACACAACAACACATGCACATTCAAAATTTATAGGAAAAACACAATGACTGACACCACAATCCCTGCAACCTCATGTCACCCAAATATCCATAAACAGGCAGCATACAGGTCAATGCTGCATAGGGCAACTAAAATACCATTGAACCATGAAAATATGCAACAAGAAATAAACACAGTGAAGAAGATTGCAGTTGCCAATGGTTACAATGCTTCCATGGTTGACACAATCTTAGACAAAGTGAAGAGAAACCCAGGTACAAACTGCACCACAGAAGAAAAAGAGAAAAACAAATATATATCTAGCATACCATACATAGGCAATGTATCACAGAAGATTGCAAATATTTTCAAAAATCACAGAGTAAAAATTGGGTTTTCTACATCCAATAAACTACACCAAAAACTAATACATAATATAAAGTGTAATCATGATCCATATTCAGACTCTGGAATATACAAGGTAACATACCAGGAATGCTCCAAGTTCTACGTAGGACAAACAGGCCGAAATATTAACACCAGGTACACAGAGCACATTAGAGCATACACACACAACAAACACACTACATCAGCAATAGCAACACACATTCATAATACAGGACACCCACTTGGAAAAATAGAGCAAAATGTCAAAGTACTTCACCGACTAAATAAAGGACATAAAATGGATTTGCTTGAAGAACTGGAGATATATTCACATTACAGAAAATATGAAGATAAAATATTAAATGAAAATCTTGAAAGTGAATCAGTGAATTTCTTCAGATGTTTCGATAATATACTTAAATAAAAATAGTAAAACATATAAATAAGCACAATTGTAAAATCAAACTGTTAAGATAAATAACCTCTGTACAAAAGCATATCATAATCTGTGGAAGACCTATAATGTTATCTCTGTGAACTACCTGTAAGAAGATCTCTGTAACTGTTTTGTTTATATAAGATATTTTCGATGTGTAAAGTGTACAAGTTGTGTGTGATGTTAAGTGTGTGTGAGACTCTACACAAATGGACCATTAGAAAACTGTAAGTACAAATTGTTCTCAAACTTTAGCCACTAACCCCACAGAAAGAATTGATACCCAACTAAAAATCGCGTTTCTTAAGTATTACAGTAGAAGTCAACAAAATGAAGCAGACTCACACACACTGACAACATCAAAAGAAATGGCTTAACACACATCATAAAACGCACTTGAAAATGAGAATTATTTCTCGAAACGCGTCGTGCGAATAGTAAAATAAAGAAAAATCGTGACTGGTAGCAGAAGATTTATTTAATTATAAACAAACCTATTAAATATAGAAAGCATGCTTGGATTGGATTTTTTTTGGTGGAAACAAATGTTGAAAAAAGACGAAAGATCTATGGAATGAAGTTTTGGGTTGGACTGCAGTACCAAATGTTACACTGAAAACAAACCCTGCACTTTCCTCTTGTGTTATTCTGCTATGTGTTTGTGTACCCTTGTTTATTTGTGTTTTTCTTGTCTTTATGTGTTTAGCTAATAAGATTTATGTTGTAGAATTTTTCAAATACTATGTTATTTTCTTTGTAAAGATGTTTAGACTTTATTTATTCTGTTCTGTTTTAATGCTCATGTGTGAAATTAATGTTTCGAAAACTATTCTCATTATTTCATATATTTACTTATGTCATAATTCCTGTAACACTTATGTATCTGTTTATTTCTATTCTTTTGTAAAGCCTGTACTACTACAAATGTTATCTGTATTGTTATGTTCTTTAATGATGTATTTTGTACCTTTGTTATTGTATTCTTATGTTATAAAATTGTAATTGACACCAGTTCATCAAATTAAGTAAGTTGTAAGTTACATTTCACTGCACACGTTTCCGTTGGTCATAGTATATGGACAATATGTGAGAAGTAGGGACTGTTAGTGTTTGCACGTGTGTTGATAATTCAGCAAGGGACTGGTTAACAGCACTGCTGGTTCCAAGGACAATTACAAAAACTTTGTGAGTGCACAAGTGGTGGTTTATGGACTTGCTATATTCTCTGCAAGACTGTTCGATGGTGATTGTGCACCTGCACAGTCGCAACAGATGACTGCTGGCCGTCTCTACAAGGACTACAGTGGGTCTGCATCTCTGGTGGCCCACCAATACCGTAATCTCTACCAGGACTACAGTGGGTCTGCTCTGTGATGACCTACTTACCAATATTCTTCAAAACTTCGACTGACTCTGCTGTGGGTTTGCTCTGATGTGGCCCATTACCTGCCTGCATGTCAAGAGTCAGCACTGTCTCTCCGTTGGAAGGACAACACTACTTCTTCAAGACTGCATGTAAGTCCACTACTTCCGTGTGCATTCTCTTTTACTGCTCAGGCTTTGAGAAAAAAAAACACTGCAATTTTACTGTGATGAATGATCAGGACTGTCTTTCTGGACTGTGAGAAAATTTTAGCTTTTGACCAACATTGTATCAATAAGTGTGTTCATTTGATTTCTTTGTTACTGTAATTATGAAAAAAAATTTCAAATCTGTGTTGGCCACTGTCCAAAACAATTTGTAAAATTTTTTGTGTGTAGCATGGGGGCTATGCAAGTAGGCTGTTTAGGTTTTTATATTGGTAACGCCACGTAGCGCTCTATATGAAAATCACTGACTGTGCTGTGTGCAGTCTGCGGCTGGTTTGCATTGTGGTCTGCCATTGTAGTGTTGGGCAGTTGGCTGTTAACAGCGCGTAGCGTTGCGCAGTTGGAGGTGAGCCGCCCGCAGTGGTGGATGTGGGGAAATGAGATGGCGGATTTTTGAGAGCGGATGATCTGGACGTGTGTCCATCAGAAACAGTACATTTGTAAGACTGCATGTCATGAACTGCTATATATATTATGACCTTTGAACACTATTAAGGTAAATACATTGTTTGTTCTATATCAAAATCTTTCATTTGCTAACTATGCCTATCAGTAGTTAGTGCCTTCAGTAGTTTGAATCTTTTATTTAACTGGCGGTAGTGGCGCTCGCTGTATTGCAGTAGTTCGAGTAACGAAGATTTTTGTGAGGTAAGTGATTTGTGAAACGTATAGGTTAATTTAGTCAGGGCCTTTCTCTTGTATGGATTATTGAAAGTCAGATTGCGTTGCGCTAAAAATATTGTGTGTCAGTTTAGTGTTGATCAGAATAGGTAAAGAGCGAAATGTCTGAGTACGTTCAGTTCTGCGCAGCTGTTTGAAAATCAAATAATGTAAGAGATTTATCAGCACAGTAATTCAATAAGTTTTCTAAGGGGACGTTTCATATTAACAGTCTTTCCGTCGTCTTGCTCAAGAGATGTCGCTACGTCCAGGCCAAGAGTCCAACAAGAGCAATGAACTATTTTTTGTAAATGTTACGAGGAGGTTTCGGATGTAAAACTGAATCTTTTTCACTCTAGTTTTTTCCATATTTTGCTAAGACGATTACAAGACTTTTTGCAACCAAACAGCCGTTTTTCTGTCCTTTCACGTGTCGTAATTAGCCTTGATGCTCCCGAAGAGAGATACAAAGTTGCGGAAACAGTAATTTACTGACAACTATCACTGTCGTTGCTGTGTATGAGTGTGTCATAGCATTCATTGACTCCACAAGCGACTCTGTTTCGGTCGAAATGGTGAACTGCATTCCGCATACGGTCCTCGCACGAACCTGACTGATTAGTTTCATTCACAACTATTTAGGAGATTCCAAGAAGCTTTATATTCACCTTAGCTTCTACTTTCCCTACAGTGTTACCTATTAATGACGTCTCCTTTTTACTTTCAACTGGGTTAAACTTCGTAATTTTGCGACTTCCTTTTCCATATAATTTCCTGAATACGGTAGTATTCGTCTCAGCTGTAATTCTGAGTGCCCAGTCTCGAAGATCTCCCTCAGTAACGGTGCACTGAGTCTCAAGAGCAGTTCTAAATCTTTAGAGTAGTCTTTGTTTCGCTCTTCTGTGACTTTCATTTTGGCGCATGTTTGGTACTTTGTGTAAACCATTCGTCAATTTTTACAGTCCATGTTCAGATTTTACAAAATGGAATTGGCTTTGCACGCTGCTAAAATTTAAGCATTTTCTCCCCCACAATTCACAGAATCTTCTGAGTTATTTAATGGTTCTTCTAATGTTGCGCTCTCTTGTACGGCTATGGTAGGGGTGTACATTTCTCCAGCCGCACAGCGAGCTATGTGACTGGGAAGTTTCAACATTTTTAAAACATACTTTCATTGTGTCCTGGCAGCTAAAATTTAGATATTGCTTTTCCCTTCTGGCTGTTCTTCCCGTATAAAAAATTTCAAGACAGCTTTTGACATGTCAGATAAGACCGTCCCCTTGTTCGATGCTGTTAGCCACAGTGCCACCAAACATGCTAAGTCCGATGGGAAGAACTTCGGCACCTTCGATTAGTGGGCCACTTGCGGCCTGCCTTATGGACCCGGAAGTGCAGCCACTCATCCGTCATCGTGGGGGCGTGCAGTCTCAGCTACCGCCTCCTGTTCCTGTGGGAAAACGCCATTGCTGCTCGCTGCCCTTCTGTGCGGAGGTCGCAGCGTGACTCAGTACGACTCCACACTCTCTAAACAGAGGTGCTGGATGCCGCTGGCACCAAAGCTGACGTCCGGAGTCGTCTCGCCACATCAGCGGCCTTATGTCGTCACTGCAGTGTCGACGTCGAGCGTACGCTGTCATCGGCACTCGGCACATTCCGTGTGGAATGTACGCAGCTCCTGCCCTGCTGCTGCTGAAGCAGCCTGGAAAGCCTTCACAACATTTGTATATTGTCGACCAGTAAACGTTTGCTTCTTTAATACTGTTTTACTCCCACCCTTGAGCACTGGATAAGAATGCATTCACCAAGCCCCTTCTCTCCCACATCTTGTGCTGGTGGCCTTCAGCGTCATGACCTGGACCTGGCCTGCACCTCCATCCAATGTAATGTCTGACCCCGAACATTACAGGACATTGCCAACAACAGGAATAATACGTTGACATACGTCGAATCCGCTCATGTGAAACAGTTGATTAAAAATGGTTTATCCTTGGATTACCAAACCTTAATTGGTCACTTAAACCTAATAATCATAGACTGCCTGAACAGCTTGTCACGTCACTAAACTGTCTCCGCTTTTACTTTCGCCTCATTAAGTGCGACAACCAGAGGGCGCATTTATTTAATTCAACAGTAATATAACAAAAATGTTCAGGACGCCTACTTCATAGATCTTGGTGCCGTAAAAAGAGCGCTAATTTTTGCTGGTAAGAATAGGGATACCAGATTTCTCGGCAGCCCCGCTCCAAGGGCATCCAATGCTTCCGGTACTGTGTCGATGCGTTTTGCCAGCTGTGTGGGATGCCTCTCTTGTGCCAGTGCAATGCAACGGTCGGGGGTGGTCCATTCAAGTCAGCCCCCCTTCAGCTGATATCTTGTGCCTTGTGGTGACGGACAACTACGAACGGCGAAGCTCTAAAGCTACTCGCGTCTCGTCGTTAAGAGGTCGGTCAGGTCTCAGACTGGATCTGTCGACACAGCCGGGCCAATACGCGTGAAGTTGTTTCCTTTAAGGTGAACTTATCTCATCATTGTTTTGCTTGCAGAATGCTGGCAGGTGGTTATAATTAAACTGACAGTGTTCCGAGTGCTGCAGTGTGGTTGTGTACATCGTAGAACGCTTAAACATGGTAGCTATGTTTATTAATCGGTATCCTCGCCGAATATGCTAAATAAATACAGTGACGGGAAAAAATCGCAACACCACAAAATAATTAATTTGGAGTAATGAAATTTCTGGAATACATTTGTCTAGGTAACATATGTCTTTGGCATGCAAGATCACTAGTTAATGCAAGCGCAGATAAGCCATTGCATTGTTAAATGCTGGCACATTAACACATTGCCGTCCGCACGTCTCGTACAAATTTACTCGCTTGGCGCCGGCAGCGCTAATTCGGATTACTTGGCTTGTCGCCGGCCGCTTGTCACCTCTCCGTTGATGACAAGCTTCAAACACATTGACTTTTGTGCGCTTTAATTTTTCCGAATATCCACTGTTTTGCTGTATCGTTCCACAAACTCGAATTTTCTTTTCAAGTAACTTCTCTGCAAGTTCTCCTCTGTTGTAATAATTATCCACGTAGAGGTCATGCCACTTTCCATAAGAACGTTTCAATAGTTGTATCACTGTTTTTGCTAAATGTTGTCCAGCGCCGGAACATATCTTGAGTGAGAAAATGTATCCCGTACTCGAATCACACAGAATTCGAATGAGTATGCCATATTTCGTAATTTTCGACGGATTGTAAACTTTAAAATTTAACTGTCCACGCCACGGTATCATTCCTTCATCAACTGAAATGTTTTGATTTAGATTAAACGTTTCTTTAAAATGTTTGGAAAAATAATCAATTACGAATTGCACTTTGAAAATCTGGTCGGCATTATCCGGTTTATTGTTGTTGTCGGAAAAATGTAAAAATGATAACATTTGTTTGAATCGGTTGCGGGACATCGCTTTGCGAAATATCGGTGTGTCTATCAACGGATTCGTTGACCAGTAATCATCGATCCTTGCTTTTTTTATAATTCCCATAAGGATAGCAGGCCCGAACCATTTTCTAAGTTCGGATCCCGTAACGTCGACAAATGTGCCATTTTTTTGAATCCAGTTTGATTCTATTGCAATTTTGACTGTAATACTTGTAGGTTTCGTTGCTAATATATTCAAATAGATCGTTCCCAAGATATAATTCTACGATATCCAAGACGCTCTGTGTATCTTTGGGAAATATGTGTGGGCCTGGATATCCTTCAAATTTATTATTGGTCCTCAGTAAATCATAGTCTGTCATCTTCGTCTGATTCATCCGAATCAGTTGCCAACCGTAGCGTTCGCCGAATTCTTCTTGGACGTATTTCACTGTCTTTCGACGATTCTGGTTCACTTTACTTTTTCTGATATCCAATGTCTTCTTCCCAATCGGCCAAGTCGTCCGGAACGTCAGACAAGACGTCCGCGCATTCATCGTAAATAATTGTATCGTCTCTTTCGTCTGGCATGATGAAAGCGCACAAGTACTTATAAAAACAAAAACAAAAAAACTTGTTGACGTGTGTAAGTTATTGTTACCCAAACAAAACAACAGAATGAAAAAGATACTAAAGTGCTTTCACCGGCCACTGCGCGGTACTATGCTCACGACACCACTGTGGTGTCGCCGGCCTTTGACCGCTATTTGGCGCACGACACCACTGTGGTGTCGCCGGGCGACAATGTGTTAATAACCGGTGTTCCCGCCACAATGTTGACTGCAAGCATGCAAACGTACATGCACGTTTTTGTAAATGTGCCGCATGTCAGTTTGTGGGATGCAATTCTATGCCGGTTAATGCTGTTTGTGGATGACGCTGGAGTAGTTGTGCTCAACTGAAGACAGATCTGGTGATCAAGCAGGCAAAGGCAATATGTCAACATTGTTTGGAGCGTCTTGGGTTGCAATAGGAGTATGTGGGCGAGCGTTACCCTGTTGGAAAACACCCCATGGAATGATGGCCATGAACGGCAGCACAACAGGACGAAGCACCAGATGGACGTGCAAATTTTCAGTAAGGGTTTACGCGATAACCACGAGAGAGCTCCTGCTCTCACGCGAAATCTCACTCCAGACCACAACTCCAGGTGTAGGTCCAGTGTGTCTAGCACGCGCAACAGGTTGGTTGCAGACCTTCAACTGGTCTCCTTCTAACCAACACACGGCTATCACTGGCATAGAAGAAGAACCAGATTTCATCGGAAAACGCAACAGATCTCCACCCTGTCCTTCAATGAGCTCTCACCTGGCACCACCGAAGTCGCAGATGGCTGTGTTTGGGGGTCAGTGCAATTCATGCAAGAGGGTGCCTGTCAAGTAACGGATTTGTAACAGTTTGTTGAGTCACTAAGGTGCCAGCTGCTGCTCAAATTGCTACTGCAGATGCTGTATGATGCACCAGTGTCATACCACGAACACGATAGTGTTCCTTCTCTGTAGTGCTACGTGGCTGTCCTTAGACCGGTCTTCTTGCGACCTTACATTCTCGTGACCAACGCTGCCAGCAAAGATGTACAGTGGCTACATTCCTGCAAGTCTGTCTGCACTATCGCAGAAGGAACCTCTAGTTTATCGTTGCCTTATTACAAGGCCTCGTTGGAGCTCAGTGAGGTGTTGATATTTTTTTTTTTTTTTTGGTCACCTTAAAGACATTCTCGACTAACATCAATTCACCATGTCCAGTCTCAAAAGCAACTAACGCTCACGACTGTTACAGCATATTTTTAAGAAAACCTGCTTTCCGTCTTCACAATGGCGCTATTAGCACCACTCTTATACAACTGGCGCGAAATTTGAATATAGATCATAATTCAGATGTAGAAACAGGCCTAAGAACTTTCGTTCATGTCGCACAATTCCTTCTTGGTGTTAGGATATTGTTCTATATTACAATATTGGGTTGTTGCATATGCTCGTAGCGTTTTTCCATAAGTTTAATTAACATAATTACATACGTAAGAGAGATTTTAGTCAACAATAATACATTCTCCTTCACTATTTGCAACAGTCTGATGATACTGGGCTAACTTTTCGATTCCGTGACTGTACAAATCATGTGATTTTGAGGTGAAGACCTCGTCGAGCCACGTTCGGAGGGCATTTTCATCCGGGAAGGAAGCTTCTATAAGGTTGCTCTCCAGAGAGCGGAAAAGGTGAAAATCTGATAGTGCAACATCAGGTGAATAAGGCAGGTGCGGAATGACTTTCCAATGCAACTCTTGTACAGTGTTTTTTGTGACCGAATGGGGGCCGTCGTTATCGTAGACTGGCATCACTTCACGCAATCTTCCTGTTCTTTGTTCTGGATAACGTGTGCGAGATGCCTCAGTTGTTGACAGTAAATGTCAGCATGGATGGTTACACCTCCGGGAAACAAGTACACCACACCGTCGTTGCTCCACCAGATGCGTAATAGTATCTTGACTGGATGCGCGCAGATATTTGGACTTTTCTTGGTTGAAACACTCCTTTCTTTCCGTTACGTTAGCTTAAAGACATCGTTTCTCGTCACCAGTTACGATATAGAATGGGAATGGTGCGTGTTGTTCACCAACAAGCAGAAATGCATATATGGCCGCACTATGATTATTGTGATTTTGGCTTAGAGCAAGCGGTACACATACATTCGCTTTTTGAATCTTCCCCATTGAATGCAAAGGTCACACGATGTTCGAATGATCATAATTCTTTACATTTGTCAGTTCTTGAGTACACTGACATGGATTAATGCATCTTCAGATCTTCATCAAATCCCGAACGGCTTCCTGAACGTGGAGGCAACTAATGTCAAGACGATCGGCCCTAGAACGAGAAAATCATTTTCTTGCAGTGATCTGTCCAATGGCGTTATCCCCGTACACATATGTTACTTGCTCCCTCCGCTGCTGTCTAACAGCCCCGCCCCTCCCCCTTCCCTCACCGTGACAGAAGAATATGTTTGGAAATATTCCGATTTCTCCACTGGCACTCCATTTTCTAGCATCCACAGCACCACTCGATATCTCTAAAAGACAAAATTACGATAGGTAATCTCAAGTTGCAATAGTCAACTACAAATAAAAATAGCAATCGATAAATAAACTCACAGCAACAGGAATTCCAACATGCAAAACAAAAAACGCTACGGACATTTGCACCAATCTAGCTTTTCCACTTTCTGCCACCAGGTGAAAATATGGCGCTGTAAGCAGCCAGAATGTTAAAGTTTCCTGTTTTGATATCTGTATGCTATTTGTCGCTTGACGATCCCTGTTGATTTCTTTTCTCAAGTGGCTGTCGGTCCAAGGGTTTAAGGAGGTTTCAGTTTTCTATACGAAATGGAATGGCTGTTGAGAAGAAAGACTGTGCAGTGCTGGTGAAGTTGTTTGATCAGAACGGCAGCAAAAGCGGGGCTGCATTGAGGGAATACGGCGGACAGAAATAACTATGAAGAGGCCTCATGTCAATAAATGGCTAAAAAACATGATAATGCAATCAAATGAAGACAAAGTCTCAAAACGAGTCCGCGACATATTTTTTGGCACTTTATTTTACAGGTCCGTCTTAATAACACAAACTTTTACATTTCACTATTACCGGTTTCGGCTATTACCATCTTCAGATCATAAAGTATTCATCAGAATATTTTATGATCTGAAAATGGCAGCAGCCGAAATCGGTAATAGTATAGCGTAAAAGCTTGTGCGATCAAAATCGACCTGTAAAATAAAATGATAATGACATTTGAAGGAACAGATGATGTGGGTGGTGCAGCAGGAAGATTGAGGCGGCCCATGTCTTTAGCAGTGGTTGGTGAAGTTACTGCACTGTAGCCGACTGTGCAGCACATGTCTCAAATTCTGCAGCCAGTGCCCGTGCCGTGTCACGGGAATTGTCTCTCCCCTGGTCAATAATTCAAAAGATTTTACGGGACATTTTACACTGGTATCCTACAAGATTCAAAATGTGCACCAAATGAAGCCAGAAGATAGGTTACAACGCCGCGATCTTGCCCTTCATTTCTTGGCATACATGGAAATGGATTACATGTGGCCAGGGAATATTCTTAGCATAGGCGAAGCACATTTTGCTCTGCACGTGCCGTGCATGCGCATCACTGTCACATGTGGGGTTCTACTCCACCTCATGTTGTGCAGAAACAGCCGCTGCACTCAGCATATGTGACTGTACTATGTGGTTTCACAAGCACCTTCATTCTCGGTCCGTTTTCTTCAAGGAGATGGCATTTCGCGGGCATGATACGTTTACCGTGACATCTGCAGGTTATAAGGACCGCCTTGTGCAACACGTTATTCGAGGTTTGCAAAGAACGCAGCTGTGTTCACACCACTATTTTTATGCAAGATGGAGCGACACCACATGTTGCTTCTGCCAGGTGAAAGATTTGCTTCGAAAAACCTTTGGTAACGACCGCATCATCTCTAGGTAATTTCAAGACGTGTGGTTTCCCAAACGCCCGACCTAAATAGATGTGACCTCTGGCTGTGGAGATATCTGAAAGATAGTGTCTATCAGGGATGTATTCTGACTCTTCCCGATCTGAACAATAGCGTACGACAGCATATCACTCAAATTACACTGGATACGCTGCGAGCAGCTGTCGACGTGCTATGTTATGGGTGCAGCATGTTGCCGAGTCGGGGAACACATTCAACACATGTTGTAACTTGTGACCATAACCCAATAAATATTACCAGAACCAACGTTACCATGTGTCTGATCGTTCTTTCCTGCACCCAATCTACATTATGACTGCTTAAATGGTTCAAATGGCTCTGAGCACTATGGGACTTAACATCTATGGTCATCAGTCCCCTAGAACTTAGAACTACTTAAACCTAACTAACCTAAGGACATCACACAACACCCAGTCATCACGAGGCAGAGAAAATCCCTGACCCCGCTGGGAATCGAACCCGGGAACCCGGGCGCGGGAAGCGAGAACGCTACCGCACGACCACGAGCTGCGGACATGACTGCTTACAGAGCCTTATTTTCACCTGGTGGCAGAAAGTGAACCTATTACTTTTTCAGTGTACTCCGCGAGCGCACAAATTGATGAATTCAGTATCCTGCGATGTATAGAACCCGCACTGCGGGACTTGGAACACGGTCACTTCTATTATGCCCACCCGGTGCATCCTCTCATTTGTGGTTAGAGCCTTGTTAAATTACGCCTCGGAGGGACTAACTGTAGAAGGGCAATGTGTTCTTTCTAGGTTTTCTGTAAAATGTATGAATGTGTGTATTTGTTTTTCCATCTAACTTCAAGGCACCCTTTGCCTACAGCTAGGTGCTAGCTTCAATATAATGAAATAGCTCTGGCAGTCCAGTTTTAGCTATTTTTTCACCACTAAAGGCGTCAATAAACTCCTTTTATTATTACTTTCTTATAAATATGACTTATTGTTGTGTTGATTAACGGCGGCAGGAGTTGCAAGTCACGGTACATGTGAAGTTCACTATCACCAAAATTACGGGACTCGAATCTCTCCTGCAAGTAGTCAAATCAGTTCGAGTTGCTTGCGCAAATGATAAATTATATAATCTTTCTCGTTGCGTGTAAATTAATTTCAATGGACACGAACGTCTCCCAGAAGAGTAGTCATCATCCCCCCTCCCCCCGCCCCACCAACAGTCTTCACACGCATACTTCCTCACCCGCACGTCTACTGCAATCGAAGCGAAGCTGAGCCGTGCCGCCATTCAGTTAGTAGACAGTTCGGTGTGGCGCCACTGGCTCAGGTGTAGTATCGACTATCCCTCTTGCGGCCCCATTCCCAATATCTATGAGGAAGAGTTTGTATCTGTGGGTTGTGTCCTTAGAATGTCTTTGCTTGCCGATATATATACGGCGTTCGCTAGCCCGATAGGTCCACACCTCCCCTCTCTTTGCCCCCTTCTCTCCCCCTCGTCCTTTTACATTTCCCTCCTCTGCCTCCTCTCATTCTGTCTCGCGTCTGCCCTTCTCCCCCCTTTATTAGTCCTCTCCCTCCTTGGTTCCCCCCCCTTTTCGTTTTTCCTCTCCTCCCTCCTTGTTTTCCCCCTACTCCAGGTCCCCCCCCCCCCCATCTGCCTTGGATCGGGAGTGCCGTCTTTGTACCGCCTTTTTCGTGCAGTGTTTTACAGTGTGTTTTTCCAGTGCATGCTCCGTGTTGTGTCTTTTGGGAAGTGTAGCGAACAGCCATCATACTGTCGCTGGGTGTGCTTTGTTTTTTTTTATCACTTGCGAACAGAAACCAGACTGTCGCCATGTTTTTTTAATTGTGTGTCTACTATGTTACTTGTCTGATTCCTGTGTATTTTATCAACATTGCCACCCCTTTTGCTTTCTGTTTTAACTTTCCGCATTTTTACGCCATTTTACACTTTAAATCACCATTTTATCGCGTTTTACCTTTTTCTTTCTTCTTCCTTTTTTAAACAAAAGTCTGTAGGCTGTAGAGAAGCGTAGTAAGCTGCTGCCAGCCCGCCCCCATTGGGGGGAATTGAAAATCAATAAAGAAAAAAAAAAAGCCCGATAGGGAGGCACGAAGTTTGGAGATTAGTGGTAGCTTCGCGACTAGATATGGTCACGAGGTTCAGCGACCGAAACCACGAGTTGCGCAAGGAGGGTGTGCGCAGAGCTAAGATACCGGTGTACTTCACCGGAGTCAGCGTGGACTACAAGCAGCAGGTCGACATTCCGTTGGTTGGTTCGTTACATTCGTGTCGCGCGAACGTTCGTGTCGTGGCTGCCCTCTTCTACCTGGCTATCATCGGCACCACTCAGTGACCGCTGCGACACACCGTGGATCCATGGAACTGCTTGCCGATAAAGGTGACTAATATTTGGTAATCCTCATGGTGATGTGTTTCATTGTCTACCTGCCCTCATTATTACTTTCTGGTTTGTACACGACCATCAGAGTTTTACTCGGTCGGATCTTTGTTAGTAAATACAGGCAGTAGTATTGTACTACGACACTAGTTGTAGTTTGCAAATTTGACCCTCTATTATATTGCCTATCCTTTCTGGTTTGTACCCGATAATTAATGTTCTAATTAATCAGCTCTTGGTCGTAAATATATCCGGAACAATTGTACTAAGGCTCAGGTTGCCGTTAGACAACAGAGGGTTAGTCAAAATATCCACGGGTGTGCTGCCGGTCTATAGTGTCCAACGGGCACAATATTTCGGCGATCATACATGTCGCCATCATCAGGTGAACTGACGGACTGAGCTCCTGTGAACGTGCTGGCACGGAGATCCGTACGCTATGGCTGCTCAGAGGGAACTGGGTTTGGTCGCGGCTGCGGCCGATTTAAATACCCTCCGCCCGCGGCGCGCTCCCTGCAGAAAGGTCTCAACTTCGCTCCCACCCCCAAGTTCACTCCGGTCGCAGAAATTGTTAGTGCTGTTGAACAGGTTGCTGCTCGACTTCCGCCTGAATCATCCGAGGAAATACGTCGTGAAACTTGTCGTGCGTTGACGAAATCCAAGCCGATGAAGTCAAATATCAGCAGTAAAGAGAGGGCGGCCATTCGTGATCTGAGGGAGCGCTCTGAAATTGTTGTCTTACCGGCTGACAAAGGCAATGCTACAGTTGTTGTCGCCCATAAGGACTACACTGATAAGATGCAGAGCCTGTTAAATGACGATTCCTACCGGAAGATCAGCGTTGACCCTACAAAGAAGGTGGAGAACAAGACGAGGGCGCTTCTCAAGGACGCAGATTTACCGGAGGGTGACGCTAAGAAATTGTTACCCCAAGGTCCGGTACCTCCTAGACTATATGGACTCCCGAAGGTTCACAAAGAGGGGGTACCATTACGCCCCATTGTCAGCAACAGCAGGGCACCTACATATTTGTTGGCCAAATAGCTGACGGGAATATTAAGTCCTTATGTGGGTAAATGCCCTCATCACATCCGTAATTCCGTGGATTTTGTTAAACGCCTTGATAGCTTCAGGTTGGATGAGTCAGATATCATGGTGAGTTTTGACGTCGTTTCCTTGTTTACGAGGGTACCCCTGCGAGAGTCACTAGAATTGATTAGTCAGAAGTTTGACGAGAAGACCACAGAACTTTTTAGGCATGTCTTCACTCCCACGTATTTTCTTTTTAATGGAGAATACTACGAACAAACGGAGGGAGTCGCCATGGGTAGCCCACTCTCACCGGTGGTAGCGAATTTGTACATGGAAAACTCCGAGGAGGAAGCCCTGTCGTCATCCGTATGGAAACCTACTTGCTTTTTCCGTTACGTGGACGACACGTTCGTCATCTGGCCACATGGTATGGATAAACTCCTTGACTTCCTTACACATCTAAACTCCATACACCCCAACATCAAATTCACTATGGAGACTGAAACGGAGGGTAAATTACCTTTCCTTGACGTCTTGGTCAAGAGAAGGGCTGACGGCACCCTAGGTCATGGTGTGTATCGGAAGACAACGCACACTGATCTGTATTTGCACGCAGACAGCTGCCACCACCCTTCACAGAGGAATGGGGTACTTAAAACTCTAGTACATAGGGCGCGCACTACCTCTGATGCAGAGAGTCTACCCCAGGAATTGGAACATCTGAGAACTGTATTTCGAAAAAAAAATGGGTACTCAGAGTGGCAGATCCAACGTGCTCTCCGCCCAACCACTGAAGCACAACCTGTTGAGATGGATGAAGTCACGAGGGAGGAGGTAGGCACTGCATTTATTCCATACACAGGCGCACTCTCGGGGAAAATCGCCCGCATTCTGAAGAAACACCGGGTCGGAACTGTGTTTTGTCCTCCGAATAAAACCCGTGCACTGGTGGGGAGCGCCGGCGTGTACCAGATTCCGTGTCAATGTGGCAAGTCGTATATTGGTCAGACGATGCGTACCGTCGAGGATCGATGCCGTGAACACCAGAGGCACACTCGACTGATGTATCCGAGCAAGTCGGCGGTCGCTGAACATTGTTTGTCGGAAAATCACGCTATGGAGTATGAACGCACGAGGATTCTGGTACAGACGTCGAGATACTGGGACAGCGTTGTTAGAGAGGCCATCGAAATTCGCACCAATGACGACCTCATAAACCGTGACTGTGGCTATAATCTTAGCAAGGCTTGGGAACCAGCTATTGGGTTAATCAAGAGTAAATCGAGCAAACGTATAGTTGTGACGACCACGGCGGACAGAGCCATCACACCGACGTCATCTCAGACGCCGTCGCAATGTGTTCCACCGCGCGACCGTAGCGCGGGGCGCGGACGGCGGAGGGAGCGCGCCGCGGGCGGAGGGTATTTAAATCGGGCGCCGAAGCGACCGAACCCAGTTCCCTCTGAGCAGCCATAGCGTACGGATCTCCGTGCCGGCACGTTCACAGGAGCTCAGTCCGTCAGTTCGAACAGCTCTTGAGGATAGTTCGTCAGTCTGGGACCTTACCAAGTCGCATTGGCGAAAGAGAAAAGATTCAGAGACGAGCTGCATGGCTCAAGTTCGTTCACTGAGCGTAACCGTGTGAGGGTATTGCTCAGCAATGCCCAGTGTCAAAAAAATTGCTCTGAGGACTATGGGACTTAACTTCTCAGGTCATCAGTCCCCTAGAACTTAGAACTACTTAAACCTAACTAACCTAAGGACATCACACACATCCATGCCCGAGGCAGGATTCGAACCTGCGACCGTAGCGGTCGCGCGGTTCCAGACTGTAGCGCCTGGAACCGCTCGGCCACCCCGGCCGGCGCCCAGTGTCAGACAACGCAAATCGCGAAGGAAGCCTTACTCACAAAATGCGGAGAGCGCGCGATTCGAAAGTGAGTCGCCGAATATCTCACTTTCCCCAACTATTGTCTCGCTAGTTTTAGAGATATTCTAGCTCATGTGCAATGGTGACATTAAAGCTACTTCTTGCATACAATTCGTGGACAGAATATTAGGGAAGGAAAACGACAGTAGCACTTTCTGTACCCTACGTGACACGCTGTACCCAGGTCGCGTGGTGTAGTTACACACTAAGCTGACAGAAGTAACGGGATATCTTCTAATACCGTCTCGGACCTCCTTCTGACCAACGAAGTGCTGCAACTCGACGTGGCATGCACTCAACAAGTGGTTGAAAGTCCGTTGCATGGACCATACTGCTTCTACAGCCGTCCATTACGTAAGCATTGCCGGTGCAGGATTTTGTGCACGAAATGACCTCTCGATTATGTCCCATAAATGTTCGATGAGTGGCCACATCATTCGCTCGAATTGTCCAGAATGATCTTCAAAGGAATCGTGAACAATTGTGGCCCGTTGATATGGAGCGTTGTTATCCATCAGAATTCCATTGTTGTTTGGGAACATGAAGTCCATCAATTGCTGAAAATAGTCCCCAAGTAGATGACGATCATCATTCCCGGTCACTAATCGCTTCACTTGAACAGGATGGTTAAAATGGCTCTGAGCACTATGGGACTTAACATCTGAGGTCGTCAGTGCCCTAGAACTTGGAACTACTTAAATCTAACTAACCTAAGGACATCACACACATCCATGCCTCAGGCAGGATTCCAACCTGCGCGCCAGCCGCGGCGGTCTAGCGGTTCTAGGCGCGGAGTCCGGAACCGCGCGACTGCTACGGTCGCAGGTTCAAATCCTGCCTCGGGCATAGATGTGTGTGATGTCCTTAGGTTAGTTAGGTTTAAGTAGTTCTAAGTTCTAGGGGACTGATGACCACAGATGTTAAGTCCCATAGTGCTCAGAACCATTTGAACCATCCAACCCGCGCGGTTCCGGACTGAAGCGCCTAGAACCGCTCGGTCACATCGGCCGGCACTTGAACAGGAGGACCCAGTCCATTCCATGTAAACACAGCTCACGCATTTATGCATCCACCATCAGCTTGCAAAGTGCCTTTTTGACAAGTTGGTTCCGTGGCTGTGTGGGATCTGCGCCACACTCGAACCATTCCGTCAGCTCTTACCAACTGAAATCTGGACTCATCTGACCAGACCACGGCATTCGGTCGTACGAGTATAGGCTCCAGCCTATTCGGTCAAGAATCCATGAGTGACGCTGCTGGTGATGTCGTGCTTTTAGCAAAGGCACTTGTTTCTGTCGTCTGTTGCCGGGGCCCATCAACGCCAAATTTCTCCCCCTGTCCTAATGGATACGTACGTCGTACGACCCACATTGATTTATGTGGTTATTTCACGCAGTTGACACTGACAACTCACGCAAACGCTGCTGCTCTCGGTCGTTAAGTGAAGGCCATCGGCCACTGTGTTGACCGTGGTGAGAGCTAATGCTTGAAATGTATTCTCAACACTCTCTTGGCTCTGTTGATCTCGGAATGCTGAACAGCTGTACGCTGTATTCAAATTTTCGTTTGTGTCGTGGTGTAAAGTCCGTCTGCAACAGCGAGGTGTAAAATAGGGGTGCGGTTAAAGGCGCTGCAGTCTGGATCCGCAAGACCGCTACGGTCGCAGGTTCGAATCCTGCCTCGGGCATGGATGTTTGTGATGTCCTTAGGTTAGTTAGGTTTAACTAGTTCTAGGGGACTAATGACCTCAGCAGTTGAGTCCCATAGTGCTCAGAGCCATTTGAACCATTTTTGTAAAATAGGTACCTATAATGACAGTTGACTCTGCACAACTACTCTATCAGCAGCCGAAAGGAGGTGGCTTTCGAATGAGAACTGCAAACGTTTGATGACAATTCGGCAGGGAAACATGTCTGGTGTGTCATACACGGCTTTAGTGACAGTATGTGCGTCATGCGGTAGGAATCTCCTACCTACGCACCTAATTTGTACATCTGGTAAGTGAGTGAGACATGCCTCCTTGCGTGATTTAGGTGTTCGTATGAATGTGAATGTGAACACTCCCAGGGAAATTAAGAAAACGTAATAGTTTGTCAGAAAAGCTACAAAAAATGAACGGAACAGTTTCACAATGACACAGTTCCTTTGTGCTCTGTCAAAAAGTATGTTTTTGAAGTTGCGCTCAGTTTTGGAAGTTTTGATTCTTGAATTCCTCTGTTAGTTCACACGCGTTTATTTGTTGTTTCCATTTCTGTGACACCTGTATATAGTATTTTGCCTGCTCTCACTATTCGTCACATTTACTTGCGACTCACATTCTGTAACCAATGTATAGTATGGAAACTGCAAAGACTACAGAAAGAGAATATTTCCATGAGCGGACGGACAGTTAACAATGTTATGGGGAAAAAGCGGCACGAGGGAGGTTCGAACAAGGCTCGTCCCGTTTACGGCTCAACACCATGACCACTTTTACCACGAGGCCACCACTGTACAACTCCTCTCCACATTACAAGGTTGGACTGTTTGAAACGTCCCCTTAGAAAAATTTATGAATGACTGTGCTGATAAACCTCTTACATTGTTTGGTTTTCAAACAGCTGAGCAGAACTGAACATACTCAGACATTTCGCTCTTTACCTATTCTGATCAACACTAAACTGACACACAATATTTTTAGCGAAACGCAATCTGACTTTCAAAAATCTCTACAAAAGAATGGCCCTGACTAACAATAACCTATACCTTTCATGAATCACTTACCTCACAAAAATCTTCGTTACTCGAACTACTGCAATACAGCGAGCGCCACTACTGCCAGCTAAATAAAAGATTCTAACTACTGAAGGGACTAACTACTGATAGGCATAGTCAGCAAATGAAAGATTTTGATAGAGAACAAACAATGTATTTACCTTAATAATGTTCCAAAGTCATCATATATATATATATATATATATATATATATATATATATATATATATATATATATATATATATAGCAGTCCATGATATCCAATATTACAAATTTACTGTTTCTGATGGACACACGTCCAGATCGTCCGCTCTCAAAATTCTGCCATCTCTCTCCCTACATCCACCACTGCTGGAGGCTCACCTCCCACTGCGCAACGCTACGCGCTGTTCACATCCAACTGCCGAACACTACAATAGCAACTATTCCAACAATGCCAACCAGCCACAGACTTCACACAGCACAGTCAGTGATTTTCATATAGAGTGCTACGTGGCGTTACCAACATAAAAACCTAAACAGCCTACTTACATATTCACTGTTCCTGTTTTGCTTTATTTTGCACAGTTCGGTACAATTTTTTCCTGTTTTCAAGCTTAATCTGTGTTCAGTTTTCGACGGACTATCCACAGGGCCATCTTACCACTAAATCAGGGGGCTGGGCCAGGGGAGGGGGCGGGGGAGCTATGGGGATTTCCCTTCCGACGAGCGCTGCCGAATGCTCCAGCGATATGAGCGCCTTCAGACGCAGCCACAGCCTCTGAACGGTGGCGCGGCTCGGCGTGTCGGTCGTCTGCTTCGCCGCGAGTGGCTAACACAAAAGGTGGCTCCACTCGTGGCTATGCAAGGAACGTAATGGCAACGTTCAGACTGCACCGCAGCCACGCCATTGTTTGAAACGGGCGAGGGCGCGAGGGCAGTGCTACTGACGCACGAATAGCGGGCCGCTTTGCCCTTTGCGCAGTAGCTGCTGTGTAGCAGAAGATTTGGTTGTGCACTGGCGTAGGCAGTGGATCTGGATACGGAAACACACGGACCAAACAGCACAGAACATTTTGTGATTGAGACTCACAGGTCATCTGAGGTCATCAGGCCCCTAGACTTACTTAAACCTAACTAACCTAAGGACATCACAGACATCCATGCACGAGACAGGATTCGAACCTGCGACCTTAGCAGCAGTGCGGTTCCGGAATGAAGCGCCTTGATCCGCTCGGTCACAACGGCCGGCTCCAATTTTTCAATTTCATTTCAAAGAATATCAACAAACAGCGTAAAGGTGTGCGAAATTATAAAGATATATTCAGTTATCAATTTTTTTCAAATATTCTTTCCGTTTGTGGTTCACAGTTGGAGTTCCAATGTTCGTACAACTGTCGCTTCTTGTATTACCTGAAATCGATCTCCGCCCATTATCGTTGAGCGATTAAAAAAAAAACATAAGATTCGGCAAAGAAAAGTTCCTCAGCTCTAAAGAATTAGCGACGATAGACGAAGTTTTAGCAGCTGCTGAACAATTCCGTATACAAACGAGAATACTTATGGAGAATTTTGACCTCGACTTCGGAATCAACACTGATCAAACTGGCTGCCAGTATCAGGCCACGTATAATAGATCATTTTCGAAAAAGGAACGGAAACAGTTCTCGTCCGAAAAAAATATTTAAACGAGACTACTCATTCTTATACGGCCCAGTATACTATAACAGCCTCAGGAAAGGTGATCCCATTTTTTTTGTGTGTGTGTATGCAAGAACCGTCCGGAAAATTTGGTGCTAACTTTCAAAAACGAGTAGACGAATTAACTGGGAAATACAGAAATGTAGTCGTGTCCTGCAGGAAATCCGAGAAGTTCAAGAAACTGGTGTACGAAGAATTTTTGCGTTCCGTAATTCTTCCGTATATGGGACAGAAAAAGTTTTTGTGCATTATCGATTTGTGGGGAGGGCAAACCGATTCAACTTTATACGATCATTTATACACTGATGAAAGGAAAGCGAGCGCCTTCACCCTAAAAGTGGTCCCACCCAACTGCACTCTTTATTGCCAGCCCTGCGATGTTTATTTTTACCGACAGGTGAAAATCTTCACGAAAATTATTCAGAACGCTCCCGACTTGATGAAAGACAATAGAGAGATCGCTTCTAGGGAAGATTCGATAAAATTATATTCGCTAATCCTACGTCAATTCAGCACTCCTAATTTTGGAAGCATGGTTAGATACGCATGGTTCAGAGCGAAATTAGCGGATGAAAGAGAAATCTTTTTGCTTGCAAAAGCATTGTGTTTCCTGGTATAGCTCATGAAGAAACCGTTCGCCTGCAAGACGGTTGCTTTCATAGAATGCGCGTGGTGCTGAGAAAATTTGTGCTTAGGTTGTGTCTATGATAAGTATCACTCACAATATTATTCTATCAAGCGATGTGGACGATGAAAAATAGGTTTTTGTAATATTGTATGACAGAAAAAAATTAATAACTGAATATATCCTTATAATTTCGCACACCTTACACTGTTTTCTGATATTCTTTGAACTAAAATTGAAAAATTCGTCGGTTTTGAAAAAAAATAAAAAAAAGAAGCACACAAGCAGGATTCGAACACGAACACGAACACGATACCGTAGCCGTGAGCCCCTACTGCTGCGCTACGCTGACTAGCTAGGAACAGTGGTGATGTTACGGATATACAAAGAAAGCAATGAACCTCAAAATCGATTTTCTCAAAAAGCGGATAGCCAGGTACTCAGGGTAAGTGCCTCTACAACATATTTGAAGCACCTCAAAATCCGTGATTTACAGCATGGAGGGTCCCCTTGTGAGACTGAAAAGTGGCCTGTCATGTGGAATCCCAAACATGATCATTACAGCAGCGATATTGCAAATAAGAATGCTTGGTAGTCCATCATAGGGAAATTCGAAACACGCTTACAACAGAGAAAAATGTAATCCGTAACAAAAGTAATATTTATTTCCAAATATCGGTGACACAGTAAATATTGCAGTAGCTAAAACACTTCACAAATTCAATATACAGGGTGTTTCAAAAATGACCGGTATATTTGAAACGGCAATAAAAACTAAACGAGCAGCGATAGAAATACACCGTTTGTTGCAATATGCTTGGGACAACAGTACATTTTCAGGCGGACAAACTTTCGAAATTACAGTAGTTACAATTTTCGACAACAGATGGCGCTGCAAGTGATGTGAAAGATATAGAAGACAACGCAGTCTGTGGGTGCGCCATTCTGTACGTCGTCTTTCTGCTGTAAGCGTGTGCTGTTCACAACGTGCAAGTGTGCTGTAGACAACATGGTTTATTCCTTAGAACAGAGGATTTTTCTGGTGTTGGAATTCCACCGCCTAGAACACAGTGTTGTTGCAACAAGACGAAGTTTTCAACGGAGGTTTAATGTAACCAAAGGACCGAAAAGCGATACAATAAAGGATCTGTTTGAAAAATTTCAACGGACTGGGAACGTGACGGATGAACGTGCTGGAAAGGTAGGGCGACCGCGTACGGCAACCACAGAGGGCAACGCGCAGCTAGTGCAGCAGGTGATCCAACAGCGGCCTCGGGTTTCCGTTCGCCGTGTTGCAGCTGCGGTCCAAATGACGCCAACGTCCACGTATCGTCTCATGCGCCAGAGTTTACACCTCTATCCATACAAAATTCAAACGCGGCAACCCCTCAGCGCCGCTACCATTGCTGCACGAGAGACATTCGCTAACGATATAGTGCACAGGATTGATGACGGCGATATGCATGTGGGCAGCATTTGGTTTACTGACGAAGCTTATTTTTACCTGGACGGCTTCGTCAATAAACAGAACTGGCGCATATGGGGAACCGAAAAGCCCCATGTTGCAGTCCCATCGTCCCTGCATCCTCAAAAAGTACTGGTCTGGGCCGCCATTTCTTCCAAAGGAATCATTGGCCCATTTTTCAGATCCGAAACTATTACTGCATCACGCTATCTGGACATTCTTCGTGAATTTGTGGCGGTACAAACTGCCTTAGACGACACTGCGAACACCTCGTGGTTTATGCAAGATGGTGCCCGGCCACATCGCACGGCCGACGTCTTTAATTTCCTGAATGAATATTTCGATGATCGTGTGATTGCTTTGGGCTATCCGAAACATACAGGAGGCGGCGTGGATTGGCCTCCCTATTCGCCAGACATGAACCCCTGTGACTTCTTTCTGTGGGGACACTTGAAAGACCAGGTGTACCGCCAGAATCCAGAAACAATTGAACAACTGAAGCAGTACATCTCATCTGCATGTGAAGCCATTCCGCCAGAGACGTTGTCAAAGGTTTCGGGTAATTTCATTCAGAGACTACGCCATATTATTGCTACGCATGGTGGATATGTGGAAAATATCGTACTATAGAGTTTCCCAGACCGCAGCGCCATCTGTTGTTGAAAATTGTAACTACTGTAATTTCGAAAGTTTGTCTGCCTGAAAATGTACTGTTGTCCCAAGCATATTGCAACAAACGGTGTATTACTATCGCTGCTCGTTTAGTTTTTATTGCCGTTTCAAATTTACCGGTCATTTTTGAAACACCCTGTATATGCAAAGTTGTATTCCGAGCAAACATCTCGGCTGCATGTTAATCCCGATTTCAAATTTGAAGTACATTTAAATCCTTTCCATGACCCTTCCTTCATGAAGTACACGAAGGTGACGGAAGTCATGGGATAGTGGTATTCACATATACAGATGGCGGTAGTGTCGCGTAATAAAAGGACAGTGCACTGGCGAAGCTATCTTTTGTATTCATGTGAAAGGCTTTTCAACGTGATTATGGGCGCACGACGGGAGTAACTGGACGTAGACGCCTGTGACATTCCATTTCGGAAACCGTTAGAGAATTCAATATTCTGGGATCCACAGTGTGAAGAGAGTGCCGAGAATACCAAATTTCAGGCATTACCTCTCACCACGGACAACACAGGTGCCGATGACTTTGACTGAAAGGCCGAGAGAAGCGACGTTTGCCTATAGTTCTCAGTGCTAACAGACCAGCAGCAATGCGTACAATAACATCAGAAATTAATTTGACACGTACGACGAAAGTATCCGTTGGGACAGTTATGTGAAATTTTCCGTTAGTGGGCTATGACAGTAGATGACTGAAGCGAAGTGCCCTTACTCACAGCACCACGTCACCTCCACCGCCTCTCCTGGGCTCGTGACTGTATCGGTTGGACCATAGACGACTGCAAAACCGTGAGGTGGTCAAAAGAGTCTCGATTTCCGTTGGTAAGAACCAACAGTAGACGTCGAGTGTGGCGCAGACCTCACGCTGTTTACATGGAATGGACTTGTTCCTCCGGTCCAGCTGAACCATCCGTTGACAGAAAATGGTTATGTTCGGCTACTTGGAAACCATTTGCAGACATTCATTGACTTCACGTTCCCAAACAACGATGTCACGTGTGAGATAATGGACCAATTGTGGCGCCCTGAAAATTGTGGCGTGGCCGCATGCGCCGCTCGGTGGGTGCGGGCCGTTCGGCAGGCCGACCGTGTGGTGCTGGACGTTGCTCGAAGCAAGAGGAGTCCGGCGGCCGCGTGATGTGAATTCCATGTTGACGCTGTGACGAGGACGGTGCTTTGTGTGGATGAAGGAGGTGTCTACGCCGGTAGTGCCAAAGATGGCGGACTTTGTGAAACCTTAATGGCAGACATTTAACAGTTCGTATAGAAATTAATAGTAGCCAGATGAATCATGATACCTCAAAAAGAAACATGTACATTATCATTATTCGCACGACAATTCTGATGGTGTAATCAGATTTTCAATATCTTTATTAGTTTAAAGTTTAGTATCTGACAGTAAATTATACAAGCAACATCCAGCAACGAATTTCCAATATTTGAACGCTTCACCCGATTTCGTCGATCGACGTGTCTTTAGAAAGCTATTACAGTAAACCTAAATTAGTATAAATTAAAAAATGGCTCGGAGCACTATGGGACTTAACTTCTGAGGTCATCAGTCGCCTAGAACTCAGAACTACTTAAACCTAACTAACCTAAGGACATCACACACATCCATGCCCGATGCAGGATTCGAACCTGCGACCATAGCGGCCACGCGGTTGCAGACTGAAGCACCTAGAACCGCACGCCCACACCGGCCGGCAGATTTTAGTTAATTGCAATTTTTCATTTATAAATTTATATGCTAAATTCATAATTCGCAATTGCCTAGTGATAGAAACCTTCGACCATTCGATTCATGTGTGTTTTCTTATCGTATACTGTAGACTCAGCAGTATTTGGCCTGTAATGGGGCAACTACGTATCCCAGCCCCTAGACAACTAAACCAGTCAAACTTTTAATATTTCAACTTTGAGTCTGATGGTATGTAATTGAAGGCCACCACCACTATCCATTCATCATGTACTATTTGAAAGCTCGCATACGTCACCGGGCACAGCTGTTCACATCGGTATGAAGAAGATTCTGGAAAATTCGAGACAATGATTTGGCCACACATATCGCCCGACATGAATCCCATCGCACATTTATGGGATAAAATCGAAAGGTCAGTTCGTTCGAAACATCTTGCAGCGGCAACCCTTTCGCAATTATGGACGGCTATAGAGGCCGCAGGGCTCAGCGTATCTGCGGGAGCTTCCAACGACTTGTTGAGTGCATGCAACGTCCTGTTACTGCACTACGCCGGTCAAAATGGGATCCGACTCGATATTCAGAGGTATCCCATGAGCTTTGTCATCTCTGTGTAATTAGCAAATGCTGTTCGGATGCATTTAGTAGCGTTACCAGGTAAAGAGCTGTCTAGTGGCAATTCGTCCTCTAACCTAGCAACACAAAGTGTTCTCTAAACTTAAACCCATGTGCCTCCATGACGAAGTTATACAGAAACCATTACTCATCTATTATAATTTCTGCCAAATCTCGTCGAACGTTTAATGAAATGTTTTCCACTTACTGCTCTGTATTGTACACGAGGTGAGCAGAGCTCGTAACACCAATAACACGCTTCTGCAACGCCACAAATTCGCTTTTGGAGCACCACTCACTCTCGGTAGCAACGTAACAAACGTCAGCGGAACAGATGCTTGCCAACCAGTCTGTAGTGCTGCAAAGAGATCCCATGTGAAGCCGGCCTTTTCCAACAGAAAATTCCTAGTGCTAGTGAAACGGGGCAATCAGTACCCCGTGCAACTTGGCAGCCGGATATCGCATCCCCTACGAAACTCGTAGACTCTCTTAGCCAGCAAATTGTGATCATTATCAAGACTGTAGGTGGTGTTAGACAGTATTAGTGCCATGTCTCCTGGGCGTGAATAATCATTTTTCCAGCGTGCTTAGGTGTACTGGGGACTAAAACTGCTTCTGTACCCGTTTCGTTCACTGCCGTAATGAGTAAACGAAGAGGTGTATCAAAGTTGTAAAAAGAGGATTATCAATACTTCGGACGTGGGAGAATGTGGCACAGGGCAGTTTCTTCACGAAAACTGCAATGTTCCACACCCAGATGAGTTCCGAACTGTACGTTATCAAGAAAGATGTGTCGGGGTCAACATATGGGGAACATTTAATAAGTAAGGCAGCACGTTGTTTTTGAAAGCAGGTCCGTTATATTCGGGATTCCAACACACACGGTATTATTCCCACTCTTTCGGCTACAAAACACATTTAATATCACTTTTGTACGTTTTTCTTGAATAACTCAAAATTCATGCTCCAGCGAAAACGTGTCGCAGTACAAAATTAAATTATATCAAATTTTCTACAGAAGGCCTATTCATTTTTTCTCTGGAACTAATGGTTTGTGCGAAGAGAGCGCAAGAATGTTGAAAAACTCGCTCGACGCGCATGCGCTGTAGCTTACGTAGTTTTTGTAGGCCAGTTTGAGATAGCTTCCCGACTTGACAGACCACAAGTATCCCGTATCAAACTGTTCGTATCAACTTGCTATCTCAATATGCTGCCTTAAAGTGGCCTACAAAAACTACGTAAGCTACAACACATGCGAGTCAAGCGAGTTTCTCAACATTCTCGCTCTCTCTCCGCACAAACCATTAGTTCTAGAGAAAAATGCATAGGACATTTTTTGTAGTAAATTTAATATAGTTTAGTTTTTTACTGCGACACGTTTTCGCTGGAGAGTGCGGTTTTCTAGATATTCAAGAAAAACGTACGAAAGTGATGTTAAATGTGTTCTATCCCGGAAACCATTCGGAATAGGTCATACGTCCATATGACGTTTTTTGCTCAGAATCACTAATACTATCACCCCTCAAAGCATGTACGTTTCCTCCTGACTCACTCTCTATATATAGTGGTGCATGTCGTCATTGATATATTCTTGTGAAATCGGATTAATCTCTTTGCAATATCCTCTTATTCTCTATTTAAACTATTCACCTTCTTAGTTTTGTTGTTCTTCATGATAGGTTTCATTTGATTCGCACCATACCATGGGGGTAAACGGACAAAAACAAGAACGCGTGTTTTGATGAACGTGAAATTCTCAAAATAAATTTCTTATTTATTCAAACACGGAAGCAAATAGTGAGCTGTCTAAAAAAAATTTCCGTATGGTATCTAATACGTCTATATTTATTGTATCAAACTGTGATGTGTCCAGTAGTAAAAACGCACACGAAAGTATAACTTTTTAAAAAAGAAATAAACGTCGGTAATTTTGATGTCGTCTTAGTTCATTTCTCAAAAGCTACTGTTGTTCAAATACATGAATCATAATAATGATAAATCGTTATATTTTAATTCAGTTTTAAGGTGCGATTTGTGGCAAAGATCACAAATTCCTACCAGAAGCATGTTTCCAAGGTAACCAATTTCGGAGGGAGCCGTGGGAGGTCATAAATTTTAATAAGGTAACAGCACAGGAAACCTGAAGTAATAAGCGCATAATGTAAACCCTCAACCGTGAACACGAAGTAAGGCGGCAGCTGTTGACAGCAGAAAATAACAATACCTCTGGGTCTCGGAATGTTAAGTAATGAGGACAACAAGCGTATCGCTGCGCGTGAGAATTTGATATATTTCGAAGTATACGTTACACTGCTTGAAGTCTGAGATACCTGAATCGAGTAAGAATCAAAAAACTGACATGTCAAACAAGTCTTGATGGTGAAGATCGCAGTGGTGAATGATCTTCTTGAAACAAAGTTAGTCGTCGTGGCCCGCTTATAAACTTAGTTTACGAATCGTTAACGACATGAGAAGAATAATGAGAAATAGATGAGCCCAAACAAAAAGTGCCTTGCAATAAAAATAAAATTATTACCTCGAAAAGAATTTCGTCAATAAGCGCGAACACAGAGAAGGGAAACACTGAATTTCTTTGAGATTTAGTGTTACAGTCGCATCCTGAAAAAGCAAAAACATTAATAAATTTCTTAAAAGGGCGAGAGAGCGGAGGGATATATGGAACTCTGTTGTCAGTGGTCATCGTGTCTGGCTTCCATCTGGAAGACCTCTGCTCGACTCCCGGCACTGCCAGAAATTTTCCCCTGATGGGAGGACTGGAACAGGGTGCTAGTTGGGGAGGTAGAGCATCAAAGGTCTAGTAAGCCAACAACGGCCGGGAGAGCTGTATGCCAACCCCATGCCCTTCCATACCGCATCTGAATGACGCCATTGTCTGAGGATGACACGGCGGTCGGTCGGTCCCAAGTGTCCCATCTGGGCCAGAGCGCGGAGCCAAAAATAACTGTAGAAAAGGTGAATATAGCCTATCGCCCGTTTGTTAAGACAAGGCGGGATCTTCAAAGAATAATAGAGGGACATTTCAATGAAAAAAACTAGAGTAAGAAAACAGATGAAGTACATAGTACATTAAATTGTGAAAGATTGTTGTAATTCCTACACAGAAATGTAGAAGAAGACAGAAAGATGTGTGAAAGGTGGAGATATGTTACCATTCAGGCAACCAGTCCTCTGACTCGGCGCTAAAGGAATGAAGAAAGCGACTCATTGTCACAAGAAGTGATTATCACAACCAAAATCTGTGCACTTCAATACAGTCACAACTCGGGATCCAACGGGTGCAACATTCAGGTTAACGGCCACATTATCATGATCAGGTGCGCTGATGAACACAATGCTGGTGTGCGACCACCGACAGCCACCCCCCTCGCCCTCTTACACAGTTGCCTCACGTGGCGGATCCATAGCTGTTCCTATGAACGACGACACTAGGTTGCAGGCAACTGCGCTACCAGCCACTGAGCTTCAGCGCCGCGCAGTTGCGAAACTCGTTGGTGAAACTAAACACTTTCGGCGTGTTCCAACTTTGGCGACACTAGTTGCACGTGTTTTGAGGTTATGTGTGTTCGTAGAGTGTAGACAAACTGAAATATGAAGTAGGGAACGGAGAATAATGTTCGCGTTTTGGCTATCTATGGTTTGCATAGGTGTTTGTGGGATTTCAGTGATGCTGATTACAAAAATAAGCAACATATTGCTGCCTCTGAGACCGGCATGTGAGATCGTAACATAGATGGTTTGACAATATCTGAGTGCAGGGCAAAATTAGAGTTAGGAGCACATATACAACTGAATTAAGAAAAATACAAGCTATTGTAATTCTAGCTGTAGCAATGCTCTCGTCTACAAGAGCAACATCCCATCGTTCGAGTTGGCCAACTCTTTGTTAAGGAATATTGTTGACAGGAGGGAAGGCTATACAAATTCAAGAAGCTGCATTCTTTATTCATTATTCATCTATTTAAAACGTCGCTGCAATGCTCCCCATGCAAATATGTTACAATTTTTAAATATTGCCACTATAAAGATCTGTCTTCAGTAGTTTGCAAACCATTCTCTTCTTAATTCGTCCTGCTTCGAGTAATTATTGTTTCTAATGTTAATAATTATTACTGTAAATGTTAATAATTATTGGTGTTAATTAAATAGCGTCATCACCAACTAAAACCGTATCTTATAGCATACCAAATGTTCTCGATTGTAGTGCACGCAATATGATTTGTAATTTCAGTTCTGGCGACAGTGCTTCATGCGTTATAGTACCTTTATTCCTTACCGCATAATTAACTCTATTTAGAAGTAACGTGAACAGTTCTGGTGACATTATAAGATAATTAAAAGAACTTCTTGGATCTTCAGTTATAAATTATTTCAGCAAGGATGTTGAGCAACCGAGCTGACGTCTTTTCTTCATCCGGTCACGAATCGAAACACGTTTCTTATTTTTTTCTTATCCAGCGATTCCACGCAACAAGCTTTAACTCCATCACAACTCGTGCGACGTGCAGCTGCCAAAACTTTCATTTCAGACACAACTCAGGGACCCACAAAGGGACGAAACTAAAGTGTATACTGGTGTCGCCGTGTCTACAGTCATATATGAAACCACTGGCGTGCAACTCATTCCACGCAACAAGTGGTGCAACCCAATGTCGTCGTGTAAACTAGGCTGAACGGTAAGTGCCTGCCCGCAGTCCGAGGCATTGTTGGCGAAGGGTGGGGGTAGGGGGGTCGGCAGCGAACTGTTTGTCTGGCTGTTCCGAGTTGGCCTGCATCAAAAACGTATTCAGTGTTATTGTTAGGTGCATTTTTTTCTCTTTTTAATTAACTGAAATTCTTGTTTCCAGTCTTAGCAAAGGAACACAGCATCGAAATTGCCCAATATGGGCCAGATCCTTTGTTCGGTTGTTGTTCATTCCTTGCAAGACTGTGAGAGAATACACTGCCTGACAAAAAAAAGAGTGAAGCACCCGGAAGGGGAAATGAAATGAAATTTCACGGTTTGAGAGGGTATGTGATGTTATTTCAGGAATTACAAAATCACTGACTGTATAAAGAACTTCAGTAAGAGCCCATTTATCAGTACGACGTTGTAACCCCGTTTGTCCTGGGTGCATGCACTTATTCTGTTGGGAAAGGTGTCAGATAACCATTTTATCCCTTTATGAGGAAAGCTGGCCCACGACTATTTTAAATGATTTCTCATTTACTGGATACTGACACTGCGATGCAGTTCACATCCAAGCAGGTGCCACACATGTTTCATCGGTGACAGGTCTCGGGATCTTCCTGGATACGTGGGTGCCTCAACATCCCACAGACAATTCATAGAGACAGTTGCCAGATGTGGACGAGCATTGTCCTGTTGAAAACTGACACTGATATACTACCGCGTGAGAGGTAACAGAGGACGCAGGTTGTCAGTGACGTACCGTTGTGCGGTTAGCATTCCCTGAAGTCGTACCCGATGGCCACTCACGCCCTGACGGAAGCAATTATACCGCTGTGACTCTCCTCTTCCAATGTTGCCTCATACGTGCCGATAATGATCATCCGAGATAGTGAAGAACCTCGGTTTATCGCTGAACACATTGAGGCGTGATTCATCACCAGTCCATGCTTCCCATCACGGAACAACTCCAAAAGCAGCCGTCTGTGTTGCGGTGTTAACGGCAGTTAACGAAAGACGCAGCAGTTTCCTAGTCCAGCAGTTGCTACTTTCCGACGTACAGTGTAGATGATACAGAGCGTTGCAGGCAGTCCATTACTTCTTCTTGGATGGAAGGTGCAGATGTGAAGAGGTTATGAAGTCCTTGGTGCACAGTATAGAGATTCCCCCCCCCCCTCCCCCTTGTGGCACCGAGCCAAGTGGAGCAGTGGTTAGCACACTGGTCTCGCATTCGGGAGGACGACGGTTCAAAGCCTCGCCGGCTATCCTGATTTACCTTTTTCCATGATTACCCTAAATCGTTTCAAGCAAATGCCGCGATGGTTCCTTGAAAGGGCACGGCTGACTTCCTACCTCATCCTTCCCTAATCCGGTGGGACCAATGACCTCGTTGTTTGCTCCCCTCCCCCGAATCAACCAACTAACCACTTTCCTTATGGTTGCCAGATGTGGATGATTGAAACTTGGACGACGAATACGCTTGCTCTCATGTTCCCACGCAGTCTGGCATCGGGCCACTTTCACATTCGCATGCCCAACAAATCAGGATATTGCACGATTCGATCAGCCAGCCAAACTGAAACCCGAAATGAGGCCCTTCTCAAACTCTGCCAGGGACTCTCTCATTTGTGTGCGCAGCCTCTCCGTGTTCTTGCCAGTGACGAGTCAACATATAAAGCTGTTCAAGTCCCTCACATACCACAACAGGCCTGGTAACAACACTGAACACGAACAACGCTAATACACTGTCTTTGCCGTTCTACCTGTCGCAGATATTACGAGGTGCATTCAAGTTCTAAGGCCTCCGATTTTTTTTTCTAATTAACTACTCACCCGAAATCGATGAAACTGGCGTTACTTCTCGACGTAATCGCCCTGCAGACGTACACATTTTTCAAAACGCTGACGCCATTATTCCATGGCAGCGGCGAAGGCTTCTTTAGGAGTCTGTTTTGACCACTGGAAAATCGCTGAGGCAATAGCAGCACGGCTGGTGAATGTGCGGCCATGGAGAGTGTCTTTCATTGTTGGAAAAAGCCAAAAGTCACTAGGAGCCAGGTCAGGTGAGTAGGGAGCATGAGGAATCACTTCAAAGTTGTTATCACGAAGAAACTGTTGCGTAACATTAGCTCGATGTGCGGGTGCGTTGTCTTGGTGAAACAGCACATGCGCAGCCCTTCCCGGACGTTTTTGTTGCAGTGCAGGAAGGAATTTGTTCTTCAAAACATTTTCGAAGGCTGCACCTGTTACCATAGTGCCCTTTGGAACGCAATAGGTAAGGACTACGCCCTCGCTGTCCCAGGACATGGACACCATCATTTTTTCAGCACTGGCGGTTACCCGAAATTTTTTTGTGGTGGTGAATCTGTGTGCTTCCATTGAGCTGACTGGCGCTTTGTTTCTGGATTGAAAAATGGCATCCACGTCTCATCCATTGTCACAACCGACGAAAAGAAAGTCCCATTCATGCTGTCGTTGCGCGTCAACATTGCTTGGCAACATGCCACACGGGCAGCCATGTGGTCGTCCGTCAGCATTCATGGCACCCACCTGGATGACACTTTTCGCATTTTCAGGTCGTCATGCAGGATTGTGTGCACGGAACCCACAGAAATACCAACTCTGGAGGCGATCTGTTCAACAGTCATTCGGCGATCCCCCAAAACAATTATCTCCACTTTCTCGATCATGTCGTCAGACCGGCTTGTGCGAGCCCGAGGTTGTTTCGGTTTGTTGTCACACGATGTTCTGCCTTCATTAAAATGTCGCACCCATGAACGCACTTTCGACACATCCATAACTCCATCACCACATGTCTCCTTCAACTGTCGATGAATTTCAATTGGTTTCACACCACGCAAATTCAGAAAACGAATGATTGCACGTTGTTCAAGTAAGGAAAACGTCGCCATTTTAAGTATTTAAAACAGTTCTCATTCTCGCCGCTGGCGGTAAAATTCCATCTGCTGTACGGTGCTGCCATCTCTGGGACGTATTGACAATGAACGGGGCCACGTTTTAAAACAATGCACATGTTTCTATCTCTTTCCAGTCCGGAGAAAAAAAAAATCGGAGGCCTTAGAACTTGAATGCACCTCGTATAACTCTAATCATTTACATACCTGCCTATGGTGTGTATATTGACATTCTACCACATCTTCTGTGTGTTTCACGTCTTATGTCAGGTACTGTGATCAACCAGGTGAGATTATCTTGGCTGTAGTAGCCACTACTGGAATTCGCTGTAGCCATCTTCAAAACCGGCCGTGCCGTTCTACTTACGTCATGCTCCACTGGTTTAAGGTATGGTATAAATACTTGCAGTACTTCAGCAGATACAAAATTTTTCAAAGTATATCTGTTATATTGTCTTTCCAAACCTTATCTATTACCAGTTATAGTTGTGTGAGTAACACTGTCTATATCACAATGTATTTATTTTTAATAACTGGTTTCAGCCAGTATAGGTCATCTCCAGATCCAAAAACTCGTCGCAGCAACTGCTGCGCTTCATCAGATAATTCAGGCTATTTACAAAATCAACAAAATATGAAGAGTATTGGCAGATACAAAGAGGGAAATGTGAAACTTCCCATGTGCCATTTTCTTCAGAAAACTCGTTTTAAACGCTATTGCGTTTTCGCTACTTTCCAAATACCAAATCTTGAAGGAAATCTTTCATACTTGCAGTACTAGACGGCACATGCTCTTTCTGCCAAACAGTACATCTCTCTCGAGTTTCAAGTCCCACGTGTCAAGGTCTCCATCTACTTTTTAATGAGGTCTCTGGTAAGCGTGGGATAATTTGAAGAGATAACGCTCAAGTTTTTGGTGAGTGGGCATAGATTTCTGAACTGCTACAGAGATTTTGGAGTTATACAGAAATGAAAAAAAGTAAGCAAGGTCTTTGTTGCGCAAGATCGTTGGGTCAGCTAAAGCAGTGAACCTGATCCATGTAGTTCCAATGCTAATAACGGACTTCATTGATTCTAAAGATAATGCTGAAACAATGTTGTCAATGCAGGTGTGTAGGATCTCCAAATAAAGTATGATCAAACTGTTTTATAGTCATCCATCTCAAATAACTACTAAAAATTCTTATTCTGAAAGAGGAAGAAGGGAAAATGCCACTGTATTCAAAAGAGGGAAGACCACGGCTGACGATGTCATGCCGTACTTCATCTTAGAGACCATCCATATTTATCAGTTATAATATAGAAAGATCTGTTGATGATGTTGCCATTTGTTTCCATAAGCACAAGGTGTTCTACAATAAATTTTACAGTGTCTGATATCAAGAATAGAGTTGAGGAAGAAACAGAAGTCAATGCTGAGAGATTTTTTTCTTGGATCCCCGTGTAAGAAACAAAAGATTCGAAAAAGTTTTTTATTGACTATATTTCCACTAGTTAAAACATCACTGCTCTATTTCTGTACTTGTATTATCACAAATAAAACATAGTGCCTCCGTATTAATGGCACTCGAAACAGAACCTTTTTTGTTGTTACTTAGAGCCAGTCAATACCCAGGAATGCCTACTAGGACGTGCTTCATAATTATTTATTTTCTGCATTCTCATTATTTGTAGCAGTAATGAGGTGAGCTTTATAATTCTGTGGTATCAGAGGAACATCTCAGTTTCGTTTTTACAAATTAATTTTGTGCGAAAAGATATACACTGTTTTTTTAATTCTCCTGGCAGATGTGAGATCTGGCACTAGAACGGTTGAAATTTTTACTCTTTATGTAATGCAGGTACGACCTGATTTAAGAATTGTTTGCTCCGTTGTTCTGTCATTCGACATAACTGCTGTTCACAACAACACCATTTGTTCCCAGTAATAATACGGAGAATTGGCCTTTTAAAGGGTCAGATGTTACAAATACCGTGATGTTACCACAGCTACGCCACGTCCAACAGGACAAATAAGCCAGAAAAATATGAGATACAATTGCATATTTTGGTTTCAAGAGCGAACATGAAAGTATTTGTACTGGAATGAAAAGCAGCCGGCGAGAATTTCGAATCAGTAAATCAATTAATAATGAAATGATAAAATAATGTAAAGACTAAATATGTCAAACTGAGTTCAAATACGCGTTAGAACTGACGATATTGCAAGATTGAAGTTTTGTACACTTTTTTCATTTTCAAACAAAACTCTGTAGGTTCAATAGGTTTCAGTAGAGGGAAGACGACAACAGGCGCGTTATTTGTGATGAAACAAGACACTGATAAACCTGGTAAACACGCGGAATTTAATAGAGACACCCATTTCGTATTTCTTGATTTGAAAAATGCCTTCATTAAGTAAAGTAGATAGAGAAAAATTGTGGAGAATTTTGTAAAAAGAGTTACCTATTGTATTCATAACACGCTTTAAGAAGCCTGAACGAAAGGCAACAATGACGTTAGATATAAATGAAGAGCTGATACCACCTTTAATCACTAGCAGATCATGATTTGTATAATACGGCCAAACGGTTGCAAAAAGATTTAACTTGACTTAGTTTCGACGCCGTCTATGGGAGTCTTCAGAAACACAAAAAACAATTACATATTGTGACAGATGAAAACAGGTTTGCGAGCAAAGTGCTCTCATCATATAAAGCACCTTCTTAAAATCGTATTAAAAACGTGTAAGAATTACAGGTATTGTAACTGACATAACAATTGGACTTGTGAGTAAAAAATTATAGCTACATGACGTAGCACACTATACATCGTTAAGGGCTTTTTTTCCTTTTACTTCTGTGATTAAGCTCTCTTTGTTTACGTAGCAGTGTTCTAACGCGGTTATTAAACCATGCGGTGCGCCTTACCCAGCTCTTAAGCCCTTGCTCGAAACATACTTGTCTAAGGCATATAGAGCGATACTTTTCATTTTTTTCCTTTGTGCTCCACATCTTCGTCCTCAGTATTGAATATTTGATACTGACTTCTCAGATATCTGCAATTTGTATCCTGTCATTAGTGCTAAGCAAAAATGTTTCCATACCTTTCTTATTATTCCTTGAAAAACCGGTAGTCATAGCTGCTATCACAGCCTTCTCCTACGCTAAGTGATCCCTTAAGTTCAGGTCTGTTCGTTGATAGGTCTAAGACGCTACCTTCATGAGTTGGTTTTCTAATTATCAGCTCTAAGTAATTTTCGGACAAGAATTCAGAATAATGTCAATTATCCCTTTCTCTGGCGCCAGGTTTTATCGCTTGACTCTCCTAATCTATACCTGGCAAGTATTACAACGGCATCATCAGGAAAATTACTAACGATATTCTGCAAGTTCTCTCTGAAGCACTCTACCGCTACAGCCCCTGATCCAGGAGGTCTACAAAAGATCAGATTACAAACAAATGGGACTTCTGAGGTCATTAGTCCCCTAGAACTTAGAACCATTTAAACCTAACTTACCTAAGGACATCACACACATCCACGCCCGAGGCAGCATTCGAACCTGCGACCGTAACGGTCGCGCGGCTCCAGTCTGTAGCGCCTAGAACCGCTCGGCCACTCCTGTCGGCGATCAGACAGACTTTTGAGGCTTAATTGTGAATTCATAATAACCTCGCTAGATATTATCGAACTCTTTACTGCAATCAATACGCCGCCGCCATTGGCGACTAACCTATCCGTACGGTAAATATTCTAATCTGTACTTAGGATTTCGTTGCTATTCACTTCCGGTGTCAGCTACCTTCCTGCCCCTGATACTGTCTGGGCATTGTAACCTTCAACAAACGATAATAATTCTGGTATCTTTCCTTGGATGCTCCTGCAGTTTACTAATATCATATTAATATTTTCTGTGACTGATATGCAAGGACGAAATGGTTCAAATGGCTCTGAGCACTATGGGACTCAACTGCTGAGGTCATTAGTCCCCTAGAACTTAGAACTAGTTAAACCTAACTAACCTAAGGACATCACAAACATCCATGCCCGAGGCAGGATTCGAACCTGCGACCGTAGCGGTCTTGCGGTTCCAGACTGCAGCGCCTTTAACCGCACGGCCACTTCGGCCGGCTATGCAAGGACGAGCATTCGCTGAGAACGTTATGGCTGGCGTAACTTCGGTTGGCTGGCAGTGGGGGGTCTAACCTAACAAACCTCCATATGCACGTCACACGTACTCCGAAACCCTTGTAGTCCACGTCTGACCTATTAAGGGGAAGCCTACAATACTGCTCCTGTTAGCGGAGGTCGAGAAATTCGCATCCGATACCGTCGCAGAGTCGTCTGAGCCTCTAATACAGACCTTCAGGGTGCTCTAAACCAAAGGACTGCTTTCGATCCTGCGTGCGATGCACCCCACGTGCAATGTTAGTTATCTTCGCCAAATCAGCCATCTGTCGACAGTAACTGAGGATGTTCTCAGAACCCAAGTGGCAGATGTCATTCGTTCCGACATGTGCCACAATTTGCAGCCGATTCCACCCAGTGCGCTCGACAGCTGTCAGCAAGACCTCCTCCACATCACAGACGAAGCCCTCAGCAAACACACAGAGTGCACAGCGGGATTCTTTCCCGCCCTGCATGCCACTTCACCGAGGGACTTCAATACTCATCTAATGTTGGAACTCCCAGTGATTAGCAAAAACACCCTCTGTACTAGTCTGGTCTGGGCAGGAAAGTCGGCCGCTGGCTCAAGAGGAAAGCCATCCCGCGTTCGTTCAGAAGTATTAGCAGCATTGCTAAGGCGTTAAGGACTCAGTCGTGCGGTACGTTCCCTCTTTCGCCTTCCGCCCTCTGACACGCGAACCCACCATTGTCCACGATTCACTCTCGTGCGAAGAGGAACTAGTCAGACGTTGCGTATCAGAAGACGCAGCGACTACCCGGACACCAGGGGATTCGAACGACACCAAGGGTGTCGAAAGTCTCGCCGCTACTTCGAGTAGTAGCCAGAAGACTGTCGACCGTTGCCAACACGGCCTGCAGCTGTTTACAGACAGCAGTCAACTCTCCTTGTGTACGCTCACAAGCACAGTCCCTACCCATATCGCATCGAGTAAAGAGAAACTTAATAGGATCTCAAAAATGTAAACAAAGCAGCGAGCAGTAACATAGGAAGTACAAATAGACCCTCTGCAAAAGGAAAAAAAAAATTACCTGACAGTGGCGCTACTGAGACTGGGAAATAGAAAAGAGAGAATAAACAAACACTTGAATCTGCTGTGCAGAATTCTTATTACAGCCCAATATCGAAATATCTGCTAGCTGTTAAAACAGAAATAATTTTCTCTTGTGAAAGTGGGTGTATCAACAGTTACTTTTTACTAGAAACTCTCCTTTCACGAAAGCTACTGTAGGAAATAAATACGCTGATCTAACTACACGCTATGTACAAATTCGAAATTTAAATGGAGTCAAGTGAAACGGCTCTTCAGATGGAGTATCACCTCACACAGATATTCACTCAGAGTTACGCAAAACATTTAAGAATGAGTTAGTACCCAGTAAAATACACAAATGCAATTCACTTCCACGAGGAAACATGTGAGAGATAGAAACTAAACAAATTACTATGTTCCAGACAAGTGGTATTGCTACAGGCGTCCTTCGTGTTCCACGGTAGCGTATTCGGATTTAAAATTAATTCAGTTTCTTAACTGAAAAACAATTCGTAATTAAAAAAAAAACTTGAAAATCGTTGCAATTGAAAACACTTTTCAAATATCTTGTATCAGTGTGTTAACCTCCACACTAACACATATGCAATTTTTCGTTGTTTAGGAATCCAATGTCCTATTTTTAAACTTATGGTAAGTTACTGAATTACGGTCAGGAGGCCACTTATATAAAATAATTTGTATATTGATGCATTGTATGAAGAAAAATACAAAGAGGCATATCCATTATGGCCTCATGGTGAAAGGTCACCGCAGTAGGTAGTAGATGACAAGAACGGCGTCCATTTTAACATTGAATACCCCACTATCTGTCTTGTATTCTTGCTAGTTTGACGAATAGCATATAGTTGGTTAGATCAGTTTGAGTAGAATCCTACCAATGCATACCAGAGTGTCAAAGCTTCCATTACGATACATAAGAAAGAGTTTTTTCATACCAATACATATTCAGAAACACTAAGTAGGAAAGGTGCTACGAATGTATTCGTTAACAGACACGGGGACAAGCTCCATGACCTAGCATAAGGAGCGGCAATTCTCTAGTAGTGAAGCGCTACAACCAGTAATGATGATGATGATGATGATGATGTTTGGTTTGTGGGGCGCTCAACTGCGTGGTTATCATCGCCCTTACAAATTCCCAACCGTCGCTCAGTCCAGTCTCGCCGCTTTTATGAAAAATGATGAAATGATGATGATGACACAAACAACCAGTCATCGAGAGGCAGGTGAAAAAAACAGTCATGTAGACCACATGCTCAGACGCATAACAGCAGTGTTACAGTTTGCAACTAAGATCCGAGTAATGTTATGTCCCAGTAAAGACGTCCAGGTGCTTAGGGTGTCAAGTACATTCACTATTCCCTGCAGGGACGCTAATCGTACTGTTGATGAGCGATGCGCAAAACAGGAGTGACACATAAAACATGTTCTCAGTGTACCGAAAGGGTTTATTGAGATCTACATCCAAATATAAATTTGTTACGATCGATTATAAATTGAAAAGCTAGAAAGTATTTTCTGAAGGTAATTGTGGGGAATGCAGCCTTATTGGGAAGTAAAACGTGGATCACAAACATTTAAGACAAGAAAAGGGAAAAAGAAATCTATGAACTGACTTCACTAAAGGAATCGCCAATTTGATGGAGGGAAACGTGGGAAGGTGAAAACTATAGACGGAGACCACGGCATGAATACAGTAAGCAGGTCTAAATGAAAGAAGGTTGCAGTAGTTGTTCAGAAATGAAGAGGCATGAGCACGATGGACTAGAATGAAGACAGCATCAAACCACTCTTTGGCTAAGGGCCAAAAGAACATCATGTACATCTACGTGCACACTCCGCAAACCGTTGTTGAGTGCATGGCAGACATTACTTCCCATTGTATCACTTATTAATAGCTATTCCATTTCTGTATAGGGTGCGGGAAGAATGGCTGCTTATCTCTGTACACGGTGTAGTTAGTCTAATCTCGTCATTTCTACAGGAGCAAAAGGCAGAATGTTGTACGACATTCCTAAGTTCCTAACTGGTTGTAAGAATCTTTCGCTGTAGACTTGACATTTGACTTCATACAATGCATCAACATACATATCATTTTATATATTCTAAGTAGACTCCTGATATAATTCAGTAACTTACCATACGTTTAAAAATAGGACATGCTACTTTCAGTATGTGTGTGACGCTCTCCAAAATGGTTCAAATGGCTCTGAGCACTATGGGACTCAACTGCTGTGGTCATAAGTCCCCTAGAACTTAGAACTACTTAAACCTAACTAACCTAAGGACAGCACACAACACCCAGCCATCACGAGGCAGAGAAAATCCCTGACGCTCTCCCTTGAGTCCATCAAACCTGAGGCGATTCGTGGTGCCCTAGTTTAGGTACATCCAACGTCACCATTACTTTTGTTTGGTATGGGTCCTACACATGTGAGCAACTTCCTACGATCGATCTCACGAGTGTTTTTCAAGCAGTCTCCTTGGTAAATTTGCAAAGTGTCTCCATTTTTCCTGTAAACTTCCAACAAACCGTAGTGTGTCACGTGTTTTACCTACGACTGAATCCATTTGATCACTCCATTTCACATCTTCAGAAATTATTACGCCCAAGTAGAGGGTGCCAATTATTTAACTATATGAAATAAATCGTCATAACTTCTGAACGGTTTGCGATAAAACGTTAAAACTGCACGGTTGGCCGCGGGGCATGATGGGAATTAGTATGCGTATGCATGGTTCGGTTTAGCGACGAAACCCACTTTCATTTGGGTGGGTTCGTCAGTAAGCAAAACTGGCACATTTGGGTGTCTGAGAATCCACGTTTCGTGAGTGAGAAGTCTCTTCACGCTCAACAGATGACTGTGTGATGTGCAATGTCCAGTCACGGAATGATCGGTGCGATATTTCTTGATACACGGTGACTACCAGACGATACGTTAACGTTTTAGAAGATAATTTCATCCCCATTAACCAAAGTGACTCTGATTCCGACAAGATGTGGTTCATGGAAGACGGATCCCGCCCCCATCGAAGCAGGAGAGTGTTTGATGTCCTGGAGGAGCACTTTGGGGACCACATTCTGGCTTTGGGGTACCCAGAGACCACTGGCATGGGCTTCGGATGGCCGCCATATATTCCGGATCTGAACACATGTGACTCCTTTTTGTGAGGCTGTATTAAAATCAAGGTGTGCAGCAATAACCCCAAACCATTGCTAAGCTGGAAACACCCATTTAGGTCGTCATAGTCAGTATAGATGTTCCGACACTTCAACGGGAATTTCGCTATTCCTCTGCGCTACATCATCGACAATGAAAGCAGGCATATCGATAACGTCATAACCTAAATCCGAATATCTGTAGTGACGTTTACATGTTGTAACCTTCCCGCAAAAATGAAAAAGAAAATTATTTAAATGTGAATATTTATCGTGCTAAACGTAACCTCACCATAATTATTATTAAATGATATGAATTGAATGACGAAAATGCAAATAGAGCCAAATGTTAGCTCCCCGTAATTATTTTTAAAAAATGAAAAAAAAAATGGAATAAGAATTGCAAACAGTGCCAAATGTTGGCTTCCCACAGTAATACAAGTCAATGATAATAAAAATGTGCAAAAATGTTAAGTCCCCACAAAATTAACGTTAAGTTCAAACTGATAAATTTTATAAGGTCATCTGCGTTGACCTTAGGCCCTGTGCAATAATCAACCTGATAAATTAAATCTGGGAGGAAAAGCAAAGGAAATATTGTTTCAATTGTAATGATTATTTTCTTAAAAGATTGCTTTGAGAACAAAATTATTATTGGGGCAATTGTTGAACAAATTAATTACAGTTAAGATACATTACATTATCAGATGAGCGCAATGCTGCTTCATTACCTTATTTAAAAAATGTACCTCGTCCGGAATCTTGACCAGAGACCGATGTCGACGCCCGCCGACTCCTCACACACAACTCCGACTGTCTCTCGCGCGCTACTGGCACGAACGAACTACATGCTCTCGCGACTCGCTACGTACAACAACTGCCTCGCAACTGCACTGAACTCTCGCGCGGTCAAGCGCAGACTAGCAACGATAAATAACTCTCTGGTCAGAGATTCTGTCATGCCTCGCCATCGCTGCTACTGAACATACGTGTTTCAATGTTGAATAAAGTGTGTGCACGCCGTAGTTTGTAACTAATTTAAGTTTTTTCGTATAGATCAATAATTGTCACCCTGTATTTGTGTGAGTTGACATGTTCCAAATGTGACTCATTGACATTTTAGTCATAGGTTACTAATTTTTGTGTTATGTAAGGGAATTTTTAAAGCAAGCTGTCAATGATTACTCGACATCGATACCATATAAAGATTCGAGCGAATGGTTGTACTTCTTTTAGATAGTGGATCATTACAGAAAACTGTATCTGCAAAATTCTGAGGTTATTTTTAATACCGTGTGCCCGGACATAAATGTTGTCTGCATCTGCAGCTGGGCGGCCAGCGTATGTGACTACCGTGCGAGGGACTCTGGTTTAATTCCTGAAGCTGTCACAGATATTACCTTCGTGAGAGTTCTTGAACGGGGCACTCAGCGTGGTAAAGCAAATTAGGAGCTACTTTGAGGAATAACGGCTCCAAGGTCTTTAAAGCTGACCCGCTTGCTTCTTCATACTGCATCTAAGTGATGTTATGTACCACTCGTCAACACGGTGGGCCTGGGACTCTGGGCCGGATCCCCGAGTTCTTCTTAATGCTCAGATGATTAGTATTCAACGTGAACAGCAAGAGTGCCCCGCCCGAAGCTATTTCTACGTCTGTCGATGATTCTCCTTTCCACGATAACAAGCTGCTTCCCCACTACCCAATCGGTCACAAGCTTCATTTGATACTTCATTCAGTGGTACTTTCGTTAATATGCGTTGGGGTGATTCTGAGTCAAGAAAAACTGCATTCACCTGAAAGTCTTCGTCCATGGCTTTCATGACGTCTTGTGACCAAAATGCGAGTAGGATTTCGCACGACCGATATTTGCGGAATCCTTATTAGCTGGTGTACAGGAGATCTTTCTGTTGGAGATGCTTGTATACGTTTGAGATTAGAAAACGTTGTATGATTCTACAATATACACTCCTGGAAATGGAAAAAAGAACACATTGACACCGGTGTGTCAGACCCACCATACTTGCTCCGGACACTGCGAGAGGGCTGTACAAGCAATGATCACACGCACGGCACAGCGGACACACCAGGAACCGCGGTGTTGGCCGTCGAATGGCGCTAGCTGCGCAGCATTTGTGCACCGCCGCCGTCAGTGTCAGCCAGTTTGCCGTGGCATACGGAGCTCCATCGCAGTCTTTAACACTGGTAGCATGCCGCGACAGCGTGGACGTGAACCGTATGTGCAGTTGACGGACTTTGAGCGAGGGCGTATAGTGGGCATGCGGGAGGCTGGGTGGACGTACCGCCGAATTGCTCAACACGTGGGGCGTGAGGTCTCCACAGTACATCGATGTTGTCGCCAGTGGTCGGCGGAAGGTGCACGTGCCCGTCGACCTGGGACCGGACCGCAGCGACGCACGGATGCACGCCAAGACCGTAGGATCCTACGCAGTGCCGCAGGGGACCGCACCGCCACTTCCCAGCAAATTAGGGACACTGTTGCTCCTGGGGTATCGGCGAGGACCATTCGCAACCGTCTCCATGAAGCTGGGCTACGGTCCCGCACACCGTTAGGCCGTCTTCCGCTCACGCCCCAACATCGTGCAGCCCGCCTCCAGTGGTGTCGCGACAGGCGTGAATGGAGGGACGAATGGAGACGTGTCGTCTTCAGCGATGAGAGTCGCTTCTGCCTTGGTGCCAATGATGGTCGTATGCGTGTTTGGCGCCGTGCGGGTGAGCGCCGCAATCAGGACTGCATACGACCGAGGCACACGGGCCAACACCCGGCATCATGGTGTGGGGAGCGATCTCCTACACTGGCCGTACACCACTGGTGATCGTCGAGGGGACACTGAATAGTGCACGGTACATCCAAACCGTCATCGAACCCATCGTTCTACCATTCCTAGACCGGCAAGGGAACTTGCTGTTCCAACAGGACAATGCACGTCCGCATGTATCCCGTGCCACCCAACGTGCTCTAGAAGGTGTAAGTCAACTACCCTGGCCAGCAAGATCTCCGGATCTGTCCCCCATTGAGCATGTTTGGGACTGGATGAAGCGTCGTCTCACGCGGTCTGCACGTCCAGCACGAACGCTGGTCCAACTGAGGCGCCAGGTGGAAATGGCATGGCAAGCCGTTCCACAGGACTACATCCAGCATCTCTACGATCGTCTCCATGGGAGAATAGCAGCCTGCATTCCTGCGAAAGGTGGATATACACTGTACTAGTGCCGACATTGTGCATGCTCTGTTGCCTGTGTCTATGTGCCTGTGGTTCTGTCAGTGTGATCATGTGATGTATCTGACCCCAGGAATGTGTCAATAAAGTTTCCCCTTCCTGGGACATGAATTCACGGTGTTCTTATTTCAATTTCCATGAGTGTATATCTATCTACACGAAAGTATCATCGCTTAATTATTGTGAGGAGATACAGAAATATCTATATTTTTTTAAAAAAAAATTAGCGTATTGCATAGCAGCTCTCTTCAATTGTAGATGAGTGCAAGATGATATCAATACACAAGACAAATAACCAGATGGAATTGGATTACAAGATTAGAGGTTAACATCTGGCCCCTTTCACATTTATTTAAACACATTCGCGTAATACAACTATGCAATATAAAATCAAAGGATCTCCTTAATCTACAGCAGGAACATGGAAGAGAGGAGAAGTTCTTCACGAAAAACCCACGCAGATAAATTTAAGAGAACCAGCGTTTGAGGTAGACCGTAAAAATTAAAGCCATAACTTCAGAGCATCACATTTTCACTAACGTTCCTACTCAGAAACTATTTTGTTTATTAAACAAATATTTTGAGTGCAGCTAACTAATATATGTATATATGCCGGAGAACCAAAGAAATTGATATACCTGCCTAATATCGTGTAGAGCCCCCGTGGGCAAGTAGAAGTGCCCCAACAGGAGGTGGCATCGACTCGACTAATGTCTAATGTAGTACTGGAGGAAACTGACACCATGAATCCTGCAGGGATGTCCATAAATTCGTAAGAGTACGAGGGGTGGAGATCACTTCTGGACAGCACGTTGTAAGGCATCCCAGATATGCTCAATCGTATTCATGTCTGAGGAGTTCGGTGGCCAGCGGAAGTGTTTACACTCAGAAGAGTGTTCCTGGAACCACTCTGTAGCAATTCTGGACGTATGGAATGTCACATTGCCCTGCTGGAATTGCCCAAGTCCGGCGAAATGCAAAATGGACGTGAATGGATGCAGGTGATCAGACAGGATGCTTACTTACGAGTCACCTGTCAGAGTCGTAGCTAGAAGTATCAGGTGTCCCATATCACTCCAGCTGCACACGTCCCACGCCATTACGGAGCCCCCATCAGCTTGAACGGTCCCCTGCCGACATGCAGGGTCCATGGATTTATGAGGTTGTCTCCATACTCGTACACGCCCATCCGCCCTATACAATTTGAAACGAGACTCGTCCGACCAGGCAACGTCTCCAGTCATCAACAGTCCAATGTCGGTGTTGACGGGCCCACACGAGGCGTAAAGCGATATGTCATGCTGTCATCAAGGGTATAAGGAAATTTTGGAAATTTGTGGTAAGGTCTTACGGGATAAAACTTCTGAGGTCATCGGTCCCTAAACCTACACACTAAGTAATTTAACTTTGACTTACGCTATGGACAACACACAGAGCCATGCCCGAAGGAGTACTCGAGCTTCCGACTGGAGAAACCGCGGGGTCTGTGACAAGGCGCGTGGGAAGGATACACAAGTGGGCCTTCGGCTCCGAAAGGCAGTATCGATGATGCTTCGTTGAAAGGTTCGCACGCTGACACTTATTGATGGCCCAGGATTGAAATCTGCAGCCATTTGCGGAAGGGTTGCACTTCTGTCACGTTCAACGATTCTCTTCAGTCATCGTTGATCCCGTTCTTGCACGATGTTTTTTCGGCCGCAGCGACATCGGAAACTTGATGTTTTAGCGGATTCCTGATATTCACAGTTCACTCGTGAAACGGTAGTACGGGAAAATCCCCACTTCATCGCTGCCTCGGAGATGCTGTGCCCCATCGCTCGAGAGCCGACTAAACCACGGTCAAATTCACTTGAACCGTGATAAGCTGTCATTGTAGCAGCAGTAACCGATCTAACAACTGCGCCAGACACTTGTCTTATATAGGCGTTGCCGACCGCAGCGCCGTATTCTGCCTTTTTTCATCTCTCTGTATTTGAATAAGCATGCCTATATCAGTTTCTTTGGCGCTCCACAGTATAATCTTATTGCACACTAGTTAAATCGAATGAATGGTCTAAGTGTGAAAATATCTTCATCTACATCTGTACTCCGTAAGTCACTTTACTCTGCACGGAGGAGGGTACGTAGTATGCAAGTGCCACTTACTCCCTTTTCCTGATAAAGTCTCTTATGGTTCACGGGAAGAACGGTTGCTGGTAAGCTGCCGTGTGGGCTCTAATCTGTCTGACTTTAACCTCATTGTTTTTTCGCTGGATATACGTAGCAGAAAGCAATATGTACTGGTCGACTCTTTTAGGAACTAATGCTCTCGGAACTTTAACAGTAGACCATACCATCATGCAGAATGCCTCTCTTGGAGCCTCTGCCATTGGAGATGGCTGAGCATCCCCCTTTCGCACTTACTAAATGAAACCTGTAACTAAACGTGCTGATATTCTTCAGGTATTCTCTGTTTCTTCTTTCACTTCTATTGGTACGTATCTGACGATCAGTATTCAAGTATTGATCGAACGCGTGGTTTTGTAAGATGCCTCTTTTGTGAGTGGACTACACTTCCTGAGCATTCTTATCAGTGAGTCTCTCAGTCTGGCATCTGCCTTATACACGTTAGATTTTATGCAGTCGTTCCACTTCAAATCGCTCCGTAGGCATACTCCTACCTATGCTTCCAGAGATTGTTCTCCAATCGAGTAATCGCACAAATACAGGGTCTTTCTGTCTATGTATTCACAATACGTTATATTTGTTCATTTTAGAAACAGTGTTCTTGTGATGCTTTGGAAATCATTGTACCCAGGTTGTACAACTTCACAATAATAGGGCCGAAATTAAGTTAGCACGACGGAAACAGTAATTATTTTGACTGAAGTATGTTTACGACAGTGTGAATAACACATTCACATGTTTAATCTGTTACCAGATGCCACATTTTGAATCAGCATGTTTCTGTTTTTGCATTCCTTATTTCTTCATCAGTCCTTCAAAGCATCGTTTATGATCAGGATCAGTGGATGCTACATACTTTCCAAGATCATTTGCTTTTATTGGTATTTCACGTTCATAAGCAAATTTAAACAATCGATGATTAAAATCCGTTTCTGTAGGAATTTAAATGTATCAGCGACCCAACCACTTGCGGTATTAGTCACACTGAAGCAGTTCTTACGGTACTCAATCATTTTATATGTCGTCACTTTCCACTTCCTTTTATTACTTCTCAAAGGAACATTTTCTTTAAAACTGGAGAAGGAAGTTTTGTAAATCCTGATCATGGATTGCTGAACATTAGCATTGCTGATATTGTATTACTCTAACTTCCCTGGAATATTTTAACATAGTGATTTGGTGCTCAGACAGTTCTTCAGGCCTACACGATCAAAATCGCAGTCACAAGGTACGTATCACTGGCACTAATTCGTAGACCTGTGCTGTTATTAATCTCATCACCTCTTTAAAACGTCATTAAGTTGAAAATTTTGTACTGTTCTGAATTTCTGTGGTTTCCCTAGAGCGGGGTGAATACGCCGATATCAGTAACTCATACTGTGCCAAAACCTGGATTCGTGCCTTTTGGGAATTAATGGCTTCAATTTTTCTGCTCTCGTGATACATCTCACTAAAGTATTCTGTAAAAACGTTGAAAGGAATTAGTGCGCATATTGCGTTCACAAGCAGTCAGATTTCCCTCGCTAATTCCTTGAAGGTAAGGGGACATTATTACAGAAATGCTGGTACTTTGTACCCTCCGGTATGCACTCAGTGGAAATTAAAGATTCAGATGGAGTAATAGGTCATGAAAGAGCATCTACTGGTGGGGAGATACAATCTGGTGTTCGAGAAGAGCACAATCTTGGTCGGTACGTAGACGGTGATTTCTTTAAACTGGGGCGGCTTTAATAGCAGAGGAGAAGAAAGGAAGAAGCCATGAAAGGTTAGAGTTCAACATCTCGTCGACGTGATGTCATTAGATACGGAGCTTTAGCTCAGTTTGTGAAGGATCGGGAAAAGAACTGGCCACTGCCTCTCTGAGAGAACGTCCACTCATTGATCAGAGAAGATTTAGGGTAATGACAGAAAAAGTTAGAATTGTTAGATAAGGATTCGGTCTCTCTCTCTCTCTCTCTCTCTCTCTCTCTCCTTCTCTCTCTCTCTCTCTCTCCCCCTCTCCCTCCCCATCCCCACCCCCCTTCTTTCTCTCACTCTCTTTCTCTCTCTCTGTGTGTGTGTGTGTGTGCGTGTGTGTGTGTCAACGTATTTATCTGTATGTATATAAAAATTTCGAACACTGTTGTAAACAAGTATACTACCATTTTGTTTGCACTGGACGAGGTTCGTGGTTTGTCTGTCTGAAATATGTATTGTAGCATCGAATTTCCTCCAGACTTCCTCTTGTAAGTAGGCTGTTTAGGTTTTTATGTTGGTAATGCCACGTAGCGCTCTATATGAAAATCAATGACTGTGCTGTGTGAAGACTGTGGTTGGTTTGCTATTGTAGTGTTGGGCAGTTGGCTGTTAACAGCGCGTAGCGTTGCGCATTTGGAGGTGAGCCGCCGGCAGTGGTGGATGTGGTGAGAGAGATGCCGGAGTTTTGAGAGCGGATGATCTGGACGTGTCTCCATCAGAGACAGTACATTTGTACATTTGTAAGACTGGATGTCATGAACTGATATATATATATATATATATATATATATACTCCTGGAAATGGAAAAAAGAACACATTGACACCGGTGTGTCAGACCCACCATACTTGCTCCGGACACTGCGAGAGGGCTGTACAAGCAATGATCACACGCACGGCACAGCGGACACACCAGGAACCGCGGTGTTGGCCGTCGAATGGCGCTAGCTGCGCAGCATTTGTGCACCGCCGCCGTCAGTGTCAGCCAGTTTGCCGTGGCATACGGAGCTCCATCGCAGTCTTTAACACTGGTAGCATGCCGCGACAGCGTGGACGTGAACCGTATGTGCAGTTGACGGACTTTGAGCGAGGGCGTATAGTGGGCATGCGGGAGGCTGGGTGGACGTACCGCCGAATTGCTCAACACGTGGGGCGTGAGGTCTCCACAGTACATCGATGTTGTCGCCAGTGGTCGGCGGAAGGTGCACGTGCCCGTCGACCTGGGACCGGACCGCAGCGACGCACGGATGCACGCCAAGACCGTAGGATCCTACGCAGTGCCGCAGGGGACCGCACCGCCACTTCCCAGCAAATTAGGGACACTGTTGCTCCTGGGGTATCGGCGAGGACCATTCGCAACCGTCTCCATGAAGCTGGGCTACGGTCCCGCACACCGTTAGGCCGTCTTCCGCTCACGCCCCAACATCGTGCAGCCCGCCTCCAGTGGTGTCGCGACAGGCGTGAATGGAGGGACGAATGGAGACGTGTCGTCTTCAGCGATGAGAGTCGCTTCTGCCTTGGTGCCAATGATGGTCGTATGCGTGTTTGGCGCCGTGCGGGTGAGCGCCGCAATCAGGACTGCATACGACCGAGGCACACGGGCCAACACCCGGCATCATGGTGTGGGGAGCGATCTCCTACACTGGCCGTACACCACTGGTGATCGTCGAGGGGACACTGAATAGTGCACGGTACATCCAAACCGTCATCGAACCCATCGTTCTACCATTCCTAGACCGGCAAGGGAACTTGCTGTTCCAACAGGACAATGCACGTCCGCATGTATCCCGTGCCACCCAACGTGCTCTAGAAGGTGTAAGTCAACTACCCTGGCCAGCAAGATCTCCGGATCTGTCCCCCATTGAGCAAGTTTGGGACTGGATGAAGCGTCGTCTCACGCGGTCTGCACGTCCAGCACGAACGCTGGTCCAACTGAGGCGCCAGGTGGAAATGGCATGGCAAGCCGTTCCACAGGACTACATCCAGCATCTCTACGATCGTCTCCATGGGAGAATAGCAGCCTGCGTTGCTGCGAAAGGTGGATATACACTGTACTAGTGCCGACATTGTGCATGCTCTGTTGCCTGTGTCTATGTGCCTGTGGTTCTGTCAGTGTGATCATGTGATGTATCTGACCCCAGGAATGTGTCAATAAAGTTTCCCCTTCCTGGGACAATGAATTCACGGTGTTCTTATTTCAATTTCCAGGAGTGTATATATATATAGTGAGCTTCACTACCGTCAATTATCCAGCAAGTTTACCTTTGTGATGTCTGTTATGTGTGAAGAAAGATATCCAGCTGGCTGTATGAATTGGTCTCCTATAGGAACTGAATTTGCAAATGAAATGGAAATTAAAACACCTGCAGCCGTCACTTTTGCATTTAAACCATTTTCGGCGTTTCATTACATCATCTTCAGTCCCCTTGACCAAAGTAAAATGGGATGAAGCCAATATCATGTGCAGTCGTAACAGGAGCCAATATTATATACCTAGTGTCCGTCGATCTCTGGTTTACACAACACTATCTATTCTTTAATCAACCCAACGACATAGGCTCCTGTTATGATTGGACACAAGATTGGTATCCTTTCAATTTACGTTGGTCAAGGGGCCTGTAGACGGTGTAATGGAACACTGAAACTTGTTGCATACACAGTTAAACTCAAAAGTGACAGCTGCAAGTATTTTAATTTTCATTTCATATTGAACAGCCAAAGTCCTAGTAACCATCCATTATAAGTATGGTCATACAAAGATTTGAATTTGGAAGATGTAGTTGGCGCCGTCATATGATTTACATTCCTTCTCTTTTCCGGGAGATGCACATTTGAAGTACCAGATGGCCAACGTTGTTCTGTGATTGAAAGCCGCGACACTCCTTTCCACCGTTTGATTTGATTGCCAAGAAGTCCGCGTGTCAGGTGATCCGCTGAGTTATCATGTCCAGGACAATGTCTCCACTGATTAGGCGAGACGTATATATATAATTTTCAGTCTCTCTGTTAAAGATGAAAGTCTTGCATCGATTGGCATCACTGAGTATCCAGTTTAAGATCACTATAGCTTCAATTCACAGCACTGCATGAGTAATGTCGTATTCTGTGACCGTGCAGAAATCTCTTAGTAACCGTGCTTCCACAAGTGCATGTCGAAATTCTAAACGTTACAGTGTTATCGTTTTGACAGATGAGAGCCTAGTCTCGTCACGGACCAAGAGAATTACTGTGTAGTCGTGTAAAACATTGCGGATGTACAGGGCTGCCCCATACGCTCGTTCCGAAGAATCATGTAACGTTGTTAGCAGAAATGCAAAGTCAACTGGAACAACATGCAACATTAAATGAAATGTAATAAAGTAATCAACAGTTTAGGAGGGTCAAAGGACCTAGTACACAATAATCTTCTCATCTGTGCATCACGATGTTTAGCAGTCACGGCTGATCCCGGCGGAGGTTCGAGTCCTCCATCGGGCATGGGTGTGTGTGTGTTTGTCCTTAGGAAACTTTAGGTTAAGTAGTATGTAAGCTTAGGGACTGATGGCCTTAGCAGTTAAGTTCCATAAGACTTCACACACATTTGAACATTTAGCAGTCAATATTCATCGCGCTATACGAATCCAAGGCAATGAAGGTAAAGTGGACACCCCAGTATTCCATCGTGTTGCCAGATCGCGGGGAAGCAATTAATTTCGGTGAATTCCCCTACACCACCATTCTTGGAATAACAGTTTTGATAATAAATGACACAGGAGAGAATATTTCTAGAGGGTGGTAAAATTTAGCAACAGTCTGTAACAGTTTTCTGTGACATCATCCCTGTTAATGTAGAAGCTGTCCATTGCTGTGCTCCAATATACACCTGAAACTTGAGTATATGAAGTAATCTTTCCCCCTTCGGTTCTCCATAGCCCTTGTAACTGATTTGAAGTACTGGCTCACTTCCGCTAAGTGAAAGTTACTTCATAATACATAGCGATTGCTTCGTTGTTATCTGCGCCAAATGCGAAGTCATTCATAAAAACATCGTTGGCTAGTATCCGTGCGGCGATGGGAAATGTCTAGAAACTTTTTCTTTTTTATGGGGTCGCAATACTTCCACCTCGCGCCTGGACTTCCTAGGTGTAAAGGGGGAAACTGTAATTTTCTCTTTATTTCCCCATTAGTAGATTATTGGGCACTAGGTTCTTTGACCCTCATGAAGTGTTGACTACTTCATTACATTTCATTTAGTGTTGCATGTTGTTCCAGTTGACTTTACATTTCTGTTAACAACGTTACATTTCACTTGTTATGTCATTGGGGTGTCTCGATGACGGCGCAGGGAACTCCGATGCGATGCCACCTCTCAGCGGCGACGGATCCCACATAATCAAGATGTCTCACAGTGGGCTTAATGCTTCGATGGCAGTGAGTTGGTTTTGTGTGAATGATACGATTAGTTTCTTGATGGACTCGGTGCAGCCCCTGATGCAGATCCTTAATCATTTCCCGTCTAGGTTGTCCGAGGATTAACCGCAGGCACCGGTTTTGTAGGGTTTTCAGTGGTTTGAGGTTGATGTTACAAGTTATCCCACCAGGAGGAGATCCATATAAGACTGACGGCAGTATTATTGCTCGGTAGGAGTGTAGTTTAGTACTCACGTTCACATGTTGACTCGACAGCAGTGGGTATAATTGGTGAAACGTGTGCACAGTAAAGTTGCGTTTCCCCTATCCATTGTCACTGAAGAGGAGTTTCCGGTCCATTATCACTCTCAGGTATTTTACCTGATTTGTCCAAGGCAATGCGATATTGTGCATGTGATACAGTCTCTGAGTTCGGGCCGACGGCCAGTAAGCACAATGGCCTGCATCTTCTCTGCATTCAGGGTAATGCGGTTCGCTGTTGTCCATAATGGAATAAGTACGAGGTTGGAGGCACCGTATTGCTTCATCGACTCTATGGTTACTGTAAGTATCGCTGTATCTTCCGCGAATTGCTCAACGACGATTTGTGAAAGTAACGGCGGGTCATTCACCTAGAAGATGAATAGAATCGGGAATGGAACAGAGCCTTGAGGGGTGTCTTCCGGCAGTTATGGAATGCTGGAGCACTGGCCATCCATTCGGACAAAGCAGCGCCTATATTGAAGACAGCTGTCAGTAATCTTCGTACAGCATTCTGGGATGGTGGGCGAACCGTGAAAATTTACTTTCAACATCTTTTCTTAAATAATTTACTTTATTTACTAGCGATTCATCAAGAACATTAACACACTATGTGAGGATGGAAGTAGTTGCCAAGGAATAACTGATGGAAACAAATTAAATTTCAACCAATGGAAATTTTAATCATAAAAGCCTTTTCAAAAACAGATTTAAAATTTGAAAGCGGAAAAGCACCCTCGAAATATCAAGTTACAATTTAACAAATGTGAATTTTATTCCTAAAATCTTTTTCAAAACAGATTTAAAATTATAAGCAGAAAAGCACCCTCGAAATATCAAGTTATAATTATTCAGAGGCAGAATAATTTTTTTTTTTTTACTGTAGGAGTCTTCGGGCTGAGAAGCTTCCGCTCGACTGCTGACCTCAGAAGTTAAGTCCCATAGTGCTCAGAGCCATTTGAACCATTTTTTAAAATGTACTAACATTTTCAACATTACACACATACCACCTCTCAAGAAGATAGGCAAGATAAAAACATATTTCTGGAATTCGGCCTTTACAAGAAATTCGTTAATACCGAATCCGACAAACATGACAGAGGCAGCTATTAACGTACAGCAGACCGACAGACAGACAGTAACTGCCTAACAAATGCGGACGAGAGGCTGACCAGGAAAACAAGTAGAATTTAACAAATAAATTAAACAACAAATCACGAATCACTTAACTTCTACTAAAATGCGATGTCTGGCGAAGACCTAGCGCAGCATCCCCAACGGTCTCCCGAACCGTCCGCTGCCAGCCGCTTCAACGGACGCAGGAAGGCGCGCCGATCTCCCGTCTCACGGCGTCGCAGCTCGCACCGACCAGATCCATGTCGTGGGTTGACTGCTGCTGCTCTCGTGTCGGCCTAGAAGCCACTACGCCTCGCTATACGGCGTGGCCAACTGGACTCACGTGGCGACCTCACATGCGCCGACGCTCAAGACGGACAAGTCATCTTGTGTCTCAGTGCACGACCGACCAACCGATCGATCCAACCACCAATGACCATTGCCCAGAAAAACTCGAGCAGACTGGCGGCCTAACACATACTAGCAATTCGGACAACAGACAGACGCAGACTGTCCCACACTGATGGCTGACCAACTGACCAGACTCGCCGAGACTGACAGACTCCCTCGGCTGACCAACTGCCTCCGACTGACCGACTCTCCTCTACAGAGCTCATAGCGCCCCTTACATGCACGTGAACAGGCAACCTTTTCGCTTTCCCACCAGAGGGAGACACCAAAGCTGCGATTACCACAGCGGCGCCACCGCCAGAAACGGAAGGCGACTGCTTTGCACTACGCGCTGCGGCGCGCTCTTCAAAACAGCAAATTTTACTACGGCTCAGTGGGGACCTCATGCAATCTGGTGAGCAGCTTATTTTTCCATACTCGATCATATGCCTTTTCAAGATCGAGAAAACCGCCGCTGTATAATACCCCTGGCTCATATGATTTGTTGTATATCCTGTAATCCGGAGGACATGGTGTTCGGCCGAAAGACGTGGCTGGAAGGCGAACTAGACTGGGCGTATCACGTCCCCTTCGGTGATTATTGGGAGAAGTCCTTGGAGTATGATCTGTTCCAGTACTTTGTAGAATGTTGGCAGGAGGATGATGGGGCTATAGTGTCGGAAGTTCCATGCGGCTTATCGCGGATGGTGCTGTAGTATACAGAGAAGTTGCAGCATTAAAAAATTGTAGCGAAATGCAGGAAGATGTGCAGCGGATAGGCACTTGGTGTAGGGAGTGGCAACTGACCCTTAACATAGATAAATATAATGTATTGCGAATACATAGAAAAAAGGATCCTTTATTGTATGATTATATGATAGCGGAACAAACACTGGTAGCAGTTACTTCTGTAAAATATCTGGGAGTATGCATACGGAACGATTTGAAGTAGAATGATCACATAAAATTAATTGTTGGTAAGGCGGGTACCAGTTTGAGATTCATTGGGAGAGTCCTTAGAAAATGTAGTCCATCAACAAAGGAGGTGGCTTACAAAACACTCGTTCGACCTATACTTGAGTATTGCTCATCAGTGTGGGATCCGTACCAGATCGGGTTGACGCTGGAGATAGAGAAGATCCAAGGAAGAGCGGCGCGTTTCGTCACAGGGTTATTTGGTAACCGTGATAGCGTTACGGAGATGTTTAGCAAACTCAAGTGGCAGACTCTGCAAGAGAGGTGCTCTGCATTGCGGTGTAGCTTGCTGTCCAGGTTTCGAGAGGGTGCGTTTCAGGATGAGGTATCGAATATATTGCTTCTCCCTACTTATACCTCCCGAGGAGATCACGAATGTAAAATTAGAGAGATTCGAGCGCGCACGGAGGCTTTCAGACAGTCGTTCTTCCCGTGAACCATACGCGACTGGAACAGAAAAGGGAGGTAATGACAGTGACACGTAAAGTGCCCTCCGCCACACACCTTTGGGTGGCTTGCGGAGTATAAATGTAGATGTAGATGTTTTCCGTTTGGCGATGGTCCTTCCACGCTCTGGTAGCGATAGTATGCGAGCAGTCTTCCAGTCGGGCAGGAAGTATCCTAGCAGGAGGCAACTCTTAAAAATGCGGGTTATCAACACCAGTGATTTGTGCAGACACTTCTTAAACAGTTCGTTCGTTATACTGTCTGGTCCGGGTGTTGAGCGGTTGCCGGTCGTCGTAGAATAGAGTGGACCTGCGCTGGTGTCGTTAGGACGGCTTCCATTTGTCGTGCGATCCGTCGGATGTCTTCTGCCTGGCGTCGTGTTCTTATCCCCTCTTTTTCGGTGGTGTCGTCATGTGCTAAGACATTTTGTGCCACATACGTCGTGGCAAAATGTTCTGCCTTGCTCACTGGATCAAACAATAGGCTCAAACAGTGTGCTCACTGGTCCCAGAAGCGCCGCTTTCGCACGTCTTGTGTTTCAGATGGCCTGGACCATGCCCATTCGTCCCTGGTGTGTAAGGTGAGAGCAGCCGTCTTACCTTCTCAGTTTTCTCGGCAGAGTTCAAAGGCCCCGTAATGGAACTGCCGAAAGAGATTCTTAGCTTTCCGGTGGTCCTCGTGGTTATGGTACCACTGCCAGCGTTTTAGCGCCCTGTTTTTAAGGTTCTTCAAGTTTTGGAGCTGTGTAGAATGTGCGCCGCTCAGTTGTGACTGTAGCCTAATGATAGCCTGCAAAAGGAGCTTTCCGGTGAATGCAGAGACGGCCTTCTCTATGAAGACTGCTGTCGGTACGTCTGTTGTGGGGCGAAAGCTGTTGCTAACGAATGCCTGGTACTGGTCCCAATTCGTGGCCTGTTGTACTGGAGGGCGCTGATGTTCCAGCGCACCTGTGATGATACCATCCACCGAATGGTCGTCAGACGTCAGATCGTTAATTGTCTGAAGGCATAGATCGAGTCTCATGTTGCTCCCTATAGCCATGTCCAACACGTCGAATCTGCGGGCTGAATTGTTTGACACGTGAGTTGGATCGTCCAGCCTGAATGTGATGGCTTCCAGTCGCTTCTGCAAGCCGTACACAGGTAGGTACGGTGCGAATTCCACGCGAAGTGTTTAGCGTTGTGGTCCCTTCAGAGCAGAATTGTCTCATGTGAAGCAAATAGCAGATGAAGGTCGTTCTCGACGAACTACCTCTGAGGGCTAAGATACTCCGCAACCAATGTAATGATGCCAAAACGAGTTAACTGCAGTTGCTTCCAGTGACGCAAAATGCGACAGTGCGAGAGGGACATGTGTGATCAATGTCTTAATATGTGGTTGTGCCACCCTGTCGACCATTTGCTCTCTCTGTCTAGTAGCCCACCCTGTTGCGTAAGCTGGAAGGTTGGGTGGGGCGCAGATACTTTTCCGTCAGGAATAGAATGTGGATTTTAAAACGCGCGAGGAAATCTTAGAGTTCCACCTTCTTATTGTAAACGCCGTTCACGTTGAATGTACAGGGTTAAAAGTTATCCAGCCCTGTTGGTCTACAAGCCATTACTAAGAGCGAATATCTTCATGGCTCCACCTGCTATGGTGAGTAGTTTTGACAGAATGTTAGGAGCTTTATTAAATTTTCGTAAGGTCTCTTGAATGACTGTAAAGACGTTGTTCTGATGGACATTAGCTAAAACTTCTGTAATGCTCGTGATCATCTTCATGACTTGAACTGTGAAAGTTCGTCCGTTGTAGTCACGCTAGGTTGTTGACCTCTGTTTCCAGCGGAAGTGTGCCAGGAGGTTGTGAGTGGTATAATTCTCCGATATAAAGACGTAAATTCCTTTTCGTTGGCAAGATTCAGCTTAGTGAGTGCAGCAACCGGTTGTTGTTTGGTCTGTGCTGCTTGTCCCTGTGCAGTGTAAATCCGCAGTGTCTCCTGGAATTTGGGACATCCTCTCCATATAGCGGAATGTTCGCCTCCACCACTTATACTTTTTCCCTTCTGGTTTGCAGGATTTTGGAAAGCTCTGGACGGATGATGATCCATGCACTTCACGCACCAAGGTGCCAGGTGGCAATAACTGACCATATGGAAGAAAATTTTACATTTTCTGCATTGTGGACGCCACTCTTTTGATCAATATGTTTCAGTTACCACTTTGGTATCGAGAAGATGATTGAGGCATATACAGACTTGCTATTTGGGCCTGTCGGTAGGGCCACACAGTAGACTGGCTGTGGTACTAGAAAGCTGGTTTTCTCGTCTCTCGATTTAAATTGATGGACTGAAGCTTGTTGGAAACGACTGTTGCACAGAGCTTGTGCTATCTTCTCTTCTGTGATTTTCGCGGGAAGATACTTCACGACAATTTTGGGAGACTTCTCGGTTGGCGATTGGTGTGTAAACAACGCAATTTTTGAATCCCGGAAAAACTGCAGACCATTCCTCTATCTAGCCATTGAAGAAAAGTGATACTTGATTGTATCGCCCTTATAAATCACCCGTATGGGTCCTTCTACATGTTTCTGCAGTTCACTGTTCAGAATAGGTATTGCCCTATTGGATGGTAACGGCTGGTATACTCGTTGATGGTATTGGAGAATTTTGCATCATGCAGAGTTTGAGTCGTTGCTCGCTGCAGATGCGCTCTGTTCAGCTGACATCTCCATCTGACCATCGTCAGGCTGAAGCGCTGCGTATTTCTTTGAGGTGGGCACAGAGCGCTACCGTTCCGCGATGCCCTCAACTTCATGCGAGGATTCCGTTTTCTTCCGGATAGTTGTTGGACAAGAAGTTGAAACTCTCGGTCATCGTCCTGGTTTGGTGGTTGGTATCTTCGTTATCCGATATGCTCTGTGACTCAGAATCAGACGAACTTGGCAACTTGGTTGATTCCGCTGCATTAGGTGTGATGCCCTCTCCGTTGTCAATGACATGTAGCATTATTTCACGTCTGGAAGCGAGTCCTTTAGCATGTTAGTCTCGGACTCTTCTGTGATGCGGTGGTCAGGTGCCGTCAACAGCTGTTGAATTGCCTGGGAAGCAGGAGTGCGTGTGCGATTCTAGTGTAACGATTCTGCTTGATTCCGCCAACCCGGTTCCAGACCGCGACCGGTGTCTGAGAGCGAGGCCTGACATCCCTAAAAATGGGCTCTGACGCTGCGATATCGTCTGCGCGAGCTGATCCTTCGTGTACTGTGTCCGTAGCCTTTTTCTTTCTTTCTTTCTTTCTTTTTTTTTTTTTTTTTTCATCAGTCTACTGACTGGTTTGATGCGGCCCGCCACGAATTCCTTTCCTGTGCTAACCTCTTCATCTCAGAGTAGCACTTGCAACCTACGTCCTCAATTATTTGCTTGACGTATTCCAATCTCTGTCTTCCTCTACAGTTTTTGCCCTCTACAGCTCCCTCTAGTACCATGGAAGTCATTCCCTCATGTCTTAGCAGATGTCGTATCATCCCATCCCTTCTCCTTATCAGTGTTTTCCACATATTCCTTTCCTCTCCGATTCTGCGTAGAACCTCCTCATTCCTTACCTTATCAGTCCACCTAATTTTCAACATTCTTCTATAGCACCACATCTCAAATGCTTCGATTCTCTTCTGTTCCGGTTTTCCCACAGTCCATGTTTCACTACCATACAATGCTGTACTCCAGACGTACATCCTCAGAAATTTCTTGCTCAAATTAAGGCCGGTATTTGATATTAGTAGACTTCTCTTGGCCAGAAATGCCTTTTTTGCCATAGCGAGTCTGCTTTTGATGTCCTCCTTGCTTCGTCCGTCATTGGTTATTTTACTGCCTAGGTAGCAGAATTCCTTAACTTCATTGACTTCGTGACCATCAATCCTGATGTTAAGTTTCTCGCTGTTCTCATTTCTACTACTTCTCATTACCTTCGTCTTTCTCCGATTTACTCTCAAACCATACTGTGTACTCATTAGACTGTTCATTCCGTTCAGCAGATCATTTAATTCTTCTTCACTTTCACTCAGGATAGCAATGTCATCAGCGAATCGTATCACTGATATCCTTTCACCTTGTATTTTAATTCCATATCTGAACCCTTCTTTTATTTCCATCATTGCTTCCTCGATGTACAGATTGAAGAGTAAGGGCGAAAGGCTACAGCCTTGTCTTACACCCTTCTTAATACGAGCACTTCGTTCTTGATCGTCCACTCTTATTATTCCCTCTTGGTTGTTGTACATATTGTATATGACCCGTCTCTCCCTATAGCTTACCCCTACTTTTTTTCAGAATCTCGAACAGCTTGCACCATTTTATATTGTCGAACGCTTTTTCCAGGTTGATAAATCCTATGAAAGTGTCTTGATTTTTCTTTAGCCTTGCTTCCATTATTAGCCGTAACGTCAGAATTGCCTCTCTCGTGCCTCTACTTTTCCTAAAGCCAAACTGATCGTCACCTAGTGCATTCTCAATTTTCTTTTCCATTCTTCTGTATATTATTCTTGTAAGCAGCTTCGATGCATGAGCTATTAAGCTGATTGTGCGATAATTCTCGCACTTGTCAGCTCGTCCGTCTTCGGAATTTTGTGGATGATGCTTTTTTCGAAAGTCAGATGCTATGTCGCCAGACTCATATATTCTACCCACCAACGTGAATAGTCGTTTTGTTGCCACTTTCCCCAATTATTTTAGAAGTTCTGATGAAATGTTATCTATCCCTTCTGCCTTATTTGACCGTAAGTCCTCCAAAGCTCTTTTAAATTCCGATTCTAATACTGGATCCCCTATCTCTTCTAAATCGACTCCTGTTTCTTCTTCTATCACATCAGACAAATCTTCACCCTCATAGAGGCTTTCAATGTATTCTTTCCACCTACCTGTTCCCTCCTCTGCATTTAACAGTGGAATTCCCGTTGCACTCTTAATGTTACCACCGTTGCTTTTAATGTCACCAAAGGTTGTTTTGACTTTCCTGTATGCTGAGTCTGTCCTTCCGACAATCATATCTTTTTCGATGTCTTCACATTTTTCCTGCAGCCATTTCGTCTTAGCTTCCCTGCACTTCCTATTTATTTCATTCCTCAGCGACTTGTATTTCTGTATTCCTGATTTTCCCGGAACATGTTTGTACTTCCTCCTTTCATTAATCAATTGAAGTATTTCTTCTGTTACCCATGGTTTCTTCGCAGCTACCTTCTTTGTACCTATGTTTTCCTTCCCAACTTCTGTGATGGCCCTTTTTAGAGACGTCCATTCCTCTTCAACTGTTCTGCCTACTGCGCTATTCCTTGTTGCTGTATCTATAGCGATAGAGAACTTCAAACGTATCTCGTCATTCCTTAGTACTTCCGTATCCCACTTCTTTGCGTATTGATTCTTCCTGACTAATGTCTTGAACTTCAGCCTACTCTTCATCACTACTATATTGTGATCTGAGTCTATATCTGCTCCTGGGTACGCCTTACAATCCAGTATCTGATTTCGGAATCTCTGTCTGACCATGATGTAATCTAATTGAAATCTTCCCTTTTCCAAGTATACCTCCTCCTCTTGTGATTCTTGAACAGGGTATTCGCTATTACTAGCTGAAACTTGTTATATAACTCAATTAGTCTTTCTCCTCTTTCATTCCTTGTCCCAAGTCCATATTCTCCTGTAACCTTTTCTTCTACTCCTTCCCCTACAACTGCATTCCAGTCGCCCATGACTATTAGATTTTCGTCCCCCTTTACATACTGCATTACCCTTTCAGTATCCTCATACACTTTCTCTATCTGTTCATCTTCAGCTTGCGACGTCGGCATGTATACCTGAACTATCGGTGTCGATGTTGGTCTGCTGTCGATTCTGATTAGAACAACCCGGTCACTGAACTGTTCACAGTAACACACCCTCTGCCCTACATTCCTATTCATAACGAATCCTACACCTGTTATACCATTTTCTGCTGCTGTTGATATTACCCGACACTCATCTGACCAGAAATCCTTGTCTTCCTTCCACTTCACTTCACTGACCCCTACTATATCTAGATTGAGCCTTTGCATTTCCCTTTTTAGATTTTCTAGTTTCCCTACCACGTTCAAGCTTCTGACATTCCACGCCCCGACTCGTAGAACGTTATCCTTTCGTTGATTATTCAATCTTTTTCTCATGGTAGCCTCCCCCTTGGCAGTCCCCTCCCGGAGATCCGAATTGGGGACTATTCCGGAATCTTTTACCAATGGAGAGATCATCATGATACTTACGTGTCTTTAATGCAGTGGTTTCCATTGCCTTCTGCATCCTCATGTCGTTAATCATTGCTGATTCTTCCGCCTTTAGGGGCAATTTCCCACCCCTAGGACAAGAGAGTGCCCTGAACCTCTATCCGCTCCTCCGCCCTCTTTGACAAGGCCGTAGGCAGAATGAGGCTGACTTCTTACGCCGGAAGTCTTCGGCCGCCAATGCTGATTATTTATCAAAATTTAGGCAGTGGCGAGGATCGAACCCGGGACCGAAAACGTTTTTATTATGAATCAAAGACGCCTCCCCTAGACCACGGGTCCGTAGCCTAGTTCATCGTAATCCGTTGTCCGTCCGCCGTTACCAGCGTGGTCGTAATTGGAGCGGCCGCCGCGCAAGCACCTCTATCCGTCCTGCGTGGCATCACACGCTTGATATGTGTTCGTTCAGCGTTGCCGAAAGCATGAGTAGATGCACGTCAGACTGAGTGGAAATTTAGTGCAACGGTAAGTTATTACTTCGTTCGTGGTATAGTACTTACCGTGACTGTATTGAAAAACGTTGTGCCGTAGAAATCTGGTAAATTCTAAATTCAGAAAGCGTATGGGTTTAATAGATTCAAAATATTCCAGGTGAACTTGTATAATTATATTTTTATTACCATAGCTTGCTGTGAGGATTTTCTTTGTTTCTTCATACATGTCAGAGATCACAGCGATACCATCAACCAAATACTTTGGTTACCCTTCTAAGCAGCCACACAGAAATATATGATTATGAATTGTGGATATCATGGGATCCTGATCAATCAATTGCTGGTACCGTTTCCAAAAACGAGTCCAAGTGTCAACAAGTCCACAAAACGTCTCTAGTTTATAGCAGGCAGTCTAATAATAGACGGTGGAACAACTGAAGTGACTGACAGTCGTAGCAGGTTGTTCACCATTTATGGTTCAAATGTGTGTGAATTCCTAAGGGACCAAACCGCTGAGGTCATCGGGCCCTAGACTTACACACTACTTAAACTATCTTATCCTAAGAACAACACACACACCCATGCCCGAGGAGGGCTCGAATCTCCGACGGAAAGGGCCGAGCAACCCGTGACATTGCGCCTCAAACAACGCGGCCGCTCCACGCGGTATCATTTATGGTAGTGTGAGCCAAGGAATTCATGTTAGCCTGCTGTTCCCCATCACATGCGTAAAATAGCGCCCTTGGATGCGTCTATATATCGTCACATTTGAACGCGTTGTTAAGACGTCCAGAGGATTTTTCAACACCAATATAACTGGTCTCTCTCACTTTGCACACTGCCCAAATCACATATTTTACGACCTGGTCGGGGTGACACTCATATAATCAAACGCAAGTTTAAACGGCAAGACCCAAATGTATTCTGATATACACACTCTTCCAATTTTTGGACTGCACTGTTCACAATTAGTTTATCAGTGATCATTTATTGACATTTCAGTCACGCTGTCACGTGAAGTGTCTTGGACTCCATTTTCAACACGTTAATCACTCACTTCAATTTCCTCAAGCACAAACACATGAAATCCGCTGTTCAAACAAGCTGATACAAATTTAGACGAGTGACACAGCTATGCAACTGGCACCGGTAGTTCTAGTAGCGTAAGAGATTATCTTCACAGGCTTGAGCGTGACCGATCGCGAAGAGGTTGTGGTATGATTTAGCGCACGATATCCGGACGAAAAGTATCGACGTTACAGATTTAGTCAGTCCAGTTACATGCCTCTCTATCACACTTCTAATGTGCACACGGATAGTTGTTCAGTACACTTTACTTGCCCTTGACCGTCCCGACGGGGCTGATGATTGTTCTCGCGACACGACACACGATTTCGGAATTATCATTCTCAAATAAATCACCGACATTGGACCGTCAACAATGCCAAGGAATACATAACTACCGTGTAAATGATTATAATTACATCGTCTGTTCTACTGTAAATTGCATTCTGCAGCCGCGGGATCGACACACACACACACACGCATCATGGAAGCTAAGCCACGACTCTGTACAATCATGCTCTGGGCTCAACAGACAGGCGACTATCGACATCCCCATGCGGAGTACGCAGAAGTATACAATATGCTTACAGCGTCGGCTTTGCAAATAGCGTCTTTGTGAAGATTGTGTATTTGTTATCAAGGTCTTTTAGTATGCACAGTAGTTCCTGTAATGGATCTTTCTGATAACTGCCATCAAAGTTTTCCGTGTTAGACTACGTGAGGTGCCAAAGTCGTACGCAGTTGGATAAGCAGCTAACAGATGGCAGCACCAGTAATAAACAATTCACTGGCGTAGTTTAAGCGCCAACCGAGTAGATCCAATAGCAGCATAGAGAATAACAATGGAGTCCACTGCGGTTAAAATGGCACTACAAAATGTATGACGTGATAATTCAGTTAAATTTAGTTGTGTATGGAAGCGGTCGTTGTCGGAAGAGTTTGCTGGTTTGCGTGGTAAACGACTACGGTGAAGTCTTATGGTATTGCCGCGTGAGGTGCGTTCAAACGTCGCGGTGTTAACAACAGCAGTGGCGGATTTTAGCACCAATTTTTGTGTTGTGAATGACAGTAACAGGAATCGGTGTGCCGTGTAACACAACACTTTATTTACAAGTTACACAAAAAAATTGGAAAAAGAGTTTACAAAACGTCATGTCTAAGGAATCAACGTTACCAAATCAGAAATAGAAATTTCTTCGACTGTTATATCCCATCTAGAGTATTGACGGATCGTGACTAGAATAAATAAGTCAGAAGCATCAGAGCGGCGTTGTAGAATGAGACGTTAGCACGTACAAGCGTCACAGAAAGACTGGGTTAGGTCGAAATAATTCAGGAAGAAGTTCATTAACATATAGATTTATTGTTCCGAAGCTATTGTATTAATTTACAATCCCGACATGGTTCCTCAAGCCAATACAAGTAAGTGTAAATTTCGCACTGAGAAAGCAAATACTAAGTTCTTAGTAAACAACAGACAACAACTCTTTCATAATTCAGTGAGGGTGATAACTTGTAATCTACAACACGATGGATTGAAAAGATAATATTCGTCAGTATAATTATCTTCATTTAGTCAAAATTGAGGAATCTGCGAGGTTCCCTTTTCCCATGAGAAAGAATACTGCCGCAGGCCTGACTAATCGTGAGTAAACTGTGCAGTAATTTAGCACGCAGTTCCGAAATACCTAAAAAGTCACCTAAGTTTCACCACGGCAAGTAATTGAATTAATCTCATCTGCAGATCAGGTCAAGCAGAAAGGACCAGAATGACGGAGCGCCCGTTCAGTCAAGAAAGACTCTCTTGCCTTCCAAACTGCGAAAGCTTCCCATTGGCTGACATACAAACCGACCTCCCAAAGATGCAAAAGAGTCTTAGTGGACACGCAAAGCAGTTGCTCAAAGAGTTTATTCCACTCAGTCGAAACTGAGTATAATAGAGATACGCAAAGTGTTGCAAAGTTTACTGTCACGACCTACTAAAAGCAAAACATAGCGGGTAAAACTGAAATTACCGAATGAAAAGACAACTTCCATGTGTTTAATAACCAGTGTTCGAGTCGATAAGCGATACAGCGTTGGAAATTTATCTGCATGTACTACTATACTGCACACATTTCATAGATCCAAAGAGCAATATGTATAACAAAATATATTAATGTTCTTAATTATTTCGAACAGAGAATGTGCTTATCTGCATTGTATGAGGTTGTTGAAATGCTTTACAGCTATTTCTCAGTAAAATTAGGATTAACTCTAATTTATGTTTTAAAAAATATAAAAGATGATTCCGTGCAATTTATTGTGAGGCGACATCGAGAAAGACAGACATTTCGATAAATAACTACTTTATAAATGTCGTAAGTAATAATTAAAATTTAACTGGTTTCATGGTTTTCTTGAAAAAAATATTTGATAGAAGTTTTGCATTTATTCTCATTGGGTTTTATAGCTGTAATAAAAAGGTATAACATGCATAAAGATCCTTGTGGAAATTGTTTTATAACTAGCTGAGTTCCGTAACTACTTTTTGTATAATATTGATGTTCATTAAAAATTCATAAGTTAAAAAATTTTCCATCTTCAGCAGAAATTCTGATTCTAGTTGTGGACAATTATTATGAGTCATGCTTTAGACAAAAGTTACCATAGACGCATTCGAAGTTCGAAAAATGCTTTGCTGTACCTTTGGAACTAAAACTTCCCGAGTGAATAGTATACCCCCAGCTCTTCTTATTTCCTCGCTTCTATATGTACTTTCAGCGTCTTTTTTTGTTGCTTTCCATGCCTCCGTGATGGAAAGCTCTCCCGTTCCTTTGAAAGAGTTTGTTCTTCAAATGCCTTTGTCCTTCACATATTTTACCGTATTTCGCCCCACAAGTACGTTTAATCTCTCAACAGCATTTAATCGGCAATCCATTCCATCATTAAAAATAATCCTAATCTCACAAGTAACTATGTACACTACCGTTCTTCCAACAAAAAAGAAAAAAAGAAAAAAAGCACTGCTTTGAATGTAACTTCCAAATTCTGGAATGGGATTACTCATTAGCGTCTTCGAGGATCCCACTCACATACCTTTTTACAATTTTGGGTCTCGAAGATAGAGAAAAATTAATATGATTGCTTCCATAGACTGCAAGATTGTTATCCAATGTTTGCTCATGTAGTGCTTTTTGGTTTGGGTACCAACCATAAGCTCCTTTAGGATGGCATGTGCTTGTCAACTGAAGAACCTTAGTAAAACCACACAGTCCAGGCAGCCGGTATCAGATGAATTATTAGCTCTGGTTCCAGTGTCATAATAAGTGGTTAGTGTTGCCACGATACTACAGTCAAGCGACCTTTGCCTGCCATCCCTTTTTCATCTGATAATTTTTTAGCTTTCATGTCTGTCTTCAGCTTCCATAATTTTTGTCGTCGCTCGCTTTTGAATGTCGCCAACACATTCACATTTTACTACAGCATTATCTGAGACATATGACTGTAAACCAGCAATAAATATTTTAGTATCACCGTCCCCAATGAATTCTGAGACCGTATAAAAACGGATTTTATTCCTTCTGCTTCCATGCCGCCAGATGTTCCTGCATGATTAATATTGCATTTACCTTCGACTCGGCATATTCTATGGCCTTCTGGCAAGGTTTTACAAGTCAAGGGCAGTACCTTTGCGTCACGAAATTTTCCAGAGTTTTCCTTTAATGACTGCTGACGAACCATGTTGTGATGAGTGGTGAAAAACCCCGGTTAAATTATGGTATTATTAGCGGTAGAATAATGTAGCAGACTACCCCTTTCATCCTAAATAACCGTGATCTAATGAATAGTCGCTAATCGCTTCTGACAACTAAGGGATTTATTTCAATTGTATTTTGGCTGCTTAATAATGGTGTACTTCAATAGGTTTGTGCACTAATCAAGTCGCTAAAAGTTAGCACAAAGTAAAGTTATGTATTCTCTTTGAACACAAATGGAGACAGTCACTACCGTTACTAAATATGCAACTGTTCACGTTTAATTTGAATACAGGTCAAATATTCTATCGTAACAATCTGCACACATTGTCCTCACTGCATTCCTTTGGCCGGCGCGGTAGACGCGAACGTGTAATTTCGGTATTCCCTAATTATAATCACGTTTTTGGTAAAAAACTTGACACAGTGCAATATATTTCGATCTGCTGGGAGTCAGCCCATGACGATGGGGACACATTCTTAGCCGATACGGTATTTCCTCCTCCCACAGTGCCACTACAACCACGACACACTGTCACTTACTGGTCAACTGCAATTCAATAATAACACTTTCTGGGTGCCCTTGGAACTTGACTACCGATTCGTGGTCATTCTCCGACCTATAAGAGTAAAATTTGCTTACTCTTTACTAAGGAGCCGTGGATTCTCTTCAAAACGAGTTATGGCGCAACGTTCCGACCAATTTCCGACTAGTCACCTTCAGGCGAAGATATGAGTAGGAAGCTCGTCGAAACGTTGCGACAAGGCGACTCCATGACTCGGACACTAACCCTGGGAGCTTTCATCGATGAAATTCGTCGAGAAAGCCAGAATTTCCGTGAGGCCTCTTGTTAGCTAGGAGCCATTACAACTAACAGTAGTTGCTTCACTCTTCTGCGGAGCTATTTCTTCAGCAGGAGTTTGTAAGATTGATTCTTCTGGTAGAGAAACTGTACAGTCAAGAAACCTGACAATAATCAAACGGTATGTCGTTCCTCTCCATGAAGCAGGAAAACCTATGGATCTATAAAATAACCGCAAACTTGGTAATCTTATTCTACGCACCTCATAGTTGTCCCGCACACTCTTTTCTTTTCTCCACTCACTGCACCGTTTGGGAAAGCTCCATTTTTCAGTACTATTCGATGTCATTGTCACTTTACAGAGTCTAAGAAAACAGTGTGCATTTACCACTTGTCCGCCACACACAAAAGAAAAGGCACCTTTTTGATAAACATTAAATCTGTATTACAAATTACTACTGTTCCGTACGACTGAAACTGCTTTTCACTTTCTTCATCGAAGAACTTTGTATGTGGATCACGATTTTCATAACTCTCAAAGCCTGCTTCCACGAAAGCATGACTATCGTTTTATAAGACGGTGGGCACTTTCCCACTTGTTAACCAAAAAGAATCGCCGCAGAAGTCGCACTAAAACCGCTCTATACTCAGTAACACAATTCAAGTGACAATCAGCTCTAAGGCGAACTACTAAAGAATTGAATATCATCTAGCAAGTGTAATAAATTTCCAGTGCTGCTCTGCAACACAGAAGTAAGAGCAAATACATGGCAAGTAAATCTGACAGTCAAAAAATTAACAGTTAGGAACTAATGGGTGAAGTGGGTTTGGAATATTGAAATGTCATACGCACACCAATATGCAGGTTGTAACAGAATAATGGTTTAAAAATTTCAGAGATTATAGAAGATTACATTTTGAGCGTTTTGATGTCATGAGACTATAGCTGCAAATGTGAAATAAAGTTTCTACAGCCACAACCGAGCTGCTGAAAATCCACGCAATACGAGTACGAAAAGGTTCTCAGTGAACATTTGGGCTGGAATTCTTGGAGATCGCCTTATTGGATCAAACATCCTACCTTGTTGGATCACACATTTTACCACATAGATTGAATGTTCTTGAGAATTGGATTTGGATGGGTCCGCCTTTAGCAAAACACATTCTTGAGAATGCCTTCCCTGAATTTCTGGAGGACGTTCCCTTGCAACAAAGAGCGATAGTGCCCCAGCGCACTTCGATCGTCGGGCCAGGGTATACATCACAGACAGTTCAGTTAGAGAGTAACTCGAAATAAATGCCCACTCACTTGGCCTGCGTGCTCCCCTGACCTCACCCCTGTTGATTTTTCCCTCTGGGGCTATTAAAGTCCCTTGTGTGCTCAAGACCAGTCCGAACAGTACTTCAGCTTACTGAGCGCAGCTTTACAACGCAGGGGCGCCGAATCTTACAGAAAATCAGTCGGAACTTGGTTGGTCGTTGCAGACTATGTAGCTAAGAACTATGAGCACTTGTTCGTCTTCGCTGATCTCTTCCACTGAACAAGTGGTCATAGCTCTTAACATGTGTATTTTAGAGTCCATGTTTAGGGGGACTTTTTTTCTTGTTTTGGTCCATGCTACCTCCTCCCAAAATATGGAAAGAAAAGAGCGTGCAGTACAAGTTACGTGTATCACAGTATCGTAGAAGAACAAGTGCTCAAAACTCTTGAGGTACGTAAGCATTTTAGAGACCGTGTTTACTACACTTTTTTTCTTGATTTGCTCCACACTACCACTTATGAAATTTTATCGGCGAATTGCTGCTTCAACCTGTGTATTCCTCCGTAACTCTACAATCATTAAAGATCATCTGCGAGCGAAGAACAAATTTTGAAAAATGCATTTTTTGAGCGCAAATAATTGTATTTGTATCTACGTATCCTGCATTATGCAGGACGCCTTTTCAAAGCCGCGTCCGACCATTCTGATAAAAATTCATCAGATTATTAGAGGGAAATAGCGCGCTGTTGCTTTCAGTCCATTCTTTACGCTATCCTTGTCCACCTTTCTAATGCTTTCAGTTGTCGGTAGAGTACCTTTCACCAGACACCGAGATTCCGCAATTAATGTTTTGGACTTGATTACAGTAGTTACGAGGTTCACATTCCAGTAAAGCCACAGAGAGATTTGCGTATTCTAATGTATCCCCACATCACTTGGTATATTCTACAGGTTATTTCTAATAATAAAGTAAGAGCAGCAACAAGGCGCTGTTCATAACGCTACTTCGTAGAACCGAACAGCTCCGTTACCGCTCTAGAACTGACAAGTCCATCATCAGACGGCTGTCCACGTATAAAATAGATACAGCTTATCATGTAGATAAGATTTTTGCTGATTTTCGTTGTGATGAAAGTTTCTTGGGGTAGAAGAGTCACTGAAAATATCTAACATATACGCTAGGACGCGGATACGTTTTAAAACCCGCAGATATCTTTCTCCATCCGTGTACTTCCATTTCTTCTTGAACGATTGCCTCCATTCTTCTTTCCCTCATGTCTCTTCGTTGGTGAAACACTCCATCCTCATTTTCTATAATGCTCTCAGCTGCGTCGGGGGTATGTTCTAAATGGCTCAAATGGCTCTGAGCACTATGGGACTCAACTGCTGAGGTCATAAGTCCCCTAGAACTTAGAACTACTTAAACCTAACTAACCTAAGAACAGCACACACATCCATGCCCGAGGCAGGATTCGAACCTGCGACCGTAGCGGTCGCGCGGTTCCAGACTGTAGCGCCAGAACCGCTCGGCCACCAGCGGCCGGCGGGTATGTTCTAGGAACATTGCCTGTTAACCCCACTTTACTTTTTGACCGCTGCAAGTATTCCAAATTTAATAAATTTTGTCCCTGCCGAGATAAGTTTCGTTCGCAGTTCATAAGTAAAACCGTATTCACGAACTTGAGCCTGTGGAGTTGTACGTCGCTGTTGTTGTTGTGGTCTTCAGTCCAGAGACTGGTTTGATGCAGCTCTCCATGCTGCTCTATCCTGTGCAAGGTTCTTCATCTCCCAGTACCTACTGCAACCTACATCCTTCTGAATCTGTTTAGTGTATTCATCTCTTGGTCTCTCTCTACGATTTTTACCCTCCGCGCTGCCTTCCAGTGCTAAATTGGTGATCCCTTGATGCCTCAGAATATACCCCGCCAACCGATCCGTTCTTCTAGTCAAGTTGTGCCACAAATTTCTCTTCTCTCCCATAATATTCAATGCCTCCTCATTAGTTACGTGATCTACCCATCTAATCTTCAGCATTCTTCTGTAGAACCACATTTCGAAAGCTTCTATTCTCTTCTTGTCTAAACTATTTATGGTCCATGTTTTACTTCCATACATGGCTACATTCCATACAAATACTTTCAGAAACGACTTCCTACACTTAAATCTATACTCGATTATTCTTTTCTCTTCTTCACAAACGCTTTCCTTGCCATTGACAGTCTACATTTTATATCCTCTCTACTTCGACCATCATCAGTTATTTTGCTCCCCAAATAGCAAAACTCCTTTACTACTTTAAGCGTCTCATTTCCTAATCTAATTCCCGCAGCATTACCCGATTTAATTCGACTACATTCCATTATCCTAGTTTTGCTTTTGTTGACGTTCATCTTATATCCTCCTTTCAAGACACTGTCCATTCCGTCCAGCTGCTCTTCCAAGTCCTTTGCTGTCTCTGACAGAATTACAATGTCATCGGCTAACCTCAAAGTTTTTATTTCTTCTCCATGGATTTTAATAGCTACTCCGAATTTTTCTTTTGTTTGCTTTACTGCTTGCTCAGTATACAGATTGAATAACATCGAGGATAGGCTAAAACCCTGTCTCACTCCCTTCCAAACCACTGCTTCTCTTTCATGCCCCTCGACTCTTATAACTGCCATCTGGTTCCTGTACAAATTGTAAATAGCCTTTCGCTCCCTGTATTTTACCCCTGCCACCTTCAGAATATGAGAGAGAGTATTCCAGTCAACATTGTCAAAAGCATTTCTCTAAGTCTACAAATGCTAGAAACGTAGGTTGGCCTTTCCTTACTCTATTTTCTAAGATAAGTCGTAGGGTCAGTATTGCCTCACGTGTTCCAACATTTCTACGGAATCCAAACCGATCTTCCCAGAGGTCGGCTTCTACCAGCTTTTCCATTCGTCTGTAAAGAATTCGTGTTAGTATTTTGCAGCCGTGGCTTATTAAACTGATAGTTCGGTAATATTTACATCTGTCAACACCGGCTTTCTTTGGGATTGGAATTATTATATTCTTTTTGATGTCTGAGGGTATTTTTCCTGTCTCATATATCTTGCTCACCAGATGGTAGAGTTTTGTTAGGCGTGGCTCTCCCAAGGCTGTCAGTAGTTCTAATGGAATGTTGTCTACTCCTGGGGCCTTGTTTCGACTTAGGTCTTTCAGTGCTCTGTCAAATTCTTCACACAGTATCATATCTCCCATTTAATCTTCATCTACATTCTCTTCCGTTTCTATAATATTGTCCTCAAGAACATCGCCCTTGTATTGACCTTCTATATACTTCTTCCACCTTCCTGCCTTCCCTTCTTTGCTTAGAACCGGTTTTCCATCTGAGATCTTGATATTCATGCAAGTGGTTCTCTTTTCTCCAAAGGTCTCTTTAATTTTCCTGTAGGCAGTATCTATCTTACCCCTACTGAGATAAGCCTCTACATCCTTACATTTGTCCTCTAGCCATCCCTGCTTATCCATTTTGCACTTCCTGTCGATCTCATTTTTGAGACGTTTGTATTCTTTTTTGCCTGCTTCATTTACTGCATTTTTACATTTTCTCCTTTCATCAATTATATTCAATATCTCTTCTGTTACCCAAGGATTTATATTAGCTCTCGTCATTTTACCTACTTGATCCTCTGCTACTGTAGTATGAAACTACTTTTGTATGAAATTTCATAACTGTTTATTGTTCCTGGCCAAGTCTCCCCTCAGAAGTGCTTTACCTCTCCAGAGCGCATGTCGAAATTTGAAGGTTTAAGATCGTTGCGCAGGCAAGCGGAAGAAAAATGACAGCGTGTTCTGCATTCGTACGACTAGAGAGCGATTCTGGGGTGCATGTTTTCCCGCATTTTTATTCTGGCAATAGCAGTTCTGCACCTGGATGTTGGCTGTCGTTTTTTTCTCGTCGGACAGAACAATAACAGTCTTGAAGCAGCCGATATTTGTGACGCTGGGTCTTCCCGCAGGGCAACCTCACTGTTTCCGTGTCGTACCGGAATGCCTGAGTCCAGGCATAGCCGTCGACGGCAGGATGATGGTTGCTGGGGCTGAAAAACGAGGGCGTTGCCAAAAAACACAGCGCGTGCCCGTGGCAGGAAATACGAGCTGCACGCCGAAATGCAGTATTTATGAAATGTTGAGCTTTTTCGTCCTCGGAGCAGCTATTGCTGATATTTCAAAAGTACGACATAAAACCGTGCAGCGAAGAGCGCGTCGATGAATTAAACGGAAAAAAATAAAAAAAAAAGGGAGAGAGAGAGAGTGACTTCCAAAGCAACCAGATATTTACGGACTATCAAATGTTTTGCAGCCAGCAGCGCGAGTGGTCATTGATACTGCTGATCTGATGCCATCAATATTCTACAGACTGACTCGCCTATTAAAGTTGACATAATTAAACGGAGAGCTGTTTTTGCTCGCGCGTCGCAAATGCGTTCTAGTAATTGGGTTCGCCGCCCCTCGCCTCCCTCCCTCCCTCCCTTTTCCGGTTGTGATGAAGCGCTGTTACAGTAGCTTTCAGTGAATATTTAGCAGTAATTAAAATAGACAAGGAGCGCAGAATGTTCAATGGATCGTTCGCCAAGGACGCAATAAGCGCTTCTCCATTACCGTTTACGGCTTTCATTATCGCTCCGCGCCCGAACAGAATGAATGAGTGAATGATGTATCACAAGAGCGGCGCGTCATACTAGAATTAATGGCTCGAAAGAATTCGCTTCAATTATTAATCACATCTGTCTTTGTACGGCCGGTGCTAAATGCGTTTTGATGGCCTTTAGCGCGGGCCGCGGATCCAATCCTACTGCAGCTGTGTCCCGTTCGAAGGCTTCCGGCATCGACTTCCTGTCACACAGGCCCAACCTAAATTACGTGATCCAACACAGTATAACTGCAAAATGTTTCAGGTAAGACACCATAACAAGAAGGTCACGCCATAATTCACGGTGTAAAATGCTAACAGTGTTTTTTTTCGTTTACAGTAACATTAAAGTGGAACAGTACATATTTTCACTAGTAAAATTCGTCATAAATAATCCACCACAGCCGGCCGATGTTTCCGAGCGGTTCTAGGCGCTTCAGTCCGGAACCGCGCGACTGCTACGGTCGCAGGCTCGAATCCTGTCTCGGATATGGATGTGTGTGATGTCCTTAGGTTAGTCAGGTTTACGTAGTTCTATGTCCAGGGGACTGATGACCTCAGATGTTCAGTCCGATAGTGCTCAGAGCCATTTGAACCATTTGAATCCACCACAATTTGAGAAGATCTTTGATGTATATACCTACCATTCTACAGGCAAAAATGACCTTTATTACCCATTGTTACAGCTGTCATTGGCTGGGAGAGGAGTTCAATATGCAGCAGTAACAAGTTTTGATCATTTTCTCAAAAACGTGTGTTACAGGTAGTGAAGCACGTTTTAAATATAATTTAATATCATTTCTTGTAGACAACTCCTTCTCTTCCATTGACTAATTTCTAATCAAAAACTGAAATGCATTAAAAACCCTTTTCTTATTAGTAGTCGCGTGAGAAGATATAAAATGATAATTTGTTCATTAATTCATTAAAATTAACAGTAATAGAGTATACATATCCTGTAAAATGACTCGTTCCGGGTCATTTCGATAAAAAAAAATCGTCCAAATGATCTATGGAACATGTAACTAACTGTAGAGATAAATTTTCAAATGCATCAAGTTTGTCGGAGGAACCATAACCAGTAGCAGTTACAAACTGTTTGTTAATTTTTCGGCTAAAGTCCAAATAACAGCAAAATCAAGAAATGAGAACATGTTATCGATCAGGTTATGGGTTGTTGTTGTTTTGATCTTTAGTCCAAGCCCTGGAATGTGATGTACCAACTGATCCCTTCTTCTAGTCAGGCTGTCCACATGTTTCTCTTCTTCCCAATCATATTCAATACCTCCTTATTAGTTACGTAATCTATACATGTAATCCACGGCCTTCTTCTGTGGCATCACATTTCAAATGCTTCTATTATCTTATTATATAAACTGTTTATTGTCCATGGTTCAAATGGTTCAAATGGCTCTGAGCACTATGGGACTTAACATCTATGGTCATCAGTCCCCTAGAACTTAGAACTACTTAAACCTAACCAACCTAAGGACAGCACACAACACCCAGCCATCACGAGGCAGAGAAAATCCCTGACCCCGCCGGGAATCGAGCTCGGGAACCCGGGCGTGGGAAGCGAGAACGCTACCGCACGACCACGAGATGCGGGCTTATTGTCCATGTTTCACTTCCATACATGGCTAAATTCCCATACAAATACTTTCAGAAAGGCGTTCCTGATACTTGAATCTATTCTCTTCCTTTCTCTTCTTCCGAAACGCCTTTCTTGCCATTGCCAGTCTACATTTTATATCCTCCCTACTTCGACCATAATCAGTTGTTTGCTTTCAAAATAGCAAAACTCATCTACTACTTTAAGTGTCTCATTTCTTAATCTAGTTCCCCTAGCATCACCTGATTTAATTAAACTACATTCCATTATCCTCGTTTTGCATTTGCTGATGTTCATCTTATATGCTGTTATCAAGATACTGTCCATTCCGCTTAACTGCTCTTCCAATTCCTTTGCTGTCTCTGAGAGAATTACAATATCATCGACGGACCTCAGCATTTTTATTTATTCTCCCTGGACTTTGATTTGTAATCCAAATTTTTTTCTTTTCCTTCTTTTGCTGCTTGCTCAATATACAGATTGAATAACATCGGGGATAGGCTGCAACCCTGTCTCACTCCCTTCCCAACCACTGCTTCTCTTTCGTGTCCCTCGACTCTTATAGCTGCCATCTGGTTTCTGGATAGATTATAAATACCCTTCCGCTCCCTGTATTTTACGCCTGCCATCTTTGGAATTAGAAAGAGAGTATTCCAGTCAACACTGTCAAAGGCTTTCTCCAAGTCTAGAAATGCTACAAACGTAGGTTTGCCTTTCCTTAAGCTATGTTCTATAAGAAGTCGTAGTTTCGGTATTACTCCGCGTGTTCCTACATTTCTCCGGAATCCAAACTGATCTTCCCCGAAGTCGGCTTCTATCAGTTTTTCCATTCTTCTGTAACGGATTCGTGTTAGTATTTTGCAGCCATGAGTTATTAAACTGATAGTTCTGTAATTTTCACACCTGTCGGCACCTGCTTTTTTGGAATTGGAATTATTACATTCTTCTTGAAGTCTGGGGCTATTTCGCCTGTTTCATACGTCTTGCTCACCAGATGGAGGATTCTTGTCTTGGCTGACTCTCCCGAGACTATCCGTAGCTCTAGCGGAATGTTGTCTACTCCCGGGAGCTTCTTTTCACTTAAGTCTTTCAGTGTTTTGTCATATTCTTCACGTAGTATTATACTCCCTTTTCATCTTCATCTACATTCATTTCCATAATACTGCCCTGAAGTACATTTCCCTTGCATAGACACTTTATTCACACCTTTCACCTTCCTGCTTTCCCTTCTTTGCTTTGGACTGGTCTTCCATCGAAGCTTTTGATATTCATACAGGTGATTCTCTTTTCTCCAAAGGTCGCTTTAATTATCCTGTAGGCATCATCTATCTTACCCCTAGCGATATACGCTTCTATGTCCTTGCATTTGTCCTCAAGCCATTCCTGTTTAGCCTTTTTGCGCTATCTGTCAATCTCATTTTTTAGACTTTTGTGTTCCCTTTTGCCTGCATCATTTATTGCATTTTTAAACTTACTTCTTTCATCAATTAAATTAAATATCTCTTCTGTTAGCCAAGGATTTCTACTAGCCCTCGTCTTTTTACCTATTTGATCCTCTGCTGCATACACTATTTCATCTCTCAAAGCTACACACTCTTTTTCTATTGTATTTATTTCCCCTGTTCTTGTCAATCGTTTCCTAATGCTCTCTTCGAAACTCTTTGTAATTTCTGGTTCTTTCAGTTTACCTGGGTCGCACCTCCTTAAATTGCAGTTTCTTCAGTTTTAATCTATAGTTCATGAACAATAAATTGTGGTCAGAGTCTGCACATGGAAATGTCTTACAATTTAAAACCTGGTTCCTACATCTCTGTCTTACCATCACATAATCTGTCTGAAACCTTGCTGTGTTTCTAGGCTTCTTCCACGTATGCAGCCTTCTTTTATGATTCTTAAACCAAGTGTTAGCTATGATTAATTTATGCTCTGTGCAAAATTCTACCAATTGGCTTCCTCTTTCATTCCTTACCCCATTCCATATTCACCTACTACTTTTCCTCCTCTTCCTTTTCCTACTATCGAATTCCATTCCCCCATGACTATTAAAATTTCGTCTCCCTTAACTGTCTAATATCATACATTTCCTCTATCTCTTCTTCATCTGCGGAGTTAATTGGCAAATAAACTTATACTACTGTGGTGGGTGTGGACTTCGTGTCTATCTTGGCTACAATAATGCGTTCACTATGGTGTTCATAGTGGCTTATCCCCGTTGTTATTTTTTCTTATCTTCATTATTAAACCTACTCCTGCATTACCCCTGTCTGATTTTGTATCTATAACCCTGTATTCATCTGACCAGAAGTCTGTTCCTCTTGCCACCCAACTGCACTAATTCCCACTGTAGCCAACTTTGATCTATCCATTCCCCTTTTTTAAATTTCCTAGCCTACCTTCCTGATTAAGCGATCTGACATTCCACGCTTCGATCCTTAGAATGCCAGTTTTGTTTCTCTTGATAACGACGTCCTCCTGAGTAGTCCCCGCCCGGAGATAGGAACGGGAGACTATTTTACATCAGGAATATTTTACCCAAGAGGTTGTCATCATCATTTAACCATACAATAGAGATTCATGCCCTCGGGAAAAATTACGGCTGTAGTTTCCCCTTGCTTTCAGCTCTTCGTAATACCAGCACAGCAAGGCCGTTTTGATTGATGTTACAAGGCCAGATCAGTCAATCATCCTGAGTCTTACCCTTGTAACTACTGAATAGGCTGCTGCCGCTCTTTAGGAACCACACGTTTCTGGCCTCTCAACAGATACCTCTCTATTGTGGTTGCACCTATGGTACGGCTGTCTGTATAGCTGAGGTATGCAAGCCTCCCCACCAACGGCAAGATTCTAGGTTCATGGGGGGCAGGTTATCGGTAATACTTAAAAAATAGATCTGAGTAAATTTGAAATTCGAATTTTTTACAGGTTATCGTAAATACTAAAAAAATTCAAATTTATTCACGAGACATTCGACATTTATGACACATGTACACATACTTCAAAACAGATTGGGGAGAGTGATAACTGATAACTGGTCTAGTGAAAAAGAAACAATATCAAGAAATGCAATGATCCAATAGGGTCTTCCCAAAAATAAACCTTATTATGCAGCAAAAAGGGGTGGGAGATAGGGAACGACTGGCTAAATGCTTTTTGTGGAGTGTTTTCTGTGCGGAGGTGGACACTGAAGAAAAGAGAAAGAGAGCCAAATGAAACTCTCGAGATGTGGGTTACGGGGAAAATGGAGGAAATATAATGGTTTGATGAAGCGAAGAACAGTGGAGTAGTGGAAAGAGTAAAGGAACAAAGAATTTCGGAATAACGAGATTTGCCGGTCGAAGTGACCGAGCGGTTGTAGGCGCTACAGTCTGGAACCGCGTGACTGCTACGGTCGCAGGTTCGAATCCTGCCTCGGGCATGGATGTGTGTGATGTCCTTAGGTTAGTTAGGTTTAAGTAGTTCTAAGTTCTAGGGGACTGATGACCTCCGATGTTACGTTCCATAGTGCTCAGAGCCAATAACGACAGTTTGTCGATTGAGTGAGTGACTGATTATTCTGTAACATTCTTATGACACAGTCATAACTGGCTTCGGACATACAATGACCATCTCCAGATTCTAAAGGCGGCATACTATAAACACAGGTTCATGCGTAGCTAGTTTGACAACGCATGAACCTGTGTTCAGTGTATGCCGCCTTTAGAATCTGAAGATGGTCAGTGTATGGCCGAAACCGGTTAAGACTATGTCATAAGAATGTGATTGCGTCTATAAATAAACAAAAAAAATTTACGAAACAGAGAACGCCCCAAAACTAGGCTCAGAAGAGATAAACAATCCGAGTGAGACAAGTACTGCGAGGAAAAGGAATTTTAACAACAGCTATCGAAAGCACGGTAGAAGACAGAAGTAAATATGAAGCAGAAGAATAAAAATGCTGGATGAAGGGAAAGGATGAAGGCACCACACTATGAAACACTTGGAACAGACCAGGATCAGATAGGAACAGGAATTCTATTAGGATGGCACACAGGCAACAACACTCTCCACCGCCAACAGTAGAGCAGGATGTCTTACATCCAGCCTATTGAAACAATTCTTTTGGGACCAGCACGCTGGTAGGAGAGCAGAGGGATTCCCAGCTGGGAATATCTGGAAAAGGATTACATGCTCTGCCGTTTGCCTTACAAAAATGGTTCAAATGGCTCTGAGCACTGTGGGACTTAACTGCTGTGGTCATCAGTCCCCTAAAACTTAGAACTACTTAAACCTAACTAACCTAAGGACATCACACACATCCATGCCCGAGGCAGGACTCGAACCTGCGACCGTAGCGGTCGCGCGGTTTGCCTTACAGCCAAAGAAAACTTCATGAATTGGTATTCAGGGAAATGGGGCTATTTTCAACTTCTTTTTAGGAAAATATGTCACTGAAGTGTGTGTATATGTAACGGTACTTATATGAGTAACGTCAAATAACGATGCTGCTTCCAGTAGACTTCTTGTCACTGCGCTCCCCTTTGTCATTATAATAATCCAATATAGCTCCTACTGTTTGTCTAAACCATGCTGGAAATGATCTTTGACCGAAACCTGTTGCTTATTAAAGAATACTTTTAACAGGAGCTTATCATATTGCGTGACGTCATATTTAAACTCGGTGTCTTATTCGATATGTGCATGTTACCTACCGCCCTTGACATGTAACAGTCTTTGAAAAATTAGAATATAAATTTCACTATCAAATTTCATGTATCACCGGCTCGTTGTATATGTGATGTACTTAAGGTCAAAAACAAACAAGAAAAGCATACGATTAAAAAACTTCATCTGCTAGAATTTCATCCACCGTTGAAGAAAGATGTGAACGAACATTATCATTCGTAAAATGTAGATCAGCCACACCTTTGAGAAGTCACACTTGTGGTTTCGGAACCTTACTTCTGAAAGATGGGACGGAGCCCAAGCTCCTCAGCCTCGAAACGCAAAAGCCCAAACTGACCATTCAGTTTCAGAAGAAGCTAGGAGTACTGTCGAGTGTAATCGAGAGGTCACACACACACACACACACACACACACACACACACACACCACATTACATTATTGAGCAAGTCATCGCCGGCCTGTGTGGCCGTGCGGTTAAAGGCGCTTCAGTCTGGAACCGCGTGACCGCTACGGTCGCAGGTTCGAATCCTGCTTCGGGCATGGATGTGTGTGATGTCCTTAGGTTAGTTAGGTTTAAGTAGTTCTAAGTTCTAGGGGACTGATGACCACAGAAGTTAAGTCCCATAGTGCTCAGAGCCATTTGAACCATTTTGAGCAAGTCATCGACTTGACTCTGTCGCTCACACTAACAGTTGCGCACACTAGAAGTCATAGTTTCATCTGAAGAATATTGCTAGAAAAACAGAAGTAACTGAAATGCCACTGTTCTGATCAAGGTATCTGAGAGATTTATCTTGGTTGTCAGGTAAATGCTGGAACTGACTCCCAAGTACTGATGACTGAGAATCAACCTCCCCTCTGTCAGCTCTTTGGGATTTGGTTGAAAAGATACGATCTCGATAATCGTTTGTATCCCGTAGAGTCCGCCTTAATCTGGAATAGGCGATAAGTATGAAGAAAAGTAAACAAGAACAAGACGGAAGAACAATGAATCTGAGGGAACATAAATGGAGCACGGAGACAACATGAAGCCATTCTACTGCACAACAATACCACCAACAACGGAGAACCATGGCCTCCCTTGTCGCCTGTCGTAGTCTTCTGTCACTCGTCACCTGTCTCTCGTCTATTAGCTCTTTTCCGAGCCACCCACGCTCAAGCTCCTTGTTAGGTCCGTACATAAATTTACAGTTAACTTGTTGATTATCTGCGCTTTTCCAGTATCACATTTACGATAGCTCGCTACGATGTCTGAAAATATGGCTGCGTGGTAGCTTCTTATATGTTTTAATCTATATCTTAAGTAAAATATCATAAATGTAATCCAGACACAAACGAGTCTTATGTAGTCAAAAATTCATCTGTGGAGTATGATCAGACGACAAGCTCAAATGATTCAATTTGTTTTTAAAAATTTCATTATCTGCAAACACCTATAATTCACAAACGTAGTAATTTAGCGACAGAGCATTGCAAAAATACATTGAGATTGAGTTTATTAACATGGAAGAGCTCTTTATAAAATATGGGTTTAAGGTGAATGTTTTATGATAAAAATGTAAACGTTATGCACTGGCGTGCTCATAAATGTCTGATGTACCTGACTTAACATTTACAAATGGTTCCGAAGGTCGATATTTCGTCACACAACGAAGATCAACTCCCTCATTGTACCTAAACATGTAGAATGGCGTGTTATTCTCTGATAAATGTTTACCTATCTGCGTATCGAAGATGGAAATTTCCGTAAACCTTGTTTATTCCAGCAAGGAAGTACATTATTTTCACTTTACGCGATGAAACTCCAAGAAATATACTCGGTGTCTGCTCACATCTGGTCAGATAGGTGACACAAATACGGTTTAAAAGTCGAATATTCAGTAAGCTCAACTACATCCCAATGTTTAAGTCAGTTTTTATACGACATCCGTAGCCGGAAATGTTAAGCAAATGTCTTTATAAGTTGGCCTGAACAATGAAATCTGCACCAATTACAAACTCCATCGTAAAGAATCTCCGCACTGAGCTAGGTTACACTAGGGAAAAAAATTAAGAATAAACGCAGTACAGCTTACTGTAATGAAATTATACTAATATACTAATTAATTAACCTGCGTTGTCGGATTAGGAATGTACCACAGTATTCTATTAGAGAGGAAGTGAAACCAAATGTACTTATAGTATCTAAAGGTAATTTTGGTTACATGTTATATGTTAAGTGAACGAGTTATGAAGCACAATATTTTACGAGTACTCTATAGCATTAATTTAACACAAATCATACTTATGAACAAAAATTTTAGTTCCCTTCCAGAATTAAAAATTAACTCTTGCGTCAACACATTCAAGAGCAAGCAACACAGAGCTCTCAAATCCATTCCACATTATGTCAGACACTGCCTCTGATCTTGTTTATCGTGGTCTATAACGTAAGTTTCTTAAGAAAGGATATCAGTCATAGGCAGTGCTATATTCTGGATTGACACGGCAAGGAAAGCCGCTTCAATCACATTGCCTGTTGTAGTGCCAGCTCGAAGTTCGTCAGTACATATTCGACAGCTTGTTCCAAGTAAAAGACTATATGATATCAATTCGGCTTGAACAAATGAGAAATCTGGAGAGATCTAAACTCTTCAGACTTTTTAAACGTTTTAATAAGATATGGCGCGCAAGAAATGTCCTTAGTAAGTTCATCATCATCTAACGTCCTTTTCCTAAGCTGTTGTCGCATGTGCAGGTCAGGTGCAGTTTATTTTGTTATCAATAAAAGTAGCTGTAGGTGGTAAGCCACTGAGTACAATGTTAGTCTCCCCCTTAGAAGAGCATACCGCTCACTTCGGAGTGCTGCAGTCGGTGTAGAAACGGTAAAAGGTGGTCATATAACGCCCCACCGATGCCGTAAGTCGTGGTAGTGAACTTGTGTGTGTGTGTGTGTAACAGTCGGCTCGGCAGAATCAGTGGAGTGCGATGGGGCAGTATGGAGACATGACAAAATGACAAAAGGGAGCTATCGTGTCTGAAAATGCAAATACCACATCGTGAAAGAATTGGCCCGCTTTTTTGGTGTATCGAAGCAGACTGTCCAACGTGCTTACTGTGAATGGAGGAGGAGGAAGAAGAGATTAGAGTTTAACGTCACGTCGACAACGAGGTCATTAGAGACGGAGCACAAGCTCGGATTACGGAAGGACAGGGAAGGAAATCGTCCGTGCCTTTTCGAAGGAGCCATCCCGGCATTTGCCTGAAGCGATTTAGGGAAGTCACGGAAAACCTAAATCAGGATGGCGAGACGCGGGTTTGAACCGGCGTCGCCCCGATTGCGAGTCCGGTGTGCTAACCACTGCGCCACCTCCCTCGGTATGATAAATGGTATACCACGTGAAGCCACGTAAGAACATTGTCCTAAAATATTGTTAACAGACAGCGGACGGTGGCTAGTGTCACGTCTTGCCAACGACAATTTCAAACCTGACAGAAATATCTTATGTGAGTGAATACAGGTCGCAGGTGCGAATTCTGCCTCGGGCATGGATGTGTGTGATCTCATTAGATTGGTTAGGTTTAATTAGTTCTAAGCCTAGGGAACTATGACCTCAGATGTTAAGTCCCATTGTGCTTAGAGTCATTTGAACATTTGAATAGCCGGCCGGTGTGGCCGAGCGGTTCTAGGCGCTACAGTCTGGAACCGCGCGACCGCTACGGTCGCAGGTTCAAATCGTGCCTCGGGCATGGATGTGTGTGATGTCCTTAGATTAGTTAGGTTTAAGTAGTTCTAAGTTCTAGGGGACTGTTGACCTCAGATGTTAAGTACCATAGTGATCAGAGCCATTTGAACCATTTGAACATTTGAATACAGGTCCATCTGAAACAGTTAGTCAGCGAACATTCAGAAGGGAACTGCATGCAAAGGACGTACGGAATCGGATGCCTTGCATAACAACATTTCCCTTAGCGGGACAGAAAGCTACGTTTTCTTCAACGGCCAAACAGAGGAACTGGGCAGCTGTGGATACTGCAGTCTTCCAAGATTACACCAACTCTGTTCACACGGAAGTTCACAGCTTGACGAACACTAAAGCTCATTGACTGGCCCGATAAATCTCCTGATCTTGACCACTTAGAAACTGTGTAGACTTCAGCAGTGAATGAAAAATAAGGATTCAACATTCCCGCAATTTCGTTGCTCTGTGGGATGTAATCATCAACTAATGGCTTCAGCTGGATGTAGCACACGTAAAGGGGCTTCTGTGTTCTCCCCGTCTTCTCGTCTCCGCACTGAGACCTTCTCAGGGTATGAGCTGCTGTTACACCGCATCATCGTGATGTCTACTGCCGGTTTATCACACATATCGTCCGATCTGCTTAGTTTAGTGGTTCGTCTGGCAGCAGACACAACAGTTTGTTTTATGGTAAATATTCCCACGCCAGGAAATATAAAAGAAAATTACCGGTTATTCAGCAACTGATGCGGCACTAAATGGCGTTATTTGGAAACTTCAGTTACATTTTCTTGTGTTAGAAAATGCTGTGACATGGTCCCTGATGCACAAGTCAGACCTTCTCGTGGCCATGGTGCCAGGTGACAGTAGTTCACTTTACCATTTTTGTAGAACATGCCTGCAGGTTCTGGTATAAACTTATTGTATTGACTATAAGTAAAAAAAAACATTTACATTCCTCCAATTGGTAACACCCTCAAGCTGCGAATAGTCTTCACTTGTATGGCGGTAGATTTCTTGCAGTGTTATCCCATTAAGCTGTGAATCTCTGATGGTCTGGTTCTCAGTCTGCCGCATTTCTTGTACTCTGGTCTCATAGTGTTGTTCTATCTCTGAAGCTCTAACTGTGTCAATATTTCTCTCTCATTCTGCAGTCGTCGTTATATTGTTCTACTATGTCTTCTAAAGATCTAAAGGTAGCAGCTATACCTTATTCTGTGGGTGTTACAGATTTGTTTTTATTTTTCTGTTATCAGGGCTCACGTCTCTAAAGCTTTGCATGTAGTTGCTCTATCTCCCTAGTGCTCTATTCAGCCCTTACACTTTTCTACTATGTCTCTACAAGCATAGATGTGGCACTGACGTCTTTCTTACACCATAGCCGACCGTCATGTATGTTGTACTACACTCCCGACGTTGTAGAGTCAGCAGCTGTATATGGCTAGTAATGTAGTAGGTCCTTACGTACTGTACCTCTACAACCCTACTTAACCATTGAACTACCAATTTTATTTCCAAAACATCAACGTATTGTTATTTTAAGTAATCTCTTAGTCAGAAGTAACAAAATGAAAAGAACATTTTCAGCTGTTTTGTTTGCAAAGCGGGTTGGGGGAGGGGGGGGGGAGGAAGACATAAATGATGATTTATAAGTACCTCCAGAGTTTCTGAAGAAGAATACGCAAAATATGCAAGACATTCTGAAAATAGACATACATGAGTGGTCAGAGCATTTCTACAAGTTTGTAACTCACACTATAGTTGCTGAATATGGGCTTCGTTTCTGATGTGGCAAGCGACAATTCGTGGGTGCAAGTCATTGACGCAACGTGTCCCGAAGGCTGAGAAGGCAGCTCGCTTTGCGAATCTGGTAATTTGATTGCCTGTCTGCAAGTGCGAACTAATACGATGTGACAACACCGTGAAGAGACTTCGCAGTGAAACTTGAGGACAGCATAACCTGCATGTGCAATCTGTAATTATAAGAATTCTGATAACCATTAGTAGGTTTCTCTTTACCAGTGGGACACTGGATACATAGCAATGACATGCAACAAATTCCAATTGGTTCTCTGATAACCTATGGTGGGACACATACACTGAGATGACAAAAGTCATGGGATACCTCCTAATATTGTGTCGGACCTCCTCTTGCCCGGCGAAGTGCAGCAACTCGACGTGGTATGGACTGAACAAGTCCCCTGCAAAATATTGAGCCATTTTGCCTCTATAGCTGTCCATAACTGCGAAAGTGTTCCCTGCGCAGGATTGTGCACACGAGCTGACCTCCCTATTATGTCCCATAAATATTCGATAGGGTTCACGTCAATAAGGGTGGCCAAATAATCTGCTCAAATTGTCCAGAATGTTCCTCAAACCAATGGTGAATAATTGGGGCCGGTGACATGGCGCACTGTCATCCATAAAAATTCTATCATTGTTGGGAACATGAAGTTCGTAAATGGCTGCAAATAGTCTCCAAGTAGACAAAGAGAAGCATTATCGGTTTAGTTGGACCAGAGGATCCACTCCATTCCATGGAAATACAGCCCACATCGTTGTGGAGCCACCACCAGCTTGCACAGTGCCTTGTTGACAGCTTGGGTCCATGGCTTCGTGGGATCTGTGCCGCATTCGAACCTCACCGTCAGCTCTTACCAACTGAAATCGTGGATCATCCTACCTGGTCATCGTTTTCCAGTCATCTAGGGTCCAACCGATATGGTCACCAGCCCACGAGAAGCGCTGCGGACGATGTCGTGCTGTTAGCAAAGGCTCTCGCGTCTGTCGTCTGTTGCCGTAGCCCATTAACGCCAAATTTCGTAGCACTGTTATTACGGTGAGTTCGTCGTACGTCTCACATTGATTTCTGTCGTTACTTCATCCAATGCTGCTTGTCTGTTAGCACTGACAACTGTAGGCAAATGCCGCTGCTCTCGGTCGTTAGGTGATGTCCGTCGGCCGTTGCGTTGTACATGGTGAGAGATAATACCTGAAATCTGGTATTCTCGGCATACTTTTAACACTGTGGACCTCGGAATATTGAATTGCCTAAAGAAATCCAAAATGGACATTCCCACACGTGTAGCATCAACTAGCGTTCCACGTTCAAAGTCTGTTAATTTTCGTCTTGCGGCCGTTAGCACATCGGACAAATGACAGCTCCGACAATTCACTGCCCTTTTATACCTTGTTCACGCGATACTGCCTCCTTCTGTATACGTGAATACCGCTTTTGTCATCTCAATGTACGTGTTACCGGCAGTCAGAGTGTTGAGGGGGTAGCACTCCATGAATACATGAAAAATGGATGATTTTCGTGGTTTTCACAGGTAAAATAAAAATTAGCTCTAAATCCGATGATATAGATTTATTCCCTACACTCTTATCTTAAAAACTTCTGCCCATCGGTGGGAATTTCCGAAATCCTCCGAAAGGACCTATTAAAAAATAGTTTGGATTAGTCATGTTCAATATATATTCATTCCGTATAAGTAGGATAACAGAAAAATATAAAGTTCTATCAAAATGGTGACGTGTTGAAACAAATGTCATCTTTTTCGCCCAAAAACATCGAGACAAAAGCGTGCACTGAAACTAGACCTTTGAAGATATCTCAAAAATACCTCCTAAGCTGATAGAGAATTCACTTTAGAACGCTGGCATCAAATTCCAATCAAAATCATACAGAAATGGAAATGAAGTCCCATGCTTCTTGGCATGCGGGAGACCCGCAACGCCGTACTAGGCAAGGTCGTAGTGGAGGTGGTTTGCCGTTGCCTTCCTCCCACCGTGACGGGGATGAATGATTATGATGAAGACGACACAACAACACCTAGTCATCTCGGGGCAGGTGAAAATCCCTGTCCCCGCCGGGAATCGAACCCGGGACATCGATCTCGGGAAGCGAGAACTCTGCCGCGAGACCTCGAGCGGCGGACAAAATCGTATGTAAAGTTTTCGAATTACGTTTCCCCACCAATATGAAAAATACGGTTTCGAGAGAAACCCGTTTAAAGTTTTGTGTTTTACTTTTTGTAATTAAGTTAAACATACCTCCAGTCAACGATCCATGGCCCATACAGCAGTCCTTCCACATTCACTTCCTTCGTGGTGATGGCGATCCTGCGGGCCTCTTTGGCAGCTTCTGTCATCCGCTGCTCTGCTCGCTTTTCGTCCGCTTTTAAGCAGAAATTGTAACAGGTTGGTCCTATTTCAAGTTCGAACACATTCATAATTTCTATTACTCCAGTAAATCCTTCTTTGAAATTACATGCTGCCAAACTGGCGGCTATGTCGACCATTTCTTTCCCGCTGTGAATTACCCTGATACTCGATATCGGAGTTTGTGGAGAACATGGGATGGACACAGCAATAAAGCAAATTTCACAGAGCACTTTTCAAGCCCAAAAAATCGATTTTCTGAATTTTTAAAAAGGGGATTATCCCGTAAGTATCTTATTCTGTGGTCGAGCCCCTTGGTACTCAACTATGTACTAAGGTTCTAGTCCTAGCAGCTTTATCTCACTTCTTCTACAGTCAGGTCTCACGCTGTTTTAATGCCTATGTAGTACTCGTGAGAGCTTTATCTCTCTTATTCGATAATCTGCCTCACGTTGTTGTATTACATGTATGAACCTATGGCTGTGGCAGCTTTATCCTCTTGGTACTACAGTCGGTTAAGGGATAACGCAGCCGCCGCCAGTTACCGCAGTCGACCGAGGGCTTCAGGATCGAACACGCTTGCATCGTACACAAGAACATTCACTAGTAAGAATAGACATCGCCCACTCGAGCACTCGGCGGTAAGAATAGACTACTAGTTATTTCATAAGTTAAAGCAGATTTGCACCTGTTTCCTCCTCTTAGCAATGCCGGGGTGTATGTTACTGGGGACCTAGAAACGACGGAGAGGCTCCGTCCCCGCCCCAGCCGCAGTGGTCCACAACCCCACGACGACTACCGCAGTCCACTTCACCCCTCCGCCGCCCCACACCGAACCCCGGGTTATAGCGCTGTTCGGCCCCCGGTGGACCCCACAGGGAACGTCTCACACCAGACAAGTGTAACCTCTATGTTTGCGTGGTAGAGTAATGTTGGTGTACACCTACGTGGAGGACTTGTTTGCTCAGCAGTCGCCGACATAATGTAGCTGAGGCGGAATAGAACCAGCCCGCATTTTACCGAGGCAGATGGAAAACCGCCTAAAAACCATCCACAGACTGGCCGGTGCACAGGACCTCGACACAAATCCGCCGGGCGGATTCGTGCCGGGGGCCAGGCGCTCCTTCCGGCCCGGAAAGCCGTGCGTTAGACCGCACGGCCAACCGAGCGGGCATGCCGGGGTGTAAGTCGATGTGTGTCGTTTCTCAGTAACGCTAGGATGCATGACAGAAAATTTACAGTGTCCATTGTAGCGTACATAATGGCTAACTCTTAGTTATTCTAATAATAACCAAGTAGGTTTGATCGTTTGTATCGCTGCATTATTCCACAATTGGCCTCATGAGTGTGACTGGCGAATGTTTAACTTGTTTCCAACACAGAAGGGCCTAGGGCGATTTTTTTCCTACTCATAACTGAATCTGGAGACTCAGTCTCAATGAATCGCAATGCTAAACGCATTTATATCTGCTTTGTATGTCAACTTCTCCGTGTCTCATGACAGCGTAGAAACACAACACCGTTAGTGTTACACATCTTTCGGCGTATATTACATCATACTGCACTCTGGTCTCGTACTGTAAAGTGAATATGTAAAGAGGAAACGACTTCAGCCAAGAGAGGACGTGACCTAGAACAAACTTTAACCTTTAGCGCTAGATGAATGAACCATCAGGGGAAACGATCATTTAACTTTCAATACTTAACGGGCTTATAAGAAAGGTTTCATTAATATTGTTAATATTTTTAGCCATTTTTACTCAGTTGATACTTCAATTGTGCTCTTTCATACAGACACGGCAAAAAATGCATCTGTTGCAACGGTATGATTTACTTTTTTTTACGCCTGTTTATGCTAGCCGTCGTCAGTGGCCTATGATACAAAGAAAATTTTGTTAATTATACGTATTTTGATAGGATATCTGTTGTGATTATTGGCAGTTTATTTGAATTATGTAACTATTTGCAAACATATGGTTGTGTTTGTTTCCATTCGCTTTCATTTTTATGCCTTTTTTCTGTATGTGTGTGTGTTTCTGTATGTACCACAGGTACAAAGTACAAGTCTCCAACTGAGTGAACACATTTAAACATTGTACTGCACATAATTTATCATGTACCACACTGCACGTGGTCTTGCTCACATGCTATAGGGCTGAATGAGGGATCATGGGAGCACGTTACCCGAACACCCACCCTCCGTCGATCCCCAACCCAACATCCCACTCTATCTTACTCTCTAGAACAGTCAGCTGCACAGCATGGGAGCAAGACCAAGTGCAGTGTGCTACAGGATAGGTTATGGGCAGTGAAATGTTTGAATGTGTCCTATTAGTTGGAAAATTGTAGTATGCGCATCTAGCACATATAGAAGAACGCATGAATGCATGGAAAGTACATAAAATGGATGTAAGTGCAAACAAACACAACTCTATGTTTCTAAAAAGACAGATAACTTAAATGAACTGCCAAAATTGACGAACATATATTTATACAAAGTCACACAATTTAAATGACCTGTGAAGACTCAATACAGGTCTCCTATCAAAATATATATAATTAATTAATTTTTTCATATTATAGACCACTGATGATGCAAAATAAGCTAACCATGGTTGGAAGACAAAAAATATCATACAGTTTTTTGACGTATTTCTTCTCATCTATGTGATACAGCAAAAAAGATTTTATTGTTTTTAAGGCTTACTCACCAACGTACAATATTTGCTGCTTCTAATAACTTATATGTTAGGTGACCCAACCCAAATAAGAACATTCCAAAACTACGTAAATTACGTCCATACCAGTAAACAGGAATGGTCAGCCATTTCACATTTTTTCATAACGTATAACTGACATTACTATGCCGTGAATTTGTAGTGCTGAAAATTACTAAGTTCATACCTCAGAACGGAGAGACTTTCTGCGTTATTGATATTATACTATGCATAACCTACCGCCAACTGGCATATTTTATATTGCTAGATTTCCACGCAGGCTTTGACGCTGTAGTTCAAATCACAGCCTCGCCATGATGTCGAACTGCACTTCACAGTAATAATATTTGGATTTAAAGATGAGGCGAAAATCGGAACTCTTAATCCTAAAAAAAAAAAAAAAAAAAAAAAAAAAACAGACGTTGTTCGTCTTTACCACTGAACAGGAACGTCCGTCGTTGAGTGACTGCAGGCGGTTTCAGGAAGACTTGGAAGAAATTTCTGTCTGGTTCTTTAAATATGAGTAAATAATTGGTTCTTTAAATATGAGTAAATAATTTGGTTATATAGGAGAAACATTCCTGTAGCATCCGAATACAGTAATAATGGTAAAATGCTTGATTCAGACTTTTCGATTAAATATCTACGAGTAACGTTACATGAAATGGAACGAGCGCGTAATGTCAATCTTAATAGTAAGCAAATGTTTATTCGAAGAGTTCCGCCATGGAGCGTGTCTATAAAGCTGACAGCTTATAAAACTCTTGTACGACTCATTATTTAGGGCCACTCGAATTTTTTGTTTCCCTACCAGATCTAATTAAAGTAAGACATAGAAGGAATTGAGAGGTATGCTTCTAGTTTTTAACCGGTCGTTTCGATGAGAGTATCATGGAATTTCTCGTTGAGATTAGATGGGAATCCTTACAGGAAAGAAGACGATATTTTCGTGAAACGCTACTGAGCTAATTTGAAGGGCTGCATTTTCTACAGGCTGGAGCTCGATTCTAATACCTCTATTTCCCGTCTCGCCTAAGGACAAAAAAGGAAAAAGTGAAGGAGACTAGGACTTGGCTAGCAATGGAGTAAAGTATCCTTCACGATGCATTGTTAAGTAGTTTCTGGAAGTCTATATAGATGTAGATCATAATGTACTGCCTAAAAGCCCCAAGAACAAAAACTTACTGGAAGTAAATAGTGCAAAGTATTTGTCAGAGGGATGTCTTTGAAATAGTATCCGATAGAAAAACATTAATTACACATTGATGGAAAACTGTTAAAAATACAATATAACAAAAAGTCCATAGTCGTCGGTAGACAAGAAGAGCAGCCAAATCGAAAATGAGTGAGGGAAGGTATATGCTACGGTCTCATGGAAAGAAATTGCTAAGTTTCAAGAATAAATTGTAAACAGAAATGTAAAATTGTTGACGTAGCCAGCTGTACATAGGAAACTACTACAAAGTAAAAAAAAAAAATCGTGGTTTAAAAAGGTTTTAAGAAACTAAATTATTCATCGATATGTATTAATAATGACGAGGCTTAACAAAAGAAGGAAAAACAGTATCCGCAAATATTACAGTAGATTATTTACACAGTCAAGCACTTTAACTCAAAGTATTACACACAACTTACATCACAAAGCAAAATTAATACAAGTAATGAATCGCTCAGTCAATTATTACGTTTTAAATCTGACATGGCGCTACAACAATGAAATTTCCGGAGATGTTCATTTTCTGTCGATTTACAGGAGGTGAACACACTAATTTGTAAAATTACTGGATAATGAAAGATTATGATCTATCACTGTTGCGTTCTGGATTAAAACTTCCTCTCATTAGCAGAGATAACCTGTCAGGAAGATCAATCAATCACTGCTGCGGATCCATTACCTAATGGCAACCCGTTTCGTAATCAAAGCTTCGCCTTCAGGAAGAGATGCGTCAGGATTTATAATACGCCCCAACGCATCTATGTCAAGTGGTGCAGCTATATTTTGTCAAGTCAGTAATTTTAAATATATTTTACTCTTAACCATGCGGCTTATACTAGTTTTAGATCTTTATTGTTCCGAAAAAAATAATAATTCGCCTTCCAGTACTCAGCGTACACAAAATACTGTCACGTACACAAAAATACTCTCACGTTTGTAACAGACTGGCAGTTTTAATATCATAACTGGTTAGGCATCCACAGCCAGCGTCGATTTCAGCGAATCTCTTCTGAATGGCACGATGTGTGAAATCAAAAATTATTTAAAACATAAAGCAATCGATGTCTTGGCCGTGGCGACGCCTTCTACCATCTGAGGAAGCTCTGTGCATAATGGCCGAAATGTCAGTTATTTTAATGTTTCAAGTGTTTTACATTACGACAGAGCAGTACACCCTGGACTATTTCAAAAATGTTTTAATACAGGCGATATTCAAGAGATGCATAACCTAGAACTAAAGCAAATAGGCGACTACTTTAATACGGGACAGTTGCCCAAACCGACTTATTTTTTATAGCAGAAACAGTAACTTGCAAAATTATTTAAAAAAAGCCATCTTCACCTGCAATATGTTTGTTCTTGGTAGCTGATTTAAAGAATGGAAATTTTGAGAAAAATAAATACGCCTCACAAAATTTTCTAAACGTCTGTGAGGAGTACAAATTATGAATCTGGTTTCCTAATTTGTACCAGTGGGCGATAAATTGTAGCGCCTTTATAAAGTTCACTAAGTTTGAGTAAATGGCCTTCAGTTTAGTTGTTACATCACTATTTGCAGGCATAGCATATAACCTTTTCACTCCTTTCCGCACCTCTGCAGACTTTGCAGTAACCCACGTTTTGTATTTCATGCATGAGATCTTTTTTTTCATTCGATATTCCTTGCACAATTTGCTATTCCATTCCTCTCTTTCACGAATGTGTCTGTGTGGTGGTTTCCTAACAGAGTGTGCGTGGAGCTTCGTTTTCATAGCTGTTGTACCAGATTTCTTCTCTGTTGCTTCTCTTCTCTCTCTTTTTTTTATTTTGGCAATATTTCTCGGAGGGCCACCCTCAGCCCACTTTTTGCGTGCCATGGCTTGTTCTGTATTGAAATCATGAGGCAGTCCGTCATCTCTTCAAATGTAAAAGTAGCTGTTCCAATTCGTTTACAACTGTTTTGGAAAAAACTTTTACTGCGACTAAAAATTTGTATTCCCGTTTTCATTTTTGTTTTTGTTTCCATTATGCCCATTAATTCTTCGCTTAGGGCCTTTTTATACTCTTGCTCATATATTTCATCCATGATCCTCATCTAGATATAGTTTTACAGCCAAATTTAGTTCATCTGTGTTCCACTTTCCATAACGCTTTTCTGTTGCCATAGGGAAGCAGAAAATAATTATTTAAGTAATAACTTAAGGGTAGAGAACGGAGAACGCGGTAGAAATTTCATCACAACATTCATTGACATTATTTTGCATTAATAATACTAAGTGAATGTTTCAAAAATAATTATAGCAATAAGTTTCTTACTTTGTACCTATAAAATACCGGAAACTTAGCGGTACATTATTTACAATGTCGTCATTTTCTCTTTGTCAGTTTCCTACAAATGAATCACAACCAGTACAGATTGCTGACTATCTGAAAACTAAGGTTATTTCCTGTACATTCATCCATAAAGGAAGCGTTATGTTGCCATTAACTTATAACAGTGATTCTCTCCGCCACGTACAAAAACAGTAGATGAAAACTGCAGCAAAATCAGCGTAGTCCTTAGACAATCTTTTCCGCGGCACACAGAACTATAGATGACATTATGGCAACAGAGAATACGTAGTTCACGCTGACCAAACTAAATCTCGGATATTACAAGAGGTAGGAATTGTATAGCAGTGACCCGAACAATATAGGCAACCCTACTGGCGTGTGTCGCCTGTAATGTAGCTATCAAACATAATTTTAATCAAGAACGAATTTTCGCTCTACAGCGGATAGTGTGCTGATTTGTAACTTCCTCCCAAAGTAAAACCGTGTACCGAACCAATACTCGAGCTCGAAACCTAAGCAAGGTATGCAGGAGAGCTTCTGTGAATTCTAAAAAGCAGCAGAGAGCTACTGGTCGACGTAAAGCTGTGAGAATGAGTCGAGCGTCGTGCCTGGCTAACTCAGGCAGTAGGTCATTTGCTTCTGAAAGGCAACGTTCTAGGGTTCGTCAGTCGATCCGGCATACAGTTTTAAACTTCCACGAAGTTTCAAGCAGTTTGAAATGACTGACTAGTAAAAGCTTTAGGTAGAATGCGTACTATGCGAAAAATAAGTGGACTAAGTCTCAGAGATGTCTCATTCTGTGATGGTAAGTACACTACTGGCCATTAAAAATGCTATACCAAGAAGAAATGTAGATGATAAATGGGTATTCATTGGACAAATATACTATACTAGAACTGACATGTGATTACATTTTCACGCAATTTGGGAGCATAGATCCTGAGAAATCAGTATCTAGAACAACCACCTCTGGCCGTAATAACGGCGTTGATACACTTGGTATTGAGTCAAACAGATCTTGGATGGCGTGTGCAAGTACAGCTGCCCATGCAGCTTCAACACGATACCACAGTTCATCAAGAGTAGTGACTGGCGTATTGTGACGAACCAGTTGCTCGGCCACCATTGACCAGACGTTTTCAATTGGTGAGAGATCTGGAGAATGTGCTGGCCAGGGCAGCAGTCGAACATTTTCTGTATCCAGAAAGGCCCGTGCAGGACCTGCAACATGCTGTCGTGCATTATCCTGCTGAAATGTAGGGTTTCGCAGGGATCGAATGAAGGGTAGAGCCACGGGTCGTAACACATCTGAAATGTAACGCCCACTGTTCAAAGTGCCGTCAATACGAACAAGAGGTGACCGAGACGTGTAACCAATGGCACCCCATACCATCACGCTGGGTGATACGCCAGTATGGCAATGACGAATACACGCTTCCAATGTGCGCTCACTCGGATGAAACCATCATGATGCTGTAAACAGAATCTGGATTTATCCGAAAATATGACGTTTTGCCATTCGTGCATCCAGGTTTGTCGTTGAGTAAAACATGGCAGGCGCTCCTGTCTGTGATGCAGCGTCAAGAGTAACCGCAGCCATGGTCTCCGAGCTCATAGTCCATGCTGCTGCAAATGTCGGCGAACTGTTCGTGCAGATAGTTATTGTTTTGCAAACGTCTCCATCTGTTGACTCAGGGATCGAGACGTGGCTGCACGATCCGTTACAGCCATGCGGATAAAATGCCTGTCATCTCGACTGCTAATGATACGCCGGCCGCGGTGGTCTAGCGGTTCTAGGCGCTCAGTCCGGAACCGCGCGACTGCTACGGTCGCAGGTTCGAATCCTGCCTCGGGCATGGATGCGTGTGATGTCCTTAGGTTAGTTAGGTTTAAGTAGTTCTAAGTTCTAGGGGACTGATGACCACAGATGTTAAGTCCCATAGTGCTCAGAGCCATTTGAACCATTTTTGAGCTAATGATACGAGGCCGTTGGGATCCAGCACGGCGATCCGTATTACCCTTCCGAACCCACCGATTCCATATTATGCTAACAGTCATTGGATCTCGACCAACGCGAGCAGCAATGTCGCGATACGGTAAACCGCAATCGCGATAGGCTACAATCCGGCGTTTATCAAATTCGGAAACGTGATAGTACGCATTTCTCTTCCTTACACGAGGCATCACAACGACGTTTAGCCAGGCAACGCCGGTCAACTGCTGTTTGTGCATGAGAAATCGGTCGTAAACTTTCCTCATGTCAGCACGTTGTAGGTGTCGCCACCGGCGCCAACCCTGTGCAAATCTTCTGAAAAGCTAATCATTTGCATATCACAGCATCTTCTTCCTGCCGGTTAAATTTCGTGTCTGTAGCACATCTTCGTGGTGTAGCAATTTAATGACCAGTAGCGTATTTATGACAACGGAATAAAGATCTTTGCCAGATAAGAATAAAAGCCAAGGAAACAAGTTCCCAACGCCGAAAAATTTAGTAAATACGTAGTCTGCTTTTGAAGCAGTAGCTGACATCACTTGTAAATACATTGGTGATATGCGTCGAATTCTCCTTAAAGAGGAGAGGAACTTCATTGCGGAATCAATCGTTCGGCTGTCAATACATCTTTTGTCTCGGGAATACTCGACCTGTTTGATACGAAGGAGCGTCTGTGAAACTCAGTTGTGCAGTCAAAGGAAAGCAGTTTGAAGCTTTGAGTCGAACTGAAGTAAGGAGTCGTTAAGACATCTGACTTTCTTTAGCACCTTTCACCAAAAGGAGAGTTCCGCCTCACTTTTAAGCTCTCATTCTCCCACACTAACGATTTCTGATAGTAAAATCTATATTTTCTGAATGTAGATATATACAAATTCCTTGAGTAGCTGTTGTAAGATCCGTGATTTTTTTACCATTTCCTGTTCTGATGAGGTATCCAAAATATTAGCAAATAATCCTCCCATTTCCTGTGGGTATAGATCGCGTTCTACTCTGAGACCATATTTTCACGAAAGAATTTCATAACCTAAGACAGGTTAAGAAAAAAAAAGTTGAGTATTTTTTGCACTGTTTACATGAATGAGAAATGAAACTGTGAAAGTATTTTTTTGAGGTTCTTAAACAACTCAGTTCAGTAAATTTTGCACTTTGTCATGTGCAAATGATACGTATCTGTACTTGGAGACAAGAGGCGAGCAACATCCAAAGATACTTGGTGAATTTAATGAATAGATGTATTTCAACCCCGCACTCTCACCTCTTGCCCCTAACTGAGATGGTTTGGTAACCTCATGGAACAACACTCATGTCTTTATGAAAATTAAGAACATGAGTAATACGCTGGTGTTCACTTTTACAACTCCTTGTCGCTACCACTCTGTTGATGGCATAATCAAATCTCCCTCTCTACTACAGCATGATCGTTACAAATTAAGTGCTGTGTTACCACCATGCTAGTGATGGCAGCCTCTTAACAAGTATAGGCAGTGCCAGAATCTTTCTTCAGAACCCTTGCATATGGCATCATTGACGTTTAAATGAGGTATAACTTACACCTGGCGCCATTCACTGCATGCGAAGCTTCCTGCACAATTTCGGATGAGCCTCTACCAGCCATAACGTGTGTACACTAAACATTTTTGTTAATCTTAATACCACAGTACTAACGTGTCCGAACATCAAATCTTCGAATAACGAGAAACCTATTTTCTCTACAAGTCAGGAAGATCGGCTGCAGTTCCAGGAGATGAGTACTTTAGAATGAGTAAAGCATACTGCTGGTAATAGACAAAGCTTCGTATTTGCTGCTTTATGGGCGACCTTGTGTATAGTATCAGCATCCGCCCTTGGTCCAGAGATCAGTCAAGCTGCCACTGTTCGCCATTCATAATCGAGTGAGAACGAAAGTGCCAGATCAAGCGTTTCGAAAAGCATAGCAACCGTCAGGCACCCAGAGTGATCGCAGAGGCATCTGAGGCGCGAGAGACCTGGCCTCACAATCCTTTACTCACACGTACTACTCTAAAATCCACTTTTCGCAGCAGACCTACGATATACAGGGTGTTTCAAAAATGACCGGTATATTTGAAACGGCAATAAAAACTAAACGAGCAGCGATAGATATACACCGTTTGTTGCAATATGCTTGGGACAACAGTACATTTTCAGGCGGACAAACTTTCGAAATTACAGTAGTTACAATTTTCAACAACAGATGGCGCTGCAAGTGATGTGAAAGATATAGAAGACAACGCAGTCTGTGGGTGCGCCATTCTGTACGTCGTCTTTCTGCTGTAAGCGTGTGCTGTTCACAACGTGCAAGTGTGCTGTAGACAACATGGTTTATTCCTTAGAACAGAGGATTTTTCTGGTGTTGGAATTCCACCGCCAAGAACACAGTGTTGTTGCAACAAGACGAAATTTTCAACGGAGGTTTAATGTAACCAAAGGACCGAAAAGCGATACAATAAAGGATCTGTTTGAAAAATTTCAACGAACTGGGAACGTGACGGATGAACGTGCTGGAAAGGTAGGGCGACCGCGTACGGCAACCACAGAGGGCAACGCGCAGCTAGTGCAGCAGGTGATCCAGCAGCGGCCTCGGGTTTCCGTTCGCCGTGTTGCAGCTGCGGTCCAAATGACGCCAACGTCCACGTATCGTCTCATGCGCCAGAGTTTACACCTCTATCCGTACAAAATTCAAACGCGGCAACCCCTCAGCGCCGCTACCATTGCTGCACGAGAGACATTCGCTAACGATATAGTGCACAGGATTGATGACGGCGATATGCATGTGGGCAGCATTTGGTTTACTGACGAAGCTTATTTTTACCTGGACGGCTTCGTCAATAAACAGAACTGGCGCATATGGGGAACCGAAAAGCCCCATGTTGCAGTCCCATCGTCCCTGCATCCTCAAAAAGTACTGGTCTGGGTCGCCATTTCTTCCAAAGGAATCATTGGCCCATTTTTCAGATCCGAAACGATTACTGCATCACGCTATCTGGACATTCTTCGTGAATTTGTGGCGGTACAAACTGCCTTAGACGACACTGCGAACACCTCGTGGTTTATGCAAGATGGTGCCCGACCACATCGCACGGCCGACGTCTTTAATTTCCTGAATGAATATTTCGATGATCGTGTGATTGCTTTGGGCTATCCGAAACATACAGGAGGCGGCGTGCATTGGTCTCCCTATTCGCCAGACATGAACCCCTGTGACTTCTTTCTGTGGGGACACTTGAAAGAGCAGGTGTACCGCCAGAATCCAGAAACAATTGAACAGCTGAAGCAGTACATCTCATCTGCATGTGAAGCCATTCCGCCAGACACGTTGTCAAAGGTTTCGGGTAATTTCATTCAGAGACTACGCCATATTATTGCTACGCATGGTGGATATGTGGAAAATATCGTACTATAGAGTTTCCCAGACCGCAGCGCCATCTGTTGTTGAAAATTGTAACTACTGTAATTTCGAAAGTTTGTCTGCCTGAAAATGCACTGTTGTCCCAAGCACATTACAACAAACGGTGTATTTCTATCGCTGCTCGTTTAGTTTTTATTGCCGTTTCAAATATACCGGTCATTTTTGAAACACCCTGTAATAACACATTATCTATAGGTAATGAATACGTACATGGGAGTAACAGAAATAAAAAGAACTGCTGAGCATAACTAGTTGCTTTCTTTTACAAGACATGACACGTCCAGCACATGTCCTATCACCAGATTGGCTAAAGGTGTGGCCTGCTACCGCAGTTGGGACGTTGACGGCCATGTTTTTAACGTGAAGTGAGGTCCACTACGAAAGTTTTAAAAGCGTCAGAAGGAGAGCGTTTCCTAGAGTGTTTGGCACAGTTGACCCTGGAATGAAGAGGAGTGATCGTAATTCGTAGCAAGTGAATATGGGTTCCATCACTTAAGGATTCAATTCAGAAACAATTTATTTTCTCAACGTTAATCGAAGAGTTGTCTTAGAGCGACTGTATATCCTTGCCAATCAACGACTACGCCATAGCACTCTGTATTGCAGTATTTCGAGCAGCTCCTGGTTCCTGCCTCCTATCTTTCGCTATCAGACACGACAGATCTGCCTGCAACTCGTTCCGACAACACATTCGGATGACTTAATCATAACTGGAGACAAGCACTTGTTCCTCCCTACATTCTGACTGACAGAAAATATCAACTACTACTCGTCGCGACTACAGACTAACACTGTAGAGCTCCTTCTTCCCCAACGGGCACAAAACCCAAGGTAGTAACTGTTGCTGAATAGTCTAGCGGTTCTAGGCGCGCAGTCCGGAACCGCGCGATCGCTACGGTCGCAGGTTCGAATCCTGCCTCGGGCATGGATGTGTGTGATGTCCGTAGGTTAGTTAGGTTTAAGTAGTTCTAAGTTCTAGGGGACTGATGACCTCTGAAGTTAAGTCCCATAGTGCTCAGAGCCATTTGAACCATTTTTGGTGCTGAATATTTATCCGAAACTCAGTTGCCCTTCCTCGACTGTGAATAGCTTTCTCGGGACATTGCTGCAGCAGCATCAATATGTCAATCGATAGTGACTTCGGAGCTCGACTGTGGTACTGCTCCGGACGGTACTTTGGTGCTGCAGCGACTGGCTGACTGATTTATTTTTCTGCACTTGCCTCTTATATACAGATTTTATGCAAGCTGTTGGGCGAGTTTTTCCCACAGCGTTGCTTTGCCCTGAATCGTCCAAAGAACTAAATATTTTTTAGAATGATGTTAGCTGATTCGAATATAAGACCGGCTTTGAGCACTATGGAACTTAACTTCTGAGGTCATCAGTCCCCTAGAACTTAGGACTACTTAAACCTAACTAATCTAAGGACATGACACACATCCATGCCCGAGGCAGGATTGGAACCTGCGACCGTAGCGGTCGCGCGGTTCCATACTGTAGCGCCTAGAACCGCTCGGCCACTCCAGCCGGTCGAATATAAGAATACACGTATTTGCTGTTGTCGGTCACAGTCAGCACGCGGCGTCTGAAAGCCATCTCGGCGTTGTTACTCGATTATGCGCCATTAGTAACAACTATATCTCTTACCTGAAACAGATCTCTAACCTGGAAACGAGCTTACTCGTACCCTCTTAATACGGCACCTGTGAGTTGTCTAACATTACTGCTTAGTAAAATTTCTTTCTTTTCCTAGCAGCCATGACATAATAAAATAAGTAAACTACACTCTTTGTATAAAGTACCTAAATATATCGCAGTAATATGAGTGACAATGCTATGTGTTCCATACTGCCTACTACGAGAGTTATTGCACTAATCCGTGGGTCTTCCAAATTCCAGGCGACAATGTTGCTTATGGCGGATAAATACAGATTTTAGTGCACGCGAATCCAGATCTCTAAAATTCACTAACATACAAAGAGGCACAAGTCAGCAGGCATAAATTGGTTATTGGCGCAGTTTCACATGCATTTTCGTGTAAATATGCGTAACAATACTCAAACAGATTCCCTGGCTCTCGCATCTAGAAAAGAACCGTTTTCTTGGGACAATCTTTACGACAGAAAGTTAGAAGCGCCATATAGTTCTTCGGTATCTCTTTATATCCGCTTAACACTGGAAGTGTATGACCATGAAGAGATGTTCCCCTCCTCATGTTATTTAGTAACTACGCATGGAAATCAGTCGACTGCCGTACGAGCATTCGAGGTGTGTGAGAAAAGTAATGACACAGATTTTTTGTCTATCAAAGATTTTACTTTCTTTATTATGAAACAACAATATTGTCCCCTTCAAAGTAGTTCCCTACGGCAGTTGTACACTAGCGGACTCCTGGTAGTAGCACTAAAAGACTTCAGACGGTAAGGCTTTTAACAACTGGGTCACATTCTTTTGAATCTTCTCTAGAGTCCCAAAATGGTATCCTTTTAAGATGGTTTTCATTTTCTGGAAAAGAAAAAGTCGCAATGACTCAGATGAATGTGTGGATGGGGGGGGGGGGGGGGGAGGGAACATCAGGAATGCCTTCGAATGTCAAAAGTTTAGTGATGGAAGTAGCCGTGTGACATCGGACGTTCTCATGATGCATCCTCTTGTATGCAATGTCAGCTCTTACTCGATTCACCCTTTTCATGAGCCTTTTAGTGACATCTTTGTAAAACTCCTTGTCCTGGACGAACAAATTCTTTATGCATGATACCCTTACTGTAAGAAAAGCAAATCAGTATTGTTTTGATCTTTTATTTGCTCATTCGGGCTATTTTAGGTCGAGGAGATGTCAGTGGCCTACTTCTCAGTTCGAAGCTTTGTCTCAGGATCACAGTAAAAAATTCCAGGTTTCTTGACCTGTGATCACCCGAATGAACCATTTGTGCTCATTGGAAATGCTCTCAAGAAGATCAGAGCACGCGTTTCCTTGATTGTCGTTCTGCTCAGTTGTGAGGTTCTTCGGCACCTTTTGGCACTAACCTTTTGTATGTCCGAATCGTCGGTGAAAATTTGACGCCGCGTGAAGTGGCCGCGCGGTTAGAGGCCCCATGACACGGACTGCGCGGCCCCTCCCGCCGGAGGTTCGAGTCCTCCCTCGGGCATGGGTGTGTGTGTATTGTTCTTAGCACTGGTTGGTTTAAGTAGTGTGTAAGTCCAGGGACAGTTGACCTCTGCAGTTTGGATCCTTAACAACTCACATACATTTTTTTGAAAATTTGATGTACAAAAACGTCGGTCTGTTCTCACAAGAGAACGCACACGTTCGAAGTTTTCGTCGGTTTTTGAAGCTCAAGGTCTCTATGAAAGAGGTTAATCTTCAACCTGCTCTCGGTCTCCCAAAAATGGTTTGTGTCAGTGAACAACTTCTGCTTTCGAAAAGGAATGTTCCCCATAGGCCTGGATGTCAACTTTTCAAAGGTCACAGGAGCAGATTCCCCAAGTTTAACAAAAATCTTCATTCCATAACTTTTCTCTACATTCCGCTGTTCCATTTTCGTAATACACAACAACATACTTAACTTCACTAATGGCTCTCTCAAAAATCACATGATGGCTTTACAGAGCTGAAACTCGGACTGAGAACCTGGAATGATGAACACGCCAATCTGCGCAAGTGGAACAATACAGCGTTGCCAGATCGCTCGCAGTGTTGCCAGTCTCGTTAACTTTCTCACACACCTCGTACTTCCACCTTCGTTCTGAATAACAGAGCTAAAACAGCTTTGGACTTGTCTCGCCAGACTAGGGTACCGAACAGTCATCATGCAGCAGGCAAGGTGGTGACCAGGTATAAAGGATGCTGAGTTAGTAAGTAAAGTTCTGAGTCTGTGATCCTGATAGAAATCCTATCCTATCTCCAGTAAGGAAAGCTGATATCCCGTGCACTCTCCAAAAGTATCATTATAGCTTCTCAGCCTCAGAATCAAATGGCTATTTCCGACACACTTTTTCAAGTCTACCTATCTTCCATGCTGACACGGTCCCCTCCAACGCACTGTGCGCCTGCGGCATGCCCAGAAGTCTCCACGGCGTTACCATCGCGTCCCAACCGCGTCTGTAGCACGCGTCCCAACCGCTCCACCAGGGTACTTGTCTTCCGTTCTTGCAGGAGCCAACAATTTTGTGTGATCCGGCTTCATTCAATTGCCACCTGCGAAATGCACACTAGTCTGGAACCGCTACGGTCGCAGGTTCGAATCCTGCCTCGGGCATGGATGTGTGTGATGTCCCTAGGTTAGTTAGGTTTAATTAGTTCTAAGTTCTAGGGGACTGATGACCTCAGGAGTTAAGTCCTATAGTGCTCAGAGCCATTTGAACCATTTGAAATGCACGCTATCGTGAACGAATCTTTCACTTTGCAGAGGATTGTGTGCTGTTTCAGAACCTCCTGATAGATTTGAATTATGACTCGGATTCGAAGTTGAAACCTTCCTTTCACGGACAAAGCTCGTACACAGAGAGCTGACTGCCAACTTTGCTAGTGACATCAGCAACTTAACATGCTATGCCAAACACATTTGAAGTATTGTTTCTGCCAAGACTGGAAAGGTAGCTGTTAAGTTTGGAAAGTAGGAGAGAGATACTGGAAGAAGTGGAGCTGTGTATGCAGGAAGTCAGTCGTGCCTGTATTCATGGATAGCTCAGTCGGTAAAATTATTGCTAACGAAAGATAAAGTTTCGGTTCAAATTATGGACAGATACAGTTTTAATTTTCCGAGAAGTTTCATTTCCATAAATGGAAAGCGCAATATTGTGTATGTTATACATCTTTACGTTTATAATTATGAAGCTGTTCTACCAAGAAGCGACGGAAGAATCAGTTAACATGAAATTTCATTTTCTTTTTCCCTTAATATGTGGCAGAGACAGACAGGTACTTTCACGAGACGAGATGACCTTTGCTTCATACCTCTCTAAGCTCATCTTCGTATGATAAGATGACTCTCTGACGCCATGAAATGGTTAAATCTTTTACCAAGCAACGCTGTGGCAGTTTAAATATTCGATGACATGAGATAACACTAAAGTATAACCAATTGTAGTTGGAGCAAATGTGACTATCACAGTTGTACATACGTTCCCATAATTTCAAAACGTCGTTAAAAAGTGCATCCCCCTCAGTAAGATACGAGAAAAATTGCTTTTCATTACGTCGGTAGCCATAAACGTTACGCGTATTATTACAGCAGTAACTTTCTCGCCTGTGTTATATTATTTGTCTTAAATCTTCTCCTTGTTTATTATAGATTTATGGAAGGAAGAGCAGAATGTTCGGGCCATTAGAGACGGAGCATTAACGCCGATTGGGGAAAGATGGAGAAATGTTTCTGACTTGTCCTTTTCGAAGGAAGAGTCTTGGAATTCGCCTTAAGTGATTTAAGGATGTCACAAAAACCTGAACTGGGTGAAAGGGGACTTTAACCGACCTCCTCCCGAACGAGAGTCTTACCACAGTGCCGCCACACTCGGTGGAAGTATTTACGAAGAAAGGCAAATATCTACCCCGCGACCACATAATTTTCAGCAAGAACTGACGTGACGTACTAAGGTATCAGTAATGTATCCGTAGCATAACAGCGGGGGATAGTGCAGTACCAGACAAATTAAGCAACAGGAAGTCCTGGTACACACTGACCGCCACTTGCGCTAGTCTCTGACGTATGCCAATACCATTTGGCTCTTCGTCCAACTTCTTCCGCGCATGTTGCCAGTTAATACTACGGTAAAACGCAACAGTTATATCCTACATTTGCAAGACTGCGATTAAATCAGCTTCATTCGACTGTAACTTCACTGGCGAGTCGTAACGGCATGACTGCGCCTGTTACCAATGCGGGCGTCTGCTTTAATGTCGCTCGCCGCTTGTGCCTTTACTGCTCGTGCCGTAACTGCAGCGGAGATGCAGGCAACCGCTCAGCCGAATCTGCTCTCACTCAAAAGCCGGAAGCTGTTTAAAGTGCATTATTCACTTCTCTGAGTGTCTGAATATGTGGGTTCTTTCCAGAAACCTGGGACAGTCGCGGCACAAGGAGGTAATAAACACTAATTCAATCTCCTTCACACATGTAACTAAACTTCCTTTTATTCTTATGTGTTCCAGGTTCCGGAGATCGGTTTATCCAGCACTGGCCACGAATTCAGCGGAGCGGAAGCAAGCAGTAGCAGGCGCTCTAAGAAAATAACATGACGATGATAAAGATCATGGCTATTCTTCACGTAGCTCTTCCTGGAGCAAATAGCCACTAGCATCGGAGAGTGGAGTAGTTTTAATTGTGCCGACGAAGATGGACTGGGAGAAGTCCTCTGTGTACACCTATTCTCTAGCTGAGTGCTATAATCGGAAGCAGGACATTCATTACAGAAGTATTGTATGCGAAACCAACTTCAAGTGCTGTTCGTCTCAAGAACAGCGAGTCGAGTGAAATCATAAAACTGTGTTAGGCTGTGACTGGTGTTTCAGCATGTTCTGTTCGTCACAAAATTATTTTGTTTTGCCAAACTAATGGAAATGAGCTGCCGTAACATGTATATCAAGAGATCTAATTTTCTTACGGTATTCACAATGGACAACCAACAAAAAAGTGATTTTGTGCAGTGATTGGGTCAACGTTCCAGTTAATTATTAAGAAACTGGCAGCCAAGGGTATCGTAAATAATGGAAGATGTAACAGTTTAGATTTTCGAAGTGTTCAGTGCCGGCAGTTTGAAAAAAGAGCTTCCAAGAAAATATTTTTTTTTTTATTTTTTTCTCTTTAATATTTGAGTGAAAATGATTTCAATAAATTATCTCAAAGTTCGACGAGAAAATATGTAAAGAACTCATCAGTTAAGGAAACGATTTTCAGTTTTCATTTCAATTGTACGAAGTACTGGATTTGATGAAAGTGAGCATTTCATGAGTAAATTACACTTAGTTATACTCGGCTGTAGGATTAGTAAAGAAATAAAGGCTTTATATCGGAGATGTTAAGAGGTCACAAATTAAAAGGCACAGCCTTCGAGAAGTTCTATATTTGAAATTAATTCTTCTAGTTACTCCGCAGCAATTACACAATACAGTATTATTTTGAGTAGGATTCTCATGGGAATTCCAGGTTAGGAAATGGGTAAATTTGTCCTAAATTATGCACTGTAATGTAGATGAATGTTTTATCTTGATATTCCTCCAAGCAATCTGAGTCATGTGCAGTTTCAGTCACGTCCGTAGTGGTAAGTGCATAGTAATGGACCCTTTGCCGCCAGTACTTGTCAGTGAAGTGTAGCCAAACAATATTGCCTAATAGCATATATTGCAAAGCATGTGGTGTGAGAAACAGGAGGGAAGGCTAACTGAATCGATGTGACACGGTAGGGAGTTTTACGAGAGGTACGACTGCATTTCACGAAGGAAATCTCGCGTGTGACGCACAACGATTGGCTATACGGACGTGTTATAACATTTCAGGGGACCCGAAGCAGGCCGGACCTTCTGTGACGAGACAAATGTGATCACAAAGTTTTGTAATATGACGCACAGTAAACACGAGTGGCAGATTTCAAGCGAAAGGGTGGTTTCCTTGTGGATACACATTCGCGGTGTGACCCCGGCAAGTGACAGCCTGTCTGGACTCGTCTCGATGAACACGGTGGAGACTGAGACCTCGCAGGTAGTGACAAGTAGGGAGTCGGCGCCCGGAGGCTGCTGGTAGTGATCGCCGTGGCGACCACGGTGTCGGAGGCGCGCGGCCGCGGCCGGCTGCCCGGCTGGTACTCGCAGCACGGCGCGGGCTACGGGGGCGGCGGCGGCGGCCAGGATGACGACGACGACGACGGCTTCCTGGCGGCGGCGGCGGTGGCAGGCCGGCCGCGCGCCGCGGTCGTCGTCGTCAGCATGGACGGGGACGCGCCCGCCTCCGCCGTGCTCAAGAAGAGCCACGGCGTGCCCGACGCGGAGGCAGCAGCCAGGGGCGGAGACGGCGCCGGAAGCAAGGACGACGGCGGCGGCGGCGGCGGCGGCGGCGGCGGCGGTGGCTGCTGCTCGTGTTGCTGCTGTTGCTGCTGCTGCAAGCCACGAGCAGGTAAGCGCGCACCACGCTGTCCTGCTTCCTGTGCTGTGTTAATAATCTGAAAAACCTATGTCGAACCAATCTGTTAATTAAGCACTCCGTCTGCAGGCCACAAGTGGCCCATCGCGACCATCCGACCGCCGTGTCATCCTCAGTTTAGGATGCGGATAGGAGGGGCGTGTGGTCAGCACACCACTCTCCCGGTCGTTAATGACTGTTTTCTTTGATAGGAGCCCCTACTAGTCGGTCGAGTAGCACCTCAGTTGGCATCATGACGCTGAGTGCACCCCGAAAAATGGCAACAGCGCATGGCGGCTGGATGGTCACCCATCCAAGTGCCGGCCACGCCCGGCAGCGCTCAACTCCGGTGATCCCACGGGAACCGGTGTATCCACTGCGGAAAGGCCGTTGCCACAATTTGTTAATACCTAATAGTAAATAAGAGCAAAAAGCGAGACACTGGTCCTCCTCCACGTGGCAGCGATGAGCAACATCGATGGCGGCCGGAAGTTAACTATGTTGCAGCCACTCACGATGGCCAAAAGACCAGCAAACATTGTAAGCTATATCATAAAAGTATTTTTTTGTGATAAAAAAGGACCAGCCATATAACCACATGCAGCTGGTCCCCCAACTAGTTTAATGGGAAAAGAAGTCCTGCTCCCAGCTATCAACAAGGCGCAGCATGTGTATCTAGTCTTTTCTGTCGATCTTCCTCTTTCAAAAAAATTACATAGCCAACTGGTAATAGGGGATTCCATATTTTTAGATTTCCAGAAGGCTTTCGACACCGTTCCTCAAACGCGTCTTCTAATCAAACTGCGTGCCTATGGAGTATCGGCACAGTTGGGCGACTGGATTTGTGATTTCCTGTCAGAAAGGTCACAGTTCGTAGTAATAGACGGAAAGTCTTCGAGTAAAACAGAAGTAATATCCGGCGTCCCACAAGGAACAGTTATAGGCCTTCTATTGTTCCTGATACATATTAACGACATAGGAGACATTCTAAGTAGCCGTCTTAGACTGTTTGCAGATGAGGCTGTCATTTACCGTCTTGTACAGTCATCAGATGATCAAAACGACTTGCAAATGATTTAGATAAGATATCCGTATGGCGCGAAAAGTGGCAATTGACCCTGAATAAAGAAAAGTGCGAAGTTATTCACATGAGTACTAAAAGAAATCGGCTAAATTTCGATTACACGATAATTCACACAAATCTGAGGGCTGTAAATTCGACTAAATACTTAGGGAGTACAATTACAAATAACCTAAATTGGAACGATCACATAGATAATATTGTGGGTAGAGCAAACCAAAGACTGCGATTCATTGGCAGAACACTTAGAAGGTCCACAGGTCTACCAAGAGACGGCTTACACTACGCTTTTCCGCCCTATTCTGGAGTACTGCTGTGCGGTGTGGGATCCGCATCAGGTGGGACTGACGGATGACATCGAAAAAGTACAAGAAAGGGCAGCTCGTTTTGTATTATCGCGATGTAGGGGAGATAGTGTCAGAGACATGATACGTGAATTGGAGTGGCAATCATTAAAACAAAGGCGTTTTTCGTTGCGACGGGATCTGCTCATGAAATTTCAATCACTAGTTTTCTCCTCCGGTTGCGAAAACATTCTGTTGGCACCCACCTACATAGGGAAAAATGATCATCACGACAAAATAAGAGAAATCAAGGCTCGCACGTAAAAATTTAAGTGCTCATTTTTCCCGCGTGCCGTTCGAGAGTGGAACGGTAGAAAGACACCATGAGGGCGGTTCATTGAACCCTATGCCCGGCACTTTATTGTGAATAGCAGAGTAATCACGTACATGTAGATGTAGATTATCTTCTGTTCTTGAGTTGCGACAACAATCAAGAAAGCATTTCAGTGGGGCATTTAGCGGTTAGAACAACCTAAAGTTATCAATAGTCTGTCTAAATTAAATGGTCAAGCAGTTAGCCGGCCCGCACGGAGGGGGAGGGGGGGGAGGCAGGGGGATGGGGTTTGGCTCGAGGAGCAGGTGTCACTCCCCGCCCCCGACATGTTTGGGCTTATACTAGATACTAGTAACAAAATGCTTTCTTCGTGTTGTTCATTCTTGATAATGATTTAAAGTCAAGTGAAAGGAGTTTCAGGAGCAAAGAAGTTGGTGAAAAAGAGCAGAGGAAGAACTCCTGTAAAGCAAAGTAGATGGTGAACAGTTTCATAACATTACTAAATCTTTGTTTGCGTAAAGATTTCTGTGTAGCTCAAAATAGATCTTCCAAGGATAGGGTTGAGTTAATTAGGTTCCTTTTCCCCCAGTATCATTGCCATACTTAGCAGTACAAGGAAAATTTAGGCGCAATATGGCTACCTCTGGGCTACTTCGGAACCGAAGAGAATAGACTCAAGGTTAATATTTTTGTTCGAAAACCTGTGTCAAGTAAATAAATGCCTTTCACGTAGAAAACATTCGAACACAACACTGCTTCAAATATTTAGTGACCTTTCTGTATCTACCTGTAGTTGTGAGTAAAGTTTAAACAGCCTGAGTCGACTGAAAAATTACTTGCACTCTACAAAAGAAAGAAGCCAGCCTGATTAGACTGGCACAGCTGTCCATTATCCAACATGTTAATGTGAACCCAAACGTTATAATTTACATTTTCACTCAATCCCTTCTACGAATTGTTCTTACTTTGCAATCCTCTGATAGTTTCTTCCAATTTTTCGGGGTATCTACTTTTCTACTGAACGCTGTGTGAGACTGACGTTGCAGTGATACCGCTGTAAATTACGGAAATATTTATCCACTACCTGTGCGGAAATTTGATCTGTCAACACTTTTGTGGTTCATTTATAGTGAAAGAAAACAGCAATTCAGGTCTTGTCCGTCTGTCTGATCTATTAAAAGGTTTTTCGAATCTGTAGTTACAATGAAATACCTGAAAAAAGTCACACTAGGTAAAACTAGTTGTCCGATTTCCCTCCGCTCCTCCCCCCCCCCCCTGCATCCCACACAGGAAGTAATCGTGTGTGCGGCCCTGGCGGTCGCAATATTCCTGTTGTGTTATCAACATAAGTGATTTTTATTATAAACGAATAAAGGATAACGTAACCAATCACTAAATATTAACGTCTTTTTATTTTCGTTTTATTTTTTACGTTCATTTCGTAAGCTTCATTGCCATCGTTGGTTTCCCAGGAGCAATGCATCTGTACTAAGTACCTGATATGGCACCTGTTCATGGAGTGAAGTATCGAAAAGCAGTGTAATAATAAAAAATTAAAAAATAAATATAAATTATAAAGTTTAGTGACTAATTCCTTTGTGGTTTTCATATACTTTTTAAATCTGAAGGGAATGTCATTGAAGGGCATGTTCACATTACTGAAATATAGCTTGTTATTGACCTGATTGACTTGAAGTTAGCCTCGTTGCCTTCTTTTCACAGTATGTCTTAGGTCTCCAGGTTTGTCTGCGCAAAGAAATCTAGTATTTGAACAGCATCTTATCGAGTTGATTATTTGCTTAATATCAAATAAAATAGTTTATTCTTGAGGCTTCTGTGTCCATAAAATCGTAGACAACTGGTTCGCAAGATATGTTTCACAAACGTTTCCACGTGATTCATTTTTCCGCAACTAAACATTACTATCTTATACAACCGTCTTTCCAATCCTCCATCATGCAACCACTCCTCCCGCCAGGTGCCAACAAGACCAAGCACAAAGATAGCATTTGAGACATACAGGATTAAATGATTTACGTAGTTGGCAAAAATATTGTTCCGATTAACTGATACAAAATTTAGCATAACTTGGTACAATAGATTTAGAGATTTTCATATTAAAACTTCAAATAACATCCTGATAAAAAATATCCTCATAAAATGTAAATAGTTATGCACAAAATAATACATTTTAGTTAACGCAGTTTTGTACCAACTTTTCTACGTAGCAATGAAATCATAGGTACCCAGTGGTATCAGTCTCTTCAAAATGGGTATTAGGCTTGATTACATCACAATGCACAGTGCGTTTGACTATTATAGGTACAAATGAATGGTGCTGGTAGCGGACAGTGAAACAAGCAATAATCTTCATAAACATAGGCCCAGAAACAATTGGTTTCCCCGATACGGCATATTACGACTGAGTACGTGAACACCTTAAAACAGACCATTTGGATAATGTTCTTACGGTGAAAGGATGTGTAAACATGAAGTAACTTAAATTGATAACATGCTCTCGCCGTTGAAGAACTACAAATTAGTCTGTATTTCGTCAATGTCGGATTGTAATATGGAAATTGCGACTGTTTATGACAAACAAGACAAATCAAAGCAATTATCTGCGTCAGTCAGTTTCATTTTATTCCACAACGTATTTTGTGGGGCTATATCCCCATCTTAATATGATTGGTTCAAATGGCTCGGAGCACTATGGGACTTAACATCTATGGTCATCAGCGCCCTAGAACTTAGAACTACTTAAACCTAACTAACCTAAGGACATCACTCAACACCCAGTCATCACGAGGCAGAGAAAATCCCTGACCCCGCCGGGAATCGAACCCGGGAACCCGGGCGTGGGAAGCGAGAACGCTACCGCACGACAACGAGCTGCGGACATCATCTTATTATGAATCAAAGGTTTAAATCAGTATTTCTTTTCCTGGATATGGTTACTGTGAGTCACTTGTTATAAAATAACAATGAAGTCATACGTTATTAAGAACTACGAAATTATCTACACAAAGTCCCAGTAAAAGCACAGTGCAGGTCGTTATACGTAAAAATTTCTATCGCTGAATGCCACACGTAAACACCAAACAGAAATACATCAAGGGTACTGGTATAGAAAAGAATACCTTCTATGCTTGTAAGACCTCTGATTTGTTTTTTGTTTTATGTTTATGCGATATTCGCTAATACAAATGACATCAGCGCGCTCTTTGCCGGGTCATACAGCATTATGATTGAAAGTGACATAATAATAAGTAGTAATAAGTATTGAAGTCGAGCGTAAGGCAGACAGCTGACTACATCCTAGGAAAAGAAATGCTGATGTAACCCATTGATTCTCCTGAAGACGAGGGTGTAGGCCTTAGAAGCGCTTCGTGAAAGAAACTAAAACTAACTGACACAGTTAGTTGTTTTAATTTGTCTTTTAAAATACTGCTTTCTAAGAGGAAAACAGGAATAATTACCAATGTTACCAGCAATAGTAAGTCAGTCGCTGTTGGAACATTGATTGTTCTTCCTGTTTTAATTGTCGTCCGACAAAATTTACTTCAACTGAATTTTGCAACATACTAATTGAATTGCAGTAGTTCAAAAGTGAAAAGCCTTTGCATGCTACAAATTAAGTTTTCTTCATTGTCACCCAGACGCGTTTCGCCTTAGTTACAAGCTATCTTCAGTGGATGTCATGAAATAATACACTATTTTTTTTCCTTTGCACATGAAGGTTTTATTTGCACCTTTGATTGTGGCACCATACACAATCACTAACCCGACTCCAGGGAGGTAGGGTCTCCTTCCCTATACCTCCATTGGGGTAATTCCTGTGTGACGCGTCCACGTCGCGGGGGTGGGCAACCTACACTTCAGTAGGCCGGAGTGCTAGGATGGCTGAGTTCAGGCAGGGACCCAATCCCTCTTAATGGCAGCGACGGCGGAGAAGGAAGACTGCAGAACGGCGTAGCTGGCAGATGAGGCAACTCTCCTTTCTGGGGATTAAATGAGCAGAGAACCACAGCCTTGTGGTGTTGGAGAAACTCCAAAGGCTAAGGGAGACAACCCCAACAGAAAATCCTTTCTTGCGTTAGGCCTAGCAAGCCAGTAAGAAAGTCCGCATATATTGCTTTCAAAACACAGACGAGCCTCGGAACGAACCACTCAGAATTTGACCCCACTGCTTCTTCAGGTACTGGTGCGAATGACGGGAGACTTGATGATATTCATCAGTACAAGAAGATGAAACCAACTGGACTAAAAAATAACCTAAATATTGGCAGCCTTAATACATTAACCCTCAATGGAAAAATGGAAGGAATGACAGATGTACTAACAGAGAGAAAGTTAGATATATTGGGATTAAGCGAAACAAAGTGAAAGGGAAAAGGTAAGAAGAATTTGAGAGGAGGAGGAATACTGTACTGGACTGGAATAACAGGTTTGGAAGAAATGGCGTGGCAGTGATGGTGAATAAGAATGTACAAAGCTGTATTGAAAGTGTGAGATATATATCATACATGATCATAACCTTAAACCTGAGATTCCAAAAAGAAACACTAAAAGTAATCCAGATTTATGCACCTCAAGTGGGATGTAGCGAAGAAGGGAAGATGGACTATGAAAATGAGTTAGAAAACCTTATAGAGAGTGCTAATATAGTGATGGTAGATTTTAATGCACAGGTAGGCAAAGACAGACAGGGATTCAGCAAGTGTTGGGATGTTTTGGATATGGAGGCAGAAATGAAGAAGGGGAAAGACTCCTGTATTTGTGCCAGAGGAATGGAATGAAAAAAACAGCTGGTTTATGAAGAGAGAAAGTCATGTTATCACCAGATACAGTTGGGATGGAAGAACCAGGAGAGTAATTGATTGTATTCTAGTAGATAGGGCATGAGGAGAGGAAGTAACAAATGTGAAGGTAATTTGAAGTGTGAGAGCAGATGGAGATCATAGATTACTGGTGGGACAATGGAAAATGAATCAGTATGTGAAAAATAGAAAACAGAAGAAAGTGATGAGGATACAGGATTGGAAACTGAAGGGGAGTGAAAGTGCTGAGAATTACAGAGAATTAATCACACAAAAATTTCCAAAAGGCGTTTTCTGCAATGTAGAAAAAGAATGGAATTTATTCAAAGACAGTTTAGTCGAAGCAGCACAAAAAGTATGTGGTAGAACATCTAGAAAGGAAAAAGTAAGACAGACAAGTTGGTGGGATGATACCACAATGGAAGCAGTTAGAAGAAAAAATGGAGCTTGGAGAAAGCGGTGGAAAACTAAAAATGACGAAGACCATAAAAGATATATAGAGGAAAAGAAGAGGTGCAAAGAAATAGTAGAAACAGCAAAGAAAAAGGCATGGGAAGAGTTTACAAAAAAACGTGAAGAAGATGTGAAGATCAATACGAAAATGTTCTATAAAATGATGAAAATTAAAAGGAAGGCTTCTGAAGTACCAGTAAAGATGGAAACAGAGGACGTTACCGTGATTGAAGATCCAGGAAATATAAATATCTCTGGAAAGAACATTTTAAGAAACTGTTAAACGCTGAGGAGCAGGAGAAATTGAGAGAAGTTGGGAAGCAGAATTAGGACAAATTACACTGGAAGAAATGGAAATATCTGTGAAAAAATTGAATGGGGGAAAGCCCCAGGACTTGATGAAGTATAAGTGGCCCTGATAAGAGCAGCAGGTCCAGAGGGATTGCAGTGGCTGTATAGAGTACTATCAAGCGTGTGGAGAAATAGTACAATACCTGACGACTGGAGAAGACATTGTTCCCATCTTCAAGAAAGGCAATAAAAGAGTTTGTAAAAACTACAGAGAAATAACCCTTATGAGTCTAACAGCCAAGATTTTTGAAAGAATTGTACTAAATCGAATAAGTGAAAAGATAGAAAAGGAGCTGAGTGAAGAACAGCATGGGTTTAGGAAAGGAAGAAGCACGATCGACCTGATATTTTCTATTCGTCAACTGATGGAAGAAAGTTGGGAGTATAACAAAAGGGTGATAACGGTTTTTATAGACATAGGAAAGGCATATGACTCAGTTAACAGGGAAAGACTCTGGGAAGAAATGAAGAATATAGATATAGAAGATGGATACATTTATGTAATAAAGAAAATGTACAGAGGACACAATTGTAGAATTAGAACACCACTGGAGAACTCTGAATACTTCGAAATAAGACAAGGACTTAAGCAAGGAAGTATTCTATCCCCTGCACTTTTTAATGTGCAGGAATGAATAGGGCAGTTAAAGATATAGTAAAAGGAAACGACAAAAAGATGATTTTTGCAGATGATATGGTAATATGGGGTGATATAGAGGTAGATGTACAGTTTCTACTTGATGTGTGGAAGGAAATAATGAAAAGGTATGGATTAAAAATAAATAAAGATAAGAGTGAAGTAATGGTATTTGGAAGAGAGAAAGAGATCAACGGAAATATTACCTTGAATGGAGAATCCATCAAAGAGGTAGAACGTTTCACTTATTTAGGGAGTGAAATATCTAGGAATGGAAGAATAACCAACGAAATTAATAGGAGGTTACAGAAGAGAGGTAATTTCTATCAACCAATAAAACATCTGATTTGGAATAAGGAAGTTTCAGAAAAAGAAAATCTCCTTATGTATAAGAATTATTACTTCCCTCTTGTCAGCTATGGTGGAGAAACATGGACAATGACAGAAAGGGACTGGAGCAGACTGAAAGCATGGGAAATGAAATTTCTCAGAGCAGTTAAGGGAAAAACAAGAATGGACAGAGTAAAGAATGTAGAGATAGAAAGGACAAACAAGAAGGTATGAGAGAACAAATTGAAAAAAAGAGATTAAGATAGTATGGGCATGTTAAAAGAATGCGTGGGCAGAGACTCCCCAAAATTATGGAAGCACTAAAGATGGATGGGAAAAGATCCAGAGGGCGCCCAAGAACACAGTGGAAAATGGGAGTGAGAATATCAGTGGAAAGGAGAGGCGTGACCTGGCAGCAAGTGGAGGAAGAAAAGTGGTGGGATGACCGAGCCAAATGGAGAGGACTCGTCAGCCCCCAGACTCGGCAGCAGCTGGAGCGGGATCCGGATATAGATAGAAAGCTTTTATTTGCACATCTAAGTTGTGGACATAATACAGTTCATTGAGGCTTTTATAATGAAATAGGAAAGTACTTACAAAAAATGGCTCCGAGCACTATGCGACTTAACTTCTGAGGTCAACAGTCGCCTAGAACTCAGAACTACTTCAACCTAACTAACCTAAGGACATCACACACATCCATGACCGAGGCAGGATGTGAACCTGCGACCGTAGCGGACGCTCGGCTCCAGACTGTAGCGCCTAGAACCGCACGGCCCCTAAGCCGGCGGAGAGTACTTACAGATCAACGTCTAATTCAATATTTGAAAGCCAGAAAGTTTTCTTTTATGTGGCACTTGACAGTACTCACTAATCGGACGTCCAAAATACAAATTACGATTTCATTTATACCTTATATTAACATAATGTCAGGCAAAACAGCAACGGTTTTCATAAAAAATATATTCTTTTAAAATAAATCAAGTTTATGCAGAAAATTGGGAATTTTAATGCAATATGTGGACAAAACCTTAAAACGGTTCTTCAGTTGGAAATAAGAAATGTGCTTTGTGATAATAAGCTAAAAACGAGAAGTTATACAACGTTAAAAAAGAATCAACGAAATTAAGTGCGGAAGAAGAAGAAAGTAGCAATGGATAAACATAGATACTAAAGTAGACAGCAAAGTGTATGGCAAGTATGACGAAGTCAAATCTAAAGAACAAAATTTCAGATTGAATAAGGAAGCTACGAAAGAGAACACGAGAGTAAACAGTAATAGGAACATGATAGTATGTCAATAAATAAAATATACAACCAACCGGTTTGCACAAGTTTATGTATAATCCATGACTAGGTTTCAGTACCGCTAAGCGTATCCGCAAGAATTTTGTGAACTCCTCAGACATTTAAAGGTTCATCTGAAGTTTTTAAATTATGGGTTAATTTTTTTGTAGATTGTTATTCGTGGAAAAAACAACCTTACACCCGTGTTTCTTGACGCTGAATCCTATATGATACATTACTTAAGTGAAGTATCGAAATACATTTTCCTCTATATCCAACCCAATTCAGACAGTTAACTAGAATAGTAATTTTTATTAGTTTTCGCTTCGAAAATGTTTTCCACTAATCAGGGTTCATAACCTTTATGAAAGGCAAACCGGTAGGGCATTTAACATAAGATATAAGGAACACATGCTTCTATTTTCTTGGAGCATTTGTTACCATCTGGATACAGTCCAAAACGAGTAGAGGAAATGACGATTCTACATAGAGAGAAGAAATGGTTGAACTTGACGTCTTGGAAGAACTTGAGGTCTTTAGACATACGGCCAGTTACGACTGCCTCATCTTAAATGAACAACTACAGTTAACAAACAAAAGCTTCTTTAACGACTTTAAGCCATTTCTCGCAATTATATGATGTTTTGGTTCACGTTTCCGTTCACTAACATACCGAAAACGTTGTTTCTCTCTTTCCTTTACGGACTCTGTACCTCGTTATTAATAGCACGGAAGACGGCGATATTCTATTTTGCAGAATCCTGTACGCTACATTACCTAAGTAAGAATTTGAAATTTATTTTCCTTTATCCTTATTCGCATTCATAATTGTTTTATTCATTTTATGCTACTTTCTATCGGAGTCATTTTTATTAAAAAAATTATTGTATTCCTTCTCTATGTTTTATACATCTTTATTTTATATTATAAGTAGTTTCCTCTGTTTATAACATCTAAATATATTACTGATCTATTTTTTTTTGTAATAGTCGCGTATTCTATATGCCTGAGCATTTATCACGCTACTAGCGCCCAGTAAGTGGCGTGCTCTACATCACGTTTACCTGGCGCCACAGCTGATTGCTACACTTGTCATCCTATACAGATCCCTCAACTACCACGGACGTTACTCCTTGATATCTTAATGTGGTCTATAATCCTGTCGCTCCCTCTTGTCAAAGTTTTCCACGCTTTCCCGTTCTGGGCAATTCTGCAGAGGACCTCATCATTTCTTATCAGTCCACCTAATTTTCAATATCCTTCTACAACACCACGTCCCAAACCCTTTTCGATTCTCTCCTTTTATAATTCCCACACTGTCCACGATTCAAGTTCGTATAGCACTCCAAACGTACATTGTCAGAAATTTCTCCCTCAAACGAAGTCGGACCTTTGATACTAGTAGACTTCTTTTGGCAAAGAACGCTCTCTTTGTGCTATTCTGTTTTTTATATCTTTCTTGCTTTGTCCGTCATGTGCTATTTTGTTTCTAAGGTGAGAGAATTCCTTCACTTTTAGTATTAGTTGTCCAAAACTGTAATGGCAACCATCTTTATCGCTAGTCTCATTCCTGTTACACTTCATTATTGTCGCTTTTCTTCAGTTTACGTTAAATGCATAGTGTGTGTCATTATAACATTCGATATTAAATGAGGCTCTAATGTCTGTGTTGTTAAGAACGGGGCATTCTTCTTCCTAACAACACAAGCACTGAAATATCATATTTATCCGCCAGTATCCGACAACGAGTGAAATTAAAATGTCCTCATCTGTACGGGAATTACATAATGTCTCGCCTGTATGGGAATTGCATAATGTCTATATGAGTACTGGTTGTGAAGCACGAACGACGGCATGTGGCAGTTTGCGTCTGACCGTGAGATGTCCACCAATAGACAAAGAGGTTAAAGCGACCGTTCGCGTGAGCAGCAAATTCCTATTCTAGTTCCGGTCCGGCACAAATTTTTACTGTCAGTTTTCATAACGTTCATTCCATTCAACAGGTTCTGCAGCTTTTCTTAACTTTCACAGAGGATAACGAAATCATGAGCGAAGCTCATCAGTGATACGTTTTCACCCTGAAATTTAATCCGACAGGTGAACCTTTCCTTTAACTTCGTCACTGCTTCTTCAATGCATAGATTGAACAATGGGGAAGACAGACAGCATCCCTGTCTTACAACCTTCGTGATTCGATCACTTCGTTCCGTTCTTCCATTCTTACTTTGCTTTTTGCTTCTTTTTTGTGTTCTTTACTTTTAGCATACACCCATTTTCCTGAAAATTCTGGACATCATGGACTATTTTACATTGATGAATGGTTTTTCTGTGAACGTGTCTTCATTTTTTTAAGTCTTTCTTCGATTACCAAGCGCAACGTGATAACTCCCTCTCTTGCGCCTTTACCTTTCCGAAAGCCAAACTGATCATCATCTAACAAATCCACGATTTTCTTTTCCACTCTTCTGTGTATTAATTTTAATAGCAAATTACATGAATGAACCCATAAGCTGGTTGTACAATAGTTCTCGCACTTACACGCATTCGCTAAGCATAATGGTAGGTCTCCAGACGCATAGAATCTACAAAATAACTTGAGTAGTCATTTGGCTGCCGCTTCCCCAATAATTTTAGAAACTGCGAATCAATATTATGTATAACTTCCGCCATATTTCATCGGCAGTCTTTGAAAGCTCTATTATACTCTCCCTGAAACTGCGTCCCCTACCTCTTAGGTATCGACTCCCCTTTCTTAGTTTATCTCGTCATCTGACAGTACTGCCCCTCATAGACGCCTCTTTCCACCTATCCGCTCTGTTCTCTACGTTTAACAGTGCAAATGCTCCTGTGCTTTTCATCTTGACACCTTTGATGTTAATTTTACCTAAGGCTGATCTGACGTATGCTGAAACTGTCCTTCAGACGACCATGTCTTTGTCGATTTCTTAACGCGTTGCTGCAGCCTTTTCGCTTTAGATTTCCTGCATTTGCTGCTTATTTCATTCGTAATTCACTTATACTACTGTGTACTTCTCTTTTGCTGAGCATTTTTGTAGTTCCTTCTTTATCGATCATCTGAAGTATATCTTCTGTTATCGAAGGTTTCTTCGCAGTACCTTCTTTGTGCCTATGCTTATCTGTCCAGCTTCTGCGATTGTCCGTTTGAGAGATATCTCACTCCCCTTCAACTGAAGTGCTTTTTCTAGTCGTTGTAGCAAATCTTTATTCCACTATACATCAGTGACCTTCTTCTTTGCCACCTCATTCTTCTGGGCGATTCTCTTAAAATTCACTCTGTTGTGCATCATTATGACTGAGTATTTGCTTCCCCTGGGTACGCCTTATAATCAGTGTCTCATTACAGAATCTGTCTGACCATGGCGTGATCCAGCTGGAACCTTCCCGTGTCTCTAGGCCTTTTCCAAGAATACCTCCTTTTGTTCTGATTATTGAACAGTATATTCGCTACTACTAGTGGAATCTTATTGCAGAAATCAATAAGTCTTTCTCCTTTCTCATTCCTACTAACGAGCGCATATTCCCCAGTAACCTATTACAGCGTTCTAGTCACTCATGACTATTAGGTTTTCATCTCCCTTTATATACTGAGTTACACTTTCACTACCCTGAAATATTTCTTTCTGTATTATCGAATTTATACTTGAACTATTTATTGTTGTTGACATTGGCTTGCTGTTAATTCTGATGAATATAATCCTATCACTGAACTGTTCGCAGTAACTCACTCTATACCTTACAAAAAGTTCCCTCAGAAAGGGTGCCAAACGGAAAAACTTTTTAATAACCAATTCCATTTTCCAGCTAGGCTGATACTGACTCAATAACATTTACATCACGATCATCTCATTTCGAGACTGCGCCATTGTCAAGTGCTTCTCCTATTGTTGTGATTTTATACCGTCACCTTGTACAGCTGTATACAAATGTATGTCATTTTATCCGCATCCACATCTACATGGTTACTCTGCAATTCATACTTAAGTGCCTGGCAGAGGGTTAAACGAACCATTTTCATACTCTCACTTCTGTACCATTCCACTCTCGAATGACGCGTGGGAAAAAGGAACATCTAAATCTTTCTGTTCGAGCTCTGATTTCTCTTATTTTGTTATGATGATTATTTTTCCCTACGTAGGTGGGTGTCAACAAAATATTTTCGCATTTGGAAGAGAAACTTATTGATTGAAATTTCGTAAATAGATCTCGCCGCAAAGAAAACCGCGTTTGTTTCAGTGACTGCCACCCCAACCCGCTTATCATATCAGTGACATTCTCACCCCTATTACGCGATAATACGAAGCGGGCTGCCCTTCTTTGCACTTTTTGATGTCCTCCGCCAGCAAAATTCCAGAAAAAGACGGACAAGTGTAAAGTAAGCTGTGTCTTTAGTGGGTTTGTCGCATCTTCTAAGTGTTCTGCCAGCAAAGCGCAGTCTTTGTTTCGCCTTCCCCACGATATTATCTATCTGATCTTTCCAATTTAAGTTGCTCGGAATTGTAATTCACAGGTATTTAGTCGAATTGACAGCCCTTATATTTGTGCGATTTATAGTATACCCACGTGGATGACCTCGCAGTTTTCTTTGTTTAGTGCCAATTGCCACTTTTCGCACCATACAGAAATTCTCTCTAGATCATTTTGTAATTGGAATTGATCGTCTGATGATTTTACTAGACGGTAATTTAAAGCATCATCTGCAAACAATCTAAGGGGACTGCCCAGATTATCACCTAGATCATTTATGTAAATCAGGAACAGGAGAGGGCCTATGACACTACCTTGCGGAACGTCAGATATCACTTCTGTTCTACTCCATGATTTATCTATCACTACAAATTGTGACCTCTCTGAGAGGAAATCAAGAATCCAGTCACACAACTGAGACGATACTCCATATGCACGCAATTTGATTAATAGTCGCTTGTGGGGAACCGTATGAAAAGCCTTCTGGAAATCTAGGAGTATGGAATCGATCTGAGATCGCTTGTCGACAGCACTCATTACTGTTGCACAAGAACGATATTTTCAGAATCCGTGTTGGTTATGTATCAATAAGTCATTTTCTTCAAGAAGATTCATAATGTTCCAGTACAGTATATGCTCCAAAATCTTACTGCAAATTGCGGTCAGTGATATAGGTCTGTAATTCAAAGGGTTACTCCTATTTCCTTTCTTGAATATTGGTGTGACCTGTGCTACTTTCCAGTCTTTAGGAACAGACCTTTCGTCAAGTGAGCGGTTGTTAATGATTGCTATGAAAGGCGCTGTTGTGTCTGTATACTCTGAAAGGAACGTGATTGGTATACCATCTGGACCGCCTTTCTTAAGTGATTTGAGTTGTTTCGCAACACCTAAGATATCTACTTTTATGTCACTCATGCCAACAGCTGTTCTGGTTTCGAATTCTTGAATATTTACTTCGTCTTCTCCATGAAGGAATTACGGAAAACTGTATTTAGTAACTCCGCTTTAGTGGCACCATCATCGGTAACATTTCCATCGCTATTGCTCAGTGACGGTATTGACTGTTTTTTGCCACTGGTGTACTTTACATACGACCTGAATCTCGTTGGGTTTTTACCATATTTTGAGACAATGTTTCATTGTCGTTCTACCATATTTTTAGACAATGTTTGATTATGGAAACTATTAAAAGCATCTCGCATTGGCGTCCGCACTAAATGTCGAGCTTCCGCGAAACTTAGCCGGTCTTGGGGATTTTGCGTTCTTCTGAATTTGTCATGCTTTTTTCGTTGCTTCTGCATATTATAATGCAATCGCTGTCGTAGTAGACACAGGCGAGAGCAAATTTCCACACTCGACGATTTAAAACATCATTAATGCCTATGTGCAGCTGCTGGTATTGAACCCTATAATCAACTATGTGCGATGAGGGGCGTACCCGGAAAGAAGTACCTGTGTTCGCCCCAGCATTGTACCTTGTCGTCAAATCTTCCAGAGATCTCTCTTTATCCTGCTTTACAGGGCGACTAAGCATCACTTCCCATAGGTGCTCACAACAGTAGCACTCGAACTGTCAACCATCTTCGCCGGTTCCGAGGCGCTAGTTCCTTGGGGCGGGGCCATCACAATCCGCCGCCTGTGAAAATTTCATCCGTCAGTGGATTTCCCCATCTGTGGCCCGTACTGTCGCTAGAATGATTCCCTAATCGTCTCCATCAGTTTATATACTTTCATTACCGCGTTACTTGACCGCAACGCTGCCAATCAGTATTCAACCTCGCACTGGGCAGTGGTCATAAGGTTTTGGCTGATCAGTGTAAACTGCATTTTTAACTGGCCTCCCTCTATTTTCCGAGTGTTAATTTCTACTCATATCACCGACTGATTTCTTCTCAACTCGTGTACCTCAGTAAATCTGTTCTCGTGTACTACTACACAAAACACGCCAGTAAACAATAGCGAAAAGATCATGCAGTTGCTCTATCGTACAGTCTTACAGAGACCACTACTGCGTCTACGACTTTCTGGAGGAAAAAAACATTTAAACTGACAGTTCGGACACAAGCGTAATGATACAGTGGCGCTCTTCAACTGAAGCTGTACTGACAGGCTTCCTGGTAAACTGCGATTTGCCAATTTATAGACTTTTGATCCATGAGTCGCCCTTTAAACTTTTACAAATGATGTTTTAACGTATAACCAATATAAAGCTGGTAACAAATTTGCTGTTCTTCAGTTAGGTGCAGCAGTATGTCACCACCTGGCAGACGTGGACATAGTCATAATTTGACCATACATTTTAATGATGGAAGACACTGTTGCAACGGTACTCGTATACCAGTAAGTACGTACCTCAGGATTTTTAAAATCCTGAGGTACGTACTTGGGTTTATATTGGTTTACGTCACTTGTCTACAATTCTGAAATACAGGGTGTTTCAAAATGGATATACGGTTTTAAGGCTGTCGACATTTTTTTTTTATCGAGTTGAGCCACTGTGGATTGCGTTGAAACAACCAATTTCATTTTAGTGTCTAGGTCTTGATCTTGTTCCAGCTTTGACTTCCTGCCAGTATCTTCTGAGCCCACCAAGAAGTAGCTGTTTATGCTCTTCGGGTAATGGTCCTCTCCGTCGTTTGGACGTTGATGCCATTTTAAAACCTTGGTAGTTGTTCACCAATCTTCTAAATTTTTTCCTGTCAGGAATTTCACTCTCTGAGATACCAATCTGCCTAAGGTCTTTTTCACAGTCTTCGAACCATCTTGACCTTGTTTTCTTAGACTGGATGAAACTCCATATTCTTTTTCTTAGTCGGTCACCGTTCATCCTCATGCGATGAACCGTAAAATAACAGTCGTCTCTTCTTAATGGATGCTGTGATAGGTTCTGTCTTGCTGTAAAATTCCTCATTTGCTCTAGATTAGATTAGATTAGATTAGATTAATACTAGTTCCATGGATCATGAATACGATATTTCGTAATGATGTGGAACGAGTCAAATTTTCCAATACATGACATAATTAAGTTAATTTAACAACATACTTAAGTTAATATAACAACTTTTTTGTGTTTTTTATTTATTTATTTATTTTATTTTTATTTTTTAAATATTTTTTGTTTTTGTTTTGTTTTTCTTAATTTATATCTAAAAATTCCTCTATGGAGTAGAAGGAGTTGTCATTCAGAAATTCTTTTAATTTCTTCTTAAATACTTGTTGGTTATCTGTCAGACTTTTGATACTATTTGGCAAGTGGCCAAAGACTTAAGTGCCAGTATAATTCACCCCTTTCTGTGCCAAAATTAGATTTAATCTTGAATAGTGAAGATCATCCTTTCTCCTAGTATTGTAGTTATGCACACTGCTATTACTTTTGAATTGGGTTTGGTTGTTAATAACAAATTTCATAAGAGAGTATATATACTGAGAAGCTACTGTGAATATCCCTAGATCCTTAAATAAATGTCTGCAGGATGATCTTGGGTGGACTCCAGCTATTATTCTGATTACACGCTTTTGTGCAAATAATACTTTATTCCTCAGTGATGAATTACCCCAAAAGCAATGAGTGAAAATAGGCGTAGTAAGCTAATTTACTAAGATGTTTATCACCAAAATTTGCAATGACCCTTATTGCATAAGTAGCTGAACTCAAACGTTTCAGCAGATCATCAATGTGTTTCTTCCAATTTAATCTCTCATCAATGGACACACCTAAAAATTTGGAATATTCTGCCTTAGCTATATGCTTCTGATTAAGGTCTATATTTATTAATGGCGTCATACCATTCACTGTACGGAACTGTATGTACTGTGTCTTATCAAAATTCAGTGAGAGTCCATTTACAAGGAACCACTTAGTAATTTTCTGAAAGACAGTATTGACAATTTCATCTGTTAATTCTTGTTTGTCAGGTGTGATTACTATACTTGTATCATCAGCAAAGAGAACTAACTTTGCCTCTTCATGAATATAGAATGGCAAGTCATTAATATATATTAAGAACAACAAAGGACCCAAGACTGACCCTTGTGGAACCCCATTCTTGATAGTTCCCCAGTTTGAGGAATGTGCTGATCTTTGCATGTTATGAGAACTACATATTTCATCTTTCTGCACTCTTCCAGTTAGGTACGAATTAAACCATTTGTGCACTATCCCACTCATGCCACAATACTTGAGCTTCTCTAGCAGAATTTCATGATTTACACAATCAAAAGCCTTTGAGAGATCACAAAAAATCCCAGTGGGTGGTGTTCGGTTATTCAGATCATTCAAAATTTGATTGGTGAAAGCATATATGGCATTTTCTGTTGAAAAACCTTTCTGGAAACCAAACTGACATTTTGTTAGTACTTCATTTTTACAGATATGTGAAGCTACTCTTGAATACATTACTTTCTCAAAATTTTTGGATAAAGCTGTTAGAAGGGAGATTGGACGGTAATTGTTGACATTAGATCTATCGCCCTTTTTTTGCAAAGGTATAACAATAGCATATTTCAGTCTATCAGGGAAAATGCCCTGTTCCAGAGAGCTATTACACAGGTGGCTGAGAATCTTACTTATCTGTTGAGAACAAGCTTTTAGTATTTTGCTGGAAATGCCATCAATTCCATGTGAGTTTTTGCTTTTAAGCAAGTTTATTATTTTCCTAATTTCAGAGGGAGAAGTGGGTGAGATTTCAATTGTATCAAATTGCATAGGTATGGCCTCTTCCATTAACAGCCTAGCATCTTCTAATGAACACTTGGATCCTACTATATCCACAACATTTAGAAAATGATTATTAAAAATATTTTCAACTTCTGACTTTTTGTTCGTAAAGTTTTCATTCAATTTTATGGTAATACTGTCTTCCTGTGCTATTGGTTGACCTGTTTCTCTTTTAATAATATTCCAAATTGTTTTAATTTTATTATCAGAGTTGCTGATTTCAGACATGATACACATACTCCGTGATTTTTTAATAACTTTTCTTAATATAACACAGTAGTTTTTATAATGTTTGATAGTTTCTGGGTCACTACTCTTTCTTCCTGTCAGATACATTTCCCTTTTCCGGTTACAAGATATTTTTATACCCATAGTAAGCCATGGTTTGTTACAAGGTTTCTTACGAGTATATTTAACTATTTTCTTGGGGAAGCAGTTTTCAAATGCATTTACAAAAATGTCATGAAATAAATTATATTTTAAGTTGGCATCAGGTTCACGGTACACCTCATCCCAGTCTAACTGCTGTAGGCTTTCCCTGAAATTTGCAATTGTTAAATCGTTGACTGAACGTACTACTTTGGAGTACGCTACTCATTCGCCATTGTCCATCAACCCATCTATTACCTAGGATTTTCCTTAGTATCCTACGCTCTCGCTTTTCCAGCCGCTCAGCTTGACCTTGCTCCTTCATGGTCAAAGTTTCGCACTCATATAAGCCCTCAGGTTTTACAGCTGTATTATAATGTCGGAACGGCCCCTATACTCATAGACCTATTGTTATAGGTGTTCTTTGTCAGTTGGTATGCTTGGTCTAACTTCCTCATCCTGACATTTATTGCTTCTTCTTCTAATCCAGTCTCCTGGATGACTTCACCGAGATATAGATATAGGTGTTCGTTCTTCCCGCGCGCTATACGAGATTGGAACAATAGAGAATTGTGAAGGTGTTTCGATGAACCCTCTGCCAGGCACTGCCAGGCACTTAAATGTGATTTGCAGAGTATCCATGTAGATGTCGATGTATATGTAGATACCTGAAATTCTTAACTCGTCCGATTTTTCTCAGATAGGTGATCATCCATTCAGGTCCATCACAGATGTTCGTCATACATTTTGTCTTTTGAATAGAGATCTGGAGTCCAACTTTTTCAGCAATTTCTGACAGCCTATTGATCTTGTTGACTGCTGACTCTATGTTGTTATCAAAAATGGCCAGGTCATATGCAAAGGCCAAGCAGTCAATGTGCACCCCTTTGTTCTTAGGACCAAGTCTGAACCGCTCTTCATTTGTTTCTTCCTTGGTTAAAACTTCCTCCACTCTCGAATGACCGTTTTCCAAGACGCAGTTGAAAAGGAGTGGGGATAGTCCATTTCCTTGTCTTACGCCCGTTCTGATTGTAAAGGGTTCTGATATCTCACGCATAAATTTTATTTTTGACACTGTATTAGTAAGAGTTTGTTTGATCAGATTTCTTGATGTATCCTCCACCCCAGACTCTTCCAAAATATTCATTAATGCCTGTCGGTCGATTGTTTGGAGTAATTATTACATTCAACTTACAATTATAAATACCACATTAAATGAAAGAGGAACTCAATTTTTTTTCTTATTGGCGTTCAATGTAAGTACCATTCGTGGCACATCGAGTCGTTAGGTGAGCTCTTCTCAAATATCGAGCAGTGTGTCTGGAGTAATTGTTGCTACAATGCTGTTTCTAAAGTCGGGAAGATCAGCTGGTAGCGGTGACACACTCACATGATCCTTTATGAGCCCCCAAAGGTAAAACTTCACGTTGCTTCAGACCGTGTGTGAACGTGGAGATTGTGCAAAAGTAGCTCTGTCAACCGGCTCCTTGCAATCCAGTCCACCGGTCGGGAACAATGTTGTTTAACCAATCGTGTACTGAGTTATGCCAGTGAGGCGGCGCACCATCTCTCTGAGAAATAAAGTTCTATGGTTCAGATTCTTCCAATTCAAGAAAGAGCCATAGTTCTACCACATCAAGATAAGAAACACCGGCTACAGTTGTTGCAACGAAAGAGTAAGGCCCATAAACTTTCCGCTATGATATGCCGCAAAGAACATTCAGCTGTATCATCTTGTGGCAATTAGCTGACACCAGATGCATGCATTATGGGTGTTCACATTTCCGCGTATGAGAAATGTCGATTTATTACTGAAGAGTACACGATCCACAAAATCTTTATTCTCATTCAGCAACATTTCATTTGCAAATCTGGCACGTCAACCGTAGATTGTAGGTTGCAAAAACAGCAAACGATAAGGACGCAGTTGCAAGCGTTTCCTTAATTTTCCACACAGACTTCACTGGAATTGCTAATTCACGACTAGCCTTCCAAACTTATTTCTTGGGGCTCCGCGTGGAAGCAGAAGCACCAGCCGCACAGGCGGCACACACGGTTGCTTCAACCTGAGAAATCTGCAGTGGCGGAGCACGGTCTCACCGAGGGACATAGAAAAAATGGCTCTGAGCACTATGGGACTCAACTGCTGAGGTCATAAGTCCCCTAGAACTTAGAACTACTTAAACCTAACTAACCTAAGGACAACACACACATCCATGCCCGAGGCAGGATTCGAACCTGCGACCGTAGCGGTCGCGCGGTTCCAGACTGTAGCGCCAGAACCGCTCGGCCACCAGCGGCCGGCGAGGGACATAGAATGCTGTATGACGAGACACAAATGGTTGCCCCTGCATCTCGCTATTGGGACTGTGTTTTAAAAGAATCCATAGAGATTCGTTTATCTGATAATCTTATTAACGGAGACAAGGGTTATCTTTTAAGCAAGACTTGGAACCCCGTGTTATCGGACATTAAAAAACAACGGTCTGTGTTTCGATCGTCGGAATAAATTTTTAATTTTTGATAGCGATATCTCGATTTCGCCTGTTCCCACCACTGGCGGCGCGGTATGTTTACTTGCGCTAGAAGGCAGCTACGGCACCTTCTCGCGCACGCGTTGTGGGCCTTCTGCGGCCTATATAGGGGCCACCGCTTGCGCTGAGAAGTCAGTTCCGGCGGGATCGTGTGCCAGCACACTCACCTGAAGATAGCGGCCAGTTGGACCGCGGAATTATTGTGTCAAGATGACATTATGATCCGGCTGCACACAATATTATCCATTATTACGCCGGGAAAGCCATCGTAGTCATATTTGATGTACTGTAATATGTATAAGCAGAGAATTTGGGTCTAATGGGAGGTGTTCTAGGATTGTCTGTACGGTTGTGGTCAATACTGTGTTTGGATGGTGTAGTAGTCAGCACATCTGCCTTGTAAGCAAGAGACCTGGGTTTGAATCCCAGCCTGCCACAAATTTTCAACTTGCTCCATTGATATAAACCAATGCTCACTGGCAGCTAATGTCTTTAATTCCTTTTTGTGTTAATTCATAGGGCTGCATTATCAAAATGATGTCTGTTCATGCATATATGTTCTAAAGAACAGACACCACATATGTACTACAATACCTAATTTTTGTTGCGATACTTTCATCAAAATTGCATGTACTATTGACAATGGAAGACGCCATTGTTGAATGTAAGGACTTCAATGCTGTTCTTTACATACATTACAACTTTGTGCCTACCATATAAATAGATTGAGTATGCTCCTCTGATTCAGTTGTGTTCTGGTCTAGGTAATCTCAAGCCATAGTTCAGGTAGTTTGTGAATGGATGAGAACTGTTATTGTCACTGATGTTTATCGGCATTGTTCGAATATGTATGCTTGTGTTAAAATACCCATTTAGTGTTACAGCACCGAATAGATGTATCAGCTAATGGTATACACAATTTTGAAATTGTAAAATAAGTATTAATGATACAAAGTTATAATAGTGTTACATATGTATCTTCCATATGCTTTTATTACGTACAGGGTGAGCACAAAGTCTTGCCCTGAGTATAAAAATTTATTACAGAATAACCGCTTGACATAATAAGTTACATTTGATGCCGTTACATAGGTTAGTGTTACTAGTTTTTTTAAGACCACTTACGTAAGTAAACCTCAACGTGTGCTTACTTGGTAGATCGGAGAATGTCGAGGCGGTATTCCAATTGCCGCCAGGTGTTGCGTAACATATGTTCTGTCACAGTACCGACAGCAGCTTTTATCAGCCTTGGGTTCGTCGAGTTCGTCGACGTCAGCAGCTGGTGTGACGAAGACTCTGTCCTTGGTATAGCCCCAGAAAAAATAAAGTCAAGGGGCGTAATGTCTGGAGAGTAAGTAATGTCCGCATCGGTGGATTGGAAGGAACAGTCCAACACCCTGGTCATCCCACTCTCCACACATTACGCCCCTTGATTTTCTCTTCTGGGGCTATATTAAGGAGTCTTCGTCACACCAGTTGCTGGCGTCGACGAATTCAAGGCTAGGATACAAGCTGCCGTGGGTACTGTGACAGAACACATGTTACGAAACGCCTGGCGGGAACTGGAATACCGCCTCGACATTCTCCGAGCTAACAAGGGAGCACGCATTGAGGTTTACTAACGTAAGTGGTCTTAAAAAAAACTGGTATCACTAACCTATGTAACGGCATCAAATGTAACTTATTATGTCAAGCGGTTATTCTGTTATAAATTTTTATAACTTTGTGCTCACCCTGTAGAACATCCAGATATACTCAGCGAAGACATACTGTTTGAACTAGATGCAGGACAGTAAATTCACCAACTCTGTGGTGCTTGTACAAGAAAATGTGTAGACTTGCCTAGCTGACAAAGTGTGCAGCGTGGTGTGGTGCTGTCGCAGGGGCCGAGGCGAGCAGCGAAGGCAGCGCGGGCTGGTGGCGGCCCACAATGCTGCTGTTGCTGCTCGTGCTGCTGCTCGTCGTCTTCGTCCTCATCTCGGGCATCCTGCTCTACTACAACTGTACGTAGCCTACTCGCCCACCTGCTGCAACTGCGTGCACTCGCAGCTCTGCTAAAACTGTACCTACGGCTCTGCACAACAGCAGGTCTTTACGAGCAACTGTACACGTCCAATTTCTCTACTACAACTTTAAAATACCCAGTTTCCCAACTTTACAATATCCAGTTTCCCTACTATCACTTTACATTATCACAGCTCTATTACTAATGAAAACAGAGGTGGCAAAAGTGACGGGATACGTCCTAATATCGTTTCGGACCTCCTTTTGCACGTTGGAGTGCAGAAACTCGACGTGGCATGGACTCAATAAGTCGTTGGAAGTCAGCTGCTGAAATATTGAGCCATGCTGCCTCTATATAATTGCAAAACTGTTGCCGGTAAAGGATTTTCTGCACCGACTGACCTCTCAACTATGTCGTACAAATGTACGATGGGACTCACATTGTGCGACCTGTATGGCCAAACCGTTCTCTCGAATTATCCAGATGTTCTTCAAACCAATCGCGACCACTTGCGGCCCAGTGACACGTCACTGTTATACACAAAAATTCCATCGTTAGGTACAATACATATGTAGAATTGTGGACAGTTGGGAATGTGACTGTCACGGGAAGCGTGCAAGGGATAAGTCCCTGCAGTCGCGCTATTCACCTGTGTCCTCGGTGGCTCAGGTCGATAGAGCGTCTGCCATGTAAGCAGGAGATCCCGGGTTCGAGTCCGGTCGGGGCACACATTTTCAGCTATCCACATCGAGGTATAACAACAACACCTGTCGGCAGCTGAGGTTGTCAGTTAGTCATCATTTATTCCAGGGAAAAGCTGCACGGTCATCAACAGTAACTGTTCTTTCGAGAACAAGTTACTGTCTTCATATATACAGGGTTATTACAAATGATTGAAGCGATTTCACAGCTCTACAATAACTTTATTATTTGAGATATTTTCACAATGCTTTGCACACACATACAAAAACTCAAAAAGTTTTTTTAGGCATTCACAAATGTTCGATACGTGCCCCTTTAGTGATTCGGCAGACATCAAGCCGATAATCAAGTTCCTCCCACACTCGGCGCAGCATGTCCCCATCAATGAGTTGGACAGCATTGTTGATGCGAGCTCGCAGTTCTGGCACGTTTCTTGGTAGAGGAGGTTTAAACACTGAATCTTTCACATCACTATGCGTGAAACTTGCCCGCACGCGTTCAACCGTTTCTTCGCTGACTGCAGGCCGACCCGTTGATTTCCCCTTACAGAGGCATCCAAAAGGTTTAAACTGCGCATACCATCGCCGAATGGAGTTAGCAGTTGGTGGATCTTTGTTGAACTTCGTCCTGAAGTGTCGTTGCACTGTTATGACTGACTGATGTGAGTGCATTTCAAGCACGACATACGCTTTCTTGGCTCCTGTCGCCATTTTGTCTCACTGCGCTCTCGAGCGCTCTGGCGGCAGAAACCTGAAGTGCGGCTTGAGCCGAACAAAACTTTATGAGTTTTTCTACGTATCTATAGTGTGTCGTGACCATATGTCAATCAATGGAGCTTCAGTGAATTTATGAAATCGCTTCAATCATTTGTAATAGCCCTGTATAGTTAAAGGCTACCCAGCCATTGACCTTCGTCTGTGCGAATGCGCACAGGTTGCCCAAACTCTTACGGGAACCGCCAAAGCGTGCGCGAGTAATTAGTGGCTGGGAAAATGTCTGTAAGGTACAATACATATGTAGAAGTGTGGACAGTGGGGTATGTGAGCCTCACGGGAAGCGTGCAGGGGATAAGTCCCTGCAGTCGCGCTATTCACTTGTGTCCTCGGTGGCTCAGGTGGATAGAGAGTCTGCCATGTAAGCAGGAGATCCCGGGTTCGAGTCCGGTCGGGGCACACATTTTCAGCTGTCCACAACGAGGTATAACAACAACACCTGTCGGCAGCTGAGGTTGTCAGTTAGTCATCATTAATTCCATCGTTGTTTGAGAACATGAAGTCCATGAATGGCTGCAAATGGTCTCTCCAACTAGCTGAACATAACAATTTCCAGTCAATGACCCATGTAAAGATACCCAACTCCATTATGGAAATACCACCAGCTTGCACAGTGCCTTGTTGCGTCCATGGCTTCGTGGAGTCAGTACCACACTCGAACCCTATCGGCAGATATCGCCAACTGAAATCGGGTCTCATCTGCCCACGCCACGATGTTCCAGTTGTCTAGGGTCCAACCGACATGGTCATGAGCCGAGCAGAGGTGCTGCAGGCGATATCGTGCTGTTAGCAGAGGCACTCGCGTCGGTCGTGTGCTGCTATATAGCCCATTGACATCAAATTTTGCCGCACTCTCTTAACGGATACTTTCGTCGTACACCTCACATTGATTTCTGAGATTTCACGCAATATTGCTTGTCTGTTAGCAGTAACAACTCTACGAACACGCCGCTGCTCTCGATAGTTAAATGACGGCCGCCGACCACTGCGTTGTCGGTGGTGAACAGTAATACACTCCTGGAAATGGAAAAAAGAACACATTGACACCGATGTGTCAGACCCACCATACTTGCTCCGGACACTGCGAGAGGGCTGTACAAGCAATGATCACACGCACGGCACAGCGGACACACCAGGAACCGCGGTGTTGGCCGTCGAATGGCGCTAGCTGCGCAGCATTTGTGCACCGCCGCCGTCAGTGTCAGCCAGTTTGCCGTGGCATACGGAGCTCCATCGCAGTCTTTAACACTGGTAGCATGCCGCGACAGCGTGGACGTGAACCGTATGTGCAGTTGACGGACTTTGAGCGAGGGCGTATAGTGGGCATGCGGGAGGCCGGGTGGACGTACCGCCGAATTGCTCAACACGTGGGGCGTGAGGTCTCCACAGTACATCGATGTTGTCGCCAGTGGTCGGCGGAAGGTGCACGTGCCCGTCGACCTGGGACCGGACCGCAGCGACGCACGGATGCACGCCAAGGATCCTACGCAGTGCCGTAGGGGACCGCACCGCCACTTCCCAGCACATTAGGGACACTGTTGCTCCTGGGGTATCGGCGAGGACCATTCGCAACCGTCTCCATGAAGCTGGGCTACGGTCCTGCACACCGTTAGGCCGTCTTCCGCTCACGCCCCAACATCGTGCAGCCCGCCTCCAGTGGTGTCGCGACAGGCGTGAATGGAGGGACGAATGGAGACGTGTCGTCTTCAGCGATGAGAGTCGCTTCTGCCTTGGTGCCAATGATGGTCGTATGCGTGTTTGGCGCCGTGCAGGTGAGCGCCACAATCAGGACTGCATACGACCGAGGCACACAGGGCCAACACCCGGCATCATGGTGTGGGGAGCGATCTCCTACACTGGCCGTACACCACTGGTGATCGTCGAGGGGACACTGAATAGTGCACAGTACATCCAAACCGTCATCGAACCCATCGTTCTACCATTCCTAGACCGGCAAGGGAACTTGCTGTTCCAACAGGACAATGCACGTCCGCATGTATCCCGTGCCACCCAACGTGCTCTAGAAGGTGTAAGTCAACTACCCTGGCCAGCAAGATTTCCGGATCTGTCCCCCATTGAGCATGTTTGGGACTGGATGAAGCGTCGTCTCACGCGGTCTGCACGTCCAGCACGAATGCTGGTCCAATTGAGGCGCCAGGTGGAAATGGCATGGCAAGCCGTTCCACAGGACTACATCCAGCATCTCTACGATCGTCTCCATGGGAGAATAGCAGCCTGCATTGCTGCGAAAGGTGGATATACACTGTACTAGTGCTGACATTGTGCATGCTCTGTTGCCTGTGTCTATGTGCCTGTGGTTCTGTCAGTGTGATCATGTGATGTATCTGACCCCAGGAATGTGTCAATAAAGTTTCCCCTTCCTGGGACAATGAATTCACTGTGTTCTTATTTCAATTTTCAGGAGTGTATCTCAAATTTGATATTCTCGGCACGCTCTTGTTACTATAGATCTCGCAATATTGATACCCTAACGATTTACGAAGTGGAATGTCCCATGCGTCTAGCTCCAACTACCATTCCGCTTTGAAAGTCTGTTAATTCCCTTCGTGCGGCCACAATCACATCGGAAAGTTCACATGAATCAGCTGAGTACAAATAACAGCTACGCCAATGCACTACTCTTTTATACCTTGCGTACGTGACATTACAGCCTTCTGTATATGCACATATTGCTATCCCATGATATCTTTTTCACCTCAGTTCACTCACAGCTCAACTAAAATATTGCGTACCCGTAGTTTTATTGCAATAGCACATACCCATTATTCCATTTATAGCGGTATACACTCATAGCTCTTCTAAAACTACACAGGATGATTTTGCTAAATGGGGACAAACTATAGGAAACGACCGCTGAGATAATAAGGAGCAGAAAAGGTCATGCGGACATTTGGCCGGAAATGGATTCCTAGGGAGGTACAGTGTAGTTTCCAATTATTGAAAGCACATTTGGGAATACACCAGAAAGTAGGGATATTCTATCTACACCAGAGTTTTAACCGCACTCGGCTTTGAACTGGAGCACTATATGTAGTAGCGACATTGTTCTTTGAACCACCAAAGAGAGAAAGAAAGTCAGAGTGAACCTGCAGGAACTGCAAATATGGTTCACCATTGAAGAAGGATAACTGGCCCCACGAGACGGTCGGCAGTTACCCTAAAAACACCAACGCATTTTTCATAACGCGTAGCTCCATGGCAGGGCTTGAGCGAAGGGTTTATTTAATGCCCACCACAAAAAATTTAAAAACAATTCTTTATTTGCTACTGATTTTTATTAACAATATACCTTTAAAATAGCTGCTGATGTATAAGTGCTTTCCAGAAACTGACAATATCCTTTATCACAATCTTAACAACACCAATGCATTTTCCATAATGTGGTCAGCATGGGGAGAGGTATTTTACGACCACCACCAAAAAATTAAAAAATACAAATTTCGTTAACTGCCGCAGACTTTTATTCAAAAAACACTTTTAAATATTTATAGATGTGCAAGCAGGGTCCTAATCCTGAAAATATGAATGTGACATTTGTTGCGAAAAGTCATATTCACTAGTAAGACAAATTTTTGGGTTGAGTTTTAGCAAAAAATTTCAAACAATTACAGAAGCTTGTCGATACTGCCCTTCGTAAAGGTAACCTCGTCTCTGTATACAATGAATGACAGAAATATCAGCACCAGGGTGGTCTGTGTGACAAACCAGAGACAAAAACGTTACTTTAGAGGCAAGGCCTTACGCAATAAAGCCTGCACACATTGGAAGTCACACCGGTAGTGACGGCCATCGACGAAAATGTTGCACAGAATTGCCTGGCTCACCCCCTGCTAGCGTGTCACCTGCCTAGTGTTGACAACGAGGTCACTGCCGAAGATCTTCTATCTCCATTGTCAACTGGATGTACCTCCCTCGGAAAGTATTTACGACCATACGTCCATATGACATTTCTTGCTGCTTGTGATTCCAGGGACCGTTTCCAGAAGTATGTTACCACTTAGCAAAATCACCATGTATACAATCACTACTACAACTAAACGTACCCACTGTTCTGTTTAGTGACAAGTAAAAGTTCTACCAGGTCGACATTGATAGTAATTAGCGAGTTTAACATCTAATAAGAGACACAGCGATAACTAGTTTTAAATGGGTGTAATGTGTTCCCAGTTTGTAGGGTGTTAGTATGTAGGTGATATAAAATTTCAGGGATGATGAAGAAGAGGAAGCCGGCCGAAGTGGCCGTGCGGTTAAAGGCGCTGCTGTCTAGAACCGCAAGACCGCTACGGTCGCAGGTTCGAATCCTGCCTTGGGCATGGATGTTTGTGATGTCCTTAGGTTAGTTAGGTTTAACTAGTTCTAAGTTCTAGGGAACTAATGACCTCAGCAGTTGAGTCCCATAGTGCTCAGAGCCATTTGAACCATTTTTTGAAGAAGAGGAAATGTATAAATCTGAAATAAGGAACTCTGTATCACAAATGCTCGAATAGAAAATTATGAAGAGGGAACGTGTGGTATATCTTTCTCAGTACCATATGAGAACCTAAGAATCGTTGTTTGCACGATCTAATATATTTATTATGAACGTACTTTTGAACACTGTAAAGCAGAGGACGAAAGGAAAAAACCACTAATGCCGATGGCCTGATACGAGTGCTGACTTGGTAAGTCCTGATGTGAAGATTGCAGTCCATATAACAGCAGCTGAAGTCCGTTACGGTATAATTCTTCTGGGTGTTTGATCGTGTCATACGTAATAAAGCTATGAGTACCCTCTATTGCTGACAGACTTCATCAGTATGAGTACTTCTGGTTTGTGGTTGCTGCTTTAAATTTATTATTTAGCAATGACTGGACATTTTGAGATACAATTTTTTGAACTGTTCTCCTCAGTAGATCCCCAAGTAGCTACCACTGTGATCTAGCCAAACTGAAGACTTCACAGTTCTGTAACTAGTAACTATAACCATCGACAAAAACTTTCAGCAACATGTACTCTTTGCGCCAGTACTTGTGAAAGTTGACTTTCAGCTACGCGTAACGGCGCGAGCTTAACGCGCGAGGGCTCGTTGCCACAGGCAGCCACTTGCCGTAATATGCTGCGGCGGCATTGCGCCACGCCACCCATTTACACGCTGCATCCTGCCTGTTGGGCAGTGACGAGCCGGTTGCCGAAATCAGCGACGCTTCGGCACACGGCGCGTGTGACGTTCGCGTCAGCCACACCACCAAACATCCGTTATGGCTCTTATAAACACAGGCCGACCCACCAGGCTGGTCGTTGAATCGATGAGTCTTCGAGTTGGCGTCCTCTACAATGAAGGTTTCCACCACGCATCCGCCTTCGCTCCTGACAGTACCACCTGCTAGAGGGTCTATTCGCAGCGCTGATGGGCCCTCCTAGCAACCGAGCCACTGCTCGTTCGCCAGAGCCGGACGCTTCCAGCCAGACATAGGTCCAGGGCTCGTACTCACATTCCTCCCACTGGGCCATCCACCAGGCATACAACCGGCCAAGCCATGATACCTCGCACCGCCACTCATCCACAGCCGGCAGCTCGAGTATGCTGATATTGCCAAACCCTATATCGCCATGAAGAGCTAGACATGGTGACAGCTGGCTGCATCATCACTAGACTCCATGCACCAGCGTCCGGGAGCACCATACCTGACGCCCGCCTGACGGGGGCACAAGCCTCCAACAAACACCGAAATACACTGACGGTTAAAAAAAATCGCAATACCGTAAGGAGTTATGCGACACAAAATAAAGTTTTCCAATCTGGAGGATGATGTCTACTCCAGTTTCGCAATAGTCGCATAAGAGTGGCTGTTAGTAGCGCCACTGTCAGGATGCAAATCAAGTTTGCTTTAACTATGTGTTGTAACGGTCATGATTGAGATAGGACGCGGTGAGTTGATGTTAGTCAAGAATGTCTCTAAGCTGACTAAGAGGTCATTATCAGTAGTTCACTGAGTTTGAACTAGGTCGTGTAATAGCACTACGAGAAGCTAGATGTTTCTTCTTCGATATCGCAGAAAGACTTGGTGGGAATGTAGCCACTTTACAAGATTGCTAGGAGCGGTAGTCACGAGAGTGTCCAACACAGCTAGCTCTTTATTCCCATCAAGTAATGAGTGCTGTCGACAAAGGATCTCAGATCGATTCCATATTCATAGATTTCCAGAAGGCTTTTGATACTGTTCCTCACAAGCGACTATTAATCAAATTGCGTGCATATGGAGTATTGCCTCAGTTGTGTGACTGAATTCGAGGTTTCCTCTCAGAGAGGTCACAGTTCGTGGTGATAGATGGTGAATCATCGAATAAAACAGAAGTGATATCTGGTATTCCGCAACGTAGTGTCATAGGTCCTCTGCTGGTCCCGATTTACATAAACGATCTAGGTGATAATCTGAGCGCCTCCCTAGATTGTTTGCATACGACGCTGTAATTTACCGGCCGGCCGAAGTGGCCGTGCGGTTAAAGGCGCTGCAGTCTGGAACCGCAAGACCGCTACGGTCGCAGGTTCGAATCCTGCCTCGGGCATGGACGTTTGTGATGTCCTTAGGTTAGTTAGGTTTAACTAGTTCTAAGTTCTAGGGGACTAATGACCTCAGCAATTGAGTCCCATGGTGCTCAGAGCCATTTGAACCATTTTTTTTTTGTAATTTACCGTCTAGTAAAATTGTCAGACGATCAATTCCAATCACAAAATGATCTAGAGAGAAATCGCACAATTCTAATGGCTGTCATTTCGATCAAAATGGTTCAAATGGCTCTGAGCACTATGGGACTTAACATCTATGGTCATCAGTCCCCTAGAACTTAGAACTACTTAAACCTAACTAACCTAAGGACATCACACAACACCCAGTCATCACGAGGCAGAGTAAATCCCTGACCCCGCCGGGAATCGAACCCGGGAACCCGGGCGCGGGAATTTCGATTAAATACCTTGGAATTACAATTACGAGCAACTTAAATTGGAAGGACCACATAGTCGCATAAGAGTGTCCTTATTAGCGCCACTATCAGGATGCAAGTCAGGTTTGCTTTAGCTACACATTGTGAGTGTTGGTTACCGTTGAGATAGGACGCGGTAAGTTGATGTAAGTCAGGAATGTCTCTAAGGTGACAAAGAAGTCATTATCAATACCTCACTGAGTTTGAACACTGCGCTTTGTTGGCAAAATACTTAGAAGATGCGACAAACCCACTAAAGAGGCAGCCTACATTACACCTGTCCGTCCTCTGCTGGAATATTTCTGCGTGGTGTGGGATCCTTACCAGGTAGGATTGACGGAGGACATCGAAAAAGTGCAAAGAGGGGCAGCTCGTTTCGTGTTATCGCGCAATATGGGTGAGAGTGACACTGATATGATACGCGAGTTGGGGTGGCAGTGACTGAAACAAAGGCGGTTTTCTTTGCGGCAGGATCTATTTACGAAATTTCAGTCGTCTAATTTCTCTTCCGAATGCAAAAATATTTTGTTGACACCCACCTACGTAGGAAGAAATCATCATCATAATAAAATAAGAGAAATCAGAGATCGAACGAAAGGATTTAGGTGTTCCTTTTCCCCTCGCGCCATTCGAGAGTGGAATGGTAGAGAAGTAGTATGAAAATGGTTCGATGAACCCTCTGCCAGGCACTTAAGTGTGAATTGCGGAGTAAATGTAGATGAAGATGTAGATGTAGAATGTACGGTCGCAAGAAGACCGGGGTCTGGATGGCCACGTGGCACTACCTAAGAGGCAAGACCATCTTCTGCAGCGTATGTCTCTGGCGCATCAAACTGCGTCTGCAGCAGCTGTTTGAGCAGCAGTTAGCATCACCGTGACACAAAGAACTGTTACAAATAGGATACTTCAAAGACAGCTCCGAGCCAGACGCCCTGTAGCGTGCATTCAACTGACCCCAAACCGCCTCCATTTTAGACTTCAGTAGTGTCAAGCGACATGTCATTGGAGGGCAGGGTAGACGTCTGTTGTGTCTCCTGTCGAAAGTTGGTTCCGCTTCGGCACCAGTGATGGTCATGCGTTGATTGGAATAAGGCAAGTTGAGGGCCTGCTGCCAACCTTTCTGCGTGCTGGACACACTACGTGCGATTTAGTATGAGAACTGGAGCATTCTCGTAGTTATCCCACGCACCCTGACTACAAATTAGTACTCAATGTTGCGATTCGATCGGTTTTGCTGCTACCGGGAGCTGTTTTCTAACAGGATAACGCTCGCCCAAAAACCGCTGCCGTAACCCAACATGCTCTACAAGTGTCGACATGTTGCCTTGGCCTGCTCGATCATCAGACCTGTCTCCAATCGAGCACATACAGGTCATCACTGGACAACAACTGCAGCGTCACTCGCAGAGAGCATTAACCGTCTCTGTATAGACCTGTTGTTGTGGTCTTCAGTCCTGAGACTGGTTTGATGCAGCTCTCCATGCTACTCTATCCTGTGCAAGCTTCTTCATCTCAAAGTACCTACTGCAACCTACATTCTTCTGAATATGCTTGGTGTATTCATCTCTTGGTCTCCCTCTACGATTTTCACTCTCCACGCTGCCCTCCAATACTAAATTGGTGATCCCTTGATGCCTCAGAACATGTCCTACCAACCGATCCCTTCTTCTCGTCAAGTTGTGCCACAAACTTCTCTTCTTCCCAATCCTATTCAACACCTCCTCATTAGTTATGTGATCTAACCATCTAATATTCAGCATTCTTCTGTAGCACCACATTTCGAAAGCTTCTATTCTCTTCTTGTCTGAACTATTTATCGTGCATGTTTCACTTCCATACATGGCTACACTCCATACAAATACTTTCAAAAACGACTTCCTGACACTTAAATCTCTACTCGATGTTAACAAATTTCTCTTCTCCAGAAACGCTTTCCTTGCCATTGCCAGTCTACGTTTTATATCCCCTGTACTTCGACCATCATCAGTTATTTTGCTCCCCAAATAGCTAAACTCCTTTACTGATTTAAGTGTCTCATTTACTAATCTAATACACTCAGCATCACCCGACTTAATTCGACTGCATTCCATTATCCTCGTTTTGCTTTTGTTGATGTTCATCTTATATCCTCCTTTCAAGACACTATCCAATCAAGTGTAAATGTAGTCCATCAGCTAAGGAGGTGGCTTACAAAACACTCGTTCGACCTATACCTGAGTATTGCTCATCAGTGTGGGATCCGTACCAGGTTAGGTTGACAGAGGAGGTAGAGAAGATCCAAAGAAGAGCGGTGCGTTTCGTCACAGGTTTATTTGGTAACCTTGCAAATGGTTCAAATGGCTCTGAGCACTATGGGACTTCACTGCTGAGGTCATCAGTCCCCTAGAAATTAGAAGTACTTAAAGCTAACTAACGTAAGGACATCGCACACATCCATGCCCGAGGTAGGATTTGAGCCTGTGACCGTAGCGGTCGCACGGTTCCAGATTGTAGCGCCTAGAACCACTCGGCCACTCCGGCCGGCTTTGGTAAGCGTGATATCGTTACGGAGATGTTTAGCAAACTCAAGTGGCAGACTTTGGAAGAGAGGCTCTCTGCATCGCGGAGAGGGTGCGTTTCTGGATGAGGTATCGAATATATTGCTTCCTCCTACTTATACCTCCCGAGGAGATCACGAATGTAAAATTAGAGAGATTCGAGCGCGCACGGAGGATTTCCGGCAGTCGTTCTTTCCGCGAACCATACGAAACTGGAACAGGAAAGGGAGGTAATGAATGTGGCACGTAAAGTGCCCTCCGCCACACACAGTTGGGTGGCTTGCGGAGTATAAATATAGATGTAGATGTAACAGGCATGGAACTACATCATACAAAGTGGCATCCGGCACCTGTACAATACAATGCTTGCATGTTTGCATGCTTGCACTTAACATTATGGCTGTTACACCGGTTATTAACGTACCAGCATTTCACATTTGCAATGGCTTATCTCCCACTTACATTAACCTGTGATCTTGCAAAGTTAATCATTTAAATTGGTTACCTATATAAACCTATTCCGGAAATTTCATTACTCAAAATTAATTATTTTTTAGTTTTGAATCTTTTTTCCGTCACTGTAAATAAAGGCTACTACTGACATTGATCCGCTTTTGAATCAGTCTGACCGCTGACCTCCACCTGAGAAAACCCAAACCATTTCATTATGACAGTAATGAAAGAAAAGCTGCGATGTGCACTATCTGACAGTAAACCATATTTAAAACGGTATTCTTAAAAGTAAGCAGAACCAACCATCTCACTGATTGCAAGTGATATTTTTCTTTTTATTTTTCATCATTTCGTCATTTCATTTTTGTTTTCTTGTCATCACACTTTATAAATACTAAGGGAACAAAGATGGCGTCTAGAATCTAGTAAGCGCAAAGAACATACATAAAAACAAAACGATGTTTTGGGGCAAATCTCAGTGCTTTGGTTGTGTAAACGAATTGAAATGTACGTGCAAATATCTCAATTGGTCACAAACCCTTTTCTGTCACGTTTCCGTATCTTTATATTTGGTAGTGATTTAAGTAATCCGGATGACATATTAGAAACATGAAATGTAATAATCACGTTGCCAACAGTGGCAAGATTTTTGTATAAACAATAATTTACTTATTATTACTATTACATTATGTGAGAAGAGTGGGTGTGCGTGTATTTATGAGTCATGTATTAAAAAAGTGTTTTGTTTTGTTCTTCTAGACAATTCCACAGATCACTGCGAACTGGTTACTCAGTATGTGTATGCAGTGTTAATGCACTGAAATCCACCTGATAATGAAAGTTTAAACGTCTGAGACACATTGCAAAAATAAATAAATAGTGACTGGCAACAGTAAACCCGTTGTTTCACAGTTACGATAAAGCCTAACCAAATTTTTTTCGTATTTATTGTAAAAAACTTTGAAAAGGTTAGAAGCTGAAGTAATGAATTAAAGTTTCTGGCAAGGTTGGGACTTGAAATCATGTCTCTTGCTTACTAGGCAAATGTGTTATCTGTTACACCACCCGCGCATTGTAGCTAACACTTCTTCACGGGCTAGCCTAGTTCAGTGCCCTCCCTAATAGAAACCTCAATTCACACCTTAGCCCATCTTGATTTTCCCCTTCTTAAATTGTTAGTACTGCGGAGGCTCTCTGATATTGGAATAGCACCTCAGCTTTGTATGTAATGGGGAAATTCTTCCTTTACCTCTGTCGTAGGTGATCTATTGATCTGATGTAATTACATTTTCCTGGAGACATATTGAGCCTGTCGCGCGGGATTAGCCTAGCGGTCTAAGGCGCTGCAGTCACGGACTGTGCGGCTGGGCCCGGCGGAGGTTCGAGTCCTCCCTCGGGATGGGTGTGTGTGTTTGTCCTTAGGATAATTTAGGTTAAGTAGTGTGTAAGCTTAGGGACTGATGACCTTTGCAGTTAAGTCCCATAAGATTTCACACACACATATTGAGTCTCATCTTTAACTAAGATGAGAGTAGAATTGAAGCAATGAATAAAACTTTTTGCCACAGTCAGGACTTGAACAGGGTTCTCCTACTGCCTAGGCAGCTGTGTTACTTACTACACTACACTGACTTTGTGGCTGACACAGCTGCACGGACTGCTATAGTCCAATTCCCTTCCCTAATACAAACTTCAATTCACATCTTATCCCATTTTGATTTTCTTATTATTAAATTGTCAGTATTGCCAAGGCTCTACAAAATTGGAATAGCACCTGAGCTTTGTACTACATAGGGAAATCCTGTTTGTAAATTTTTTACCTCATAGGGAGGGCACGCTTTCATTGGTCCTTCATATGACAAGATTTGCGTCTAAAGGGTTAATTTTTTATACTGTTAGATTTGACGACTATTTGGACTCCGCCACGACTAGCGACTCGACCTGATATCAAGGTTCAGGTTGGTTAAGCCATGAATGTATATCGTGTTTCGTAATTCACTTCTGTTACGCCAACACTAGGAGTTGAAGCAAGTACTTTTCTTTTCAGTTTGAAGTGTAATTTGGTTCAAAATTTAGGGATGTTGGCCGAGATCTGATCCCGTTCTTGGGCAATTGTTTCGGAAAGATTGGGAACTTCTGCTCTAAGTCACTGATATATAATGTGAACGATAAATGCCCTATTCCAAAAACATAGCGACAGCACTAACTACAAGAAATCCGCGAAAAATACTAGGCAGTTAGTAATAGTTTGCACGAAGCCGAATAACATACACTATGTTGCCTCAAAGCAGAGTGGGCAGACTGCCTTAGTTGGCTGCCAGAGAGCACAATTGCCAGTTCTCGGCAACCGGTTAGGTCCCACGGGCGGCGAGTCTTAGCAGGGGAAATTAACGCCGCAGCCGTGAATGAGTGGCTGGGCTGTTGTATCCCGCCTTTGTCCGGACCTGTCCGGAGGCGGACGTTCGATCTCACGTCGTCGATATCGCAGCCCGAGCGAGGCGTCCGCGCTCGCCGAATGTACACACTGGCTGTTTGCTTTTAATAATCGTTCGAGCTCTCACAATGAACGTACTAGCATCGGTTGTATTCTTCCCCTGTACGGGGCGCCCCGGGCCTTTTTAATTTCGCGTAGCCTCCATGTTAAACGATGTTCATGAAAAAATCCGGAATGAGATAAAAACGTGGATGTTTGGTGGACTACAACGGCTTGTTCACTACTCCAAAATTAAGCATTTCATCCTTTTCGTCACGTGTGGTATCAGACCGCAACAGTAATCCTAGACGTCTGACGTCTGTCGACTGGCACTGAAATTTAGCTTACATTGTAGCGTATTACGTATAGACAATATTCTGAGGTAGTATAACGTACCACAGATCTGTTTGTCTCTTAAATACAGTCTGAATTTAGGACGCTAATCATAGATTCAAGCTTTACTCTAACACACATAATGACAATCGATGTAGGCGTGAAATTGCTCACATGTCGTATAGCATTGCAGGTCGCACACGTCAAGGCTAGAGTAACGGAAAGAACATTGAATTCAGACTAACTGTTATAATTACTTCTTTTATGCTGAAAATGAACATACGTAAGACTGAATACGACAGATGTACGAGGGGGAACCCAAAAATAACCAGAATTTCTTTCTAGAAAGCATATACTTCATTAAACTTCCTGGTAGATTAAAACTGTGTGCCCGACCGAGACTCGAACTAGGGACCTTTGCCTTTCGCGGGCAAGTGCTCTACCAACTGAGCTACCGAAGCACGACTCACGGCCGGTACTCACAGCTCTACTTCTGCCAGTACCTCGTCTCCTACCTTCCAAACTTTACAGAAGCTCTCCTGCGAACTCCGCTGCAGAGTGAAAATCTCATTCTGGAAACATCCCCCAGGCTGTGACTAAGCCATGTCTCCGCAATATCCTTTCTTTCAGGAGTGCTAGTTCTGCAAGGTTCGCAGGAGAGCTTCTGTAAAGTTTGGAAGGTAGGAGACGAGGTACTGGCAGAAGTAAAGCTGTAAGTACCTGGCGCGAGTCGTGCTTCGGTAGCTCAGTTGGTAGACCACTTGCCGGCGAAAGGCAAAGGTCCCGAGTTCGAGTCTCGGTCGGGCACACAGTTTTAATCTGCCAGGAAGTTTCATATCAGCGCACACTCCGCTGCAGAGTGAAAATCTCATTATATATACTTTATTGTTTTCAAATAAACCTTAATCTCCTTCGAAGTACTCTCCATTAGCATTAATACACTTGTCCAAACGTTCATTCCAGTATTCGAAGCACCTTTTAAATTCGTCCTCTTTGATACCTGCTAGCACTTTCATGACATTGCGTTTTACGTCTTCCACATCAGCAAAACGCTTCCCTCTCAAGTCTCTTTTCATCCTCAGGAATAGGGAGAAGTCCGAGGGTGCTAAATCCAGCGAATAGGGTGCGTGGGTCAAGGTAGTCGCCTTCGTTGAGGCCAAAAACTGGCGAACGCTGAGAGCCGTGTGCGCGGGAGCGTTGTCGTGATGCAGGAACCACACGCCAGAATCCCACAAAGCCGGACGTTTTCGCGACAAACTTCTGCGAAGCCGTTTCATAACCTCCTAATAGAATTGTTGGTTTACTGTCTGGTTTTCAGGGACAAATTCAGAGTGTACGATCCCTTTGATGTCAAAAAAAAAAAAAAAAAAAAAAAACAGATCAACATCGTTTTCACATTTGATTTCACTTGTCGAGCTCTTTTTGGTCGAGGTGAGCCATGTGACCTCCATTGTGATGACTGTTGTTTACTTTATGGATCGTACCCATAGCACCATGACTCATCACCTGTAATTATTTTGTTGAAAAAATGTGGATCACCTTTGAACGCGTCCTTCATTTCGAGACAGACTTGAACGCGACGATCCCTTCGATCTCCGGTAAGAAGCTTCGGCACGAATTTTGCTGCCTCTCTTCGCATCCCCATATCGATGGTCAAGATGCGCTGAACTGAGCTCCAGGACAACCCAGACAAGTTCTCGAGTTGGTCGATTGTCCTGCGTCGATCTTCACTGATGAGATCACGGATTTTGTCGATGTTGTCTTCGCTTCGAGCAGTTCAAGGTCGACCGGAACGGGGCTGATCTTCAACCACCATTTCTCCCTTTTTAAACTGAGAAAACCATTCGTACACTTGCGTTTTACTAAGAGCATGGTCTTTGTAGGCTGTCTGAACCATCGCAACAGTTTCTGCTGCGTTCTTGCCGAACAAGAAACAAAGCTTCACTGCCGCACGTTGTTCGTAAGAACTAGCCATTTCCTCGTGTCACGTCTGCACTGTACGCACACTCAAAGAACTGCCCAAGAAACCACACTTCTCACTGTTGGGTGACGCCGCGTGGCAGAATGACTCAGCAGAGCTCCTACTACAACCCTCTGGCGGCGCAACCTGCTCCTACAAGTACACGATGTGCAGCAATACGATTCCGGTTACTTTTGAGTCCCCCATCGTATTAATACAAAAACATGTAATAGTCTGTCACTAAACTTGTTTGAAATACATAAGGTATTTAAAAAAGTGTCAGTTATTCTTGCAGGAGGTAATATTGGTCAAATCTAGAAGAAAAGTCACACTTTTGGTATATTTTTAGGTTTCATTCATCACTTAATAACGGTTAATAACAAAACGAAAACTGTTTTGATTTCTAACATGTAATCAGTGAACACATTTCCCATGCACATAACTGACATTGTTCAAACTATTGTCCTTAGAAGCAGAAGTGCATACGTCGCACAAACGCTAACATAAATCCGGACGACGTAGGAATTTTAGCACAACTCTGTCACAGGAACTCCAGTACACTGAAGCGCCAAAGAAACTGGTATAGACATGCGTATTCAAATACGGAGGTATGTAAACAGGCAGAATACGGCGCTGCGGTCTGCAACGCCTATATAAGACGACAAGTGTCTGGCGCAGTTGTTACTAGATCGGTTACTGCTGCTACAATGGCTAGTTATGAAAATTTAAATGAGTTTGAACGTGGTGCTATAGTCGGCGCAAGAGCACGGGACACAGCATCTCAGAGGTAGCGAGGAAGAGGGGATTTTCCCTTACGACCATTTCACAAGTGTACCGTGAACATCAGGAATCCGGTAAAACATCAAATCTCCAACATTGCTGCGGCCGGAAAAAGATCCTGCAAGGACGGACCCAATGACGACTGAAGAGAATCGTTCAACGTGACATGAGTGCAACCCTTCTCCAAATGGCTGCGGATTTCAATGCTGGGTCATCAACAAGTGTCAACGTGCGGTTGGACGAGTCTCGTTTCAAATTGGGTCGAGCGGATGGACGTGTACGGGTATGGAGACAACCTCATGAATCCATTGACCCGGCATATCAGCAGGGGACTGTTCAAGCTGGTGGAGGCTCTGTAATGGTGTGAGGCGTGTGCAGTTGGAGTGATATGGGTCCCCTGATATGTCTACATACGACTCTGACACATGGCACGAACGTAAGCATCCTGTCTGACCACCTGCATCCATTTATGTCTTTTGTGCATTTCGATGGAATTGAGCAATTCCAGCAGGACAATGCGACACCCCACACGTCCAGAATTGGTACAGATTGACTCCAGGAACACTCTTCTGAGTTTAAACACTTCTGGTGGCCACCAACTCCGTAGATATCAGCATTACTGATCACAGCTGCAATGCCTTGCAACGTGCTGTTCAGAAGAGTTCTCCACTCTCTCGTACTCTTACGGGTTTATGGTTTAGGATTCATGGTGTCAGTTGCCTCCAGCACACATTAGTCGAGTCCATGCCACGTCGTGTTGCGGCACTTCTTCGTGCTCGCGGGGGCACTACACGATATTACTCAGTTGTGCCAGTTCCTTTGGCTCTTCAATGTAGCATTGCATCTCCTCCTGGCGTAACGATTTGTTCTAATACGAAAACGGGAAATTAGCTACTTCTGACATTCTGTGTCCTCTAATCAATTTTGCGATCTCAAACCTCGATTTTCATCCTTGTCTCCTCCAAAAACCAGACTGTCAAGTTCTTTATCCTTCTTCCAATGAGATTAGCCACTATCATTTCACCAAGTCCCTCTGGCCAGATGGTTCCCTGATCCGCTCCCAGAATTCCTGACGATTTCCAAAATTCCTAATCTAAAACCTGTAAATCAGGGGATCAACTGTGTAAAATTGGAGAAAATTCATTCGTCTTCTTGACAGTCTACCTTTGAAAGATACAAGCTGCAAGCTCCACTTCTGTGACACTGCGTATCTCTCTCTGTCCCTACAACATGACCTGTTCTAAGTACCTGATACATTCGTGAGGCCAAGTCGAGCTATCTGCAGAAGTGTTCCGAAACATTGAGCTGTCACATTACGCCGGTCACCACTGAATATCCTTGCTTATCTTAAACCTGAGTGGCTATCCATCAAGGAACACGCTCTAGCAGTCATGGTTCAAACGTTTAGAGTATCATTTCCTGTTTCGCCGATCGTATGATCGAAATCTCCGGGTCACCATTTAAATTAGCTCGCCTGCTTCCCTCTCTAAATTAGACACTGCAATACAGCTAGTGAACTATCGCAAACTTCTCTTATGGTTGCCTGCGTTGTATAGGCAGTACAATGAACCAATACGCTACTAAGTTGGCTGGACAAACAACACTACTGTCCATTAAAATTGCTACACCAAGAAGAAATGCACATGATAAACGGGTATTCATTGGACAAACATATTATACTAGGACTGACATGTGATTACATTTTCACGCACTTTGGGTGCGTAGATCCTGAGAAATCAGTACCCAGAACAACCAGCTCTGGCCGTAATAATGGCCTTGATACGTCTGGGCATTGAGTCAAACAGAGCTTGCATGGCGTGTACAGGTACAGCTGCCCATGCAGCTTCAACGCGATACCACAGTTCATCAAGAGTAGTGACTGAGGTATTGTGACGAGCCAGTTGCCCGGCCACCATTGACCAGACGTTTTCAATTGGTGAGAGACCTGGAGAATATGCTGGCCAGGGCGGCAGTCGAACATTTTCTCTATCCAGAAAGGCTCGTACAGGACCTACAACATGCGGCCGTGCATTATCCTGCTCAAGTGTAGGGTTTCGCAGGGATCGAATGAAGGGTAGAGTCACGGGTCGTAACACATCTGAAATGTAACGTCCACTGTTCAAAGTGCCGTCAATGCGAACAAGAGGTGACCGAGACGTGTAACCAATGGCACCCCATACCATCACCCCGGGTGATACGCCAGTATGGCGATGACGAATACACGCTTCCAATGTACGTTCACCGCGATGTCGCCAAACACATATGCGACCATCATGATGCTGTAAACCTGGATTAATCTAAAAAAAATGACGTTTTGCCATTCGTACACCCAGGTTCGTCGTTGAGTACAACATCGCAGGCGCTCCTGTCTGTGATGCAGCGTCAAGGGTAATCGCAGCCATGGTCTCCGAGCTGATAGTCCATGCTGCTGCAAACGTCGTCGAACTGTTCGTGCAGATGGTTGATGTCATGCAAACATCTCGACTGCTAGTGATACGAGGCCGTTGGGATCCAGAACGGCGTTCCGTATTACCCTCCTGAACCCATCGATTCCATATTCTGCTAACAGTCATTGGATCTCGACCAAAGCGAGCAGCAATCTCGATACGATAAACCGCAATCGTGATAGGCTACAATCCGACCTTTATCAAAGTCGGAAACGTGATGGTACGCATTTCTCCTCCTTACACGAGCCATCACAAGAAAGTTTCACCAGGCAACGCCGGTCAACTGCTGCTTGTGTATGAGAAATCGGTTGGAATCTTTCCTCATGTCAGCACGTTGTAGGCGTCGCCACCGGCGCCAACCCTGTGCAAATCTTCTGAAAAGCTAATCATTTGCATATCACAGCATCCTCTTCTTGTCGGTTAAATTTCGCGTCTGTAGTTCGTCATCTTCGTGGTGTAGCAATTTTAATGGCCAGTAGTGTATAAAGGGTGATCAAAAAGTTTCCATTCGCAGGCCGTACAGTCCACAATCAGTGTGCAATCAGGGAAAATCGCCGTGAGCATTGAGGCAATCATCTGACCGATACACCAGTGCCTTGCTGAGATGAGAAGTCCGTAACTGCCTGCTGCACAGCCTCGTCAGACAGGAATCGTCGACCTTTCAAGGTCTTTTTTTGAGGAACTGAAGCCGTCATAATTGCGTGGGTACAGATCAGGTTTATAGAGCGGGTGTTGCAGTGTCTCCCAGTTGAGTTGGCGTGACTTCTGCATTACGACATTTGCGATATGGAGACGTACATTACTTTCATGAAGGAGCATTACCCCTAGCAGCAACATTCCTCAACGGTGGATTGCTTCAGACAACCTGCCTCGTTCTCCATTGCCTGATGGATGTCTACCGGCGTTTGTCCTTCGACAACCAAGAAACCTGGAAATGGAAAAAAGAACACATTGACACCGGTGTGTCAGACCCACCATACTTGCTCCGGACACTGCGAGAGGGCTGTACAAGCAATGATCACACGCACGGCACAGCGGACACACCAGGAACCGCGGTGTTGGCCGTCGAATGGCGCTAGCTGCGCAGCATTTGTGCACCGCCGCCGTCAGTGTCAGCCAGTTTGCCGTGGCATACGGAGCTCCATCGCAGTCTTTAACACTGGTAGCATGCCGCGACAGCGTGGACGTGAACCGTATGTGCAGTTGACGGACTTTGAGCGAGGGCGTATAGTGGGCATGCGGGAGGCCGGGTGGACGTACCGCCGAATTGCTCAACACGTGGGGCGTGAGGTCTCCACAGTACATCGATGTTGTCGCCAGTGGTCGGCGGAAGGTGCACGTGCCCGTCGACCTGGGACCGGACCGCAGCGACGCACGGATGCACGCCAAGACCGTAGGATCCTACGCAGTGCCGTAGGGGACCGCACCGCCACTTCCCAGCAAATTAAGGACACTGTTGCTCCTGGGGTATCGGCGAGGACCATTCGCAACCGTCTCCATGAAGCTGGGCTACGGTCCCGCACACCGTTAGGCCGTCTTCCGCTCACGCCCCAACATCGTGCAGCCCGCCTCCAGTGGTGTCGCGACAGGCGTGAATGGAGGGACGAATGGAGACGTGTCGTCTTCAGCGATGAGAGTCGCTTCTGCCTTGGTGCCAATGATGGTCGTATGCGTGTTTGGCGCCGTGCAGGTGAGCGCCACAATCAGGACTGCATACGACCGAGGCACACAGGGCCAACACCCGGCATCATGGTGTGGGGAGCGATCTCCTACACTGGCCGTACACCACTGGTGATCGTCGAGGGGACACTGAATAGTGCACGGTACATCCAAACCATCATCGAACCCATAGTTCTGCCATTCCTAGACCGGCAAGGGAACTTGCTGTTCCAACAGGACAATGCACGTCCGCATGTATCCCGTGCCACCCAACGTGCTCTAGAAGGTGTAAGTCAACTACCCTGGCCAGCAAGATCTCCGGATCTGTCCCCCATTGAGCATGTTTGGGACTGGATGAAGTGTCGTCTCACGCGGTCTGCACGTCCAGCACGAACGCTGGTCCAACTGAGGCGCCAGGTGGAAATGGCATGGCAAGCCGTTCCACAGGACTACATCCAGCATCTCTACGATCGTCTCCATGGGAGAATAGCAGCCTACATTGCTGCGAAAGGTGGATATACACTGTACTAGTGCCGACATTGTGCATGCTCTGTTGCCTGTGTCTATGTGCCTGTGGTTCTGTCAGTGTGATCATGTGATGTATCTGACCCCAGGAATGTGTCAATAAAGTTTCCCCTTCCTGGGACAATGAATTCACGGTGTTCTTATTTCAATTTCCAGGAGTGTAGCACACTGGTCCTATTTGGACGCAGTTGGTAACAAATTCGCCGTAGTTCACGTTTGCGCAATTACCGCACTCGCGTCGGAAAGAGACGAATGCCACACTAATCCCTTGCCTACATGTCGGTGTTTATGTATCCGCTTCGCAATCGCGATACGTTGCATATACGCTGCAGCAACCTCCTCGAACGGAGACTTTTTGATCACTGCCTATACTGTACGTAACTTTAGAAGAGCATAGAAGTCGCTTTGGAGTACTGCAGTCGATGTGGAACTGATACTTGGTTGTCACGTGATCAACCACCGCTGGCATAAGCCACGGTAGTTTGTTGCAGGATTCTCGAACATATTGTCAGTTCGAATATAATGAATTTCCTTGAAACAGAGAAGTTTCTGTCCATGCATCAGCACGGCTTTAGAAAGCATCGCTCCTGCGAAACGAAACTCGCCCTTTTATCACATGATATCTTGCGAACCATGGATGAAGGGTATCAGACGGATGCCATATTCCTTGACTTCCGGAAAGCGTTTGACTCGGTGCCCCACTGCAGACTCCTAACTAAGGTACGAGCATATGGGATTGGTTCCCAAATATGTGAGTGGCTCGAAGACTTCTTAAGTAATAAAACCCAATACGTTGTTCTCGATAGTGAGTGTTCATCGGAGGTGAGGGTGTCTGGAGTGCCCCAGGGAAGTGTGGTAGGTCCGCTGTTGTTTTCTATCTACACAAATGATGCTGTGGTGTACGGGAAGGTGTCGTCGTTGAGTGACTGTAGGAGGATACAAGATGACTTGGACTGGATTTGTGATTGGTGTAAAGAATGGCAGCTAACACTAAATGTAAATTAATGCAGATGAATAGGAAAAAGAATCCCGTAATGTTTGAATACTCCATTAGTAGTGTAGCGCTTGCCACAGTCACGTCGATTAAATATTTGGGCGTAACATTGCAGAGTGATATGAAGTGGGACAAGCATGTAATGGCAGTTGTGGGGAAGGCGGATAGTCGTCTTCGGTTCATTGGTAGAATTTTGGGAAGATGTGGTTCATCTGTAAAGGAGACCACTTATAACACACAAATACGACCTATTCTTGAGTACTGCTCGAGCGTTTGGGATCCCTATCACGTCAGATTGAGGGAGGACATAGAAGAACTTCAGAGGCGGGCTGCTAGATTTGTTACTGGTAGGTGTTACGGAAATGCTTCAGGAACTCGGGTGTGAGTCTCTGGAAGAAAGGATGCGTTCTTTTCGTGAATCGCTACTGAGGAAATTTAAAGAACCAGCATTTGAGGCTGACTGCAGTACAATTTTACTGCCGCCAACTTATATTTCGCGGAAAGACCACAAAGATAAGATAAGAGAGATTAGGGCTCGTACAGAGGCATATAGGCAGTCATTTTTCGCTCGTTCTGTTTGGGAGTGGAACAGGGAGAGAAGATGCTAGTTGTGGTACGAGGTACCCTCCGCCACGCACCGTATGGTGGATTGCGGAGTATGTATGTAGATGTAGATGTAGATATGTAGATGGTGTGTGTGTGTGTGTGTGTGTGTGTGTGTGTGTGTGTGTGTGTGTGTGTGTGTGTGTGTGTGCTAGTCGATTCTCTGGGATCAGAATAGTGAGATGAATCGACATGGAGACGTGGCAGGACATCAGAAAGGAGCTATCGTACTTAGACTTGCCCATTATAACATCGTGAATACGCCTGCCTGATTTGTTGGTTTATCGAGACGAATTGCCCGCTGTGTCTACAAGGAATGGTATAACACCCGCAACCATGCAACACGGTGTAAAAACTGTGGTCGTAGAAAGAGCATAATCAACAGACATCGGAAACGAATCTCACGTCTTGTTGGTAACAATCTGTTTCAAATCCGATCGGCGTTACTGCTGTCAGTGAATTCAAGTCAGTATCAATCAGTTTTAGAGCGAACACTGCGAGGTCAACGGCACGCAGTGATCATCTGAAGCCGGGAACCTCGCAGAAGGGCGTTGCTCACAGCGTCACATAAAGCTGCGCATCAGTGGACCAAAAAACAAAGAAATTGGACATTAGCAGATAGGGACCATTTAGAGTGGTCAGACGTGTCACGATTTTGCTTTCCAAATGATGCATCGATGAACCAATGAGGTCTTTAACAAGTTATGTCTGGTGGATGTAGTTCTTGACGGAGGTGCTTCTTCCACGTTTTGGAGTGTTTTTAGTATCGTTGCTTGGAACCAAACATTCATGTTACCGGTAATAATAACCAGGACGTTTACTTCAACATTCTCGGTGAACAAGTGGTGTTCTTTCTTCCATATCTTGACGATGAGTGTGCTGTGAGCACCGCTGCCGCCTTCCAAAATGACAGCAGCCGTGTTCACGGGGCTGAATTCTTATGTTGCGTTTTATACTTGAGATTCACAGTCATGTTGAACATTATAAAAGACATCATATTTACGCCAGTGACTATAAGACTTTCTTTATTTCACGATTGAAATTTCGGCCTTAGGCCATTATCAAGTGCAGATTTTTGGTGGCCTTAAGCCATGTCAACTTAAAATGAGCCTACATATTTACATGTCGTTGTCATTACTATTAACTACATTCGTGACGCTGTTACTTATTGCGAGCACAAATATCCATACTTCATAAAACAACATAATCTGTAGACACTCATGTTCGTTAGCCCATCACTAGTCACTTGTGCACTCAAGTCACGAATGTATTTAATGGTAACGACAACGACATATAAATGTGTCAGCTCATTTTAAGTTGACATATCTTAAAGTTACAAAAATCTGCAGTTGATAATGGCCAAAGGCCGAAACTGCACTCGTGAAATAAAGAAAGTGTTACAGTCACTGGCGTAAATGTTATGTCTTTTATACTTACGTCGCTTGTTTCATGACACTCAGTCACCCCACTACACCTCAAGTGGCCCGACAAATCACCCGAACTTAATCCCACAGAAATGTCTAGGATTGTAAGCGATGGCTTTTGCGGCCGTAGTCAATAAAATTATTCAATGTATGTGACCGCATTGTCAGCATGTAAAATTGTCCGACGTTTCGTCTATTGTTTTCCTACAATAACAATTTATAGGGTTGGGGTTGGGTTGGGTTGTTTGGGGGAGGGGACCAAACAGTGAGGTCATCGCTCCATTCGGATTAGGGAAGGACGGAGAAGGAAGTCGGCCGTGCCGTTTGAAAGGAACCATCCCGGCATTTGCTGGAGAGATTTAGGGAAATCACGGAAAACCAAAATCAGGATGGCTGGACGCGGGATTGAACCTTCGTCCTCCCGAATGCGAGTTCAGGGTACTAACCACTGCGTCAAATCGCTCGGTAAACAATTTATGAACTCTGATGCAAATGTTTTCTAACTGTGTGTGTAACTGAAACAGAGCGCTGAAAGGTCTTTAACTTATGTGAAATATTATGACTGGGTGAAAGCTTTGTCCTAGGAACTTCATCGCTTCCGTTCACTAAATTTCCACTGAAATCTCTCTTTGTCAAATAATGTCCAGTTTGAATATCTTCTAAAGGCGAATGTGATTTCGTACGCTCAGCGAAGCTGTGTTGCATCAAAGATGAAATACGCTAATCGCGGTACATTAACAAAATCTTTCACTCTTTTGTTCTGCGTCATGATTATAAGCAGCAGGGAGTCGGCATTTGAGTAACTGCGGCGCTGTGCGTGGAGAACGAACGGGCTATTAACTAGTTGTACTTATGAAGTGGAATAACATAACAAAGGAATTGCTCAAAAGACAAGAGCGTGCTGCAGGGTCTGTATAACCCGTCATCCTTCACATATCCCCATAACTTGAGTAGAAATAAATCTTTTAACATGAAAACTGAAATTCAGGCAGTTTCAAGAAAAACGCTGGTCACTTATCTGGAACTTAACACCATATATTCTTAAAAGCGGTACAAACAATCCCTAAAGAATTCAAAACGCGTGCACAATCGGACGTAAAGCCAATTCTGGTGACTGTATTTCTTATCTGCTTAAAATCTCAGACCCTATTAGTCCCAACTCATTACAACTCTCTCCCTACTAATATTAAAAAATTACAAAGAGTAAGTCTTCTTCATTTTCCAGAGAGTGCAAAGCTCTGTTACAAACATTGAGGTAAAAAAAGAAGGCAGCTCTCATTACGTCACAAACCTGAAGCCGACGTCCCCCATCTCAAGTAGCCCAAAACATTACGTTCACTGCGGTGTTACGTCCTCGTGACGTCAATCTGATGTGCCCGTGCCCAGTTTCGACCATGTTGAGTGCTTTGAATGTGTGGAGACGTAGCTGTTTCATCAAAATTGCCGGTTTGCGTTGTTTACGGGTACAATAATCGGCCCGATCGTAATCTAGAGTTTAAAGGAATCACGTTTCATTCGTAAGTGGAACTGTTTAAGTAGTATTTCTTTTTTTTTCTTTTTTTGTGTAAACAGAGCGGTTTACCCTTGTTATTAGTACGAAGTTCTGTGTTGTATTCTAGAATTCATGATATGTTCTGCGCATGAGAAACGGTCATTATTTAAGTAAGGACAGAAGAGATGTTTACGGCTTAAACTGTTTGAACCCTGAAACTTCCTGGCAGATTAAAACTGTGTGCCGGACCGAGACTCGAACTCGGGACCGTTGCCTAATCAGCGCACACTCCGCTGCAGAGTGAAAACTTCATTCTGTTTGAAACCTAATCCGTGAAAATGGTCTATGACTGAAACCGGTCGATATTTGGGTTTTAAATAAAAACAGCAGCTGCTGTTCAGACTTGCATTTTATACACTAAATTAAGTCATTATATACGAACCAGCAATCATAAGTAGAAACCAACAAATTGTTAGAGAACTGTTTTTCGATCTAAAACAAATCGAATTGTAAATATCTTTAATTACAGACCACTGATGATGCTTTACTTCAATAAAGCGGAACCTGCCTGTGAGAAAAACACTTGCTTTCTTGTACAGTAGTTGTAACGATGGAACAAGAATACCCTCAGAAATTTTCAGCGAAATTGATAGTTCCTTTAAACACAGAATAAAGCACGAAATTAAATATAGTGAAAAACTAGTCACAGAAAAGGGGATAGCATGGAGCCTTTGTTGCAAAAGCCTTCCTCGAGGTGTTTTGCGGACTGGGTTTATTTGGAACAGAGACTGAAACGTGACACTCAACATTCCGCAATCCGGTAGTTCTGTGGGATCTAATATTCAATGAGTGTCTAGAGGTGTACCTGGCATACGTGAAGTAACTTGTCCACTCCCTTCTTCGCCGAACTGAAGTCAGTATCAAGGCTAGAGGTGGGGTTACGCAGTGTTAGGGTGAATTTTTGTCCGATATGCTCATCGTATATTACTCAACACGAACAATTACGTTGGTTGTATTATTATTTGTCTGTATGTGGCAATTTCTACGCTCCTACTTTATACAGAGCTGATTTCCGTGAACTGAAACACCCAAAGCGTCAATTAGGCTGATTTGGCCCACGTTAAGGGACTTGCGTGTTTCCACCAAGGTTCATTTGTAGAAGTCGCCTTGCATTAAGCGTTGCTCAGCACAAAGAGAACTCTCGTAGTTAATTACACTCGCGTACGCTGTAGTTAACATTTGTTCATTAAGCAAACTACACTAATAAACCCCTAAGAACGTCAGTCGTCATAATGCTAACTGCACAAGTTGAAGAATTAGTATTAAATGCCACACTCTTAAAGGAGTGGATCGGTCTTGATAAGTTAAGGAAGTAATTAACTCCAGGAATTCACAGCAAGCGTCAATATGAGAACAGTCTCCACTGCCCACGATGATTATTAAGTCAAAGGGAACCGTCGTAGGAGGCGAAGAATCGATCTGTTATGTTCACCTGCTGCTCTTGGTGTCAAACATAAATGGGAAGAAAACCCTCTACCACCGAAAGTAGTCTCTCTTGCGAGCTGTCTTGCTTGTTCACGGCAACTATGCAGCCCCATTACCGGACCAAGTAAGGGTACACAACACCTGTGGCAAAATGATGGCAACACAGATTAGCAACAATTTACAATAATTATTATATAAACCTCAGTCGTACTTAATTGTAATACGGAGATTGTACGGGGGAATAGTTCACATGCATTCATCTGTCTTTAACTCTGGTCCTGAACCCAGAGAACAATAACTACGATACTTGGACTACTAACTCAGTTGCTCTTGTTCGCGGCCACTGTAGACACGGTCCTGATGCTGTCTCGAAGTAGTGCACGATACTGCTCATACTGAGTGAAGCCTTACGTCTGCTATTATCTGCATTTCGCAGATGGATGTCCACTTTTCAACTTTTTTTTGTTTTAGCATCTGAAGAGGACTCATTCAGCCATCCTCAGACATATAAAGTATAGTATCGTCCAAATATCGCGTTGCCGTAACGTAGTCGGCACCTCGGATCGATACCATAGAAGTTAACGATGTCCCTCTGCATTCCGCAACGACGTGTGGGAGGCGCTGGCGAAGCCACGCTCTCTCTCGCAGTACCACAGCACGGAGATGGAGATACAACTGAACAGAGGGAGACTCACCACCAGTTCGGGACCTCCGATCCATCAGATAACACAACCTTTTTAGGACACATGCGTTACTCATGTCTTAGAATCAGCTACACAGGGTGTAACAAAAATGTACGACACATTCCTTATATGTAGAAGAGGAAATTACATTGTATGACTATGTATCTGGAAACGCTTTGTTTGCATGTTACAATTCATTTTCTCCACCTCATTAACTTTGGGAAACACACAAGAATAGAACGTTAGAACCATGGGGAACCTATACTCTTGGTGACCTCTGGTTACGTTGAGCACCGCCAGTGCTTTGTTCTACATGTCCCTGTTACCATGCGACGTACGTCGTTGCTTGTTTACAGGTAACATCAACTGTTCCAGGGGTCAGTACGACCGTTGCAAGCCCATGGTTTGATACGTAAAGATAATCACAGATCTGGCTCATGCAACGGCAGTGTACACAAATGCAGAGATAGTGGTTGTCCATATGATGTATGGATCTGCTGCCGGAAATCGCGCTTAGGCTCGGCGTTTCTACCGGGAGAGATTTCCATGAAGGTGCCTCAACGCGAAAACGTTTGAACCCACCGATCGTCGTCTTAGGGAACATGGGAGGTTTTCACCCAAAGATACCGATTTCGAGTCCTGGTCCGGCACACAGTTTTAATCTGCCAGTAAGTTTCATATCAGCGCACACTCCGCTGCAGAGTGAAAACCAGATTCTGGAAATTCTTCATGCAGCTGACAACGACCCTAGTGTCATGTAGCTGCAACACTGAATATTGACCAGACGATTGTCTGGAAAGTGTTACTCGAAGAGCAGCTGTATCCATACCATTTACAGCGTGTGCAGGCACTATCGGCCGCTGATTTTCCTGCACGGGTACTCTTCTGCGAATGGTTTATTCAACAAAGTGTCAACCCTAATTTTAGTGCAACGGTGCTGGGCATAGAAGAGGCGTCGTTTCGGCGAGATCAGATTGTAACTTTTCACAAATGGTATGTATGGGCTGAAGTCAGTCGTCATGCAACTGTTGAAGCAAGTCATCAACAAAGATTTTCTGTCCATGTTATGGAGCCGGCATTGTTGGTGACTTTGGTAGGACCTCACTTTCTTCCACCCAGCCCCAACGGACAATGTTGTCATAATTTCGTAGAGAATGTGGTACCTGATGTGTTACCAGATGTACCTTCAGCTGTGAACGATGGTGTACCTCCTCATTTCAGTATTAATGTCCGTCGGCTTCCATATAACAAATTCTGTGACAGTTGGATAGGTAGAGATGGACCAGCTGCCTGGCCTCCACGCTCTCCGGGCTTAACCCTCTGGACTTTTATTTGTTTGAAAGCTCTTGTGTATAGACCGACAGTACAAGATATTCAGAGCCTCCGTCTCCACGGAAACATCAGCGCGTCAGAGATTCACAACGGCGGAGGGTTGATGCATGTATCAATGCCCAAAGAGGGCATATTGATCATCACCAATGAGAAAGAGCTGAATGTGGTACGCTGGTGCATTCTGTTTCTGTGTGTTTCCCAAGATTAGTGAATTGGGAAAAATTACTTGTAACATGGAAATTAAACTTTCTAGATCCATGTTCATATAACATAACTTGACTTGCTGTCCCAGAAAAAAGGCATATAAAAGGCAACATATCTTCAAGTACTTCAAGGACAACGCTACGGTGATGCATGCCGGCAAACACGGCAAGCAGTTGTCCATGTGACCGGACTCTGTAGCAAGTGGCTTGTTGCGTTGAGTGACGTCCTCTCTGCAGCCTGGTCTTAACTCAGTTGCACCTGAGTATTAGTCTACTCTGTGCTGTTCTGCGTACGCCTGTTTTCCGTATCTTCCAGAGAACACAGCACGTCGAAGCATTGTAAAACATCACTTCGCGGTAGCGCGCGTGTGCCTATCCTATTCGATATTGTAGACCCTATATCAGTTTCTGGTGGGCAAGGAAGGGAGGGGTCTGTTCAGTCTAGTAGTGGTGGGCTGGTCGTCCCAAACGGGTGATGATCTGAGCTCACTAGACTTATTTGAGGGGCAAATAATTTTCCCATGACAGTCGATGTTTTCATACACCTTCTGCAGACAAACCTCTGAGAGAGGCACTTTAAACAAGCGCTGCCTGGGGGGAGTTGGGGGAGGGGGGGTGGAGGTGGGAGAACGACTAGTAAAAATGCCTACATTCTGCTCCTGATTCTGAGTGGCTAAAAGGCTAAATGTTGAATAACTTCGTGAAGCCGTTTAGAACTCGCGCAAGAGAAAGGCAGCTCTCGTAAGGTTGATGTGGAAACCCGTAGGCCCTGTATGACGGAGTCGGTGCTTTAATGTGTTTAACTGAAATCGGAACTTAATGGTCCTTTGTCATAAATGGAGTTATTTTCGAAATACGGAGAGAGAACAACAATAAGAAATGGCTTCTCGTGCGTCCTCCTGCAGTTATCTCGATGACTACTGCTTTTCAGTGAGCGACCATATGCTCGATAGGAGGAGACATAACACATCGTGGATCCCTTAGCTAGCAGCAGGCAGTGTCCCCCAATTGGTGCGATTTCTAGAAGCAAGTAACTCTTTTTGCTTCTGCGAAAAACTGAATGTGGTGTTTTTGGGCATCTTTTGACTTATTGATATTGAACTCTGTTCCATTCCATTCTCCTGGAAACAACTGGCGGTTTGGGAGCCATTTGGATTCCGTTACTTAGCTGTTAGCGATGTACTACATATTTCAGTCAGGTGATCGGATTCCTTAAATTTCCTGAGAGTATTTATATAGCTACAGGAGTTTTGTTTGGAATAATGAGATGTTTAACCCTGTCCCGCGTGACAAAGCGACGCTGGTGACCATTATTTACCCACTTTCAATAGTGCAGCACTTCAGACGTAAACTTTTCCGATTAAATCTATGGAGCGGTACATCTTGTAATATGTTTCACGCGACTCTCAGCATTGGGACTGAGTGGATTTCGGCTGACGTCATGGAAGCTCCTCGACATGTTTCAGCACTAATGTCACATATCTTCGGTATACAGTATTCCCGAAAAATGCTTGCTTTCCGCATTACATAACATCACAGGAACAAATAGAAAGCTGTCGACGCCAGATTCCGGAAGCATGGGTGACGATCCAGAAGACGTTTTCCACACGGATAGTATCACGGAGGAGAGCGTTGTTGTGATGCAGACTGTTTTTCCCAATTCTCTGCAACTCTTATGAAAATGCTGACGACACAGCAACTATTTCAGTGAATAAAAGTGGTGGTGTTGTGGTCGTTACTCCGAAGACTGATTTGATCCAGCTCTCCGCGTTAAGTTAATCAGTGCCAACCTCTCCAGCTCCAGATATCTGCTGCAGCCGACAACCATTTGAAACTACGTCTTGTATTCGTCCCATAGTCACCACACAGCCCTCCATTACCAAACTGATTTTGCGTTATGTCTCAAGATGAGTCCTTTCAATCGATCTCTTCTTTTACTCAAGTTGTGTCGTTCATCAACGTTCTTCTATACCACCACATTTCATATGCTACTATCCCGTTCTAGTCTGAACTGCTTATCGTCCTCGTTTCACTTCCGTAAAAATGCTACACCCCATACAAATACCTCCAGAAAAGATTTATTAGCACTTAAATTTCTATTACATCATATATAAATTTCTCAAGTCAACATCACTTTTTCTCGACGCATACTAATGGTACAAGGGTGAATGAGATATCGTTAGAAAGGTTTTTAACCGTCTTCTGACATTGCATACGTATTTTGCGCTAAAGTTTACTATTTATGGGTAATTTTAACGTCAAGAGACAATCATAGGCAAATGCGCATCATGGATGTGTCCAGCTTCATACCTATATTTCGCAAAGCTAACTTATTAATCACGAATAAGATACTCCCTTTTGATATTGTCTTATTACAAATGCCATTTTATTTGTTTTAAAGTACTTATCAACTGGATAACTTGTATACACGTAATTGTGATGTACTACATAGCCAGCCGTTGTGGCCGAGCGGTTCTAGGCGCTACAGTTCGGAACCGCGCGACCGCTACGGTTGCAGGTTCGAATCCTGCCTCGGGCATGGATGTGTGTGATGTCCTCAGGTTAGTTAGTTTCAAGTAGTTCTGGGTTCTAGGGGACTGATGACCTCAGAAGTTAAGTCCCATAGTGCTCAGAGCCATTTGAACCAGTGCGGTAGTCCATTATCTCTGACCGTCGTACAAGTCGACTTTTCTAAAGGAATATATTTTCCGAAAAGAAAAACATATTTGTCACTGTCGCCTTGAATTGTGATTGCTGTTACGGCCTAACGCGCTTATTGTAACTGAAAATCTTTGTCGAACTAAAGTTACAAGTACGTGGCCCTACAGACAATCTGTGATATGTGACTGTCATACAAGCCGGGACAAACGTTCCGTATGCAAAGGAACGTAGAGGTATCATAAATCCCTGATTATTATTTCACATCGTTCGGTTTATTTTTAAAGATGTTCTCTCTTAATTCCCACGATTACTCTGATCACAACGACTACACTTATTCTGAATACTGTCATTATTTAAGACTAAAAAACTGCGGAAATTTCGTATGGGTCCCTTGGTTTTAATAAAATCTTCAGAAATATTTCTCTTGTTAAGACCAGCATGCATTTTATATCTTCTTCCGCCATCATCACTTCTTCTGCTGCCCAAGTAGGAAACCTCATAGACTATTTTAGTGTCGAATTTCCTCAACAGTGCCTGATTTAATTCAGCTATATTCCATTATTCTTGTTTTTGTAATCTCGTTTCATAACACTGTCCATTCCGTTCAACTGCTCATCCAAGTATATTGCCGTCTCTGACACTAATAGAGTGTCATGAGCAAATCTGAGAGTTTTCCAATCTTCTCCCTGAATTTTAATATCCTTACCAAATTTATCCTTTTTTTAATTAAGTGCTCACTGGCAATAGAAAGAAAAGAATTTCTGAGAAAGAGAAATTTGCTAACATTGAATACAAGTGTGAGCGGTAGGAAGTTTCTCTGGAAATATTCATTTCCACAGCTTAGTATAGAGTCAATCTTCATTTTTCTCAAAAATCAATCTGTTTCCTTGAAACTGTGTACCTCTTTCCTCTTATCACTGAGAATATCTTCATAAAATCTTGCAGCATGCTATACAGCTGTTATTTTAAGTATTTAGCGATACCGATATATCTTGCCCATACTGCAACCAAAGACTGTTACGCACAGCTTTCAGAAACGCTTTGCCTCCGACCTCCACTGAAATTTAGGTAAGGTCGTTGTTGTAAGATGATGAAGTGGCCGATGCGAATGTAATGTTAGCTGGTCACGGGAGCTGTATCAGTGTACTCCGTGAAGCATCAAAATACACTCCTGGAAATGGAAAAAAGAACACATTGACACCGGTGTGTCAGACCCACCATACTTGCTCCGGACACTGCGAGAGGGCTGTACAAGCAATGATCACACGCACGGCACAGCGGACACACCAGGAACCGCGGTGTTGGCCGTCGAATGGCGCTAGCTGCGCAGCATTTGTGCACCGCCGCCGTCAGTGTCAGCCAGTTTGCCGTGGCATACGGAGCTCCATCGCAGTCTTTAACACTGGTAGCATGCCGCGACAGCGTGGACGTGAACCGTATGTGCAGTTGACGGACTTTGAGCGAGGGCGTATAGTGGGCATGCGGGAGGCCGGGTGGACGTACCGCCGAATTGCTCAACACGTGGGGCGTGAGGTCTCCACAGTACATCGATGTTGTCGCCAGTGGTCGGCGGAAGGTGCACGTGCCCGTCGACCTGGGACCGGACCGCAGCGACGCACGGATGCACGCCAAGACCGTAGGAAAATGGCTCTGAGCACTATGGGACTCAACTGCTGTGGTTATCAGTCCCCTAGAACTTAGAACTACTTAAACCTAACTAACCTAAGGACATCACACACATCCATGCCCGAGGCAGGATTCGAACCTGCGACCGTAGCAGTCGCACGGTTCCGGACTGCGCGCCTAGAACCGCGAGACCACCGCGGCCGGCTAGACCGTAGGATCCTACGCAGTGCCGTAGGGGACCGCACCGCCACTTCCCAGCAAATTAGGGACACTGTTGCTCCTGGGGTATCGGCGAGGACCATTCGCAACCGTCTCCATGAAGCTGGGCTACGGTCCCGCACACCGTTAGGCCGTCTTCCGCTCACGCCCCAACATCGTGCAGCCCGCCTCCAGTGGTGTCGCGACAGGCGTGAATGGAGGGACGAATGGAGACGTGTCGTCTTCAGCGATGAGAGTCGCTTCTGCCTTGGTGCCAATGATGGTCGTATGCGTGTTTGGCGCCGTGCAGGTGAGCGCCACAATCAGGACTGCATACGACCGAGGCACACAGGGCCAACACCCGGCATCATGGTGTGGGGAGCGATCTCCTACACTGGCCGTACACCACTGGTGATCGTCGAGGGGACACTGAATAGTGCACGGTACATCCAAACCGTCATCGAACCCATCGTTCTACCATTCCTAGACCGGCAAGGGAACTTGCTGTTCCAACAGGACAATGCACGTCCGCATGTATCCCGTGCCACCCAACGTGCTCTAGAAGGTGTAAGTCAACTACCCTGGCCAGCAAGATCTCCGGATCTGTCCCCCATTGAGCATGTTTGGGACTGGATGAAGCGTCGTCTCACGCGGTCTGCACGTCCAGCACGATCGCTGGTCCAACTGAGGCGCCAGGTGGAAATGGCATGGCAAGCCGTTCCACAGGACTACATCCAGCATCTCTACGATCGTCTCCATGGGAGAATAGCAGCCTGCATTGCTGCGAAAGGTGGATATACACTGTACTAGTGCCGACATTGTGCATGCTCTGTTGCCTGTGTCTATGTGCCTGTGGTTCTGTCAGTGTGATCATGTGATGTATCTGACCCCAGGAATGTGTCAATAAAGTTTCCCCTTCCTGGGACAATGAATTCACGGTGTTCTTATTTCAATTTCCAGGAGTGTACATGAGTTCAATATAATTGTTCTTCAGCTGAAGTTAGCGTGAGGTGTTGATTCGTCCTGGTGATTGTAATAAGTTATCAGTTGCTATACTGTATTTTTCAAGTAGCAGTATTTGTTATCTGTCTCTGTCAAGCGGTTGACCGTCGTAACAGATTTTTTTCAGTTTTTCGTGTCCGTGTACATTCTTTTTTTTTTACCCAAGACAAAACTAATGCTGACAATTGCTAAGCACTAATGTGATCCACACGTGGACGAGATTAGTGGCAGTGTAAGTTGTATTTATTTTTTTATTACCTTTTCATCGCCTGACGTGACAACCGTTATTATAACCATATAATGTTGTTTAACGCATCGTACGTTAGATATCTGATGAGTGGCTAGCCCCAGATATCAGGCGAATAAAGGTACTGTTTTAAGACATTCACTTATTTTAGAAAAGATTGATGATACCTCCATGAACAATGTCCATTTTTCTTTGTAGCGAGATCATCCATGACACGTGAACTGAACACGAAACTATGCAGATCAAACGTGTGCCTTTCGGTCTAGTAGCATTTAATAGAGAAATTAGTATTCTTTTTACCTGTCTAAACGAAAATATTCTTTTGACACGTTTTCTAGCATTCCATTCACAAGAAGAATCCACTTTGAAGCCTCTATTTTCATTTTTTAAATACTTGTTGAGGCTTATCCATAAATGTGAATATATTCGCACCGTTTTTGTATAAATTATATGACTTTACGCCACATTTTGTAGCGTTCCTTCCTCTGTGCGACATGAGTCCTTGTGGCGCGCTTGCGTCGGCCTGTTTTAGGGCCGACCACGGTCTGCCAAACCGCAGACGAGCTGAATACACGGTTTTTGCTCGGCACAATGCGACATTTCGTTTAGTATTACGGTGTGGCATTATCCGCCCAACACAACTCTCTTCAGTTCGGCAGAATTGCGGTGTCAACGTTTTTACCCTTCATTATTTGTACGTGGTATGAAGAATACTCACGGATCCAGTGGCTGTTGCTTAGAAAGAGGCAGTCTAGAAATATATCGGTATTTTTTTTTTTAAACTGAATGAGAATGACAGAAGAGAGGGATGATAACTTAGTATCTATTATGCAGTCGAATAATCGACGGGATATTGCAGATTTGCTTCAAAATGACATTACAATAAGACGCAGAAAGAATTTAAAGATTTAGTTGACAAATGAAACAGGAAAAGAATTACAACGATCGACAGGCAGGATCCATTGTTCCGTAAATAAAGAAGCACTTTATAGTAAATTTGCAGATGTGGAAAATGTGAAGAAATTAGTGGCACGATGGGCAAATTTTCTGAAATTGCACGTATTGTTTCACTGTTGGTTGCAATAGTTTTCAGTGGAAGGGCACGAAGAGTATGGAGACATTACATATCACTGCAATATACACTAGTTAAGTCAAAGTGCATGCCTGGAACGATTTTTCCATTTAAAACCCGCTATTGTTGAATTTATGAGGGAAAAAGAAGTGCAAGAACGAAAATTAGGATATCCAGAATGGATTGCAGATTTCGCATTTTAAGTGGACTTGCCTGCACGCTTCCCACAGTAAGACGCTGTAACCTGAGAAATAACTTATTTCTGATTTAGTGGCTTTGTATTCAAAAACAAAATTGTCGTTTGGAAGGGACAAATTCTGACCAAAAACATCGTTCATTTCTCTAAGCTAAATGACGTTAACCAAAACCTGAGTTTCGAAGAAATCAAATGGTTCAAATGGCTCTAGGCACTATGGGACTTAACATCTGAGTTCATCAGTCCCCTAGACTTAGAACTACTTAAACCTAATTAACCTAAGGACAGCACACACATCCGTGCCCGAGGCAGGATTCGAACCTGCGACCGTAGCAGCAGCGCGGTTCCGGACCGAAGCTTCTAGAACCGCTTGGCCACAACGGCCGGCTCGAAGAAATCGTTGTGGCCTTGAAAGAACATGTTAACAACACTGACAGTTTTAGATCTGTTTTCGAGGCCGTTTTCCCTTTCAGTTGAAAGCGGCTCTGTGCATGTGCAGATATAACTGATTGATCTGCAATATAATTCCCGTTTTACGGACAAATCCTGTTGCAGTAAATCTGTCGAGGACGCTCACATATTGTTTTCCTCAGATAGAGTTTCCACGTGTCCATAATGACGTTACAAAAGTTCTACAATATTTGGATCAGCATATGTGAGTAAAAGGCCTTTTCTCAGTTATGACCGTACATAAGTCACGATTACGTGGCGAGCTGAGAGGGAGATCTGTGAAATTGTTCCCAAATGCCCATATGTAAATTATGTCTTCAGCGTGCCAAAAATAATTAAATAATACTGAAAATTTGTGATCTATGTTGTTGAGAAATGTGAAATACAGAACCAAGTTGTATGAAATGTGACTGTAGTGCCATGTAAAAGTAGCGCGTTTGCAGTCCCCTGCACCTCCCTCCCTCTATCCCCTCCTAATGATCAGATGGAATGGCTAGGCGGTGGGGGAAGTGTGCGGCGACGGTCACTCATACCAGGACATACGAGGGCGGTTCAGAAAGTAACCTCCGATTGGTCACAGTGCGGGTTGTGGGGGGAGTAGCGACGCCATCTGTGCATTCACGCACTCAACAGGTCAGTCGGCATCAAGCCGTGGTCGAGTGAACGTCGTACCTGCGCTAGTTTAGTTTTTGTGGCAGTTTGAAATGTGTGCTGCAATAGAAAACCCCGCCAAATGTGAAGTGCGTGCTGTCATAAGGTTTTTTTCAGCCAAAGGATATTCTGCAGCAGCTATTCATCATGAGCTTTGTGTTTTTTTTTTTTTTTTTTTTTTTTTTTTTTTTTTTGTGGTTTTCGGGCGCACAACTTCAATGGTCATTAGCGCCCTGACTACTCTAAGAATGCACCGCGAGGCACAAGTTGACAACAACAACTAAAAGGGAAAACACAATAAAAGACAGACTGACAGGCATAGGATTAAAAAACATCAAATGTCCTTAGCGAGGTTTGTCAAATTGATAAAACAAAGAACACGAGCAGCTGCTCGTGGGTCATCCGCTAAAATGGCATCTAAAGTAGTAGGCAGGTTAAGATCGAGGCGCAGTGTTTTAAGATCGGGACAGGACATTAAAATGTGACTAACCGTCAGCAAGTGCCCACATGGGCAGAACGGCGCCGGCGCAGCCGTCAGCAGATGGCGATGGCTGAACCGGCAGTGTCCAATTCTTAACCTTGCTAAAACGACCTCCTCCCGCCGAGAAGGGCGTGAGGAGGACGTCCAAGCCACGGGAAGAGGTTTTAAGGCCCGAAGCTTGTTGTCGGTAAGTGCAGCCCAATCGGCATGCCACAGCGACACAACGCGCCGACAAATGACCCTGCTAAAATCGGACGAAGGGACACAACAAGAAGCTGTCCGAGGCTGGAGGACCGCAGCCTTGGCCGCGGCATCTGCAGCTTCGTTCCCAGAGATACCGACATGGCCAGGAACCCACATAAAGCTAACCGGCGTACCGACGTCCACCAGCTGCTGAAGAGAGCGTTGGATCCGGTGTACGAAAGGGTGAACCGGGTACGGATCACTGAGGCTCTGGATGGCGCTCAGGGAATCTGAGCAGATGACATAAGCAGAATGTCGGTGGCGGCAGATGTACAGAACAGCCTGGTAGAGGGCAAAGAGCTCAGCTGTGAAGACCGAACAATGGCCATGGAGCCGGTATTGGAAACTTTGTGCCCCGACAATAAAGGAACACCCGACCCCGTCATTGGTCTTAGAGCCATCTGTATAAATGAAAGTCATGTTGTTGAACTTCGAACGAAGTTCCAAAAAACAGGAGTGGTAGACCGAACCGGGGGTGACCTCTTTTGGGAGCGAGCTGAGGTCGAGGTGAACGCGGACCTGAGCCTGGAGCCAAGGTGGCGTGCGGCTCTCGCCCACTCGAAAGGTTGCAGGGAGTGAAAAATGAAGGTGTTGAAGGAGGCGACGAAAGCGAACTCCAGGGGGTAGCAAGGCAGAGACATACAACCCGTATTGAAAGTCAAGAGAGTCGTCAAAAAAGGAACGATAAGAAGGATGGTCGGGCATTGACAGTAGCCGACAGGCATACCGACAAAGCAGTATATCGCGCCGGTAGGTGAGTGGCAATTCGCCAGCGTCAGCATGAAGACTCTCTACGGGACTGGTATAAAATGCTCCGATCGCAAGTCGTAAACCCCGATGTTGTATGGAGTTGAGGCGGCGTAAGATGGATGGCCGTGCAGAGGAGTAGACGAAGCTCCCATAATCCAGCTTGGAGCGGACGATCGACCGATATAGACGAAGTAGGACGGTTCGATCCGCTCCCCACGACATACCACTGAGAACACGGAGGACATTTAAAGAACGGGTACAACGGGCGGCCAAATATGACACATGTGGAGACCAGCTAAGTTTCCTGTCAAAGGTAAGGCCTAAAAATTTGATTGTCTCCACGAGTGGGAGAGCAACGGGACCGAGTCGTAAGGACGGTGGGAGAAACTCTTTGTAGCGCCAGAAGTTAATACAGACCGTCTTCTCGGCAGAAAAACGGAAGCCATTGGCGACACTCCAAGAGTAAAGACGGTCAAGAGAACGCTGAAGACAGCGCTCCAGGACACGTGGACACTGCGCGCTGCAATAGATGGTAAAATCGTCCACGAAAAGGGAGCCTGATACATCACCTGGGAGGCAATCCATTATTGGATTGATCGCGATGGCGAAGAGAGCGACGCTCAAAACTGAGCCCTGTGGCACCCCATTCTCCTGGCGAAAGGTGTCGGACAGGACAGAACCCACACGCACCCGAAACTGTCTATCCATTAAAAAGGAACGAATAAAAAGAGGGAGGCGACCGCGAAAGCCCCACGTATGCATGGTGCGGAGAATGCCCGCCCTCCAACAGGTGTCGTAAGCCTTCTCCAAATCAAAGAACACAGCCGCGGTCGGGCGCTTCCGCAAGAAGTTATTCATGATGAAGGTCGACAAGGTAACCAGATGGTCGACAGCAGAGCGGCGCCTTCGAAATCCACATTGTACATTGGTAAGTAGGCGGCGAGACTCGAGCAGCCAAACCAATCGAGAGTTAACCATTCGCTCCATCACTTTACAGACACAGCTGGTAAGCGAGATAGGTCGATAACTGGAAGGCAAGTGCTTGTCCTTCCCCGGCTTAGGAATCGGGACAACAATAGACTCGCGCCAGCATGCGGGAACATGTCCCTCAATCCAGATGCGATTGTAAGTACGAAGAAGAAAACCTTTACCCGCAGGAGAAAGGTTCTTCAGCATCTGGATATGAATAGAATCAGGCCCTGGAGCGGAGGACCGTGATCGGCCAAGTGCGTTTTCCAGTTCCCGCATGGTGAATGGGGCATTATAACCTTCACGATTCGAGGAGCGGAAGTTAGGGGGCCTCGCCTCCTCTGCCTGTTTGCGGGGGAGGAAGGCAGGGTGGTAATGAGCGGAGCTCGAAACCTCGGCGAAAAAGCGGCCGAAGGCATTGGAGACAGCCTCAGGGGCCACAAGGACTTCATTCGCGACCTTCAAGCCAGAAACTGGGGAGTGGACCTTAGTGCCAGATAGCCGGCGCAGGCTACCCCAGACAACAGAAGAAGGAGTAGAACTGTTGAAGGTGCTGGTGAAAGCAGCCCAGCTGGCTTTCTTGCTTTCTTTAATAATACGACGACACTGAGCACGTAATCGTTTATAATTAATGCAATTCGCCACTGTAGGGTGGCGTTTAAAGGTGCGTAAAGCACGTCGACGAGCAAGTAAAGCGTCCCTACATGCTGCGGTCCACCAGGGGACCGGTACGCGACGTGGAGAAGAAGTAGGGTGAGGGATGGAATATTCAGCAGCAGCGAGAATGACTTCCGTGAGGTGTGCGACCTGACGATCGCAGCTTGTGAAGGTTTGATCCTGAAAGGTCGCCCTGGAAGAGAAGAGCCCCCAGTCTGCCTTGGAGATGGTCCAACGAGAGGAGCACGGAGAGGGAGTATGCTGCAGGAGATGGATAACACACGGGAAGTGGTCGCTCGAATATGCATCAGCAAGTGCATACCACTCAAACCGGCGTGCAAGTTGGGGAGTACATATAGAGAGGTCTAAATGGGAATAGGTATGAGATGTGTCCGAAAGAAAAGTAGGGGCGCCAGTATTGAGGCAGACAAGATTGAGCTGGTTGAAAAGGTCTGCTAACAAGGAGCCCCTCGGGCAGGATGCTGGAGAGCCCCAAAGAGGATGGTGGGCATTGAAGTCTCCAGTTAACAAAAATGGTGCAGGTAGCTGAGTAATAAGTTGCGTCATGTCTGCCCTGGTAACGGCAGATGACGATGGAGCGTAAACGGTACAAAAGGAAAACGTGAAAGTGGGGAGAGTAATGCGGATGGCTACTGCCTGCAGGCCGGTGTGCAACGTGATGGGATCGTAGTAAATATCATCCCGGACCAGCAACATAACCCCTCCATGAGCTGGGATACCTACCACAGGGGGTAGGTCAAAACGCACAGAGGTGTAGTGTGCCAAGGCAATTTGATCGCATGGACGTAGCTTCGTTTCCTGGAGGGCTACGACGAGCGGACGATGCGAGCGGAGCAGCAACTTCAAGTCCCCTCGGTTGGAGCGAATGCTGCGAATATTCCAGTTAATAAGTGCCATCGTAAGAAAAGGAAGATGAGAGAAGGGGTCACCTCGAAGGCCGCTTAGGGCCTGGCTTCGAGCGAGCACTGCCGCCGCTAGCAGGAGGCAGACAGTCATCGTCCATGGGGTCTATAGGGTCATCGGCCATCTCAGGAGGATGGCCGGGAGGGGGAGCTTCCTCCGCCGGTGAACGGCCAGATGTTCGGCGTACAGCGGTGCGGCCAGGCGAAACGGATGACGGCCTGGGGCGGCAACCGCTGGGTGGCGCAGGAGAAGAAAGGCGCCGCGGCGGAGAAGGAGAACTGTGCTTCCTATGCGCCTTTTTAGAAGGACGTTTGGTGGAAGTACCGGTCGAAGGCTGGGAGGTCGAGGAACGGAGGAAGTCTGCACGGGATGGTTCCTTCTTGAAGGCCCGTGCATCTGACTTCGGGGTCTTCGACTGAGCAGAAGCTGAGGAAGTGGCTGGTGTCTGTGGGGTGATGGGAGGAAGAGGAGACGTCGACCGCGCGATCTTAGCACTGGCCGAACGGACGACCGTGGTGCTGAAGGTCAGATCGCATGTCTGGGTTGCTACCTCCCGGGTAGTCCGAGGAGAGGCGAGGACAGTGCTGTATTTCCCCGCTGGGAGCAGCGTGGGCTTCCTACTAGCCAATAGCTTGCGAGCAGCCGAGGTGGACACTTTCTCTTTGACTCGAATTTCCTGGATACAGCGTTCTTCCTTATAGACAGGACAGTCGCGGGAGGATGCGGCATGGTCACCCTGACAGTTCACACAACGAGGAGACGGAGGGGGACAGTCACCCTCATGGGCATCCCTGCCACAAGTGACACATTTAGCCGCATTGGAACAAGACTGTCGAGTGTGATTGAAACGCTGACACTGGTAGCAGCGCGTAGGTGTCGGGACATAGGGGCGAACTGAAATGACCTCGTAGCCCGCCTTGATGCGCGATGGCAGCTTAACACTATCGAAGGTTAAGAAAAGTGTCCGGGTCGGTACAAGGTCATTGTTGACCTTTTTCATGACCCTATGGACAGCCGTCACGCCCTGCTCAGCGAGGAAAGATTGAATCTCCTCGTCAGTCAAGCCGTCGAGGGATCTAGTATAGACCACACCACGAGACGAATTCAAAGTCCGGTGAGCCTCCACCCGGACAGGGAATGTGTAAAGGAGTGTGGCCCGAAGCAGTTTTTGTGCCTGAAAGGCGCTCTCAGTTTCGAGTAATAGGGTACCGTTACGCAATCTGGTACAAGATTTGACAGATCCAGCTATGGCATCGACGCCCTTCTGGATAACGAAAGGGTTGACAGAGGAAAAATCCTTTCCTTCCTCAGATCGAGAAACGACGAGGAACTGTGGGGCAGGCGGTAGTATTTTTGTCACTGTTGGCTGGTCACGTTTCCGTTTGTGGGTCGAAGTCGAAAGCGATGGAGTAGAATCCATTGCGGAGGAATCCCCCACGATTGCCAGCGTCTCCGATGGCGCGCTCCTTCCTTGTGGGGACCCTCTCAGAGGGCACTCCCGCCTTAGGTGAATGTTTACACCTCAGGTCACACCTCCCGAGAAACAGACGGAGGGACCAATCGGCATGGTCAGAAGGTATCAGCTCAGGCAATCACCCCTCCCCGGGCCTGGCCTTTACCAGGGGGTACGCGCGTGCCTTACATGTCTACCCAGGGCGGGGACTTACGCGTTACCCCGTCACCGGCTACGCGTGCGAACGCGTGGGTCGGCCTTCAGACACGCACAGGGAGGAAGGAAGAAGAGGAAAAAGAAGAGAGAGGGAGAAAGAGGACAGACTGTCTCAAACGCCGAGGCGGAGACCAGAGAAGGCAAGGAGAAGAAGGCAATGAGAAAGCAAGGAGAAGGAGGCAATGAGAAAGCAAGGAGAAGGAGGCAAGGAGAAGGCAAGGAGAAGAAGGCAATGAGAAGGCAAGGAGAAGTCAAGGGAAAAAGTAAGGAAGACAGTGAAGTGGAGAAGAGCAAAGAAAGGAACCAACAAAAGGAAGGAAGAAACGAGAAGGAAAAACCAAAAAGACCACGATAATAGGTCGTGAAACCGTCCGTCTCCGGACGCAGGCGCTAACTACCCCCGTGAGGGGGATGGACTCCTTTTAGTCGCCTCTTACGACAGGCAGGAATACCTCGGGCCTATTCTAATCCCCGGACCCGCAGGGGGGCATGAGCTTTGTGCCGTGTACGGACCAAGAGTTATGAGTGAAGGAGTTGTCCCTGAATGGGTACGTTTATTTAAAAGTGGATGAGAAAACGTTCATGATGAAGAGAGGAGTGGTAGACCATCATTGGTGACTGACGAACTCGTTCAGACAGTTGATGCAAAAGTTCGTGAAAATCGACGTTTCTCAATGTCGGAGTTGTCTACTGGTTTTCCAGAGATTTCTAAGACTCTCTTGTACGAGATAGTGACAGCAATATTGGGTTACCGTAAGTTCTGTGCACGATGGGTGCCCAAAATTCTTACCGACCACCACAAAACTCAAAGAATGGCCTCTGCATTAGACTTTCTGTCACATTATGAGGACGAAGGAGAACCATTGTTAAACAGAATCGTGACCAGTGACGAAACCTGGATTAAGTACGTGAACCCTGAGACAAAAGAACAATCAAAGATGTGGGCACATTCAAATTCGCCTACCAAACCAAGAAAAGCCTCGCAAGATTTTTCTGCCAGAAAACTGATGGCAACGGTGTTTTGGGATGCCAAAGGGGTGTTGGTTGAATTCATGGAACGTGGTACGACCATTAATCAAGACGTGTACTGTGAAACAATAAAAAAGTTACGATGGGCTATACAGAACAAACGCCGTGGTATGCTGACTTCCGGTATCGTTTTTTGCACGATAACGCCCGTCCTCACTCTGCTCGCAGAACAACGGCCCTTCTTGAGTCCTTCAAGTGGGACGTTATCAACCATCCACCTTACAGCCCAGACCTGGCGCCAAGTGATTATCACCTCTTCATGCATTTGAAGAAATGGCTCGGGTCACAGCGGTTTGATGACGACGAAGAGCTCAAAGATGCGGTCACAGGCTGGCTCCAGGCACAAGCGGGTGATTTTTATGCAGAAGGAATTTCAAAGCTTGTGAAGAGATACGATAAGTGCCGCAATCGCTATGGAGACTATGTAGAAAAATAGTGCAAAGATGTAGTTGTAAGATGTATATATTAAAATATTTTTATTTAACTTGGTGTATTTTTTTAAATCAACCGGAGGTTACTTTCTGAACGGCCCTCGTAGTTTGTGAGCCGAATTCTCTGCAGCTCCTGGCCTATATACAAGCCCCGTGTTAGTGATGTAGTTGCACTGTGCAGCATTCGATACCCTCATTCAGTACAGGATACAAATATCAGAGTTGGGATTGCTCTTTAAAGTTCACGTTCCTATACAAATGATTAGAAAAATCAGTTCTTAATGAAAAGCCATTCCAGATGTTTTTTTCTTCTTTTTTCAGCTTTATTAAGTTCTAAAAAAGGCAACTGGAGCGCCTTTTCATTAACTGAACATTAGTTGCGGAATCAGCAGCATCATCATTAATACATGGAGAAACTAAGAATCAGTTCTTAGTTGGCGGATTGCAAGAACAAACGATCTTCAGTATTACAATACCAGTACGAGGAGAGCGGCTAGATGGCTAGACTACCAATTCAAAGTTAAGACGAATAATTCTGTGTTGGTACTAGAACTTTTACTGTCAATTACTGTTTGTTTCACTTCTGGAAAGGATTTGGCAATGAGAATAATGTGGGTAGTATCGTGGTAGAGCTGTTCAATGGTCAGAGAAAGTCAGGCCTATACCACTTCGGAGAGGACCACTCCATGCTAAAGGACAGTGATGTACAGGCCAACTTTCATATTGTAGAGAGGTAGTCTAATCGTAAAGTCGAAAACAATTTGCTGATGGTTTTAGCCCTCTTCTAAATATTCAGATGGAGTGTTACACATTTTTCACAATGATTCATAACTTGGCGGAGATCTTCCTTGTACAATACAATATATTGCCTATTCAGGAAACATTCCACCGTGAAAGTCTCTTAGTCTTTCTGGAAATGCCAGCCACGCTACATTTTCTTCCTCGGCGGAAGGAAGAAATACTCACTGGGTGCAATTTCAGGAGAACTAGAGGAATGTGTAGTGGAAGAGGCAAAATTGTATACTCCAGAGAAGCTACATGTATGAAAGACTGTTTCCTGTACGGAATGAACCAGTGTGTTGTCGTGGACCAGAAGAACGTCTTTGGATAGCTTCCTGGAGTGCTTCTTCTTGACAGCCTCCCGTAAACACGTCAGGAGTTTTCTGCAGTATCCTCCTGTGACAGTTTGCCCGTTACGAGTATGATCTACTAGCACCATAGCATGGCTGTCTCAAACTACACTCTTCATCAGCTTTCCCGATGATGGTTTGGTCTTAGCTTCTTTTGGCAGTATTGCTTACCTTTCTTGGGACCAGCACTCGTCCAAAGTGGTCAGGCGACTACGGAGTTCATCTCGTTTGACTTGACATAGCAGCAACAATCCTGTTGCGGGACAGATTTGGTGAGCTTTTTGAACGGATCTGATCAGTGGCGGGAGCCACCGGATGTCGAACTTTGTCATGTTTAAAAGTCGCGCAAAGTGTTGAAAACTGATCCATGACTGATTTCCACTGCTTGTACTGCCACCTCCGTCGTGATTCGGCTGTCTTTAAGACCACCACCTCCACTTCTTTTGAGATTCCCGGGTCTGCAGAGAGCGAAATGATCTGTCACGTCGTTCTACCTCATCCAGACGTGTCTGACCACACGGGAAGAACGAGGGCCACGCAACAACTGAGTCATATGATGCTGTATTGTTGGCAAATGTCTACACTAATTCAGCATAGATTGTTGCAGCGTTGTTCCTCTTCAGACTTGGAGGAATTACCGCACCAAACTCCGTTTTATTTACCCTCTGTGCCGTTTTGTTTTAGCTCGTCACCCGACGTATTACAGCAGTTTGCCGTGGAGATTTCTGTGTGTCCAAGGATCGTAGATATGTACCTGCAAACACACAAAAACTTAATTTCGTAACTTTATTTTTTAGAAATGATAGTTAAAACTTTATGACTAGCCTTATACTTTTGTATTGTGGCGTTAAACGCAATCTAAAGCTTCATTCTAGCAATACTTTTCTGTCCGTGCAGCCTCACCACCGAAAAGTAAAGTTCCACTTAAGAACCTGATAACAGAAATGATCATCCTTGATCAATGTGAATGTAGCAGCACTAAGAGTTTGTCCTAATCTGGGTCGTGACGCAGGTCGTGACGTAATCGCAGCCGAGCAACTACCGTATCACTGGGTGCTAAAGAGAATGCTGATGGCTTCCGGGTGGCGTAGCGGAGCGTTGTGGTGTGATACAGTCGACTGTGCTCCAACTGTGCACCAACGCCGTAGGCGGGCGGCACAAGTGTCATGGGGCAAACCTGCGGTTGCAAATTGGCCGCCGGGCGTGAAGGCTTCTTCTGAATAGGTGGCTCTCATAGAGCGTTTGAGTGCTGTATATTACCCAAAAGTATTGTCTCCCGTATCCGATCTATGATGGCAAGTAGTGTGGGTTCCTAGTGATACTGGTTTTCTACACAAGTGCCTTAAAGAGACATTAATAGTAATAATAACCTCACATGGGCCTACTGCCTATCAGGTAGAACCAAGGGCCGCTTAAAGCGATCATCTACTTTATTACGCCATCCTAATCTTCTCATGATGGCGTTTGGTGGTGATACAGATTCGCTGTGTGTTTTTTAAATCACTCGAGTACAGTTGGTTACAGGATGGGAAATTACGTGGTACGTGAAAAATGCACCGAAGCCCTTTATTCTGGAAGTGCTGCAATTTCGTTATATGTGTTCCGGCGGCTGTACCCCTCATTGGGCAGACAGTCTATGACAGCCCGGATTGATGCTTTGTATATACGAGGGCCACGCTACAGCGACAATACGGACTGTACATTCAGCAGGAGATAAAGAAGAACTCCGAGCGCAGCTGAATGCTTCTTTCAAGTGTCGTCGACACGATGCTTACACGTCAACTGCCGGTCGAGGCTGAATCCCAGGCATTTGGCTTTCGGTGCCCAATGACTGGGAGGGTCACATAACTTGATGTTGTCCACTACCACATGTCGTCGTCTAGTAAGTAGTAGTGCTGGGCTCTTATCAGTATTAATCAGAATCCTCCAGTTAGAAGCCCATTCTTCGATGTCAAGGCAGCCAGCCTGGAGGCGGCTATGAACGGCCAAACACCCAGCCTTGCGGGACTCCAGCAAGGATATGGCGAATCATGGAGGTGCATCTTCAACTCGCACAGCGGATGCCCTACCATCCAAATGACTAGAAAATAGGTGCACCACGTGTCTCGACAAGCCACACGTGAATAGCTTGTGTATCACTCCTCGGTGTCACACGTTCTCAAAAGCTCGTGAGACATCGAGGAGAATCATGCCGCAGATCTCTCTAACGCTGTGAGCCCGGATGACATTCTCGGCCACCCATAAGAGGTGGAATGGTCTTCACGAAACCTATGTTGTTCATTGGACAATACTGAAACGTCCCCTTACAAAAATTAATGAATTACTGTGCTGATAAACCTCTTACATTATTTGATTTTCAAACAGCTGAGCAGAACTGAACGTACTCAGACATTTCGCTCTTTACTTATTCTGATCAACACTAAGCTGACACACAATATTTTTAGCGCAATGCAATCTGACTTTCAATAATCCCTACAAAAGAATGGCCCTGACTAACATTAACCTATACCTTTCACAAATCACTTACCTCACAAAAATCTTCGTTACTCGAACTATTGCAATACAGCGAGCGCCAATACTGCCAGGTAAATAAAAGATTCTAACTACTGAAGGCACTAACTACTGATAGGCATAGTTAGCAAATGAAGGATTTTGATAAAGAACAAACAATCTATTTACCTTAATAGCGTTCAAAAGTCATAATATATAAATATCAGTTCATGACATCCAGTCTTATAAATTTACTGTCTCTGATGGACACACGTCCAGATCATCCGCTCCCAAAACTCCGCCATCTCTCTCCCCACATCCACCACTGCTGGCGGCTCACCTCCAACTGCGCAACGCTACGTGCTGTTAACATCCAACTGCTCAACAATACAGAATTTTTCAACAATATCAACCAGTCACAGACTGCACACAGCACATCAGTGATTTTCATACAGAGCGCTATGTGGTGTTACCAACATAAAAATCTAAACAGCCTACTTACATAGCCCCCATGCTCCCCACAAAAAATTTTACAAATTGTTTTGGGCAGTGGCCAATACAGATTTGAAAATTTTTTTCATAATTACAATAACAAAGAAATCAAATGCACACACTTATTGATATTCTGTTGGTCAAAATCAAAGATTTTCTCACAGTCCATAAAGACAGTCCTGATCGTTCATTACAGTAAAAAAAAAAAAAAAAACCTGTCTAACCCTGTTAAATAAATATTTCTCATTGTACAATACTCAGTTTTGCCCAAATCTTTTTCATATAACTTCGCAATGCATTTCTTCCCTATTCTTCATAGTTAGTTTCTTATATAGTCTACCCCCTCTTAAGCTAACTTGAATCTACTGAGGTCAGATATACTAAGGGACGAGGCAATGCAGCAACACAGACGAAATTAGCACAAACAGGAATGACAAAAAAATGCAAATTGGCAAAGCAAGCAGCAGTATATCTAAATTAGCAGAGCAAATGCAACATTATCACTAATATGAGCCAATGTGCAGCAAAAAGAAAAATAAATCAGAAGTAAAACTGGCTTAACAGAGTAATACAAAGTTAAATTTAATAGCACAATACCTGGAAAGCAGCAGCAGTAGCAAATGTAATAACTTATACCTAAGCATGACAAAGCTCAAGTACAAAAAATATTACAGTAAAGATATGAAATGTCTAATACCTATGTCACATCTTAACACTAGAGTGATGCATCACCTTAACTTACACTACTAAACAAGTTACCCAGTCATCGACAAAATTATGTATGCAATTCCTCTGAAGGGAAATGTCTTTTTGTGCTCCCTCGTTATTTTTGGAAGTAGATCATAAAATTATTATTTACTGGATCTGTAGGCATAAAATAACTATATTAGTAGATCTATTAAATTTTATTTTAACCAATGCTGCAGTGCAGCTAGAAACTAGATATTAAACAAAATGAGCATTCTCTCAACTAGAAAGACAATAGATGTAAAATGTTTCTCATAAATTCATTAGGCATTTTAGTAAATAACATAAATTAAGAGCTCCACAGTGTAATCATATGTTTTCAAGTTTGAGCGTGTCGTATTTGTGATGCTTTCTACAAAGAAATGTCAATAGCGAGGATAATGGCCTCCCTTTTTTTTCACCTAATGGCTGTTTCTCCAGGTGGCTGGCACAGCTGGACGCCCACAACGCATTATATCAAGGTCACTTAGCTTTCTTACCGAAATATTTACGACAGCAGTTTCCGCTACAGTGACAGTCTCATATAAAAAAATTTCACAAATGAAAAATTACAGTAGAAATGTGTAGAAACAAAACCCTATAAATATAACAGTGTCCAAAAAGTTTTCGGCGGCATTGTGATACATTCACCCATTTACACACATTTCATAATTCTTAAAGTATGATTCTTGGTTTCCAAAATCCTTTTCCACAAATGAGTGTCCCTAACCACTACTCATTATTCCTTACCTTATTACACATATAGAAATTCGTCGACACTTCTTCAATATTTCATCATAATAAATACATAGCATAATCAAATTCCTTATATAGCATCAGCTTATTGATCATAAACATACCTCAACAGCATAATACACATCGTCATCGTAATAATATCATAACATCTCAGTCAATTCTCAAAATCGTCGTAGCTTCCTCCAATAATTTCAAAACCTAAAAAATATTCTTTGCTCATTTCAGTAGTGTCATCTACCTCAAACTTACTTTAAAAATCATGATCCCATACCAATTACATCATTCAAAGCTCTCATAGTATCACAATGGTTCCGAAAAAATATGAACAGTTCACAAGGTACAGACAAAATACGATTTCATAAGTGTGAAGTTATCCAACTGTGTAATTGCGTAAACATCTGTCACTGACGTAATAAAAAAAATGTTTGTCTCTCTCAGTTAAATGATCAGATAGCTGTGTATTTAATGTGTTAGAGAAATATGATAGCGATGTGTAAAGTTGCATAAGCAAATACCATATTAGCTAGGGCTCCTTGTGCTTGCCAAACACATGGTACACAAAGTAGGCGTGTACCCCCTGAGGATTAATGTAATTATACCCTCAGGTGTTACAAATTACAGAAATGGAATGAAATGTATCACGGAAAACCTTTGTATCATTGTAATTCAAAAATCTTTAAAAATAAATGTTTTAAGTACAAAATTAATCACTCAAATACGTGCACTGCAGCGCTAAACTGTGCGACTTGTAAGATAATCTCTGTCACTACTTAACAGTAAAAATGTGCTAAGTGTAGTAATTATCATCGTCCATAAGCAAAGTTCTGTAGAAGTCAATGTACTTACCTCGTAATAAACAAAAGTGAAATGCTGTCCATATAGATACTGTAGTTATTACGTACAGTACTGTGATCAAGAAAGTACTACACTGTAATGTATTGTTGTGCTACGAAAAAGGCTGCCTCATTGTAGCTATACCACAAAAGTTACTAATAAACATGTTTTACTTTCCAGAATAATACAGAAAAACTGTGCAGATATAAAACAGAAACACTGCAAAACAACATTGTAAATTGTGTCACACATTAGTAGTGTCGTGATAGTCGTGTAGCTGTCAAATAAACTAACCACTGTGTCGTCTGGTATCTCTCAGAAAGCACGTTAAATCCATAATGTATTTTCAAGTAAACCAAAATGTTGCAGTAAAATCTGATTAGCAGTACTGGTATATGCTCTAAGTATGTAAGCCTTATAGTCGTTATGTAATCGTGCAACTAACAAGCAAGAATGTACACACACAATAACACTGTCATCTATTCACTATAACAATGCATTCGTAATTACTGTCTAAATATGTTCCCTAGGTTCTAGACTGGATAGTTAATTTTAAAACATTGCTGCATGTTAACAGTTTCTAAGTGTGACAAAGCATACTTGTAACGTGAAGTGAAAAATTTTATAGCAAAGACTAAGTTAAAAAGCAGATTATCTTTCAATAAACGGTTTTACATGTGAAATGTGGTGTAATCCTTTACCTTTCCTCAGTACGCAGCAAATCAACTTGAAAGCAATTATCATGCGGTATATGTCGGTAAAGAGTGCTAAAAATTTTCTCAAGGTTAGCGTCTACGTTATTTTTCTCTGAGCCAGCCGGCGCACGTGGCTGCCTGCGGTGTGAGTAATTGCCTATTGCCCCTTTGTTGGTGCGCGTCGTTATTGGGATTTGGAGATCTAACTTCTACAAATTCACCTTGTCGAGAGGGCCCTGCCCTGTTTGAATCCCGCCAGTTCTGATGAAATTCAGGTCTGTCGTTTTGTCGGTAGTTTACATAGTTTCTATTTTGTCGGTCATGTGGTGGAGAATTTCTCCCGGAATCGTAACTGCGCGGTGGACCGTTGCGTCTGACGTTATTCTGTCTCCCTTGATAATAATTATTTTGGTTCCATATTGTCTGTTTCTCTGATGGTGTCTGTGATAGTCATTACCGCGGAGAGGTGATGCTTCCTTGTAATTATTATTACTCTGCCAACGGTTGTCATACGAGTGGTGTCTGTTTTGGTCACGATTTACGTTGTAAGAATAGCCTTGTCGTGTCCAGTTATTATTTCTGTCATCGCGGAATTGTGACGGATGTGACCTGTAATTGTTGTGCTCCTGTTTTCGCTTTCCGCAATTGTCAGTGTCAATTTCCAGTTCTTGCAACAGCCCCTGAAAAGCTTCAATGTCGTCTTTGCAACGTCCTGCTAAAATAATATGTCGTAAATGTTCAGGCAATTTGATTAAGCAAATGCGGATGAGTTCTGAGGGGCTGTATGGGGTTGACAAGTACTGATTCTTGTGCAACATGTCTTCAAAATATTTCACAAGACTGGAAAATTCAGATTGTTCGAAATGTTTCATCATTATGTTGCTATGTTTTACTCGGTCTTGTGTAGCTTGAGACCAATATGCATGATAAAATTCTCCTTCACTGTGACAATCATGAATGACCGATTGCATTCTTACAGCTGGTTCATTCTCTAAGTAGCCACACATAAATTCTAATCTGTGCTCCAGTGACCAGTTGGGAGGAAAACAGTGAGAGAATTGATGAAGCCATGCTTGTGGATGAATGTCGTTGCCAGAATTCTTAATTTTTTTGAATTTACGTGTAGTAATGAACAGCTTATAGTCAAAATCATCGTGTCGGCGAGTCGCATGTCGGTCATTGTTACGTCGTGTCGGCGGTTCCATCTCAAAATTCGGTGCACCTTGCCAATTTCTTTTATACTTTCCGAAATGCCCTGTGTTATTATTTTGTGGCTTTTCCGTATTTCTAAGTCCCTATTCCCGTGTTGGAGCGCGAGTGTCCTCTGAAATATGTAATTCTTGTATTAATTGTGCCAACTAGTCTTGTACATCCCGGATTTCTGTTTTGTACTGTGTATTGATCAGATTTTGATTTTGTTTGAATTTTCTAATTTGTCCATACTCTGCTGTGTCAGTGAAGGCTACAGGTCTTGTGTCATTCAGATCATCATCTACCTTTGTAGATAAGTTAGTGAACTGATCCGAAAGTTCGGCTACTTTATCCGATAGTGAACGTATTTGCTCAGTGTGTTTTTCTGAACCAAGTTTCAGAGTGTCCATTTGTGTTGAAATCGTATCTACTGTGTCCTTTAAGTGTTCCTGAGTTTTTGCAAGTTGCGTAACCGAATCGGTAGATGCAACTGAGTCAATTTTAGCTTGCAAGGTGTCGTGATTTTCATGGACAATAGTTTGCAGTTCTTTTATTGCTGCTTCGTGATTCTGTAAAGCATTTTCATGACGCGAAAAAATAGGTTGAAAATGCTCACAAATTTGTGTTCTTACGTCATTACAGAATTTTGACATTTCGATTCGATTTTAAGTAACTCAGCAGTTAAATCTTCACGTGTTTGTTCAAGCGTGGTGTCTGACTTTTGAAGATTTTGTTCCATTGTGTCTAACTTTTGAAGCTTTTGCTGTGTTTGTCTCTGATTTTGTTCCATCGTGTCTAACCTTTGAAGATTTTGTTCCATTCTGTCTAACTTCCGAAGATTTTGTCCCATTTGTTTCTGATTTTGTTGAAGCGTTGTGTCTAAATTTTGTAGCCTTTGTCCCATTTGTTGCATTAACTATAATAACAATGCACTGGTGTCTGAAACATGTTCCTCAGTGCTATTCGGCAGTGTATTTGAACCGGCAATATTCGCATTTTGAAAAGCAGAAAATGTGTCTTGACTTATTTGAGAAAATGGTGAGGACGCAAAACCTGAATCTACAGTATTTGCAAGATTGTGTCCTGTCATTTCGGAATCCGGAGGCGAGCTATTGCCGACCGATCGGTCGATAATGCTTCCCTGTTCACTAATTGTTTCACTGTCTACACCATTATTTGCAGCCCGCTCCATTTCCCTATGCACAATTACCAAATTACTACTTTGAATATTAGTTAATTCATTACTCGGTGCGCTAACACAATGCTTTCGTCTTCACTGTCTTTTCTCAGTTTACTTGGGAGCCTAGTATTACGTTTTTCACACGCCATCATTGTCACAATATTTCACTCGAAAACACAGGAAAGCACAATTTGAAGAGCAAAATGCGAAAACACATTAACATAGCACTGGAAATAATATCTCGTTGATTGCAAGCACAGCTGCCGGGTCCGGGAGCCTTCCAGGTGGTGGGGTGGCGGGGGGGAGTGAAAGACACTGAAGTGCCGACCGGATTTCGTCTTCACAGACAGCTTCCTAGTCTTGGACTTCTGCCCCCTCAGTTTCTGATGTGAGACAGACGTGAAGTCTGTCTTCAACCACCAGTATATTGATCTGATTTACAGGGTCCTCCACAGGCGTGAAGTTACCCTTGAATACATCGGCGATGGCATCAGCTTTGTCATATACGAGGATCACTCCAAAAGAAATGCACACTATCTTTTTTTTAATCCATCTTTTATTCTACATGTTTGAAAGTTTTATAGTGTGTAGATACATCCTTTAGGAACATTTCTTTTTTTCTCCACATAATTTCCATCCCGCTCAAGTGCCCTACGCCATCTTGGAACCAGCGCCTGTATACCCGCACGGTAAAATTCTGGTCCAACCTGTTGGAGCCACTGTTTGACAGCGTGCACAAGGGAGTCATCATCTTCAAACCTTGTTCCACGAAGAGAGTCTTTCAGTTTCCCAAAGAGATGATAGTCACATGGAGCCAGGTCAGGACTGTAAGACAGGTGTTTCACTGTTGTCCATCCGAGTTTTGTGATCGCTTCCGTAGTTTTTTGACTGACATGTGGCCGTGCATTGTCGTGCAACAGCAAAATATCCTGCTTTTGCCGATGTGGTGGAACACGACTCAGTCGAGCTTGAAGTTTCCTCAGTGTCGTCACATATGCATCAGAATTTATGGTGGTTCCACTTGGCATGTTGTCCACAAGCAAGAGTCCTTCGGAATCGAAAAACAGCGTAGCCATAGCTTTTCCAGCAGAGGGTGTGGTTTTGAATTATTTTTTCTTGGCTGAATTTGCATGATGCCACTCGAATGATTGCCTCTTCGTTCAAATGGTTCAAATGGTCCTGAGCACTATGGGACTTAACATATGAGGTCATCAGTCCCCTAGAACGTAGAACTACTTAAACCTAACTAACCTAAGGACATCACACACATCCATGCCCGAGGCAGGATTCGAACCTTCGACCGTAGCGGTCACGCGGTTCCAGACTGTAGCGCCTAGAACCGCTCGGCCACACTGGCCGGCTGCCTCTTCGTCTCTCGTCAAAAATGATGGAGCCATGTATCATCACCTGTCACAATTCTTCCAAGAAATTCATCTCCACCATTCTCGTACTGTTCCAAAGGTTCGTGGTCGAGGCAGCTCCCTCGCCGGCGCACGTATACAGGGTGCTACAAAAAGGTACGCCCAAACTTTCAGGAAACATTCCTCACACGCAAAGAAAGAAAATATGAGGACATGTGTCCGGAAACGCTTACTTGCCATGTTAGAGCTCACTTTATTACTTCAAATCACATTAATCATGGAATGGAAACACACAGCAACAGAACGTACCAGCGTGACTTCTAACACTTTGTTACAGGAAATGTTCAAAATGTCCTCCGTTAGCGAGGATACATGCATCCACCCTCCGTCGCATGGAATCCCTGATGCGCTGATGCAGCCCTGGAGAATGGCGTATTGTATCACAGCCGTCCACAATAGGAGCACGAAGAGTCTTTACATTTGGTAGCGGGGTTGCGTAGACAAGAGCTTTCAAATGCCTCCATAAATGAAAGTCAAGAGGGTTGAGGTCAGGAGAGCGTGGAGGCCATGGAATTGGTCCGCCTCTACCAATCCATCGGTCACCGAATCTGATAAGCGTACGAACACTTCGACTGGAATGTGCAGGAGCTCCATCGTGCATGAACCACATGTTGTGTCGTACTTCTAAAGGCACATGTTTTAGCAGCACAGGTAGAGTATCCCATATGAAATCATGATAACGTACTCGATTGAGCGTAGGTGGAAGAACATGGGGCCCAATCAAGACATCACCAACAATGCCTGCCCAAACGTTCACAGAAAATCTGTGTTGATGACGTGATTGCACAATTGCGTGCGGATTCTCGTCAGCCCACACATGTTGATTGTGAAAATTTACAATTTGATCACGTTGGAATGAAGGTTCATCGGTAAAGAGAACATTTGCACTGAAATGAGGATTGACACATTGTTGGATGAACCATTCGCAGAAGTGTACCCGTGGACGCCAATCAGCTGCTGATAGTGCCTGCACACGCTGTTCATGGTACGGAAACAACTGGTTCTCCAGTAGCACTCTCCATACAGTGACGTGGTCAACGTTACCTTGTACAGCAGCAACTTCTCTGACGCTGACATTAGGGTTATCGTCAACTGCACGAAGAATTGCCTCGTCCATTGCAGGTGTCCTCGTCGTTCTAGGTCTTCCCCAGTCGCGAGTCATAGGCTGGAATATTCCGTGCTCCCTAAGACGCCTATCAATTGCTTCGAACGTCTTCCTATCGGGACACCTTCGTTCTGGAAATCTGTCTCGATACGAACGTACCACGCCACTGCTATTGCCCCGTGCTAATCCATACATCAAAAGGGCATTTGCCAACTCCGCATTTCTAAACATTGCACTGACTGCAAAACCACGTTCGTGATGAACACTAACCTGTTGATGCTACGTACTGATGTGCTTGATGCTAGTACTGTAGAGCAATGCGTCGCGTGTCAACACAATCACCGAAGTCAACATTATCTTCCTTTAATTGGGCCAACTGGTGGTGAATCGAGGAAGTACAGTACATACTGACGAAACTAAAATGAGCTCTAACATGGAAATTAAGCGTTTCCGGACACATGTCCACATAACATCTTTTCTTTATTTTTGTGTGAGGAATGTTTCCTGAAAGTTTGGCCCTACCTTTTTGTAACACCCTGTATAACGCGTCCTCTCGCTCTGCCATCCAACTCTCGCGAGCTGAGGCTAGACTGCTAACTGTCCCACTAATGGGCCGGTGGAGTGTGCGTCACGCCTTAAATACACCTCGGTGGAGGCATATCCGCGGGCTCTCGATGTGCTCTCGATGATCCACGGACACAAGGTAGCCCGTGATAGCAGCGCCATCGTTGTTGGGGCGCGCGCTGCTTGTGTGCGTTGCTAGGGATCCATAGTGGTGCTTGTTACCATTGAACCTATAGAGAGATGGTTTACAAACAGCACAGAACAAAAACACATGAAGTACTGGTGAGACGCATAACTGTTCGTCTCCGTGGAGGAGCGCCCGCAGGAGTAGGAATGGCATCCCGCGGGGCGTAAACGTCATGCCACAACAGGAGTGGCAGGGACCCACCCTTGCGCGTACTCTAAATACCAGTGCATTTGGCATAACATGTAACATCAAGTGAGAAGGGGTTACTTTATGCCCAACACAAAAAAATTGAAAAAGAAACGTGATTTCGTTAATTGTTGTCAATTTTTTATTAACAAGATATTATTTAAGTGGGTACTGACGTGTATGTTGTGTACAGAACCTGTAAGTATCTTTTAGCACTATCTTAGAATTACTAACGCATTGTCCGTAGTGTATACAATGAGGTGAGGGAGTTTTTTATGCCCACAGCTAAAAATTAAAAAAATTTCGAAAATGGTCGTTAACTTTCATTCACAACATACTTTTAAACGTATGTCGATATGTAAAAATGACATTTGTTGCGAAAAGTGGCACACATTATTAACACTTAAATTTTTGGTTTTAGTTTTACCGAAAATTTAAAACTAGGGGACTTGTGTAAAATTTCATTAAATAGAATAAATATTTTTTTCAAAATTTTAAAATAAAATGTACATGGCAAGATTACAGTATTCTCCAAAGGTGAACATGACGTACACCCCCCCCCTACCCCCCCCCCCCCCATCAACCCCCCCCCCCCCCCCCCCGGTATTGCTCGGGTTAATGGCTGTTTAACCTTATAATTTCAGCGTACCTTGTCTTCACACAGTGAATGTGACAAGCGCGTTATTTACTCTTCATAGACCTTATTGCAACGTCTGAATTCCCCTCCTATACACTTCGTGTAGGACTTCGATATGAGGATCTGTCACCAGCCGAACATACGGCCTTCCGTCGGAATGTTGGCTGTCATTACAAGCGTTTGTTTGATGCCGCCGTAGTTGACAAATACTCGTCCCGGAACGGAAGAGCAGCAGAAGGTACTCAATCAACCGACACCACGCAGGTAAATACAGCAACCCGCGCACTACCAGTGTACACTTACTGAGTCAGTGGCTCCCGCTTGTGTCGTTTGTTTTCCACCGTCATAAACGGCAACAACAGGTTAGCAAACACTTTTTGTGTACGACTCAGCTATTGACAGCGGCGCGGCCTTTTTTCTTTTTTTTTATTCCAGGAACATAATGTTATTTGTCATCTGCTATCGACAAGAAAGTTCTCACGGAGAGAATGAGTGAGAAGTTAAATAAAACGTATGCGAAATCCAAGAACAGAATTTCGGCGGTAAAAGTCAGGAGCCACAGTTTATCCATTATCTTGAGGTGGACGTTTTCTGTTACATTAATGAGTCCGCAGATTTAATTCTGTGCAAGCGGGTAAAACATTTAGTTTGCTTAAATTCTGCTTCTTGGCTTCGCTGTCATATACCTTTACACCCACACCCGACAAGCGACTGTGCAGTGTGTGATGGAGAGCACACAGCGTCAGCATGATCTTACAACCTTGATATTCCACTAGACGACGGTGATCGGACGCCTGATTGTCGGTACCACTCCGCATAAGACTAAATTTCTCTCATTATACTGTCATATTCCACAAGGAAGAATCTCTTTTCACACATTCTCATTTATTGAATTTGAAGATTTATAAAGAGCTTTCGATAATTCTGACCCGAATACATTACCTAATTCTCAACTTATCAAACACAAAACACGGGGAGCTTAAATTTACCCACAAATAGTACAGAACTCGGACTACTGTTGAAAGACGTGAAAGATATGTTTGACTGGCAGTAATAGAGAAGGCAGAGAGTAGGGTGTGTAACCTAAAATCCCATGTTATCCCATTTTTACACTGAGAAAGCAGTGACAGATACTATGGAGAAATTTGTCAACGGAAATGAACTTTCAAGAGAACAATTTTAAAAACAAGGAGTTTGCTGATGACAGTTTTGTCAGACAACAAAGGACTACCATTAACTAGAAAGATCGCCTTAAACGCTTGGAAAAGCGTATTAGATGATACAGGACGAACGCCAACAGAAGTAAAATAAGCTTCATGGAGTGTAGTCGAATTAAGTCACGTTATCAGGTGATGATGAAGGAATTAGACCAGGAAATGAAACGCTGGAAATAATAGACGAGATTTACTGTTTGGCCAGCACCTACCGATAGGTAGCTATAAAATACCGACAGACAATGGAAATAAAAGCTTTGCTGAGAAAAATATGACATATAAATATAAGTACACTACTGGCCATTAAAATTGCTACATCGAGAAGAAATGCAGATGATAAACGGGTATTCATTGGACAAACATATTATACTAGGACTGACATGTGATTACATTTTCACGCACTTTGGGTGCGTAGATCCTGAGAAATCAGTACCCAGAACAACCAGCTCTGGCCGTAATAATGGCCTTGATACTCCTGGGCATTGAGTCAAACAGAGCTTGGATGGCGTGTACAGGTACAGCTGCCCATGCAGCTTCAACGCGATACCACAGTTCATCAAGAGTAGTGACTGACGTATTGTGACGAGCCAGTTGCCCGGCCACCATTGACCAGACGTTTTCAATTGGTGAGAGATCTGGATAATATGCTGGCCAGGGCGGCAGTCGAACATTTTCTCTATCCAGAAAGGCTCGTACAGGACCTGCAACATGCGGCCGTGCATTATCCTGCTCAAGTGTAGGGTTTCGCAGGGATCGAATGAAGGGTAGAGTCACGGGTCGTAACACATCTGAAATGCAACGTCCACTGTTCAAAGTGCCGTCAATGCGAACAAGAGGTGACCGAGACGTGTAACCAATGGCACCCCATACCATCACCCCAGAAGATACGCCAGTATGGCGATGAATAATACACGCTTCCAATGTGCGTTCATTGCGATGTCGCCAAACACGGATGCGACCATCAAGATGCTGTAAACAGTACCTGGATTCATCCGAAAAAAACGACGTTTTGCCATTCGTGCATCCAGTTTCGTCGTTGAATACACCATCGCAGGCGCTCATGTCTGTGATGCAGCGTCAAGGGTAACTGCAGCCATGGTCTCCGAACTGATAGTCCATGCTGCTGCAAACGTCGTCGAACTGTCCGTGCAGATGGTTGTTGTCTTGCAAACGTCCCCATCTGTTGGCTCACTCATCGCGACGTGGCTGCACGATCCATTACAGCCATGCAGATAAGATTCCTGTCATCTCGACTGCTAGTGATACGAGGCCGTTGGGGTCCAGCACGGCGTTCCGTATTACCCTCCTGAACCCACCGATTCCATATTCTGCTAACAGTCATTGGATCTCGACCAACGCGAGCAGCAGTGTCGCGATACGATAAACCGTAATCGCGATAGGCTACAATCCGACCTTTATCAAAGTCGGAAACGTGATGGTACGCATTTGTCCTCCTTTCACGAGGCATCACAACAACGTTTCACCAGGCAACGCCGGTTAACTGCTGTTTATGTATGAGAAATCGCTTGGAAACTTTCCTCATGTCAGCACGTTGTAGGTGTCGCCATCGGCGCCAACCTTGTGTGAATGAATGCTCTGAAATCCTAATTATTTGCATATCACAGCATTTTCTTCCTGTCGGTTAAATTTCGCGTCTGTAGTACGTCATCCTCTTGGTGTAGCAATTTTAATGTCCAGTAGTGTCTTATGAGGTTTCTTCTGGAGGTATTTTGAATATCGCCTTGTATGGAAGCGAAATTTGGACGATGAACAATATAAAAAAGAAGAGGATAGAAGCTTTCGAAATGTGGCGAAACAGAAGAATGTTGTGGATTAGAATGGTAGCCCATGTAACTATGAGGGGCAGTCAGATGAAAACTGAACATCCACCAGAACGGGACCATGGAGTGGTTCCATTCGAAACTAATCAGCTCATGCGTTAAGGCATCTGTCCCACTGGGAAACGAGACGATCAATTCCTGTTTCGTAGAACACAGCCAGTCGCTGACGGACCCACAATCTCATCCGCTTTTTCACTTCCTCGTTCTTCTGTAACCGATGTCCACGCATATATTTCTTCAGGTCGTCATATGTGTGAAAATCACACTGCGAAAGACTGGAGCTATCGAGTGGATGTTGCAGTGTTTCCGAACCAAATCGCTGAAGCGTAGCCTTAGTCCGATTGACAGTGTGGGGATGGACGTTAACATGAAACAGAATGGTTCCGACCTACTGCATTCCGACAACACGAGGACAAACGGCAATGACAACAGCTCAACCACCCCATAGATCCCCCGCCAAAGAGATACGATCCTGTTTACTAAGTCCAGGTAAAGTCATGATTCCATTATTCTTCGACTGCAGATGCCTTCTGCTCGTCGAGTTCCTCGGATGTGAAACCAGAACCAGTGAGCAGTGCCATGAAGACATTTTGCAAAAACTGCGATAAGACATAGATTCAAAAGGACCAGGAGTGCTGTCGGACGGAATAATCCTGTTGTACGGTAACAGCCACCCCGACACTGCGCATCAGGCGAAGATTACCCTTCAGCGATTTGATTGGGAAACACTGCAACACACTTCCTACGGCCTGGGTATTTCACTGTGTGATTTTTCACATTTCTGGCGACCTGGAGAAAAACATGCGTGGACGTCGGTTTCAGTGTGACGAGGAAGTGCAGGCGTGGTTACGGTTGTCGACTTGTCAGCGGCCGAGCGTGATCTACGAAACAGGAACTGATCGTCTCGTTTCCCAGTGGGATGAACGTCTTAACGCGTGTTCGGATTACATTTGAATGGAGGGTGTTCGGTTTTCATTTGAGTGCCCCTTATAAAAAATAAGTGCTAAATCTAATTGGGATGAAAAGGAATTTATAGTATTACTTGGCTAAAAAACAAGTGATCTGTTGTTGGGATGTATCAGGAGGCATGAAGGAATCGTGTATTCGGTAATGTAGGAAAGTGCGAGGGGTAAAAATTATAGATACCAAGGCTTCATTACAGTAAGCACATTAAGATGGAAGTATAAGGAACACTCAAATGAATACAGATTTAAAACAGTAAATAAAATGTTTATTATTCAAAGGTATTCACCATGGCTAACAGTTATCCCACTGTGAGAGAAGACGATCAGTGCCTTTATGGAAAAAAGTATGCTGTTGTCTCGGAACAATGATTGTACCCAGACGTGCACCTTTTCGTCTGAATGACTTAATGAATCAAAAATATGAAAACCACACTGGGAAAAAACCTACCAACAAAATGCCCGCCCATATGTTGCCAAGATGTTTCGACTGCGTTGCAGAAGTTTCACAGGGAAGCCATTACACATCCCTCATACAGCCCCAATCTCTCCCCAAGCTATTTCCATCTTTTGGAGCCCTGGGGAAAGATATTCCTTCCTGCTGATTTGCACCGGGCGTAGAAGTGCAGGCCAGTCTCGTAACGTGTTTGCGTAGGCAACCGCAGATAATCTTTCCATGAAGCGATAGACCGTCTGGTCTCATAGTGGGATATTTGTGTTAAAAGCTATGGCGATTATTTTTGATATAATAAACAGTTTCCTTACTTTCTTTTCCAACTGTGTCGTTTTCAGTTGACTGCCCCTTATATTTTCCAGTAGTCTTCAGACTGAAGACGACAACGCAGAGAAGAGGACTTAAAGAAACGATTGTATGGTTTTATTGGCCGGGAGATCAGATTTGGAGCCGTTCGGTCTCCTAGTGAAAGTCTTTATTTGATGCCACTTCGGCGACCTGCACGTCGATGATGATGATAATGCTGATGATGAAGAAATGATGATGAGGACAACTCACACTCAGTCTCCGATAGAATAAAATGTTTAACCTAGCCGGGAATCGAACCTGTGACTCATACTCTAAAGATAGCAACGCCAACCATGGTTTTCTTTTTTCAAAATTTTATTGTAAGTTTATCAAGTTCACATAATCATATCACATAATAAAACATAACAGATAACAAAATCATTTTATAAATAATTATATACCGCACAACACATTAGACCACGAGCTGTGGACAACAGAAAAATATCTGTTATAATGATTTCCCTTGCGGCGGTGGAGGTAGGGGGGGGGGGGGAGGTAATTTCTTCGTAATACTGTAATCCTTAGAAAACTGTAATTCATATACCAAACTTTTACTTTTATTAGAATGTTGTTTTTGTTGACTGAATCTCGTACAACAGGCAATAGAACGTTTGGAAGATACATGAACGAAGCCTTTAAGGTAGCTCATAGTGACTCCAAAACAAGTTAAAGTGGCTTTAAAAGTAAGGTCAATTTAATTCTAAATAAATGTGAGTTGATAAAACATATACCAGTGAGATTCACGATATAAGTTTACAAATTAGGTATGTGTCATAACTGCGCGTGGCTTATCGATAGATAGCAAATCCATTTAATTGTCGCCGGAGGCGACACATTTTATTCGCAAGAACTCGTGACATTAAGCGCATCAGACGCAAAATATCCGCGGACACACTTAATGATGTAAGAACTTAGAATTGTATATGATTGCTCAGTGTTGAAGGGCTACAACTACAGTGGTGAATAGTGAAGCAATAGTCAGCTTGATGTTAAATAATTCGCGTTGTAACACTTAAACTTATATTCGAAGTCAACAAATTGCTGTTTTTCAGAAACGCTTTTCTTGCTATCGCGAGACTGCGACTTATATCCTCTGTACTTCGATCGTTTTACTTCCTCTTTAATGTACTGTCCGAATGACAAACTTATATACTACTTCTGTGTCTCATTGACTAATGTAATATCTCAGAAACTGATTTAAACGGATTACATTCCAACCCTTATTTTACTATTACCAATTTTCATGTCAGCATCCTTTCCGTTCAATTAATTTCCCAAGTCCTTTACAGTCTCTGGCAGAATTATTGCGTCCTCGGCAACTTTGTGTTGTGACGCAGAGGAAACAAACTGGAGACATATTCTGGAGGACAGGGGGCCAAATGCCCGTTCGGACATAAAAGACTTAGCTTCTCCGTGATTTCCATAAATCGCTGAAAGCGAATTCCGGGATGGTTCCTCTGAAAGACAGCGGCTGATTTTCTTCCCTATACTTCCTTAATCCGAGCTTGCGGTCCATCTTCACGACTTCATCATCAACCCGAAGATAAACATGTTTGTTGTTTTTTTATGGACGAGAGCTTCTGTGAAGCTTGGAAAGTAAGAGAGACGTATGTTTGGATTGAAGCTATGGCGGCTGGTTGTGAGTCGTGTCTGCGTAGCTCACTCCGTAAGAGCGTTGTCCCACAAAAGAGAACGTTCTACGTTCAAATTCTGGCCTGGAACACAGTTTTAATGTGCCACGAAATTCCAGACAGTGCACACACCGCTCCCAATTAAAAAGTTAATTGTTTCCTTTTACGTTTTTGCTGTGGAAAGAGCACCTAGCAGGTATAAAACCGCCGAAACGGCCCTACGTTGGCAGCTCCATACTCTTATTTGGGTATGACGTATTGTACGTCGTAGCAATCTGTGATTCTGTAGCTGTCTTGTGCGGTCTTAATGATGCTGCAGTATCATACCTCCACATCTTCAATTGTCCAGGATTCATAACATCACCTTAAAACCGAGAAAGAGGTTTCTCAGATCCAACACATAGTGGAATTCATACGAAAGTGAATGAAGTACCATCCACGACTCTTCAGGAAAACATAGCTACAGATATTATGGAGTATAGTATGTGCGGTTTCTCAAAATAGTGTTCAGAAATTATGGCTGATAGTGTTAGAACTTCTACATCACTTATACTTGGACAGAGACTGTAATATTTTCGTTCAGAGAAGCACTCTTAGTTCAGAAAATCCAGTACATAACGGAGTAAATGCTTTCGTGTTACAAAAACTCAGGCAAATCTGAGTTCACTGAAAAAACTCAGTACAAGATTTGTTTGCCTCTTCATTTCTTTGTGCTTTTAGACCTCATCACTGAGTAAAACATCATTGTCTTACGGGGAAATATTTATTTAAAAAACATGGCTTTCCAGTGATGGGAATATCTGTTTTGCCCTTATTCTTAAACCTCTAGAGCAGCAATCCAGATATATCTCTCCTTAACATGAAGCGAAGAGTACGAGTGTATAATATACGGTCCGCTGGCTGACTATCAAGAGAGAGAGTTGGTGTAGGAATTGTTGAAAGCGAGGAAAGACAATCCACCTTTGGTAGAGTCTGCAGTACATCTTTCAAACGTTGTCACGACATTTCTTTATGCCGTGCATCTTGGAGACCCAGATACGAAGAGTCGTCGGGCGCAACGCCTGCAATAAATGATACAAATCACCACACTTTAAAGAATACTACTATAGTGTGGTCTTGAGCGTAATAATGAAATATTAATACAAGGAAATGTACGTGCCTGGAATTAACGAGGGAGTTCTTCGACGAAGTAACGTAGAATTCTAGAATTCACTTCCCGAGGCGGAGGCTCGAGTCGTCCCTCGGGCATGGGTGTGTGTGTTTGTCCTTATGATAATTTAGGTTAAATAGTGTGTAAGCTTAGGGACTGATGACCTTAGCAGTTAAGTCCCATAAGATTTCACACACATTTGAACATTTTAAGACGTCGGTGAATGGGGATGAAGTACAGAAAGAAACTAATATTCTACAGTCCCTCCAAAAATTGACTTCGAGTGATAAGAGTTCTAATATTAACAAGATAATTTGGGGACAAAGGGAATGATGGCAGTAATTCATCTTATCGGTACTGTAGGCTAACTTGTAAATTGAAAACTCGGTGAAAGAAGTGAAACAAACTTTAGAACAGCATTATGTACACAAGGTAACAGATAACATCGTTAAGGCATGTAGAATATGTAGTCCATTTGGATAAAATTAAAGAAGAGTTACAGGGATATATTACTGCAGCTAAAAGTACATTTCGCGTAAGGACCACGAAGACAGGGGAAACTGGGCCTCGTATGGAGGCATACAGAGAGTCGTTTTCCCCTTGCTCTATTTACGAGTAGAACAGGAAAGGAAGTAACTCACTTCACCAAGCACCACAATGTGGCTTTCTTTTAAACTGTAATAGTTTTTTTGCAGTATTGTAACATCAAGTTAACTGATTTGAGTCCTACAGCGTTTTTGATTTATTAACCTCGACAATCTATGCAAAGATATAATTTTTCGCTCTGCTGACGTATGTTGCGGATATTTTAGAATTGTTTCAACGTCTTATAATAAAACGATAAAATTTAGTTGCAAATAAACAAGGAGAGTCACGAAGAATTATTATCAGTATTAAGTGCACAGCAAAGATACCCCTTCTGGTGAAAATAAGGGTGAATTAAGGTAATTTTGAAATGAAATACTTGCTGTTTAGCAAAACCAAGACAAACATACAGAGGAGCAGTAGGACGAAAATAATAAATTGAGATACTAAGTAACTGATGAAAAGACATTAGATATCGACGGATCTAAAACTAGAGCAAAATTAAACAAGCAGGAAAGAAGGTAAAGGATGTTGAAAATCCTGTGCATGAGAAATAATGCCCGCATCTCGTGGTCGTGCGGTAGCGTTCTCGCTTCCCACGCCCGGGTTCCCGGGTTCGATTCCCGCCGGGGTCAGGGATTTTCTCTGCCTCGTGATGGCTGGGTGTTGTGTGCTGTCCTTAGGTTAGTTAGGTTTAAGTAGTTCTAAGTTGTAGGGGACTTATGACCACAGCAGTTGAGTCCCATAGTGCTCAGAGCCATTTGAACCATTTTTTTGAGAAATAACTTTTAATTTTAAAAAAGTAATTCATGCAATCCGTTTATTTTTCAGCTAACAATTAGAAGAATCAAATTTATGTTACATTATTTGTTGTAAAATCTCATTTTTACAAAGAGCCCTTTTTAAATTACACTTTCTTCCACAACAATAAGTTCATTAGCATCTAGTGTACTTGTTGGAATGAGACTAGTTTTTTTTAAAATTAAAACAGAGTTCATTTACAGTAAATTCCGTATACAGTACTTATGCTGAGACGTAATAGTTTTTTCATTTAAAATTGTGGAGTGTTTTCGAGCGAGTTCATTTGGCCAGCCGTCAGCGTAAGAGACTATGTAGTCATTTGCAACAGGTCGGCAGCTTAGCTGTATGCCTTAGCAAATTTCGCTACAGCTGCTTTTTTTTAACTTATACATAGTTGTGTATAAAACATAGTTACTCTTTTTTAAATATCGTTTCTTGGTACCATAATCCTGGAAATGTAGCTCTTACCACTACTCCATACTGTTTGCATATCGGCCATTTATTCCATCATATTTTGTCATTATTAACGTAAATATAACATCACCTCGTACAAGCCTCCTTATTCCAACTAATACGATTAGTACACTGTGTGTCATGCATACGAGTAGATAGAAGCAGTTCAGAGTGATAACCTGTCTCTATCAATGCCTTTTTGTATACAACTAAACTCAAGATAGTTCTAAACTGGTTGAAGAAATGACAGAAATGTATATTTGCTTAGTGGATGATTCTGGTGACCGCTATTTCAATGTAGTGTTGTGTACATGTTGTTACATATTATTCCATCTGCAACAGACGGATTTTTCAGAGCTACAACTGGTTGATAATCAACAAATAATGTCGCTTTCTTTTTCGTTAACACTTTAATCTCCACCGTGAGTTTTAATAGTCACGTTGTTATCGTCAAGAGTTGTGTTTTATGTAAGGAATTTCATACATCACGAGGACATGGGACATGGTAGTCATCCATTTGACTAGGTGACTCAGCAGCTACTCACTTACGCAAGAGAAGTAAATCACCTGCCGTACGCTGTCATAATACACAACATGTCTTTAGAGTACTCATTTTCAGATGTAATAAAGCAAGCTTTGTACACAGCATATGTAAACTGTGAGTGCATTAGATGAAATTTCGTCGAAAGACGATTCGGAATAACTGTCCACTTAAATTTTATGTTGATTCAAAAACATGTTTTTTTTATGTAAACCAATGTTGCAAAAGTTTTAAATACGTATTAAAGAAAAAAAAAGAAAAAAAGCAAGAAAACCAGTAGACGTATGACGTAGTTTGTATGGGGTAAATGACCGCCATTAAGAGGGAAATCTGTATTTATGTACCGCTTTATTTGCAATATTCGAATGGTGACCATTAAAGTAAATTTCATTGTAACGAAGGGGAAGTGTGACGTCAGCTACGCTTACACAATGGAGACGCGCCTGTGACGCGGACTCGTTTGTCGTTCCATCGGTGCGCTGCCGACCACTGCACGCCGTCGCGCACAGCGCCTAAAAACTGTGACTGGGGAGAGCTTTCAACTGAGCACATTGTCGCGTCGTAAGAAAATTGTCGTTGTTCCTCGGAAACCGATATGCCAGGGAAGAAGAGATCAGGGCAACGCCACAGCAGTCAACAAGCCCGCAAAATACCAGACGATGCGGACTTCTCCTCCACGGCCACAACCCGCGTGGTCGTCTCCGGAGATGAGTTTTTCGGCGACCACTGTGCAAGAAAAGGAGGTGAGGCAGTTGGTAGATAGTGATAGTTGCAGCGTTCTCTGCTTTGTTGCCAGATTCTCTCGCACCCTTCTCCCTCACCATATGGCGTTATAACCCAACTGCCGTACGTGTAAAATAGCGGAAAATTAAAAAAAAATGGCAGGATTTCAAAAATGGCGAGAAATTCAGAAATGGTGAAAATTCAAAAAGTGGAGAAAATTTTTTAAAAAGCTAAGGAAATTCAAAAAATGGTGGAAATACAAAGTTTATTGGCAGATTCAAAAATAGCTCACTTGTATTAATGGGTTTTCCCACCACTCCAGATGACATCACTGTGGATGGTTCAAATGGCTCTGAGCACTATGGGACTCAACTGCTGAGGTCATCAGTCCCCTAGAACTTAGAACTACTTAAACCTAACTAACCTAAGGACATCACACACATCCATGCCCGAGGCAGGATTCGAACCTGCGACCGTAGCAGTCGCGCGGCTCCGGACTGAGCGCCTAGAACCGCTAGACCACCGCGGCCGGCAACATCACTGTGGAAGAAGGGCTGATGTCCTAAGTATAAATGGTATAAATAGTGGGAAATACAAGATTTGTCCTGCTAGAACGCTAGATGGATTACCTACTATACTGGTACAGACCGCACTGTGGCCAGATTTCCTGGGTTTTCTTCTGATGTCACCCAGCTGAGGCAAAGGATATTTGCTTACCATACAGGTTCAGGCCTGCCTGTTAGACAAAAGATGTTTCTCTCCTGCCAGTCTGTGGTTGTGGACCAAAGTGCGTTGTCTCCCAAGACACCCCCCTTCCCCTCTTCCAGTTCTAGGACAAAGGGCATTGTCTCACGAAGACAAAGATGTTTCCCCATGCCGGTCAAAGCCTGTCGCCTATTCACAGCCAGGACAAACGGTGTTTGTGTCTCCTGCAGGTCCAAACCTGTCTGTTACTCAAAGGATACCAGGCCGAGCCTACTGGCTACATGGGCATGTTTTTCACCCTATAGGTAATAACCAGTCTCAATTAACCTGCTGACTAATTTCAACTACTTGAAAAACCAGTTAACATGTTTTCCGCAGGCTATTATTGACTCAGATGTGTATGGCAATTTTTATAGCAGTAAGGTCACTTACAGAATCCAAGATGGCCATTGATATCACACACCTACTGCTTCTCTGAAGTTAGTCTAAGTCCTCGAAGTTTGGATCTGTCCACCTGTACTATACTGGGAAAGGAATAAATTTTTATGACTTTACTGGACAAACACCGCACCAGGGAGGACTTCCCCGCAGTCTTCGGCTATGTTGGCCGCGAAGTCCACTAGCAGGCCCCCGGGGCGGGACCGCATGCCGTGATGGGTCTCTGCTACCAAGCCGTGGACTGCCGGGCCACATAAGACCGGAGGAGGCATGATTGTCCTGCACAACACCCTTCAGGTAGCCAGGTGTCAGGTCAACATCCATCAGTAAGAGCTGTCTGCACAGAGACACCGCAGGCATACTGCCAATTCCATAGCCGAACGCAAAGTTGAGGACAGAACCTACATCTACATCCATACTCCGCAAGCCACCTGACGGTGTGTGGCAGAGGGTACCTTTAGTACCTCGATCGGTTCTCACTTCCATGCCAGTATCTTAGTGTTCGTGGAAAAAGAGATTGTCGGTATGCCTCTGTGTGGGCCCTAATCTCTCTGATTTTATCCTCATGGCCTCTTCGCGAGATATACGTAGGAGGGAGCAATATACTATCTGACTCCTCGGTGAAGGTGTGTTCTCGAAACTTGAACAAAAGCCCGTACCGAGCTACTGATTGTCTCTCTTGCAGAGTCTTCCACTGGAGTTTATCTATCATCTCCGTAACACTTTCGCGATTACTAAATGATCTTGTAACGGAGCACGGTGCTCTCTGTCAACCCTATCTGGTGCGGATGCCACACTGGTGAGCAGTATTCAAGCATCAGGCTAACATGTGTACTGTAACCTACTTCCCTTCTATTCGGACTGCATTTCCTTAGGATTGTTCCAATGAATCTCAGTCTGGCATCTGCTTTACTGATGATTAATTTTATATGGCCATTCCATTTTAAATCACTCCTAATGCCTACTTCCAGATTAAACCGCTTCCAGTTGCTGACCTGCTGTATTGTAGGTAAATGATAAAGGAAGTTCCCATTCCCAACGCTAGTATGCTGTTGTACTCTTAATTGCTCTGCAGCCACCACCACAACCCCTATAGCATCACAGCCCACATGACCTAAGTTAAAAATGGCGGAAAGCATGAAAAAATGCAATAAGCACGGTTCTGCTTTAATCAGTGTTGAAAAATGATTGGGATTCAAATTCATCTAAATTGAAAATAAGCTATAATACGTTCTGCAGACAAATTGAAAAATCAAGAGAGACCCCTTCGTCCTGCTGGAGGTGGACACTTGTGCAGCAGCTCAAAAGCCAAAAACATAAGTTCAGGAGCTACGCTCTAGAATTCGCCACGAAAAATTTGTGTGTAGAATGGATGGCAGCTATTACAGTAAACTAGCCAGCCACCACAGACCCATCAAACATGCGAACTTATATGCACCACGCACACATCATATTTGAGAATGACACATGTATATAAAGTGGTAACACACATGACGGGAAGGATCGACATATTTATGAAAGTAGCAGTCTAAACCATTTTTCTCAACATACTTCATGACGAAAAAACTCGATTACCATCGTCAATAGAGCACACCGCTAACTGCAGGGAAATGAATGCAGTTGTCACCAACGACACAACAGAGCTCCATCTACCGACAGAAAGCTGAGGGAAGACGTCCAGCAACAGGCAATGGGGGCCAATCCGTTCTTAAACAGATTGAGGCAAACGGGTGGCTGCCACCAAACCACCCTCTGACGTCTCCTCTTATCGTCCTATCAGCCTCACCTCGGTCTTCAGCAAGGTCTTGGAGTCAGTCCTCACCTGACGAATCCACCGGCACCTCCACCTCCACAGCCTCCTCCCCCCTCACCCAATGTGTCTTCCGACCCTCCTCCTCTGCTGATGACGTTCTCCTTCATCTCACTCGCCTCCTCTCTGGCCAACTCAATTTCCGTCGCTCTGCCATCTTCCTCTCTCTCGACCTCAAACGTGCTTACGACCGTCTATGGCATTCCAGTCTCCTCTTCAAGCTCCAAACATTCGCCCTTCCTAACAATTACGTCTGTCTGATCGCCTCCTTCCTCTCTCATCACCCTTCGTATGTTACCGTCCACAACACCGATTCCTATACTTTCTATCCCTTTGCCAGTGTGCCCCAAGGTTCTGTCCTCTCCCCTCTTCTCTAACTTCTCTATACAGCGGACATACCATCGCCCCGACTCCCCCCCCCCTATCCACCTCCTCCAATATGCTGATGACACTGCTTTCCTTGCTGTCACCTCCACCCTTCAATGCTCCCAACGCCTTCTCCAATCCCATCTTGACCTGTTCACTGCTTGGTGCAACCAGTGGCTGCTCAAGGACAATCTTTCCAAACCCAAGCAATCATTGTAGGCAACACCACCCCTCCCTTCCGTCTCCTGGATTCTTACATCACCATCTATGGCCGTCCAATTGCCCTCAGCCCCATCCTCAAGTACCTTCGCGTCACACTCGACTGCCGCCTTTCCTGGACCTCCCATCTCTGGATGGTCCAAGCCAAGGCACGCACCCATCTCTGCCTCCTCAAACTCCTCTCTGCCTGAACATGGCTTTTGGACCCCTCCACTATCCTCCCTCATCCGCCCCATCCTTTATTATGCCCACCTCTCCTGGATATCTGCCCCTCCCACCTACTATAAGACCCTTCAAATCCTTGAATACCATGCGCTCCGCATCGCCTATCGCATCGGTCGCCCATCCCCCACATGAATCCTTTACGACTTGATTCCTTTCTCATACCTCCTCCTTTTCCTCCAACAGATACGGATGTCCTCCTTCCCTCCATATCTAATCCTCCCCTTCTCTTCTTTCCCCCTTTTCCTCCAGGGCTTCCTATCTCCTTTCTCACCTTCTTTTCTCCCTCCCCCCTCCTCTCTCCCAGTTTCAGACACCCTCCCCCTCCTCCCTCCCCAGGTTTCCACACCCGACCATCCCCACTCCACACCCCTCACCCTCCCTTTCTCCCATTGGCTTCCTCCCCCCTCCTTCCCCCCCCCCCTGCCCGTCCCCTCCTCCTCGTGGCAGCCTTCCCCCCTTGTGTTCAGTGTTCTTAGCGCTGGAGATCTTTGCCAGTGTTTTGTGCAACTGTATTTTTCGTCATTACTGTGCGTCAGCGTTCTCTTTGGTTTGCTTCTTCGTTCGGTGGACAACTGACTGCATTCGTTTGTGTGCTCTGTCGACCTTACTTAGGTGTCTTTTGCCTTCCACCGACACCTCCATCACATACATATGTATACCACCTGTTCCTAACATTCCTGTCTATCTGTATTTATGTCTTCCTGTACGATTTCTGTTGTTCTGTTGGCCGAAAAGCGGCGTCTGTAAGCCGCTGCCGCCCGCCCCCCCTCCTTTGTATCAAAGGGATTTGCAATAAAGGAAAAAAAAAATGGGCGGCTGCCGATCGCGCCGTGCCCAACCACAGGCCGATGGCTGATGGCCCACAGGTCAGGCAGGCGCAGCGGCTGCCACGCAGCTACCGCACGGCGACCTCGTGCACTTTGCTAGCCAGTTTGTGGAAGGTTTCCTTGATCATAACCGATCGCAAGCAATTCACAATTGTATTTGCTAGCAATGTCGGATGTATCCAGAATAGTGCATACAACAAATCATTGAATTTGTATGCCAATTTGAAGTTGAAATTAACAACATTATACACAAGTCAATGAAATTTAGACCTACATAAAAGTTTAGTACATCTCTAGGTGTCCTCTTAAGCATTTAAAACGAATATTCTACCAACACCACTAAATTTTGCGCTCATAACTGTGAATATAGTACGGGAATCAATGGAATTTGTAACTAAAGAAATGGAAAGTCCCTCTCCCGGGACACATCAAAAATATTAGAAATTGCAGGTATGGACAACCATCAGCTGTAGAATGAAATAACGACAACGAAAATTTGTGCCGGACCAGGACTCTAACATGGATTTCCCGCTAACCGCGAGCGGTCGCGTTACTGTTTTTTTTTTTTTTTTTTTTTTTTTTTTTTGTTATCAGAATTACATGGTACCATCATGACACTTCAGTAGACCATAGTCATATCATCGTGTAATAGAGGCTGCAAAAGGGAGAAAAATTAATTAACATAACAGAACAATAACTACAAGAAAAAAACGAGAACATAGCCGACAAACCACCACCAAGATATGTATCAACAGTTATTTTTGTATGGTTTTGTAGTAATTTTGTAACTTTTTTATTTTTTATTTTGGGTTTTTTATATTTTTTTATAGTTGGTAATTGAATCAAAAAATAGTAGGAAAGCGAAACAAGATTACATTCGAAACAGCAAACTAAGAAAAATTCTAAGTAAACTACGAAAAGCTAAGGATTGCAGACGGTCACGTGTATCTATACATCATCGATACATATTTGACAATAGAACTGGAGCGATGCTGAGTCAAAACGCAAAACAAAACGAACAGGGAAATCAGGATAAGACAAGCCGAAGCACATCAGATGGTAACATACATAACAAAGAAAAACACTTATCAGAATAAATTAAATTAACGAATATTTTGCCGACGGAAAACAAGATTCAACATACTGGCGAAGAGGTCTCGGTATCGAGGCATTCGCAAGCATGTCCAATAGGCAGTGATCATGTACTGCATGAAGTTCATGTTATCGTCCCCCTCGCCTTCAACAACGTAATGAACGAAATGTCCCAGCAACCACATAACGGTCTGGGTTTTCGACCGTGGAAAGAAAGAAGAATGTGGGCGCACTATGATGTCGGTAGTATAGGCAGCCTCAGAAGATCGAGTAAGGAAGGCCAATTGTGTCCTGATCCAAGACCAGTTTGCCTTATGACCTCGACAGGTAAAGTGATGGCGTATCGTATCTGGAGACGTACAACGACTTCATAAATCCGTGTCACTAAGCCCAATACGGAAAAGTGGTTCGTTCGTTGGAATCAAGTTATTTACGACGAGGACGCTAAGGACATCGGCAAAATCGGAAGACTGATATTGAACCATACTTTCGTCCAGGTTGTTTGCAGCGAGTCTCTTTTAACGAGGTTCGGGCAAGGTACTGCTTTCCCACGAGTCAGCAGGAATTTCATGGTGAGGACAGGTCTCCATAAGATGTCAGCCCCTAAATAGCTCACCGCAAGATAGACGTCATGAATGCGTTTTAACTTATAATTTATGCGACCAACATCAAGAGGGGGTTAAAGACTAGCAGGGAGGACACAGAGAATTGAATGACACGTGAATGTGTGAGTTTCTTGAGTCATCGTCAAAATAGTTCGACGCACATATAGCATCTGCGTCTTCCTGCCTATATTACTCAGATCCAGCCCTCCAAATGAGCGAGGCTACGTGATCACCTCATACCGTAAGCGAAATATACTTTTCAGTAAGAAACGACCAGACAATTGTTGTAGTTTCTTTGCCATCATCGAGGGAAGCGGATAAACTTGGGTCACGTAATAAGCTTTGCATAAGACATTTGTATCCAGTGCAGCTGTCAGCTGTTTTGTTGGTCATTATGGAGACAGCTTACCTAGAGCAGCCAGTCACCATCATGAAGACTGTGCCACATCCTGCCTCGCCCAAAACGCTGTCGGAAACCATGCCCACTTCCGGTTCTGTCCGCTCCCATTGAACTGCACCATCGTTGCTGAACGCTCCATGCGACGTCAGCATGGCGGTGCCACAACTTGTCCCGCATGCCATCTCTCTCAAGGTCTCTCAAGGTGTAGGCGCTACGAGCTGGAGACACCCACCCACAGACTTTGACTCCCGTGTCAGCGACAATTTACGGTATCTCTTAGATCACTTTCACCCTTGGCGTCACACTGACCACAGCAGAAAGAAGACGCTGAACCAGCCAGTGCATCAATAACGACATAGATGGCGAAAACGGAGACGGAATGATGCTCCTGTGCTATAGACGATCTCAGATGAATCGGCTACGTCCTCCACTACACAGGGTACATCCACCTGCTGACGTCAATCCTCTATCACCCTGGCCAATGGAAGAAGAGTGGTGCCACTAGGCGCAAGGGGGCTCAGACCATTCATCTACAAAGCTAACGAGCCAGTGTAGCATTAAAGGTCTTGAAACCCAACAACGATCACTCACATCGTTGCTTCAACCATCCCATTTCATCCAATCAATGTCACCGTACGAAATCACTATATTTCATCCATCAAGCAGCTAGCTTTGCCTAGCGTTTCACGAAATCCTTTTCAAGTTTTTTTCACAGTAGCCAATTCAGCAAGAGAGGACCTAAGTACTTCATCACAATATGGACTGCAGGAACAGCACCACAGTGATTATCCGACACACTTTCGGGCCCGTATGGCCTGACAGTACAAGTGAAAAGCGCAGACTTCTTTACTGCTCCAGTCATGGTTATGGTCTGTTGACGGTGAGTTCGGAATAGGCAGCGCTGAGGAGAAGATTCTGTGCGTCGCATCGACCGCTCCAAATATGAGACAGTGAACTGTAAAGCCTGTTTAACTTCTCGCTAGCTAATAGTGCTACACACAAACTAGAAACATGCCATTCGACAGTTTTGTTTCAGCTTTTTTCAGTGACTACAGACTCAAAAAACCATCTATAACTTCCGTTTTTCCTGTAGCTGCAGCACTTCTGGACTTCGAAACTTAGCACCCATGTGCGACGTTCGCTTGGTATGGGATTTAGCTTTGTTCAGGTCAGAAGTATTGCTGGCATTACTGCACACGTACATGTGCACTGCTGAGGAAGTGTTCTTGTCTAAACTGTTTTAATTTATGTCTTTTATTATGTGGTCATCATTCACTAGCAAATTCAGTTTTATTGAGTAAAATAATTTTTTCTGTTTCAGTGATTAATATTGGTGATCTTCGAATATTTTACTTTTCAGTATTATTAATATTATTTGCAAATGTTGCCTTTTTTTGAAATTTTCACCAACTGCTTGGAAACTCATTAACACCTAACGATTGTACAGCCAAGTTGAACAAAGGGCGATAAACAAGGAGTTGTGCAGCCACACCTTGGTCATGTTATCGAGCCAGAATTCTACTAGGTTTCCTATTAACCCAACCCTCCGCTATTTCGACATCAATTTTTAACACTAATTTCACGAGTCGAAAGAAAGAGCGTAACTTTCAAGACGGATGTGTCCTGTGCTTACTTCCGGCTATTTGGGGCGGTTTTTGCTATAGAGAACTAGGTTAATACTGGGACGAACTTAGCTGCATATTTGGTGTAGAATCTGATTGGGATCCATCAGCCTCTGGAGATTTGTTCAGTTTTAGTGATTTCAGCTTTTCTCATCACCAATGACACTAACACCCGTATCGCTCATATTTGCGTGGTGCTAAAACGGTCCCAACTCTACTCCGTCCTGAATACTGACTCTGAAGGCTACTATTACCATTGGATTAGTTAGAATGGATTCGCAAATTTTTAGTAAGTCTGATATGTCTCTGACTTAAGCCACAAAACAGTCTATCATACTGATTCCGAGAGCCAAACTCAGTATTCTCCCATTTCTGTCTAAAATGCTCGGTAGCACGAACTCGCTATATTGTCACAAGTACTTATCATAGTAATGCCACATATAATCACAAGTAAAGATTCCTGAACAAAATTTTTTTTTCAAAGTACGACGCCCCTTCTGACGGCATAACACAAAATACTTCAAAATCTGAATGAATATACCTATGAAATCGTTTTGTGGCTAGCTTTCCTCTTAGGCCTGTCTGCTATGGGCAAAGCAACAAACACACACACACACACACACACAAACACACACACACACACACACACACTCACTCACACATTCACATGCACTCTTATTAGATAATGTATACAAATATATACACAGGGCGTTGTTTTAGCTTGAAACAACTAGATGTCTCGACAGCGACGCGTCGTACGAAAAACTTTCTATGCGAAGAAACATCTGTCTGCTCTACATCTAGCCACCTCCTAACCACCCCTCCTGCGTGGACGGAGTCAAATTAGTATTTTCGAACGGGAACCCCACATTTTTACTGTGTATTCGGACTCTACTCCAAAAAACACATACGGCTAACTGAAACCATTATTTTCCATTAGTGGCAGGCGGCGCTGTAATCCACAAATATTAAGTGCGCCGTTTTTTGCATTTACGAACCAACACTTTTGATTCCACATTTCATTTACGATGTAAACGTAAACCTTTGTGTTCTAAGGGTTGATATTGGCGTTCGAAATCAACTTACGCGTAGCAAATTTCATTGTACTGTACAATATGGCTAGTTGTTTCAGTGCCCGATTAGAAACACTTCAGCGTGATCCATGAACAACGACATGGATGTAACAGTTTCCTGTTCCTATCAGTGAGTCCCTTTACCTCTCACCACTGTGGTGCTTGATTTAGGTGAGTATCCAAGGAAGGTGCCCATGTCACTCTCACTCCCTGGACATTTCACCTAATTACAACGGTTGTGGTCTGTATTCCGCTTGCTTAGTATAGCGGCCAGTGCAAGAGTTGCGGCGTTGGTTGGAATCGCCCACCGAAATGAGTCACCCTGATGGCGGGGTGCGAGGACCGCCACCAGAATCAAGCATTCCGATAGCGTGGGGACTCACCACAAGTAACTCCTGTAGCTAACAGAAAACTACATTACCATACAAGTAGCCCGTTCGCCAGAAATGTCGATGTACAGCCATATTATTTGTATTGTACAATCACATTTGCAAAACTCAAGTAACGTTTCAATATCAGTGTTAACTATTAAACCACAAAGGTACATTTACTTCGTAAATGAAATGTAGAATCAAATGCGGTCGGTTCTTAATTGCAAAAACAGGCACAGTTGATATTTGTCGATTACAGCGTCATATGTCACCAATCTAAAACAATAGTTTGAGAAAACAGCACATATTTTTTGGCGTCGAATCCGAATATGCAAAAATGGGAGTCCCTCTGTGAAAATACAAAGGTGACCCCGCCGACGCAGGATTGGTGGTTAGGAGGATATCAGTTGTAACACAGACTTACTAATACTAACTTTTCACCTAGAGCATTTTTTTCCGAACGATTTGTCGTTTTCGGGATATTTACTCGTAGTTGTCTCAAGTTAAAACAGCCACTCTGTATGCTTAGATATAAATATGTCTATCAGAAAGGCTGTTTTAATGATAATTCCTGGGAAGCTAACTATTTGCCACTGAAACTGCTATGAGGTTAAGTACGTCACTTACGATTAGAGTAGTGTGATGCAAAGAGCAGAGTAAATAGATATGCAACGTATATGACATGTCATTTCAGTATTCAGTGAAATAGACTGACAGTAGTGACAGAATGTTGACTATTGAAATGTCAATTAGCTATAGATGTGCAAAGCTTAACCAGAGGTAGGTCTTCGCTCTACAGAATGACAGTTATACAATAAATGAACAAGGCAGTACTTGATAATATCTGAAACTCAAAGTGGATGTAAGGTAAACGTGTTTCTGTTATTTAACTTACTTTCCATATCGTTTTGTTAAGTGAAAGCACTTTCGGTTGTTTAACAACTTTCTTCAACGTATTAAGAAGATCATTTCAGCTATGATTCCTATGGTGTTGTAAACGTGTTTTTGTTATTTAACTTACTTTCCATATCGTTTTGTTAAGTAAAAGCACTTTCGGTTCTTTAACAACTTTCTTCAAAGTATTTACAAGATCATTTCAGTTATGATTCCTATGTTGTTGTATCCACAAACCCTACTGCTTACACATACCCTATATTTCTCTAAGTAAAAGCACTTTCGGTTCTTTAACAACTTTCTTCAATGTATTTACAAGATCATTTCAGTTATGATTCCTATGCACAAACCTTACTGCTTACACAGATCCTATATTGCTCTATGACTGTAAGTTCTAACAGCGAGAAAGAGTTCTATGCAGTTATTGTAACTGAAATTTCATGTAATTCTATAAATGTATTTGTTACGGCATACTAACACTGTTTTCTGACATTGACCACTGTTACTTAATAGCTGGCTAAAGACTCCATTTTTCGCACGATGTAAAATAAAGATGGTGGCTGGGTGATAATCTCTGAAGTGCTGATATAGCTGGCCTTGGGTCGCGCTGCAGTGAAGAAAACTCTTCACTCCCATCCCGATGCTGCTGTATCTTGTAGATCACTGAACCACAGCAAGACGGCGTTTGCTAGCTTGTCACTTAGAAAATTAACTATCAGAGTGTCAAATTACTATTGACGGCTGATCCGGTGCGTTGTTTCATAGCTGAACACGATAAAATTAAAAAAAGAAAGAACTATAACTACTTCGGAGAAGATACGGGACTGGATTATGTTGGGTAAATATTGCAGACATAAATTTGCATTTCTTCAATGACAATTTGGCTATGAGTTTAAATGTCGAACTGTAACTTTTACTAGTCATTCGCTATTTCAATGACAGAAAGCTTTGGCAGTCACTGAAATCGAGCTAACTTCCGAAATAGTTCTTGGTTCAATAATCATGACATAGCTGTCAATTTATAATCGTATGGCAATGCATAGAAATAGGACAGTCTCTTTTGTGACCAATGTAGCACATAAGTAACAGGGTAGGCTGTTCAACGAATCAGGGTTTATTAGCATTCTCTTGATGTGATTACTTCTGTCTGGTTTTAGGTTGTTGTTGGTGTCTGCTTCTTGTTCTCGACGTCTTCTTTTCTTCAAAGCTCTTTTACTCATGCAGAATCATCTGCGGATTTGCCTTTCGGATAAAATCTTCTCGAAATATTGGCAAGTCGGTCCCATAGTGTTGAAGCAATCGCTCTCCAGATGGTTCTGCTTTCTTCTCGTCTCCCCGTAAATGATTGCCTTCTCTATCTCAATGCACCGTCTCTGAAATCTTCCCAACTTTTCCACTTTCCACCATTCTTAAAAACTTTGGTGACTTCCGCCAAGTAATTAAATTTCCACTAATTATCAGCCATGCCCTATCCGCCCATCTTAATATACACAAGTCCCACCATAAACTACTGCTCATCAACTATAACTTCCGTGCTGCCAATTTTTTTTATTTTATGTAGAAAAAGTGTGTCGTACTGGATCAAAGCAGTCAAAGGTACATAGAAATTACATATTATTACGTTGAAAGAATAACATTATCCATTTATGCAACATTTATCTTTATAAGTTTATGCACATAAAGCCGTGAAATAAATAAATGAAACTTAAAAAAAACAATAATAGAACTTCACTATGCTTTCATGCAAGATACTACATTTGTGTAGGAATGTTGTGTAATTACAGAGAAGGCTGAAAATATTCCTTTACAGTGAGAGATTTAAATTGGTGCAATATGTCTGGATTTTCATTTAAAACCGGAGTGCGCCATTTCTACTTTTGTTTTGCTACTGTGAATGTCATTTCTTGTCTCGTCCATGAGTTTCTGGACACCAACTTTGGTGCCAGTAACAGAAATTACATATGACCAGAATTTATTTAGGTTTTATGAGAAATCCTTCAGTAATATTATGCTATGGCAGTTTGAAAGCCTTCTACTTACGTTTCAAATCTAGACTTTAATAATAAAATGGGAAGGTACTGTTAATCAGAACTCAGGGAGAAGTTGTGATCTAAATGACAATAGATTTATTCATCCTTAACATCACAAGACAACAAAAAATGACTAAAGAAACATCACACAAACATTTTTATTTGACAAACGCTTTCACTAACATGGGGTCTATGGTGGACAAAGTTATCAACTGGGGATCGACACACGACAATAACCGGAACACTATTCACTTTATCTGACTTCATACACGTGAATCTCGGTTATGGCACAATAACTATGCCACCATCAAGCAGCTATTTTCTACCATTCCAAAAAGAAAAATATGGTTCGAAAGAACAGGGTGCTGAGGAACATATAATGGAACACTACGCCGTAGCAGCGAATACTTTACCCTCCTGCTGGTCAGGGCGGCACACCGCGATGCGTTCGGCGACTGAAGTCATGGACGGCCGCAATCTGTTATTAATGGCGCGGGCCATAAAAATGCAAGTACGCAGTCTCGCGTTCGGTTAATTTGGAATGCAGGTACTTTCCCATGAGCCTCTGAAACCCCAGTGGATTCCAATGTGCAGGCAGACCCGTTTGGTGGTCTGCCAAACCAGTTTGACTCCGTGCCATGGCTATGTGTGACAGAATATGTCAAATGTTAAGACTGCCGACTCATGACAAATAAGTACACCCATGCATCACTCATCGTGTGCGTGATGCTAGAAGAAGCACCTCCGATGGTTTACAAGGTGACTGGAACAGGCTCTAAGTGGCACGCTAGCATAGGACACAAGTCTGACCATTTAGGTAGAGACCTGCAGTTCTTTACTAGTGAAGCGCCAGTACAAGAGTGATCTCTTTCTGTCTGCTTTTCTCCTCAGCTCAGTATAAAAGCCCATTTACATCTTAGACTTCCCCCACTTTATCACAAGCCAATCATGAGCTGGAGCGCAGCATTCGAAGCTCGGAGAGTTCCCCTTGCTCTGCATACACCGATTTGGCCAATCAGAGACTTAATTGGGAGAAAAGGAAAAAAAAGATTCAGCTTCGCGGCCTCTTTCCCGCACGTTTACGCCTTGTCTTTTGCTAACAACATGACCGGGATGGAACCAGACCCCTCCATAAAAAGTTTGTTATCTCTCCTGTTCCGTCCATTTCGAAGTTTCCAAAGAACAGCCATAAACTCGCTAAAAGCCTCGTGCTTTCACAAATATGTTTTGTAACAGAGTCTGGATATCCGGGTATCAGTGGCCTGTCCCACAGAAATTCGCAGAACGCACACAGATGTCCCGTCGGCTTCGTGCCTAACTAGGCCCCATCCTCTGCTTTACGTCCGGTCTACAATGCGCTGGCCATTGCAGCAGCGACTTCTCGGCGCTTGTCTACCTGCACGCAGATGCCAGCCGACTGGCGCCGACCAATGTGTCTGCACGATGAGACCACGGAATTCGGCCGTTCCCAAATGTTTCCACTCAGGTTCCGCAGAAAAAACGCACTTCCCTCGGCCCACCATCGCCGTGGACTTTTACTGCAGTCGTTTAAATTGGCGCCCTATTCCTACGCACGTAAAGCTTGCTGCTATTCGTTCCCTAGAGCACGCAAGCAAGAGCATTAACTACTGCCCACCATTTCATCAAGATGTATGAAGTCAAATTGCAATACAGATCATATTCCCTAAGAACATGAAGTGGCATAACACCGAATCAGAAGTGAGAGTGCCCCGCAATCTATCAAGTTGTAGAAGGTTTCACGTATTGCCCTGTTTATAGCCAAACGAGTTTCATTGATCATCTTCCTATCTACAAATCTATGCTTTGTTTTACATCTATTATGTAGTTATATACGAAGACAGTAACTAGTTCTCGAAAGAACAGTTACTGTTGATGACCGTGCAGCTTTTCCCTGGAATAAATGATGACTAACTGACAACCTCAGCTGCCGACAGGTGTTGTTGTTATACCTCGATGTGGACAGCTGAAAATGTGTGCCCCGACCGGGACTCGAACCCGGGATCTCCTGCTTACATTGCAGACGCTCTATCCATCTGAGCCACCGAGGACACAGATGAATAGCGCGATTGCAGGGACTTATCCCTTGCACGCTTCCCGTGAGACTCACATTCCCAACTGTCCACAATTCTACATATGTATTGTACCTTATAGACATTTCCCCACCCACTCATTTAGAATTGTGGACAGTTGGGAATGTGAGTCTCACGGGAAGCGTGCAAGGGATAAGTCCCTGCAGTCGCGCTATTCATCTGTGTCCTCGGTGGCTCAGATGGATAGAGCGTCTGCTATGTAAGCAGGAGATCCCGGGTTCGAGTCGCGGTCGGGGCACACATTTTCAGCTGTCCACATCGAGGTATAACTACAACACCTGTCGGCAGCTGAGGTTGTCAGTTAGTCATCATTCATTATGTAGTTGTCTGTTTCTTTAGTCTGTTTCTTTGCAGTGTGACCGTATATCATATAAAGTCCCTCCTGTCATGATTTTATTAGGTACATATGTATCAAGGGGTCATCTGTTCCTCTCAACCAGAGACACAGTTCTTCTACAGTCTACATGATCCTCTCCATAGCTGAAGTTTTCGTGTTCCTTCTTGATATACGACACTACTGCCACTTTATCTAGTTTGCTGAACAAATAAGTCCTTCTACTTGTTTTAGTTTCCTTGTACTTTCATAACAGTTGTTTCTACAGCTGCCTCATGGCCACTAACACCAGTTTAAATGTGGACATTTCCATCCATTATTTCCAATATATTTCCAACATAAGTAGACATCCGAACAATCTGTTCCAGGTAGTTCTCAGAGAAGGCATCTAGAAATGTTTCGCAGGGCGTTTTGTTACACCCACCACTTATAAAACTGTTATTTTCCCAGTTGATTGCTGAATGCTTAAAATCTCCTCTGATGGCGACAGTATGATTGAGAAACTTACGTACTAGTGCACTTAATCCTAAAGTTTTTGGTTACATCTGGAGGTGAATGTGGTAGTCGGTAGCAGGATCCGATTAAAAGTTTATGTCCATTCTTGATACTGAGTGTCGCCGAGACATTTGTGAATGTAGTTTCAATTTCTTTGAGTTTCTTGTCTGTTGTGACAAACACAACACCTCCATTTCACTAGCATATCCTTTAGATATGCAGTTAGATTTTCCCACAAATCTCACTGCTATCAGTTTTGTGTTTTAACCAGCTCTCTATACTTAGTATTACGTCAGTCCGTTGTTTCTTAGGAGCACTTTAGAAAATATTTAATACTTTCGCATGCAGAAGGCGTGTTCTCGGATCTCTTACTAACGTCTCCGGTTCCTTTTTAGCTATCGTTATCTGGACTTCTGAACTGGATGGCGAATAACCTAAGCTAAAAAATTAAAAAAAATACAAATAAAAAAATAAAATAAAAAATTCAGCTACCCGGGTAGCACCTCTGACACGTAGTGCACCTGTGACCCATTTAGAGGGACCCAGCAGTTCTCAATTCTCTGACGCAATCCCAGAAATTCGCAGCTTATTTTGTCTCTGATACAAGCATTCCATTCGAATGAGAAACCAAGGGACCAATTCTACGAAAAGTGCTGCAAATTATGAGCCTCGTGGAAACTCTGTGATCAGGGACGGTCTTCGCAACCTTCTCTGCCAATCACCGGCATGACTGAAATATGACCTCAGAGTCCAGACGACGGGCATCGTTGGTGCAAACATGTGCAGTTGGCTGCACACTGCTCCCTCAGTGTCTGCCGGAATAACCTCTATAACAGGTTTCATTAGGCTCCCATGCATACACACTGAGCGGCCCTGGTGTTCCTTCCCATCAATTGCTGCCATTTCCATGAGGGATATACCATTATTCGCTGTACGTTGAGCTGCTGGCAATTAATAAGCATCTACCATTTCGCGTTTTGCCTCGTCTATTAATACAAGACACAGCAGGCTTCCCCATGAATGAAGTGAGACTCGATGGCACAGTTCCGGTTTCAGTGGACACAGAGCACCCCAAACTTGTTGGTTAAACGGATGGGTGTATAGCCCGGAAGTCTGCCTGCTCCCTGAATGCCCTCGATACAGTGCTTAGCCCTACCACTGACATACCAGCCACAGTCAAGAGGACGAGTAGTGATAGAACTCGAAATTCCTGTAGAGGAGACCGGATCCATAGGAGATCGTAGTACTTGAGGCTGTTTCGGTATCCCTGATACACGACTCTCCGCAGTGCGCTCAGCAGATTCTACTGCAGGAGATTCCGATCGTTTGACAGTGGTCACGGCAGTTTGCGGCTGCTTATGAACGTCAGCTAACTAATCCCTTGTCCGACAACAGCGTCAATATAGTGCTGAATTATGGCCAGTACAATGTTTTCCAGAATAAGACAAATAACTTCAAAATAATATTACTGATTCCCTTTCAGTTTCTGAATAAGTTAAAATCATTACTCATTTCCTTCAACAATCGAAGCAGTAATACGTAAAACGAGATTTCTATTGAGGACCCAGCAACAACTGAGATAATAGTACTTTTCTGATTTTTCGGATTACAGTTGCTAACAAACCCAAAGTGGTGATAATCTGCGAGAAATGTAGGTTTTATGCACCCCTGCTAAAAGAGAAAACTAAATGGAACGCGATTTATTAGTTATAATATTTGTTACAGAAACAGACGCTGATTTTCTACGAAACATATGCCAGCAATCGTAAATAGTCAAATATATATGTCTATTCACGTTGATCTACACTGAAATTCTGGGTGAAAAGTCATTTCAACGAAGATCTGGTAAAATTCTAAAAGCCACGAATGTCGGTTAAAACTGATGCCTATACCACAAAATACGTTATTGGTGTACTCAACGTACGAAAATACGCAATGTATCACGACACAGGCACGAGTTTTGATACAGTTAACACGGAAAGCTCATTTAAATTTTACGTGAAGTTTTCGAACCTAAGTTTTTGGGGTGAATATATCTAATACAAGTGGTTTTACTCGTATGTTAAGGAAATACTGGAAGTCGGCCTATATACGTAAGTATAAGTAAATAAACGTGTGAACTGCAAGGATCTTTCACTTAGTTGGTTTCATGACACTAGTGTGCCAAAGAGGAACACTGTAGCGTCAGCAGCTGCGCTGAAGCGGAAACGAAATCCGTAGTCCGTCCATATACTGTGATGGTACAGATACCATAATCCCAAAGAGTTATTTAGACGCGACTGTGGGCCTAACAACATGTATAATGACGGTTATGAATCTTTATATGCCTACATATATGAGGTGTGAGAGAAAAATAATGAGGCAATATTGTCCCCTTCAAGGTAGTTCCACTCGGCAGCTATACACTGGCGGAGTCGTTGTTCCCAGCCATGGTAGCAGGGCTAAAAGGCTTCACCTTAAGCCTTTAACACGCCGGTCACATGCTTTTGAATGTTCTAAACAGTCACAAAATAACGTCCTTTTAAGATATTTTTCAACTTTGCGAAAAGAAGAAACTCAGAAGGACTCAGATCAGGTGAATAGGGAGACTCTGGAACAACAGGAATACCTGCGATGAAAGTGGCCGTGTGACATGGGGCGTTGTCATGATGCCGCATCCACTTGTCTGCAATGTCCGGTCTCACTCAATTCACCCCTTTCCTGAGCTTCTCGAGGATAACTTTGTAAAACACGTGACTGACGGTTTGTCCTGGAGAAATAAATTCTTTGTGCACCATACCCTTACTGTCAAGAAAGCAAATCAACATTGTCTTGATCTTCGATTTGCTCATTCGAGCTTCTCTCAGTCGAGAAGATGTCTCAGTGTGCCAGTCCTCATTTTGCGGCTTTGTCTCAGGTTCGAAATTCAGTATTCATCACCTGTGATCACACGAGTGAATCATTCGTGACCACTGCAATCCTGTTAAGAAGATCAACGACCACGTTTCTCCGATTGCCCTTCTGCTCAGTTGCGAAGTGTTTCAGCTCATTAAACTTAATTTCGGGTTTCCCTCACACTGTTCTTAGTCTCATTAGTTTTTTCACACACCTCGTATGTTGGCAACAGAGTCTCACCAGTTACGAGTTATTTCATATAAATATTTTTATTTTCAATTTTTGCCAGCAACGCACAGCATATCATTTTGTTGGCCGTATGTCTCTTCATTGGTGCAGAAGGCCGGGACTATGAGACGCCTACCCTGTATACGAAGCAGATTTAATTTTTCCCTCTCGTGGGCGTGACTCGCGCTTCGTCTTCGCTTTCGCTGCAGTGGGTTATTTCTGTTGTCAGAGCGATCGCTCGAGGGCGAGGTGACAATAGGGGCAGTGACGCCACCGTGCTGAAAGGAGAAGCCACAAAGGAGGAAAAACAGCCCAGCGGGCGCGGCGAGCACAGTGAGAAACATTTTTTAAGGCAGGTGTGGGTTTTGAGGGGGAAAGGGGGGGGGTAGGGGTCGGTCGGAGAGGGGGCGGGGGCAGCGTGGCACTGCAGCAGTCGCGGCGGGAGTGGCCGTGATAAAGCAGCCGCGGCCACAGGTCTGAATACGGCCGCCCGTTGGCGTTATCGAAGGCGCTTCATACAGGGGGGGGAGGGCCAACTTTATGGGCCCGAGTTTAACATTGGTAACAACGGCGGCGGCGGCGCTGGCTGCACAAAGCGTGATTTATTCGCCCGGCGTCAAAGTGGGCCGCCCCGTTGTGCGGGAGGCGACGCTCGCCTTGTTTGCGCCGACGTGACGTCACGCAGTTGAATGGCCGCCGCGGTCCGTCCAGGAGTCGACGGCCGGAGGCAGTACTGCGCGGGATGTGTGTGTGCGTGTGTGCGTGTGTGTGTGTGATGGTAGTCGACACGCGTGCTGGTAGGCGCGGGCTGCGGGCATTGCGGGAATTCATTACTGTCAGCTGAGGCGGCAGCGGCGTTTTTCGCGCCGATTTATAAGCCTCCCACCACGCCCTCCCACATCGACCGGATGTATCGCATGGCGAGTGTTTACTGCCCAGAGTGGAGAGCTAACAACACTGACCAGATATGTTGACATACAAGGGCACTGTCTAGCATGGAAAGCACCGATTTTGATCACGCTGAAACACATCGTCCACTCACATTTTTACAACCACCTATAACTTCCCAGAGGTACTACAGCATACAGCACAGACAACAGCCAAACGATTTGCAGGTGACGCAGTAACTTGCTTGTACACTAAAACTATCCAGTCTCCTACATTGAGCTTACATATGACCGCTAGCGGCGTGTCCCTGGCCCCAGAGGTTGAGACGTAACACACCTACACTGCGTCGAAAAAACGATTAAAATAAAAATGATGAAAACAAAAATAATTAAAATTTGAAACAAATACAGTTAACATATTGGTGAGGACTGAACTAAATACACCCACTATTCTGCCTAGTCATTTTCTAAGAGCTTGGCTGAAACTGTTGCTGTGAGTCTGGAATAACACTTTGTGTCACAACATTAACACTTTTTGTAACATCTAGGTAAATATTGATGTATTGTGATTCCCATATACAGGGTGAGTCACTAACTATTGCCACCCCGCGCGAACGCTACGGTCGCAGATTCGAATCCTGCCTCGGGTATGGATGTGTGTGATGTCCTTAGGTTAGTTAGGTTTAAGTAGTTCTAAGTTCTAGAGGACTGATGACCTCAGACGTTAAGTCCCATAGTGCTCAGAGACATTTGAACCGTTTTTTTTTTGGTGTATAATAGTAAGGTCATTGGAGGTCAACGAAGGTCACAAAGGTTGCATGAACGTCCATTTACAGAACGTATTCGAAGTGATGACCATTGGTATCAATGCAGTGCTGCAATCTTCTTCTTATGGATTGAGTGGTATTCCTTATCACATCGGCACTTATCGAAGGACATGGCTCTGAGCACTATGGGACGTAACATCTGTGCTCATCAGTCCCCTAGAACTTAGAACTACCTAAACCTAACTAACCTAAGGACATCACACACATCCATGCCCGAGGCAGGATTCGAACCTGCGACCGTAGTGGTCACGCGGTTCCAGACTGAAGCGCCTAGAAACGCACGGCCACACCGGCCGGCCGAAGGACATGCTCTGACAATTTTCTCTCGCATATCTTCAGGTAGTTAGAATGTCTCTACAAACAATGTTTTTTACGAATCCGCACGAGGAAAAATCCAGAGACGGCAAGTCACCTACCACGTTTTTTTTTTTTTTTTTTTTTTTTTTGTACAACTTGCCGCGGCCACAGACATGTATTTGCAGTTGCCCTATAATGCATGTTATGCAAATTAACATTTCCATGGTTCGTGAATGTAGTCTCGTCAGTAAATCAAATCAAATTAATAAATGTGTCATCCCTCTGAATCTGAAGTTGAGCCCATCGGCAGAATTCAGTGCGACGCATACAATCTGTACCAGTTAATTCTTGGTGGAGACTGATATCGTAAGGATGATATTTATGGCGATGCAGAACACGAACAACACCACTCTGGCTTATGCCAGATTCCCTTGCGGTATGAAGCGAAAAAAAGGCAAGGATCTCCAACCGTAGTGGCAAGAGTACCATTTTCCATTTCCTTGCTAGTAACTTTCATTCGCTGGATATGTTTCCTATGCGTTAAAGATCCGGTTGCTCTCAGTTTATCATACACATATTTAAATGTGTAGTGTCAGTACGTTGAGGGTATCTTTCAGCGTATAAGTCTCTAGCTCTTACTGAATTTCGTTTGCATTCTCCGCAAATGAGAAGCATATCGCCTTGTTCTTCAAAGGAATATAGCATTCACATTCGCTTGATTCGACGATACAAGTCTTACCGTTCCTATTATTGTTGTATTGCGAAACCGTCGAATGGTGTTTACATGTCAATAGCACGTTAGATGGTTACGCCGTATTCGGCGAATATTTACTATTTGCACGATATACGAGAGAGAATTGTCACAGCATGTGCTTCGATAAGTGCCCAGGCGGTAAGGAATACCACTCAGTGCATGATAAGAAGATTGCAGCACTGCATTGATACCAATGGTCATCACCTCAAACACCTTCTGTAAATGGGTGTTCATGCCACCTTTATTACCGTCATAGACTTTACTGTTACACATCATTGGATTCGTCTCGATAGCCGCTATCAGAAAATAAGTAACAAGCTATAGCATCCCATTTGGAAAAACAAAGTTGACCTTCCTATCCCTGATGCTACCCCACCTAGCAACAAAATACCAACGTCATATCATGGCCGCCGTTGTCCGATGCAACATTTGTCCCACAAACTTTTCAGCTACTACCATACTTTCTCAGTTATTCTAGCTGGCAATAGTTAGTGACTCACCCTGTACACACACACACACACACACACACACACACACACACACACACACATGTGATACAGTGGTAGTGGCTGGGTAAAATATCTCACGAAATTAGCATCAAACGAAAAAATAAGACGAACAAATCTGTTCGAGCGTGACAGGTGGAAACAGATGGAGATGTGGATGGCCCACTAGATGGCGCTGCCATAGGGCAAATTGATAGAAACTGCATTTTTTAAAAATGGGTACCGCCATTTTTATTACATATTCCTATAGTACGTAAATAGATATGAATGTTTGATTTGGAACCTATGTTTCGCTTTGTGATGGATGGCTCTGTAATATTCCAACACTTATAATATGCCTCACCCATTTAGATGAACAGTTGGTAACAATGTGGTTTTTAAATTAAAACACAAAAATTAGTACGTTTGGACTTTATTTCTGTTGTTCTAGTGTGATACATTTACTTCTGTGACCTTATCATAAATTATGAGAACGCATGCTGTTAACTGTGTGAGCAACCTTAATAACCTCATTAATGTAATAACTGCTCAAAATGAAGTCCTTCAACTTCAATGCATTTGGCAATGCACGTAACGAAATTTCTCTCAACAGAGAGAAGATCACCTTCAGTAATTGTCGCACATACATTGACAACGTGCTGACGCATGTTTTCAAGCGTTGTCGGTGGATCACGATAGCAAATATCTTTCCAATTTTCCCCACAGAAAGAATTCCAGAGATGTAAGGTCCGTTGAACATGCAGGCGTTTCTATGACCAATCCACCTGTCATTAAAGATTCTATTTGATATCGCTTCAACTGCGCGCATGCTATGTTCCGGACATCGATTATGTTGAAAGTACATCGCCATTCTGTCATGAAGTGAAACATCTCCTAGTAGAATCGGTAAAAGATTAATTAAGAAATCGGCATACATTGCACCATTTTGATTGCCATCTATAAAATAAGGGCCAATTATGTAGGATCCTGCCCGCTCGTCTCTTGCAGGGTGGCTAAAGGACGCTGCCTTCTCGGATACCTATACAACAATTCAAGCAAATCACATTAATAGATTTAAATACAATAAAGAAGATTGACAATACTTAACTTTGGATTTACTTCGAGATGTCGCAAGCGACGGGCGACACGCTAACAGTGTCCTTCACTATATACAATGTATATACAATGTCCATGTAAGCATTCACACTCGCTCATAAGTCACTGCCATCGTTAATATCACTGATCATCTACGCCTCTCTGCTAGCGACCGTCTTCTACTGTCCTTACTAATGTCCGGCCGAGGCTGTACTGCACTGCACTGCAAATCTCTGGTTACATCTACCAGGAGTGAGACAGGCTAAGCAGCGAAGCTGCTGTTCCTGTGTGGACCTCAAGAACTATTTTTTGGCCTCACGGTTAGGATTGGCCTATGTGAGCGGCCGCGTGTGTGCGGACGCTTCGTCAAAAGCGTTATCGGGGCTGCGGAAGAAACTACTCCCGCAGCAGATCAGGCCAACGCGTGGTCGGCCTGTGGTGGACTTGGTGTCCCAGTCCACGAATGAGACGACTGCCAGAGTGTGCGGCAGAGGCATAGAACACCCTGGCGGACTGCCTGAAGCGATCCTGCAGCAGCGGGACGCCTGCTTCCTCATGAAGGAGCCTCGTCGAGTAACGAGGCGGCTTGTGGAGAGCCAGTCTTAGCGCCCGATTCTGGACACGCTGGAGCATCGCAACGTGCGACGGAGCAGCATTCCCCCACACTACGGCGGCGTACTCGAGTACTGGCCGGACAAAGGCCAAGTACACGGTCAGGCCGTGCCGAGGTGGGAGGGTGGAGCGGGTGGACCGGCCGAGGCTGGCCAGAGCGCCGCTTATATTGCTGACGTCATCTCACAGCCTTCTCTGCTCTGGCGTTCTTCATCTTCGTGCCGTCGCTTGTCGTTAGGCAGGAACAAAGTAGATGTCCTCCCATAATTCCACACCACACATTAACCCACCAGGGTCGCTGATGTTCCACTTGTCGGAGCCATCGTAGATTTTCCGTTGCCCAATAGTGCATATTATGCCGGTTCACGTTACCTCTATTTGTGAATGACGCTTCGTCACTAAATAGAATTCTTGAAAAAACCCGTTATCGTCTAGTAATTTATTCTGTGCCCAGTGGCAAAAATTTACACGACGTTCAAAATCATCGCCATGCAAGTCCTGGTGCATATAAATACAGTAAGGCTGAAATGTATAATGATGTAGAATTCTCAGAACCGACGTTTTTGAAATTCCCAATTCCCGCTCCATTTGTCTGCTACTGATGTGCGGATTAGTGTCAACTGCAGCTAAAACACTTATTTGGGCATCCTCATTTGTTGCAGTTCTTGGTTGCGTCTTCTTCTTTGACTGAACACTTCCGGTTTCTTTAACTATCCACGAAAGGTTCGGACACTTGGATGCTGTCTGTCAGGATTACGATCAACATACATAGCACAAGCTTGTTGGGCATTTTGATCACAATAGCTATAAATAAACACCATATCTACCTTTTCTGCAACTGTTAAAAGTTCCATTTTAACAAGATTATGTCTTCCGCGTAATTATTATGAATGGACAAGCGTACTGTCATACCTAATTTAAGTAATGAAATGCACAGTGCAATAGGTTGCGTTGCTATATTTGTGAGAATACTACAGCGCCATCCGTCACAAAGCGAAAGAAACGTTCCAAATCAAATATTCCTATTTATTTACGTGCTATACGAATATGTAAATAAAAATGGGGGTACCTATTATAAAAAATGCAGTTTCTGTCAGTTTGATCTATGGCAGCGCCATCTAGTGGACCATCCATAGCGCCATCTGTTTTCCCCCGTCACGTTCTAACAGATTTGTTCTTTTTATTTTTTTGTTTGATGCCAATTTCGTGAGATATTTGTCCCGGTCACTATCAATGGACCATCCTGTATATGTATATGGGCACCCCAGATGGGAACATACAATAATCATAATAAATTATTATTTACCTTGATGGCGCCAAAGTGTTAATGCTGTAACATCAGTGGCACAATGAACTGTTGTTACAAGCTGATAGCAATGGTCTCAGCCACGCACCTAGAAAGTGACTAGGGAGAACAGTGGTTACATTTAGAATTCAACAGTGTATAACTAACTGTATTTATTTCAAATTTTAATCAGTTATATTTTAATTATTTTTCTAGACAGTATTAGTACATTATGTATCAAACACTTGGCCGAACGACACGCCACTAATGTCTTACATTCATTTGTAAAGCTTCACGTAGGAAAGTCTCTCCTACTATGCGTCAGACCCATTCCCTTTGGAGTTTCAGCACATATTTGCTATCAATTTCGTTCCCACGTTGTGTAGCTGGAGTCAACCGAAACAAATACTGGTCACCACGTCTTTCATGTGACGCCCAGTATGGGCGTGTGTTGTGTCAAAAGCACGGTTCGCCATTACAATTGCTGAGCATCCGATCCGATAAATGGCCAATAACACCTGGTGATAACAATAATCATATGTGTCTGACGTATTAAAAGGCGATAAAAGATGTTCTAGATGACTCGAGCGCGCCGCAGAGAAAACTGGTTGTGAACGGGTGCATCTTCAGCGATGTAAAACTCGCCATTGCTGATTACAGAGACACTGCGTTAGCGGCGCGACGCAGCCGGCGCTATCGACGTTAACCGACGGCCAAAAGGAATAATAATTCAACTGTCAAAAGCTGGCGTGGCGTTGTGTGTTTGTTCATGTAAATGGGTTTCATTGTATGACATCAGAAAATAGTTAATTCCCCAGTAGACCTTTTACCAATAAAGTTAATCTCAGGGTAGATCTAGGTCGGATATGTGTAGATCTAGTTCGTATATGTGCTAAATAGAGGCACCGCAATTGGTTTTTAAGGCTTGGGAGAGGTGAAAGAGTTTGGCTGGTGAAGCCAGTGTAGTATTTTGTGCAGTTTACGGAGACAGTGTGGAAACTTTGTCGTTTAGGCCCCTGTTGATAGACGTATCTGCGACTGTAGTTTTGCTCCCAAGGCCGAGCTACGGAATATACGTACGTTCCGGGATGTTGAAGTAGTGGCGGATTAGAAAAATGGTTCAAATGGCTCTGAGCACTATGGGACTTAATATCTGAGGTCATCAGTCCCCTATAACTTAGAACTACTTAAACCTAACTAACCTAAGGACATCACACACAGCCATGCCCGAGGCACGATTCGAACCTGCGACCGTAGCAGTCGCGCGGTTCCGGACAGAAGCGCCTAGAACCGCTCGGCCACCGAGGCCGGCCGCTGATTAGACACTGGTTTGGCGAAATTATGTTTTTGGGCGGTCGATTGGTTGTCGTCCTGCGGACAATTTGAGAGGAAGGCGTGGTTATTTTGCTGTGATAGATACAGCGTGAGCCGTGTTAGGGAGAGAGATTTGCATTTGATGATTTTTAGGGAATCAGTAGAACCCGACATCCTGTCCGTGATGTATGATGAGTGGCTGTGGTTCGCCCAGAGGTAATTGGGTTGCTAGCTGTTTTTGGGAATGGTCTGGTAGAGATTGGTGCGTATCGAGAAGGGAAAGCCTCGAACACATGTTTGGTTGTTGTTTGGATACCACGATCATGCAGCGGATCTAGAATTGGCTCTTGTATATTCGAACTGTTTCACCATGATATGACAGAGGGCTGCAGAAGGTTGAGTTGGCAAGCGACGGGAATAGGAAGGAACCATTTCCAAGCAACACGTAACGAAACAAAAAACTTGGTTACTGGAAGGGACGAGTGGCCTGATTTAATTTAGGGAATTTCAGTGGGTCGCAATGTGCTAACGCCTGAAGAGGCTCAGTTTTGTTTGAATTGTTGATTAAGGTTAAGGCAAAAGAGGCGGTGGCGCCTAGGCTTTTTGTTTATATTTTTGTTTGTTCTTGAATTTCCGTTTGTGTGGGGAGTGATTAGTCTTTGCTGGCACTCGATCACTTGCAAGATTTGACTTGTATCGAAATACCTAGCCCAAATAAAGACAAGTTTTCTTGGATCGAAAGAAACCTTTACGTGTGGTTACTTAGTAGCGGTTGCGTTTGTAAATGCAAGTTTAAGTGTCACCCTAAAAGTGACGTGTTCGAAGGATATTTAATTTCAAATTGAAAATCAGAATAAAAAGTTATTTGAAGTTGTTACGAAAAGTTAGCAATCATACAGAGGTGTAGTGGTTAATCTGTGGAATAATTACGTACCATTATTTACGTAGCATTGTTAGACTACACAGAAAGAAATAAAATTGTCGCTTCAGTTATCTTTATCCCGATATAAACGTTGTCCAAATACTTTGCACTCACTTCATTTTTGAGAATGTTAAAAGTTATGAAAAGATTACGAGGCTGTTCCGGAGGGATTGTTCTGCGTTGGAAGTAAGTCGTTGCTTGTGAGGACAACTGCAAGTTGGATTTACGATTTAGCTTAACATAATATAAACAAGTATTGTATTGAAATAATAATTTTGGTTTCTTATTTTGGACGGTATGGAGATAACATGTGTTGTCGCTGTATTCTTCTAGTCTCGTAAGTGCCGGTAGATAGCGATTGCCAGTGTCATTTGGATATTTCGGTGTATCTATTCGTAGTGTAGTAGCATTGCCTTACGACCCCCAATTTTGCGCAAAGTGAAAATGCTGTTTATTATTATCTAGCATTTGAGTCTGCTGTCTCGTCAGTGTTCATTATCGTTGCAGTTGCTAATCACCAAAGGGTTGATCTGTCCTTAATTTGTTGTCTAAGAGTGCAACTACCGTACAAGCTAGGCTACGAGTGTTTTCCAGGCGCTAGGCTACTACTGGAATCTTCTGTGATCGAATAGCGATCCACAGTCATAACATCGACTGTCAATATTAAAACAGTACCTGAATGTCACATGTAGTGGTCGACTGGTTCGCTCAAGCAATTTTGCGCTGCAGGAAGCCATACATCAGCGGCATCGTGACGTTGGTACAGTACGACAATACGTTTTGAATTAGATCTTGAGTCCTGCCAGTCGGCTCGTTACAGACGGGAAGCGTTGCAGACAAAATGATTTTTAAAGCGAAATGGTGCGTGCCCATTCGATAGAGAGGTCCCAGATTAGTCTACCCTGTTATTCGTTTTGCCAATATGTATTAACAGGGACATTCATACACGAAAGTCAAATAGTAGTCCAGCAGCGACTTCACTGCCCCGGTCCGCGCTGATTGCTACCGCAAAGCAGCCAGCTTTATTTTTCGTGTTTTACTGTCCCTGTTAACACATATAGATAAAACCAATATCGGTCTAGACCAATTTGGGAGCGCTCTGTGGAATAGTTAATGTCGTGTGACTAGGACCTGCCGTTGGGTAGACCATTGGCCGGGTGCAAGTCTTTCGATTTGCGCGTCGATGGAGATGCAATGATGATGATTAGGACAACACCCAGTCCCTCAGCGGAGAAAATCTCTGACCCAGCCGGGAATCGAACCCGGGCCTTAGGATTGACATTCTGTCGCGCTGACCACTCAGCTACCGGGGACGGACGCTCTGTGGAATGATCACGCAATATTACAAAATAAAAGACGTAGCGAGCGGTAATTGCTTGGGTTGACTCCAACTACACAATTCAAAAAATGAAATTGCAAATATATGCCGTAACACTAGAGAAGATATATTTCTTTTATGATTCAAAGCTAAGAAAAATAATTTGGAATTTCACTGGTTCATGCATAGGGAATCGATAGTTAGAACTGCAGTAGTAAGAAAAAATGAAGTGAAGTCCCTCTGTATCTGGGAGGTGTTAACGCTCTAACGAAAAAGGTGGAAAGGTGCTAAGTTAGCGAGGCAACAGTAGGACAGTATGTCTGTAGCCAGACGTCGGAGTATCCACACCCTGGAATGGAAAGCAAGGCTAAAGTATCTGCTAATTATATTAAATGAGCCTCAGATGGAAGTTCTGTTCCTTGCAATGTGGCATATTGTGAAATGTTGTAAAATATTTTACATCGCCAAGAAGAAATTCAAGAGAACAAATGGTAAGAAGAGCCACGATTGCCTAAAACTGTTCAGCGCTATCGCCGCACCAGATGATACGTCGGCACCTCCAGGCAATGGAAAGAATAGTTAAAAACTGCATCAGCGTGTGAATCAGTAACTTTATTCGCGTGTGTGAATTTTAAAGTACGTGCGTTAGGAAAATATCGTTGACATAAATCACGTAAACAGTATTAGAATCCTATTCCTAATACTAAAATTTTTCGCGTATACATAAAAGTGAGAGTAATTATTTCAAATTCTGAAAACTTCAGTTAATATAGTGTTCAAAAATTTTAGTTAAACGATCCAGTTAATTTAAAAGGTACTACAGCGCTTAAACTGCTTCACGCGGTTTGGTAGTCAAATAACTGCAAAAAAGAACTGCTTGTTCTTGCTTAAATATGTTTTACAAAATTTAACTTCTATGCTATACACTTTTGTATATAAAAATTGCTTCTTGAAGTGCCGTTGTGTCCCATATTAGTTTTATTTGAGGGCTCCATATTCTAGGCGTTGTCTTCGTTAGCGATTAATTAATCTTCATTAAATTAGTCAGTTGGTAGGTTATTGACTTTGCTAACATGTTTTCGTCTGAGTACGTTTTGTACTTTAGCATTCTGAAGTAAAGAAAGAAAAGGCTGCTGATAACTGATCTGAAACTGCTTGTCCGACTTACACTGGCGACCGTTTTTGTTTATCTGGTCACATATTATTACTGTTGCTTAAGGAATGTAGGTTCGAATCCCGGTTACTGATTCATCCTCTCGTTTTAACTCAGTGCCATGCCAGGATATTGAGTTCACACTCCGACTGCCTTAACCGTTTAGGCACACGATCACGTCATTTAAACCTGTAAAAGGGATACCACTACAAATCCTTGTACCCTAAATGAAATTTTTGTGTTAATACCACTCAAATTTACTTAGAGAAAAGTTTTCACACATTACTGTGTATTCTTAGTGCATATTGTGTGACTAAAACTGTCGGTATTTCACCACTATTGTTGAAGTACAGAGCCTAGCGTGCTTAATCAAAGAAAGTACATAGACTGAGTCGAGGAAACTGACAAAGTTGGAAAACCCACTGAATTTTATAAAAGCCGATAGCACACACGCTCTATATTCAACCTGAAATGTGCACACGAATCACTACACTAACTGACGTAGGTCTTGCCTCGTTCATAGCCCCAGACTGAAGCTGACACCTCTGTATAACATTGTCGGAGAACAGCGGTCTTATTGTGATAAAATTATTTAAAAGTAGTCCTGATCGCAGCCGATGTTAGGAGTTGACACCTCTATCATTGCTATTCCACTTTTATCAAGGTGTTATTAATTTAAAACTATTTGTCTGTTACGTCTTTATTCAAATTAACTTATACTTACTCAAATGTATATGACCTATATAAACTTTGGCTTGGTCTTAAATAAGAGATGTCTCAGCTCCGAAACTTGGTTGGTGTCCACAGCATGTATAGTTTGGCAATTATTGAACTATATGAAATAAAATCGTCATAATTTCTGAACGGTTTTCGTTAGGACGTTCAAACTGCACGATTGGCCGCAGGGCATGATGGGAATTTTGATGTGAATGTGGTTTGACTTAGCCACGAAGCAAACTTTCATTTCCATGGGTTCGCCAATAAGCAAAACTGGCACATAGAGTTGACTGAGAAGCCGCATTTTGTAGTCGAGAATTCTTTTCGCCCTCAGCGGGTGAAATGTGTGGTGTGCAAATAATCAGTGCGATATTCCATAATGGTTAGGTTCAAAAAATGGCTCTGAGCACTATGGGACTCAACTGCTGTGGTCATAAGTCCCCTAGAACTTAGAACTACTTAAACCTAACTAACCTAAGGACAGCACACAACACCCAGCCATCACAAGGCAGAGAAAATCCCTGACCCCGCCGGGAATCGAACCCGGGAACCCGGGCGTGGGAAGCGAGAACGCTACCGCACGACCACGAGATGCGGGCAATGGTTAGGTGACTACCGACCGGTACGTGAAGGTTTTCGACGATGATTTCATCCCCATTACCCAAAGTGACCCTGATTTCGACAAGATGTGGTTCATGCAAGTCGGAGCTCGACTCCATCGAAGCAGGAGAGTGTTTGACGTTCTGTAGCAGCACTTTGACGACCGGGTTCTGACTCTTGGGTACCCAGAGGTCACTGGCATGGGCCTAGATTAGCCGCCATATTCTGCGGATATGAACACATGAGACTTCTTTTTGTGGGACTATATTAAAGATAAAGTGTACAGCAATAACACCAAAACCATAGCAGAGCTGGAAAGAGCCATTCAAGAGGTCATCAACAGTATCGATGTTCCGCCACTTCAGCGGGTCATTCAGAATTTCGCTATTCGTCTGCGCCACGTCATCGCCAATAATGGCAAACACATCGAAGATGTCATAACCTAAATCCGAATATCTGTAGTGACGTTTACATGTTGAATAAAGTGTGCGCGCGCCGTATTTTGTAACTAGTTTACTATTTTTCCATATAGTTCAATAATTGTTACCTTGCATATGCATTGCAATTGCAATAGCCTTCCGGTGGGAGTTCGGGCGGTTAGCCTATCTGACAGACCCACGTGTGCTGGCGGTCTTACACTCCGACGGACCACGCCCACCTCAGGCGCGAGCGTTCCGTGTGTAACGTCACAAGGCAACCGACTCGTGCCCTTGTGGCATCATCATCATTACCAATATTTAGCCAGCAACTGGAGAAATTATGGTAGGGTAAACAACCTGATCACCAGAGTTTGCGCCAGTTTATGGCAGTTAGCAGTTCCCCCTGAAATTACATTTGATGGCCCTACGGTATTTCTCGACAGGAGTAGTTTCATACTCCTCCTCAACTCACCATAGTGATCAATAGCACAAATACAATATTACACGCATTCATCACAGCCAAGCAGCCGAAATGGTAACATTTACGACATAATTCATATCTCGCAAATTAAATATGGCTTGTAGGTGCGAATAAAGAAATTCTCTCCGAATAAGTGATGAAACCACGAATATTTCCACTGAATCTTTCTTCGTGTAAATAGTGTTTGTTACATACTGCTGTGGCATATACATCTATTCTTAGTATCACTAAATTGCTGTGAACCTTTCCAACATTACCCAGTTACTATAAGTTACGCCGTTACTACTTCTAGTATTACCAGCAACACCTATGTAGGAAACACCACAGATTTCCAAACACCTATTGCTTAAAACTCAGTTTGCTTATTCACGAGGTCTGAAAAATGTAGTGTTTTCTAAGTTCCGTAAAACGTTCGATAGTACTTTAAAATATTCTATATACATGTTTACGCAACGTCGGAAAACGTGTAGTAGTGTATTGACGACTTGTAACCTCCCCACAAAATATAATAAAAATAATATGAATAATATTCACATTTAGTGTAACCTCAAAACATAAAAATTCCTAAACCTCTCAACAGTAAAAAATATAATTATGTCGTTCACATTCTGTGTAACGTCCCAATAAAATAACTATCGTAACCTGCTAATAATACAATGTGACTAAACTCTCAATTAAATTGTCGCTCACTTATAACCTTTCAATAATTGTCTGTCAATTTAACCTGGTAAATTTTGGACGTCAGCAGTGATGCAAGTTACTTTTTATGAGAAAGATTATTATTAAGAGATTTTTTTGGGACTTGATATAACAATACTACATATGCGCGAGGCTGCTTTTACCTTATACAGTAACGCTCAGGCTCCGCCATCGCTGCACCACGACCGGCCCAACCAACATGATACACCAGACTGCTCGCTAGCAACAACTTACTGCTACTGCTACACAGTTCCTACTGCAGTCAACACTGCTCTTTGGTCTCAGATTCTCTTATATCTTACATATCGCAGGCAGCGCGTGAGCAATCCATCGAAATTACATCTGCTCGAGTGCGCTAGCAACAAATTCTTTAATCATGGATCTCTTACATAACCCTCCACTGGGGGCAAAAATTTGCCAGCGATGGGTGAGTCAATTGGACTTGCCATGAGCAACAAATTTTTCTATAATCTATTTAGTTTACTAAGGCTACAGCACAGAGTATATACATTATGGATAATGTATACGCAATGAGTACAAAATATATTAACAAATGACATAAAGTGCACACACACTGTAAAAGTCTTTAGCATTTTTACATGAATTAAACACATCAAGGAGTGAAATAAGGTGCACACGCACTGAGTACAAAATATATTAACAAATGACATAAAGTGCACACGCATTTTTACATGAATTAAACACATCAAGGAGTGAAATAAAGTGCACACGCACTGAGTGCAAAATATATTAACAAATGACATAAAGTGCACACGCACTGTGGAACTCTTTAGCATTATTATATGAATTAAACACATCAGGGAGTGAAATAAAGTGCACATGCACTGAGTACAAAATATATTAACAAATGACATAAAGTGCACATGCACTGTATATGTCTTTAGCATACTTAGGACAACTGTTCATATTAACAAATGAAATAAAGTGCACACACACTGTAAAAGTCTTTAGCATATTTAGGACAACTGATCATATTAACAAATGAAATGAAGTGCACACGCACTGCAAAAGTTTTTAGCATATTTAGGACAACTGATCATATTAACAAATGAAATAAAGTACACACGCACTGAGTACAAAATATATTAACAAATGACATAAAGTGCACACACACTGTATATGTCTTTAGCATACTTAGGACAACTGATCATATTAACAAATGAAATAAAGTGCACACGCACTGTAAAAGTCTTTAGCATATTTAGGACAACTGATCATATTAACAAATGAAATAAAGTGCACACGCACTGCAAAAGTCTTTAGCATATTTAGGACAACTGATCATATTAACAAATGAAATGAAGTGCACACGCACTGCAAAAGTCTTTAGCATATTTAGGAAAACTGATCATATTAACAAATGAAATAAAGTACACACGCACTGAGTACAAAATATATTAACAAATGACATAAAGTGCACACACACTGTATATATCTTTAGCATACTTAGGACAACTGATCATATTAACAAATGAAATAAAGTGCACACACACTGTAAAAGTCTTTAGCATATTTAGGACAACTGATCATATTAACAAATGAAATGAAGTGCACACGCACTGTATAAAAAGAATTTAAACGCACTGTATAAGTCTTTACCATTTTACAAGAACTAGGAAAGGAATGGGAAGGATTGCATCATGGTTGTAGCACAGTAGGTTGCACGTAGCTGCACTGAAAGTCCATATCTTTCTACAGAAGCACAACACCAAGTGAGACAATCTGAAGTTCTCTTCCCTGAAGGCCGGCCGCGGTAATCTAGCGGTTCTAGGCGCTCAGTCCGGAGCCGCGCAACTGCTACGGTCGCTGGTTCGAATCCTGCCTCTGGCATGGATGTGTGTGATGTCCTTAGGTTAGTTAGGTTTAAGTAGTTCTAAGTTCTAGGGGACTGATGACCACAGCAGTTAAGTCCCATAGTGCTCAGAGCCATTTGAACCATTTGAACCATCTTCCCTGAAGTATTTATCAGTGTAGCCAAGACACTGAAATGTTGTATTAATATTGTATGTTATCATTTTGGTAGTACATTAGGTACACCAAACAGTAGGACCATAATAACATCTCCATCGTTCAAGGTGGTGGACAGCTTGATATGTCAACACCACATTCTTGTAGAATCCATACTCTCACATCAACAGAAAATTAGTGCAAAAACCAAATATAGTGCTCCATGATCATGAGGATGGAAAGGACAAACGGATATTGCAGTAATTTCTGGTAATTAGGTCAGAAGGCGAAGGACATTACGTCTTATGCTAGTCATCATAGAATTACACAAGTGTATCAACCGATTTGAATAATTATTGGCATTCATTGGCTATTTACACAGCATTTAAGTAGTATGTATGGAGTATTACGAAACATTATTCATAAGTCATCTCAATATAGTAATTATTGGCACTCATTGGTCAGTTACAAAGCATTGTTTTATGCATTATTCAGAAGTAATAATTCAAAATGAGATAATTATTGGCATAGCATTTATACATAATTCATCTAATTATAGTAATCATTGGCATTCATTGGCCAGTTACTAAACATGTAGCGAGTATTGAATATTACAAAACACTATTCATAACTCATCTGATTGCGGTAATTATTGGCACTCATTGGCCAGTTACAAAGTATTCATATAGTTTTACAAAACATTATTCAGTATTATTCAGAAGTCATCATTCAAAACAAGAGTTCATTATTGGAATTGCATTAATGCATAAGTCATCATTCAGTATTGCTCAGAACTCATCATTCAAGTGACATAGGACATATTTAAAATATAACACACTGTAACTATTACTCAAGGTCTGTAGTCCAATAATACATAGATATAATGGATTCAATACAACAGAGAAATTTGTATTATATTTAGAACTAGAAATATATCTTAAACTGGTAGCATTATTTGGTTGTATACTGGTAATAGTTGGGACTGGTAATAAATTTTTGCTAGCAATCCATTGCGTTGGGATCGATAATTAATTGCTGGGGCATGAAAATATTTGCTTTTGACTTATTGCTGGAAATAATGATTAATAACGTCATTCGTCATGAGTCAGCTGTAGCAAGGTTATGAAACAAGTAGAGTATATGTGATCACATTCTGAATGATACACACAAATGGGTAAAAAGAAATGCAAGTACTAGACGAGGTTTAATGACTAACTGCTTATAGCACATTAATTTCGTGAATAGCATCTCCTGGAAAAAATACAAAATGGATTATTGAGCTGAAAGAAGAAACGCATATTATGCTGAAAAGTAGTGAACTTCAAATTAACAGGTAATGAAACGTGTACACAATATGTATGTACTCCAGCCGTCTTTTCCAAAACATTCAGTCATTATACCATGCGACATAAGACACACTGTCAAAACGAACTGCAACAAATACTTAAATAACTACATAGCATCTCTTAACTAATAGTAAATATATAAACTTCATCATTATTCTCATCTGCAAGGAAAAACTTCATCACTATCATCACCTGCAAAGAAAAACTTCATTATCCATATTAGCATATTCTTCATATAACTATTCATCATCATTTATTATCATCTGCAAAAAAATAGACACTTCATTATTCATTATTCATATTACCATTTACTTCATACAACTATTCATGGTATAGAGTTTCTTATTTCTAGCATATTTCATCATTAAAACTAAGATGTGTGGTTCTGTCTGACAGCTTACTCAATCGCCTCGTATTCTGAAAGAAAAATAATTAGTTAAGACTGCTATCATACGATGTGTATAGTATATTCTGGTTAATGCTTGTTAATTATGATCCATTTACTCTTCATAACAAGGTATTGCATTTTCTTTCGTTCATTTCGAAGGTGAAATTCCATTTCATAGTAAACCACTGTGGTTTGTTTAATTTATTTCTTGTACACGTTATTGCTTTCTGAAAATGATGAATAAGGATTAATATCTTGCATTTAAATCATATACTCATCAAATAAAAACTTGTTTCTAGTGATATAATTAAGCATACAGCATAGCATGACAGAAAACGTATTAGGTCAAAAACATAGACAGTTTTCAAGTGCATAAAATGTACACACAGTATCATAATGTAGTAGCAAAATATGTAGAATAGTCAAGATGTTGAGATATCATAAGGCAAAATGTCAATGTCAACTGGTGTTTGTTACATCTTAAATATTTCATAGTACATACAGACAAAAATTCTACTTTCGATAGGAAAACAATCATACATACACAAAAAATGAATAACTTGCACGGTCTGATGTCTAACGACAAGAAAAGCGACCTGCTAACCTTACCTTGCCGAGCACTTGCCAAGAAAAAAAAATACGATCATTATCAGTAAGTAGTCACATAAATGTAATTGCGTAAGTGGTCATATATATATATATATATATCAGGAAATGGCATTACAGTGTGATAAATCATAAAGTATGTTCATTCAATAAAGGGTTTAATATTGGAGACATGGTGATTGCCCTTGCTTTTTCTGGTTCTCAAAGTTTCGACGTGTACTACATTGGGGTGAGGAATGCTGCGAATTCTGTATGGACCTGCGTATAGAAGCTCAAATTTACTGCATCTACTCTTTCCTCTGTTGGATAAATAGTGTGTACGTACTAATATCTTCTATCCTATGTGAAAGTCACGGCGTGTACAAACCTGTTTTTGCTGTCTTCTCCGGCGCTCTGCGGCACGTTTGATATTGTTGAGTGCAATGTCGATTATTTCATGGTGGCGTAGTCGACGAGATGTACGAAAGGATACTAACTCTTTAACTTTGTTAGGTGGTTCAACATTTTTCAATATAACAGTCGGAGATAGCACAGTAGATGCATTTGGTATGGAGTTAATTACATCCTGGAATGAGAGTATGTGTGTGTCCCAATCAATATGTTTTTTTATGGCAGTATATTCTACATAGTTTACCAATTTCTTTCATTAGTCGTTCACAAGGATTCGAAGAAGCGTGGTACCTGGATATATAGATCGGAGAAATGTTTCTTGCTCGTAACATACGTGTCCATATAGCAGATCGAAACTGTGGTCCATTGTCGGAAATTACTTTCAATACATGCCCTATATGAAATAAAAAATGTTTTACAAATGCATTCGAAATAGATTTAGCAGTAGCTTTGCGTAACGGAGTGAAGGTTACAAATTTCGAAGTGAGTTCAACAGCGACAAAGATGTAGCAAAAACCTCTATTAGTTCTGGGAATCGGACCAAAAATGTCTACAGCGGCCATGTGTCTCAATTTAATGGGTACAATGGGATGTAACGCAGGAATATGTGAAGGCGTGTCTGATTAGCTTTCTGGCAGATTTTACATGACGCTAAAACTCGTCGTATACGTTTCTCCATGTTCGCCAAATAACAGTTCTGTCTCAGTATAAGAAAACATTTTCTGGCTCCATAATGTGCGTAACTTAAATGAGTATACCAAATTAATTTGTTAACAAGCTCGTCAGGAATGCATAGTAACCAATTGTTGCTGTCAGGGTGAGAGCGGCGAAACAGAATGTTATTGCGTACAGTGTAATGGTTTCTGATAGTAACATTATTCCTATCTTGCCAAAGGTGTTTAATTTCTTTCCACACGTTGTCTTTGCTCTGCTCTTGTGCTATATCTCGTAATGACGATGAAATGAAATTTTCAAATGCGACTTACTGAATATACATGACGCTAGAATTTGCTTGGCAGAAGTTCGTTGCGATGTCTTGCTGATTGTTGCTGAGAGAACGGGATAGTGCGTCTGCTACAACATTTTGTGTACCGTGAATGTCAACAATTGTAAAATTAAATTCCTGTAAATAAAGTTTCCATCTGCTTAATCTGTTGTGTGTAAATTTTGTTGAAAGTAAAAACTGAATAGCTCTATGGTCTGTGTAAACGGTAGTATATCTTCCATAAAGAAAATGCCCAAATCTGGTAAATGCCCATACAACACATAATGTTTCAAGTTCTGTGACAGAATAATTGCGTTCAGCAGGTGACAGAATGCGACTTGCAAAGGCGATGTTTTTAATTACTGTGGTACCGTTTTCTTCAATTTCCTGAAAAATGCGTACACCTAAAGCGGTGTTTGAACTGTCGGTGGCAATGGAAAAATTTCTAGTTAGACCTGGGTGTGATAAAAGTGGTGCATTCAACAAAACATGTTTCAGATTAGCAAATTCATACGGTGCTTGGCTATCCCAGGACCAAATAGTGGTTTTTACCTGTCAGTTGACATAATCTAGGGGTGTCTAAAGCAGAGTAATGAATAAATTTGCGAAAAAAGTTAATTAAACCCAAAAAGCTGCATAATTGTTTCTTCGTGTAGGAACAGTAATGTCACGTAAAGCTTGAAGTTTTTCCGTGTCAGGCGCAATGCCTTCTGCTGAAATTACATGTCCAAGAAATTTTATGGAAGTTTTGCCAAAGTGCGATTTGCTAAGATTAACTGTAAGTCCTTGTTCACGAAAAGTTCGTAACAGTTGTTCCAGAATCAGATTATGTTCAGACCAGTTATCTTCTGCATTAAGAATGTCGTCTACATACGTTGTGATTCTGTCTTTAAGTTCTGTCGGAAGTATAGTATTCAAACCGCGAATAAACGCTGCTGAAGAAATTGTTAAACCGAACGGTAATTTACAAAATTGATAATAGTCACCAAAACAGAGAAATGCTGTGTACTTTCTGCAGTTCGGATGGAGCTGAATTTGCCAAAATCCCGATTTCAAATCTATTGTGGAATAAACAGCAGTACCATGAAATTTCTGTAGAAGTTCTTCTAGTGTTTGAGGGCGATCTTTTTCATTAATAATAATGTCATTGATGTGACGCGAATCAAGTACGAGCCGAAGTGAGCCATCCTTTTTCTTAACAATATGGAGCGGGTTTATGTACGGACTAACTGCCGGTTCAATAATTCCTTGGTCAAGCATAGCTTGCAATTCTTTCTTAACTTGTTCTCTGTGAATATATGGAATGGGATAATGTTTAGCTTTAAATGTGTCGTGCTGTTTAACTTGAAATTCATACATAAAACCGGACATAGTACCAGGGAAGTTGTCAAAAACTGGAGCTTGCTGTAAAAGAATATTGTGTAGTTGAGTACGTTCGTCGTCTGTATTTACACTGCTCTCTTTAACTTTATCAGAAATCATTTGCATAACGTCATAGTCGGCTTCGTCTGGTGTATTGTAGTTGTGAACGTACGTATCGGTGAACAATGTGGAATGACAGTTTATGTTACGTGATGCAGAAATGACCTCTGTCCGATTAATTGTTTGATCTTCTGCAGATACAGAGTGCTGAAATTCTAATGCCAGTTGTACATCTTCATCCTTTAACATTAAATAGGAATTTTGAAAGTCAATAATTGCGTCGTGTTGTACCAAAAAATTCGTACCTAGAATAACGTCTGTTGTCAATAAGGGAACAATCCAAAAATTTGAGTTAAACGTCTGACCTGCAATACAAAGTGATAAATGTGTCTGTAATTTTACATCTACTCCTTTACTAGATACTGCTCCTTTTACTTTAGTTTTGCCTAATGGTAACGCAGGATAAATATTCTCTTTGTTACATTCGTTGAAGGTTTCTTCATTCATAACTGACATAGGTGATCCAGAATCGATTACTGCTGAAAATTTGGATGATCCAATCTTTACTTCAATGACAGGGTGGGAAATGGTTTTTTGAATAACTGGCTTTTCCTGCAAAAGTGTGTCTCGGATGTCGTCAAAAGTAATAACATTTTCGTGAACAAGATTCTCTGTGTCAAAAGTATTGCTTACGTTGCAGGAAGGTTCAATATGTACTGTATCTAGTCAAATTCTTTCTGACGTGCTGTTATTTGCAGGAGGATGCTGTGGTATTTCAACTATTTGTACTGTTCTGTTATTTCGTCCTGACGTATTAGGTTAGGTATGATACCTACTGTCTGGTTCATTCATGATTATCTGTTGTTGTGGTTGATTCTGCTGCTGGTAAGACCGACTGTTACGCTGAAAACTGTGCTCATTACTTTTACGTCTGTCATAATAATCATTGCTATACGGCACGTTGCGATAGGAATTGAAATGATGCGTCTTCCGTACGTAGTGATTTCCTTGTTGCTGTGCATTACTGTTTGGTGGAGCCGACGCTATACGTGTAGGCGGCGAAACATTAAAGCTTGGTTGACCTTGCACATTCCATTGTTGGTTAGGTATGCAAACAGGCTGGTTTTGTTGTTGTTGTCGGAAAAAAACCTCTATTGTTGGCAAAATGCTGTTGCTGATAATTTTGTACATACTGATGATTAAAAATTTTGTCACTTATTAAAATTACGCTGGTAGTTCTGGAGTGTCTAATGAAAATTGTCACTTTCGGTAAAACTTGTCATATTGGGTTTTCTTTACACGTTTCTAATCCTAGATAGATCGATAGTTGAAGAGCTGTTTTGATAGATATAAAGGATAGTAGAAGAGAAGGCAGCAGTGCAGAAAACTAAAGATGAAACAGCACTACTACGGCTCGGGGCCCTGTGCACGCTACGGCACATATTCATCGAAGTGTAATGAATCCCCTGAGGTCTCTTACGCACTGCAAATAAATTTTAGTTTCTGCATTACAGGCAATGCCGGTGGAAATGCAAATACAAATCGTTATATCCAATCCAAAAGGTGTATTTGTGTTCTGTCATTTTTAATTACCTTAAATTTTCTCACGGATAGAAAGTGCTTGTAATCAAAATTTCGTCTCTTAATGTCTGAACAGGTTCAGGATTGTATGCTAATCTGTTTGTCTGTGGCTGTTCGGAATCTAAGTCACGTACTCTCTGTAAATTACCTAAATTACACTCGCTGTGTGAATGTGACAAATGTTCACAATATGGCGTATGCTGTGACGTGTTAGACGCTGAAACATTTTTCATTTCTGTCACTTCTTGCTGTAAAGACGACACTTTTCTACGCAATGTATTATTGGACGAACTTATCTCACTGATTGTCTGCTGTAAGTTTTCGAATTCAGGTGTTTGATTGAACGAAATTGGTGACGTATCGTCTGATTTGGTGTCATTATTATTTTCGATAAGATCAATACGACTGGCCAATTCAACATATTTTTCAGTCAGTGCTTTTACCTGATCATCGTTTTTAGTATCACAAGCATTAATTTGTTTTTGTATTTTACGTGTGGTTTTGTTCAATTTCTTAACGCCTGCTTTAATGGCATCGGGATCCTGTATTAATTCCAATTGTTCAAGTCTGCTGGTCACTGTCTGAAAGTCTACTCTGTGTGTGTCTGTTTTTGTTTTAAGCTCAGAGATTTCATCATGCAATTCAGTGTTCAACTGTTTGATAGTATTAATTTCGTCTGATACTGTCGCAATGTTGGTGTCTACGTATGTTTTTGCTTTCGTAAATAACTTACGCTTGTCTTCCTGTCTCTGTGCCGTAATTGTTTCCATGACTTGTTTCTTTACTTTATTCTGTTCCTGTATAAACTTACGGTAACGCGTTTCAATGTTTTGTAGATGGGGATTAAAACGTTCGTCAATTTGGCTGTTTTGTTGTTCAAATTTCGTGTCTACGTTCGCATCCAGTGTGCGTGAAAGTTCTGATGACATCAATTTAAACTCGTCGCGTAACTGTGTTGCGTTTTCAGAACATTGTATAGCGACTGCACTAATTTCATCTGTAAGTAATTTGGTTGTGGCTGCATGTGTATTACTTAATTCTTGTGCCACAGATCTAATTTCTTCACTACTGTTCCTAGCACAAGCCTTAATTTCCTCACGTAATTGTTCTTTAGTATCATGACATTGCACGGCAACGGCTGTAATCTGTTCACTAAGTTCTTTGAAATTGTTGTCTTGTTTATCATTCGACTGTTTGAGATTTTCATTAAGGTTGTCTTGTTTTTCATTAAGTTGTTTGTTCGATTCATTAAGTCGTTTGAAATTGTCGTCTTGTTCTTTCTTGAATTGTAGTAATAATGCTGCAACTTGATCCATGCCAAACTTACAGACTCTATTCTCTGTACTGTATGATGGTGTATCTGGATTTGTCACGTTTTTGTGAAACCATTTGGTGATTGTCTGATTCACGAAAAGGTTTCCTAATTGGATGTGCACTGTGGGTCACTACATCGGAATCAAATAAATCTGACGTATTCTGACTACATTGTTCATCTTCGTGAGAAAAATTAATCTGTTCACTATGCAAATTTTGCAAATCGGGTGTGTCAAACTGGACAGCGTGCATTGTATCGGAACGTGCCGTGTCATCAATTGCCGTTAAATTAAGTGTGGACATAACATAATGTGTTTGTTCATCATCTGGAATAAAATCATTACTAGTGATCGGCACGCACTGATTATCTGTAATTAGAGGATTATCACTATTACACTGAGTGTCGCTAGTATTATCGGTCAAATTATTCGAGTCAGCTTTTTCACTCATTGCACATCGCGATGTACTGTTAGCAGTTTTTCGCGGCATTTTCACATATCAAAGCTAAGCACAAACTGAAACAAAGACAAAGCAAAAATGGAGCAATTACAGTTACAACAATGAGCAATAAATTGCCGATGATCTGTGAATGAAGGAGTGACAAATTAGTAAATGCGTTGCGCCAGATACAAACTACATTTAATATTATGTAAATAAGAGCAGATATATAACTGACTACCTCTCAGAAATTCGCAAAGAAAATACGATCCTGGCCGGTTGTCGCCAAGTGTAACCTCCCCACAAAATATAATAAAAATAATATGAATAATATTCACATTTAGTGTAACCTCAAAACAGAAAAATTCCTAAACCTCTCAACAGTAAAAAATATAATTATGTCGTTCACATTCAGTGTAACGTCCCAACAAAATAATTTCCGTAACCTGGTAATAATACAATGTGACTAACCTCTCAATTAAATTGTCGCTCACTTATAACCTTTCAATAATTGTCTGTCAATTTAACCTGGTAAATTTTGGACATCAGCAGTGTTGCGTCATGGCCCTTTAAGATCATACTGAATAAATTGAAAATTCTTACCTCAATTAGGTCGCCGGATAACGCGTATATATCTGCTCCTATAAGAAATTTTTCTGGCGCAGCTGAGTGCAATGCTGGCCGATAGGTTTGTCATGAATAAAAAGAAACAACTGATTTTTCTTTACAATAATCGGGATGACCAAGGATTGGAGAAATTAGTATTTTTTTTAATTGAAATGAATGATCGTTAAAAGTTACTTTTTATGAGAAAGATTATTATTAAGAGATTTTTTAAACATTTACTTGGGACTTCATATAACAATACTACTTATGCGCGAGGCTGCTTTTACCTTATACAATAACGCTCAGGCTCCGCCATCGCTGCACCACGACCGGCCCAGCCAACACGATACACCAGACTGCTCGTTAGCAACAACTTACCGCTACTGCTACACAGTTCCTACTGCAGTCAACACTGCTCTTTGGTATCAGATTCTCTTATATCTTACATATCGCAGGCAGCGCGTGAGCAATCCATCGAAATTACATCTGCTCGAGTGCGCTAGCAACGAATTCTTTAATCATGGACCTCTTACAGACTTCCTATCAGATTGAACCCTTTACGCCTGCCTTAACGAGGAGACGCTGCGAGAGGCGGGAACGATGTATGGGAAATCTAGAGGAAGTGTGATAAGATCGTTTATAAACTACTTGGTAAACAAGGCTTTTAGTTTTCAGGCGATGGCTAGGCCTGTTGACGACGCATGTGTACACACGGAGATCACTTCATTAGAAAATTATCACTAACAAGTAAGTTCAGGAAGACTTCCAGATGATCATCTGTAGTGCAAAGATTTGCATTGTGTATACCGAAGGACAGCTCAGCACCAAGTGCAAGTACTGTTTGGATTTCTTTAGATTTTGCACAGATACGTTGTATAAGACTGTGTCTGAAGAATCCATTTCATTTTCACACAATTGAAATTTGCGGGCATTTATTTCTTTTTACATGTCAACTTCAATTGCAAGAATCATACACCCTTCCTTGATCTGAATCAATGCGCCTCTTTTCCCGATGTGTAGCTTCATTGAACAGTTGCAAAAGAAAAGCGATGCTCAGTTGATGTAGTTGGTTGGTTTGGGGAAGGGGACCAAACAGCGAGGTCATCGGTCCCATCGGATTAGGGAAGGACGGGGAAGGAAGTCGGCCGTGCTCTTTCAAAGGGGCATTTGCCCGAAGCATTTTAGGGAAATCACGGGAAACCTGAATCAGGATGGCCAGAGGCGAGTTTCATCTATCGTCCTCCCGTATGAGTCGATGCAGTAAACAAATGCTAGATATTTTCAGTAACAAACCTCGCTTCACTATTTTGAGTTCTGAAGTTACTTTTACAAACCACACTCTGTGCGCTCATCCACAATTTTCGCACCCCACAGCCGAAGCTAGTAAAGACTGAGTGTTTCATAGACGTGTCGAGATTTTCTATTTGCGGTGTTAATAACCCACTGTATTTTCTAATCAGGAGAGAAGGTCTTTGTTTCCCACAGTTCCTTTTTCCTGGCCTGATGAGTAGTGCCCTCGACACACAACCATAATGGCAGCATACGCCAAAGTAGGTTGCACGTCTCACACGGAGCTTTTCCAGAAACATCACGGTGTGTATTCTTTAGTAAAAGTAATTTATAGTACGTAGTTGTCGCAAGTAAATTTCTACGTACAAATGGAAGACGTCCAATATGATAGGGGCTTCCTATAAGTAATGCAATACATTTTGTTCCTGAAAGCAGTGTGGGCTTATTCAGGATTCCATTATACCGTATTTCAGGCCTGGTGGTCAAGGAAGGCAGGATTCGGTTACGATTGTGGACGGGGCCGTAATCAGTTACTATTGGTTGTAATTTTTTAACTATTTGTTTTAATTTTTAATTTTAATTTCAGTTTTAATTTTTAATTTTTTAACTATTGGTTTTAATTTTTAATTTTTTAATTTTAATCGCGCAATTTATTTAAAATCAACAACAAATTAAAATAATGGCAATAATTTAAGAACTGTTTCACCGCTGAAGGCCTTAATGGCAATAAATTAAGAATTGTTTAATTTGTTGCAACTATCAAACTACAGTTATTAAAATATTGAAAACAAAAAGCTAAGTTCATAAAGCTTAACTGCTAAAATACAATTGCCACATTAGAATTTTAAGACAAGTAGCGACAGCCACTGCTGACGGCCTTTAACGCCAAGAAAGGCAATTATTAAAAAAAAATTAACAAACATACTGTCAACAGCAAGACAATACCAAAATTTAATTTAAAAGACAGGTAACTGATCACCAACCAGGTGAGACAAAATGGTAGTAAATTTGGTAGCACAACCGTTTCAACTTGCTGTAACGCCAAGAATAGCAATTATGTTGTTGTTGTGGTCTTCAGTCCTGAGACTGGTTTGATGCAGCTCTCCATGCTACTCTATCCTGTGCAAGCTTCTTCATCTCCCACTACCTACTGCAACCTACATCCTTCTGAATCTGCTTAGTGTATTCATCTCTTGGTCTCCCCCTACGAATTTTACCCTCCACGCTGCCCTCCAATACTAAATTGGTGATCCCTTGATGCCTCAGAACATGTCCTACCAACCGATCCCTTCTTCTGGTCAAGTTGTGGCACAAACTCCTCTTCTCCCCAATCCTATTCAGTACCTCCTCATTGGTTATGTGATCTACCCATCTAATCTTCAGCATTCTTCTGTAGCACCACATTTCGAAAGCTTCTATTCTCTTCTTGTCCAAACTATTTACCGTCCATGTTTCACTTCCATACATGGCTACACTCCATACAAATACGTTTAGAAATGACTTCCTGAGACTTAAAACTATATTCGATGTTAACAAATTTCTCTTCTTCAGTAACGATTTCCTTGCCATTGCCAGTCTACATTTATATCCTCTCTACTTCTACCATCATCAGTTATTTTGCTCCCCAAATTGCAAAACTCCTTTACCACTTTAAGTGTCTCATTTCCTAATCTAATACCCTCAACATCACCCGACTTAATTCGACTACATTCCATTATTCTCGTTTTGTTTTTGTTGATTTTCATCTTATGCCCTCCCTTCAAGACACCATCCATTCCGTTCAACTGCTCTTCTAAGTCCTTTGCTGTCTCTGACAGAATTACAATGTCATCGGCGAACCTCAAGGTTTTTATTCCTTCTCCCTGGATTTTAATACCTATTCCGAATTTTTCTTTTGTTTCCTTTACTGCTTGCTCAATATACAGATTGAATAACATCGGGGAGAGGCTACAACCCTGTCTTACTCCCTTCCCAACCACTGCTTCCCTTTCATGTCCCTCGACTCTTATAACTGCCATCTGGTTTCTGTACAAATTGTAAATAGCCTTTCGCTCCCTGTATTTTACCCCTGCCACCTTTAGAATTTGAAAGAGAGTATTCCAGTCAACATTGTCAAAAGCTTTCTCTAAATCTACAAATGCTAGAAACGTAGGTTTGCCTTTCCTTAATCTTTCTTCTAAGATAAGTCGTAAGGTCAGTATTGCCTCACGTGTTCCAGTATTTCTACGGAATCCAAACTGATCTTCCCCGAGATCGGCTTCTACTAGTTTTTCCATTCGTCTGTAAAGAATTCGTGTTAGTATTTTGCAGCTGTGGCTTATTAAACTGATTGTTCGGTAATTCTCACATCTGTCAACACCTGCTTTCTTTGGGATTGGAATTATTATATTCTTTTTGAAGTCTGAGGGTATTTCGCCTGTTTCATACATCTTGCTCACCAGATGGTAGAGTTTTGTCAGGACTGGCTCTCCCACGGCCGTCAGTAGTTCCAATGGAATGTTGTCTACTCCGGGGGCCTTGTTTCGAGTCAGGTCTTTCAGTGCTCTGTCAAACTCTTCACGCAGTATCGTATCTTCCATTTCATCTTCATCTACATCCTCTTCCATTTCCATAATATTGTCCTCAAGTGCATCGCCCTTGTATGGACCCTCTGTATACTCCTTCCACCTTTCTGCTTTCCCTTCTTTGCTTAGAACTGGGTTTCCATCTGAGCTCTTGATGTTCATACAAGTGGTTCTCTTATCTCCAAAGGTCTCTTTAATTTTCCTGCAGGCAGTATCTATCTTACCCCTAATGAGATAAGCCTCTACATCCTTACATTTGTCCTCTAGACATCCCTGCTTAGCCATTTTGCACTTCCTGTAGATCTCATTTTTGAGACGTTTGTATTCCTTTTTGCCTGCTTCATTTACTGCATTTTTATATTTTCTCCTTTCATCAATTAAATTCAATATTTCATCTGTTACCCAAGGATTTCTACTAGCCCTCGTCTTTTTACCTACTTGATCCTCTGCTGCCTTCACTACTTCATCCCTCAAAGCTACCCATTCTTCTTCTACTGTATTTCTTTCCCCAATTCCTGTCAATTGTTCCCTTATACTCTCCCTGAAACTCTGTACAACCTCTGGTTCTTTCAGTTTATCCAGGTCCCATCTCCTTACATTCCCACCTTTTTGCAGTTTCTTCAGTTTTAATCTACAGGTCATAACCAAGAGATTGTGGTCAGAGTTCACATCTGCCCCTGGAAATGTCTTACAATTTAAAACCTGGTTCCTAAATCTCTGTCTTACCATTATATAATCTATCTGATACCTTTTAGTATCTCCAGGGTTCTTCCATGTATACAACCTTCTATCATGATTCTTAAACCAAGTGTTAGCTATGATTAATTTGTGCTCTGTGCAAAATTCTACCAGGCGGCTTCCTCTTTCATTTCTTAGCCCCAATCCATATTCACCTACTACCTTTCCTTCTCTCCCTTTTCCTACACTCGAATTCCAGTCACCCATGACTATTAAATTTTCGTCTCCCTTCACTATCTGAATAATTTCTTTTATTTCATCATACATTTCTTCAATTTCTTCATCATCTGCAGAGCTAGTTGGCATATAAATTTGTACTACTGTAGTAGGTGTGTGCTTCGTATCTATCTTGGCCACAATAATGCGTTCACTAAGCTGTTTGTAATAGCTTACCCGCGTTCCTATTTTCCTATTCATTATTAAACCTACTCCTGGAATACCCCTATTTGACTTTGTGTTTATAACCCTGTAGTCACCTGACCAGAAGTCTTGTTCCTCCTGCCACCGAACTTCACTAATTCCCACTATATCTAACTTTAACCTATCCATTTCCCTTTTCAAATTTTCTAACCTACCTGCCCGATTAAGGGACCTGACATTCCACGCTCCGATCCGTAGAACGCCAGTTTTCTTTCTCCTGATAACGACATCCTCTTGAGTAGTCCCCGCCCGGAGATCCGAATGGGTGACTATTTTACCTCCGGAATATTTTACCCAAGAGGACGCCATCATCATTTAATCATACAGTAAAGCTGCATGCCCTCGGGAAAAATTACGGCCTTAGTTTCCCCTTGCTTTCAGCCGTTCGCAGTACCAGCACAGCAAGGCCTTTTTGGTTATTGTTACAAGGCCAGATCAGTCAATCATCCAGACTGTTGCCCTTGCAACTACTGAAAAGGCTGCTGCCCCTCCTCAGGAACCACACGTTTGTCTGGCCTCTCAACAGATACCCCTCCGTTGTGGTTGTACCTACGGTACAGCTATCTGTATCGCTGAGGCACGCAAGCCTCCCCACCAACGGCAAGGTCCATGGTTCATGGGGGGCAATTATATTTTTAAAAAATTTAGAAACATACAATAAAACAGCAAATATATTAACAAGGTTAATTCAAAAGGACAAGCCACTGATCACCAAACAGGTGAGACAAATGATGGTAACTTGGTAATGCAATAATAAAATAATAACGTAATAATAAAACACAAAGGCTAGTCACAGACGGTGTTCCAAGAATCGACCTCTGAGTAGGTCACGCCAAAAGCACTTTGGCAAGCGATGAGAAAGGCAGCCAATAGTTGCATTCACTTCACAAGGTGGTAACTCGGACTAGTGGTAGTCTAACGAATGACTAATGATAATCTGCTGAAGCTACCTTTCGTCCGATAACCAACGCAACGATGGAACACCACGCCAAACCGGAACCGGCGGTCAGCACTACGTCCTCAGAATGCTGTGTTTAGAGCGTTCGAAAGGAGAAAGGAACCACTACTACCAGAGTAGAAGAAACACCAACCGACCTACAAATGAAGGAAACTGTCAAAACTACACGCCTTACCTGACAGCAATGGCAAGGCGAGGAAACGTACACTGCCGTTACATACACTAACCTCCAGAGCAGGTCACTGGGGCGTTAGAGGCCACCAGGCAGGAAAAATACCGCTGATTGAACAAATAGTAACACATATAATGCAGCAATTAGTAACAAGAAGTCAAGGAAAGCTAATTAGATCCGTCTTCCTCAAGCACTCCACTTGCTGCTCTTTGTCTCGGCGACACTGCGAGCAGCAACACGAACGTAAGTCACTGGAGAATCGCGAGATCTCACAATGGTGGAGGTTTCACTGCTAGGATTAAAATCCACTCAACATAAAGCTTGTTGGATCAGGTTGACGACTAGGTCGTGTACCGTCGCGACCACAGCCCTTCCATCCGGCAGTGCATGCGTGCCGCCAGCGGTCACGGCGTGTTCTCGCACTGCCTTTTTGGCTCTTCCGGAGTCCCCAACCAAACTGCTCCCTCACACGACCCGGAAGAACAACGACGTCACCCCAAAGATAGGGCTACAGTTCCTACATATCGATAACGCCGCTGCGGCCACTAGCCGACAGGCAACACTTGCGAAACCAAGTGGCGCCAGTCAACACAAGAAGAATACAAACAACCGCAACCATGTCAACTAAACGATACAATCTGGCCTGCAACAGAGGACGGAAACCTACAACAGCACCAATGCGAGCCGCAGCACAGCTCGGTATTATTCCCCACTCTCTTGGCTAGCAAACCCTATTTTTCAACAGAATGCCACGGCCTTACGCCCACTTACTGGCAGGGCCTCTATGTCCCCATGGTACCACCCCTGGTCGACATCAGTGCCGACGTCTTGCTGCATCAATAACCTCCCCTCACCCACGTGCTACTTATACTTCCCGCGCAGTGCATCTTTCATTGGGCCAAAATAGTTGTGTGCGGCCGACCGGTAGTTGGAAGATCGGGCAGATTTGCGCGACCTTCTTGCGATGATGACGGACGCATCGCCCAACGACTCATCATGCCAGATGTCCGTAGATATTCTGCAAGCGCCTGTGGATATCTGCGATGCTCCGGGATGTCGCCAAAAGAAACTCAATGACAACTCTCTGCTGGCAATGCACCTCCGTTACACACACCATTTCGAAGACTACGTGTAGCACTGCGGCCTATCGGAGCTTCACGAAACCATAGGGCTGAGGTGGGAATATTCCACAATGATCCGCCGCAACACATTCTGCATTTTCTCAACCAAAATTGGCCGAGAAAAAAGTGTTGTATTACGTTACGAGGGTAACTGGTGAAATTATTTCAAATTTAGAGCACGTTCCGCATTGGCAGACGTTCCAACGAGTGAACAACTATCATCAAACCTGGATGTTCTTAGTATGCCAGTATTGGCGTGCTCTCCACAAAGTCTGACAGTCTATGAATAGGTGTTCCACAATCTGGATTTGTAACCCCATCCAGGCAGTTGTCATTGTAGCATCTTACGAAGTACAATGATGTGTATGCTATGAGAAAACGTAGCAACATTTGACTAGGACCATAATCGTGAGATTATGTGGAACTGTTTTGTTCTTCGAAGACCTCACACAATACGTGAGCGACCATGACACGATTCTGTAAGCAGTGAGTGAACGCGCTCCCATCCGGATGGACGTGGATGATAGGAAGATTATCTCACAGTCACTAAATGATCAACTTCCGGTGACTGCGGTTTCGCTGCCTCGCAAAGTGGAAATCTCGAGCTCGACTCTCGCCTTGGGCATGGTGTCGGTTTTAAATATGCGTTGCATCGGTATGCATTTATAATTGCAGGCGAAGTTTATTGAAATGTTTTGTATGTTATAACTACATATAAAACGATGAGGACAATGCTTTTAAAGTAATGAGCATAACATTAATATGTGATGGGTACACACGAGAACCCCCATGTACCATGGACCTTGCCGTTGGTGGGGAGGCTTGCGTGCCTCAGCGATATAGATGGCCTTACCGCAGGTGCAACCACAACGGAGGGGTATCTGTTGAGAGGCCAGACAAACGTGTGGTTCCTGAAGAGGGGCAGCAACCTTTTCAATAGCTGCAGGGGCAACAGTCTGGATGATTGACTGATCTGGCCTTGTAACATTAACCAAAACGGCCTTGCTGTTGTGGTACTGCGAACGGCTGAAAGCAAGGGGAAACTACAGCGGTAATTTTCCCCGAGGGCATGCAGCTTTACTGTATGGTTAAATGGTGATGGCGTCCTCTTGGGTAAAATATTCCGGAGGTAAAATAGTTCCCCATTCGGATCTCCGGGCGGGGGCTACTCAAGAGGACGTCGTTATCAGGAGAAAGAAAACTGGCGTTCTACGGATCGGAGCGTGGAATGTCAGATCCCTTAATCGGGCAGGTAGGTTAGAAAATTTAAAGAGGGAAATGGATAGGTTAAAGTTAGATATAGTGGGAATTATTGAAGTTCGGTGGCAGGAGGAACAAGACTTCTGGTCAGGTGAATACAGGGTTATAAATACAAAATCAAATAGGGGTAATGCAGGAGTAGATTTAATAATGAATAAAAAATAGGAGTGCGGGTAAGCTACTACAAACAGCATAGTGAACGCATTATTGTGGCTAAGATAGACACGAAGCCCATGCCTACTACAGTAGTACAAGTTTATATGCCAACTAGCTCTGCAGATGATGAAGAAATTGATGAAACGTATGATGAGATAAAAGAAATTATACAGGTAGTGAAGGGAGACGAAAATTTAATAGTCATGGGTGACTGGAATTCGAGAGTAGGAAAAGGGAGAGAAGGAAACATAGTAGGTGAATATGGATTGGGGGAGTGAAATAAAAGAGGAAGCCGTCTGGTAGAAATTTGCACAGAGCATAACTTAATTATAGCCAACACTTGGTTCAAAAATCATAAAAGAAGGTTGTATACATGAAAGAATCCTGGAGATACTAGAAGGTATCAGATAGATTATATAATTGTAAGACAGAGATTTAGGAACCAGGTTTTAAATTGTAAGACATTTCCAGGGGCAGATGTCGACTCTGACCACAATCTATTGGTTATGAACTGTAGATTAAAACTGAAGAAACTGCAAAAAGGTGGGAATTTAAGGAGATGGGACCTGGATAAACTGACTAAACCAGATGTTGTACAGAGTTTTAGGGAGAGCATAGGGGAACAATTGACAGGAATGGGGGAAAGAAATAGAGTAGAAGAAGAATGGGTAGCTCTGAGGGATGAAGTAGTGAGGGCAGCAGAGGATCAAGTAGGTAAAAAGACGAGGGCTAGTAGAAATCCTTGGGTAACAGAAGAAATATTGAATTTAATTGATGAAAGGAGAAAATATAAAAACGCAGTAAATGAAGCAGGCAAAAAGGAATATAAACGTCTCAAAAATGAGAACGACAGGAAGTGCAAAATGGCTAAGCAGGGATGTCTAGAGGACAAATATAAGGATGTAGAGGCTTATCTCACTAGGGGTAAGATAGATACTGCCTACAGGAAAATTAAAGAGACCTTTGGAGAGAAGAGAACCACTTGTATGAATATCAAGAGCTCAGATGGCAACCCAATTCTAAGCAAAGAAGGGAAGGCAGAAAGGTGGAAGGAGTATATAGGTGGTTTATACAAGGGCGATGTACTTGAGGACAATATTATGTAATGGAAGAGGATGTAGATGAAGATGAAATGGGAGATACGATACTGCGTAAAGAGTTTGACAGAGCACTGAAAGACCTGAGTCGAAACAAGGCCCCGAGAGTAGACAGCATTCCATTAGAACTACTGACGGCCTTGGGAGAGCCAGTCATGACAAAACTCTACCATCTTGCGAGCAAGACGTATGAGACAGGCGAAATACCCTCAGACTTCAAGAAGAATATAATAATTCCAATCCCAAGGAAAGCAGGTGTTGACAGATGTGAAAATTACCGAACTATCAGTTTAATAAGTCACAGCTGCAATATACTAACACGAATTCTTTACAGACGAATGGAAAAACTGGTAGAAGCCGACCTCGGCGAAGATCAGTTTGGATTCCGCAGAAATGGTGGAACACGTGAGGCAATACTGACCCTACGACTTATCTTAGAAAATAGATTAAGGGAAGGCAAACCTACGTTTCTAGCATTTGTAGACGTAGAGAAAGCTTTTGGCAACGTTAACTGGAATACTCTCTTTTAAATTCTAAAGGTGGCAGGGGTAAAATACAGTGAGCGAAAGGCTATTTACAATTTGTACAGAAATCAGATGGCAGTTATAAGAGTTGAGGGGCATGAAAGGGAAGCAGTGGTTGGGAAGGGAGTGAGACAGGGTTGTAGCCTGTCCCCCATGTCATTCAATCTCTATATTGAGCAAGCAGTAAAGGAAACGAAAGAAAAATTCGGAGTAGGTATTAAAGTCCATGGAGAAGAAATATAAACGTTGAGGTTCGCCGATGACATTGTAATTCTGTCAGAGACAGCAAAGGACTTGGAATAGCAGTTGAACGAAATGGACAGTGTCTTGAAAGAAGGATATAAGATGAACATCAACAAAAGCAAAACGAGGATAATGGAATGTAGTCGAATTAAGTCGGGTGATGCTGAGGGAATTAGATTAGGAAATGAGACACTTAAAGTAGTAAAGGGGTTTTGCTATTTGGGGAGCAAAATAACTGATGATGGTCGAAGTAGAGAGGATATAAAATGTAGACTGGCAATGGCAAGGAAATCGTTTCTCAAGAAGTGAAATTTGTTAACATCGAGTATAGATTTAAGTGTCAGGAATTATTTTCTGAAAGTGTTTATATGGAGTGTAGCCATGTATAGAAGTGAAACATGGACGATAAATAATTTAGACAAGAAGAGAATAGAAGCTTTCGAAATGTGGTGCTACAGAAGAATGCTGAAGATTAGATGGGTTGATCACATAACTAATGAGGAGGTATTGAATAGAATTGGGGAGAAGAGGAGTTTGTGGCACAACTTGACAAGAAGAAGGGACCGGTTGGTAGGACATGTTCTGAGGCATCAAGGGATCACAAATTTAGCATTGGAGGGCAGCGTGGAGGGAAAAATCGTAGAGGGAGACCAAGAGATGAATACACTAAGCAGATTCAGAAGGATGTAGGTTGCAGTAAGTGCTGGGAGATGAAGAAGCTTGCACATGATAGAGTAGCATGGAGAGCTGCATCAAACCAGTCTCAGGACTGAAGACAACAACAACGACGACAACAACAACAACACACGAGATGGTTGAACCTTCAAAACAGTACATATTAGTAGTCAAATATGAACTTAAAAAAGAAGAATACTTTCGTTGAGTTCGAGATTGGAATGACTTTAGGTTAGGGCTTTCTCGCTCATACGCTGTAATCAATAGAATCACATTTATTCTCATTTAGTCATAATAATGATTTTTTTTTAGTTAATATCTTCTGACTGGTTTGACTAATCCCGCCACGATTACCTCACTTGTACCAACCTCTTCACATCAGAATAGCACTTGCATCCTACTTCCACAATTATTTGTTGGATGTACTCCAATCTCTGAATTCTAATACCACGGAGGTTATTCCCTGATGTCGTAACATATGTCCAGTCATTTTGTCCCCTCTTCTTGTCAGCGTTTTCTATATGTTCCCCTCATCGTAGATTCTGCAGGGAACCTCCTCAATGCTTATCAGTCCACCTAATTTCCAATATGCTTCTGTAGCGCTACATCTCAAACTCTTCGAATCTTTTCCTTTCGGTTTTTCTATGTTTCATGATTCACTACCATACAGTTCTGTGCTCCAAGCGCACATTCATCGAATTATCGTTTTCAGACGAAATTCTATGTTTCATACCAGTAAATTTCCTTTGATCAGAAATGTCCTCTTTGCCTGTGCTAATCTGCTTTTTATGTCCACCTTGCTTCGTTCGTTATGTGTTACATTTGCTTCCATGATATCAGAATTCCTTAATTTAGTCTAATTCACTGTCACCCAATTTCGATAACTTTTCACTAAACTCTTTCTACTAATTCTCATTACTTTCATCTTTCTTCGGTTTACTCTCTGCTCACATTCATCGACTGTTCATTCAAGTCAACAGGTTCTATGATTCTTCTTCACTTTCACTGAAAAGAGCAGTGTTATCAACGAATATTATCACCGATGTTGTGAAGTGTCGGTTGAGCTGTTTATCGAAACACGCCCCCCCCCCCCCCCGTAACACGCTACATATCCGACCTCTGGTAACCTACAGAGGAGAGAACCTCCCCATAAGATCATGCAAATTTAATAGAAACAATGTCGCGCCATGGATAACGTCATATTAGAAGAAAATTACTTGGAGTGACTCAATTAAGCATGAAATTATGTATACCACGCCTCACACGGGTATATTAATGGAGGGACTCGATAAAACTACCAAGGGAACTAGCGCTTACTATAACTATTTAATTTATTGCCATAAGACATCAAACAAAATGATTTATCCACTGAATCAAGCATATAAACATTTAACGAGTGGACTAGAAATTGCAGATGTGAACTTTAGCCATGACATGCGTACCTGGACCCACGAAAGTATAATATGAAACTATATCGTGGATATGGCCAATAACTGCGACAAATGGTTAGTTATTTGAAGAATTGCTGCCGATTTTACACGCGGCCAAATCAAATTGTAAAATCGGCAATAGCGGAACATCATGAGAACTGTGGCTCTGACAACGATTTTAATAACGTACGTGTGCTGGCTAAGGAAACCATAATTTGCAGAAGAAAGGTCCGAGAAGCGATTGAAATTTCCAAGAATGCATGTAATTCGAAGAGGACGGCCATAAGCTTCCGGCATCGTGGCTCCCCGGCATCACGTAAGTGAATTTGCGGCTGCGGTGAGCGAGCAATATAAAAATGATGATCAACCAATAGCAGTAGGAGTAATTTCAACCAATAACACTTCTCCAGCGTAAGTGTGGATTAGTGCCTTTCTATCCAATGACGGTGCGTCAACAATAGTATCCACAAGAGTTTATCCAATAACGCCCCTTCTTCTGCATCAGCGCGGGAATATTAGCCTATGACATGGCCCATAGTCACAAGAATTTTAACCAGTATTCTCACTTCTCCAGCACAAACGCGGGAAAACTCGCCTTTATAAGACAACGTGATTCTGGTCTCTGACAGTGTTCTAGCAATAGTGGACGCCGAAACATCCTGAAGAAGATCCCAACAGAGGAGTCAAACAGGCGATTATTTTAGAGAAAATATGGTGCGCCCGCCGGCCGAAGTGGCCGTGCGGTTAAAGGCGCTGCAGTCCGGAACCGCAAGACCGCTACGGTCGCAGGTTCGAATCCTGCCTCGGGCATGGATGTTTGTGATGTCCTTAGGTTAGTTAGGTTTAACTAGTTCTAAGTTCTAGGGGACTAATGACCTCAGCAGTTGAGTCCCATAGTGCTCAGAGCCATTTGAACCATTTTATGGTGCGCCCTAACAACCCAGAAGATTTTAACTTTAAGATTGTTCTCACTTTACTCCAGGAAACTTATCTGAATCTGCTACAGTTGGAATTTGCCGGCCAACTGCAGCACACCTTGCGAGTTCCGAACAACACTAATTTCTCAATCCAGTGGATTTTGATATGGTTAACTAATAATTGAAAAGCGTGGAAACAAAGGCAAAAAATCTCTCCTACTATATGACATTTTTATTGAAAATGAAACTTCTACAGCTGTACCTAAGATTTCATATTTATTTGGCTACTGCCCGCCATCCATGTGGAGCACGTATTGGTCTCACCGCGGACTTCTAGTACTCAGCCACACACAGTTGGTATCATCATATTGTACGGGCCTGAAGATGGCGTTGACGCAGCGTCGAAACTAGTAGCCAGATAAGTATGAAATCTTAAGTACAGCTGGAGGAGTTTCATTTTTAATAAAAATTACACTTGCTGATGTCCCACCATCATCCAATTTAAATATGGATGTACAAAGATACTACATGACAGTTTTCAACCGCAGCCAATCAAAAGCCTTGCACAAAATCATGTGCGGGAAATCTCACCTTCTACCGAAATAATTACTCTGAGCCAATCGCAGAACCCCTTGCTCAGCACAGCACAGCCGCAGCCAACAGCTGATCCAATGCTCTGAAGCTCTGAGTTTCTCACCTGGCTGTTAGATCTTATCTAGCCGAAAGGATTCCCTTTAGCGTCTATCACAATGCTGTTTTTATGAAACAATAGCCCGCCCTCTCCTAATCTCATACTGTGTAATCACGGGAGATTGCTATTTCCTTGTCCTATACCGGTGTAAAGACGGCTTTCAACACCTAACAGGTTCGGAACACTCTGGTCCTTGTCACAAGCCAGCTGATGAAACTACCCCAAGGCTGCAGCAAATAACAAACCTTCTCCATGGTATTAAAGAGGAAGGAGAAGAAGTAGTTAGCAGTGCAGTCATTAGCAGTAGTGAATATTATCTGCGGTTTCCCATGCAATGTTAAACAATCGACTATACTGGCTACCAGAATCTGCGTATAACATTACAAAAATTTGTTATCTGAGAGTTTTGGCATAAACTGCCACGGGACGGTATCCTTTCACCCTGAATTTTAGTCCCAAGTTTGAATATTTATTTTATTTCTGTCTCTGCTTCCTCGACGTATAGCCTAACTATATCCTTTGTCTGACATCGTCTTTAATATGAAACTTCGTTCTTGGTCTTTCATTTTGATTTTTATACATATTGTATATTATCCATCTGACGCTATAGTTTACTCCTATTTTTTTCAGAATTTTGAACATCTAGCACCATTTTAAACTGTCAAACGCTTTTCCCAGGTCGACAAATCTTATAAAGGTTTCTTGATTTTCCTATGTTCAATGTTACAGCTGGCTCGGAGGAACCTTACCCCTTTTAAAGCCAAACAGATCATCTAACAGCTCCTCGATTTTCTTTTCCTTTCTTCTGTATATTATTCTTGTCAGCAACTTGATTGTTTCCCTAATTCCCTGCAGTCAAACGTCATGATAGTTTGTTGAAAAGACTGCCCACATTTCTTCCATCCCATCTTTTTCTGATTAGTTATAGTGGCGTGGGGCATGACATGTCGTTTAGAACTCTTACTTCTTTTTAGCAAAAACCTAATAAAAATGGAGTTGGGCTAGGCGTTCTCAAAAGGGAAAGCTGGGAGATATATTCCGTAATTTCTCCAACAACAACCATCCGAAATGCTTGGAAAGCGTCTGAGAACTGGGACTCATTTTTTGTGAAGACCATTAAATTTGTGGCCGGCCGGTGTGGCCGTGCGGTTAAAGGCGCTTCAGTCTGGAACCGCGTGACCGCTACGGTCGCAGGTTCGAATCCTGCCTCGGGCATGGATGTGTGTGATGTCCTTAGGTTAGTTAGGTTTAATAAGTTCTAAGTTCTAGGCGACTGATGACCTCAGAAGTTAAGTCGCATAGTGCTCAGGGCCATTTGAACCATTAAATTTGTAGGTCTACTGTGCGTGTGTGTGTGTGTTTGTGTGTGTGTGTGTGTGTGTGTGTGTGTGTGTGTGTGTGTGTATATACCCTGCAGTGTTCCTGCCATTGCCAAAGAAGGAATATTGAACTTTAACCTTCCCTCCCTTCTCTTGTCAAGATTACAGCTCCAGTAACGTTCTAGTGAGTGTTGGTGATGGGTAGAGCGCTGGGCAGTGAATTTGTAAGAACCTATGGCAGTTTTCTGCGTTCTCTGACGAAAGCATACTCCCCGTAATTCTTTATTGATTTCAGCATGATGGCAATTAGTTGTAACTCGTCAGCTCCTCTTATTTCTTGATGGACAGTTTTTTTTCTCCGCTTTATGTTTTCGTTGCCGTGACTCTCAGCGACGAAAGTCACAATGGAGAGCTGAGAGAAAGAAACAAAGTGTCTGCCATTTGTGTTAAGAGACGAACTCTGACCGTACCGCTACTCTTGCAGATTGCCCGAGAAGGCGCCAATAAAGCTAATTGTGCGAGAAATAAACGTAAAATGACGCAAGTGAGAGCACGCAGAGGGGTGAATAATCTGTTATTAAAGAGTTTTATTTAGTAACGAACTCCTTTGAGTATGAACTTCTGTCGCTGTTACTTACGTCCCAGCGCGAAGAAAGAAGACGTATTTGGAATAATATATGCAAAATGTGCTCAGAACTCTCGCGTTTAAAATCTGCAAGCAACCTCACGATTTATGTCGACATCCACTATCTTCGTCAGACCAAGGAACTCTATTTGAAAAATAAATCCGAATTCACTTTTTCTGCTCAGTAATCATCTGGTGGTTGGCTGCATTACATTACAATGTCACGGAAATTTTTGTGGGAAATTTGCGTACGAATTAGTCACCAAAGATTACATTAGTGTCTGAAATGCACGTTGGCTAGTAGTAATGCCTCTAAAAACAAAATGTTAACTGCTGAACGTATTTACTGCGATTTCAGCATCACACATTCAGTGCTTTTTAATACTGTTTTCAAATCCACTGTCTATGTTGTTTACTGGTAGTCATTCTAATTACAATGATATAAATAAGTCCCACTAGGTTGGTAGGTGTAAATTTCCATTTCGTCAAACACAGCATTACGTTTCACCGCGTAATTCTATTCATCCGGCAATCGCGACGTTCCGAAATTGTGATCATTGTATGGTATAGTGTATTACTGAAATCATAAAGTAATGCTAATATTTAGTGTCTTTATTTTCAGTGAGTTTCCCCAGAATTTTTCCCGAGTATTTTTCCGTTGTAGATACAAAAATAAATGATGTGGTATCTTGAATCTATATTACTGATAAAAATGCAGATGCATGTCTAAATTCTTTTGTACTGTGTTACGTGCAACCGCAATATTAAATTTTGTGTGTTTTAATGTAAGGAGAAGAGGAAATATATGTGTTCTGAAAGGTTACTAAGAGTCATTTATCTACCAAGTTATCAAAGTAAGAAAAGGATGTAAATCGCAGTATTCTAATTTGCTTATTGCACTGCACACATATTTTAAGGGCAAAAATCGAAATTTCGCATGTCTGCAGCAAACTGATAAATTTAACAAGATTAAAAAGGTTAATGACGTTGATTACAAGTGCACTTAATATTTAACAACACAGTGATTTAAGAGGAAAATACATAAAAACTATACTATACATTAAAACATACTCTAAGTTTCGGAAGTTTGATGCAAGAGCAATGTCACAACGTCATTAGAGGCGGATCAGCAGCTAGAGTTGGTGCTCTTGAAGGAACCGAACCCGGTATTTGCCTTAAGCGATTGAGGGAAATCACACGATAATGAAATCCGGATGGTCAGGCGGGTATTTTTACCGCCATCCCGCCGAATGTAAGTCCAATAAGTTGTCACTGAGCCACCTAGAAGAGTGAAATACGTACAACAAAAACACTGGTTTCAACTTAATTAAACCAATTAAGATTTTCCTATCATAATAAGTGCTATACGCTACCACCAAAGGTAAGGATATCTAGTATCTTCAAACGAACGATAGTCAAGCGTTCTTTCCATTACACACCATCGATCAGCCCGAAAGCTGTATCTGCCCACAATGCAATGCAGCAGGCTGTGAGCCATACGAGCAAGGAAAAGAACATGGCTGTCCCAGATTTATTTTTCTTCATTAAATTTTGGCATTCGCGTCTGTTGTTTTTGTGTTCGTTCCTGTTATTCAATAAATGGATTCTTACCGTTCAATGAAACTCACTGCATAAAATTACGTTAACAATTCTGACTCGTTTGGCACTTGTTGAAGAAACTTAAGGCCAAAAACACATATAATACAACTCACTAAACATCATTTCTTCTAAAACGTAGCGTGCCTAAAACTTGCACACACACAGACATTTTCCTTTTGGTAGTTAAGTTTCTATTACAAGAGTTCGTTACGGCTAACAGGGAACGCGAATTTCGTGTTGTTCATTTAGTTTAACAACACCTAGCGACTTCAAGAGCGCTAAATAAGACAGTTTTTTTATTTTCTCTCTCGTTTTACACATACAGCACGAAGGCCGTTCTCATCATAACGGTCAGCATTAGTATGCACGTGGTTGTGTCCCTACTTTCCTTCTCTTAATCTGGAAGTAGCGCTGGCGAGGAAGTAGACACGTGTCCTGCTTGCAGAGGTTGCCACAACATTTTACCTTCTTTTTTATACCATGCAAAAAATACACAACTTCATACGCAGACTAGCAGCATAGCTAGTGGTTTCATACGAGAAAATAGAAAATTGTTGCCAACACTAGCTTCTAAGTAATTAATTTTGTTACGCTTTAAGTTCAACAACTCCAAAAACCAATATCAAGTTACGTAGTTGCTACTTTGCGTAAATATTGTGGTATAAGATACTTGATCACGTAAACCGTATACATGGAACATGAACCTCTTCCCCCCCCCCCTCCCACTCCCAAACGAAGAAGTTTAGTGATTTTGACGAAATCCTCAAATGATGAATGACGTGAAGTCCATTCCTCCTGAGTTTCCATATCCAGTTAAAGTTCCTCACGCATACCGTTTATCAGTTCATGAAGTTCGTACACTTCATCAAGTACCAGGTACACCATCTAAACTACTGTACTGATAATCCAGGCCTGCCACCGGACTTATACCAAAATAGCCAACTGCCTTCCATTTTCAAGTATTCGATATCCTTTCACAGTATGATTTTAATTTAACCATCACCGTGTTCCAGACGGTGGAGTAATGCACTTTCTGTCAAAGGTGACTTGTTTTTAACTATGAACATTTTAGGTTAGCCTTACAGTGAGTGATATTCATATCAAATGAAAGATCAAGTTCAGTCACTGTTTTTTATTTCCACAACACGTGTAAAAGGTTCAAACCTCCTTCATCAGGTGGGTCTGTGTGTATTAATATGCCATTTATTTGTTGTGTTACGACTTTGGGTAATCTGTGGCTCTGTCTAGTGGTAAAAAGCAAAACACTATTTCAGATAATGGGTCTGTGGAGAGTATATTCATCTGTATGTTTACAATTCCTTACCAGTGTGTCACTTCAACATTTACTTAATTTACTTAATTATAACATGCAATGGATGTAATCTTAACAAACCCAAAGTTCCGGCAATACGAAAACTTTGCTCTCCTTCTGTCACTCCTCTCATCTTCTACGTCTGAACCCCAGACTTGCTATTTATGTACAAAATTTTCTACGGTTGACAACATAATTAATACACTTAATCTTTTCAACAAACAACCTGATTGTATAAATGCGTACAAAGTGTAGGCTAATAAACTTTTCAGCAAAGAATTTGGGTACCACTGCAAATATTTACACCATACAACCAAAAATTTGCACGCTGCTTTAAGACTTGCTCTGAAATAATGTTTCGGTATTTCTGTTATGTTCTTTGCACTTTGAAATAGTGTTTCTGCATTATATACATTATTTGCACTTATTAGTTTGTAGGTACCATCTTCGTTTACGAAGTGTGACAGTGTATATGTGATGCATTAAGATAGAGAAAGGACCATGTGACCGCTGGAAGTAGAGTTATTTAAATTCACATTCATATTTACCTTCTGGATCAGTGCTTTGTCTTTCTCCATTAGACAGTGCCCCAGGTTACCCCAAAGCCGACACAAAACCCATAAGTTCCATATTAACACACATAAATCCACCAGATGATGGAGATTCAAATCTCTGAAACACGTTGCGGAAGTCAAAACAGTAACTGGTAATAGCAAACTGGTTTCATTCAGTAACTTATCTTACTGACCTCACCTTTCCACCACGCTACGAAGTCACAAATGTAGGGTGCAGCTAACACTTCACTGTCTACCAACAGATCCAGTCCACCTCTAGTTATTTGCATATGATAACTAGTTCATTTCGATACTCACATCCGTTATTGTTACTGATACAAAATATGCTCCGACCTCACATTTGTATCCAAATCCTTTACCTAAAAGAGAGTTACCAGAAACCCACACCATACTTATCCTCATGGGTTAAAGGTTTACACCACCACCATGTTATGATGATTGTTTAATTCAATGAATTGTAGTTTATACGTCTATAGTTTATACGTCTATAGTCAGTTATAGTTTAGTTTTATGCAAAAGGCTGAAGAGCAACAGTCTGGCCTCTACCAGAGTGTCCCCAACAGGGGTAATTCAATAACAGATAAATGATAGAAAAGCCAGGACACACACTTTCTTTTATTTGCCTCAACACAATTTATGATATTTCTTTTTTTTTTCAGATATCACCTACAGACCCAGACTACCACTGACAGATGGTGAGTATTCTTTTTACTTATTCCTTCTTATTTAAAAAAAAGGAAAGGGAATGTTGTCGACACTATATTTCCACACGGCAGCTCTATTCCAGCTGTAGATCATTACTCAAAAATTTGTCAAGGTCTAGCTCTTCTCTTAATCATTGACAACGATCCGTTTGAAAATAGTTCGTGTTGTCTTAACACATTTCATAGGTACATCAATTATGCCCAACATAACAAACATTGTGAATGAGAGGTAAATAGAGAGCTTTCTCTTATTTTAATTTTCAGTACTGAGCCTCTTCACAATCTCACGATTACCCGTTGATTAAAGAGCAGCCATTACAGGTGAACTGTGTATGATTTCCCTTTGTCATGTTGATACAATAAACAGAACTTTGCAAATAAACTAACACCCTTGGTAAAAACAGCATCAGTGGCCTTCAGTCCTTGATATATGTTTCTAATAAGTGTATAAATTAATACTTCGCCTCCAGATCCACGGCGAAGTTATCAATATTATCAGCTATCAGGGCGCTGAAACATCATAGACTAAATCCCTCGGATTAATATCAATCTCTATCACGTTGGCTCCGTCTACTACAACAGGAATTGTTAATGACTTTTGGATGAAGTGTTCAGTATTTTGGAAACGGCGCGGTTTGTGTACTGACTGAATGTTTCTGCGATTACAGTGTACAGAAGCGCAGCTCATGGTCTATGTATACCAAGGGTCAACCAGAGTTGTAACAAACACAACTTTGCTGCGAATGAGATTCCAAAGCAGGCATTCGTTCTAAATACAGTAGAACTATTTTCTTCACTGTTAAATCACCTGTAGCAATAATATATGTACTACAGGGTGTTTGTTTTAACTTGAGACAACGAAACATCTAGAAAGCAAAAAAAAAAATTATAGGTGAAAAATTAATGTTGGAAAAGGGGACGTCTATCTGTGTTACAAATGGCTACCTCCTAATCACATCTTCTGCGTGGGCAGGATCAAATTTGTATTTTCAGATGGGAAGTACAGTTTACTCAAAACATTGTTTTCCATTCGCAGTAGATGGCGTTGTAAACGACAAGAGTCAAGTGAGCCTCTTTTTGCAGTTACGAACCGACGGATCTGATTCTACATTTCATTTACGATGTAAATGTAAACCTTTGTCTTCTTATTTTAGAAATTTACTTTAGTGTTGTAAATTTGACTGCACAGTACAATATGGTCAGCCGTCTTAATGTCTGGTTAGAAACCAAGTTTAACATGATCCAGGTACAATGACACGGAGGTAATAATTTCCTGTTCCCGTTGGCGTGCTTCATATCGGTGAAACCGCTTGCCTCTCACCAATTAGGTGCTGGATTTCGATGAGTCTCCTTGCCTTTCACCGTAGTTGTAATTCACAATAAATGCTCAAACGGACGATCTTCCATTTAGACGTATTTATTAATTGGTGCGTGGAATGCATGTACACAATTTAAAAGTATGTCTCGTGCAATGTTTGCGCAAACATTTCTAATGCGTTCTGTCATCTTCTGCCCTTTATTTAGTACTTCTGTATACACTTTGTCCTTCAGATAACCCCACAAAAAAAATCAGCTACGTAATGTCCGGTGATCTGACAGGCCACGTTACCGGATCACCTCTACCGATCCAGCGACCATGGAAATCGCGGATCAATGCTTCTTTGGCTCTTTCGGAATAATGCTGCGACATTTACATCGTAAATGAAACGTAGAATCAAATGTGTCGGTTCTTAATTGTAGAAAAAATAAATAAATAAAAAATAAACAACATGTCATTTGTCAATTACAGACCCATCTATCACGACTGGGAAAGAATAGGTTGAATAAACCGTACGTATTTTTTGATGTAGAATCCGAGTACGCTATAAAAATGGGAGTTTTCATTTGAAAATACAAAGCTGTCCCCGCTCATCCAGGAGGGGTGTTTAGGAAGTGGCCCTTTGCACCACAGATATTTGTCACCTTTACTAATATTAACTTTTCCTCTAGAACATTATTTTCGTAATCTGCGTCGTTTTAGAGGTATTTAGGTGCCTCAAGATAAAGAAATACCCTGATAAAATTCTGACCAGCTGCTGAGTAGCGTGTTTATGCACCTCTGGAACGACAAACAGAAGCGGTTCTGTATGGCACCGTATGTATACACAAAGGTCACGCAAATCTTGTAAATTACGCACTAGTGGTTTACACGCGGAGCTAGATCCCGATAAAGTCCAGATGTGTTCCATCGGGCTCAGATCAGGTGACTCTCGAGGCCAAGACATCAAAGTCAATTCATTGTCATGCCCCTCAAGCCACTTTAGCACAGTTATGGACTTTTTCGCAGGCAGTTACATTGGTTGAAGGATCCCACCATCGTAGGGGAGGACTTCTGTCACAGATGTATGATAGTGGTCGACGTTAATGTTCACGGAGTCGTAAAATGTGACATTTTCCCGTCGAATCAACTGTTCAAAAAGATTTCGGGCTTGCAGCCGGTCGTCGTAAACTCAATTGCACGATATTTCGGATGGACAACTGCCAGCCATCTTCAGGTGAACCGAACAAGGACTGACGAAGAAGTTCTCTGCTCTGTCTTATACAGGGTGTTACAAAAAGGTACGGCCAAACTTTCAGGAAACATTCCTCACACACAAATAAAGAAAAGATTTTATGTGGACATGTGTCCGGAAACATTTAATTTCCATGTTAGAGCTCATTTTAGTTTCGTCAGTATGTACTGTACTTCCTCGATTCACCGCTAGTTGGCCCAATTGAAGGAAGGTAATGTTGACTTCGGTGCTTGTGTTGACATGCGACTCATTGCTCTACAGTACTAGCATCAAGCACATCAGTACGTAGCATCAACAGGTTAGTGTTCATCACGAACGTGGTTTTGCAGTCAGTGCATTGTTTACAAATGCGGAGTTGGCAGATGCCCATTTGATGTATGAATTAGCACGGGGCAACAGCCGTGGCGCGGTACGTTTGTATCGAGACAGATTTCCAGAACGAAAGTGTCCCGACAGGAAGACGTTCGAAGCAATTGATCGGCGTCTTAGGGAGCACGGAACATTCCAGCCTATGACTCGCGACTGGGGAAGACCTAGAACGACGAGGACACCTGCAATGGACGAGGCAATTCTTCGTGCAGTTGACGATAACCCTAATGTCAGCGTCAGAGAAGTTGCTGCTGTACAAGGTAACGTTGACCACGTCACTGTATGGAGAGTGCTACGGGAGAGCCAGTTGTTTCCGTACCATGTACAGCGTGTGCAGCCACTATCAGCAGCTGATTGGCCTCCACGGGTACAGTTCTGCGAATGGTTCATCCAACAATGTGTCAATCCTCATTTCAGTGCAAATGTTCTCTTTACGGATGAGGCTTCATTCCAACGTGATCAAATTGTAAATTTTCACAATCAACATCTGTGGGCTGACGAGAATCCGCACGCAGTTGTGCAATCACGTCATCAACACAGATTTTCTGTGAACGTTTGGGCAGGCATTGTTGGTGATGTCTTGATTGGGCCCCATGTTCTTCCACCTACGCTCAATGGAGCACGTTATCATGATTTAATACGGGATACTCTACCTGTGCTGCTAGAACATGTGCCTTTACAAGTACGACACAACATGTGGTTCATGCACGATGGAGCTCCTGCACATTTCAGTCGAAGTGTTCGTACGCTTCTCAACAACAGATTCGGTGACCGATGGATTGGTAGAGGCGGACCAATTCCATGGCCTCCACGCTCTCCTAACCTCAACCCTCTTGACTTTCATTTATGGGGGCATTTGAAAGCTCTTGTCTACGCAACCCCGGTACCAAATGTAGAGACTCTTCGTGCTCGTATTGTGGACGGCTGTGATACAATACGCCATTCTCCAGGGCTGCATCAGCGCATCAGGGATTCCATGCGACGGAGGGTGGATGCATGTATCCTCGCTAACGGAGGACATTTTGAACATTTCCTGTAACAAAGTGATTGAAGTCACGCTGGTACGTTCTGTTGCTGTGTGTTTCCATTCCATGATTAATGTGATTTGAAGAGTAGTAATAAAATCAGCTGTAACATGGAAAGTAAGCGTTTCCGGACACATGTCAACATAACATATTTTCTTTCTTTGTGTGTGAGGAATGTTTCCTGAAAGTTTGGCCGTACCTTTTTGTAACACGCTGTGTATTGCGCTGATGGTACTGCCGCGAATGCCTTGCAGTCGCGGAGGCAGAAGGACCACACCGCCCACCGGCAGCGCCCTCGCTGGTGCAACTGCAAGACAGCTGCCGTCGGTATTGCTGGCCGCAGCTATCGAAGTCTTCTGTCGTTTTCGTCTCGAGCAAATTTCTGAGATGACGGGATTCCACGCGTTTTCAATTGGTAACCACTGTCACGATTCATCAGATTTCCCGCGATGCGTATTTCAACGGATTCTTTGATAATGGAGTCCCAAAAAGTTGTTGCTGTGGCCAAAATCGAAGTTTTGTCGTACTCCATTGAATGTCCGTTGGGAATACAATGTTCCGCAACTGCAGACTTACTGGGTGGCAGTAGGCGAGTGCAACGTCGATGTTCCGTACAACGCTCTTCCATTGTACGCGTTGTCTGTCCTACATAGGTCATACCACATTGCTACGGTATTTTGTAAATTCCCGCCTTCCGCAGTAACAAATCATCCTTCACGGATCCCAGCACATCCGAAATCTTAGAAGGTGGACGAAACACCACTTTCACATGAAAATTATTAAGAATCCTTGCTATTTTAAAGGTGATATTTCCAGCGAAGGGAAGAAAAGCTAGGGACTTGGCTGGCGCGTGCTCCTCTTTATCCACTTCCCGGTTCCTGTCTCTAGTTGAGAAGGCCCTATTAATTTTCCGGGTCGGGTATCCATTGTCTGTGAACACCGTCCTTAAATGTGCAAGTTCCTTAGACAAATTTTCTGCATCCGACACCGTAAGTGCCCTGTGCAGAAGGGTTTTAAGTACACTCATGGTTTGGGATGGGTGATGGGAACTTGAAAAATGCAAGTGCAAATCATTGTGAGTGGGCTTACGATAAACAGAATGTCCCACCGTCACTCTTCCGTTTAACCAAAACACCCAGGAATGGAAGGCAACCATCTTCCTCTAGTTCTATAGTAAATCGAATATTCTCATGGATGGAGTTAAGATGATGAAAAAACTCCATTAACTTTTCTTCTCCGTGGGGCCACACTATGAAAGTATCATCGACGTATCTCCAAAAAACAGTTGGTTTACAAACTGATGATTCAAGTGCTCTCTCCTCAAAATCCTCCATAAAAAAGTTAGTCACCAGAGGAGACAGAGGGCTGCCCATGGCGACCCCGCCAGACTGTTCAAAATATTCCTGGTTAAACATAAAATAAATTGAGGAAAGAGTATGTTGAAAGAAAGCAGTCATGTCCGATTCAAATTATTGACCACTTTGCGTCAAGGACGCTACAAGAGGTACTTTTTCGGAAAGGGAAACTGGATCAAAACTAACTAGAAGATCCGAACCACTTAAGTGGAGAGCTCCCAGTCTGTTGATAAAATCAGCAGAGTTCCGTATATGATGTGGACATTTGCCAACAAATGGTCTCAGCAAAGAAGCTAGATGTTTGGGTAAATCATATGTGGGTGCGTCAATATTACTCACTATAGGCCGGAAAGGCAGACCTTCTTTATGTACTTTAGGAAGACCACACAGTCTCGGTGGTATGCTGCCATGTGGTCTTAACCGCTTGATGGTCTCTGGAGCTAACGAGGAGGAGTTCAGAAGTGCACACGTATTCCGTTGCACACGTGCTGTTGGTTCTTGATCAGTCCTCCTACACATAGTGTAAGATGTGTATATTTCTATTGTCTATTGCAAAACCACAATTTATGAAAGATGTTTTATTTTATTAATAAGATTAAGTAGGAATAATTAATATTTGTCATGTTGGAAATAATTGTGGTAGCAGGGAATGTCTGCATCAAAGTATTGTTGGCAAGAGAGACTGCACATTGATATAATTTTAAAAATGGCGGGAGAGACAGCGTATGGATACATTTTAAGAAAAGAGCGGGAAAGACCGCGCATTGGTACATTTCGTAATGGTAGCAGGGATTGTCTGCACCAGAAGGCATTGTTGGCGGGAGAGACCGCACTTTAGCGTACGTAGGAAGTCAGTAGTAAGCGAGATGTGAAGCGAGTCGGTAGTAGGTCTGAAGCGAGAGGTTGAGAGGAGCGGTGTGCCTGCCGGCCACCAGTTGTGATTTACAAGACATTATAAACGGATTTACAGAGAAATCAGCTAACTATTATCATAAGAGGAACTAATATTATTGAATTAATTTTTTGAGAAACTCAAGACTACTGAAGGTATGTTTGCGCAATGCTAGTCGTAAGATTATTGTAAAAAGTAAGTCCCATTTGAACATTTGTAAAATCATTTCATTCAGAATATAATTAACTTTTGCCAGCAATGTTGCATTACTGATTATAATCCATCTCAAAAACCATCAACGTAAAACTTCGCAAAATTTTATTGTTATCAAGAAAAAGTTTAACTATGAATTACGTAACTCCAGTCAAATTAATTAAAGAGTAACGTCAGCTTTGCTATTAAAGAATAACGTCAGCTTTGGTAATAAATACAGCCACTTATTATGACAGCCCACCAGCAGCTAATAGTATATAGTAAAACAGAATAAGTATATTCATGTCGCAGTTCGATGTGGCAGTCAGATGGCGATCCAGTAACAGTAAAAAAGGGTAAGGAAGAGTTACGGGTTATTGCAGGTAACGACTGAGGGCCACGACGGCGACACATTCTATGTTTCGTCGAAATAATCAGAAAATAACTTTTAATAAGCAGCATTTAAATTTGTATGCTAAGATTGAGAAAGAGAATTAATTTCAAAGGGAAGATTTCATTTGTTATTATTAAGCAAGAGGTAGAAATCCTAAGGGAAGGTTTCATAGGTTATTGTAAAAGGGAAGGTTGCGTAACAAAAGAGATATAGAGGAGACGGGAAGGTTTCAATAGTATCACTAAGTAGACTATACATCTCCTCCAAATACAACTCACGAAATAACAAAACGGTAGAATTACATTTCTCAGCCTTCAGCACCACTATTTAGGGATCTTCTCGAAGGTTCCGTAGTGCAGCCCTTTCTTCAGCGGTTATATTACCGCTTTGGGGAGGAGCTTTCAGAAGAACCCGACCAGTTTCCCTTCTTATTTCTTCAGCAGCGTCCATACGAAGGCGACATACAGCTTGTTCAACACCACTTACGAAACTTATAAGAGGCTCTTCACTTGGTGAAGGTGCAAAATTAAGATCTTTGCCCAAAACTGACAGCGTCGCATCGTCTAAAATCTTATCCGTGAAATTAACAACGGAACGTCGTGCAGTTATTTCCTGTGGCTTCAGCTGTTGTGGCACCAAGCGATCAAATTTCGACGTCTGCCGGGAAATAGCAGCTTCATACAGGGTGTTACAAAAAGGTACGGCCAAACTTTCAGGAAACATTCCTCACACACAAAGAAAGAAAATATGTTATGTGGACATGTGTCCGGAAACGCTTACTTTCCATGTTACAGCTCATTTTATTACTACTCTTCAAATCACATTAATCATGGAATGGAACACACAGCAACAGAACGTACCAGCGTGACTTCAAACACTTTGTTACAGGAAATGTTCAAAATGTCCTCCGTTAGCGAGGATACATGCATCCACCCTCCGTCGCATGGAACCCCTGATGCGCTGATGCAGCCCTGGAGAATGGCGTATTGTATCACAGCCGTCCACAATACGAGCACGAAGAGTCTCTACATTTGGTACCGGGGTTGCGTAGACAAGAGCTTTCAAATGCCCCCATAAATGAAAGTCAAGAGGGTTGAGGTTAGGAGAGCGTGGAGGCCATGGAATTGGTCCGCCTCTACCAATCCATGGGTCACCGAATCTGTTGTTGAGAAGCGTAAGAACACTTCGACTGAAATGTGCAGGAGCTCCATCGTGCAAGAACCACATGTTGTGTCGTACTTGTAAAGGCACATGTTCTAGCAGCACAGGTAGAGTATCCCGTATGAAATCATGATAACGTGCTCCATTGAGCGTAGGTGGAAGAACATGGGGCCCAATCAAGACATCACCAACAATGCCTGCCCAAACGTTCACAGAAAATCTGTGTTGATGACGTGATTGCACAATTGCAACATTACCTTCCTTCAATTGGGCCAAATGGCAGTGAATCGAGGAAGTACAGTACATACTGACGAAACTAAAATGAGCTCTAACATGGAAATTAAGCGTTTCCGGACACATGTTCACATAACATCTTTTCTTTATTTGTGTGTGAGGAATGTTTCCTGAAAGTTTGGCCATACCTTTTTGTAACACCCTGTATAGCCAATCGAACTTGGCTGAAGCCACTCCACCAAACCAGTCCCAAGATATAGGAGAAAGAAGTGCTGCAATCGTCAAGTGCAGATGGAACAATTCTACTGCGATTGCATCCAACCTTCGTCTCGTATAACAAATTCTGTCCTTCGCAATAGCACAGCTCGCTTCTCCATTATTTTCCGTGCAGTGGCCGTCTTAATAAAATGTGGCGGAGTCGATAGCCGCCATGTCCTCTCGATTACTATACCGTACTCGTAGCCCAGCTGAACGTCCCCCATAGCATAATACTACCTCCATCGCCCTGCTTCCGTCGCACGCTGCATGTTTCGAGCAACCGTTTGCCTGAATGACGGTTTATCCGAAAATGATCGTTCACCTGGTATAATAAAAAAAAATATGATGCATCCGAACAGGCGACACGTTTCTGTTGGTACGTACTCGTGCCAACAGCGATCGCAATTTAGGATACCGCTGTGTCAACATGGGAGCATGTAAATGTCTGCTGCGGAACTCTGTGCGCTGAATGGCCTGCCCGAAACACTTGTGCCTGCGCAAGCACTGTACCATGTGGTCAGACAGCCGGCTATCCTGGTTTACAGAACGCGCAAGCTTCCGGCGTCTGTGTTCTGTGATCAGGAGTGGACGTCCAATATCTTGTCGTCTTGTATTGTATTGTATGTTAACCGGGGACCTAGAAACGACGGAGAGGCCCCGTCCCCGCCGCAGTGGTCCACAACTCCCCGACGACTACCGCAGTCCACCTCACCCCTCCGCCGCCCCACACGGTTCAAATGGCTCTGAGCATCATGGGACTTAACTTCTGAGGTCATGAGTTCCATAGAACTTAGAACTACTTAAACCTGACTAACCTAAGGACATCACACACATCCCTGCTCGAAGCAGGATTCGAACCTGCGACCGTAGCGGTCGCGCGGTTCCAGACTGTAGCGCCCCACACAGAACCCAGGGTTATTGTTTGGTTCGGCCCCCGGTGGACCCCCCCGGGGAACGTCTCACACCAGACGAGTGTAACCCCATATGTTTGCGTGGTAGAGTAATGGTAGTGTACGCGTATGTGGAGAAGTTGTTTGCGCAAGTGTCGCCGACATAGTGTAACTGAGGTGGAATAAGAGAAACCAGCCCGCATTCGCCGAGGCAGATGGAAAACCGCCTAAAAACCATTTACAGACTGGCCGGTTCATCGGACCTCGGCACAAATCCGCCGGGAGGATTCGTGCCGGGGACCAGGCGCTACTTCCCGCTCGGAAAGCCATGCGTTACACCGCACGGCAAACCGGGCGGGCTCTTGTCGCCTTACTCTTAGTCTTCCCGTCCTTCAAACACTTTGCGTAGGTTCTCACGCTGGTAGTACGCGAACAGCCGATAAGTTTCGTCGTTTTCGATACGTTGTTCTCTGAGCGCCGTGCCATAACACACTGCCCTTTGTCAAAGTAGCTTATGTCAGAGTTTTCTCCATTTGCGGTCCGTATCGTCGCTAGAGTGATTCCGCGTAAGTCTCTGTTTCGCTTATTATACTCTCCACGTCACGCGCCCACGCAGCACTTAAACTCGCGGAGGGTGATAATTTTTTCCTTATCGGTGTACATGTAGTCCAACATGCTGAAAACACTAACTAGCACTGAATTTGTGAATGTATTATAATTATAGATTCCCTTTCATACAAGACGAATTGATCTGGATGTCTAGAGTTTTGTAAATACCTGATGATAATCACTCTGCCTTTGTGATTCTTGAGTTTCTCCCGGCGTATTTAATAATCAAAATATCCACGGGTGTACTGCCGGTCTACAGTGTCCAACGGGCACAATATTTCGGCGATCATACATGTCGCCATCATCAGGTGAACTGACGGACTGAGCTTCTGTGAACGTGCCGGCACGGAGATCCGTACGCTATGGCTGCTCAGAGGGAACTGGCTTCGTTCGCGGCGGCGGCCGATTTAAATACTCTCCGCCCGCGGCGCGCTCACTCCGCTGTCCGCGCCCCGCGCCACAGTCGCGCGGTGGAACAGATTGCGACGGCGTCTGAGATGACGTCGGAGTGATGGCTCTGTCCGCCGTGGTCGTCACAACTATACGTTTGCTCGATTTACTCTTGATTAACCCAATCGCTGGTTCCCAAGCCTTGCTAAGATTATAGCCACAGTCACGGTTTATGAGGTCGTCATTGGTGCGAATTTCGATGGCCTCTCTAACAACGCTGTCCCAGTATCTTGACGTCTGTACGAGAATCCTCGTGCGTTCATACTCCATAGCGTGATTTTACGACCGTGGCACGGGTCGCGGACAGCGGAGGGAGCTCGCCGCGGGCGGAGGGTATTTAAATACGGCCGCTGCCGCGACCGAACCCAGTTCCCTCTGAGCAGCCATAGCGTACGGATCTCCGTGCCGGCACGTTCACAGGAGCCCAGTCCGTCAGTTCACCTGATGATGGCGACATGTATGATCGCCGAAATATTGTGCCCGTTGGACACTGTAGACCGGCTGTACACCCGTGGATATTTTGATAATCTGCCTTTAATCATATACCTTTTTTACAAATAGTTCTCTATGTTCTTCTTCGGTGCAATGACTGCTACAAATCGAATAATGTCTGACCCTTCAAAATCTAACAAGTAATTGTGTTAAAATAAAATGTTTGAAATCTACAGCTTGTTTAATTTACTTCTCGTACATTTTTCGTGTTGAACGCCTCATTGCGCAAGACCTGCGTGCAAATATGATCTGATGTGCACAAGTGTGTGTTTTGAATTAGGAAATAAAAAAAGGCGTTTAAAGTGACTGCTGTTTACGCGCCGGTACAGCTCATTAGATCGATATACTGAGTGGCAGGTAAATGGAAGCGGCTAATGTTTATTGACCAATTATCAAAAATAGCACCTGTCAGAAATTCAAAGGGAATGCTGCTGTTATAAACTGAATCGCCGTATCCGCACAGTGCAAGGGATAAAGCTTTTCAGGCAGTGCATAATCTAGCTTCTGCAGGAAATTTAACGTCAGCCTTATTTTGTGGTATCTGAAAATGTAGTTCTTACGTCATAAAGAAAAGAAAACAAAACGCTGTAACATATATACCGTACAAAATAATATGCTTCAGTAATTCCTCAATTTCATCCACAGTGGAACAACAGTGAACAGACCACAGTGCAACGTTGGGACTCGTGATTCTTATGTGGTTTTAGTTTCCTTCCACACCAGTGTAGAATAAGTTCAGTAGAGTCACCACATGAACCTGTGACCGTTCGACAGTGGATGACGTATCTGCCAATGAGGGAACTACTGATGAGCAAGCGTCTAACTTCACGCTAATGCTTACTGAGGACATATCGCAAAGCTGCCTCACACTTTCATACGTCCTCAGTCAAACCCTAGAATATGAATGACTTATTGTCGTTTCGTTAAGAACGTATGGAGCAATGAAAAAATCTGCAATGCTGCACACCAAAAATTCATATTCCTTTCTCTGTGAGATCCGTCGTTCACAGCCAACAAAGAATTTTATTTACTTTTTTTGCGATCACTGCTTCTGCCAAAATAATTCCTGTATCTATGCACAATAATCATATGGCTACTGGCCGATAAAATCCCATGTGTGCATAAATGTACCGCTGGTCATGATCATTATGCTTCAGCTGGTGACAATCTGACACTTTGAAGTCAACGGATAAAAACGTAAATAGCACTATACTGCTGTTTCCCCTCATCGTAAACGGGAGACTCGCATACCCGTCGACAAACATTATTTATAATTCACAAACTGTTCATATTTCAGACACTCTATGTTGGTATTTTTTTATTGTTCCAATGAAACTTTAAACTCAAATTTCTGCTTAGTCAGATACTTTTCCTTGCGCTTACACCTCTGCTACTCTCGTAGAGCGGCAATCGCAATTACCGCGATAAAACAACTTACTAAGATTTCACAGTTCTCTTGTCCGTGTAGTTAGACGTGCAGAGCCCTAGTCTGTGAGACAAGGATGTGAGCCAGACAGAAACGTCAAATACGATTGCGTTTACAGTAAGCGAAATAGGCCACGTAATTAAAATATGCACACATCAAAAAAAGTTTTGCTTCACCTCGGTTTCGAGAGTTCCGGAACCTGTACAGAAAATTGTAATATAAATCAACATAAACATCATTTCCGCCCTTTTTACTGCTCATGAAAACTACAAACTGCGTTTTATACTACCATACAGCGAGACCTACAGGTGGTGGTCCAGATTTCTGTACACACTGGTACCCCTAACACCCAGTGGCACGTCCTCTTATATTGATGCATGCCTGTCTTCGACGCGGCATATCATCCACATGTTCATCAAGGCACTATTGCTCCAGATTGTCCCACTCCTCAACGGCGATTCGGCGTAGATCAAAATGGTTCAAATGGCTCTGAGCACTATGGGACTCAACATCTTAGGTCATAAGTCCCCTAGAACTTAGAACTACTTAAACCTAACTAACCTAAGGACATCACACACATCCATGCCCGAGGCAGGATTCGAACCTGCGACCGTAGCAGTCCCGCGGTTCCGGACTGCAGCGCCAGAACCGCTAGACCACCGCGGCCGGCCCGGCGTAGATCCCTCGGAGTGGTTGGTGGATCACTTCGTCCATAAACAGCCCTTTTCAATCTATCCCACACATGTTCGATAGGGTTCATGTCTGGAGAACACGCTAGCCACTCTAGTCGAGTGATGTCGTTATCCTAAAGGAAGTCATTCAAAAGATGTGCACGATGGTGGCGCGAATTGTCGTCCATGAAGAAGAATGCCTCGCCAATATGCTGCCGATATGGTTGCACTATTGGTCGGAGGACGGCCTTCACGTATCGTACAGCCGTTACGGCACCTTCCATTACTAGTAGCGGCATACGTCGGCCCCACATAATGCCACTCCAAAACAGCAGGGAACCTCCACCTTGCTGTACTCGCTGGACAGTGCTTCTAAGGCGTTCAACCTCATCGGATTTCTCCAAAGACGTCTCCGACTATTGTCTGGTTGAAGGCATATGCGACATTCATCGGTGAGGAGAACGTGATGCAAATCCTGAGCGGGCCATTCGGCATGTTGTTGGTCCATCTGTACCGCGCTGCATAGTGTCGTGGTTGCAAAGAGGGACCTCGCCATGGACGCCGGAAGTGAAGTTGCGCATCATGCAGCCTATTGTGCACAGTATGAGGCGTAACACGACGTCCTATGGCTGAATGAAAAGCTCTATTCAACATGGTGGCGTAGCTGTCAGGGTTCCTCCGATCCATAATTCGTAGGTGGTGGTCATCCACTGCAGTAGTATCCCTTGGGCGTTCTGAGGGAGACGTGTCATCGACAGTTCCTGTCTCTCTGTATCTCCTCCATGTCCGAACAATATCGATTTGGTTCACTCCGAGATGCTTCGACACTTCCCTTGTTGCCGCAAAGTAACAATGCGGACGCGATCGAACCGCGGTATTGACCGTCTAGGCGTGGTTGAACTACAGCCAACACGAGCCGTGTACCTCCTTCCTGGTGGAATGACTGGAACTGATGGGCTGTCGGATCCCCTTCGTCTAATAGGCGCTGCCCATGCATGGTTGTTTACATCTTTGGGCAGGTTTAGTGATATCTCTGAACAGTCAAAAGGACTGTGTCTGTGATACAGTTTCACAGTCAACGTCTATCTTCAGGAGTTCTGGGAACCGGAGTGATGCAAAATTTGTTTGATGTGTGTAGAACAATTGTAAAATCAGTATCTACCATAGATAGACAAAATCAAAAGAAAAATGTTTCTTTAGTTCACTACGTGATCTGAGGAAAGAAGTGTCTTCCCTGTTACATATCAGTTGATTTGGGGAAATAAACCGTTCAGTTCCTACAGTTATGAACAGCTATTCGAGCAGCATTATGAGACAAATCTTTTGGATTATAATTTTTATTATATTATTATAGTGGATTATTATTATTATAATGGATTATAATAATTAACGACCTATCATACTAATTTGTGAGTCACATAGTTATGTAATTTGTTTGAGAATAATCACAGTAACATCCCTAGCGGATAGACAGATGCCACTGATAAACATCACATAGCAAACAATGGTTGAATCGCAATATGGAATTATTGACATTTGAAATAAACTGTCACCATCGAGGATATGCCTCTTCAACGAATCAGCCCTGCTGGAATGAAATACAGATTGACGAAGAAGTTTCTAAAACCAATCATATAGACCATATGAATACATGGGCTCCCACAAAAGAGTTTGCACTGTCTGACCTTAAGTAACTGAAGATGTATTGAAGATAACCTGACCCAGTTGTGATTATATGGTTCCTATACGACTAGTGTGTATAGCCATTGTCATTCATTTATCTTCAATTGCCAGTAACTGCACGTAAGTATTAAGATGGGTCGAAATTTGTCCTCCGAGGGAAGCAAGTGGATTTTAAAGTTATATTGGAAATGTGAAACCATGCAAGAAGTGCAGAGTTTATTACTACACCAACGTCAATAATTAAATAACGCGACATATCTGAGACGGAAGTAAGCTTGCTTGATCTGGAGAAGGCACTGTATGGCAGGAAGAAATCAGTAGCGGACGAAAGAGCTGTAGAGGCAGCGGTACAAGCTTATACAAGATCCGTAACGAAGTCCAGAGGAGAGATGCGCGTGAATCAGATATAAGCGAATCAAGTGTTCACCAAAAGCTAAATAGAAACCCTACATTCCCAGGTTGCTTCAGACGATGGATGAGGACGATCCGGTTAGGCGCCTCGAGTTTTGTGAATAGATTTTCGGTAGTGGATAGTTGACTTGTCATTATTTGGTCGGATCAGGCGAAATTTAAATTGAAAGGAGCCATCAGTCACTAAAATTGTGTTTACTGGGCAAGAGATAATCCCCATGCTATGTAAGAACGAGTTGTTAACGTTTCTGTTGTGGTATGTGAGTCAGAGGACTTCTAGGGCCATTCTTTTTTGAAGGAACTATGACAGGTGTGAAGTACCTTACCATGTTGTGGAAACGATTTTTACCAGCCGTTCATCGCTGTATCGAGACAAGGATCGCGTTTTTTTTCTCCCGATCTAACGGTGTTAAGACTTCTTTCTGTGGAGAACTTTGAAGGACACCGTCTACGCCACAAATCCACGTACGCTTGACGATATGAGTGAGACGATTCAGACTGCCGGTTTGTCCATTCCAATGGCAATGTGGGTGTCGGTCGATCTGTTTCGCAGCTTTGCAGGTGCAGCACTGCTGTTAGTGGAGAGCGTTTTGAACAACAATAAAACATCATCACTAGAAAGTGAAATGACCTTTATTATCCGATGCCAAAGCTATCAGTAGCTCGGAAAGGAGTTCAGTATGGAGCAACAAAAACTTTTGGCTCTTTGTCCGATATCACAAAATGTCTGCCAGGTAGCGAAGCAAGTTCTAAAGCTAATTTAAAATCATTTCTCCTGGACAACTCCTTCGCCGCGCGGGGTAGCCGCGCGGTCAGGGGCGTCTTGTCACGATCCGCGCTGCTCCCCTCAACGGCGGTTCGAGTCCTCCCTCGGACATGGGTGTGTGTGTCGTCCTTAGCGTAAGTTAGTTGAAGTTAGATTAAGTAGTGTGTAAGCTTAGGAACCCATGACCTCAGCAGTTTGGTTCCATAAGATCTTACCACAAATTTCCAATTTGCTTCTACTTCATTGACGAGTTTCTACTGAAAAACTGGCCGGTAGTAAAAAATGTAGTTGCATAAAAATAATTATGTGTTCATTAATGTTAACATTAATCACGTATACATATACTGTAAACTGACTCGTTATATATCATTTCGATAAAAGAATCGTTCAAATGATGTATGGAGCATGTGAATAACTAACTAGCTAACTAACTAACAAGTATTGTCGTGGCCACCCATGCGACTTAAAACTAATCACGTATACATGTCCTGTAAATTGATTCGTTCGTCATCATTTCGATAAAAGAATCGTTCAAATGATATATGGAGCATGTGGCTAACTAGCTAACTAACTTACTTTCGTGGCCATCCAAGTGACTTAAAACTGTATAAACCCCTGTTTTTGACAGCCTGTACATAGAAGCCTAAACGGTTCAGGGGAACTCGGAGAACAAACTGCAGGAGTTTCAAATGCATCAGCTTCTACTGAGGGTTATTAAAAATAACGTGGTGGGATGAAGTAATAATAAGAGATCCTTGAACGATTAACCAAAGACAGGACCCAAGGAAAACCGCATATGTTCAAGGAATTATTTTCTCGACCCGAAACAGAAAAATATACACTCCTGGAAATTGAAATAAGAACACCGTGAATTCATTGTCCCAGGAAGGGGAAACTTTATTGACACATTCCTGGGGTCAGATACATCACATGATCACACTGACAGAACCACAGGCACATAGACACAGGCAACAGAGCATGCACAATGTCGGCACTAGTACAGTGTATATCCACCTTTCGCAGCAATGCAGGCTGCTATTCTCCCATGGAGACGATCGTAGAGATGCTGGATGTAGTCCTGTGGAACGGCTTGCCATGCCATTTCCACCTGGCACCTCAGTTGGACCAGCGTTCGTGCTGGACGTGCAGACCGCGTGAGACGACGCTTCATCCAGTCCCAAACATGCTCAATGGGGGACAGATCCGGAGATCTTGCTGGCCAGGGTAGTTGACTTACACCTTCTAGAGCACGTTGGGTGGCACGGGATACATGCGGACGTGCATTGTCCTGTTGGAACAGCAAGTTCCCTTGCCGGTCTAGGAATGGTAGAACGATGGGTTCGATGACGGTTTGGATGTACCGTGCACTATTCAGTGTCCCCTCGACGATCACCAGTGGTGTACGGCCAGTGTAGGAGATCGCTCCCCACACCATGATGCCGGGTGTTGGCCCTGTGTGCCTCGGTCGTATGCAGTCCTGATTGTGGCGCTCACCTGCACGGCGCCAAACACGCATACGACCATCATTGGCACCAAGGCAGAAGCGACTCTCATCGCTGAAGACGACACGTCTCCATTCGTCCCTCCATTCACGCCTGTCGCGACACCACTGGAGGCGGGCTGCACGATGTTGGGGCGTGAGCGGAAGACGGCCTAACGGTGTGCGGGACCGTAGCCCAGCTTCATGGAGACGGTTGCGAATGGTCCTCGCCGATACCCCAGGAGCAACAGTGTCCCTAATTTGCTGGGAAGTGGCGGTGCGGTCCCCTACGGCACTGCGTAGGAACCTACGGTCTTGGCGTGCATCCGTGTGTCGCTGCGGTCCGGTCCCAGGTCGACGGGCACGTGCACCTTTCGCCGACCACTGGCGACAACATCGATGTACTGTGGAGACCTCACGCCCCACGTATTGAGCAATTCGGCGGTACGTGCACCCGGCCTCCCGCATGCCCACTATACGCCCTCGCTCAAAGTCCGTCAACTGCTGCACATACGGTTCACGTCCACGCTGTCGCGGCATGCTACCAGTGTTAAAGACTGCAATGGAGCTCCGTATGCCACGGCAAACTGGCTGACACTGACGGCGGCGGTGCACAAATGCTGCGCAGCTAGCGCCATTCGACGGCCAACACCGCGGTTCCTGGTGTGTCCGCTGTGCCGTGCGTGTGATCATTGCTTGTACAGCCCTCTCGCAGTGTCCGGAGCAAGTATGGTGGGTCTGACACACCGGTGTCAATGTGTTCTTTTTTCCATTTCCAGGAGTGTATAATAGCAGACAAAAATTAAAATACGCAAAACGTTTTATAGTGGTGGTTGGCCGTAACACATTTTGTGTTTAAAGGAGTTCAGAGAACTCTAAATACTCTTGACTTAACAGCAATATCGTTTATAACAAGAACCTACATGCTTTATAAACAAGAGCATGATGTTTCGGCTCTTGATCCGGCACACGCCACTAGGCACTCAGCATGCGACAGAGGCGCGAACTTAGCGTGCGACTGAACCGCTAATGTAAGCCACGGGAGTCTCAACGGGCCCTGCGCAGCGTGGGTGTAATAAGCAGCGCTAGGAAATTACTTAATCCTGCCCGCCCTGTTTCACATCGTCGTCTGAATATGAACAGCTACCGCGAGTGGGAGTAACCCTACCCACAAGTGTCACGAACCTTGGCAGACAGACAAAAGCTATGCCCACATTGCAAGACACTTTCAAGAGACGGACACTCATCCCTAAATTCTAACAAGATGTGAAGGCACAGAGCCATAATAACCGCAATACTTGATTGACTCCTCAGATGAATCAGCAACTCCTAGCAGAAGACGAAACCGTGTGCATTTATTTAGTCGTTTTGTAATGTATTATTGTGTACAGTGTTAATCTCTTACCCGATTAATTATTTAATTTCAATGCTGGGCCGTATAAAACGCAGTCCACTGAAAAATTTTTACCAATTATTAAAATCCTCAGAACAAGAAAATGAATTTTAATATTTTATTCGTAGCTATAACGTATAACTAAGAAACAGTGACATGTATTGAGAACATTCTGTTAACAGATTTCACGTAATTGTGATGTACTACATAGCCAGCCGTTGTGGCCGAGCCGTTCTAGGCGCTTCAGTCTGGAACCGCGCGACCACTACGGTCGCAGGTTCGAATCCTGCCTCGGGCATGGATGTGTGTGATGTCCTTAGGTTAGTTAGGTTTAAGTAGTTCTAAGTTCTAGGGGACTGATGACCTCAGATGCTAAGTCCCATAGAGCTCATAGCCATTTTTCTCCACTAAATAACAATGTTCATGTCTGAATAGCTGCGTAGATAGACGCAAAATAAATGATACAATGAAAATGAGCCCACACAAACTACATCGAAAACGAATGACGTCTGTCTGCGCTAACCTGACTGAATGGTAAGAAATACTGCATAAGTAGAATGGCAATGTATTATCTGGCTCATATTCTTTACATTTTTGACCTAATCAGTGACGTTCACTTACGTTCTAGCTCACTTTGTTTCCATCTGTGAAAAAGGTTGTCGTCCTTTTGATAACGTCATAAGTCACACCCCTTTTTTAATTACGTAACCAGGAAACGAAGGCAGGAAATTTGAAAATTGAAAAGTTAAAGATGGCAGTGAGTGGTAAAGTTAAAACTTAAAGATCGCGGTGAATGGTAAAGTTAACCACACACACGCACACATGCATGCAAGCGCGCACCACAGAGGGAATTCTCCGGAATTTATTATCTCCTTCTGAATGCTTGCGGGTGGTTCCGAGTCTTCCATATGAACCCCTTATTTTGCTGGCGTCGTCAAGAGATGAAAGTGGCAAATTACAAAAACTGGCCGTAAATTTAAAAAAGTAAAAATGGTGGTGAGCAGTAAACTGAATCTCTTTCTCTCTCTCTCTCTCTCTCTCTCTCTCTCTCTCTCCCAGACACACACACACAAAATACAACCTTTGCCCCCTCTCCTCCAATAAGAGCATAATATTGTAGCCACTATTAAAATCAAAGGGCCAGTTACAATGTAACCTCATCTGGGCTGTGCTCAAAAGTATCCGAACGACCCGAATTATTTATCAAAATGTGACGCAATGACCTGTGTAAATGACAGTAATGCTGCCAACTAGTTTCCAAACTGGTTTCCGGACTGGCTCATCAGTCACGTGGGTAAATTTCATTGAAAGCTATATATATCATTCGCTATGGAGCATTAGAATAAGTGTATAACATACTTCCTATAGACAGATGAACACCAACGTTTGCTTATCCAATCTAATTAACCAGTTAGTAGCGCATAGTTGTTCAAAATGTGTTTTACTTTAATTACTTTTTCTCAAAGTATAAAAATGTGAAATAAAATCAACTGCTGCTGTTATGCTCCTGTTGCTTGTTTGCATCAAAAGATGGCTGTACTGTAAAACCTTCAGAGTTCGGTAGGTGTATCACAGTGTAAGGCACAACAGGGCCTAACAATGCAAAAATGCCTCAGCAATGTGAAAAGTGCAATGTGACACAGCAGTCAAAAACGTGATTCAAGTAATTAGCTCAGTGCTAGTTTCATGCCTATACGCATATAGACAGCTGAACAGGTAGGTAATCTTGTTATGCTTTATCAGTATAAAATACACTCTCCATAGATAGATAAAAACTAATCTTTCCTTATGTAATGTAATTGAAGAATTAGTAATATATAGTTGTCAAACATGAGTTTTACTTCAAATACTTCTCTGTAAACTATTAGTTTAAGCTCCTGCTGCTTACGATCAGCAACTGCTAACTATGTTTATAGTTTGATCTGAGTATTATGCTTGGCTTAAGACACAACAGGGCCTCAAATTAAATATTTACGCATTAAATCGCTGATGGAACGTTAGCAACCTAACAGTTTCATTTGAGTAATCTCCAGCAGTTCACTGGCTACAGCATGATACTGTCGAATAGCTCAGGCGTTTTGTTAGGACGTGTCTCTTTGCAGCAAGTGACTAGAGGGAGTTTTTATGTACACTAGTTTTCTGACGTATAGTATTTGACGTGCGCTTGACATGGGTTGATTATAAGCCTCGTGTTATCAAGATAAAAAGCTGAAAAAAAAAACAGTAAAATTTTTTGTGAAATGATTTGTTTAAGAGTAAGAAGTAAAACAGATCAGAAATAATCTGACACACTTTATTTCTTGAACACGATTTCAAAGAACATTCAAAGGTGCGCCAAATGTTTCAATAATCTATTTTGTTTCTTACTTTTAGACAATTCATTTCACAAAACATTTCACTGGCTTCTTCCATTTTTTTATTTTCAATTTTTGTTCAGAGCGCATGACCTTACTCACACCCTATTTTCTTTCCTAATGTCTTCCAGTCGCGAAAGATCCTGAATCTAGAACTTGGTTCAAAGGAGGCCTATTGGACAGTTACATATCATCAAATATAACTTACTGTGTTCAAAATAGCTAGGCCTCGAAGAGATTAACAGTTTTTAGCTACCAGCAGCTGTTCTTGAAGTATTTCAATTATCCTTCAAGTCACTAATCAAGTCTATCTTAGTTACCCTGATTATTTTCGAGCAGTTATAATTTTTTGTGCAGAAGTAGATCTCTTGTTGGTCAATTTCATACCCCATTTGCTCATTTCCCAATTTCCCTTTGGCTAAGTAATTTGGGACAGAATCCCATTGTGTAATTTGAAGGGACTCTTGTTTTCGCTGCGCTCAAACATTTGAGTAAAACTCGAGAAATCATTAACGCAGTGACATCTGTTGCTGGAAATTTATAGGGTGCATAATGCACACCTTAAAATTCTCTTGATCGCGTACTTTCAAGGGCATAGACTGCTCAGTCATTGATTATAGGTGCTTCCTGTATCACAATGCTGCAAATGTGCGGATCATGAAATTGGCATTATGCAATTGCGATGTCTGCGGATATGTCTTGGAGCAATGCGACCGACTCCCATGGTCGCCTTAATAGTAGAAGTTGCTGGAACTCCGCTGTTTCGATATTAGTACCTGGCAAGAAAATTTATTTTCCAAAAGATATTGTTATATTGTTCTTCGATCATTTTCTTTAACTTCCCAAAATCTATTACAAAATAGGTTTCCCAACTGTTGCGTCACAGAACGAAACTTCGTTTGTTTGCGCAGACGACACAAGAGTAGAAAATTTCCAGTGGTTATTGATTTTGCAACACATGACAATCGTTGATAGTCATGTTCATGACGGGGACGAGGTGATGAATGAACCACTGGTTAGTAAATGGTTTCTAAAACTAAACTCAGGAAACGAGAACGTTGACAACAATGACTGAAGAAAGCGATCATGAAATTTTGATGAGAAATTGAAAGGATTTGTGGAGCGATTAGAGGGACCAAATACGAGGGTGGGAACTTTAATAGTGCCAACTATTTATTTACAACAACAGATGCTGTTCATTTTTAGAACACAACCTACGACCAGCTTAGAGACAGAAGTGATGACACTTTCTGCACGACCTGACCATCACTTTGCAAGACAATGCTGAAGCACGTACAGTGCAATTTGTTACTGATTTGTTTGACTGATGGGGCTGTTAAGTGCTATACCATCTACTGCACTTCCCTGACATAAGCGCTCGTGAGTTGAACTCGATTTGTAAACTGAAGGAAACACTTCACGGCATTCACTTCAGAACTGTTACAAATTTGTCGGGCAATAGACCGTGTCGCTCGAACTGACAACACAACTGGCACTGCTAAGACCATCCTACGACTTCCACATCGCCGGCAACGGGTTATACACAAGACTGGTAACTACTTTGAAGGTCAGTAAAACTTTGAAACATGTATCTATTTTTTACGAGCTGTAAATAAATAGTTGCCGCTATTAAAGTTCCAACTTTCGTATTTTATGGTGACTCTTCAGTAACATTGAGAAAACGACAAAAATCATCATGCGAGGTATCATCAACGGTGTCAAATTTATGCCATGAGAAATTACAGAATTTGTTCCGATATTACGTTAATTGTATCAGCAATAGAGATGACTGTACATATAGAAAGACTATAGCTATTGCTATTTGTGTATGTTCGAATGCACTTTTTTCTCACATCTCACCAGAACTTAACGCATCCTATTTGCAGTGCTACTGCAAGTGTGAAGAAAGCAGAGAGACAATTTGCAGCTCTTGTGGCACGTCGTTCACTAAAAAAACCTAATTTCATACATCATTAATTAACAGGTCTTATTACAAAACAGGTCGTTTGTTTATTATTCTCAGATATTAAGGCAATTTTTTAATCAGCTTTGAAATTAGGCATACGATACTCTCGTCATCTCCAAAAGAAGAGTTTGAAGTTTCAGCGACGTGATTTAATTTCAAACGTGTACATGAAAATTGTGGCGTTTGTAATAGTAGACACACTCAGCGGTTGCAGCCACCAAAACGAAGAGCGAAGCAGATGCTACGCAAACGATCTCCGTGAATTCCATGGTATAAATAGCAAATGATACACAATGGGCCCTGATGATCGCTTAAATCATTAATAAGAATTGTAGATCAGTTACCTAACAGATTAAGGGCGTTCTAGAACGAATCACCTGTTTAATTACCGTTCGTAATAAAATCAAAACTAGTTTCCGGCATATGAGAATCTGAGAAAATGTGGGTTATTGATGATACTGAGGGTTTCATGGCGAAAGTAGTCCGCCCCTGGTAGCTGAGTGGTCAGCGAGACAGAATGTCAATCCTAAGGGCCCGGTTTCGATTCCCGGCTGGGTCAGAGATTTTCTCCACTCAGGGACTGGGTGTTGTGTTGTTCTAATCATCATCATTTCCTCCCCATCGACGTGCAAGTCGCCGAAGTGGCGTCAAATCGAAAGACTTTCACCCGGCGAACGGTCTACCCGACGGGAGGCCCTAGTCATACGACATTTAAAAAAATGGCGAAAGTAAACGTAGTTTATGCTACCTATGGGATAGGTGCACATAATCGTATAGTTATGAGGAGGAAGAGGAAAAGAGGTTCAAATGGCTCTGAGCACTATGGGACTTAACTTCTGAGGTCATCAGTCCCCTAGAACTTAGAACTATTTAAACCTAACTAACCTAAGGACATCACACACATCCATGCCCGAGGCATGATTCGAACCTGCGATCGTAGCGGTCGCTCGGTTCCAGACTGAAGCGCCTAGAACCGCTCGGCCACCACGGCCGGAAAAGGGAGGTTGATTTACCATTTTATTAGCAAATGAGCGTCAGGGTGTACCTAAATCGAGATCTGTGAGGCTGATGATTTGGTCTCATACTGACATCTTCTGAACATGGGCACTCTTTCTCTAGAATTTTTAACGTATCATTTCTTCCTCAGAGGCAAAGTCACACCCACGTACGATGCCATCTGGAACCGCTCTGTTTTAGAGATGGTAAGATAATCTTTTCAGTGTTAATGAAAATTTACCCGTTTGGAAGTCGTTTGATAATTTGTTAAAACTCCGTAAAGACGAGAGTACAATGATGTTTCATTACAGAAAACTCTGACGCCTGCCCGGTCATACTGATCTCAGACTTAAGTTATTCATTCATGTCATCAGTTTAAAGCCGTCCTTGTTCCTGCTTGATTTGCTACTTTGTTGTCTAACACTGCGGCACAGACATCACATACCGATGGCACCGATTTCAAGCCATTACAATGAATTTCCTGCCTGCAAAGCAGAGTATTATCTGAAATTCACGCATGACAGCTCTCACTCTATATTAGCTCACTATTGTCATCAGTTAGTCGGACTTCCACGCGTTCACAGGGCGGAAGATATATAACGTTCGTCCCATAACTTGGTTCCCTTTTTTTGTTTTCATTTTCGGAGAAATTACGGGAGGACCTCCACATTTTTCACATCCGACCCGGCACAGCATTTAGCACGACGTGGGGGCGTATAATTTCGTCATTTCAATTCAATGGCGTGCGTTGTATATGAAGTACTATTCAATCGAACGTGAAATAGCGAGCGCAGCTGCGGAGAGGAATCAGCGCGGGCGAAATTAATTTTTCGCCGGGAGCCGCCTCTCGGGCCCGCTTCGCCGCGGCCGGCGCAGCATTGACACTGCATTACCGAAGACGGTGCGTGAGTTATTGCGCTCATCTGCAGCACGAAGATGAGAAATGTTGATTCAATACAGACGCGAATGCGGCGCCGTGGACGCGGGGACGCGGCGAAATTAAATTTGGACACCAATCTCTTGATGTCGATGGCAATGGGCGGCGTTTCATATATCGTGAATACAACGGTGATTCCCTCCGGGTGTTCGCTCTCGTTACCGGGCTGCCCGCCACATTGTGTACGCAGATTTCATCAGGTTCCAGAGGCAGCTGCGGGTGTAGAAACTCTTTCATTGCAGCGAGAGGAGGAAAATGTAATCTGTGCCCGGACAGGGACACAATCTTGCAAACCTTATAGGTAGCGGAGGAAAATTGACTTTATAGATTCGGATTCTTTCATTTCCAGTAGGAAAGGTAGTATAAAATAGTACCTCTTGCTTTTGTCAGTGTCAGCATGAAATACCATATATCATACATTACCCGAACAACAAAGCTGTACATTGTCCAAGCGGATCTTAATGAGATTTCAGAGTGGTCAAAATGGCAGCTTTCTTCAAATATGCAGAAATGTTAAATTATGAACTTCACAAGACGAAGAAAAATAAGGTATCCTATTATTACATTATTAATGAACCAAAATTGGTATTTGTCGACTCACACAAATGAGTAGAGATATGAAATGGAACGATGACGTATGCTCATACAGTTCATTGGTACAATATCAGCGACATGCAGTGTCTAAAAAAGAGACTGCATACAAGTCACTCGTACAACGTATCCTAGAATATTGCTTATGGGTGAGGGAGTCATACCAAATTGGACTAATAGGGGCTATTCAACGCACTCAAAGAAGTGCTGCATGGATGTTCAGCGTTTATCTGAACTACCAAATGTTCAAATGTCTGTGAAATCTTATGGGACTTAACTGCTAAGGTCATCAGTCCCTAAGCTTACACACTACTTTGGCAGTTTATGGCGGGTCAAGGCCCATCGAACATAGGTCGGTATGAGGTGGAGGTTACACCATTAAGTAGTGGTTTAGACCTTGTACACATGTACTGTTTGTGTTTTTCCCTTTTATTCGTTTATAAATGTATAGCTGTGGTGTTCTTTTAATCATTGACAAATGTCTTCTTAGGCACTTGTGGGTTTTATTGTTCTGAAGAAGGTGTAGTTATCAACGCGGAAACCTAGGTTAACACTATGTGCTTTTTACGCAATCGAGGCGGGTTTCTAGTTTTTTAATACACTACTTAACCTAAACTATCCTAAGGACAAACACACACACCCATGGCCGAGGGAGGACTCGAACCTCCGCCGGGACCAGCCGCACAGTCCATGACTGCAGCGTCCTAGACCGCTCGGCTAATCCCGCACGGCTCTGAATTACCGTAGAGTGTCACGGACTGGTGGAAACACCTTAATTGGCTGATGCTTGAAGATAGACACAAATTATCCCGCGAAAGGCTGTCTACAAAGTTTCAAGAGCCAGTCACAAGTGAAGAGTCCTGAGATATTATACGGACTCTATGTGTCGCTACCGTATGAATCACAGTTGTCTTGTGACAGCCAGAGCGAGAGCACCAGCAGCAGCGAGTACTGTTTGTATAAAGCGTTTATTTTGCATTTTGTTTACGACCTTCCACTAAGGAAGGGATTCTATTTGTGTTTATCTGCTCTGCATAGAAACTAATAGTTCTTGATCGTTAGGAGAGAAATTTATTTTGTACTTATTTGCTGCGCTTAGCTTTTAAATAGTTTTTCTGGGAAAACCTAGCGTAGTTTTCGCGTCTCGTATTTCAGTGAGTGTTTCTTGATTATCAGAGCAGCTCATCAGAAGATTATCTTGGGAATTTGTCACCGTATAGAGTAGGGTAAACATAGTCATGTGTAGGGACTGTGGTTGTTGTGAGCGGACGCAAGGAGAATTGGCCACTCTTCGGGGGCAGGTGGAGGCTTTGTCTGTTAGGCTCATCGAGCTCGAGGCGCAGGCGTCGGCTCGTAGTGGCGTTGGGGCAACTGTGGTGAGACCTATGCCTACTTCGGTGGCCTTGGAATCACATGGAACCCCTGATGTCGCTGCGTCTTCCGGCAGTGAGCATCTTACCGGTCAGCCATCACTCCAGGGTGAATGGCGGACAGTGGTGGGCTCGCGTGTGCCTGGCCGAAAGGCGAAGGTGGGATCTGGCCGCGTGGCAGCTGCCTTACCCCTTTCCAACAGGTACGGGGTGCTTCCTAGTGGTGATGACATCGTTTCCGAGCCACCACAGGATGCCTCGCCTGTTGGGCCAGTGGCCGATTCTCCGGCAAGGTCCCGACAGTCACAGAGGGCGGGCCTATTAGTTATAGGGAGCTCCAACGTTAGGCGGGTTATGGAGTCCCTCAGGAAAATAGCGGGTAGGTCGGAGAAGAATGCCAGTGTGCACTCGGTGTGCTTGCCGGGGGGTCTCGTCCGTAATGTGGAGGAGGCCCTTCCGGCAGCTATTGAACGCACTGGGTGTGACCGGCTGCAGATAGTAGCACATGTCGGAACGAATGACGCCTGCCGCTTGGGTTCTGAGGGCATCGTTGGTTCCTTCCGGCGGCTGGCCGATTTGGTGAAGACAACCAGCATCGCACGCGGAGTGCAAGCTGAGCTTAATATCTGCAGCATAGTGCCCAGAGTCGATCGCGGTCCTCTGGTTTGGAGCCGTGTGGAGGGTCTAAACCAGAGGCTCAGACGACTCTGCGACTATAATGGTTGCAAATTCATCGACCTCCGTTATTGGGTGGAGAACTGTAGGGCCCCCCTAGACAGGTCAGGCGTGCACTACACACCGGAAGCAGCTACTAGGGTAGCAGAGTACGTGTGGCGTGCACACGGGGGTTTTTTAGGTTAGAGGGACCCCCCCTTGGGCGAAACGATAAAATACCTGACGGCTTACCAGAGAGAACATCAGCATCGTTGATAAAGAACGTCCGTCCTCAGAGACCAAAAACAGGAAAAGTTAACGTAATATTGGTAAACTGCAGGAGTATCCAGGGCAAGGTTCCTGAATTAGTATCGCTTATTGAAGGAAATAGTGCGCATATAGTATTAGGAACGGAAAGTTGGTTAAAACCGGAAGTGAACAGTAACGAAATCCTAGACACAGAATGGAATATATACCGCAAGGATAGGATAAACGCCAATGGTGGAGGAGTATTTATAGCAGTAAAGAATTCAATAATATCCAGTGAAGTTATTAGCGAATGCGAATGTGAAATAATCTGGGTTAAGTTAAGTATCAAAGGTGGGTCAGATATGATAGTCGGATGCTTCTATAGACCACCTGCATCAGCAACCGTAGTAGTTGAGCGCCTCAGAGAGAACCTGCAGAACGTCGTGAAGAAGTTTCGTGATCATACTATTGTAATAGGGGGAGACTTCAATCTACCAGGTATAGAATGGGATAGTCACACAATCAGAACTGGAGCCAGGGACAGAGACTCTTGTGACATTATCCTGACTGCCTTGTCCGAGAATTACTTCGAGCAGATAGTTAGAGAACCAACTCGTGAAGCTAACGTTTTAGACCTCATAGCAACAAATAGACCGGAACTTTTCGACTCCGTGAATGTAGAAGAGGGTATCAGTAATCATAAGTCAGTGGTTGCATCAATGACTACAAGTGTAATAAGAAATGCCAAGAAAGGAAGGAAAATATATTTGCTTAACAAGAGTGATAGGGCACAAATCGCAGAATATCTGAGTGACCACCATCAAACGTTCATTTCTGAGGAAGAGGATGTGGAACAAAAATGGAAAAAATTCAGAAACATCGTCCAGTACGCCTTAGATAAGTTCGTACCGACTAAGGTCCTAAGCGAGGGGAAAGATCCACCGTGGTATAACAATCATGTACGAAAGGTACTACGGAAACAAAGAAAGCTTCATCATAGGTTTAAGAGTAGTCGAATCATAGCTGATAAGGAAAAGCTGAACGAAGCGAAAAAGAGCGTAAAGAGAGCAATGAGAGAAGCATTCAACGAATTCGAACATAAAACATTGGCAAACAATCTAAACAAGAACCCTAAAAAGTTTTGGTCATATGTAAAATCGGTAAGCGGATCTAAATCCCCTATTCAGTCACTCGTTGACCACGATGGCACCGAATCAGAGGACGACCGAAGAAAGGCAGAAATACTGAATTCAGTGTTCCGAAACTGTTTCACTGCGGAAAATCGTAACACGGTCCCTGACTTCAGCCGTCGCACGGACGCCAAAATGGAAAATATTGAAATAAACGATATCGTAATTGAAAAACAACTGCTATCACTTAGTAGCGGAAAAGCATCCGGACCAGACGAGATACCCGTAAGATTCTACAGTGATTATGCTAAAGAACTTGCCCCCTTTCTATCAGCAATTTATCGTAGATCTCTGGAAGAACGTAAAGTACCTAGCGACTGGAAGAAAGCGCAGGTCGTTCCCATTTTCAAGAAGGGGCATAAATCAGATGCGGATAATTATAGGCCTATTTCGCTTACGTCAATCTGTTGTAGAATAATGGAACATGTTTTATGTTCTCGAATTATGACGTTCTTAGATAATACAAATCTCCTTCATCATAACCAACATGGATTCCGCAAACAGAGATCATGTGAAACTCAGCTCGCCCTATTTGTCTAAGAAATTCACAGTGCCGTAGACACTGGCGAGCAGATTGATGCCGTATTCCTGGACTTCAGGAAGGCATTTGATACGGTTCCGCACTTACGTTTAGTGAAAAAAATACGAGCTTACGGAATATCGGACCAGGTTTGTGATTGGATTCAGGATTTCCTAGAAGAAAGAACACAACATGTCATTCTTAACGGTTCAAAATCTGCAGATGTAGAGGTAATTTCGGGAGTACCGCAAGGAAGCGTGATAGGACCTTTATTGTTTACAATATACATAAATGACATAGTTGACAACATCGGTAGCTCCGTGAGGCTATTTGCAGATGACACGGTTGTCTACAAGAAAGTAGCAACATCAGAAGACTCGTACGTACTCCAGGAAGACCTGCAGAGGATTAATGAATGGTGCGACAGCTGGCAGCTTTCCCTAAACGTAGATAAATGTAATATAATGCGCATACATAGGGGCAGAAATCCATTCCAGTACGATTATGCCATAGGTGGTAAATCATTGGAAGCGGTAACGACCGTAAAATACTTAGGAGTTACTATCCGGAGCGATCTGAAGTGGAATGATCACATAAAACAAATAGTGGGAAAAGCAGGCGCCAGGTTGAGATTCATCGGAAGAATTCTAAGAAAATGTGACTCATCGACGAAAGAAGTAGCTTACAAAACGCTTGTTCGTCCGATTCTTGAGTATTGCTCATCAGTATGGGACCCTTACCAGGTTGGATTAATAGAAGAGATAGACATGATCCAGCGAAAAGCAGCGCGATTCGTCATGGGGACATTTAGTCAGCGCGAGAGCGTTACGGAGATGCTGAACAAGCTCCAGTGGCGGACACTTCAAGAAAGGCGTTACGCAATACGGAGAGGTTTATTATCGAAATTACGAGAGAGCACATTCCGGGAAGAGATGGGCAACATATTACTACCGCCCACATATATCTCGCGTAATGATCACAACGAAAAGATCCGAGAAATTAGAGCAAATACGGAGACTTACAAGCAGTCGCTCTTCCCACGCACAATTCGTGAATGGAACAGGGAAGGGGGGATCAGATAGTGGTACAATAAGTACCCTCCGCCACACACCGTAAGGTGGCTCGCGGAGTATAGATGTAGATGTAGATGTAGTAGATAAGGACAAAATTACAGAAATTACAGCATTTGATCCGTACGCCATTGGAAGGGAAGAAACCCTAACATGTGGTACAATACTAACCACCGCTACTGAGTAAATGTTTCAAGAGACCAAACAGCTAAGGCCATCCGTCTCCTATTCACACCACAGGACAGAAGTAGTGTTCCCTACCTCTTAGCTTCGGGAGTGAATTCTGTGTGGAAGTGTAAGAAAATGTTCTAAATGTTTGTGCAGCGTGAATCTGAGGCGGAATATGAAAACCAGCCCGCTATTCACCTTGTGGTATGTGGTAAACGCCTAAAAACCACATTTAGGCCGGCCAGCTCACCGACGCCTCCTCGTTCATCCGCTGGGCCCATTCGATCCAGGCCAGCAAACCTCCTCGTCCCCAAAGCGGTCGTGTTAACACGCGCGGCTACCTGGGCAGGTACTAAGTACCCTATGCCATGCACCCAGCAGTGGTTTGCAGAGTAGTACGCCGATGCAATAGAATCAGTAAAATAACATCAATATTTTGTCGAACAAAATTCAGATAACGTAAAAGAATCTAAAGCTTGCAACGTCGAATCAAAGTAGCTTTAGGTAGGTTATGGCATCTACTTTCAATCGACTGTCTCGCGTGACGGTTACTTTTTTCTGTTCGGTTTCTCGAGGTCTGTCTTAGTCTCGTTGATCGGGTGCTTCGAGTGATGGTGTTAAACGCGATCAGACTCCTCCCAACACGACAATGACAGCTAGTTCCTTCCTCGAAATATTGAGGAAGAAAAGGGGAGAGATTCGTCAACGCATTCACATCCCTAAATACGAGGATTAGGGTAAAAGTGACTGGTGTGGCTCACAGATCACACTGATATAAAAAAAAAATTCGTTCTTGCTCTCCATCTTCATAATCGGCGATTCAGCCTTCACTGCGGACAAAGGATCCTCTACGTTTCGCCCATACATTATGATGTTGGGCTATAGGCATCTACACCGTTTGTGCAACTTCTCTAAGGCTATCTACCCATCTTCCATCAGGCCGTCTTCTCTGTCTTTCCCTGTGTCTTGCAATCCACCAAAAAATTCACCTGGTGTATCATTCATCCATCTGCCTGTCTACGTGTCCTGTCCATCGACATTGCACTATCTTTAGGATCATAATTATATCGTCTCTCCCATGCCGTTAAATGCTACATTTGGTTGTTTTACTGTTTCTCACAGCCGCTCCCAATAAGCTGTCTCCATTGTTAGCTGAGCCACTCTTAATTTTGAGTGTTTTTCACATTAAAAGTGGATGACTGACTCCCGTAATTGAAGATCGCTAGTACACCCTGACTGTAAACAGTGCTATGAAAACACATCGTAAGCTATTTTTTTTAAATCCTGTTTAGTTTGCCAGAAGCATGCCGGAACGTTTCTACTCTCCTATACATGTGTGCTGATGTCCAGCCAACCATTCTCTTAAACTGTTCTTAATACAGAAACCCATCAACTGATTCTATGATTTCACTGTTAATACACGCATCAAAAAAAGTTTTGCATCACACGGTTCCCAGAGTTCCGGAACCTGTACAGAAAACTGGAATAGAGATCAACATAAACATCATTTCCGCCCTTTTTATTGCTCATGAAAACCACGCATCGCGTGTTGTATCACCACACAGTGAGACCTTCAGAGGTGGTGATTCAGATTGCTGTACACACTGGTACCTCTAATACCCGGTTGCACGTTCTCTTGTATTGATGCATGCCTGTATTGGTCGTGGAATACTATCCACAAGTTCATCGAGGTATTGTTGGTCCATATTGTCTCACTCCTCAACGGCAATTCGGTGTAGATATCTCAGAATCGTTGGTGGATCACGTCGTCCATAAACAGATCTTTTCAACCTATTCCCGGCATGTTCTATGGGGTTCATGTTTGGAGAACATGCTGGCCACTCTAGTCGAACGATGTCATTATCCTGAAGGAAGTCATTCACAAGATGTGCACGACGGGGAAGCGAATTGTCATATATGAAGACGAATACCTCGTCAATATGCTGCCGATATGGTTGCACTATCTGCTGGAGGATGGCATTCACATATCGTACAGCCGTTACGGTGCCTTCCATGACTACCATCGGCGTACGTCGGCCGCACATAATGCCACCCTAAAACAGCAGGGAACCTCCACGTTGGTGCACTCGTTGGACAGTGTGTCTAAGGTGTTCAGTCTGACCGGATTGCCTCCAAACAAGTCTCTGACGATTGTCTGGTTGAAGGCATATGCGACACTCATCGGTGAATTGAACGTGATGCCAATCCTGAGCGGTCCATTCGGCATTTTGTTGGCCCCATCTGTATCGCGCTGCATGGTGTCGTGGTTGCAAAGTTGGACCTCGCCATGGACGTCGGAAGTGAATTTGCGCATTATGCAGCCTATTGCGCACAGTTTCAATCGTAACACGATTCCCTGTAGCTGAACGAAAAGCATTATTCAACATGGTGGCGTTGGTGTCAAGGTTCCTCCGAACCATAATCCGTAGGTAGCGATCATCCACTACAGTAGTAGCCCTTGGGTGGCCTGAGCAAGGCATGTCATCGACAGTTCCTGTCTCCTCTGTATCTCCTCCATGTCCAAACAACATCGTTTCCTTTACATAGGACAGTTATCAGTGGTCAATACTATGACGATGTTCATTAATTAGCCAGCCCATTATGATCAGTATACTGAGGCTTAGCATATCCAGATCACTTGAAGGACATGTAAAACAGTACAAGACCTACACTGCTCAGCCAGAACGTTATGAACACCGATCTACTATCGATACAAACACGTCCAGGCGACAGCAGCGGCACATGACGAGGAATGGCTGCTAATCAGGCACACGCACCGTGCATGCAGTATTAGTGACCGTGCTGTCCGTGTGAAGAATGAGAAAGGCGCGCAACCTGACTGAGTGTGACAGAGGGTAGATTGTGATGGCCCAGAGGCTCGTCATGAGCCAGGTGTCGTAACCTGGGCAGAACGGTAAAACAGGACGAGCAGCGAACTGTGTCGGAACTAACATGAGACCTTAACTCTGGGCAGTGTACAAGTGAGTCTGAATAAGCAGTGCACCGAACGATCCTAACGGTAGGCCTCCTCAGCCGACAATCCATGCATGTTCCAATGTTAACACGATGACATCGGCAACTACGAATGAAATGGACACGTGACCATCGCCAATGGCGCAATGGCAGAGCGTTGTATGGTCTGATGAAGCCCGATTCCTTCTTCATCAGGCCGATAGGACGGCGCGTACGCGTCGTCTTCCGGGGGAACAGCTCCTTGACACCTGTACCGCGGGACAGACACAAGCCGGTGGGGGGCTGGGGAGAGCATTCTCGTGAGCACCCATGGGACCAGTGGATGTCGTAGTCTGGTTGCAGACCACGTATACGCCTTCATGACGATCATGTTATCTGTCGGCAGTGGCATTTCTCAGCAAGATAATGCACCAGGTCACAAGGCGAGGAGTGTAATGGTGTGGTCTGAGGAACACAGTGGCGAGATCTACACTACTAGCCATTAAAACTGCTACACCACGAAGATGACGTCCTACAGACGTGAAATTTAACCTACAGGAAGAAGATGCTGTGATATGCAAATGATTAGCTTTTCAGGGCATTCACACAAGGTTGGCACCGGTGGCAACACCTACAACGTGCTGACATGAGGAAAGTTTCCAACCGATTTCTCATACACAAACAGCAGTTGACCGGCGTTGCCTTGTGAAACGTTGTTGCGATGCCGCGTGTAAGGAGGAGAAATGCGTACCATCACGTTTCCAACTTTGATAAAGGTCGGATTGTAGCCTATCGTGATTGCGGTTTATCCGATCGTGACATTGCTGCTCGCGTTGATCGAGATCCAATGACTGTTAGCAGAATATGGAATCGATGGGTTCAGGAGGGTTATACGGAACGGCGTGCTGAATCCCAACGGCCTCGTATCACTCGCAGTCGAGATGACCGGCATCTTATCCGCATGGCTGTAACGGTCTGTGCAGCCACGTCTCGATCCCTGAGTCAACAGATGGGGACGTTTGCAAGACAACAATCAGCTGCACGAACAGTTCGACGACGTTTGCAGCAGCATGGACTATCAGCTTGGAGACCATGGCTTCGGTTACCCTTGACCCTGCGATGGTGAACTCAACGACGAACCTGGGTGCACGAATGGCAAACCTTCATCCAGGTTCTTTTTACAGCATCATGATAGTCGCATCCGTATTTGGCGACATCGTGGTGAACGCACATTGGAAGCGTGTGTTCGTCATCGCCATACTGGCGTATCACCCGGCGTGGTGGTATGGGGTGCCATTGGTTACACGTCTCGGTCACCTTTTGTTCGCACTGACGGCACTTTGAACAGTAGACGTTACATTTCAGATGTGTTACGACCCGTGGCTCTGCTCTTCATTCGATCCCTGCGAAACCCTACATTTCAGCAGCACAATGCACGACCGCATGTTGCAGGTCCTGTACGGGCCTTTCTGGATACAGAAAATGTTGGACTGCTGCCCTGGCCAGCACATTCTCCAGATCTCTCACGAACGGGAAACGTCTGGTCAATGGTGGCCGAGCAACTGGCTCTCCACAATACGCCAGTCACTACTCTTGATGACCGAACGAGGTGGCGCAGTGGTTAGACACTGGACTCGCATTCGGGAGGACGACGGTTCAATCCCGCGTCCGGCCATCCTGATTTAGGTTTTCCGTGATTTCCCTAAATCACTCCAGGCAAATGCTGGGATGGTTCCTCTGAAAGGGCACGGCCGACTTCCTTCCCCATCCTTTCCTAATCCGATGAGACCGATGACCACGCTGTCTGGTCTCCTTCCCCAAAACCAACCAACCAACTACTCTTGATGAACTGTGGTATCGTGTTGAAGCTGCGTGGGCAGCTGTACCTGTACACTCCATCCAAGCTCTGTTTGACTCAATGCCCAGGCGTATCAAGTCCGTTATGACGGCCAGAGGTGGTTGTTCTGGGTACAGATTTCTCAGGATCTATGCACCCAAATTGGGTGAAAATGTAATCACATGTCAGTTCTAGTATAATATATTTGTCCAATGAATACCCGTTTATCATCTGCATTTCTTCTTGGTGTAGCGGTTTTAATGGCCAATAGTGTAATTGATGTGGTGGTCCCCCAACTCACCAGATCTGAACCCGATCAAACACACCTGGGATGTGG